>NC_051851.1:131657502-132875891 GCF_905115235.1 Hermetia illucens
ATGTTTCCAGTTCTCAGGGGTATTTCGGGAAAGCTGTAGTGACAAATTTTAATCTGCGCCACCTAAGTATGAATATGGAAGCTATAGTGGGTGTCAACCCATCTCGATTCTGTGTATAACATACCCATGACATGTTGCACTGAAAGCTAGATCCATAAGCCCAAGTGCATTAATTGAATGCTCATTAAGTTAGTGCACACATAACTCTGTTCTTATCCTACATCGTTACTGTCGTTCTTAACCAATTCTGCCTTACGGTAACAATTATTATCAACTAAAAACGGATAACTTAGAATTCAAGAAATGTGTTCTAGGAATATATATACGTCCATGCTTGCGAAACTACATACAAACATTTTAGAATGCAACGGCTTACTAGGTGTACGACACTTTCTACGATGGTGCCCATAGGAATCCATAAACGTACCCAGCAAAGAACTCGGTTGGAACTCAACAAGGAACTACTCTAAGATGCATACCGAGTTTCAATGAATCACTTGTGTGGCTATTCCATAATTACGATACATTCTAGATTGGTCAGTTAGTCGGCGCACGACGGGAATACAAATTATTTGCAACGAATTCAGCCCACATTCGCACTTCCAATTTCATCAAGAGATGTGTGAATTTTCAAGCTTTTCAGTTCGGAATAGTAAGAAAATGCAAATTTGTCGCGCTATCTCGACCGCTAACTGAATGCTGATTGTTATTCCATTTATTTCTGCTTTTAAAATTATATAATTTCTGTAAAACGTTGCGTATGTTACCAAAGTTTGGCATTTGTTTAGATTTTCTTATTTTCCTTGAAATATTCTATTCTAATTTGCATACCACCTAAGCTGAACATAAAATAAGAATTCCAGTGAAGACAAGAAAGAGGTAGATGAGTTCTTTGTCCGACCTTGCCCGGTGTTTCGTTTAACCTTGTTTGCCCACTTTGGAGATGTTTCCTAGAAAAAAGCAAAGCCAGTTACTCTTGTTGGCAGATGGTATATGTGACCACAATTTACAAAGCAAAAACTAAATTCTTGGAATGCGAGCCCATTTCACTAAATACATTACCAACTTCTTGATGGCATTTTTAAAATTCTCTTAAAAATATGAGAATTGGTGATAAATAACAGGTATTTATTTCAGTATTAACCTTCTAATCTTTTTTTCTTCAGCCTTTGTCCCGTTCATAAGGGAGGTCGGCTCGTCATGATCGGCTTCGCCATTTGGCTCTATGGAATGCCTGATCTGGGTGCAATCTCGAGGCTTTCAAGTCCCTATCTTGGCAAGTGAATTCTCGTTGGCAGGAATTGCGTGACCATACCATCGAAGAAGCCTCTCTCGCAACTTTTCCACAATCGGTGCAACCCCATAACGGTCGTGGATATCCTCATTTCGGATGTGAACTAAACGTGTGACGCCACTAGTCCAACGTAGCATATTTGTCTCCAGTACCGCAAGACGCCGTTCATTGTCTTTTATAGTCGGCCTTGACTGTATTAACCTGTATTAACCTTCTAATATACTACATATAAGTCAGCGCTCCCACAAAAAGTGGTCACAGAGCAGGGAGATTAATGTAGCGAGCCACGCTTTCTCATCACTGAAGGATAACTATTGTACAAAAACTATAACTAATTATTACGTGCTAACCGAATTATATCCTTACAGCCGTAGCGGAAAAACCTGATGTGAAGATTGATGATTGAACTGATCCATCCCGAATGTACAACATAAGGGAACATTTTTAAAAATATGGACGGTTTCGGATGATCCTAAGGCGAAGTAATTCTAAAATGTTTTGTCCTTTTTTAAGTACAGTAAAATACATGTAAGTACATATGCATCCATCGGTGTCCCAGGAGGTGATCAAATCAAGGAGAGTGATCTTAACGAAGCTGGGCCCTTCCACAGAAATAGGGTCAAGAAGGCAGAAAAGAGGAGACATATGCGCAAGCTGAAGCCTCATGCCATGGGAGTTTCTTCCAAAAACGTCAGAGGGAAAATTTACGACCCTCCAGCAGTGCCTATCCCTAAAAGCCGCCTGGCGTCCTCGCCTACACCATTGTTCCATCTCAGGCAGGGCCTGCTTCGTCTTCCTTTCCTGCCATAGATATTGCCTTTATAGACTTTTCGGGCTGGATCATACTGATCCATACGGATTAAGTGACCCGCCCACCACAGCCAGATTTTATCCTTGTACAGTAAGAACTTTGACCCTATGGTGAGACGTTTCTTGCGGAACAGTTTTTGCAAGCTGAAATAGGCTCTGTTGGCTGACAACAACTGTGTGCACATTTCATCGTCATAGCTGTTAACGGTTATGATTTGCGACCCTAAATAGGAGAAGTTATCAACGGCCTCAAAGTTGTAGTCTCCTATCTTTATTGTTTTCGTTTGACCAGTTCGACTTGATGCTGTTCGTTCTTTGGTTTTTGGTGCTGACGTTGCCACCATATATATTTCGTCATGCTTTCATTAATGCTCGATCTGGATGATGGTAGACTGTACATCTCGCATTGTTATTCCCATGATGTCAATATAGTCAGTGTAAGCCAGTAGTTAGGTGGATTCAAAGAGGATCGTACCCCTCGCATTTACATTGGCATTGCGAATCACTTTCTCCAGGGCTAGGTTAAAGAGGACGCATGATAGGGTACAGATTGAATGGAATCGACAGTGCTGCTCTTATTTGGTCTCCCACATTCGTCAGGGTCAGTCTTAGCAACTTCGTTGAGATACCGAATTTCCTAATGAACGTATACAGTTTTATCCTGGCCATGCTATCATAGGTGGCTTCAAAGTCGATGATAGGATGGTGCAACTGATGTTAATATTCTAACAGTTTTTCCACCGCTTGCCGCAGAGAGAAAATCTGATCTATTGCTGATTTGCCTTGAATGAAGCCTCTTTTTTATGGGCCAATGATATTCTGGGCATATGGGGCTATCCGATCTAGCAAGATAGCGGAGAATATCTTATGGATGGTGCTCGGCAACGTGATACTTCTATTATTGCTGCACTGCTTAATATCTCCGTTTTTATATATGAGACAGGTATTGCCTCTTTGCCAGTCGTTAGGCATTGATTCGCTCTCCAACACCATGAGCACAAGTTGATGACCCACTTGGTTTAATTGGTCACCTCCGGATCTAACCAATTCGGCTGTAATGCCATCGGCTCCTGGCGACTTATGGTTTTTAAGCAGATGAATTGCACGGACTGTTTCTTCTACACTTGATGGTGGCAGTATTTGTCAGTCGTCTTCAGTTGGCGGGACCTTTAACTCGCCGATGTTCTGGTTGTTGAGCAGTTCATCACAGTCCTCAATCCATCGCTCCAATATGCCCATTCTGTCGGATATCAGATTTCCCTCTATGTCTCGCCAGGGTGAGCATCGAAGTGTGTAAGGCTTCATCTTGACTTGTTGGTAAAACTTTCGCGCCTGTTGTAGATACTGTACTGTACTTTTCGAGCTCACAGACCTGTTCGTTCTCCCAGGTTTCCGTTTTCCGATTACTCTCTGCGCGTGCCCGCGTCCTTAGAGAATGCAATATTACTCGGTATATAGCATTTTTCCGTTCCGTTGCTAGCTTACATTCATCGTCAAACCAGACATTCCGACTCCTTTTGCGGCTGGGGCCAAGTATTTTTGCGTTCGTATTTATGTTAGTATTCTTCAGGTGATTGTGAAGATCATCTGTTGATGCTTCATCTCCAGGATCTCTGTTCATTGCGGTTATTGTGGGGATTCTGGGTGGTGTTGCTATTCGAGCTCGGAGCATCATGCCTACGAGATAGTGATCGGAGTCTATATTGGCCCCTCCATATGTTCTGACATTCATCAAGGTCGACCGGTGGCGTGGTTCGATGAACACATGGTCAATTTGGTTAAAAGTGGTTCCGTTTGCAGAAGCCCACGTTTGTTTGTTGACCACTTTCCGCGCAAACCAGGTACTTCCAACAACAACCAACTGCTAATCGAATAATCAGCAGTCCGTCATCGTTTGGATTTTGAGCCAACGTATCGTCTGAATATGGGCTCCGTACAAGTTTGATTTTGATATCATATCTGGGACAAGCTTCGAGGGTAAGTTCAACTGCCTCGAAGAAAGTATCCTTTTCCAAATCTGCGGTCTCCTTTGTAGGGACGTGAACGTTAATGAGGCTTATATTTCTAGATAGAAGATATGAAGTTTTCCTGAAACTTAGAGAGAACTGGAAAATCCCAGAAGAGTGCGGGAAATACGGAAGTTTGGTGAGAGTGTAAACAGATGTCACCAACGTAGTCGGGATATTTGATTAAGAGTGTCTTGGTCAGGGTAGCCATTGAAGCCCTCCACGCCGCCCAACCGAGGCAGCATGGAAAATGTCATAGGTAAGGGGAACTATAATAATAACATTAGTGACAGGATGTGACACTGGTGGTCTCAGTTTTGGAATTCAAGTTTGAACGACATTTCACCTCGATGCGATACATAACATTTTGTGACATTTTTTAGTGCCAGACAAACCAACCCATTTTTCACGCTAAATGTAGGTACCCTCACTGGAAAGACGGAGGAACTCGTAAGAGGTGCATTGATACTCGAAGGAACGGTGCCAGAAACTGCGGCATAAAATGCAAAGCGGTAAAAGTGGCTATCAAACTCACTATTTTGGCACTTAGCATCTTCCGGTCATTGCTATTTGACCAGAAATTGTCGAATAATACGCCTTCTCACAACTGCTTGACACAAAGAACTATATCGCCATGTGGGCCATCTTAATAGTCAGGTGGGTTTAAAGGTAGGCGTAACAGGGGCCCTGTGCGAAAAGGGTTTAGAGCATGCCATCATTGGCGCAACAATCCATATTGGATCAGGGCCTTGATGTGTGTTAGAGCACTTCATTCAAGACCGTAACGGCACACTATAGTAGACTGTAGGAGGCAATGTGGTCAGCATTGCGCTCGCCCGAGATTATTACCCTGATTTGACACGGGTACTCATTCACAGCTGAGTCGACTGGTATCCGACGTCAAATCACGATTCAAATTCCACTGCCACCAGTGAGATTTGAACCGTGACCTTCCGTATGACAGCCTTGCGCTCTAACCACCACTTTAACCACGTGCCGAGTGAATAGTTGATTTTAAAAATTTAAATCAATTGCACCCTTCTAAGGTGCTGGCATCCTATCACTGTAATTGACAACACAGCGCTATGAAAACATCACACTTTATCAGAGTGAAATTATGCGGTGTTTCCAACGATTAATTAATTGAAATAATAAAACTTGTTGTTTCTTTTTCGTTGGTGTGGGTATTTATTCTTGCAAATACCGATATTTCGGGAACCACTTGTTCCCTTCATCAGTGCAAACTTGTTTCCCGAAATATCGGTATTTGCAAGAATAAATACCCACACCAACGAAAAAGAAACAACAAGTTTTATTATTTCAATCACACTTTAGCATAATCGCTAGAATTACCGCGAGATTACACTTAGATTAACCACCACAACCACCGTTCCTGATAAACCACCCACCGCGTCACCGTGTCGATTTCGTGAAAATTGAAAAAAAGTAGCTTCACTTACGGGATTGTTCACCATTACGATCTTCGACGAAACGTGAAATCACGTTAAAAGCACGATCCACAAATTAACCTATGTAAGCCTCAAGATTACTAAGCCTGGTAAGCGATTCATGAACCGAAATACTTGGCTTTGCAATGATGATGTTCAGGTGAAGACGGGTAAGAAAAAAGTTTGTATCGTAACTTTCTCGTAAATGAAAGGCGACCAATTAGCAAATTTTCAAAAAGCCAATTGAAAAGATAAGAAAAGGATCGCTCTTCCCACACTAGTCAACTGAAAATATCATCATCATCAACGGCGCAACAACCGGTATCCGGTCTAGGCCTGCCTTAATAAGGAACTCCAGACATCCCGGTTTTGCGCCGAGGTCCACCAATTCGATATCCCTAAAAGCTGTCTGGCGTCCTGGCCCACGCCATCGCTCCATCTTAGGCAGGGTCTGCCTCGTCTTCTTTTCCTACCATAGATATTGCCCTTATAGACTTTCCGGGTGGGATCATCTTCATCCATACGGATTAAGTGACCCGCCCACCGTAACCTATTGAGCCGGATTTTATCCACAACCGGACAGTCATGGTATCGCTCATAGATTTCGTCATTGTGTAGGCTACGGAATCGTCCATCCTCATGTAGGGGGCCAAAAATTCTTCGGAGGATTCTTCTCTCGAACGCGGCCAAGAGTCCGCAATTTTTCTTGCTAAGAACCCAAGTTTCCGAGGAATACATGAGGACTGGCAAGATCATAGTCTTGTACAGTAAGAGCTTTGACCCTATGGTGAGACGTTTCGAGCGGAACAGTCTTTGTAAGCTGAAGTAGGCTCTGTTGGCTGACAACAACCGTGCGCGGATTTCATCATCGTAGTTGTTATCGGTTGTGATTTTCGACCCTAGATAGGAGAAATTGTCAACGGTCTCAAAGTTGTATTCCCCTATCCTTATTCTTGTTCGTGTTTGTGTTTGACCAGTGCGGTTTGATGTTGTTGGTTGATTCGTCTTCGGTGCTGACGTTGCCACCATGTATTTTGTCTTGCCTTCATTGATGTGCAGCCCAAGATCTCGCGCCGCCTGCTCGATCTGGATGAAGGCAGTTTGAACGTCTCGGGTGGTTCTTCCCATGATGTCGATATCGTCAGCATAGGCCAGTAGTTGGGTGGACTTGAAGAGGATCGTACCTCTTGCATTCACCTTAGGATCATGGATCACTTTCTCGAGGGCCAGGTTAAAGGGGACGCATGATAGCGCATCCCCTTGTCGTAGACCGTTGTTGATGTCGAATGGTCTTGAGAGTGATCCTGCTGCTTTTATCTGGCCTCGCACATTGGTCAGGGTCAGCCTAGTCAGTCTTATTAATTTCGTCTGGATACCGAATTCCCTCATGGCCGTGTACAGTTTTACCCTGGCTATGCTATCATAGGCGGCTTTAAAGTCGATGAACAGATGGTTCAACTGTTGTCCATATTCCAACAGTTTTTCCATCGCCTGCCGCAGAGAGAAAATCTGATCTGTTGCTGATTTGCCTGGAGTGAAGCCTCTTTGGTATGGGCCAATGATGTTCTGGGCGTATGGGGCTATCCGGCCTAGCAAGATAGTGGAGAATATCTTATAGATGGTACTCAGCAACGTGATACCTCTATAATTGCTGCACTGTGTGATATCTCCCTTTTTATGTATGAGACAGATTATGCCTCGCTGCCAATCGTCAGGCATTGATTCGCTGTCCCATGCCTTGAGCACAAGTTGATGAACCACTTGATGTAACTGGTCGCCTCCATATTTAACCAATTCGGCTGTAATTCCATCGGCTCCTGGCGACTTATGATTTTTTAGCCGATGAATTGCACGGACTGTTTTTCCTAAACTTGGTGGTGGCAGTATTTGTCAGTCGTCTTCAGTTGGCGGGACCTCCAACTCGCCGATGTTCTGGTTGTTCAGTAGCTCATCAAAGTACTCAACCCATCGCTCTAATATCCCCATTCTGTCGGAAATCAGATTTCCCTCTTTGTCTCGGCAGGATGAGCATCGAGGTGTATAAGGCTTCATCCTGCTGACTTGCTGGTAAAACTTCCGCGCCTGGTGCGGTTGCTCCCTGTACTTTTCTAGTTCACAGACTTGTTGGTTCTCCCAGGCTTCCTTTTTCCGTCTGTGAAGTCGCTTCTCCGCTCGACGGAGTTCGTGATAAGTTTCTGCGCGTGCCCGCGTTCTTTGAGAATGCAACATTACTCGGTATGCGGCATTCTTCCGTTCCGTTGCTAGCTTACATTCATCGTCAAACCAGCCGTTCCGACTCCTTTTGCGGCTGGGGCCAAATATATTTGTGGCCGTATCCATGATAACGTTCTTCAGGTGGTTGTGAAGATCATTAGTTGATGCTTCATCTCCAGGTCCTCTATTGACTGCGGTTATTGCGGCATCCATTTCCCTCTTATAGGTGTCGCGGAGGGTTGTGTTGTGGATGGCTTCAGTGTTCACTCTCACCTGATTGTCAGAGGGGATTCTAGGTGGTATTGTTATTCGAGCTCGGAGCACCATGCCAACGAGATAGTGATCCGAGTCTATATTGGCCCCCCTATATGTTCTGACATTCATCAAGGCTGAGAGGTGGCGGCGTTCGATCAACACGTGGTCAATTTGGTTGAAAGTGGTCCCGTCTGGAGAGGCCCACGTATGTTTGTGGACCGCTTTCCGCGCAAACCAGGTACTTCCAACAACCATTTCGTGTGACCCTGCTAACTGAATAGTCCGCAGTCCGTTATCATTTGTTTTTTCGTGTAAGCTATGGGAGCCAACGTATCGCCTGAATACGGGCTCCTTCCCTACTTGGCTGTTAAAATCCCCAAGTATGATTTTGATATCATATCTGGGACAGGCTTTGAGGGTTCTTTCTACTGCCTCGTAGAAGGTATCCTTCTCCGACTCTGCAGTCTCCTCTGTAGGGGCGTGAACGTTTATGAGGCTTATATTTCTAAACTTGCCTCGCAAGCGCAGAGTGCATAGCCGTTCGCTTATACTTTCAAAGCCGATAACAGCAGGTTTCATTTTTTGGCTGACTAAGAAACCTACTCCGAGCACATGGTTTACTGGATGGCCGCTATAATATATGGTGTAGTGGCTCTTCTCCAGGAAACCGGTCCCTGTCCATCGCATCTCTTGCAACGCAGTTACATCAGCCCTGTATTGGGACAGGGTATCGGCTAGCTGCTTATCAGCTTCATCTCTGTACAGGGAGCGCACGTTCCATGAGAAAATGCGCAAATCGTTGTTCCTTTGTCGTTGCCGGGTCCGTCGTTTTAATATCCGTCCTATCCGAGGCTCCTGTTGTGGCTTCGTAACAGTTGTTTTCCGTGTAGGGTTGTCAGCCCTACCCAACCCCCAACCTGGAGGACCAGTTGGTACAATTTGTCCCGTTTTGAGGCGCGGGAGACTCGCCTTCATCCTTCTCCGTCTGCAGCTTTTCGTCAAGAAAGAGCTCCCAGCGGTCACCACGTGGAGGTGGAGATAGGGTTTGGTAGTAGAGCTGTTGGTGTTGGTTCAGCAGGCATTTCCCAGGTTTTATGCTCCATCGTGGGTACCAATCCACGTTTCGCCCCGGGACCTATACTACCCTTTGACCACCAACTGAACTGAAAATATCCTTACGATAAATGGGACACAGGAGACCGCAAGAGAAATTTGTATCGACCTGTAAGAGGCCAACACCGGTGCATATAGGATACTGAATACTTCTGCGCTATTAATGACAGATTTCAACGGACGAATTTGTTTATCCACCAAGTTCATAAACACTCGAGAAAGTCACACAAGGAAAATCCGGGAAAACAAAAGCACTTTTGGACATAGCAGCAAAGAAACACTGTGCCTAACAGGCTTTCTCATCTGACTTATGGGGTAGAGTAGAGCATCATCTAAATGTAGGTCCAGTATCGAAAAAGAAAGGCAATCCAGAAAAACGTTCAAATTACCATCTGAGCCAGTTGCCATCCCATACCATGAAGATTTTTTAACCCATTATGCCATTCCTCAACTGCATTCGTGACATCCGTCAAATAACCGTTAATCAAGTCGGATTTGTCAAAAATCCAATGAAACAGGCAATATCACAGGTTGTTATTATCAAAAACTAATACGAATCAATATTATCAAAAGCGAATCACGTTATTCCGTGATGCATCACGACACGGAGAAATTGCATTGGACCAGCGGTGCAATATACCATGATCACATCCTAAGTAAGGACGTTTGCAATCGACATGGGGTTACAGCGATCATGTAAAGATTTCAAAAGAGGCATCTTGGATGGTTTAAAACCTCACTTGGTTTGAACGTCAAAGTCGATGGGAATCAACCAGACGGTAATTTGAAAGCTTCTCTTTCCAGATCAGGCTTTTGATCGAGCAAAATGGCGTAACCGATCGATACAAGCCTACAACACTTCTGAACGGGACAAAGCTGGAGAAGAAGGAGAAGATATATCGCTCTGGTAATACAATAGCAATTAGTTATTTCGAATGGCTAAATGCGTCATCTACTCTAGATCCAGTCTCTTTTTGCAAACTGTTCCTAAGTAATCCAGAGGATAGTTGCAGCGAATATCTTTGCCATGGAACACGCAAACACTCCTCCAATTTTCGCACTCCAGACGTGTGTCCTTTTTCCTTACTTAGAGAGATGTCGGTTTGCGAGGGTTCTCGGATAAATGTAAGCAGCAGCTCTACAGAAACTGCACTTAAGTTTTACTATGCTTGGGTGCAATGATGGCAGATAACTTCTATTTGGAGTAGTCCATATGTGGATGTTAAAGTGGCTATCCATTTCGCATCGAGCGAAGGAACTTCTCCAGATATTATCTGGCTTAGAAACGGGGTAAAGATCCATCTTTTCAACTAATCATCAAGATGAATGAGAAGTCGACCGTTAACGTCCTTGACTGAACCATCGGGAGATTTGTCTCCACTTGCAGGTTGTTTAGTGATGCAGCATAAGATTGCTAAACGTTATCGTTTGCGGCAACTTTTGCTCTCCTGGACGACACAGTAATGAACTTCCGTTTGTCACGACGTACACTAAGCTGAACTTTTTGGGATTTCGCTTGGTATCAAGGCTCGAGGTTGTCGCGCTCATCACCGTTCACAGCAACCTATTCAGCCCTCACTCCCTTACGCTGATCGATCTACTTCCACAAATCCCAGCACAGGCAGTCCTTGAGATACCCCTTCGGGATGTAGCTGAAGAGCTGTGTGGCTCCAGCGAAAAGAGAATTTTTGGTGGTGGTTGAATGCTCAGTATATCTAATAGGCAGGCACACTAAATGGACTGGACCTGCGAATGTATTGGAAAGCTTATCCATACACATCATAGGCCCACGTCATCCAGCAGTATCTACATGTGGTTTTGTAGCAGTCATGTGTAGGGATAAACTTTTCAAATACATTTGCAAGTTCGATCCGTTTAGTGTGGATACTACTTATTTGATGTACTGTGGCCGAATGATCATTGATATTCTTGTACAGACTATTCAGGGCATCAGCCGCTCGGTCAGCAGAATAGTCCTCCCACTGTCGAACAACACCTGAATCATGTGGGCGGCTGGTGTTGACCTTGGAGTGGCCGAAGCTCTACAAGTCTATGACTTCTCTATGTTCGTCGGTTTGCTATGGGTTGAAAAATGTACCACCGATAACAAGTCAGTGGATGTTGCAGAGATCCACAAATCTTTTACTACTCTAGTTGCGGTTGCCAAGAAAAGGTTGAGTAAATTCCTCCCGGGTTCGGAGTTTTCTTGAGGGTGCGGAGTAGAAATTTCTATACATTCTCCACATAATATTCACCCCGGGCCCGGATTTTTTCTCAACGGCCCTAAACTATTACGTTTTTGCGCAAATATTTTTTTGTAATCAGTATATCTATTAAACTTTTCGGCCAAAACGGTTCTATGATAGAATTATTTCAAAATTAAATACACCGATGAATGTTGTTACTTGTCGAATTCACAAAAAGTTAGCACAAATAATATAGACATGTCGACATGTTTTTAGGGAAAACGAGCTACGATTGCTATTTGTTGAAGACTTACTTGTCTAATAAGATTCTAGCAAAATACATACTTAGTTATATTTCAATTTACCTTTTTCCCTTTAGTTATTAATACAATTTCCTCGAAAACATGGAATGTTAAATGTGCTGGAAATAACAACAAAGTTGCCCTTAAAAGAGCAATGATTTAGCTAGTTCTGACCGCAAGATTCCACTTTAAACAGTGAATTCTTTGTGGTATGTATTATGGCATTTGGATACCACGCTAAGGTAATATTTACAGATAAACTGCCTGAAAAATGACCCCGTAAAGTGGGCAGTAGTGTGCAATACGTGAGGTTCTAAAGCGTGTTCGTTCTTCAGCAATTTAAAATTCACCTGCTTAACCAGCTCAGGTGGGCGGAAGGCTTTGATATTATAAAACCTTAAATGGTTTATTTGAAATGGATAATTAAGTTACATTTTAAATGCTATTAGCGGTTTCTGGAATTATAGTTTCTTTTCAGAATCAACCATAAAATAGCCAATGTGAATGTGATATGTTTTCGTATTTTTCGGGAGTAGTGTTTTTATTATTACCGTAGGCATAGTTGCCATGTAATGGAGGCTTCCTTTGCCCTAAGGAATATTAATTATATGTATTTACAAATTACAAAAAACAACATTAATAGGTGAACGAAAACAATGAAATTATAATAAACATTTTTCTGCATCGATTCACACCAGAACAGCCTTTTTGTATAATATACATAGAATAGCCATAACTTCTGTCATTCAAACAAATCTTTATTTCTCACGAAGTAATAAACTAAATCAATCGAAAAGTGTACTATTAGAAAACGGAAACATAGAGCTTTCAAACGGAGAAAAAATTATTCAAAATAGCCTCCGCTAGCAGCTATACAGGCCCGAAGTCTGTGAGGCCATGCATCAATCGCTTCACGCACGATATGAAGCTGGCCTTCAAACTCTCCAAATTGGTGTAAATTCAATCGCGGGCAGTCTCCTCTAACTTAGCCCAAAGGCTCTAGTCCAGAAGATTCAAATCTGGGTTCCCTGAGGCCCATTCATCCATGGTTATGAAGTCAGGAACATGCGCCGCTAACCACTGCTGAATTATCTTGGCCTTGTGAGCGGCGACCGAGTCCTACTGGAAGCACCACGACTTTCCAACGAATAGAGACCTCGCAGAAATGAATATCAGTTACTCCGTAATACGAGACGTCCTACCATGACAGAGGACGGATGGTGACGACGTTGGACTCGCGGAGCATTTTCTTTGCTTCATAACCATTGTGAGCATATACTCGGTCATTTTGTTGGTTGAATTTTTCCTCCATGGTAAAAATTTTTTCATCGGAAAATATAATTCTGCGATATTTTTGATACATACATGCAAAAGGGGGGTGTAAATTTTTTTTCATCAAATATGGTCATGTGGGGTATCAAACTAAAAGTCTCGGTTAGTACTTTTCGAAGCCGGTCTTAGTTTCGACATTTGTTGGAAAGGTGGGGATTACGAGGGGTTCAAAGTGATCATTTTTTTAACGAACCCATTCTCAGAAACTATCCAACCGAAAAATCTAAAAAAAATCAGGGTGCTGCCACTATATGGTGCCTATGCTCCGAAATACCCTCCATAACGATACCTGTTCAAATAAAGCTAATAATAGTACATTACTATAATTTTTATTAATTGGCCAGAAAATCCCCCTTAGGTTCACCCTAGAAACGCGAAATTTTGCAATAATTTTGTGAAAATCGAACTATTACTAATAAAGTTATAATAGGTCAAAGCTGCGCTTCAGTGCAAATTCACGACTTTGAATGTCAATATCACTTGAAAGTGGAAATTTACATATAATATATGCATATACTCGTATTACGTGCTACATACTAATGGGACAAATGCACACTCAAAACTCTATATAAAAGAAATACACAAAACCTTTCATACCTGAAGCGTCTAGCTTCCAGTTTCCCGACTTGTTTGTAGTTACCAAACTTCATCGTGTTGTCGTTCACCCGCTACTGATCTTCGGAAACTGAAAGTCTGACTAAAGTGTTTCCACTTTCGGCAGCCTAACATTTCTCGCTGTACGCGTTGGCTGACAGAAATTATGGCTATACTATGTAAATCGATACAGAAACTATACCTTCATATAAAGAAATCTTTTGCCCAAATGGCGATTGAAGCCACCTACGACCACTATAAACCGATACAATTCCTTGAAATTTGTTAACTCTTCATAAAAAATGGTGTGTCTGTATTATAAATTCTAGTCTAGTATGTTGGTGACTTCTGAGGAAGCTCACCTTAACTTCAAGATTTTTTAATTGCATGTTGCTCTAGGAAGATTTTCACTTACAATACTTTTCGTCCAAATTTCAACGACCTCATATAAAGGTGCAGCAAAAAAGAGCCCAAAAACATTCTTTCTTAAAAAAACAAGAAGAATAAAGAGAGGAGATTAGAACAGTTGATAATTTCCCCCATATCATCATCATCAACGGCGCAGCAACCGATATCCGGTCTAGGCCTGCCTTAATAAGGAATTCCAAACATCCCGGTTTTGCGCCGAAGTCCACAAATTCGATATCCCTAAAAGCTGTCTGGCGTCCTGGCCTATGCCATCGCTCCATCTTAGGCAGGGTCTGCGTCGTCTTCTTTTTCTTTTTCTACCATAGATATTACCCTTGTAGACTTTCCGGACTGAATCATCATCATCCATATGGATTAAGTGACCCGCCCACCGTTACCTATTGATCCGGATTTTATCCACAACTTGACGATCATGGTATCGCTCATAGATTTTGCCGTTATGTAGGCTACGGAATCGTCCATCTTCATACAGGGGACCAAAAATTCTTCGGAGGATTCTTCTCTCGAAGAAGAACCCAAGTTTCCGAGGAATACATGAGGACTGGCAAGATCATAGTCTTGTACAGTAAGAACTTTGACCCTATGGTGAGACATTTCGAGCGGAACAGTTTTTGTAAGCTGAAATAGGCTCTATTGGCTGACAACAACCGTGCGAGGATTTCGTCATCGTAGCTGCTATCGGTTGTCATTTTCGACCCTAGATAGGAGAAATTATCAACGGTCTCAAAGTTGTATTCTCCTAACCTTATTCTTCCTATTTGATCAGTTCGGTTTGATGTGGTTGGTTGGTTGGTTTTCGATGCTGACGTTGCCACCATATACTTTGTCTTGCCTTCATTGATGTGCAACCCAAGATCTTGCGCCGTCTGCCCGATCTGAGGGGCCATAAATTACAATCGATAACAGACAACGAGATCCGGGCACGGATGTTAGCAACCAACAAAGCCTATTTCAGCTCAGAACAACTGTTCCGCTCGAAATGTCTCACCATGTGGTCAAAGCTCTTATTGTATAAGACTATATTTACACGGGCCAGAATCCTTCTGGAATCGGAAACGGTTTCATGGTTATGAATCTAAGAAATGAAGAGAAACGGTTGAGGGAACTATATTGGGCGGGCCTACCAGGGATGGAGCAGTCCAGGGTACTTATTGGGGGATACGAACCCAGATTTTTTAAGGAGGAGGACGAAACCTCTATACACGTCCTGGGACAGTATCCGGCACTTGTGCAAAGTAGGTCGAGACATCTGGGAGAACACTTAATACCAGATGCAAAGCTGAAACATCTGGAAATGGGGAACATACTAAAGTTCCTAACGGTTACAGGCCTGCTTGAGATACTATGATCAACAGGTACACTATAACCAGTAAAAGGGTCACAATAGTTCTTCAAGGACGCGTTCGACTTTCCCTTAATAGAATAATAATAAGACTATAATCTTGCCAGTTCATATGTATTCCTCGAAGACATGGGTTTTTAGCAAGAAAAATCACAAACTCTTGGCCTCGTGCGAGAGAAGAATCCTCCGAAGAATTTTTGGCTCCCTATATGAAGATGGCCGATTCCGTAGCCTACATAACGGCGAAATCTATGAGCGATACCATGATCGTCAGGTTGTGAATAAAATCCGTCTCAATATGCTATGGTGGGCGGGGCACTTAATCCATATGGATGAGAATGATCCAGCCCGGAAAGTCTATAAGGTCAGTATCTATGGTAGAAATAGAGGACCTGAGATGGAACGATGGCGTAGGGCAAGATGCCAGCCAGCTTTTCGGAATATCAGATTGGTGGACCTTGGCTCAAAACCGGGATGTCTGGAGTTCCTTATTAATGCGGGCTTAGACCGGATACTGG
This sequence comes from Hermetia illucens, assembly GCF_905115235.1. NCBI lineage: Eukaryota > Metazoa > Arthropoda > Insecta > Diptera > Stratiomyidae > Hermetia > Hermetia illucens. The sequence goes on from NC_051851.1 coordinate 131,673,346, forward strand.
TTGTTGCGCCGTTGATGATGATGAAAGGTCTAATCTGGATGGAGTCGAAAACCTTTCAACTCACCATCCAGCGTATCAAACCGTCGTTGCTTCAGTGTTTTGGTCCTTTCTCCTCGACTTCGATGTTCAGACTAATTTTGGCAAGTAAGTTCTCCTCAGCGCGAATAATGTGTTCATACAATCCAAGATAATCCAAGATGCTTTTCTTGCAATTTTTCCACGATTTCCTGAAGGAGACCTATTTCATCATATATTAAAGCGGTCCAGTGAAACATGTTCTCGAACTAGACGCCCTACTCTGCGAAACAATGAACTCAGTAGCGATAGACTTTCACTTTGCACTTTACGCTTCTGAAGCCAATTTGGAAATAAAAATCTCATTAACCATCACGCCCCTAGACAGAGCACTACAGAGTCGAATAAGGATACATTTTACGAGACAGTGGAACGAACTTTTGAAGCCTGCCCCTGGTATGATATTGAAATCAGGCTTGGTAATTTTGACTTAGAAGTAGAGATGATAGGGGCGAAGTCCGTGTCCAGCCGATACATCGGCTCGCATAGCTTGCAAAAAAATTACCAACAACAATGGGCTACGGGTTATTCAACTCGCAGTATCACACGAAACTATTTTTGTTTGATTTGGGCGAAAGAAGATTCACAAACTAACGTATGTCTCTGCAGATGGGACCATGGGACCACCTATAATGAAGTTCCTAGTAACGCATTTAAGTGGTAAACGAATGTCACAAGAACCATAGCTAATGGAGGTCCGGAATATAGAGCATACGTTAATGATCATAGCATCCACCTGATCTTCAAGGACACATTGTAACACAAATATAGACAAAATCTACAATACAGCAATAACCTCATTTTTAGGGTTTTGTGAGAAACAAAACCTTATTAAAATCGATTGAATATCTGTCTGTCCGTCTGTTATCGTATCAAATGAAAGGGTTTAATTGATTTTCGAAAATGATTGTATTTCTGATATTGGGCGAAATGCAGGGGAGCCAGGACTCTATACAAAATTTTGTTATTGTTGTTACAATATTTGGTCAAATAAAGTTAATGATCGCATATTACTATATTTTAGAAATTTACCTTAAAACCCTCCTTAAGTTTATTCTGGAAGTGCAAATTTTTTTGAATTTTTTTCGGTTGGATAGTTTCTGTGTGCGGGTCCTTGAAGTAACTCTTTCGGAGCCAGGCACTCTGTCAACACTAATACATGCTTCGGAAAGTACTAATCAATACGCTTCATTGGATACCCCGGATGGCTATAGTCAGTGGGAAAAAATGTTGAACCCATCTTTTACGTATCAGTGCGTTTGAAGACAGGAGTAGACAGGCATACAGACAAAATGACAGACAGACAGGGAACCGATTTTAAGAGGACGACAGGAGGATGGATATCTATGAACTGTTGGGAAGATTGAAGGACGAACCCAGAAACTCAAGCAAATTAGTGACAGTTGAGGGCTTCGTTCAAAATTTATGCTGTTCCTTCACAAAAGAGAGAGGCAGTCATTTACATATTTCTTTAGAATCTTGGATAACGAGCAGGAGGTGATAGTTTTTGGCCAGTGTAATCACCTTTTCTTTGTAAAGGAATGCTACACGTTTCCTTCCACTGGGGCTTACATCTTTCTAGTAAACGATTTGGCAGACCGTCAAAATCACAACCGCCGCTAACATCCGAACGGTTAGTAAGAAATTAAACAATGGAAGAATTTAGAAGAGGAGTGGAAAATGGGATGACTATAGAAGGATCACCTACCCCCGAAAAGAAGTCAGACGATGGATTAAGAAAATAAATTGCAAAAACGTAGTTTCAGTTAGGCTTCCATGCAGGTTAGGTAGAATTGGTAGCTAAAATCGGCGAGAAGTAGCCGGTGAAGAATGAGAATTTTAGAGTGTATGACAAAAATGTCCTTAATTATGAACGCCAGAATCATAACCACGACTGGTGTTTTGCGCGCAAAGCTTAACGATTACCAGCGGTGGACCAAACAGGAACAAAACAAGGGAGACATTTTGCAACTCATCTTTCCAGTCAATTGCAGATAGAACGTTAAGCAAGGCTACAAAATTCGCATTATGGAAATTAAGTTCGGTGGTTTGCGACGCAGTGTGGGGCCGAACGATCAACTTGGAACTCAAGTCGAAGAGGCGGATAATGGGCATCGATTGCGAAGAATAAAAATCTAGGACAAGAATCCGATTGTTCTGATTACAGTGGACATTGCATTGAAATCAGTAATATATTTAGGGAGAACTGGAAGAATGAATGAATTAATGGAAGTTTTAAGCCTCCGTAGAGAATAAGAGGTACGGCAGGATATTTGAACAGCAGAACATCTAAGAGTGTATTGAAAAATTCTTCGACAAGGGAAACTAAGTAAGCAAGAACATATAAAGTACACAGGCGTTTATGGAAAGGAAACATTCCGGAGGAGTAATATCAACAATATGGGAGTCAGCTATTATGAAAAAAATCCCACGATTTTTGGCAGTCGACAGATTTTATTTCAGTTTCCAAAATCATTTCCGGTCGAAACGTCTCACCAGAGAGTTAAAGTCTTACCATAAAAGACAATGATTTTACCAGCCCCCATGCATTCCTCGGAGACTTGAGTTCATAGAAAGAAAAATCGCGAACTCTTAGAAAAATCATAACAATAATAATCGTGGGCGCAAAAATCCAATTGGATCGGGGCCTTGAAATGTGTTAAAGCACTTCATTCAAGACCGTAACTGCCACTAGTGAAATTTGGACCGCGACCTTCCGTATGATAGCCTTGTGCTATCCGGACAGGATCTTATTCTCCTTAGAAGAATCCTCCGAGGAATTTTCATTCGAATGTTTACCCTTCTACATAGCCTACATAACGATGGAATGTATGACCGGTACCTCGACCGTCTGGTTTTGGTTCAAATCCGGTTGAATACGTTACTGTGAGTGGGTCACTTAATCCGTGTAGGGGAGGATAACCTAGCTCGAAAAGTCTCTAATAGCATTGTCTATGTTAGAAAAAGAAAACGTAGCAGACTTTGCTTAGATCGAGCGATGACATAGACCAGACAGCTTTTCGGGGTACCGCATTGGTGGACCTCGGTTCGAAACCAAGATCTCTAGGCAGGCCTCATCCGGATACTAGTTGTTGGCCGATGATGATAAGGTATCACAATAAATTCCTAGGATGACATATTTTTTTAATCCTAAAAATTGCCTTTTTGAAGAACTGATTTAAGTATAGTATATTCATAAAACGGTGCTCAGGAGATAATAGTTAGTTTATCTAATGTTTTAGATGGATCCCAGATGGCGATGATGATACATGATAATATGTCGATGCTTAGAAATAGGAGTATTTCAGAACCTAAATTAGTCGGCGTTCTCCTCCGATCTCTATCCAAGTGATAGAGCGCGTCAGCGATCTCGATACCGTTTTCGTAATGAGCTAACATTTCCACATAATCTTGAAACTGAATAGATTTTCTAATTATGAATATAATCTAGAATCGATCAAATTTTACTTTCATATTATGTTTGAAAAAGTGAAAAGGTTGCTCATCTTAAAATTGAATTTATTGTGATAAACGACTAATCAAAATGTAGCTCATATTCTTCTAATTCCTTTCAACAGCATTTAACGTCTCACAATTTTTCCGAAAGTCCTTTACAGTTGCATTCCTGTACGCCTCAATTCACCAGCAACTTCTGAAAGTAAACTTTCTTTAAACGATTCTACTAATTAAATATCACGCATATACGATGGGGGAACGAATACACAATGTACCTTTCAATTATCGTTCTCAAAAAAAAAGAAACAATAAATAAAAGAGATATTAGCCTCAGTAAATATATAAGTACGAGTATATATATGCATATAGATACATATCTTGTTAAACGTGTGCGGTTCAGGATATCTGCGGGTGTGCTTGCGTTCCGAATAAAACATAAAACTACAGAATGTGTTGAAGTACTAATGAATAATATTATGTACGAGAGGCGGTGATAAAATCGGAGCTCGGTGAAATTACGTTAGGAAAAATTTGAAATGATTAGATTGGAGATGAATTGTCAGATACCCATCTGAACAGCCTCTCAGGATTTGCATCGTAGTCCCTTCTCAAAGGAGGTACATGTAACCGATTCAGAAAGCTCAAAATTTTGTTAGTAATCTTCTATATAATAAACCTTACAGAATTCAGATTGAAATTCGATTAGTGATAACCGGGAAATTCTTCCCGGGCCCGAAGTTTTATTGGGGAGGTCGGAATAGAAATTCTGAGGTTGAAAAATGTTCCCCTTGGGCTCCGATTTTCTCTCTACAAGCCCGAGTTATAGTCTTGAAAATGTCCGTGCCTCTACTAGAAGAAGCGCACCGATATTTACATAATCTTTCCTATTTCAATTCGTTTAGGACGATTAGTGGTACATATTTATATGCATGGCTTTCACGAAAAAGTAAGCTGAACTATTTCAGTTTCGAGCTGGAATCGCTAAATGACTATCCGTACAATTATGAATTTTTCGTTTTTTTCCTTTTCTCGAAACAGTATTTTTCCAGTTGGTGGGTAAAATAATACTATTCATGTTTCTAAAATTTCTCACACACCTTTCGCATACTATTATCTTCTAGTTGGATTTAAAATTTATGAAATGAAGCAAAAAGAAAAATCGTCATATCCGGTGAGAAGTGCTGCCTCCTATTACTCTTTGCCAGTAAGATATGGGAACTATTATACAATTCAACAAGTAGCATATCAGTATATATGTTTCTACTCACCAACCTGAATCGCCTACCTTGAATTATTTTTCAAATATAAGACTTTTTTTTAGGAGAGGAGTTTCAAGTTATCTGTCCAAGCATTCCAACACCACGTCATCTGCGTTACTGAAACCTGGTCGGATAACAGGATTTTAGATTCCTAACTTCCCGAAAGTTACTCAGTCATTCGTTGTGATAGAGACTCAATCCGATTCTGTCCCCGTACTGTGAATACCTTCCCTGTCTCAGCCCCTCTCTGCAGTATACAGATTATGGGAAGCCCTAACTGTTTGCTGCACTGCGAAAAAAAAAATTCCTGTCTTATAGAAACCATGCAGACTTGGTTTCTTTAAATCCCTGCGTTCCTCTTTAATACCTAAATCCAGAAAGGTATATCTGTGCAGTATTAAAGGCTCACTAGAGCGGGGAAAGCGCGTCTCAGTCTTTGTTCCCTCGCGTCTCTTTTCGTCTCTTCCATTATTGAATACAGCCTGTTTGATACCTTCTGCCATTCCCCTCTAAAACGTCGCATGACAACCTTAGTGGTCTCCGGCCACGATGGTCTTCCCAAGTCCTTTTTGGTTAAAACTGGTCAGTTTTTTTTATATTTCCTTCTCTATTATTTTCAAAAAAAGCCTGGTAAAGAGCCATTTCCCTGGCCTGTTCAAAGAGGTCTTCATCATTCTCATTTACAAAAGTGTTGATCACACCCTTGCTGTGTGTTGTGTGCCCACTTTGGCCACTTCATCGTATCGGCATGACGCTGCTTTGTTAAATGTAGGCCCAATAACTTCAACCTGCTCTGCTTCACCAATTTTGTGGCCAAACGCATAAATTCACGGAAGTGCTTTCAACACTATAAATAACAGAATACTTTTATCCAAACTTACCTCTCTCAGCATTTTCATATCACTTGTAACATGGCTTGCCTCTAAACCTCTTCAACCAAAGCTGCCGCGTCTTTTTTGATGGCTACCCATCCCATTCTTTTCCCCTCGCCTGGCGTCTCCCAAGGCTCTATCCTGAAACTTTTATTATTTACATTCTCTGTCAACGACCTTTCGTCCTCCTTATTTGTCTCTGTTTGCTCTATACCCACGATCTTATACTGTTCCGAAATGTTGCCGTCTATGGATTATGTCTCCATTCAAACAAACCTAGACATTCTGCTTCGCTGGTGCTCTGCCAATGGTTTAGCGCCAAACGTCAGAAAGTGACACTCTACGTGATACTCGCTTGAGGATTTAAGCGAGTATCAAGTAGAATCACTTTCTCTGACGACTTCCTTTTCCTAATCTCTTGTTGGATATTCTTGATAAATTCAGAACTACCCTCAAGAGCTCGTCAATAAGCTTTGACACCCACTCTAGTTTTCACTTTATCCAACCCTGTTTAACTATTTTCAACTCCCTTATTAGAAGTACCCTCGAGTACAACTGCAACCGCTGAAAAGGTGCAATGTGAATTCACTCGTTCCTTCCTCCGTAAAAAAAACTGTTCTCATGTATTTGTCACTGCACTCTCCTTCCGACAACAGCGTTAAACCTACCTGGAGTTAAGTATTATATATTTTTCAAATTTCTGATTCCAAGACTTTGTCGATATTATAATGCACAATAACTCGTTCCTTTAAACTTTTCTTCTTTCAGTAAATTAAAAGGGGACGAAGGTGGCTTACGGTTTCGTACCAGGGCAGAGGCAAATGATCAGACGGTGCCGTACGTCTGCACTGCAGCGTAACTGAAGCGGTTTTTAGGTGTTATACGCTCCTTTTTACAATTCGGAAAACACAACAAGGGTTTAAATACGCGGACCGTAAATCCGACCAAAACTCGGTTTTGACATTTGGATTCTAAGTCCGAAAAGAGGTATCCAAGAACCAAAAAAGTTGGAGTAAGTTGCTCTATATTTGGTCCGATCGGACATCAAGTGGATGCGGACTTAGGGCTCCTTAATCCCTCAACAAAAATTCCTTCTTTAGTTTTAAACAAAGGTTGATGTTCTTGTTCTTTCCTGCTTCTGGGGCCAGTAAATAACTGAAGTTACTCTCTCTACTATCCGTCAATAAATATGTAAATAAATACTCATTTTCTTCAGTATGTCTCATATGATGTCAGGTAGAATCAAATATTTAGGACCGATGGAATTAATAAAAGAATGTTATAACCTAGCGCCTCATAAATGACCGAAATTTAACAACAACAAAGTTCATGGAAGTCGCCTCTCCGTTCATTGATACGAGTTCTCTATTTACATTTAGCCAGGGCTGAGGAGAGATGCTAGAAGGACGGAGATTAATCGCGAGCCGAGAATGTTCTCTGAAGCATGAAATGGAAATTTTCATTCAAAAAGGAGCATTTCACTTCAAGCCCAGAGTTTCGCGCTATTGCACTCCGGACCCAAATTTTTGCTCTGGGGCCACAGTGGCCAAGTTGTCCACCACCGACGCACTTCACTTGAAGGGGTACCCGGCTGTCTGTCCTTCGGTCTGTTTGTCATACCCGGTTTACTTGGAAACGGCTGAACCAATTGTCATGAAATTGAGTGGTAAGAAGGTGTGGTCTGTGTACCCCTTCACATATGACAAATGGCGCCATTTTGTATTGAATTTAAAGGGGGCTCTCCATATTCCATGAAAATATATTGCACTCTAAGTGGTGTATGACGTCATCATCATATAAAGTGAACTTACGGCGGGGTCCATGGGGACATTTAAATTTTTCTTTTTTAGCGTTTTTTAATTATTTGCATATCAGTATTAATTACTCCGCACATGAAGGGCGTGTAAATTTTCTTTTCAGCAAATTTGGTTATGTGCGGTTCATGATGATTAAGGTCTCGATTAGTACTTTTTAATGCTGCCTTGAGTTACGACTTTTAATGCAAATCGAGGGTGGACGGGGTTGGAAAGTGCCAATTTGAAATGGCTGTAAAACTCCCTTAAGTGCATCCTAGAATCATGATTTTCTCATTATGGGATATAATATAAAACATGTTCCCACCAAATTTGTTGGAAATCGCCCTTTCACTAACAAAGTTATGGTAGGTCAAATTTCCCGCTTCAGTGTAAATCCAAAGACTTTAAATGTCAGTATCACGCAAAAGTGAATATTCTGACATAATATGTGCATATACATTACGTGGTAGGTACAAATGCTACGAATGTCCACTCAAATATTTTTATATAAGAAATACACAAAACCTTTCATACCTGAAGCCTCCAGCTTCCAGTTTCCCGGCTTGTTATGTATTGTTTTTGGATCTTCTTGCTGCAAGTACGTTTCCTTACTTGATTTTTCCTGTCTATCTTGAAAATTGGCAATTCACTCAATACATTCAACATCATTCATTATGATTACCTCTCTTACAGCATTTAGAATACTCATATTACTTTATTACGAGACCCCAATACAGGTTTTCCCACAGACGTTCATCTCCCTGTTTTCTCAGCTGCAAAGACTTACTTTTCTGAAATGTTTTTCGTCCATACCCAAATGTTGATTTATTCTTTGAAAACAGACTTCTATTGCACTCCAGAGACTCCGCTCTGAAGCATGCATAATGTCAACTGGATATAATATTATTTATAATGACTCCAACACTGGCGCTATTCTTTTAGTCAGGAAAGACTTTGATTTAGAGGAAGTTGTCATCAAGAACGTGCTCACGAAAATTAAGCTAACACTGATGAAATTTTGAGGCAAGGAATTGAGCCCCAAACTAGCAGACGTTAGCGGGCCGTAAACTCCCAAAGGCTCACTACCTTCCCTACAACGAATCCTTCAACTAAACCTACCGACTCCCGAACTTTTCTGAGCTTGTCACAATTCACAGTTCTCAAAAAAATCCAGATGGTAAAAGTCAACTGGGGCTAACGAAATTTCTAACTTGGAAATCAAGAATCTCCCTACAGCTTTGATCACCTTTCTTCTTACAGTTCCCGCTAACTGCCAAACGTAGGTAATTCCCACGAATCGGACACCTTTTGCAATATTTCGCTTCTACCAGAAATGAGAAAAACTTTTTGAAAGAGCGAGGCAATTTCTCCACTCGAGTGCATTCTTGCGGTGCTTCTAGTGATTCAGTTAATATAAATAATTAGACGATTTTCCTTTTCGATCGTATTTATTTTGGAATGCATGCACCGGTATTTTGAGAACTTGCCACCTTCTTGAATACTATTTATCTTTGGATTGGTCTAGCACTGCTACTTCAAAAATATTCCTGACAACCAACTTGGATTCCGGTTTAATCATGGAACCAAGAAGACTACACACAGGAGGTGAAACTTCCTAGGCAAGCCTTGAAATTTTGCGGGACAGAAAATATAGCGTCCGGTTGGCGGGGCTTTTCAGACAGGATCGCAGTTGCATTCTGCGCAGCACCATATCAATTCAGTCCCATTTATGTGGTGGCGTTAGGGCATCTGGCTGGGCTTGATATAGAATTTTCCCAGCTTGGCCTCCTTGCATGGAGCAGAGCATGCTGTTAACTCAGTGGCGTCAACCGATTTAACGTCAACAATGAACCAAGGCTAGCACTAGGCTAAGAAAAGGCCTTCAAACTTCAACTTTGTAATAGTGAACGGACTTCCCGTCGCGATAATTAGACTTGCAATAAGTCTCCTTGAAAGTAGGCATTTCTTTGACAGCATGGGGAATGCAATTTTCGATCTATTGCAAGCAACCTCGGGAGTACCGCACATATCCTTAAATAACATTTTTAAAGCTGGCGTTCCGACCAATGATATCGGTGCTGCCCTGATCTTGTAGAAACTGCGCTTTGGTAAGATACATTTATTTATTAATTAAATAAAGTTATTACTTATGATAAATAAATATATTTTACTGATTAAATAAAAATCACAATTTGCAGATCTGCTCTGGTTGGCATTCGGAACAAGGAGAAGTTCCGTTCGGCCCACACCTCATAGCTCGACAGCCAGATATATTGGCTTCGGTTCAGTGCTGGTGGGTGCGTCCAATGTGCGATTCTTGAATACTATGCGGCTCGCACATTTGATTCGCCGATGACATGTTCTATCTTGATTCTAACAAGTCAATTGAAGCCATCGAGAAATATTTGGTAGATCTCTGCAGAAACTGCCAAACCTTGAGTATGAAAATTGTTGAGGCAAAAAACGCACTTTTCTGAGAAATTCTGAAACTTTGTCTGCAGAACCATCCACTAGAAAGCTAGAATAGCTGAAAGATCAAAGTCGAGAGCACCATAGTCATCAGATCAAAATGATTCAAATGTTTAGGAGTTAACCGATATGAATCCCTAAAATTCATTCCTCATTTTGACCTTGCTGTCAGTAAGTGGCGCAGTGCATAGAATTGAATCAATTCGAAAGAAAATAGGTCTCAGTACCACAATCAAGTCGATTCTCTACAAATCCCTGATTCGAGTAATTATATGTTAAGGAGTCCCTACCTGAAGCACATGCTTAACGAAGGTCCTGGAAAGGTACAAGGCATTCGAAAGTTGGATCTTAGTATAATACATTGCACTACCATGTCTTACAATTGAAAGACAAAACAAGTAGGCAACCGGTAGCTCAGAACTCCGGGTATGAAAGCTTTTGTAGATTCTTTGTGTAAAAATATTTGGCTAGACAATGTTTCCACTTGAATGTACTCAATGTTCAATTCGACGTGGTACTGACATTTTATCTCTTAGCAAATAGTAATTTAAAGTGAAAGGAGCAATTTGGACCTACTATAATTTTGTTAATAATAGTACGATTTGCACCAAACTTAGCAGTATGATGCCTCCTGTCAAAGCCTATTCTATTACAAATCTAAGATGTAGACATATTACATTTTAAAAACATAGAAACATACTATTATTATCCTTATTTGAGCAGATATTTTACTAAGAGCATTTTGAGCCCTAGATACCATGTGTACGAACCACCACATTTTTTTCAGATTCTTCGGTTGGGTAGTTTCTGAGGATAGGTCCTTGGTGTCATTGCTCCTTCTCGGGCCCCGGTACTTCCCCTCTCTACAATTAACGTCACAACCAATACCTGCTTCGAAAAATACCAATCTAGACCTTCCATTTGATACCCCACGTGACTATATTCGGTGAAAATAAAATTTCCACCCCTATTTTAAGTATACGAGGACTCTTTCAACGTGCAGCAATATAATTCACCGCATGCGTGTGGGTTCGCAGTTTCCACCTTCCTACCAGAACAGTGAATTAATTTTGTGTTTCCAACAAAACATGCCTCCAATCTGACTGAATGGTACTATTTTGTTTGAGGATAGAGTAATCCTGAGCCCGCCATCGTAGTGCATGGACCTTGCTTTTTCTCGCCCAATACTTTAAACAGATTTTTGCTTACTGACGATTGCAAGACAGAAACAATCTTATCAGACACTATTTCACCTCTGCCCTACGGGTAGTACAATTAAAAGTGGCCACTGACATTGTTGGCTTTGTATGTATCATAGTATCAATTTAAAAACCTGACAAGGGTCTCAGCTATATTAACCGATGTCCGATGGTTAAAGTTGCAACAATCGTGTGGGACCCATGGCCGTTTATGAGTCGTTCGACGTAAAATCACGTGTCAAAATCCTCTAGCAGCAATTTTATGTCGTTTGAGTGCAGTGCATCATACGTCCGTTTCAGGGCAACATTCATTCTTCGTTATTTCATTCATTTCCTGGTGTTTGACAATTAATTAGCTACACATTGAAGACTTCAGCTTTAGTCCGATCGTTGTCGATAATGAACGCCAACTGGAACTCCCTGCTTTCCGACCTTTTTCCACTTATAATAACAATGTACCATTCCAAGTCATGTTAGTCATGTTGATGTTATATCCTGGAACTTCCAGAAGAAGCTCCACGAACGCATCTGTTCTATTGAGCATTTGAACCTTCTTCATTCTTCCTTACTGAAGTCGTTTCTGTTTTTTCAATTCTGTCCCAGCTTGTGTGTCTAGTTTCGAAACTTAGGTTTTTTTACAGGACATCCATCCAGTACTTTATTTTGTTACCATCTTATCTGATCTCCTATCGTTTAATATCCTGGACGGTCGGACGGTCGTCCTTTTCCTAACAGTGCTTGAATCAAAATTGGCAAAAACATAATTCCTTAGTAGCAGTTTTTATTAAGGAGGTCCGATCCGAGGAATCAGTTTTTTTTCCTGGCGTCAATTTTGTCTAGATATAGTGTATATGGGTAAAGTGACTTTTTGATATTCGTAGTAGTTCAGAAATTATAGTGTTAAACAGGTAAAATATCACATGCCAGGTTTATGTCGATCGCCGTAATAAAGCGCGTCTTTATTGGTCCGAATGACGTTCGAATGACTTCAGTAAAATCATAGGAATTGAAGTCAAAGCTATGCATGTGTTTCTTGAAGAAACCTAAGGGTTATGGACTAGGTGTGGCAGATTAATGGTCAGTTAAGATTTTATGGTTAAAAATGCATTCTACTTTTTAAATGCGTTTTTCTCGAAACCGCATGTTGGACATCGGCTACCACCATAGCCTAAAATGCTTCCAACGAAATTCTTTGAAATTTTCACGACTCGCTCGGAACATATTTCTACGGTCCGCAAACTAGGATAATTGAGATTCATTCAGTAGGTTTTTTTATTCATTAAAGAAGCCTTGAAAAAACACCAAAATTTACAGAAAAAAAGGTTAACAACGCATCAAAAATTTAGTTTTCAATATTTTTTAATATTCCTAGTTTGCGGACTATGGTTAAGGCTGCACGTTAAAATGCTGTTTTTTTGGAAATGGGTGTATCTGTATTTCAAAAATGAACTATGATGTCGAGCTGGAAAAATTACTATGCATGCTCAAGATATTAATAAATATATGATGAAAAATTCCTATTTGTAACTTTAACCAGTTCTTCACAAAAAAATTTCTAAAAAAAGAAAAAAAAACGGCCTTCAAACGGGATGATCCCCTTAAGATATTTTCCCTTCAAGTGGCGCTCATTGAAACAAGAAAAGTATTTAGATAGCCAAGTGGGAAATAAGAACATTCATCCATGACAATAAACAGTCTTGCCTGTGAAAGCGATGGAAATGATATGACCATATTTGCAGTTCAAATTCTGCTTCTTGTGGGAACTTCAAAGACCTCAAACATGGGTGCAATCAGAGGAAACCTGAGCATCATTTGCAGTTGTTAGCCCAATGCCGGTCAAGGCCGGTTTACGTTTAGCCCCTTTCTGTTCTGACGATATCAACCTTTCGCAAATCATAGAGAACTCATACAGGACGACCAGATCCTGGACCATATGATGCAATAAAAGGATAGTTAATAGAGCTCGACGTAACAGAATAGTTGAGGAGAGTGGAAAGAAGAAGTTGGAAAAGATAGTCGTTACATACATATATATCGTTAAGCATTAGTTTATTTAAACAAAAAGTAAAAAGATTATATTCTAATGCGGGATCTAATTTATTTAATAGAAACTTGTAAGCAAATGCTTACTTCCTTCCACGAAGAACACCTGGGGACTCATTTTCCAAGGCAGGTGGAAACATCAGCCGTAAATCGAACACCAGTGCACCCTACACTGCACCTTTCGCCTGTCTCTGCTATTTGAATTATTTAGAATTGTTTAGAACTTGATCTTGGGGATTATCTTCACTCCCTTACACTCGAGTGGTTTTGCGCATAGTTTGCAGTTTGTAGTTTTGTAGCAGAATTGAAAACACAATAGAATTTAGTCGTTCATTCATGGGGGCTTAAATGCTCAGACCATTCGTTTCGTCGATGCACACCAAAGGTTTCTGGCTGAACTTGTGGCTTTTGTCGTAATCGAACACCTTCCATAAATGCGGTCGATGTCGTCGTAATGGCGAGAGAATAAAAGTAACATGAACTTGGCCCAAGGTTACACGAGCAAGTCTCCATTGTACGTTCCAGGAAAATTGCACGCTTAGTGCTGAAAATTGGATTTTCGAACGAGTTTCTGTTAAATATGTTTACACAAAAGAAAGTGAATGAGCTCCAATACTTATCCTTTGCAATTACATCCGGGAATTTCAATTGAATAATGGAGTAATCTCAATAGTGTCTGAGAAGTTTCTGAAGTGGGAATCAATATTGTGTATTTGAAATCAGAAAATGATTTTTATTATATTTTACAAAATATTGCATTTCCATTCAAGCTGCTTCCATTGCCTAAGTCATATATATTCAAAATTCAAGGGAATGGCCAGAATAACGACTGAGCATTATAATTTGGTTTCGACTGGGAATGAAAGCATTTTCTCCAATTGGGATTTCAAAAAACATTGCTGAAGGGTAGTATACCAGTATGTACTCCTATTTAGTTTGAGAAGTAACTTGCTTCTTCTGTTAAGTGCACGGACTACTTTTTTTCTTTTTTAACGTAATTAAAGGGATGGCAGACTCAGGGCAACTCATTGACACAAAATGTAATAACTTTGTTAATAATGGTTGGATTTCCTTTAAACTTTCCAAAGTTATGTCCTATGTTATTCCTTATGCAAGTGTAGTTACAGTACGAACCTAAGGTGTGTTTCCGAATAAATTTCTAAAATATGCTAATATACTATTTTAACTTTTTTTTTCAGAATTGCAGTGTCCTAAGTCCGCATCAACTTCATGCTTAAAAAAATATTTTCTGCTTTGGCCAAGCTTTGGTCAATAGTATGGACGGATTTGCGCCCAGTATAATTTGCAGTCATGTTATGTTCTGCGAATTATATAAAGGCGCATTTAACATCCGCGAGCCGCTTCAGTCACGTTGCTCCCAGGGCAGGGCAGCGTCTGACAGTTTGCCACTGCCCTAGTAAGAAACCGTAAAGCCGTCATTGCCTAATATTTTAACTTTATTTGTTCAGATATCGAAACGGGATTTACTTTGAGGCCTAGATTTCGTTTAGATACACCACTGTGACTTTTTTAGATTTTTCGGTTAGATAGGTTCTGAGAACGAGATCTTTTATACTTTTTGAGAGTCATATTTTGAGCCCTCACTCCGTTACATGTCACCTGATATCAAATATGGCACCAGTTTCCAAAAGTACAAATTGAGCCCTGTCATTTGATACACACACACACATGGCGAAATTCTGTGAAAAAAATATTGCCCCCTCCATTCACATGTGCTCCCCATATCCCCCCCCTTAAACTCAACGTAAAATGGCACCACTGGCTGTATGTACCAATTTTGTGAAAACCCGTGCAGCCGCTTCCGAATAAATTGGGTGTGACAGACCGACAGACAAACAGACAGACATCAACTCGACTCTAATAAGATTTTGTTTCACACAAAACCTTAAAAAGTGCTAAAAACTGTGATCTCACGCATACAGTGAATTACATTGCTGCACGTTGAACTTAATATACCTAAAAGAGGGGTGCATTTTTTTTACCGAAAATTGCTATGTGGGGTACCAAATGAAAGGTCACGATTAGTAGTAGGCGGAGACGGGTATTAATTTTAACATTGGTGTACCTCGTCTGAGGGATCAACTACTTCAAGGATCCGTTTTCAAAATCCACACATAGTTAGCGATAATAGCATATTATCATATTTTGAAAATTGATTGGAAACCCCCAAGTTCATCCATACAATTTCGGAGTAATGTAGGTTTAAATATCAAGCTTCATTCTAGAAATCTTATTATTATTAACAAAGTCACAGTAAGTAAAAGTTGAGTCTTTTGCGTTGATTTACTACCTAACAGAACAACAATATAACATCGAATTAAATATCACTTCTCCAGGCCAGGTATCCCCTTGTCGTAGACCGTTGTTGATGTCGAATGGTCTTCACAGTGATCCTGCTGCTTTTATTTGGCCTCGCACATTGGTCAGGGTTAGCCTAGTCAGTCATACTAGTTTCGTCGGGATACCGAATTCACTCATGGTGTACACGCCTTCACCCATGTTATGCTATCATAGGCCGCTTTATGAATAGATGGTGCAACTGTTGTCCATACTCCAACAGTTCTCTGATCTGTTGTTGATTTGCCTGGAGTGAAGCCTCTTTAGTATGGGCCAATGATGTTCTGGGCGTATGGGGCTATCCGGCCTAGCAAGATAGCGGAGAATATCTTATAGATGGTACTCAGCAACGTGATACCTCTATAATTGCTACACTGTGTGATATCTCCCTTTTTATGTATGAGACAGATAATACCTCGTTGCCAATCGTCAGGCATTGATTCGCTGTCCCATACTTTGAGCACAAGTTGATGAACCACTTGATGTAACTGGTCGCCTCCATATTTAACCAATTCGGCTCTAATTCCATCGATGAATTGCACGGACTATTTCTTCTATACTTGGTGGTGGCAGTATTTGTTCGTCGTCTTCAGTTGGCGGGACCTCCAACTCGCCGATGTTCTGGTTGTTCAGTGGCTCATCAAAGTACTCGCTCCAATGTGCCCATTCTGTCGGAAATCAGATTTCCCTCTTTGTCTCGGCAGAATGAGCATCGAGGTGTATATGGCATCATCCAGCTGACTTGTTGGTAAAACTTCCGCACCTGGTGCGGTTGCTCCCCGAGAGAGGGGATTCTAGGTGGTATTGTTATTCGAGCTCGGAGCACCATGCAAACCAGATCCGAGTCTATATTGGCCCCCCTATATGTTTTGACATTCATCAAGGTTGAGAGGTGGCGGCGTTCGATCAGAGAGGCCCTTGTATGTTTGTGGACCGCTTTCCGCGCAAACCAGGTACTTCCAACAACCATTTCGTGTGACCCTGCTAATTGAATAATCCGCAGTCCGTTATCATTCGTATTTTCGTGTAAGCTATGGGAGCCAACGTATCGCCTGAATACGGGCTTCTTCCCTACTTGGCTGTTAAAATCCCCAAGTATGATTTTGATATCATATCTGCGATGCTAGAAATTTATCACAGGTTTAGGGAAAACTTCCAGAGCAGAATCCAACTTGCTTCCTGTTCATCATGCTTTCGAGATATTCTTTGAAGGCAGGGAACACAAAAATACCTCTTCAATTATCACACTAAAAACGGGGGCTCTTCTTTGAAACCTTAAGAATCATCCCCTTCCTCCACTCCCTGGGAAAAGTCTGTGGAAGTAGCCGATTTGCAGAAAGTGTATATGCATCAACTTTACTCTGTTTAAGAGCATACACGGCCGCATTGATTTCTGCTTTGCTTGGAGAAATTGTCGGTATCCCCATGTAACGTGACTCGCCATCATGCCATCATCACGACATATGATAAGGTTAAGAACTGTTATTGTTATTGGAGAGAATACTTTACCCTCCACCTGCTCTGCTGTTCTTCATCTTTCATAAGGAGTCGACCGTTATCATTATCCATAGAACCACCGAATGATTTACGACCACATGCAATTTCTTTCGTGATGCGGTATACACTTCGGAAATCATCGCATTCTGCGGCATCTTCCGCTGATTAACGTAATAACAAAGTTCCTTTTGTCACGAGGGCACTACGTTGAACGTCCCGGGATTTCGCACGGTATCGGAGTTCGAGCGTATCACGCCTGCCATCACTCGCAACAAGCAATAGAGCGCTTCAATTCCTTGCGTTCATTAAGCAGTTAGGCAGATCGTCGGATGTTGCCGAAAACCTGACTATCACCCGATAAACGAACATTGATGACGGTATTCATGGGTGGGTTACTCAGAATATCTGCCGTCTGACCAGCAACATAGCTCTCCCACTATCGATCGACAGCCGGATCATACAAGCCGCCGACGTTGAACTTATTGAATCGCAATTTTCCAATCCTATGAAAAGGGGGGGGGGGCAAGCGAAGTTAAGCGACCATTAGATGACAATCTTTTTCGAGACCGATGTCAGCGCGTCTCTTGTTATACACTTGCAAAGGACAACTCCTAAATGTACTAGTGATCGCTAGTTGAAGTATAAGTGACCTTATTGCAAGTTCTGTGGTCCACCAATGATGAGGCGATGCAAGTTGTAGAAATCCACAATCCTCCCACCGTTGTCGCTAGGGTCGCCAAAAGCGCGTATCCCCATTACGTGGCATTCCAGTCACCCATCACGATCACAATGTTACCTATGGCCTCTCCTGAACTGCGTGTAATTGCTCCGTTAGTTCATAACACTGTAAAATGGTGATGCTTCCTAACCTGCTAGCAGCCATCAGGAATAACCCGACACTGGATTCACTTCTGCTACCAATTAACTGTCCTGAATACAAAAGCACATTGCCCGTCATGCCAAGAAGGAGAGAAGTCCGTCTTATTTGTCCAACTTATTTGATGGAATTTTCGCTCAATCGAAAGCGAGCATTTTGGGGACCCCGATACCGTTATCAAGGAACGTGTTCCCATAATAATAATATTCGTTCACGCAACAACCCAATTGGATTAAGTTCTTGAAGTGGGTTTTTCATTCAGAGTATAGTACCCTATAGGAGGCAATGTGATCAGTATTGCGTTCGCCGAAGGTTATTACCCTGATTTGACTAAGGTACTCATTCACAGCTGAGTCGACTGGTATCCCACGTCAAGTCACGATACAAATCCCACTGCCACTTGTGGGAACCTCTATGGTAGAAAAAGAAGAGAAGGCAGACCATGTCTGAGATGGAGCGATGGCTTAGGTCAGCACGCCAGACGGCTTTTAGTGATATTGAATTGGTGAGCCTCGGCCCAAAACCGGGATGTCTGGAGTTCCTTATTAAGACAGGCCTAGACTGGATATCGGTTTGTTTTCCTGCGACCCCTCAATTGACGAATTGATATGTTACAATGGCGTCATGCATGTTTCAGATTGCATGAAATTCACATAAAATGTAAAAGTTTCACCTTCAATAACTTTGTTAATAATATTGTAGTCGGATTTCCATCAAACTTCTAAAAGTTATGCCCTATGTTATCCAGTATACCAAATTTTGTACTTCTGGCGTGCACTTAAGGTTTCCGATAACTACTACTATTAAGTTTATTTGCTCAGATGTCGGGACGGGATGTATTCTGAGGCCTAGATTTCGTTAGATACACCACTGTGATTTTTTTACAGATTTTTCGGTAGGATGCGTTCTGAAAACGAGAACTGTTACAGTTTTTGGAGATCATATTTTGGGCCCTCATTCCCTCATAGTTAACCCGACAGCAAATATGAAACCAGTTTCGAAAAGTACTAATTGAGCTTTTTCATTTGATGCCACATAGCTATATTCTACGAAAAAAAACATTTGCACCTCTTTTCGCATGTATGGGGAGCCCCCTTCAACTCAACACAAAATGGCGCCACATGCTACATGTAAAGGAATTCACAGACCACACGTTCTCACCAAATTTCATTACAATCGGTTTAGCCGTTTCCGAATAAGTCGAGTATGACCGGCAGATTAAGACAGCAGTGAATAGAGCACCAAAAATGTTTGCCGAGGTATTCACCGAACTTTAAAGAAGGAGCATTTCCCACAGAGTGGAAAAAGAGGAGGTCTACGACGGATACAATTAACCTAGTGGCTAACACAGCTAAGGTCGCACTTGAGGTCAACAAATGCTGTGCAGTGATCACACTCGATGTGAAGAACGTCTTCAATTCAGCGAAATGGAGTAATGGAGTAAAATACTTGAGTCCCTAGTCAGCTTAGACAGGCCGGAGTACCTGGTGCGCATGGGTGACGACTTCCTAATCGATAGGCTTCTGTGCTGTCAATCAGATGAAGGAAAGAAATTATATTAAGCGACATGTGAAGTTTAACAAGTGTCCCTCCTAGGTTCAGTTTCGTGGATTGTTTTGTATAACAGAGTACCAACGGAAGACCTCCCTGGTGGTGTGGTCTCCATTGGTTTCGCGGATGACATTAATGTGACGGTTACTGCACGCCTTCTCGAAGAAGTCGAACTTGATGATAATGAACGTAAGACAGAAGTAGTATTTGTTACCAAACGCAGAAATTGCACGACTACGAACATCAAACTTAGAACAAAAACCATTCATTCCAAGCCTGCGCTTAAGCATTTAGGCGTAATGATTGACCACAGGCTAAACTTCAAATCACATGTGGAGTATGCAGCAACCAAGGCATCTAACATTGGAGACTGATTGCGAGAATGCTACCAAATATGTGGTCGAAGGCCGAGCCGAATCGACTCCTTAATTCGAGGGTGGTCAGTTCGATCCTACTGTATGCAGCCCCAGTGTGGGCAGATGCACTGAAAAATAGAACAAAGAGAAGAACGATTGTGACTGCGTATCGAGTATGTGCACTTCGAACATGTTGCTCTTACAGAATAATATCCGATGAAGCAACCTGTGTGATAATAGGAATGATCCTGATTGAGATTGTGACCAGAGAAGGAAAACAACTTTATGAAGTGTATACCACCGAAGAATCTCCTATCGTCGGCGGCAGTTCGCACGAACTATTGCGGAATGGCTAGAGAAGTGGCGCGAGTCAGGGAAAGTCCGCTGGACCCCTAGAATCATATGGAATATACGGAAATGGATCGAGTGACCCCACAACGAGGTAGGTTTCGACCTAACCCATTGAGCGGACAAGGAGGTTTTCGAGTAGCTCTTTATCGATTTGGGCATGATGATCCGCCATATTGTGCAAAGTGCCCGAATATTGCAGATGATGCAGGCCACGTTTTATTTCATTGCCGGAGATTCGTAGCCCAGAGGGCTGCATGGGAAGCTACAACGAAGGAATACTTTACAACCGAAAATATGATGAAACATATGTTGAAATCAATCGGAATATGGACCGAAGTCGAAAAGGTGATCGCAGTTACCCGTAAGAAGCTTACGCAAGAAGAAGTCAGCCGGAAAAATGAAGGAGGGAAAAACACGAATATTAATACGAGTGCAGATTATATTCTGATCCATCCCCGCAACGTAATATCATATGGGAGTCCCGCGGGGAGAGTGGAGGGAGAACGAGGTGGTTTTAGTCGATAAGAGCCCCAGACAGGAGCAGGATCCAGCGGTACCTTTTGAAGCTTTCCACCTTCCATCGGCAAAAGGAAGGCAGACATATAGACATCGACTCCACTCTAATAAGGCTTTGTTTCACACAAAAACTTAAAAAACGACCCGATGAATCACAATTATCCTGGCCCGTAGAAATAAGTTTCGAATAAGTCGTCATTACGGCGATCGACATAAACCTGACATATGACATTTTACCTATTTAACACTGTAATTTCTGGACTACTTCAAATATCGGAAAGATGTTTTGCCCAAATATTTTACACTATATCTGGATGTAATTGATGTGACCCCCTTAAAGAACTGACTTGATTAGAGATTACGATCTCTCCGTTCCAAATGGAGATAGCACTCGCTTATTGGATTAAATAGAATAATAAAATATACTACACAAAAATGGACATTATGGGCGCAGTACGCAGTTCACGGGGATGTGAACAGTAAACACAAATTCATATTTCCTGTGAAATTTTAATAACTTTTCCATGTGTTTCTAGAATTTAACTGTGCAGGAACAACACAATCCCTCGGCTTATATTGTGAAATGAGCGGGGGCTAAGCTTGAGCCTTTGAACATGTTTTTAAAGACTTTATTTTTTAAGCCTTAAATCGTCTATCGCATCCGATTGACGATAGCAAACAATGAGTACGTGCTTTTAAAAACCTGGAAAGATGCACTTATTAGCCAGAATATTAACTACAGTCCACAATATCCTACCGCAAGTAGAGTCGATATTGAGACTCTTACAATACCTCCAGCATATATTTCTAGAGGTTTCTCCGTTTTCTGCATAATGAAAATAAGCGCTTTCTTGAATTTCCGATCCTGGTCCATCCAATTGCAAGAGAACAAAGCTGTCGTAAATTGGTTATTCTCATGAGCAATTTCGTTTCCGCAATAGCATGGCAAACATATTTCGATCAAAACGCAAATGAAGTATGATCCTGTGTAAATTATCTCTCCTTTACTCTCGGCGAAAAATACGTAGACTGCGGTGATGCAAACACTTATTTCAGTAATGAGGAACTGAATTAAAAGGACTGCTCCAAACATGCTCTCAAAAACGTCGCGGTATCTGCGGAAATAATAAGAGAATAGAAACTTACGATAATGGCAGTAAGTAATGGAACTCACTCTAAAATGGTCCTGTGATCCCAAATGCATCTCAACAACTCCTGATAGTTCTCTTCACTACTTTTTTTCGGGTCATATCCTAGTTTAGAGACCCTGATATTCAGTGCCCGGAAATGTCCTTTCAGAACCCACAGATATAGTCCGGGGTACGTGTCGTTCATTATGTTCTGGTAGATTGTAACCCATATCCCTAGCACTTGGTAGGTAGAGATGATGATGTAGGTTCTGTCATTGTTTTGCCAATCAAATGGAAACCAGGCAGCATATACCAGCCTTCTCGTCTTCGAGAAGACAGCTGGTAGCATGCACGTCAAAGCAGCCATAGAGAATGGTGTGAAGTAAGCAATTAAGATGCGGTATGCTACCTTGACGATCCGTCTTAAATACACTTCTTCGTCATGGTCACCAACGGCTTGAAAGCGTTCATCCAAGCGTCCTAGCAATTCATTCATGCGACGGAATTGTTTGCGATTTATGTATATATTGACCGATTTCATGCTGGCCATCATCTCCGCAAAGCAGACCGACAAGTTTCCAAATAGATGTCTGATATTTGCAGAAAGGAAAAGGTCTATAAGCATTGAAAGTGGGTAGAAGAGGGTTACACTTGTGTTGAGGAAAATAGAATAGATATAGTAGAATATGCCTGCATCATCCGCCGGATATAGTCCCAAATATTTGAAGCTTATAAGAGCAATGCGGAAAACTTGCTTCGTCCCAAATTTTTCAGCCATTGTTACATTCAGCTAAATTCGTAGTGTAGCGATATTCGGGTGGTGGTCCTTTACAATTTATTTGACTTTGGAACCGACCTGTAAAAACGAAGATTTAGATAGAGTCAACAATAAAACAATAATGCCAATAAATGAAAAATTAAAAACTGTTTATTAAAATAAAGTCAATTATTAAGAAAGGATGTGAATCTAAAACTTGGTGGTTTTATACTGGTAATTTAATATTTGTAGCGGCCTAGTAACTAAGCGAATTTTGGACTTTTCGCCGGGAAAATTGAGTCTTTTTAAGTTTTGTATAAACACAAAACCTTATTAGAATCAAGTCGATGTCTGTCTGTCTTTTTTTTTGACAATGGAAGGTGGAAAGCTTCGAAAGCTACCGCAGGTTCGTGCTACACGGGGACGTGGGACCCTTACCCACTAAAACCACCTCCTTCTCCTTCCACTCTCCCTGCGGGATTCCCATTTGGTATTGCATCGCGGGCCTAAATCAGAATTTATTCTGCGCTCGTGATAACATTCGCGCTACTCTTGCGTTCATTCTTTGGGATGATTTCTTCCTGCCTAAGCTTCTTTCCGATCGCTACAATCACCTTTTCGATTCAGGCCCATATCCCCTTTTCTTTCACCATAAGTTCCATTATATTTTCGGGTTTAAATTTCCTATCGCCAGCAACAATACGCACTAGGTACTTCGGCATGCCTAAGTTGATTAGGGACTTAAGTATCTTGCTCCATCTAGGAGAATTGAAGCCGTTCTTCACATCAAGTGCACTGCAGAACATTTTTGTCCTCCTCAAATGCGGTCTCACCTATGTTAGCTACTAGGACCTCCCCTTTTGAAAGCCGAACTGATTTTCGGAAAGAGCGCCATCCTTTTCGGCAATTGGAAGGAATATGTTATAGATTACTCGTTCGAATAGTTTGCCAGTATTATTTAGAAGGCATATCGGCCTGTAGGACTAAGCTTCACCCAAAGGTTTGTTTAGCTTGGAGGTAGCTAGTATTAATTTATGCTTCTTCCACGGTGTAGGAAATGCTCCTTCTTTAAGGCATGTGGTGAGCGTCTCGGTAAACATATTTGGAACTATGTTAACTTCTGCCTTGGGAACTTTATTGGGGATGTAGCCAGGTACTTTATTTTCAACAATTTTTTCCGCAGCTTCGAGGAGCTCCTTTTCACTTACCATCGGCGGTGTCTATCTCGACCGTGGGAATGTTAGCGGTACCCACATTCTGTGAGAAAATAATAAGAGCGTGTTCCCTTTATAACTGTGAAGGAGGGCAGGGTAAAATTTTTTTTTGTAAAATGTGCCCAGATAGGGTATCAAATGAAAGGGCTCAATTAGTACTTTTCGAAACTGGGTCCATATTTGATGCCGGTAAAACATAGGAGTGTGAGTGCTTAAAATTTGGCCATCAAAAAGTGTAACAGGTTCCGTTCTCAAAACCTATCCAACCGAGAAATCTAAAAAAAAATACGGTAGTGCATCTACGAAATCTGGGTCTCAAAATACATCCGGTTCCGATATCTGCACAATGTTAATGACAGTATATTGCCACGTTTTAGAAATTTACTCGGCAACCCCCTTATGTCCATTTGAGAAGTACAAAATTTGACAAGCGTGTAAGGGATAACATAATGCACAATTTGGTTTGAAGAACAAACTAACTAACTAATCATTAACAAAGTTATAGGGGATGAAACTGCCATTTTTTGTGAATTTAATGCATTCTGCAACGTATATGACGTCATTATCCCATATCAATTCTTCAATACCACAATAAAGTAAGTTCATATGAATGAGGTCGGAAAGAATTATTTTACTTTAGATTTGTATTTGTCTGTATGTAGGTATATACTACATGCATGCCAACGAAGTTTGCGGGTAGTGTCTAATTCAGATATATATATTTGTACATTAAGCTGTATTTAATATGCGTACTATATATGTAAGTATGTATGCTTTTGTGCACGAAGTAAATCGGAAATATGGGAACGATCAATTTGTTTGTTTGTTTAGGGTGAGCATGATATCTATGGCTGCAATATGTACGTATGTCTTGTAGATTGGAAAAATATGAAGGAAAATATGTTGGATTTGTAGCTACATAAGATAAACACAAAACCTTTATACCTGAAGCGCGAGCTTCCGGTATTCCGACTTGTTTTGTTTTTTCAGCGTGGAAAACTTCAAAAGACTAAGCGCAGAGTACACGATCTCTGAGAGCGTGACATTTTTACCCACTAAAACCACCTCTCCTCAAGATACGACTGATATTTTCCCCATACAGCAACTTTCTTTCCATATTTAGGTTTCGTTTTTATTAGGAGAAGACCCTGTGGTCCACCCTAGCACTTTGGTTGGTTTCGCTGAGGAACACCTTTATGTTCGCAAGTCGTTTGGCTTTACTCTTTTCAGTCATCTCATTACCTAAGTGGGGTGATGTACAACACTTTTTAGGGTTTTGTGTAAAACAAAACCTTATTAAAATAGGTTTACTGTCTGTCTGTCTGTCTCTCCGACCGTCTGACTGTCTGTCTGTCCGTCATGCGCATTTTTCTCGGAGACTGCAACAGTGATTGATACTAAGTTTGGCGGAAAGGTGGGAACTGTGAACGCTCACACTTACAGTAACTTACATACTGTTACGTCCAATTTAAGGGGAGGTCCTCATACATGCAAAAGGGGGTGTAAATTTTTTTTCACCAAATATAGTCATGTGGGGTATCAAATGAAAGGTCTCGGTTAGTACTTTCCGAAGCTGGTCTTAGTTTTGGCATTTGTTGTAAAATCAGGGAGTGCAGGGGGTCGAAATTTATCATTTATTTAACGGGGCCATTCTCAGAAACTGCCAACCCGAAAAATCTGGCTAGGTTCCGAAATACCTTCCATACCGATATCCCTTCAAATGAAGTTAATAATAGTATATTACTATAATTTTCAGTAATTGGCTGCAGAACCCGCCTTAAGTTCATCCTAGCACCACGAGGCAGCAATGTAGGTTATAATATAGAGCTTGATTCTGCCAAGTTTTTTGGAAATCACACTGTTACTAACAAAGTTATAGTTAGGTTAAAGTTGTTACTTCTTTGGAAATTCAAGATTTTGAATGTCAATATTACTCGAAAGTGGATATTCTCACATAATATATGTGTATATTACTTGTTACGTACTTGTGGGACAAATTCACACTCAAGTGTCTTTATAAACGAAATACACAAAACCTTTTATACCTTAAGAGCTTGTCTTCGTTGTTCATGGAAAATCCCCAAAAATTTAATTTTTGAATATAAAAAAACTGTATCATCTAAGGGAAGGAAAATACTCAATTTCTGCATCATTATTTTTTTCTACATTTAATTTTTTTTTTGTATTAATCTTCACATTTTCCGAAAGTTCGTTTTCGGCGTTTTTCGAAAAACGGTCTTGAATGAAGTGCTCTAACACACTTCAAGGCCCTGATCCAACATGGATTCTTGCGCCAACGATTATTATATTGAAAAAATTATTCGAAAAACGATTCCTCATCTAAATCGCAATGAGCAAAAGTGAGGTAATTGCGACGTTGCATTTCGACACATTTCAGATGATATGGAAGCAAGTTGATTTGTTACGATATGGAGGGTACTTCGGAGCGTAAGCACCTTATAGTGGCAGCTTCCGACTTTGTTTAAGGTTTTGTTTGCAAAACAAAACCTTATTGAAATCGGTTCAATGTCTGACTGTCTGTCTGTCTTTTTTTTTTTGAGAAGGTGGAAATCTTCAAAAGACGCTGGTGTGGACACACCAGCGTGTGGGATTTTTAACCACTAAAACCACCCCCGACTCCCTCCCTACCTCGCGGAACCACCATAAGGTATTACATCACATAGCGAAGTCAGCTCACTCTAGCTTAATCTCATTTCATCTATACGCGACGCACGTGACCGCGTTTTTCTCCTTTCCTCTGCCTTTCGCAATTTATCTTGAATAGATGCGATCATGGAGTTGACCGCATCCAAATTCTTTTGATATGCTAGCATTTTCGGCACCAGATTTTCTGGTACCAGCACCTCTCCTAGAGTCTCCTCTAGATTCCCCCATTCTTCCACAAATCTCGGACAGTGGAAGAATACATGCTCTGGGTCCTTCGGGACTCCATAACAATTTGCACAGTCGGGTGAGGTCTCCAATTTAAACCTGTGAAGGTATTGGAGATATCCTCCATGTCCCGTGAGAAACTGGGTGAGATTATAATTAATTTCACCGTGTAGTATCTCCAACCACTCCTTGATGGCAGGAATGAGTCTTGAGTCCACCGACCCTTTCCCGAGCGTTCTCACCGCTCTTGCCATCTATTTATGGATCTTTCACTCTCAGCGTTCTTCGTCTGCAATAAGGGAGAGATTGATTAAGAACATGATGGAGGTCTCCACCCTGGCTATAAGCAACTTAGAGGTAGGCCGTGACCCTCTCACGTTCGCATCATCCTCGCCAGGGCCATACTACCAGTGGATGATTTATCACAAACATACTGTACGTGTTGCTTATAGCTGAGCTTGTTGTTTATCACCACCCCAAGTATTTGATGGTCGGCTGGGAAGTGATGATAGGATTCCCGATTCCAACACAGGCGTAATTTCTCTTCCGGCGATTCGTGATGAGGACCGCTTCCGTTTTTTCCTCCGCAAGCGTCAGACCAGAGCTCTCTAACCAGCATTTGATTGCCTTGCTTGAGTATAACTCGGCATCTTCGAGATGCTTTGCGACAACAACCAAAGCTATGTTGTCAGCGTAACACACCACTGTGGCTTCCTCCGGAAGGGGAAGATTAAGTATATCGTTCTACATGATGTTCCACAGTAGTGAGCCCTATATGGAGCCCTGCGGGACACCCGCGGAAACTACGTACTCCTGGGGTCCATCATCGGTGTCATACCAGAGCCTCCTTTCAGTTAAGTGACTATCGACGATAGCAGCGAAATAAGCGGGAATACCAACCTTCGCTAGGGATTTGCGTATTAGATTCCAATTGGCCGAATTGAATGCATTTTTCAAGTCCAGGGTTGCTACCAAGCAATATTTGTTGGTACTACCCTTCCCTTGGATTGCATCTTCGGCCAAACCAGTAACCAATTTGATGGCATCAATGGTTGATCTGGCTTTTCGGAACCCATACTGCCGATCTGAAAGGTCGCCGGGAGTAAACTATTATAGATTACCCGCTCTAACATTTTCCCCATCGTGTCCAAAAGACATATGGGTCGGCACGACGATGGTTCACCTGGAGGTTTACCAGGCTTAGGCAGAAGTACCTTCGGACATGCACGCTTCGAACAACTCAGCGAACATGTCCGGCCTCAATTGCAAGACAAGCTTAAGGGCCTTATTCGGTACTTCGTCTAGGCCCGGCGCTTTATTGGCTCCTATTCTACCGCAGATCTCCAGCAGCTCGTCTCTGGTGACTGGCGGGATTGCCGTCATATTCAGAGGTGTGTCGGTGATCTCCTCTTCCTGGGGGAATAACCCCTGCATAATTTTTAGCAAGAGGGTGGGGCACGTGATCTGCGGAGATGAACGGCCTCTGAATCGCCCCATCACGATTCACCCATCACGGTTTACGTCCGCTTCTGTCTGAATATCTGTCACAAGCACTTTTCTCAGAAACGGCTATACCAATTGACACGAAATTTGGTGGGAAGGTGGGAACTGTGGGGAACTCCTACGTTGAATTTAGGGGGGAGTCGCCATACATATAAAAGGGGGGTATACAATTTTTTTTCACCGAATGTAGTCATATGGGGTATCAAATGAAAGGTCTCGATTAGTACGAAGCCGTTCTTAGTATTGAGATTTGTTGAAAAGGCGAGGAGTGGGAGGGGTAGAAAGTAATGATTTATTTAACGGATCCATTCTCAGAAACTATCCAACCGAAATATCTGAAAAAATTCACGAAGCTACCTCTATATGGTGTCCAGGCCTCAAAATACTCTCTCTATCGATATCTATTCAAATTAAGTTAACAATAGTATATTACCATATTTTTGGGGAAATTGAGTAAAACCCCCCTTAAGTTTATCCCAGAGTTAGAAAAGTTGGTAGTAGAATAAAATATAATATGAAGCATATTATCCCCTAGCTTAATCAAAATCATACTATTACTAACAAAGTTACAGTAGCTCAAAGTTGACTCTCCCCTGTAAATTTACTGCAACTAAATATCAATATCACATTGAAGACATGCTAAATGCAAATACATAACGGGCTTCGTACAAATGGAATAGTTCTACACTTAGATATACTCACAGAAGAAGCGAGCAAAGCCGTTCATACCTGAAGCGCCCAGCTTCCGGTTTCCCGACTTGTTTATTATTCGGTTGGGTAGGTTCTGGGAATGGGTCCGTGGAAGAAATGAGCAATTTTCAGGCCCATCCTACCCTCTTGTGCAATAGAAAAGTGTCCTTTCATTTGATATTCCACACGATTATGTTCGGTGAAAAAAAAATTTACGTCTCCCTTTTGCATGTATGGAGAACCCCTCTTAAATTTCACAGAGAATGATCTCACCAACCGTATCGCTTCTGAGAAAAATGCGTGTGACAGACAGATCATCATCATCATCACCAACGGCGCAACAACCGGTATCCCGTCTAGGCCTGCCTTAATAAGGAACTCCAGACATCCTGGTTTTGCGCCGAGGTTCACCAATTCGATATCCCTAAAAGCTGTCTGGCGTCCTGGCCCACGCCATCGCTCCATCTTAGGCAGGGTCTGCCTCGTCTTCTTTTTCTACCATAGATATTGCCCTCATAGACTTTCCGGGTGGGTGCCAAGAGTTCGCAATTTTTCTTCCTAAGAACCCAAGTTTCCGAGGAATACATGAGGACTGGCAGGATCATAGTCTTGTACAGTAAGAGCTTTGACCCTATGGTGAGACATTTCGAGCGGAACAGTCTTTGTAAGCTGAAATAGGCTCTGTTGGCTGACAAAAACCGTGCGCGAATTTCATCATTGTAGCTGTTGTCGGTTGTGATTTTCGACCCTAGATAGGAGAAATCGTCAACGGTCTCAAAGCTGTATTCTCCTATCCTTATTCTTCTTCGTGTTTAACCAGTGCGGTTTGATGTTGTTGGTTGATTCGTCTTCGGTGCTAACGTTGCCACCATACATTTTGTCTTGCCTTCATTGATGTGCAGCCCAAGATCTCGCGCCTCCTGCTCAATCTGGATGAAGGCAGTTTGTACATCTCGGATGGTTCTTCCCATGATGTCGATATCGTCAGCATAGGCCAGTAGTTGGGTGGACTTAAAGAGGATCGTACCTCTTGCATTTACCTCAGCATCGCGGATCACTTTCTCGAGGGCCAGGTTAAAGAGGGCGCCTGATAGGGAATCCCCTTGTCGTAGACCGTTGTTGATGTCGAAAGGTCTTGAGAGTGATCCTGCTGCTTTTATCTGGCCTCGCACATTGGTCAGGGTCAGCCTAGTCAGGGTTATCAATTTCGTCGGGATACCGAATGCTCTCATGGCCGTGTACAGGTTTACCCTGGCTATGCTATCATAGGCGGCTTTAAAGTCGATGAACAGATGGTGCAACTCTTGTCCATATTCCAACAGTTTTTCCATCGCTTGCTGCAGAGAGAAAATCTGATCTGTTACTGATTTGCCTGGAGTGAATCCTCTTTGGTATGGGCCAATGATGTTCTGGGCGTATGGGGCTATCCGGCCTAGCAAGATAGTGGAGAATATCTTATAGATGATACTCAGCAACGTGATACCTCTATAATTGCCGCACTGTTTGATATCCCCCTTTTTATGTATGAGACAGATAAATCCTTGTTGCCAATCGTCAGGCATTGATTCGCTGTCCCACACCCTGAGCACAAGTTGATGAACCACTTGGTGTAATTGGTCGCCTCCATATTTAACCAATTCGGCTGTAATTCTATCGGCTCCTGGCGACTTATAATTTTTCAGCCGATGAATTGCACGGACTGTTTCTCCTAAACTTGGTGGAGGTAGTGTTTGTCCATCGTCTTCAGTTGGCGGGACCTCCTCGGGAGCTCATCAAAGTACTCAACCCATCGCTCTAATATGCCCATTCTGTCGGAAATCAGATTTTCCTCTTTGTCTCGGCAGGATGAGCATCGAGGTGTATAAGGCTTCATCCTGCTGACTTGTTGGTAAAATTTCCGCGCCTGGTACGGTTGCTTCCAGTACTTTTCGAGTTCACAGACTTGTTGGTTCTCCCAGGCTTCCTTTTTCCGTCTGTGAAGTCGCTTCTCCGCTCGACGGAGCTCGTGATAAGTCTCTGCGCGTGCCCGCGTTCTTTGAGAATGCAACATTAGTCGGTATGCAGCGTTTTTCCGTTCCATTCCTAGCTTATATTCATCGTCAAACCAGCCGTTCCGACTCCTTTTGCGGCAGCGGCCAAGTATGTTTGTGGCCGTATCCATGATAACGTTCTTCAGGTGATTGTGAAGATCATTTTTTGATGCTTCATCTCCAGGTCATCTGTTGACTGCGGTTATTACGGCATCCATTTCCCTCTTATAGGTGGCAGACAGATATACAGATAACACACCGATTTTCATAAGCTTTCGCCTTACGCAAAACTTTAAGAATTGTTCTACTGGAAACGTCTCACCATAACGTCAAAACTCTCACTATACAAGACAATGATCTTGTCAATTTTGTCAATAGGCCCAATAGGTAGGGTAGGTCACGTAAGGTATGGATGAGGATGATTCAAACTAGAAGGTCTATAAGGGCAACATCGATACTATTATAGAAAAAGAAGATGCGGAAGACGCTGCCCAAGATGGAGCGGTCGCGTAGATCAAAACACGAGCATGTTTCTAGGAACATCGAGTTGGTGGACTTCGGCGCGAAACCGGGATGTCTGCTTTACTTAGACAGGTTTGGTTTATATTGATGATTTCTGAAAAACCACTCATCATCATCATATTGACAGCCGATTTTCCGAATTGAGGTTGACTCCGCTTATAGTTGACAATAGTCGACGCGGTGTGGTCGACTTCTCTTATACCCTGAGTGTAGATTTTCGAGAGATTGTTCTTGAACACAGAAATTGCTCTTGTTCACTTTTCTATTGCTACTGTCAAATGGAAAGTTATTACATCATGGGGTGAAAGGGGATGTTTCATACAATTGCGCATATTATCGTTTGTAGGCTGGACTCCCCACTGGAATGGCGCAGCACTCTTGATAGAGATAACGATAATTGCTTAGCCAGTATATAATTTAAACACTCCGCAACACGTAAGCATTGCGCCAATAAGCGTCCATCATCTTTGAAAGATACCATTACCTTCGAAAATAGAAAAAAAACCTTAGGGACTAACACGAGTTAAATTCACTTTAGTATAATTTCTGGCAAACTTACCCAAGGGATGATTTTAAGAACTATAATAAGAACCTGAGCAAAAGTGACTTAACACTGGACTTCTGAAATCAATACAGTAGTTTATATACCCCGAAAAAAACCTACTGAAGCTGTGGAAATTTAAAGCTTTAATTAGATAATGACATAATTATAGGTCTCCTCAAGAAAATTCTTTTTTCCCTGAAATATAATTACTTAATTGGCTCATGCATAGACACATGTCTATTACTTTTTTCGTATACGTAATACTATTTTAAATTATAAGAAAATTTTGGAAATACATTATTGAAAGTTCAAATGTGAGAGCCCTCCCGAAATTGCAACGAACAGGATAATTCTTCTATCTTGGACTGAATTATTTATTCTACTCACATATGTCTATTTCCGTTAAGAAAGTGCCCTAGTTAGTATGGTAGTCTTTGATAAACACTTCATTCACTTTTTGGCTAGATACTTTCAGGAATGTTAATGTTAATTGTATGGAGTGTTTATGTAATCTGAACATTCTTTAATATTATCTTTCGCTGAAAACAACATTTTTCATGAATTCTACGAACTCATGAATACTCCTCTTTCCATTAAATTGCATTTGATTTCATTTTAAATAAATTTAGTGCGAATCTGATATCACACATCAGACAGATGTGAAGCGGTTATTCTAGTCGGATTGGATGGCAGATATTCGAGCGTCTTATATAGATTATTGGTAGAAAACAATTATAAAAAGTTGTATCCATAACATATATATATTCACATATAGGATATGGCATTTGTTGGAAAAGTGGGGAGTGCGGCGGGACGAAAGTGATGATTTCTTAAACAGGCCCGCTCTCGGAAACTATACAGTGGCCTCAGAAAAACTCTCAATATCGACATCTATTCAAATTAAGCTAATAATATTATATGACTATGTTTTTGGAAAATTGACTAGAAACCCCCTTAAAATTCATCCTAGGGCTATAAAAATGCGGCTTCTCATCGATTTTTTTTAACATGTTTCCCATCTGTCTTGTCAATGACCTTCTAATTCCTTGCAATGTGCTTTCGTCGTTTCGTTTGATTGTAACTTGCACAATCTTATAATTCCATTGTTTGCTTCATTCTATTTAATTTTATCTTGTTCCAAATTGGCTTATGCCTCTCTCAAATCTAGTTTCAAGGTGTCTCAATTTACTTCTGAATATGTGCTCGATGTTGAGTCCGCTAGACGTCTGACTAGATGTAAGTGGGAGAATACAAGCAACAATCAATCATATCTGTTTTAATGCTGACAGGACCCTGGTACCTGTGCCCTTTCGACTCCTTCTCCTTTCTGGAACATCGTTCTCAGTGGTCTCAAGACTAATTTCGCCATCTGATCCTATTTCAACTTTTATGTCATTCTCGTTTTGCTCTTCTAAAGGTAGAACGCACAACTTGACTACAGGACGTTTCGTCACCCGTCAATTCATTTTTATAGAGACCACGTGGTGCAAGCCCATCTTTGCCTGCAGATATCTCTATATTTCTCGCAAGCGGCCATTTTGTTGGCGGGTAGTTTTCATTCTTAACCAAAACTAGTTGCCCAACCTTAAGATTTGGTGATGTTTTCATCCATTTTGGTCTATGTTAGAAACATGATAATCGCGAAATACTGGTTACTCCATCTTTTCCAGAAGTTTCCCGCCATTTTTCATTTTTTAAGTAGACTTGAATCTCCATCAAGTTCTGAACGGTTCTCCAATATGGAAATGTACTGGCGTTAATGACTTCACTCCAGCCTCCCATAACCAGCCGAAGTGCGGGGTACTAGGTAAATTGAAATGCCAGTTGATATTATCATTGAGTAGATGTACTTGATAACTCCGTGTTAACTCCTTAAATTCGTGTTGTAATACCTTGTTTGCCTCCTTCTGGGATACTGACTAGCACTTCTTCGTTATTGGAGCTCTACTTCCTGATGTTGAATCTCCCCTTTACTAACATTTTCACCATATCGCAATATAAGGCCTTAGCTGACTTAACATAGTCAGTTCCCGTCAGTAAGTTGTCCACGTAAAAATATGTCAACGCTCGTTTCAATGCATACAGATAATTAAATTGTTCATCTTCTGCCAACCTCCGCAGTGTATGTATCGCTTGAAATGGTGAACTCGTTGTGCCATAAGTTACGGTTTTCAACCGATGCGCCACATTGGTGCCATTACGTTTGGCCTGCATACAATTCTTTAATAGTTAGTGTGCCTGTTATCCACTAATATTTGGGGCTACAGTTTCTCAATTTCCGCTGCCAGTGTTATTTTAAATATTCTAGATTGTATCAATATTGTGAGCATTGGCTCGTGTAGGATAGGACCCACCATCAGCAGTGAATTAAGTGAATTCCCAGAAGGTGCTTTATGTCAAGCATCAAATACAACGCGTATATTCGTTGAAGAACTTTCCTCTTGTCACAGAATGGTGTGGTAGGTTCCGTGGTGCTTCCACTGTATGTCCTAATTTCAGATATTCCTGCAGAAATTCATGGTACTCCTCATTTAGGCTCAACCTATTCCCGATCTGTTTGTAGCGCCTTATTGCGTCCTGCAGCGTGTTTTCCAACATCTTGCTATGGTTGGCCTCTTCCTCAAATGCAAGCGTACTCCATCCTCGTTGCGTCTGGTGCTTGAGCAGTAGAGATTCCCGGATACTATCTCTTCCTCTGTTGAGATAGGAATTCTTGGTAACTCCTCTAGTTCCTAAAATTTCTTGATTTTGCTTTCCAAGGCATCAACATTGATCAAGCTAATAACACGAAGGAGCGTGATTCTGGTGACTCGTAGAGTCCAATGAGATCCAACGTAACTTAGACTTCTGGACAGTGTTCGAATGCGATCGTTTGATTCCGTCTTCTAAGAGGTTCCCATAGAAATCAGCTCCAATTAACATGTCAATTTCTCCCGGCATGTTTATACAGGCTCCGCCAGATCTGATTTCCCAATGACATCATTGATTGTTGCTCGTAAGTTAATCTGCAATAGGTTGGAGGTGATTTTCGGAAAATCAGCAAGTTGACCGTAATGGTTTTCTGTGTCCGTTTTTTTCTGACATACCACAGTAATTTCTCCCTTCGTCGATGAGAACGTGTACCCAATAATCTTGTTGATATTCTTTGAACTGATTCTGTTAATCCCTAACCGTTGTGCTGCAGATGCTATAATAAATGATTTTTAAGATCCTTGATTTAAGAAGGCTGTTAACCGGATGAATTCTATCAACATTTTTTATCAGTCGCGCTGTGGCTAACAATACAATGTCAGGCTTGGCATTGGTCATGTGATTCACGGATTAGTTTGTATCTGAATCCGTTTTCTTTCCACGCAGTAAGATAAGATGCCGTTTGTCGCACTTTCTACGTTTCCACCTTGATGAGCATGCATTTGACGTATTATGAGGTCTCAGACAGTTGAAGCACAACTTTACTGCTTTAACATATTCAAATCTCTTCAGCGCTTTGTCAAATTTGTACACCTTGTATTACTCTTCTAAACTGGAAAAGCCGATTTTTCAATGGTTGTCGAGTATGCCTTGACCTTTCCCTTCTTCTGAGGTTTTGACAATATGGCCACTTGAATGACCTTGATCGCATGGCGGGCTTCCTGATTACACCCTTCACTGCTGAGTTACCCGAATTTTCCCCCTCCTGCATTCAACTTTGGGTTTTTTGGGAGCTTTCTTGTAAGCTAATATCTGCTGCACCTCCGCTTTCTTTTCTCCGATAAAGATGGCATAAGCCATTTAGATAACACAGGTACCATTTCGCAACTGCGCCGCTGAGGCCTGTTTTCTTCCTAATGTCTGATGTACTCTCTCTGATCTCAGACGTACTTGCTTGTCCTTGCTTTTTGAGCAATGGTCTTTCTTGGTTGTTGTCCTCGTAGTATGGCAATGCTGACCTTGAATCTACTGCTTGACTTTTCAACTTCTCCCTTTTTGAGTGTAATCACCTGACTCTCAGTTTTTCGGAGATGCACATTCGCCTGGTTGGCCAGATTATGTGCTGTACGGGTTGTAGTTCTTTTGGATTGGGGAGGTGTATTTTTAGAGATCCGTAATGTTTTGTTAATAGTAGGGTCAAATCGTATAAGGCGTGGCTTTCACCACTCCCCAACGATCCTGGTAGATGAGGGGTTTGGCTTCTGGAAAGCCACATATCACCCCCAAACAGAGATAGCTCACTCTCAGAGAGATCGACAGGTTGGCCCTAGGGAGCTATATTCCGCATCAATTTCGGCTCAAACAAAAATACCGCGGAAAGGTTTTCATCATCGAGGAATCTGCATAATCTCTGCTTTTCGAAGGCTTGCTCATATTTGCAAAAGCCTTAAAACGACGCAGGTGGGAGGCCATTGGATGGGCGATATTAGAGGATAGTACAATGGACCTAGTTAAAGGACTGGGTGTTTGGACCTGCAGCTCCCCCTACCAAACTAAACTAAATCAAAGTTGCACTTGTATTACAGTGAAATTTCTTTATCGCATTGAAAAGTTTTCCTCAGTTCTAGATTTTCTAAATGATCATTACGATGGCTTTTATCAGATTTTTTTGAGAATTAATCTTGCCTAAAATGTCTATACTTTCTAGATCCGCACCAATCCCCTGATTGTCTCTCGCCTTACAACCAGTGTCAAAAGTAAGACCTGTATACCCTGTAATTTAATACTCTGCTTGGCTTTATCCATGGTGCAGGGAGAGCCCACATAACATATCCATCAAATTTTATGTGGATAGGGCCCTCTGTTTTGGAAAAAATTGTATGTAACTGACAAACAGACATGACAGCCAGGCAATAAACTGATTTCAATTCGGTCTTTTTTCATGCGAAACCTTCGCAAGGATGAATTCAAAAGTTTCATGAATATGAGATTTTTAAATGGAAACTGTTCCCAGTAGTAAGTTATGGAATTTGCTTAATATTTGCTGTATGCCATTGTGGATATACCATATTATGTAGAAACTGGAACACAACGTGTAGACACCTACTTGTATAGTTGAATTGAAGTCTATGGGAATCCGCACCTTAAACGCAAATCAGAAATTCACAGGTGAATTGAAGTGTAATAATGGGGTTCAGTTTGTTAGCTAGCTAATCATAGTCTAAGAAACCTTCCTTGCGAAACTTAACAACTCAATTTTCCCATGCATACTTTATGTCTTGTGTGACCTATCACTCTCCAACCTGGCATCTGGTATTAAGTATTCTCTCAGGTGCCTGAACCTACCTTGCATGAGCCCCGAACACTGTGGCAGAACATGTCTGCAGGTTTCATCACTCTCCTCACAGAATCTACAG
The DNA here is from genome assembly GCF_905115235.1 of Hermetia illucens. Taxonomy (NCBI): domain Eukaryota; kingdom Metazoa; phylum Arthropoda; class Insecta; order Diptera; family Stratiomyidae; genus Hermetia; species Hermetia illucens. Next base: position 131,710,630 of record NC_051851.1, read on the forward strand.
AGAGTGTCCGTAGATATTTGCAGCTACCCTAACTGATAGTTTTGTCGGCAGAGACCAGTGAGTGTTCCCACTGTGACCCGAAGGCTCTTCTTTACACAATCCCCCCTGGACTGCTCCATTTCTGATAAGATCAATTTTTGTACAGCGATTGAAGGGTCTTAAGTCCACATCCACTTCATGTCGGACCGGAATAAATGGAGAGCAACTAACTCTCACTCTTTATTGTCCACGGACTCCTCTTTTTGGGTTTAACACCCAAAGTTCAAAAATTACAATGCGAAACCATAGCTGTCTTCGACCCTCTTTTAATTTTTGAACTTTGGGTGTTAAACCCAATAACACCAGTCCGTGGACCATAAAGAATGGGAGAACGTTGCTCTCCATTTGATCCGGTCCGACACCAAGTTAATGTGGACTTAGGACTCCATTGTCCTCAAACAAAAATTGTTTAGCTTCGGCAAAGCTTTGGACTGAACTGTAGGCCTATTTACGTTTGATACAATTCACACCCTTGTGGCGTTTTGCGAACTAACTTGCCTCTGCCCTGGTACAAAACTCTCTCTTTTAATTTCCTGGTAAGTACGCCCGGCGTCTTAGCCAGCTGGTCCTTTCCTAGCCAACACGTCCCCTACCTCATTGTCTTCTTATTCAATGTTGTATGGAATCCAGAGTATCCAGACATATTCAACCTGTTAAGGCATTCGTATACCAATTTGGAACCTAGTAAGACCTAATTGGCTTAATAGCTGCTTGACTGGCGATGTTTTGCTACCTATAGTTTCTTCGGAAGCACATCTATCTGTGGCGTATACTTACTCCTGTAATATGATACTGGCGTCTACTTCCTCTGTCATAATGAATCTGTCAGTATACTAGGTAATCAATTGCTGTTTACGCTGCATGTCAGTGAGAAAAGAGGAGTCAACCTTAGAAGGACCCGTAGAAGACAATAGAATATGGCGAACGGCATCCGTTGGCATATGCACACGCAACCAGTCTTTGAAGTATCTATAACTCATTGGCTGTTGTACTGAGTTCCGTTCTGTCTGCTAGATTACCACTCCTAAAGTTATCATTGGCGTTACTATTGCATTGTATATCCAGCATTTTTGGGGTGCATCCCAACTTTTTCTCTTATACAGACCTGCAAGTCATCGGAGCCTCTAGATTAATGCGCAGCCTTGCCTTCCTAAAGTAAAAGTCGACCAGTGATTTGCAGTTCAGTTTAAATTCTGTCGCATAGGGTCTCGACATATTTGCCCCATCAGATTAAAACTATGTGGTCGCAGCTGTATTTTAGTGTTTGTTAGCTCTCCTAGTAGTTCAACTACCATGCTCCACGTTACCGGTAATACCCCAACTTCTAGACAACCCTGGCTCGCGTTCATGACAATAGAACTTGCACTTATCAGTGTTTTTCGTTGCCGACACTGTAACATTCTGCCCATCCAGATGGTCAGCGTGCTTCTCACTTTCTTGCAAACTAGGGCAGGCTACTTTTATGCGCGATGTGTTATTGAACGCTTCTGTCATACCTAAAAACGCACACAGGGCTATTTCTTCCTTTTTAAGGTTTTGTGTGTCTGTCCGTCTGTCCGTCTGTCTGTCTGTCTGTCTGTCTGTCTGTTTTTTTTTTTCATCGTTGGAAGGTGGAAAGGTTGAAAACCTACTGCTGGCTCCTCCCAAACAGGTATGTGAGACTTCTACTCACTAAAGCCACCTCCTTCTTCTTCCACTCTCCCCACGGGACTGCTATAAGCATTGCATCGTGGGGCTGGAGCAGTGGTTAACTGCGGCGCATTATTGTTCGTTCGCTCCCTTTCTTGCTTTCTTCGCAGTTCTTCATGCCTTAGCTGTTCATGAATCATTTTCAGCTCAATTACCACTTGATTCCAAGCCTCCGTTAATTCCAACATAAACTCCACTATATTTCCAGGTGTTAAGCGCCTGTCTGCGATCGCCTCCAGCCTAGTTCGGTGTGCTGTAAACCTTGGGCACTCAAACACAACATGCTCCGCATTCTCAGCCACGTTACCACATCTTGGGCACCATGGTGACTCGTCGTGTCCAAATCGATAAAGATAAGCCCGATAACCTCCATGTCCACTTAAAAACTGTGTTAGCTCGTAGCTTAGTTCCCCGTGATTCCTTTCCATCCATCTTCGAATGTGTGGAATGATACGGTAGGTCTAACGGCCAGTTTGTGCCTCGTTCCATCTCTTTTGCCATTTTGCGATGGATTCTCGCCGTGCTAGTTGCCGTCGAAGTACAATACACTCACCGATTGCATACATATTGTCGTAGAGACGCCGACCTTCATCCGCCAAGATGTCTATGAGGATTGTCCCTGCCAGTACATATGCTGCTTCTCCTTCCTAGTTTTCCGCAGTTTGATTTGTTTTCCAGAACGGTTGCCCAAAATGGAGCTGCGTAGAGTAGCACGGAACTAACTACCCTTGAAATAAAACCACGTCGACTTTGTCTTGGTCCACCCATGTTCGGTAGTATACTCGAGATCGTTACAGCGATGGAAGATGCTTTAGTTGCAGCGCACTCAATGTGTTTTTTAAAGTTGAGTATTTTGTCAATCATTACTCCCAAATATTTATGCGACTCTTGGGAGTAAATTGTTTTTTCACCAGCTTTAATTTTCACGGTCGTGTCTTTCTTTCTTTTGCTGATTAGCACTAGTTCCGTTTTATGTTCAGCAAGTGATAGACCGGACTTTTTCAACCAGGAATTGATCTCCCATATCGCTTCATTTGCATAGATTTCGATCTCGTCTAAGCGTTTTGCCACTATTGTTACCCCGATATCGTCCGCAAAGCCAATAATTGTCACGCCGTTAGGAAGGCGTAGCCTCAGCACTCCGTTGTACATAATTAACCACAGTAAGGGACCTAAGACAGACCTCTGTGGTGCGCCGCATGTCATTGGGGATAATTTTTCTCCATCGTCCGAGTCGCAATATAATCTTCTTCCAAGAAGAAATGCAACAACGATGCGTACAATGCACTTTGGAACCTTTAGTTTGGTTAGAGCCTCTATGATTTTCGTCAACTTTGCAGTGTTGAAAGCATTTTTTACATCGAGGGTCACCACTGCGCAGCATTTGTCATCTTGTATTGCAGCGCGAGCCAGGCCAGTCACCATGCTGATTGCATCTGTCTGTCTGTCTGTCTGTCACACCCGATTTATTCGGAAACGGCTGGACCGATTGTCACGAAAATTGATGAGAGTATGTAATCTGGTGTTCCCTTTACATGCAGTAAGTGGCGCTATTTCGTGTTAAGTTTAAGGGGGGGGGGGCCCCATACATGTGAATGGAAGGTGCGAATTTTTTTTCACAGAATGTAGCCGTGTGGGATATCAAATGAAAGGTCTCAATTAGTGCTTTTTCAAACTGGTTCAATATTTGATGTTGGGTGAAACATAGGAGAGTGAGGGCTCAAAATATTACCCCCAAAAAGTGTAACAGGTCTCGTTCTCAGAACCTATCCAACCGAAAAATCTGAAAAAAATCACAGTAATGCATCTCCACGAAATCTAGGCCTCAAAATATATCCGGTTCCGATATCTGTACAAATAAAGTTAATAATAGTATATTTCCACATTTTAGAAGTTTACCCGGCACCCCCCTTATGTTCATCCCAGAAGTACAGTACAGTGGCATGCGTGTAATGAAGAACATAATGCACAGTTTGGTCAAGTTTGAAGAAAATCCAACTATTATTAACAAAGTTATAGGGGGTGAAACTTCACATTTTTTTGTGAATTTCGTGCACTCTACAACCTGCATGACGTCATAATGACATATCAACTCGTCAATACCACAACGAAATGAGTTCTTTTGAATTGGGTCGCAGAGAATTATTTTGTTTTAGTTTTTTAGTTATTTGTCAACCAGACATGTGTGTATGTAGGTATATAATATATGCATGCTAATGAACTTTGTGGGTAGTGCCTAATTCAAATAGATACAAGCCGGGAAACCTGAAGCTGGACGCTTCAGGTACAAAAGGTTTTGTGTATTTCTTAGTACGTAGCACGTAATATATCCATATATTATGTGAGAGTATCCACTTTCGGGCGATATTGACATTCACAGTCTTCAATTTTCAAAGAAGCGACAAATTTGAGGTATTATAATTTTGTTAGTAATAGTGCGATTTCCACCAAACTTGGTAAGATATGCTCTATATTATAGCCTATATCACTGCAAAATTTCATGGTACTAGGATGAACTTAAGGGGGGTTTCTAACCAATTACAAAAAATTTTAGTAATATGCTATTATTAACTTTATTTAAACAGATATCGGGATGGAAGGTATTTCGGAGCCCAGGCACCATATAGTGGCAGCCTCCTGATTTTTTTCAGACTTTTCGGTTTGGTAGTTTCTGAGAATGGCCCCCTTAAAGAAGTGATCATTTTCAACCCCCTGTGCTCCCCACCCTTCCAACGAATATCAAAACTAAGATCGGCTTTGAAAAGTACTAATCGAGACCTTTAATTTGATACCCCACATGACTATATTTGATGAAAACAAATTTTACACCCCCCTTTTACATGTATGGGGACCCCCCTTAAATTCGACGTAAAAGGATGTAATTCATTGTATGCGTGAGCGTTCACAATTCCCAGCTTTCTACCAAATTTGGTGTCAATCGCTGTAACCGTCTCCGAAAAAAATGCGTGTGACGGACAGACAGACAGACAGACAGACAGCGGCTTTGTGTGGGCGAAATTAAACGGGATATATGTGTACAGCTGTTACGCCCCACCAAGCCTCACACTGCCCGAATTCGAGGAAATGCTTGACAGCCTTGTTCTCGACGCAAGGGGTCGTAGTCCAAGGGTGATAGCTGGTGACTTCAATGCTTGGGCCCGTGAGTGGGGTAGCAGAGAGACAAATGCAAGGGGCCGCAGTCTATTAGACACTTTCGCACAGTTGGATGTCGTTCTGGCCAACGAAGGATGTGTAAACACCTTTCAGAAAGGGGGGTCTACCTCAATCGTAGACCTAACTTTTGTCAGCCCTGCACTGGCACGTGGTATGTCTTGGTGTGTCAGCAACCACTACACCCACAGCGATCACCAGGCAATCTTCTTTGGGCTATGGGTGGAGTCACCGGGCATAAGATCATCATGCCCGAAACCCAGAAAGATGTCAGGCTGGTCCGCTAAAGCTCTGGATGAGCAGACCTTTACGGAGGTGTGGTTGGACCAACCTAATAAAGCAGGCGCCTCTACGGAACGAGCTGTCCATGTGGCCGAATGCATCGCCAAAGCGTGTGACGCGTCCACGCCGAGGAGGTGCTCATTCCCCAGTAGACGACCAAACTACTGGTGGAATGCTGAACTGGCCAGCCTTCGATCAGCCTGTCACCGAGCCAGAAGAGCGGCTCAAAGAGCGGTAGGCAGAATTGACCAAGGGCAAAAAGAGCGCGCCTATAAGGATGCCCGCAAAACCTTCAAGCTCGCCATCCAACGGAGCAAGAGGGAATGCTTTAAGGAGCTCTGTTTAGAAGCAGACGTAAACCCGTGGGGGAGCGCCTATAGAATCGTGATGGGGCGATTCAGAGGCCGATCATCTCCGCAGATCACGTGTCCTATACTCTTGTTAGAAATCATCCAGGGGTTTTTCCCTCAGCAAGAGGAGGGCGTAGACAGCTTCCAGCGACCTCTGAACGACACGGCAATACCGCCAGTCACCAGTGACGAGCTGCTGGAGATCTGCACTAGGATAGGAGATAATAAAGCTCCGGGTCTGGATGGCGTGCCGAATAAGGCCCTTAAGCTTGCCGTGAAATCCAGACCGGACATGTTCGTTGAGTTGTTCGAAGCGTGCATGTCCGAGGGGATATTTCCTACATCATGGAAACGACAGAAGTTGGTGCTACTGCCTAAGGCTGGCAAACCACCAGGTGAGCCAACCTCTTACAGACCTATTTGTCTTTTGGACACTGTGGGCAAAATGCTAGAGCGAGTAATCTATAATAGAATACTCCCGGTTGTTGAGAACCAGGGAAGTCTCTCAGATCGGCAGTATGGGTTCCGTAAAGCCAGGTCAACCATTGATGCCATCAAAATGGTTACTGGCTTGGCCGAAAATGCAATCCACGGAAGGGGCAGTACTAGCAAATATTGCATATTGGTGACCCTGGATGTGAGAAATGCATTCAATTCGGCCAATTGGAACCTAATACGGGAATCTCTGGCGAAGATTGGTGTTCCCGCTTATCTTGCAGCTATTATCAACCGCTATTTACAAGAACGGAGGCTTTGGTATGACACCGATGACGGACCCCAAGAATACGTTGTCTCCGCGGGTGTCCCACAGGGCTCCGTACTGGACCCACTGCTGTGGAACATCATGTACAACGATGTTCTTAATCTTCCCCTTCCGGAGGAAGCCACGGTGGTGGGCCACGCCGATGATATAGCGCTGGTTGTTGTCGCAAAGCATCTCGAAGATGCTGAGTTATACTCATGCGAAGCGATCAGTGCTGTTAAGGGTTGGCTTGAGAGTTCTGGTTTGACACTTGCGGAGGAAAAAACGGAAGCGGTCCTTATCACCAAGCGCCGTAAAAGAAATTTTGCCCGTATTCAAATTGGGAATCATATCATCACTTCTAAGCCTGTGATCAAATACTTGGGAGTGATGATAGATGGGAAGCTTAGCTATAAAGCACATGTGCAGTATGTCTATGACAAAGCATCCACTGCGAGTGTGGCCCTGGCAAGAATGATGCCGAACGTGGGAGGGCCACGGCATGCTTCCAGGTTGCTTATAGCGAGGGTAGTGAGTTCGATCCTGCTCTATGCAGCTCCAGTTTGGGGAAAGGCATTGCAGGTTATATTTAACGGTAACAAACTGAGTTCAGTCTACAGAAGAACAGCCCTAAGAGTGTGCTCGGCATTCAGGACTGTCTCAGATGATGCAGCATTCGTCATTTCTGGAATGATGCCCATTGACATCTTGGCAGACGAGATAACGAATATATATAATGCGAAGTGTACCTCTCCTTCATCGCAGACGAAGAACGCCGAAAGGGAGAGATCGTTAAATAGATGGCAAGAGCGTTGGGAACGCTCGGGAAAGGGTCGGTGGACACACAGGCTCATCCCTGCCATCAAGGAGTGATTGGAGAGACGGCACGGTGAGATTAATTATAATCTTCCTCAGTTTCTCACGGGGCATGGAGGATATCGCCAGTACCTGTTCAGGTTTAAACTGGATACCTTACCCCATTGTCCAAACTGCGATGGAGTCCCAGAGGACCCAGAGCATGTATTCTTCCACTGTCCAAGGTTTGTGGAGGAAAGGAAGAGCCTAGAGGAGACTCTAGGAGAGGTGCTTGTGCCAGAGAATCTGGTGCGAAGAATGCTAACATGTCAAGAAGACTGGGATGCGATCAACTCCATGGTCGTATCTATCCAGAGCAAACTGCGAAAGGCAGAGGAGATCAGAAAAGCGCGGTTACGTACGCTGCGTAGAGACGAAAGGGGACGAAGCTAAAATGAGCTGACTCCGCCCTGTGATGTAATACCGTACGGTGGTTCCACGGGGCTTGGAGGGAGTCGAGGGTGGTTTTAGTGGGTAAGAATCTCACACGCTGGCGTGTCCAGGCCAGTGTCTTTTGAAGATTTCCACCTCCTCAAAAAAAAAAAAGACAGTCAGACAGACAGACGGACAGACAGACAGACAGACAGTAAACCGATTTTAATAAGGTTTTGTGTTTACACAAAACCTTAAAAATCGGAAATATGGGGACGATCCATTTATATACGTGCATATATGTGTACAGTATTCGGAAATTGACAGTTTGTTTGTTTAGGGTGAGCGGAATATCTATGGCTGTAATATGTACGTATGTTTCGTAGTTTGGAAAAATATGAAAGATTATGTTGAATTTGTAGTTATATACGGATAGAAAAATGTGCGTTGAAATTTCCTACATAAGATGAACACAAAACCTTTATACCTGAAGCACGAGTTTCCGGTATTCCGACTTCTATATGCCGTAAAACATTCATCAGCTCATAGGGAGCAATTTCGGTTAACTGTCCTGTTTAGGAGCCTCTCCACTATTCTAAGAAGGAATAGTGTCAAGCAGATTTGTCTGAAGGATTAAGGACAAAAAAGATAATTTTTACCGTTTTCGCAATAAAGATCACTTGTCTCCGCCTCCATACCTTTGGTATATATTCCAAGATTATGCTGTCCTTTAGCGCTCTCAGCAGAAATCGTAAGAAGATTTTTATGTCACTGGCGAAGTGTCATCTAATCCAGGGGATTTCAGCGGATTAAAGTTTCTCACTTCGCATCTTATTCTAACTTCCGAACAAATCTCTTTTGGTAGTTTTCAATGCACTTTCCCCCCTTCTGTCCGTTGTTGGGCTGTCGGGCAGAATGCTATTGGCTATTCTACCTTGCTCCTGATTTCATCGCTCACCTGTTGATGGGCTATGTTATCACTCAGGTGTCCTCCGAAAGTGTCCCAGTTTGTTCTTCTGGGATTCTTTAATATTCTATCCACTTCAGAGTTTCCCTCAATGTCGAATCTAATTATTTTCTGATCGGACATAGAAGGCTCATCCCACGCCCTTCAATTCTTGACCCATTCATGGTCACGAATATTGTGATGTTCCCTACATTATGTATTTCTAGCTTATTATTAAGGATGTATTCAAGAAGGTTGTTACGTCTTCGACTGATGTCGCTGCTTACCCAGATCTCGCGGGGGGCGTTGGCATTGCAGCCGAGAAGAAGTGGTAGCGCTTTCCTCTCGCAGAAATTGTACAGTCTATCGGTAGGATTCGGGTGTCACCTCTTAGGAAATATCCTGATACAACGACTTCCTCCGAGCCATTCTCTCGGCTTCCAGTGAGAACAGCCACGTGGTCTCCAGTTAGGAAGTTTGAAAGACATATGCATTTTAAATTTCTTCGGAGAATGATGCAAGCTCTCGGTTTTTCAAAAGAAGAATCCCAAATTACCTGCATGCTTCCTCTTGTAGCCCGCGAATCTGCCACCTGTATACCTAGTTACCGTTGGTTCCGTTAGCGCCTGGATCTCTTCTGCAATGGCAGAGTATTATCGTCTCCCTCCAACATGGTACTTTCTTACGCGTTGTTGTCCTACTTAAACCCAGCATGTCCAGCTCGGTCCTGCCCTTTGAGCTGATTCCTTCGAGGACCCCGGTAGGCTTTCTACATGGTGTGTCCCCCGAAATATCCTCTCTTGGTTTCTCCTAGTGCACGTGCCCAGGTATGTTATCAAGTTTGTAAATGATGATGAAGTTATATAGTTTAATTGGCTGCAGGGATCTGTCATATACCCCGGTCGCGGGTTTCAAAAACTTTCGATAACCGCGTGTTAAGGTGCATGTTTTGATTGATGTAGGTTCGTAGAAGCTTACCCATCCCAATCGCTGCGGCTCTGGGAAGTCATCATAGGTGTTCCTGTTATACAAATATCATTGCCCGCGCATGTTAACAGTTCTATTTCCTTGTTGCAACCTGGCAATTTTAGGACTATAGTCCTAAGCCAGTTTGCCGTGTCCTCTATAGCGTGCCTACCAGTAAAAGACCTAAAGGTAAAGACCTAAAGGAAGTACAACTCCTCAATAATTTCCTGCTCCTCACGGTGTGGGTATTTGCTCCGGAATTACTTTCGTCAGTACACCCAGTCGAATGTTCTTTGTAGCAATAACACGACTGACGTCAAAGAGATTTCCTCTCTCTTGGGCTCGCGTTTGCGTTTCTTAGGGCATTCTAGCATTATGGGCTGATCTCCGCTGCTCACCGTTTTCTTGGCACTGAAGCTAAAGGCGTACGTCTGTTCTGAGCTTTCTTGAGGACCTCTTCTAGTTTCAGGGCTTCCTTCAGGTAGCACAAATACTGAGGGCTGTCTACTTCCTGATGTCTGATACGGTGACCTTAGACGCACCCTTTCTCAAAAAACAAGGACCTTTGTTGGTTGTGGTCTTGGTAGTAGGCGAATGGCTATCATCACCCTCTAACTGTTTTGGTAGACAACAGGTTTAGCTCCTGGGGATTCGCATATCAAATCCAGAGAGAGTTGGATTGGTGCCCAGGAGGCTATATTCCCCATCCGTCTATCTGCTCTATCTATCTGTATACCAGTCTAATATTTCGATGCCCAAAGTCGGATGGTATACACCGAGAGAACTAGCAGTTTATTGGTGATCCAATGAGGTAGCTAAACTGAGAATATGATATGTGTTAAGACAAGGCAAAAATTCACTGCAACCAAAAGTCACAGCTGGCGAATCCCATCCCAGCTTCTATAAAAAAAGTGTTATCGATGTCGTCCATTACACCACAAAGAATCAGAACATTCTCTCTTACCAATCTTGCTCTGGTAAGATTGATAAATAGATAATATAAGGAAATAATCAATCTCACCAACTACAGAACAAAAAAAATTGCAAATTGACATTCAACGGGGCGCAAGGTTGGGGTCCACTGTTAAGTCAAAGGAGTGAACCAAAACCATGTGTAGTCAACCACCCGCTTACCCGTTGCATTAATACATATGGCAAGCCTACTTTGCGCCTGTACATTGCAAACAGTACTTTCCATCAGGGACTTTTCAGGCATCTCAAGATTTAACAAACTATTCTAGGAAACGTTCCAAAGATCCGGCGTGTGCTTCTCCCGTCTTGATGTCCATACTCCTGTGGCCCTTAAGAGATAGCTCGGAAAATGGAAAGAATTGTCTAGTGTGGCGAACATCGAGCGTTAGGAGGAGCTCTGTTTATCGAGATCAACAGCAGTCCGCCTCAGCTTAGTTAATGGCATCCACGATCTCCATTATAGCATCAAATGTTGGACTATCTAGTCGGTCCCAAAACCTTCGAAAAAGTTCCAATGTTCACCTTCGTGACGCTTCATGCTCTGGGAAACACGATGTGTTGATGGCCATTTTCCGGGCAGTCTTCCCGAATTGGCCACCAATCCACTGACGGCACTAGTGATTCCAGTGAGAAGTTTACGTCGGGAATGTTTCATTGACAGCCTGGGTACTGGAGTTTCCCTTCTCCGCCATCCTCAGGATCCGTTTCCACTAAAGATTGAATTAGACATGCCCCATTCAAGCATTCAAGCATTAAAGCATCCATCAACCAAGAGCCTCCCTACGTTGGAAAAACGGCGCCCTATGGAGCATCATTAAATGTTCGGGATCATCTCATCTCATCTGTAAGACGTTAACTCCAAATACCGAAGCAAGATAAAGCTAGTCCACGGCATTTTCTGAATCCGAAGACGGGCGTCACCTTGAACCCGATACAATGAAGCTGAGTAATTGTTCCGGGATTGTTGATCTTGGTCAGCATTTACCTCAGTATCAAACTACAACACCAATTTGTGAACGGTTATACTTCACAACTCCTGCCGAAAACGTGACCCTGCTTCCATTTCACCTCTTCTGACTAAAATGGACAGTCACTGTAACATGAGGATTCTAATAGAAGTAAAACCATCCCTGCCTTCAATGCGCTAAAACGGACTTTTCGAAACTCTCCCCTATGCATCTCATCTTCACTTCACTATTATCTCTTGCCTTAGTGCTGCACTGCAATCGCAGGATTTCAACTTGATTTCCGAGGCCTTTCACTGTTAATAATACTGCTTTCTCCCCCTGTAAGTATCCTTCGTATAGCCAGTTTTTATCTATTGATGGGCGTTTTGGTGTTTATTTATTAATTCACTAATTAATTCGAGCAATGCACAAAAAATAAAATTTGATATTATTCGGAAATAGGAGAAATTAACATTCTTACGCTTAAAACCGGGAAATTGGACAAAATAGAAGGTGTCCAATAGGGACACTGTAAAGTGAAAGTAATCATCAAGGTCGGCGAATGGAAGCAATGCGACAGTAGCCCAATCTTCCTTCAGGCGGCAAGGGGTTATCATTAAGCCTTATGAAAGGACTAAACTCTGTTAAAATTTACAGTCCACACACCTGCGCTAGCCTTGAACGACCCCTCAAATAGTATAAGACTCTTTTACCAAAATATAACGACCAAGTTTCAGCTGATCAGCCTTAGTTCTTCACGGCATCTGCAATGGTGAAACCTGGCTAGATGCAAAGATTTTTGATTCAGACTCCTCCGAAGTTACCCTATCTGTCGTTGTGATTAAGACTGTGCAAGTCAACCGCCAGAGGCGCCCTGACAGCTGTTAAATCTCCTTTTCATGCGGAACTCATCTTTTCCTTGTTCTCTCACAACATGAGTTATTTCACCATCCATTATATCCTTTGCTTATTTCCCGTATCTCAGCCTCTTCTTCCGTCTTAAGAGTACTTAGACAAATTATCAAAATTCCTAACCGTACTGTTCCAATATCTTCTTTTCATCAGCTTTTTCAGCCTAACATTCTCGGCCTTCTATCCTTTCCCAATAATTCTTCTCAGCCTTTCTTCCCGCTATTCACTTATATGCTACCACCCCCAGCGCACTCTTGAACTTGTCCTTTTCTCTGCATTGCTTCCCTCAATCCGCTCATGCCACACTTACGTTGCTTCTGACGCCCACCGTCCTGCTCTCAAATTTAGGTCTCTCATCACCCTACTACACTCGTTTGTCGTACGTAAGTCTGCCAAGTTTAACTTTCATCACATTCATCAGAGCAACAACTAGTTTCCGCCATTGACCTGTCCTAATACGAAACTCCACACGTACCGGTTTTGCATCGACGTCCGCTAAAACGATATCACTAAAACTTTTCTGGGTCGCGGTCTACGCCATTGCTCTATCTGAGCCAGGGTCTGCCACGGTTTCTTTTTTCCCTTTTATAGACTTTCCGGGCTAAACCTCCCTCTCCCATAAGGATTAAATGATCCGCATCAATCTAAGCAATCCAAGCAATCTAGTGAACCGGATTTTATCTACAAACAGACGGTCGTGGTCTTAGATTTCGTCGTTATTTTGACTATGGAATCGTCTATCCTCTTGTAGGAGGCCAACATTTTTCTTGCTGAGAACCCAAGCCTCCGGAGAATACATGAGGACCGACAAGGCTTTTCTCTTGTATAGTAACAGTTATGACCGCATGGTAAGACATTTCGAGCGAAACAGTTTTTGTAAGCTGAAAATTTAACTTCCGAATTTCGAAAGCCGAAACTCAGCCCTGGTGGCAATCCGCTTGACCCATCCCATCTCGATCATCGCAACTAGAGTTCACAAAAGACATCGTCAAAAAATGGCTACTAGGAAATAGTTCTTGTCTTTTGGAAACCGTGGTAAATTGGTTTGCTTTGAAACTCGGCCTTCCTCGGTCAAATCCCTAATAGTTAAGCCCAGAAAGGAATATCTCCTAGTGTTGGAGCTTCAATAGAACGAGGAAATCTCAAACCATTCGGGTTTCACGTTCGTAAGGCACGCGATCGCACTCAGCTACCTTCTCCTTCCATAAAAATCGCTTGTGATTTCTCTATCACTATTTTTACTCAGTTGATGTTCTCTCTTCTTCTTCCTCTTCTTTGCCGCGACTGGATCCAGCCTCTCTTGTATCTCCTGCCATCCCTTTGTTGTAGTCCTTATTGGATACTTTATCGATAATGTTGGTCTGGGCTGCGGCGGCCTCCCAAACCTCATTCTGATTAAAACTGGTCAGTCCATTTCCTCTCAGATCGTCCCATTTCCTCTCAGATGGGCCCAAGACGACTAGTAAGAGTACGTTCTGCGAAACGGTCAAGAGGTTATTGGGGGAGAAGGTTCTTCTTTTTAGCCTAGACCCTATGTGCTTTCTAGAAATCCGGGATGCTGATTTCCTCACAGAAAAGGTTGAAGTGGAGGAGGCGATAAAGCGTAAATGTCCAGAGGTGATCAACGCCCAGATAGGCTGTAAATGAAGTCCCAAAGGAATATGCGAGGAAACTCCTCAGCAGCGAAAAAATTAGAAAGGTAGTATGCAGGGTACGAATGCGGATAGCCCTCGCCAAGTGCTACAGGTATCTGAACTATGGAGGACAGCATGTCGGAGATGGAAAGGGTTAGGGCAATAATGGCAGGATCACAAATTAACATGCACCGGAGAGCAACCCCTCTCTAGTTGCTAGCGCGGAGGTAATTACTGATCTAGTACTAATCGGCGAGTAATATCGAAACAGGGACCCGGTTTCATGGCATCTCAATTTATCGGGTTCGGGACTGCGTTCGACTTCGTGTTTTTGCCGAAGGCCGAGGGAATGGGTTTGTCTGAACATGGTGTTTAAGGATAACGTTTTTTTAACGTTTACTTGACGCCGAATGAGAAGAGGCCGGACTTTCGGAGCCAGCTTGATGCTCTGGAGGACGCTGTTTCGGGCATGGAGAGGCGAATCCTAATAGGCTGTGATTTTAATGCTAGGCCCTTGAACGAGGAGGAAACGGATTGTAGAAATGGCGACGAGAACCGCGCTCGTAGTTTTAAACACCGGATCCACGCTAACGTTTCGACACCCAGGCTGCGACATCAATATCAAATGCTTCGGAATCTCTGGCACCATCGGTTAATGTGCGGCGAGTCCAAGAAGTCGCCTCGGTAAGTGATCACTAGAACATCGCGTTTGAAGTGGTTGACATTACTTGCCGGCGAGCACCAACCCGACGCTCGCCCTGCCTATGGAATATCGCAAGGGTGAACATTGGGAAATTCGTCGAAGCTCTTGGAACAGGTAGAGCTGTGCTGTAGGGCGCTCCAGGGTGTGAAAGTGTTGCAATTGACACCATCGTAAATTCAGCGATGAACCTGATAACGATGGCGTGTGAGGCTTCCATGCCCTGGGGGGCCCCTGCAGCGACAACCCTTCTATGTACTGGTGAACGGGCCGAATTGCTGACCTACGGAGGAAATGTCATAAGCTCCGAGACTTGGCTATAAGCTTGTGACCCGGGAAATTAGGGCTCTGCACAATCCCTGCATAATAATTACCGACCAGATGGACTGCAATGTACGGGCGTTATTCCCCAGACATCCTGTACGGGTTGATGTCAATAGCGCGGAAAGCATCGAAGATTGCCCCCTTTTCACAATGGGAGAGCTCGAAGAAGCGGCGGAATTTCACAAACTGGTGTGCCGCCAACGGCCAGACTTGCTGTTTGAGGCGTTCAATGCTTGCTTAAGGAGGGTATTTTTCCTCGTCAGAAAATGGCCAGACTGGCGTTGATCAGCAAGGGAAAAGGAGACCCGGAGCTCCCATTTGCATACCGACCACTGTGTATATACCAGAAGCATATCCGCTGAAGCGATCCGCGCTGCCGGAGACTTATCCCGACTGATAGTGCTCCTCATAACGCTTGATGTCAGAAATGCCTTCAATTTCGTAAGATGTTCAGATATGTTAGACAAATTAAAATACTCATTCCACGTGCCAAGCTATCTCTTGAGGATATTGAGGGATTATCTGAAAGACCGCTCCCTGCGCTTTGAGACGGTAGAGGGGCATGAGGATGGAAACTACGTCGGGGGTAGCACGGGGATCCATCCTAGGGCAGACCTCTGGAGCACTTCCTATGATAGTCTGCTGAGACTCGACATGCCGGAAGAGTCACGCCTGGTCGGTTATGCAGATCATATTACGGCACTTGTTGCCGGACGTACTGTTGACGCAAATCAGACTTGGCATATAAATGTGTCGCGTAAGCGGATGGATGACTGCTCAGGGTTTCAAGCTTGCGCTGGAAAAAGCCAAATTAGTCATCTTAACCAGAGAGAGAATCCCGACCCTGCGTCCCATATCGATTGGTAAGTTGACTATAGAGTCAAAACCAGCTGTTAAATACGTTGGTTTAATGCTCGACTCGAAGATGAGCTGCACCGAGCAAATCAACCAGAGTGGCAGCGTACGTGGCTGTAGCTGGAGTCTTGGCCTTGAGTCGGCAAATGGCGAACGCAGTCGGTTTTGCCCTCTGACGCGGAGGTATGGGCTGATGCCCTTGACAAGGAGGTGCATCGTAAGAGCCTTGCTCGAATGCAGAGACGGAAAGCTTTACGAGTGGCGCACTGTTCCCGAACCGGCCTTGATGGTGATCGCGGGAGTGATCCCCACTGCCCGCCTTCCCAAGGAGCGTGAAGCTATTTGCAGCCGTAAGGGCGAAAACCAGTAAAACACACTTACTGAGTGGCAACTTTCTTGGCAAAATGGCCCAAGGGGCAGATGAACTGCGCGGTTCATCAACACTTTAGACATACGAACTCACGATGAAATTGACTACTTCCTTACCCAACTTCTAGGCGAACATGGAGGTTTTCAGTCTTACCTGCACAGATTTGGCTTACGTCAACAACTTTATGCAGACACAATGGAGCTCCCTGCAGACAACATTCTCAGCGAAATGCTGAAGAGCACTGACAGCTGGAGCCATGTGCGCATTATGTTCTGGCTCTTCTGATTGAACCGACGGAAGTACCGAATGGCAAGAGGTTCCTTGAACTAAGAACTTCCTGCCCTCCCTTCCCTTTAGTGAAAGGGATTCCCTGACTTGAAAGCTCCCAAAGCCAGGAGAGCGGGAAGGCTAGCCCGAAGTAGCCCCTGTGTCAAACGGTTCTAGGCTACTTCTCTGATGACTGGGAGGGGTTTAGTTGGTAGGCCGACATCGTACTCTAGCAGGAGTCCAACACTTTGTGCGTAAATACATCCACCAACCCTACTCCCAAAAAAACACTGAACGACAACAGTAGCGAAGGTCCTAGGAATGGTCGCTAACTCGAAGTCGAGCGTAAATTCACTCGATATAAGCTGGCCATTCTGAGTCTAAACGAAGTAATATGGTGGAGCTCGGGAAAGTATTTCCTGTCTCGAACTGCACAGTGCGCTGACGAAGACTTCCCATATAATAGAGAAGGCTGCTTTCTACGAGCAATTCCACGCAGTTGAGGAGAGGGTTCCTCCATTGTGATCGTGATGGGTGATCTGAAAAGGTGGGCTCTGACAACACTTTGCTCCGACATGTGATGAGGAAACATGGTATTGCGAAAGTAACGATGATAGTGGAAGGTTTGTAGATTTCTGCAGCTTCCACCGTCTCGTCATTGGCGGCATATTGTTCGAGTATAGACCTGGCCATAAGCTCTGTTGGGTTTCAACTGACCGACACCGTACGAGCAATCAGATCGACTACTTTCCAATGATTTGTAAGTTGTTTCCTGGATGTGTGCAACAAGAGTGGGGCTGACATTGGCCTCGAAGGAAATTACTATCTGATGGCCGTTTATGTTTGCTTTCGTATTGCGTGCGCCACTTCCCGGAGAGCTACAACCCAGCAAGTTCAACATCGACCACTTATATGATCCAGCTGTCGTTCCACATTGGGAGGGTTATCTTACCGTTCTGACGGCAGATGCACTGAGTAACCTGCCGAAGAATATCGACAAACATCGGGCCACCATCAAAAGTGATGAAAAAGAAGTACGGCGACGCGAGAAGTCGTGGGGAGTTAAAGCGCTTTTCAGATAGGTGTGGTTGACGCGCTACAACTCACCAAGGAGCAAATAATAATAATAATCGTTGACGCAACAATCCATATTGGAAGAGGTCCGACGTCAATCACGATACAAATCCCTCTGCCACCAGTGAGACTCGAACCGCGACCTTCCGTATGACAGCCTTGTGCTCTAACCACGTAGCTATCCGGACACCGGAGCAAATAGCGACCGTATATGTAAACGGAGTCCGCCAAAATTATATCTTGTCCTTCTGTAAAAGGGGAAAAGCTAAGCCAGGCCGAATACAAATACCGACGAAGTCAAAGTTTCCATTCTGACTAATCATCCTACTTTTCCTGTTCTCTCTCTAATGTTGTATGGTATTAGTACCTGGAAATAACCGCATGGAAGCTTCAAGCTTTGATCAATTCCTCTCATCGGCGTATTCTGACTGACTACGTAAGAAAGCGGAAATCGCAATGCATAGGCCACATATTAAGAAGGGTATACAACTCTGCTGTGAGATATGCAACATATTTGCAAAACAAGATCTCATTAAAATGGGTTTAAAATATGTCCGTCCGTCTGTCACGCGCAGTTTTCTCAAAAACGGCTACATCAATTGGCGCAAAATTTTTTGAGAAAGTGGGAACTGTAAACGTTACATCTTTTTAACGTTGACTTGAAGGGGTGGTCCTCATACTCATGTAAAAGGGGGGTGAAAATTTTTTTTCACCGAATATAGTCATGTGGGGTATCAAATGAAAGGTCTCGATTAGCAAGCCGGTCTTAATTCTGACATTTGTTGGACAGGCGGGGGGCGGGATTGCGGGGGTCGAAAGTGATGATTTCTTTAACAGAGCCATTCTCAGAATCTAACCAACCGAAAAATCAGAAAAAAGTCACAGAGCTGCCACTATACGGTGTCCAGGCCTCAAAGTACTCTACATATCGATATCTACTCAAACTAAGTTAATAATAGTAAATTACTACATTTTTGGGAAATTAATTAGAAATTGCCCTTATATTTATCCTAGAGTTATAAAGTTGTAGTAATATATGCTATAGTATGAAGTTTTACCAACATCGTATTGTCTCTCATGAAGTTACAATCTTGGCTCTTCTGTGTAAATCTACTGCAACCCCCAATAATCAATATCAATATCACACTAAAGTGAGTACTTTCACATGCTAAATATACATATACATTCCGGGCTACTTACAACTGGGAGAGTTCTGCACTCAAATATACTTACGTAAGAAACAAATAAAACCTTTCATACCAGAAGCGCCGAAGGTTTCCGACTAAGGTAACATAAATGTCTCCACATCAGTGGGGAATCCATAGATCAAACATATCTTCCAAATTGTTTGCAGAGTAGATTAAATCGTTTCTGACAAAATGCATGTGACTGATAGGCACGCAAAACCTTGACAAGGGTAGTTTTATGCAATATTCAGTTTTGAAATAAAAACTTTTTCCAGAAGTGAGTTACGTAATTTACTTTGAAAGTTCTGGAAATATCAACTTTACCCCACAATGCATATATTATTCGGAAAATGAAAGGTATAGATACATACATATAATTGAATTGACATAGATAATTGAATTCAAGGTTACCCAGAACTGCGCAATAAATACTAGCCACAAATTGGCAGCTGCGTTGAAAACCACCATGCATAATAAAGAAGGTCAGCTTGTTGGTTAGCTAATAATAGATAATAGTTTGCCTTTCCAGCAAATCCTAGTTGGCATACTTAATAGTTCAATTGTCTCATGCATTCTTAATGTGTTATGTGACTTGCTACCATCTAGTCCTTCAGCAAAAATAGTTCAGTTTTGACATCTTGAAATGCAGTTTTCAGAGAAAGTTGTAAGCAGCGATGCTTTTAAGTTTCATTTCAAATTTTGGCGTGTCCTTGGTGTATACCCCATGCCTTATTGCGGCTTCTTCTACAATGTCGTATTATTTGTTCTGTGTGTGAGCCTCCCAATCGCGATGACCATTTTCCTATTTAATGTGGATGATGCCAAAGATATATTTACTAATCTTTCAGTAAATATAACTTTGATTGCATGCACTCTAAAATTTACTAACATCCTGATTCAACGACAAGAAATCTTGAATTTTAATATTGGAATTAACCATCTGGATACGCAGACCGGTTCTATCCAAGAGCAAGAATACCTTAGATCCGCTGTTCGCACCGCCCATAGAATATTCTACTTTATATCTTCGTTATACATCTCAGTAATATGGCTGGCTGAGCTCGTTACCCTTGTGTCAAAGGAAAATCGTTTGATATGTTTTGCCTGGTATCCTTTCGACTGGCAAAATTCCACCGCGTATTATACAGTCGCGAATGTTCATCAGTTTATAGTCCTCCATATAAATATTTGTCAAAATATGACAAGCGACACCTTTCCTGCACTTTATATACTAGTTCTGACTGGTCATGTGGAAACCTTGAACATCCGGATTAGGAGATTGGCTTCAAACGTTACTAAGTCATGCGAAGAAAATATTCAAGATTTGATACTATGCATTAAGGACCACCAAACGCTCACCCAGTAAGAACTGTCTTTCTATTCTTCTTTTGGAAATTTGACTCAAATATTGCATTCCAGATATGTTCAGAAAGTTCAGATGGTGACCTCTTCTGGAATTTCTATCCAGTTTTTGGCTACTGGAACTGAAGCTTGCGTTATCGCTGTTTGTTTTCTAATCGTAAAAGGAGATCTATTTGAGACCATGTATCTAGGATCTTACTTTGTATGTGTCATTCTGCAAATTTTCCTATATTGTTACTTCGGAAATGAACTTATAAACAAAAGTCAGCGTATAACCGAAGCGATCTACTCATGCAATTGGACAGATCAGGATAAAAGGTTTAGGAAGATTCTACTGATATTCACGCAATCAACGCAGACTAGCATGAGAATTAAAGCGGCTGATTATGTCGTAGTTAGTTTGTCAACATTTGTGTCGGTAAGAAATTTGTTGTGAAACATGTTTGACTAGAAGCTACTAAACTTTTTAACTTCAGGTTATGAAGAGCTCCTATTCACTTTTCGCCCTATTGATGAACGTCACCTAAGAAGGAGCGTGGACAGAGCTGAAATTCGCACCGCGGTTACCATATATCTTCAATGAAAAGTACCAGAAATAACAAATGAAAATCATGCACTGTGACGTCTGTTTTTAGCCTTAGTAAACATAAAAAAATATTGGCCACTAGAAATTTGTTTTTGTATGAATGTTGACATGACAAGGTAGTAGCTATAAGGATTGAATTTTTTACCCCATCAGCGGAATGGGTGAGAGGTATATGAATGTGGGGAGGAGTGGGATTTAATCCTGATAAAGCTCGTGGTTGTCTCCCGCCTCCCCTTAAAAAGTTGTGGCCCATCAAAGTGGAGATATCATCAAGGTAAAGTTTGAACTTTCGACCCTACCACATGAAGGGGAGAAGGAAGGCAAGATGTGTGGAAGAAGGAAGAAGCCCCTAGTTTGTAATCTTGTACTTGTACCATTGTCAAACCTATTCTTTCCAAGCTGGCCTCTCCTACTTAAGAATCTTTGAAAAGCTGTCAGAAAAGCATTCGCCTAAGGTCCAAACACCAGCCACACATGCAAATATGACGATCTGCACTTTTATTATTTTTGTGGTACGAAGTTCAATGTTTTCACCTGAAATGCCCACATAGATTGGTCCTAACATTTTCAAACACGGCTGCCTTTGGGATTGGTGCCTTTCCTCGCATGCTACACGGATTCACTTACCCATTTCTTCACTCTTTGCTCCAAAGCAGGGATGTAATACTTTTCTCGCACAAGGGTCATTGTGAGTCCTACTTTACAATTTTTGTTACTCTCATAAACTTGCTCTCACTTGTGTTTTTGCTCAAACGGCATTAATGCTTGCGCTAATCTTCCCCCACAAGAGGAAGTTCTGCTGTCTCCTCCAGGAATTTGTTAACGTTAAAAGCCAATGATGCTTTTCCACTGGTATCTCTTTCTAAAACTTTTCCGGGTGCTTTTTGAAGAGTTGGATCTACTGATATCTAATTACCGCACCCCGGTCCGATTTAACTCCATTTAATTCCTCAACCAAATAGGGACTCTCGCCTCCCCAACGCAAACATGTTGCCACCACATTCAGGAGCCACAACCAGCCTGAAAATCGCGGTATTAATTCTAACAAAATCTCCTGCACTGTATTCTGCTCGGCCAGATAGGTCACTGTCTTTATTTCGGAGAGTCGAATCGCCGCCTGAAGAGGTTCCGCCTGAAAAAAAGGGTGTTCGATTGAACCACAAGGCATGTTCCATGAATTTCTGTGGGTCAATTTCCCTAGAAGCAAAGACAGCAGGATTCACATTGAATTGCACATGATGTTTATTTGTGGATGATAAATCATCATCAATGGTGCAACAACCGGTATTCGGTCTAGGCCTGCCTTAATAAGGAACTCCAGACAGGGTCTGCCTCGTCTCCTTTTTCTATCATATATATTGCCCTTATAAACTTTCCGGGCTGGATCATTCTCATCCATACGCATAAAGTGACTCGTTCACTGCAACGTATTGAGTCGGATTTTATCCACAACCAGACAGTCCTGGTATCGCTAATAGATTTCGCCATTATGTAAGCTACAGAATCGTCCATCCTCATGTAGGGGGCCAAAAATTCTTCGGATGATGTTTCTCTCGAACGCTGCCAAGAGTTCACAATTGTTTCTGCTAAGAACCCAGGTCTCCGAGGAATACTTGAGGACTGGCAATGTTATTGTCTTGTACAGTAAGAGATTTGATCCTATGGTGAAACATTTCGACCGAAACAGTTTTTGTAAGCTAAAATAGGCTCATGCTGGCTGCCAACAACCATGCGCGGATCTCATCGTCGTAGCTGTTATTGGTTGAGATTTTCGACCCTAGATAGGAGAAATTATCAATGATCTCAAAGTTGTAGTCTCCTATCTTTATTCTTCCCGTTTGACCAGTGCGGTTTGATGTTGTTGGTTGGTTGGCTTTTAGTGTTGACGTTGCTACCATATATATTTCATCTTGCCTTCATTAATCAGCAGCCCGAGATCTAGCGACGATCGCCGCCTGCTCAATCTGGATGAAGGTAGACTGTACATCTCGGGTTGTTCTTCCCATAATGTCAATATCGTCAGCATAGACCAGTAGTTGGGTGGACTTAAAGGGGATAGTGCCTCTCGCATTTACATCGGCATCGCGAATCACTTTTCCGAGGGACAGGTTCTTGTCTTAGACAGATTCAGATGGTGCAACTGATGGCCATATTTCATCAGTTTTTACATCGGAGACATTATTGGACGCAAATAATAATAATGTTCCTACCGTACACCGCATCACGAAAGAACTTGCAGTTTTTCAATGGCCCGGAACGTTAGACGTCTCGACGACGCCTCGTTCACAATGACCAACAGAGATGGAGGGAACATCCGAAGATGATTCCCAACTTTGTAATAACCGGTAAAATTCAGCCTTTTGTGGAGGTCGGCCAGCTACCATTACTTGCGGATGCGGACTGCTTTTCCAAGCATAAGGGAAATCATCTCTACCATCAGCGTTTTCAAGGGGACCACGCCACCGGGTCTCACCGTCTTTCTCCGGAATAACCCTTGCGGTCTTAGTAGTGTACTAACAGACGAGTGCTCCAGCCTGGTCTATTAAGTTGAGAGAAAGTATTATTTTCGATGCAGCAGTTATAACCTTGTCAGAAATCTGGAACAAAAGGAAGTGCAATTTGCTTTAATTTTTCGGACAGCAACGACAGAAGACAAACCCGTCAGAAAACGCAACAAGTAAATTTGCTGTCCATTGAGTTGGGGTTTGCCTGTGGAATGTCAACAACACCTCGGATAGGGACCAACCTCATGCATACGACCTCTTCCTATCGAAAGCGGATTATCATTGTTTTCCGGAATGTCGAACGCTGCTCGACAACGGTAGCAAGGGTCCACAGAATGCTCGGTTTCTCGAAGGTCTAAGCGAAGTAAGATGGTAGAACCCTGGAGTGCACTCTTCTCTCTCTTACGGTAATACGCTTTTGCACTGTAGAAAGCCAAGTGATAGCAGACACAACTCGGCTGTCGAGTAACTTCTGACATCTATAAGTAGGTGCATTATCTTGCCCTGTGAATCGGTTTCTGGCAGACTTCTAACTGCAAGATTTCGGTCCAGGTTAAGGAGCATCACAATTGTACAATGCTATGCACCAACGGACTCTTCCGATATTGCGAAGATGGATGCTTTCTAAGAGTAATTAAACGTAGTTGAGAGGAGGCTTCCTAAAAGTGACAATGTGATTGTGATTGACCGGTTGACAGGTTGACCTCTAACGACACCCAGCACGGCGCTGGCGATTGAAACAATAATAGTGGGAGGTTCGTGAATTTCTGCAAATTCCATTCCCTTATTAATGGTGGCGCATTGAACATGAATTTCAACTGACCAACGCCCTATAAGCAATGAGACTAACCACTTGCAAATGTAGTTGTCTCCAGGATGTACGTGACAAGAGAGGCATTGACATCGGCCTCGAAAAGGATGACCATCGAATGGTCGCTTATGTTCGCTTGCATGTTGTGTCCGCCATTTCACACATGACTGGAGAGCTGCGACCCCCAAACTTAATATCGTTCGCTTGTATGATCCAGCTGCTGCTCGACAGAGGGAGAGCTATTTTGCTGTTCAGACGGCAGATATACTGAGTAACTCGCCTCATAATATAGATGATCCATGTGCTACTATCAAAAATTCTCTTTTCTCGGGTACTACGCAGATCATCGGTCATGTCCCAAAGGGGCGTCGTGAGATCTGGCTGAATCAATGAATGGAAGGAATTGATTCTTAACCGTATCATATCCGGTGAGGTTGATCCTCTTGTGGATGAAATGGCTGGCTGCTCTTCCTAGCAGCAGAGAAATCGTTTCAGCTGGGCTTGATAGTCTTAGTTATTTATCACTTCATCTGCAGTTACTTCCGATCTGCTGGTTCCGCTGGCACGGAAATCAGCGTGTTCCCTTCCGTCGCAAAGATAACTGTTAAAATAATCAGGCAACGCATCTCAAAAGCTTAATCGACAGAGAGCAGGCTGCTTTCCGCTCTGCATGCTCGTGCATTGATCACAGCAACACCTTACGGATCAGTTGAAAACAGTGTGCGGAGTTTAGATCTTCGCTTCAGCTGCTCGTCATCGATTTCGAGCTTTGGATAGTCTGAACTGGGCACTTCGAAGAAATTAACAGCTAATGTATTATTAGAGCGGTGTATGATTTTCAAAACAACACCGGTGCAAAATCTCAGAGGGTTTTGTCACCAATATTGCTTGTTCTTGTTATCATTAACGTTCTTCATGCAGCCTTTTCCGCAGAACGTGGAAGAGTTCAATAAACTATGGGATCATAAATATTGACCAAATAGCTCTGGATTTAGAAGGAAAAGCAGGAAGAGTTGGACAGAAGATAAAGACCAACAAAGTCAAGGCTCGCAGTCTGATCGGTCATCATATTCTCTCAATGGGCCTTGATGGACAGAGAATCAAAAGCGTGGATCAATTTATATATCCAGGACGCGTGGTTTCGGCTGACGACCGTGATCTTGCATGTCCCATTATCAGCGCTAGATACGCTCTCGCTGCCCTGTTTTAAATCTGGAAATGTTGTTATCTCAACATCAACACCAAGTTAGGACTGCTGGAGTTCTTTTTGTATCGCTATCTAGGAGTAGCACATAGAAAATGAAAGCCACTGTCACTGAGATACCCCATGCCTTCAACAACACCTGTCTGTACAGTATCGTCGAAATACGCTGGCCTGATAGTATTTCAAACAAAGAGCTTCATGGTGCGTAAGCTTGTCACTCGTACCCAAAGTGGTCGGTCAACAATTGCATTACTGGCTGTACCATGCAATGGAGTTCACTCTCCCTACTCGCCGGCGAGTGGGTCAGAGCAGTAGGGAAGGACTGCAAGCCTCTCGGAAACTCATGGTGGGAGTTGGCGCCCATTTCAGGTGGGAAATTGTTTTCCTGTCGATAGAAAATCCCAGTCGATTTATTCGGCCACTTCCAGTTGCAGACTTTTCGTGTCGGAATAGCTAAAGCATTTCAATAAACACATTTAGACTCGATTTTATATGATTTGTCGTTTAACCCCTATCCAAAAATGCATGATCACTTTTCTGAACAACTGCAACCGGCGCCGTAAAGATTTTAAACTCAATGAGGTGTTTATTTCTCTTGAAGAGGCTGTTCTGAGTTGAAAAACATTTTTTAGTAGAAAGTTTTTGATGGTTCTTCCCTGTCTCCATGTTATGCCTCAATTTGATTGTATTTTAAATAAAACCGCGTAATAAACATTAGCGGCAAATTCACATCTTGGACTTCTAAATATTGATGGTTCGGTATAAAATAAAAACCTGTATTTAGAGCATAAACGCGAACCCATGCAAATAGGGACAAATATAATTTTCTACACTCATTTGTTTCTGAAAGACGAAATTACTTCTCACCATGATAAAGCTCCTCAAATTTACGAAAAGGCTGAAGTTAGATGGTAAAATTGAGTTCCATGGAAAGGGCTGTGCGTAATTAAGGGGTTAACTTCGTCCGCTAGCTAACAATAGCCTTCTCCTCTAGGAAATCCTACTTGTGACACTTAATTGCTCAATTATCTCATGCATACTTCATGTTTCCAATGGACTAGTACCATCTGGCCTTCTTGGTAGAACAGTCAGCTTTTGTCATCTCAAAATGCCGGAACAAATTCAGTTGTCGAAGACAGTTGCTAGCAGTGACGCTTTCAAGTTTCATTTTAAATTTTGGCGTTTCCTTGGTGTATATCCCATAGCTTATTGTAACTTCTTCTATATAGTCGTACTTGCTTCATGTGTCAGTCTACCAGTCGGAATGACCATTTCCCTCTTCAAAATGGATCGTGCCAGAGATATCCTCACCAATCTTTCAGTGAATGTTACTCTGATAGCTTGCATTCTAAAATTTACTAATATTTTGATTCGACGACAAGAAATCTTGAATTTTAATATTTGGATTAATCGTCTAGACACCCGCGCGGGTTCTATCGAGGAGCAGGAATGCCTTAGATCCGCTGTTCGCACTGCTCATAGAGTATTCTATATAATATGTTCGTTATTCTCCGCGGTAATATGGTTGGCTGAGCTCGTTACCCTTGTGTCAAAGGAAAATCGATTGATATGTCCTGCCTGGTATCCTTTCGACTGGTACAACTCGGCTGTAAATTATGCCATCGCAAATATTCATCAGCTGGTAGTGCTGCTCGTAAATATATCTCAAAATATGACAAGTGATACTTTTCCTGCTTTCCATATGCTAGTTCTGACTGGTCATGTGAAAGCCTTGAATATCAGGATTAGGAGGGTGGGTGCAAACATGGATCAGTCCTACGAAAAAAATGTCCAAGATTTAATCCAGTGCATCAAGGACCGCCAATTGCTTATGAAGTAAGATCAATTTTTCAAATACTTTGGAGTTTCACAAATGCCAATGTTGTATTTCAGATACGTCCAGACTGTCCAAAAGGTGACTTCGGCTGGAATCTTTCTCCAGTTTTTCGCTACTGGAATTGAAGGTTGCATTATCGCTGTTTGTGTTTTTTTCGTAAAAGGGGATTTGTTTGAGACCATGTATCTCGGATTTTACTTTATATCTGTCATTTTGGAAATATTCCTTTATTGTTACTATGGGAATGAGCTCATGTGCGAGAGCCAACGGATGACTGAAGCAATCTACTCGTGCAACTGGATAGGTCAAAATAAAACTTTCAAGAAAATCTTACTGATGTTCATGCAATCTACGCAGAGAACTATGACCGTTATGGCAGGAGGATACTTTACTGTCAGTTTATCAACCTTTGTTACGGTGACGTACTTAATATGGTATACTTTTGGCCACGGCAACTTAACCTTATAATTTTAGGTTATGAAAAGCTCATATTCACTTTTCGCCCTATTGATACGAGTAACCTAAATAAGGACATTGAGGAAGTTGAAATGCAGGTTACTGGATTCGAAGACTTCCTAAATTGTAGTGAAAATAATTAAAAATCGATTTTGTTCGTATAAAATTGCACGCCCTTGCACAACGTTTCCAATATAGTCCAATACATTATTCAATAATTAAAATAATAACAAGCAAACATAAAATAACGTGGGAAACTCAATTGACTACTAACATCAAGGAATCTTGCTCCTAAGTTCAAGTTGGCCATTTCCCTCAAATTCCTGAACTTCGCTTGAATCCCTTCCGATATAAAACTGATCTATTTAGCAAATGGTATATGGATAAGGATTGCTACCATAGTAATGATTTAGCTTCAAAGTGCTAGCAAGACTAGAATATTGCGAAAGGAAGTCAACTTCACCGGAATGTTTACTAAACAAGAGGCGCTAAATACCCGTTTTTCTAGCTTTAGATTACCAAATGTGCTGCCAGCCCATTAATCTCGCCAGTAAATACCATAGGTTTTGCTTGGTGACCAGCTGATAGGATCGATTTTCAACGCTGATATATGTAGGCATTTACCAAGAATAATTCGTTTAGATCTATCAAACCTTTACAGTAATTTCAGTTTTAATTTCATAGTGCACAGTCCAGCTCATCCAACATATACATTGACATGTACCCCTCCTGCATTGTTCTTGGAACTGCTTTTATTAATTATGCTCTGAGCAAATTTCAGCAACCTATGGGGCTCCTTTTGCAATCTTCCTTAAATTTGTTAAGCGTGATCCCCAGATCCCTTCCAATTTACACCTGCCTTGTATTATAAAGAGAATTCCATGAAGGTTGACCTACTTCGGTTATTGCCAACCACATAAACGATAACAATAATCGTTGGGGCGACAATCCAATTCAATGTAGACCTGGAAGTGTGTTAGAACACTTCATTCACGACCGTAATAGGACATTAGAGGTTTACGGTACACTGTAGGAGGCAATGTGGTTCTATACTTATTCGCACACTTCTGATGGCTATCCGACATCCAGTCTGCATACAAGTTCCTCTGGCGTCAGTAAGATTCGAACTGGGACCTTCCGTTATGACAGCTATGTGCTCTAACCACTAAGTCATCCCTCCACACAAACTATGATTAACAATAATGTTTGTTCACTTGTTCACTCTCACCTGGGTGGAGCCTCACCGAAATAGTTGGCATTATCCAACTGAAGATTAACATGACCCCTAAATCTGATTGTTCATTACAAATACCGCCTAAAGTATTACGTTTGAATTCCTTTTTTGCAGAGTTTTCTCCTCAAACTCTTAGTTCTTAGAAATCCAACAACTTTTGCATGTTCCATCTTTTGTCTGTACATATTATAAGAGTTAACCGTCAACCCTATCAGAAATCGATCATAGTCTGTGTATAAGTGCATTTCAGACAAACCAGGCACCTGAAAAAGTCAATAGCAATTATTATCCCGCTACTGTGATAGCCAGTAGTGGATAATTCTCGTCTCGTCGATTCCGGTTCAATAATTTTGCTCTGAAAAGCCAGTTGCTGAAAATCTCGTGCAAAACGTCGAGTTGGACCATCATATATGCACTGCTTCGATTGCCTAGGAACTAAACAATGAACGAAAAACCGATTTGAATCCTGTATCAGAGCGACATATGATGAAAGACTCTTGAGGTCCAATGCGGAGTCCGCCATGGTTGCATCCTGTCACCGATATTATTTCTCTCTTGTTATCGGAGACGTTATTCATGCAGCTTTGCCCAGAGGACGTAGAGGAATTAAATGAATGATGACATCTTTCCTCAAACGTAGACTACGCTGATGACATCTGTTTCTTCTCTCACCGGTACATGGAACTTGGCCAAATAGGTCAGGATTTGAAAAGAGGGGCAAGTAGAAGATGAATACCAACAAAACCAAGGCCCACGGTCTGACGGGTCATGGCACTCTCCCTATCATGCATTAATCGGCAAAGCATTGAAGACGTCGATTAATTTGTACATCTAGCAAGCTTGGTTTCAGAGCACGGTGGTACCGAACTGAATGTTGACCGACGCATTAACATCGCTAGATCTGCTTTCGCTGCCTTCTCCGAAATCTGGAAGTGCAGTTATCTCAACACCAAGATCAAGTTGAAATTGTTCTGTGCTAGTTGTCTTTCTGTGTATTCGGGAGTAGCACATGCAAAGTCAACTCCACTATTACCCAAAAGCTCCAAACTTTCGTCAATACCTATCTGCGCCATGTTATTAGAGTACGCTAGCCTGACACTATCTCAAACGAACAACTTGGTTGGCGCATAGGCCTGCCACTTGTACGGAGTGTGATCGTAAGACTAAAGTGGCAGTGGGTAGGTCAAACTTTAAGGAGAGGCGACAATTGCAGTGAAATTCACTATATTGAGGGACATTTCTGATAACCGCGGGCGATGGTGCGTAGATTTGGTTGATGCGGTATATCCCACCAAAGGGGTGAATGGCAGCCATATATAAACCTTTAGCAGATGAAATTATTGGCGCCCAAAGTGAGATGCCCTAGACGTAAATTTTCATGGAAGTGAAATATTTGAAAATAGCCAATGTTCATTGTAAGCTTGTTGGTTGAAACATTGAAGCTTTGTCAACAGGTGCTAGTCAGGCATTTCGATCCCCCACGTGTCATTATACAAAAATTTACTTGTTTTTTCCAATGCATCGGTCCCTATCAGATTCTGAAAAATGAACAAACAGGCGGATTCGCGCTAGTCTGTCGAATGACCAGCACGGGAGCTAAAATTGAAAAGTTAAAATAAAAAAAAATAACGGCTCAACAGCGCGCGTGGGGTCATCAAACTCCGGAATGCCGCCATCGAAAGGGAGGTTTCACGGCGGATCACATCCTCCATCAATATTTCCCCTGCCTCAGATATATGGTGAGGCGCGGCCTTCCGGGTTCCCACCATGCCTTGGAATCCTCAGGCCGCCCTATTGCGCGGTCAAAAAGGATGAAGGAAAAGGGACGTCCTCAAGTCATAACGAATTTATCTGAAAGTCCTGTTTTTCATAAATGCAAACCAAAAATTAAATAAGAATAATAAATAAAGCAAAAGTATAATCGAAAACAATAAAAATTAAATTAAATAATGATTAATTATATGAAATTATAAAGGTTAAAATAATATGGAAAAAACAGTAAATAATCCAAGGAAAATATAAATAAAATGAAAAAAAAATCAAAATTAAACTAAAAATCGATCACTTCCCTGCATCCAATAATCCGTAATACGCGAAAATTTATAAGGGCCAACGAATTGTTAACCCCGCTGATTGATCACTCCGCCCCCAGATGAAACCTAGGGGTTACAGTGACCGACTTCAGAACTGCGTTCCCCATCATACGGCGAAGCGAACGCAACGTTGATTTGGGGCGCAAACTGGCTTCAACCTGGATAAGAAGACAGCCTTTTTCTGTCCCCCGATCTTGAGCTGGAAGAAATGCTCTCCACGCTCGAGAATCCTATGGATGCTGCAGCGGCTTCCGGACAGCATCCGTCCAGACAAGAACGTGCGTGCACGTGTCCAGTTCCCTGGGCGCGCGAACAGGTGCCGACGAGTGTCGTGTGCGAATCTGTGAGACCCGATCTCTCGTCGAAGAGGAGCCTTGGGTTCTCCCCGTATACAAGCTTCGCAAGGCTGGCAGCAAATTCCTCTCGGCAGGCTGTTCGTAGGCCGAGTATGACGATAGGTATGTCGTAGTCCGCTGGCGTCTGAAACCCAGAAGTTTGCCTAACTCCGAGAAAAGGGTGGATTCAAATTGCATTCCTTGGTCAGTGATAACCACCGCAGGGACACCAAAGCGGGAGATCCACTCTCGACAAAGGGCTTCGGCACAAAATTGCGCCGTAGAGGAAGAGGTTCGAGCTGAAGATGGGCAACTCCCGAAATTTGTATTTGGGATTGGATTGGAGGCTCTGAAATACTGCGTCATCCTCCTGCGCCTTGGCGATAGCCGAGAAGCCGAGTGCGGCAGGGATGTTAACCTCGGAGACACGTGACAAAGCGTCAGCAACCATGTTGTCCTTGCCGGACACGTGCTGTATGTCTGACGTAAACTGCCTTATAAAGCTCAAGTGTCGAAGCTGAAGAGGGGACGCTTTGTCCGGCTTTTGTTTCAAAGCATACGTGAGAGGCTTATGGTCCGTGAACACTGTGAATAACCTGCCTTCTTGGAAGAAGCGGAAGTACTTAACGCTCAAGTACGCGGCGAGCAGTTCTCCATCGTAAGTGCTGTAGTTCCATTGAGCTAGGTTTAACTGTCTGGAGAAGAAGCTGCCAGATTTTTGGTGAAGAGCAGCACCTACTGCTGCCAGACATTTTGGTGAAGAGCAGCACCTACTGCAATGTCAGAGGCATCAACAAAAGCGGCTAGGAGTGCATCTTGTCGAGGAAATGCGAAGAGTGTAGTATCAGCCAGTTGCTGTCGGGATTTATCGAACGCGCGGGCAGCTTCTGCAGGCCACCCAATCTCTCGTGTGTCCTTTGTTTTGGGGCCAGACAAGTACGCGTTCTAAATGGAGTGGTGTTGGGCGGCCTTGGGCAGGAAACGACGATAGAAGTTTAGCATGCCCAAGAACCTCCGCAAACCCTCCCTAGATCAGGCTGTATTCCGTCAGGGGAAATGAAGTGGCCGAGCAATCTCACCTGTGTCTGGAGGAACTTGACTTTCTCAAGGAGATGTTGAAAAATGCACTCGAGATGGGCTAAATGCTCAGACTCTGTGGAAGAAGCGACCAAAACATCATCCAAATATACGAAACAGAAATCGAGGTTTCGCAGGACCGAGTGGATGAACTCGAAGAGTCCAAAGACAGTACATATTGCCGTCTTTGAAATGTCTTCCGGAGCTACAGGGATCTGGTGATGTGTGGTGATGGGAACAGTCTGCGCGTTTAGCCTTCTGCAATCTCCACAGGGGCGCCATTCGCCATTTGTCTTAGGGACCATATGAACTGGGTAAGACCAACAGCTGTCCGCAGGTCTGTAGATATCCCGTTGCATAAGTTGTTCGAATTCTTTCCGTGCAATAGCCAGCTTTTGCGGTGGTAGAGGACGGACCTTCGAGAAGATAGGGGAACCAGTAATGTTAATGTGGTGCTGCACATTGTGCCTTACTGGTTTAGAGAGACTACATTCGGTAGTAATCTGGCTGAATTTTTGGAGGAGTGCCCGAACACGAGAGTCAGTAATGTCTTCCAAAAGTACGGAAAGATAGTTACTTGGGTGAGATGCCATTTGGCCATACGAATTAAGGTTGGTCCTGGGATCTATAAAAGACTTGTTTCGCAAGTCCACCAGCAACCCATTGTGACACAAGAAGTCCGCGCCTAGTATGGGGAAGCTGACATCCGCCTAGTATGGGGAAGCTGACTATGAAATTGAGAGGGATAATTAGGAAAACTAAAAATGTGAAAAAATTACAAACCCTGGACGCATTCTCTTGTCAGATTAACACTGCAAACAGGCGCTCATGTAGCTAAGCTACCGACACTACGCTATATTACATAATAATAAACATAATCATTGGCGCGTCAATCCATTTGGATCATGGCCTTGAAGCGTGTGGAGCACTTCATTCAAGACCAACATGATACACCACAGAACTACGGTAGGTATCCATAAGGAGGTTATGTGGTCAGCATAGCAATACTCCTTCTTTAACCTCTGTCCCGTTTAGAAATAAGGTCGGTTCGTCTTAATCGATTGTGCCATTTTGCTTTGTCAAAGGCTTGATCTGGATCCAGTCGTGAGGCTTTCAAATCTTCATCCAACGTATCAAACTACCATTCTTTCGACCAGCCTAGGCAAATGACTTATCGTTAGCGCAGATTATCTGATCTTTCAATTGAGGACGCCTTTCTCACTAGTTTTCCATGGTCGATGTGACCAAATACTAGTCGCCAATATATGGTATGATATGATTATGACGTGTCACGCCACTGGTCCAATACAACATGTTCATTTTAATTATCTTGATATGCCGTTCATTGTTTTATTCCGATTCAATCTGAGACCATGTTGCATGAGGAGACCATTCGATTTTTGGACAAGTTCATCGAGATCAGCTCTGCTATGAAAAGCTAGGAAAATATCATCTGCATATATCCGTGTAAAGGGCGTTGCCGTTGGAGGAGTGGTGAGAAGGCGCTATCTTAATGAATTCCGATGGAGACTCTAAGTGATTTTGATATACTCGCTACACTTCCAAATTTATTTTTTGTTTCGCGGTAGAGCAATTCAACCTAGCCCCCGAGTTCTTCTACTACTGGATGTTGCCGCAGAGCATACCAGATGGGTTCGTGTTGTACACGGTCAAACACTTTCTCTAGATCCAGAAATACAATGTAGAAAGGGCGACGTTTTCCGCAGCGTTTCTCCATGAATAACCGGTTGTTAAGAATGCTTTCAAAAATCTTCATGGACTGGAACATCAGGCAGTTCGGAATTTGAACACTCTGGTGGACTACTCTGCTTTTGAAATGGCCATGCTTTCCTGCCAGTCAGATGGTGTTCTACCTTTCTCAACAACCTAATTGAAATTTCGCTGAACCTCGATGTTGGGTCCCAGCTCTTCGCTCAGCTGCAGTAGTGTCAGGTTGCTTCCCTTGATTTCATTTGTTTTATTGCTTCCGCGACTTAAGGACTTAAGTGATGCTGACAGGTGGAATTGCTCCAAATTTCGGCAGTGCTTTCGGAAGGGGAGGATGTGCAATTTACCCTATCACGGCTTGTCGTTCAGTAAGCAAAGTACCGTTCTTGTTATAAACGCAATAAAAGTGTTCAATATCCCCTGTGCATTGTTGCCGGCTTTTGACAAGTCGAAACAGATCTCCCTCCCTCCTCTCCCGAGTGTCCAGTATCTCGTAAAGATCTTTGTAGTGGTGTGCCCGCGTCCAGTTTGCTCAAGTGGTTAGACTGCGGGGCTGTCGTAGCGGAAGGTCGTGGTTCAAATCTTACTGGTGGTGTGTGTGTGTGTGTGTGTATGGTGGTGAGAAGCTACAGCCTCCGAGCACTCAGGCCGTGTTGGCCCATTGTACTCGCGTCCCCCGTCTAACGGAATATTCCGAATTCGTTAACGTATCGTAGGATTTCCGTTAGTGGATGTGATGCTACCCGTCGTAATTGGAGAACATCGGCACCAAAGATTTGATGCCTGATGCGTCCATAGGCGGGGCATTCACATAGGAAATGCTCCGTGGATTCCGCTTCCTCATTACAGGAGGGACACGTATCATCTTTGGTAATTCCTATTCTGAACATATGCCCAGCTAGTGAATTATGGCCTGTCAGAATGCCCACAATACACCTGCAAGTCCTCCTGCTTTTCGACAGGATAAACTTTGCGGTACGTATGTTGGGTTCTGGCAGGAAAAGTTTGGTGTGTCGAGCAGCATTTAGGCTCTGCCACCTGTCATTATGGGAAACTTGTTCCCAGTTTTTGAAAACAGATTTAGCCAATGCTACTGATACCCCAATAGCTGGCTCCGGTCCCGGCATAGGGGAGATTGACCCCTTTTTCGCTAAAGCGTCCGAGATTTCATTTCCCTCTATGCCAAAGTGATCAGGTACCCAGAGTAGTTCCACCGTATTGAATCTAGACATAGAGTTCAAACGGTTTCTGCATTCCTGAACGATTTTCGAGGTGATCAAAGGACTGCTCAATGCCCTTAGTGCAGCTTGACTGTCACTGCAGATTGCGATGCGCCTGCCCTTCAACCGCTCGTCAATCACCCAGTTTGCCACCCTTAGGATCGCATAAACTTCGGCTTGAAAAACCGTTGCATATTGTCCCAAAGGAAAAGCCCATTTTTCGTTTTTATTCGAGAGGTAGACTCCGGCTCCAGAACCCTCTTCTGTTTTTGAGCCATCGGTGTAGAAGACTTCCGTATATCCCTCCACGCATTCCTCTGGGTCTTCCCAGTCCTCTCTACGCTTCAGGGTAACTACATATCTTCTACCAAACAGATGTATGGGGACACAAGAATCGGAAGGCATTGTAAGAACTGGATTCAGTCCTTCCAGTAACTCTTCCAATGCTCTGTGCCCCCCACATCCGTTGTTTTCCCATAGATCTAATCGAATTAGCTTATGTGCTGCTCTCATTGCAGTGCTTTGAATAAATATATCCAGGGGCTGCAAATTGAGTAGTGCATTCAGAGCTGCGCCGGATGTCGTGCTCATGGCACCAGTGATACCCAGACAAACAGTTCTTTGCAGTGCAGCTAGTTTACGGTGAAAACCTTTTTGTCTCACTTTCGTCTCACATCGGCCTAATGATGGCAACGTATATCCACATTACCACATGAGGCCTGAGTCCCCATGTCGAGGCAAAGGTCCGTCTGCACAGCCCATAAGCTGTGAGAGCTCGTTTCATCTTTACCTCTACATGTTTGTTCCAAAGAAGTTTTTTATCTAGAGTAACCCCCAGGTATTTCACTTCTTCGGAGAGTTGAAGGGTAGTACCCCTCATCTCAGGGAGGCAAAGTCCATCCAGTTTTCTCCTTTTTGTGAATAAAACCATTGTGGTTTTATTTGGATTAACTGACAAACCATGTCTAAGGCACCAGCTGTCTATCAAATCAACGGCACGCTGTATATTCCTACACACCGTTCCAAGATCCCGATCAACAGCAAGTACAGCCACGTCATCAGCATAAGCTTGAGCGTGTATTGGCAAATTTTGCAGTTCGCATAGCAGTGAGTCGATCAGCATACTCCACAGAAGCGGCGAAAGCACACCTCCTTGGGGGCAGCCCTTCGTTGCCTCCGTAGTCAGGTACCTCAGCGCACAGCAATCTTTCCGTTAGCATAGCATGGATCCACTTAATTAAAGCATCATCAACGCCATGCGCTCTGGCGGCATCACAAAGTTTTTGAAAAGGCGCACAGTCAAAAGCCCCTTCAATGTCCACGAACACCCCATCGCGTACTCACCATTCAAAGTCTGGAGTTCGTGAAAGTACCGTCGGGTTTTCTAAGAGAATCCAACTTGGCCGACTCATCCCTTTTGAGGACTCTGCACAGCCTTGAAGTCTCCCTTTCGCCTTCCAGTTCCTCACAGTACGCTCTAAAGGAGTCTGGTTTCGAGCACCTCACGAACCTCTTATATTCACGTTGTGAGTTCCTGAAATTTAACCAGTCTTCTCGGTTCCACCAAGGAACTGTTTTACCGCTTTGGCCTCGGGAAATAGCACAAGCCTCTTCATAACACTCTAAAAGTGTGTAGTTCAGAGTTTTCAATTCATCTTCCAGCACCAAAGGAGTCCTTAGTCGCCTAGGGAACTGTACTTTATTGCCAAGAAGTTCATTGAACTTTGCCCAATCCGTTTTCCTAGGGTTCCGTCTTTGTACTGCAGACTGTTCGCCCGCAATAGTCAGATTGAATTCTAGATATCGGTGATCTGACAGTGAGACCTCGTCTAGCACTCGCCAGTGTGAAATCAACTCTAACAATTTTGGGGTACAGATTGTTAGGTGAATTACTTCGCTTCTTCTCGGTCCCACGAACGTAGGGGCGCACCCCACGTTTGCAGTCATAAGACCAGCTGAAGTGATAAAATCAAATAGCTTCTCTCCTCTTGGATTGCATTTGCTACTGCCCCAACAAATATGTTGAGCATTCGCATCGCAACCTATTAAGAGTTCGAGACCACTTGATTCTGCATACGTCACCAGATCCCTAAGTTCTTGCGTCCGTGGAGGATACAAAGAATCATAGGGTAAATAAGCGGAGGCAACTATGATGTTTTTCCTCTCGCCATTTATCTGGTATTGTATGATGACCGTAGCTAAGTCCTGGGAACAATATTGTCTCAGCATAGTTGCCTCTAACCGTCTTGACATCAGGACGCAAGCTCTCGGTCTTATGGATCTTTCGTCGTACAAGATCCTAGCCCCCTTTACTGATCCAATGCCACAGATTCTGTTAAATCGAACCCACGGTTCTTGCACCAGAAAGATATAGGGGAAATCCTGTAGCTTTGTCATTCTCGCTGCCAACAGGTAGGAGGGAGCTTTGGCATGCTGCAGGTTGATTTGACCAATCTTTATGTTTTTCAACATAAACTTAGTCTATTGTCTTATGGAAAACAGTTAGAAGCGTATGCGGCAGTCCGCGTATGACGGGGTTTCCCCACACCGTATCGCCAGAGACTCGATCCCCTCGTGATTGATTTCTCTGAGAAAAGCCGTACTTGGGAGTACCGCAATTCCCATGTTCTCATCCACGAAACATCTCACCTCATCCCGCAGAGCATTCGTCTGTTTTCTACTTAGCACCTTACTTGCTTTGCGGTGTCCGGGTTGCATAGATTCGATCACTCGAACTGGCATCAAGTCAGTTTCGTTCACGTCTCTGGCTTCCCGTCCTTCCGCCTGTTCCTTGGAAGGTGTAGGAGAAGTTACTAGCAGGTAGGATTCACTCTGTAGTCCCTTCCCCAGTGCGAGCCCCCATACGGAGGTTCCGCCCCTGTATGTACTATCCTCCGCGCACGTCTCCATTGTAGGAGAGCGCACCGAAGATGCTGCAATTTGCTCTATGTTGTGTGAGTCGAAGACCATCATTGTTCTTCGCTCTCAAAATGGAGATGATGCCCTACAGTTTCCTGGTATGACTGAATTTCAGTCTATATAGGAAAAAGTGGAGCACCATATGGTGACTTCCCCTGAGCACATTCAGACTCTGTTGGTCCAGTTCGAATACCAAGTTGAAGCCCTCCACGTTTGTAGATTGGTCCTTCCTGGCATTCATGAACTTTACCCTCCAGTGCCCAAAGTCCATGCCCGGGTTCTGTTCACCCAGCAAGCGGATGATGTCCTCTGCCTTCCTTCAAGGGCCCGGTAGCCAACATCCGACATGTTCTGTCCTGCGTAGCTCAGTGTTCACAATAGTGAACTTGGGCCGACCGCCGGAACTCAAAGTTGGGATTACCTGCTGGAGCCACTTTAAGGCAACCTCGTCAGCGCACTCCAAATGTAGAAGCCCATCACGAAAACCTTGATCGTTAAATCGTGGCTTCGTTCAAGGCTCCATCATTTTCTTCCACAGGCATTCCTGGAGGATAGTAAATTGTCCCTCTCACATTTTGCCATCCTTGGAGGAAACTCCCACGGCAACAGTCAGAACAGAGGCCGCAGCTTGCGCATACGTCCTCTTCCTTCCCGCCTCCGTGTTCGTATTCCTGTGGGAGGGACCAGCTTCATTGAGATCTCTCTCGTTGATTTGATAACCTCCCGGCACACCGGTCCTAATCCCCGCGAGACGCGTGGATGTAAGCCCTGGTGCGGAGCACAATAAAGCGTCGACCACAGCAGATGTGTTGGTCTTACGCTTCTTGCGCGCATTACCGCTGACTGAAGAGTCTGGTGTGTCCAGTGTGGATCTTACCGGGGTTTCCAGTTTATCCCCACCTTCCGCCGGAGATTCCGCTACCTTGCGTCCGATTTCTCTGGGCGTTACGTGCCTAGTGGTACAGCCACGTCCATGTCCTCATTCCCAAGGTGCTTCATCTTCCTTCGCAGTGCTCTCTTCTGCCGTCGGCTTAGGGCCTTTCCAGGTTCACGGTGTTCAGACCGCTTGGATCCATTTCCACATACTGGCGTTGAACCAGTAGCGTCCACGTCACCAGCTTCCCGTTCTTCCGCTCTTCCCAGTAAGGATGGCCGAGAAGGTTCTGACAGGTAGGATTCAGCCTGTAGTCCCCCCTCCTTAGTGGCCGAAGTTCCCTTCTGCCAGGCCTTTCTCTTCCGCTTGCGGGTAGATTTGGGCTGTAGTACCGCGGACGGGCCGGCTGTAGTCGGATTTCCAGTTTCTCCCAATTTGAGAGTTTCCATACTTTTTCCTTTCTGGCTGACTTCGCCGTAGGCACTAAATGCAAACTTTCCACTGAGTCGGAAAGCATGCCTTCTACAGATTGCTCTATAGGCAAATATGAACGTGGTGAGGCCTCCAAAATCCGCGCCTCGGCCGCGACATGATTGCTCATGGTCGCGGGTGGATTCGAAGTCTGTGACTTCTTACCACTTGGAGAGTTTATATCCATCGTTTCCATATTCATATTTTTGGACACCCTTAGTGTAGTAGTAAACTACTACAGGCTCCCCACCACGACAAGGTGGTGTCCGAGGGGGAGCTTACTGGTGGTAGAGGGATGTGTTATCGTGACTGGATGTCGAATACCAGTCGACTCAGCTGTGAATGAGCACTTGAGTTAAATCAGGGTAATAATCTCCTATAATATACTGTTGTGTACCGTTACGGTCTTGAATGAAGTGCTCTAACACACTTCAAGGCCCTGGTCCAATATGCATTGTTGAAACAACGACGATTTTTAATAATCGACTATCGTCTCATTACCACACCTAGAAATTAGGGATAATATTCAAACTCATTAAATGAGGAGAAGGAGAAACCTAAAGTCCAGC
This sequence comes from Hermetia illucens, assembly GCF_905115235.1. Taxonomy (NCBI): domain Eukaryota; kingdom Metazoa; phylum Arthropoda; class Insecta; order Diptera; family Stratiomyidae; genus Hermetia; species Hermetia illucens. Next base: position 131,750,564 of record NC_051851.1, read on the forward strand.
ACGGATAACAGGCGGGAGTCATCTTACTTGGAGTCGGGTCCCGTAATGGGCATTACGGCGTCGAAATTGCTTATCGCGGAGCAGTTCGAGGTCTAGGCGCCACGATGACAACAAGCATGGCTCCAACCGCTGTAGCTGTTTCTCCTTATTCTGTTGCGACCTCTTCAGCCAGTTCGCGTAGGCAGCGGACGAAGCGAACTGAGAAGATGAACCTCTTTGTCATCCGCCCCTACTGGAAAATAACGGCGGGGACAGGTACCATACATCCACCCGTATTTTTTAGATTTTTGGGTTCGGTAATGTCTGGTAACGAATCCTTAAAGTAACTGGTCCTTTCCAACTCCTGCACTTCCTCCATTGCAACTAATGTCAAACTAATATTTGCTTCGAAAAGTACTGATCAAGACTTGTCATGCCTATATTCGGTAAAAAAAATAGACTTCCTTTTGCATCTATGAGGACTCCCCGGGTGACTCCACCTAGAGCAATGTTAATCAGAGTATGTAAGAGGATCCACAGCTCCCATCTCTCCACCAAATTTCGTAACGTATTAGTAACCGCTTCTGAGGAAATAGATGGCAGGTGGACGGACGCACAGACAAGCAGACAGTGAAGACTGAGTTTTCCTACAATGCAGAAAGATCAGTTGACACTGAGAAAGAGAACTTGGGAAACTTTATTCATTTTTCCTCAGTTTATTAACTAACTATGACGTTTGAAATCCTTGCACTAATAATTTAACATCAGGGTCCAATAATGCATAATGTAGGCTAGTCTAGGCTCAGGTTCTCCATCATAAGCTCAGGAATGCCCTTTACCTATGGTTGGATCATCAGGATGGAAGTTTAATTCTCGTTTTGATTTTTGTTTTTTTTTTAAGTGGATTTTCCATGATTGGCTTCCTCGACCTTTTCTACTAAGAAAACGTTAGTTGAAGCTGGCATTTATTTAATTCCCAGGGTTCATCTATGACCACTCAGCCCACAGCCCACCTTCGATTATTTCCCCAGAGGATCTAATTTGCTAAACCTCCTCACCAGAGTAAGACAGTGGACAAAAGTAAAGAATTCGCCAAACAGAAAACGCAAAGTTGTGTGGACAATTAAATGTTCATCTTTTGAGGACATTTTTTAACAACCATTCATTATGCATCATTTATTTATGAGTTAAATGGTTTGATTAGAGCAAATATTTCTCATAACAGGTTAATTCTCGTCAAAATCTTCTGAAAATGTTCAGTCTTCCTTATGGCAGCTCCCATAAGGATATTACAGGGAAATTAGAGATGCAATATGAATATTGACATTGCTTTAATGAAATTCACTGGATATCGCACGGTCCATATTGTGAGCTTTGAAATATTAACTAGGTCGGTTAAAAATTAAAGGCGTAAATGCAAACCGATGCCCGCTAAAATCTGATTTTCGAAAGATTCTTCTTCTCTCATTCTTCTTTCGAAGCCGAAAAGATTCCTTATTTTAACGAAGCTTCTCCAATAGACAAAAGGGTCAAGTCGAACTGACAATGAAAACACTAACGCCAAGGGCGCTGAAAGCCACTTCATGTTATTACAGTGTCTAGTTCGGTTGTTAGATAATCATAGCTTACTGTTACAGAAAATCCTTAATAGCTCAATTATTTAATGAATACTTTATATTTCGTGCCACTTGGAACTATCTACCCTTTCGGGGAGAACAGTCAGCATTCGTTGTCTTAAAATGCCGGAACCAATCCAATTTTCGAAGAAAGTGGTTAGCAGCGATGCATTTAAGTTTCATTTTAAATTTTGGCGTTTCCTTGGTGTATATCCCATGGCTTATTGTAGCTTTTTCTATGTAGTCATACTTGCTTTAGGGGTCAGCGTGCCAATCGGAATGATAATTTTCCTATTTAGTATAAACCGCGCCAGAGATATCCTCACCAATCTTTCAGTGAATGTTACTTTAACCACATCCATTCTAAAGTTTGTCAATATCTTGGTCCGATGACAAGAAATCTTGAATTTTAATGTCTGGATTAACCAACTGGATATGCGAGCAGGATCTATTGAGGAGCAAGATTGCATTAGATCCGCTGTTCGCACTGCCCACAGAATATTCTACCTCATATATGCGTTATTCGCTGCAGTATTATGGCTTGGTGAGATTGTTACTCTTCTGGCGAAAGAAAACCGTTTAATATGTTCTGCCTGGTATCCTTTCGACTGGCAAAACTCGTCGGTATATTACACCATTGCAAACATCCATCAGTTTGTGGTGCTTTTCATAAATATATCTCAAAATGCAGCAAATGACACTTTTCCCGCGTTTCATATGCTAGTTCTCACTAGTCACGTAAGAGCCCTGAATATTCGGATCAGGAGAGTGTGCTTGAGCAATACCAACTCCAATGAGGAAAATACCCGACATTTGATACAGTGCATCAAGGACCATCAAACGCTCATACAGTAAGATATAACTTTCAACTTGAAACTTTGATAAATACGTAGCATTTTACATCGCAGATACGTTCACAATGTTCAAAAGGTGTCTTCGGTTGGAATCTTTCTCCAGTTTTTCGCCACAGGAATCGAAGCTTGCATTATCGCTGTTTGTGTCTTTTTCGAAAAAGGGGATTTGTTTGAGACCATGTTTCTCGTAGTTTATTTTGTTTGTGTCATTTTACAAATATTCTTTTATTGTTACTTTGGAAATGAACTTATTTGCGAGAGTCAAAGAACAACTGAAGCGATTTACTCATGTAACTGGATCGGTCAAAATAACACTTTCAAAAAAATTTTATTCATGTTCATGCAGTCAACGCAGCCAACTATGACGATTATGGCAGGCGGATATTTTGCAGTCAGTTTGTCAACATTTGTCACGGTGGAGTATTTTTTATGGAATACTTTTAAAATGGATGCTTAATCTGTTTAATTTTAGGTTATGAAGAGTTCATATTCATTATTCGCTGTGTTGATGCGAACGACTTAAGAAGGAGCATCACTTGGATAGTTGAGACCCTGCAACACTCACTGTCAGACCTTCTCACGAAAACAAACAGAAGTAGTTTGAAAACAACATTTTTATTCATCAATAGTGAACATCGCACTTTTAAAACAAAGTTAACCTAAAAAACCTTAGCAGCTAATTTAACCTAAAGTTATAGCTATATAACTTAAGGGGCGTCGGTAGTCTAGAACTCGAAAGCTTTAAGTATATTGTGGAATTTTTCTTTTACCATAAAAAAAAACTTTCAATTTTTTAGGTTTATTATTACACTCATTTTAAATACAAGAAAATTTGTTTTGTTACTGCAAAAATGCCACTGGAGTTCACCCTCTTGAAAAATTGGATCTGTAAAATAAAAACCAAAAAATGATTCAGTGCATGAGTGCAGTTATGTCCCATACAAAAAAAAGACGAGTCGGGAAACTGGAAGCTTGCCGCTTCAGGTATAAAAAGTTTTGTATTTTCCTATGTGAGAAGCATAACGCAGTTCTCTATTGGCTGACAGTATTGACTCCAAATATTTAAATTGCTCAGTGGTGTCAGTTTCAACAACCTGCCCAGAACTGAGAGAATTAAATATCTCAGGTCAATGTTATCACCCAATGGAGGATTGCGTTTTGAAATTGCTGCACGCATTAATGCGACCTGGATGACGTGGCATTCCACAACTGGTGTTCTTTTTGATCAACTTATCTGGTGGCGTGACACATTTTGATCACGTTCGAAATGAGGATATCCGCGATCGATATGGGGTTGCACCGATCGTGGAAAAACTGCGAGTGGGGTGTTTTCCATCGTATGGTCACGTAATTCGCGCTAAGAATTCACTTGCCAATATTGGTCTGAACATCGAAGTCAACTGTAACCGACCAAAAGGTTAGCCGAAGGAGCCGTGGCTTGATACGCTGCGCTAGCGATTACATCCAAATCAGGCGTTTGATAAAATAAAATGGTCCCGCTTGTGAATGGGACAAAGGCTGAAGAAAAAGATGTGATGAGCGACTAGTGGATGACAGCTCCATGTCATATTGTTAAAAATTCCATTCCCCTCTAGTTTTTAGAAAGCGATTTAAATAAATCATTTAATGGAAAGCACAGTATCGATAATAGTCAACCTCATACGCTTCATACTCTGAGTTTAATATTATTAGCAAATGCGAAAAATTTAACTTACAACAGATATAAAGAAGGACTGGGGAGAAGTAGATTCTTCATGAATGGAATTTTAATTTTTCATTCGTTAATTATGATCTCAGCATCTTATTTGTATGGCTTAGGATGCAGTAAATTCGCACGAAGAGATAAAATTTGTACGAGACTGTCCTCTATGTCGGAATTCAGTACTCCTAGGATGAACTTAAGTGGAGTTTTTCAGTAAATTTCTGAAAGCTGGGAATATACTATTGGTAAGTTTATTTGGGCAGATATCGGAATGGGACATATTTTGAGGCGTAGATTTCACCTAAGCGCCAAACCCTTACTTTTTTGAGATATTTAGTTTGGATAGTTTCCGAAAATGAGTCCTGTCCCACTTTTAGTGCGTACACGACTATATCGAGGAGTACGAGGAGCCCCCCTTTAAACTCCGCATTAATTTATACCATTCGCTGTATGCGTGGGATTTCATAATTCCCATCTGTCCACCAACTTTTGTTCGGATCGGTTTAGCCGTTTTGGAGAAAAGTGCGTGTGACAGACAGACAGGCAGACAGTGAATCGATTTTAATCAGGTTTTGTTTTACACAAAACTATAAAAAACAAAACGGAATTCCTGAAGCTGCCGCTTCGGGTATAAAGGTTTTGTGTCCATCTTATGTGAGAAACTTTGTACACACATTTTTCCATTCGTATATGCCAAATACTCAAAATATTCCTATATTATCATTTTTTCAAACAACAAGAAAAAAATAATAGCAGTCAGTGTTAGACGGCAATTCAAATGATTGTGAGTCTGACTTGGCATTCAACTTTTATTACGTTTTTATTTTCAAATAACAGAAAAACTATCCAACGGTATTCAAGAAAAATAAACACAATTTCAAAGTGCCAGAACTACGAAAAAGGGGGGTAAAAAAAAATAGAAGTCGACATTTTATTTGCACTGGCCACTTGAACACCTCCACCCTATTGCCCAGGAATCACTTCTTTGCTTCGTGTGCTGTTTGTCTTTGTCTTCCTCAAAGACCCATTTTACCAGCATTTCATCAGTGGTGAAAGGCAGCATGATGTTTTCCAGGATATAGACATAAACATTTTGATCTGTTCATTTCATCCAATAGACCTACACCATAGAATGAAAAACAAGCCCACACCATAATGCTTGATCCGCCATGCTTAATTGTTTTCGCAATATATTTGGGGTCAAAGACAGAATGACGCCACCGTACAAAACAATCTTGGATTCATCAGACTATAAAATGGGTCTACATTTCTCGGTCTCTCAACTTAAATGGGTTTTGACAAACTGTAAACGGAGTTTTCAAATTATTCTCTCTTAATCTCCGGTGAACAATAGCACCATAGCAACTACATCACGTTTGTCATTAACTAGGTTGTCGTCATGAAAGGAATCCTCTTGCTGCAACGGACTACGCCTCAATAACAAAGGGGAAATTTCTCGCTTCTTACCTAGAGTTTCAGACTTACTTTTGAATTTGAGTACATTTGCAATCACTGCAAAGGACGCTGGATGTCCTGGTACTTTTTTCCTACCTTAATCATATTTTTTTATGTATTCCCTTTTCTCCGGGATCCAGTGATCTCCACACCCCACTATTGTAATAATAACAATATTTTTTGCATCAAAACTACTCAAAATCAATAAAACATTCTTACTTTTTCATCAAAATTATATTTTGTGGACGAAATATAAAAACCTTTAGCATTTAAACCGCCTTTTCCTAGAAACCGTTTCATTGATTGCTTACACTTTTCAGCTGTGTACCAAGTAGACACTCAATATGCATGCCGTACAATTGGAAACAAAAATAAATACTTAGTAGTGACAATGTTACAATTAAAATTAATGTCAAGCCTACACTGCTATTTCTTTTCGAAACTGTACTTGCATATTACAGATGTAGATATTATGCTCACGCTAAACAAACAAACATTGCCTACTACCGAATACTCTATTCTATATGCATGTATATAAATTACTTACTTGTTCAATATACAAATATATCTATCCGAATTAGGCACTACCCCAAAGCTTCATTTACATGAATACATTCATACGTCATACGTCAAGTAATTTATATTGATAGAAAAAATAATTAAAAAACTAAAACTAAATGTTTCCCTGCGACCTTCCATTCACGTGAGCTCACTTTGTTGTGCTATCGACAAATTGATATGTTATGATGACGTCATACACGTTTTAGAATGCAAGAAATTCACACAAAATCTAAAAGTTTCACCTTCTATAACTTTGCTAATAATAGTTAAATTTCCTTCAATCTTCCCAAAGTTATGTCTTATGCTATTTCTGTTTGTTAGTTTCTACCTAAATTTCTAAAATATGCTAATATACTATTATTAACTTTATTTGTGCAGATATCCGAACGGGCTGTATTTTAAAGGCTTAGATTTCGTCTAGATACACTACTGTGTATTTTTTCAGATTTTTTGGTTGGATAGTTTCTGAAAACGAGACCTGTTACACTTTTTGAGCATTATATTTTGAACCCTCACTCCCCTACATTTCACCCGAGACGAAATATGGACTAGTTTCGAAAAGTGGCCACATTAAACTTAACACAAAATAGCGCCACTTGCTGTATGTAAAGGGAATAATAGACCATATGCTCTCGTGATAATGAACCCCGTTTCCGAATAAACCGGGTGTGATAGACAGACAGACGGACAACCAAAACCTTAAAAATGAAAATTGACAAAATTGCGCGTTTTTGAAAGAGAAGCTCTAAAAATTGGGTTATTTTTACCAATTATTTAATTAAAAAAATACGAAATTATTGGAATGAAAAAATAGTTCTAGTTCCGGACATAACCATTCATATTCAAATTTCAGGTGATGCGGTTGAATAGTTTTTTCATATTCTTTACCATCATAACGAAAAACGCAGTTTTGAGATAAATGGGTTTAAAGTTTTGACATAGATGTTTTCAAAGATTTAACAAATTTTAAATACTTACAGTTAATTAGCGATTCCAGCATCATATAAAAATCTTTCTGAAGGTTCACAGGAAGTTTGAATCCTAAACCACGTTGTCCGTGTTTAATAACAGTCACTGCACCTTCACAATCTCTACACTTTAAAAACCCTTGCAATGTTAAGAATATCACACTAAATTAAATAATACAATAATTGAAAGTAGGATTACCAAGAAAACCTGCTGAACTAACACCAATAGCTCTACTACCAAACCCTATCTCCACCTCCACGTGGTGGCCGCTGGGAGCTCTTTCTTAACGAAAAACTGCAGACGGAGAAGGATGAAGGTGAATCTTCCGCTCCTAACAACGGAACAAATTCTCGGTTCTCCCTACACGGAAAACAATTTGTTACGAAGTTAGAAAAGGAGCCTGAACTGGGCTGACAATACAACGACGAACTCGGCAAAGAAAATGTAATAACGAATTGCGTAGTTTCTCATGGAACGTCCGCTCTCTGTACAGGGAAGGAGCTACCAAGCGGCTAGCCGATACCCCGTTCAAATATAGGGCTGATGAAACAGCGTTGCAGGAGATCCGTTGGACCATATATTGTTGTAGCCATCCAGTTAATCATCTGCTCGGAGTAGATTTCCTACTTAAGGAAAAAATGAAACCTGCTGCTATCGTCTTTGAAAATATAAGCGAACGGCCATGTGCTTGCGAGGCAAATTCAAAAATATAAGCCACATTGTCGTTCACGCCCCTACAGAGGAGACTGCAGAGTCGGAGAAGAATACCCTCTGCGTGCCTATAGAACGAACCTGTCCCAGGTATGATATCAAAATCATACTGGGGGATTGTAACAACCAAGTGGGGAAGTACCTGGTTTGGGAAGAAAGCGGTCCAAAAACATACATGGGCCTCTCCAGTCGGGATAGTAGGGTGACATTTGTAGAGCATGGACGTGTCTACAAATTAATATTATTAAAAGAAAAAGAATTTAAAATTCGAATTAAATTAATTTTTATCAATAATACAAAAAGATATGCACTTTGACCGAAAAATAGTGTCGAAAAATTCGCCAGCGAAAAGGATCTAACCTTGAAAGAAGAAATGGCGAGCTGGCGAAGACACTTGAAGATCTGAAAAATCAAATGTCATTATTGATAAAGAAAAATGGAAAGCTTACGGAGCAGCTAATGACTGTGGAGGGGGCCAAACGTCTCCAAAGGTAGCCAGGAACACTTATGCAACCATGAAGGAGTCGGGCTGCGTTGAGGGCGATCAAGTTTTCGGCAGCGAATCTGTCCGTATGGAGGATATAGAAAACCATCAAGCTAACGGTAATACAGACAGTGACAACGATGGCGATGAAAATGTCCCAGTATAAGGTGCTAACTAAGCTGGTTGCGATATTGCAGAAAGATAGCCCTGAACCGGGAAAACTAGGTGAGTTTTTGCTCTATGTATCAAAAAAATTAAAAACGAAAAACGAAAATGAAGAAAAATTGTCAACTGATAAAAAGAATAACACAAGTAGGACTGAAACTTTAAAAATTGGTCTGACAGGAACCACAAGTAGCCCCCGAAATTAACAAAAGGGGGAAAGAGTGCCCCCCCCCCACATTATTGTATATGAATTAGATGGTAGAGATCTAGCCACTCTACTTAATGGAAGCTCGGGGCTCTCCAATTTTATTATTAAAACGACGGGGGCTGAGAGAGTCCAAATCAAATGTAAAAAAAATAACGGATTACAAGAAAGCACGGGAGGTCCTCACTTCACGTACACTCCAAAGGAAGACAAGATGCAAACCCATCTTCTGAAAGGCTTGGATGCGGAGGAGGAGCCTGAAGAGGTGCTCAAAATACTCCGGGAGACCGGAACTGAGGTCAATTTCCTTTCAGTGTCACGTTCTAGTACGAGGAGATCTCTTTTTGGAAAAACTTCCTCGTGCAAATAAACCCGGAGAGCCAGGGAAGCGATCTGTCCAGTACCGAAGATGCCAGCGCTATGGTCACTCAGCAGTGAACTGACAATTGATTCGAATTGAACAGGCTGCATAATTATTATGTTATACCCGGCGATTTGAATGCTAAGCATACCGCGTGACTAAACGCCACAAACAATCCCAGAGGGGTATTCCGCAAATCTTGGATAGAGCAATACCAGATAGATTATAAATGCAAATTATACGAAACAGAGAGTCCAACCTGGCCCAGGGCAAATTCCTATCTGCATTTGTGCATTGCTGACGCGCGCTTGAACTTTAATTTTAGGCATTCTCAATGGAAACTACAGGTGATAGCGACCATAACGTTACTCTTATTGAGGTTCTGTTTGATGGACGAAGAGTTTGCCTTCTGCCAATGGACAGTGGCGTCCACGGGCTGAACTTTAAACAAACAGATTGAAAAAAATTCCAAGAGTGGTTTATTCAGGGATATCGAGAGGAATGTCCATCTCTTGATGGGGAAAATCATAGTACAATTGCACCAGATGACAGGACCTTGAGCAACGAGGAAATACTTCAGTATCTTCCAAAGCTGGTGAACTTGACGCTGGATACAATTGACCAAGTCGTCCCTAAGATTAAACCTCGCAATAATATGGAAGGATATGAAACTGCAGCCATAAAATAATAATAATAATCGTTGGCGCAACAATCCATGTTGGATCAGGGCCTTGAAGTGTGTTAGAGCACTTCATTCAAGACCGTAACGGTACACTAGGAGGCAATGTGGTCGGCATTGCGCTCGCCATAAAATGGCTGAAAAAAGTGAAAACCCTCTGCCCATTCGCGTCAACATAACCTATCGGAGATATTGGGACTATCATCAACCCATATTGGTTGAGTTCAAATCACCGCTTCAGATTGCGTGGGATCTTATCCGCCTATATTATATAAATGAAGTGACCTCCTAATGGTGGGTAAAGTTAAAGGGTATTTCACCAAGCAATTCAGATTCCATGCTTACAAAGATAAATATGTTATTCCGGAAGAAGTCACGAGTAACTGTGACGAGAATTAAAGTTGGTGGTGGCGAGATACAACACATTATTGACTCAGGTATAGAGACGAATAGTGTAACTGCTGATGCGCAAGGCGACTACGTCGTGATGGATGATACTCTGAAACTATGAAGAAGATATTCAATGATATTAAGTTCTTCACGAACAGTTGGCGGATGAAAATCAATGCGCAAAAGTGTGAAACGATTCTGTTTCGAAATTCCTTAGCGTATACCAGTAGGAACTTGAAAAGGAATTGGAGAGATTTCCACATTGTGGCGAATGAGGATAGTTCTGAGCGCATTCCTCATAAGAAGTCCGTTAGATACCTGCGCGTGCGTCTTGACGAGCGTGTCTAATTTAACGAGCACGTTAAAGTCGCGCTAGAAAGCGCTCGCAGGGCATTTATGTCTTAGACGGAAGGTTAGGATTATTTGCTATCTTACTTTGGTTAGACGGGTGATTACTTACTAGCCAAATGGAGAAAATAAGAATCTTTGAAAGGAAATGTCTGCGTGCTTGCACGGGGCTTAGTAGGACTGCTTCATCGAACTATGAGGATTATGTAACTAATGAGGTGATGAATGCAGCTGCCGCTGTGCAGATTGATTGGGAATCATCATCATATGCGATCTGTTTCACATGGCGAGAACCCTTGGGTTTCGCAGCCGTTCTATTCAAATGATGGGTATTTCGAGAAAATTTTCACGACAGGCTTCATTCCTCCCGAAGCGTTCGTGTATCTTGACAGGAATGGTATAATTGTTGATTCTGCCGGTGATCTGGTTATGTATCATATACATAGGCGGACCACGGACAAAAGGATAGAATACCCCGCGAACATGACTACGGGGGCTCCAGAATTCGACTGGAGATACTCCAGAGCGAGAGCAATTGATATTAAGCGGGATGAAAAGGGAAAATCCTGGTACTGGTGGCTGCGTTTCTTGGTGAGGATTTGTAAATATGTACATATTAAACGGGTGCTGCTTTTGCCTCCAGTTGTAACTTATACATACATATGTTATTATTCTTTGTCAACTAGTATTACAACTATTATTATTACTTTTTCTTCCTATGGATGTTACTGTAAAAAAAATATATATATATAAAGCGAAAAGTAAATAGTTTTCATTAAGATAGCTTTAGGAACAATAATTTAAGTTAGAGGTATCATTTGAAGCAATTAAACATTTCCGAGTTATTACAATTTCGGCATATGCCAGATTTTACTTAATACTAGCACTATGTGCCAAGCATTTAGGCTCGAACGATCCTACCTACTTAAAAACTAAAGGGACATTGGTGGTGGTGGCCGGTGGTAGGTCAGTGGGAGAATCCGTCGAGTACTCCCCGCAACATCGAGCACGTATGCAGAATGGTGTACTTCTGCATGGTTTGAACCAGACTGTGCGAAAGTCCCAGGACATCAAGGGAAGCCGTCAGGGATTTAGGTACAATACCTGTAGCTGACAATATTATGGGAACTACAACCACCCCCTCCAGACGCCACATTTCTTTCATTTCACGAGCCAATGGCTCATAGTTCACCTTCTTCTCCACGTATTTCCGTTCAATGTTGCTATTATGGGGGATAGCAACATCAATAATATACGCGGAGCGACCCGTCTTGTCAACTAGCAGTACGTCAGGCTTGTTGTGTGCGGTATGGCGATCAGTCAGAACTTGCCGGCCCCAATACATGCTGTAAGCAGAACTATCAAGTACTGCTTGCGGCTCATATCGGTAAACCGGACATGTTCCCGTGATTAGCCCATGCTTATATGCAAGGTTTTGATGGATAACCTTACATACAGCATTATGCCTGGTGATGTATTGCACCGGTGCCATAACAGTACAGCCAGAAATGAGATGGTCCAACGTCTCTAACGCCGAACCACACATTCTGCACTGGTCGTTCTCCACCCGTTCTTTCATGATGAGCTTTTTATAAGCTCGGGTGGCGACCACGCCATCCTGAATGGCACACATGAACCCCTCCGTCTCAGCAAAGAGCTCCCCAGCACACAGCCATCTGTTCGACAGATGCAAATCGACAAATGACTGCCAAAGACAATTCACGTGTTTACCGTGCATTGTCTTCGACTTCCATTCCTCGATCCGCTCCTGGTCCGACTTCACCCCACTCAGAGGATTGAAAGATCGATCCTTCAAGTTAAGTGGAGTCAGTCCACAGTCTGCCTCACAGACAGCCGCATGCAAGGGGCTCGCCTGCTCTTTACTGTAAAAATAAGCGCGCAGCGAGTCGACTTGGCGATGATGTTGTGCCGCCACGTCAACCACGCCCCTACCTCCGATGTCACGAGGCAGGTTCATCCGCTCCACGGCAGACTTTGGGTAATGCATTCGGAATTTGGACATAGTTGTCCGTATCCGCCGCTGGACGTTTTCCAGATCGGTTTTCGTCCACAGCAATATTCCGAATGCATAAGCCAGTGAAGGGATAGCGAATACATTCAACGCGCTCATTTTATTCTTTACCGAGAGATGCGATTTCAGCACCAGCTTTACACGTTGCAGGAATTCGGACAACAGAGCTTCCTTCAGATCACCAACTCGAGCATGGGTTCCTTGCAGAATTCCTAGCTACTTGTAGTATTCTGTCTCGGTCATAGCTTCGATGTGGAGGTCACCAATGCTATGTCCGGCATGTGGCTTGTGATGACCTTTGCGGATGGCTTGGATTCGACATTTGTCTAATCCAAACTCCATCCGAATATCACGGCTGAACATGTCTATTATTCGCAACAGACTTCTAAGATGGTTGTCAGTACCAGCATACAGCTTGATGTCATCTAGGTTCATCAAGTGTGTCAGTTCGCACTTAGCACGTAGGCCATACTTTATTGCAAAACCATGCCCTCTAGCATCATTCAGTAGCCATGAAAGGGGGTTCAGTGCCATACAAAACCAAAGGGGACTCAATGAATCCCCCTGGAAAATGCCCCTCCGTATACGGATGGGCTCTGAGGTATTAGCACCCTCAGATATACGCACCGATAAGGTGGTATGCCACCCTTCCATGACTGTCGCCAAAAACTTTATTAGTTTCGGATCAATGCGATACAGATGTAGGATATCGATTAGCCAGGTATGCGGAACGCTGTCGAAAGCCTCGGCATAATCGATACAGCAACTGAAGAGGTTTCTTTGGCCTCTAGTTGCTTGTCCTACAACTACCGAGTCGATAATGAGTTGCTCTTTGCAACCCCTTGACCCAACTCGGCAGCCCTTCTGCTCCTCGGACAGAATGTTGTTGTTCTCGAGGTGCGCATTGATCCTTCCACTAATAATGGACGTGATGAATTTGTAGAGGGTTGGTAAGCAAGTGATCGATCTTGTGTCTGTGGGGTCCTGCACCGTGTCCTTCTTAGGGATAAGGTAGGTAATCCCCGCAGTGAGGAAAGGTGGAAATTCCTCCGGCCGACTCATGACCTTATTTATACTGCGTACCAACCGACTGTGTACGCTGGTAAAGCTCTTATACCAGAAATTCTGCACCCGATCCAGACCTGGGCCCCTCCAGTTCTTCGAGATGTTTATGGCTCGTCGAACTTCCTCTTCGGTAACATCCGCAAAAATCATGCCAGGTGTATTGGCATGGCGGGTGCTTTCGGCGGTGATCCACTCAGCATGCTCAGCATGCTGGGCAGGGAACCCCCAAAGTCCACCTCAATACTCTTTCGCTTCCGTCACCGAGAAGTGTATTGTCTGGGCGCTCTGTTGGGATTCGTTGAGAGATCTGAAAAAGCTCCGCTGGTTCCTCGCGTATGTTGCATTCTGGACACGTCTGGAATAACTTTCGCCATACCGTCGTAACCGACTGCATATGACAGAAAGTTTCTGTTTTAGTGTGTCCAGAATTTTAACTACGGGTGTCTCACAGGGGATGGCATAGTTCCGGTAAACCCTACATTTATTATTATTTTTTTTTATTATTATATTTCTTTATTTGCCATTATAAGCGAAGAGAATTCTGACGGTTTTTTTACCATTTCGCGACAACTGACCGTAAAATGAGATTTTTATTTCTTACTGTTTCTCTTCTCTGCCTATAAACCTATATTCAAAAATTTTGAGACCCCGCAGTGACCATTAGATTTAAGTTATTTTTGTTAGTTTAAAAGACTGTTTTTTTTATTCATTTTTTCAATCTATATATTATTGTTAGCTATTTCTTAAAAATAAAAAATGGTTTAAAAAAAAACGGAAAACAAAAAACTGAAAAGAAAAACTTGACTACGTGTTGATTGGACGTCACCACATCTCAACCCTGATGAATGTCAGAACATATAAGGGGGCCGATATAGACTCTGATGATTATCTCATTGGCATCGTGTTCCGGGCTCGAATAACTACATCACCTAGAATTCCCTCTGACAATCAGGTGAAAGTTAAGCCCTCCACACCACAGCCCTCCGTAACACTTATAAGGGGAAACTGGATGCTGCAATAGCCGCAGTCAACAGTGATCCTACAGATAAAGCATCAACAAACCATCTTAACATTGATATTCAATCTGAGAGCGTGTTGAATGAGGCGATAATTTAATTTTTGAACAAGTTGCTCTAGGTCACCTTTGCTATGAGCCAGGAGAACATTATCTGCATAAAACAGGGTATAGGGCGCTGAACGTGGGATGTCCCATGGCACAGTGTCTATGACAAGAACACAGAGGACTAGCAGATAAGGCTACTGTGTACTGAAATATAACTGAGGTCACTCCATTGTGATCGGAAGGGGATGTAAGGTTGCACTTGAGGAAAAATCATGAGATATATTATTTGAAGTTTTACGGAAGGATTTATCCTTAGCGGATCTGAACATACTAATGCATAGGTAAACTCAAAGCATCACTATATTTTCAATAAAATGTGGGATTATGTTCGCTTCAAATGTATTTTTGAATATTTTTTTACATTAAACTGCAGAAATCAGTAAGAGTCGTTAAATGATGAGTGCTTTCTCAGTAAATACCTTGCGGGCACTACCAATTTGGTGGCATGAAGTAGAATCGTCCCGTAGATGTCGAGTGTGAATACGCAGCGAGGACTATCGAATATTTAGAAGCTTTGTAAAAAGTTTTCCTCACAGAGACGATAATGGTTTCATACCAATAAGACATTAAAGAAAATTACGTATTTCAAAAACGTGAAAACGGAAAATGTAACTATCAGCTTTCACGTATGTGTCATATGTATATAATAAGATATGAATATAGTCCATTGACGAGGTAGCAGGACATTATATGTAATATGCTGCTTCTTACCACTCAATTATCCCATGAATCCTTAATAAGTTTTAGACTGAACATGGTCAATCCTTTTATCCAGAACAGTTAGTTTGCTGGTTCCAGAAATGGCAGAGGAATTTAAATTCTCTCAGCGAGTTGTTAGCAGTGATGCTTTCAAGTATCATTTCAAATTTTGGCATTTAATGGGTGTATACCCCGTGGAATATTGTCCCCTCCTTTACGTGTTAGTACTTATTCTGTGTGTCAGTCTACCGATCTCTCTGGCAATTTTTCTGTTTCATGTAGACGGCATTAAAAATATTTTGAATAATCTTTCCGTGAATGTTACTTTGATCGTTTGCATATTGAAATTCATTAATATTTTCATTCGGCGGAAGGAAATCTTGGAATTTAATGTTTGGATTAATCAGCTGGATGCCCGAGCTGAATCTATTCAAGAGCGGAACTATCTTGCTTCAGCCATTCACCAGGCCCACAGGATATTCTATATTTTCTGTATACTATTCTCTGCAATATTGGCTTTTGGTGAACTCAGCGCTCTTCTCGCCGAAGGAAGGCGATTAATGTACCCTGCCTGGTATCCTTTCGATTGGCAAAATTCTACCCTGCTCTATATTGTAACACATGTTCATCAGTTCGTTGTGATTTTCATAAACATATGTCAAAATATAGCAAATGATACTTTTCCTACGTTCCATATGCTTATTCTTACGAGTCATGTGAAAACCTTGAATACCCGGATTCGGAAAGTGGGAGCAAACTCGACTAAGTCTGCTAATAGAAGTGTTCAGGATTTAATACAGTGTATTAAGGACCGCCAAATGCTCGTACTGTAAGACCAGCTCTTCTTGTATTCCTCTAGTATTCTCTATTCCTCCTTCTAGATACCTTCGAACTGTTCAAAAATTGACTTCGGCTGGAATTTTTATCCAGTTTTTCACCACTGGAATAGAAGCTTGCATTAGCGCTGTTTGTGTTTTCTTCGTGGAAGGAAATTTTTTCGAGTTAACTTACCTCGGAGTATATTTTGCGGGTGTTATTGCGGAAATATTCTTTTATTGCTACTACGGAAATGAACTTATATATGAGAGTCAAAGTATGACGAATGCGATTTATTCATGTGACTGGACAAATCGAGATGAAAAGTTCAAGAAAATTTTACTAATCTTCATGCAATCAACGCAGACAACTATGTCAATTAAAGCGGGAGGTTATTTCACCGTCAGTTTGTCAACATTCGTTACGGTAGGGACATTATTATAAAATAAGTTTCGTTCACGATTTCTAAACTTTTTAATTTTAGGTCATGAAGAGCTCATATTCACTATTCGCCCTATTGATACGTGTAACCTAAGTGCAATATATCTTAAAGTATAATGTTTTTAAAGTTTGAATACGGAATACCACTTTAACAGATTCTGTGGAAGCAAATCAGTATACATATGTATATATTGGAAAAGAAATGGTATTTTTATTCTTTCAGTGGCCAAGTTGTGTATTGGCATGGCGAGTGCTCATCAACAGCGCAACAACCGGTATCCGGTCTAGGTTTGCCTTAATAAGGAACTCCAGACATCCCGGTTTTGCGCCGAGGTCCACCAATTCGATATACCTAAAAGCTGTCTGGTGTCGTGACCTACGCCAGCTCCACCTTAGGCAGGGTCTGCCGCGTCTTCTTTTTCTACCACAGATATTGCCTTATAGACTTTCCGGGCTGGATTATCATCATCCATACGGATTAAGTGACCCGCCCACCGTAACCTGTTGAGCCGGATTTTATCCACAACCGGACGGTCATGGTATCGCTTATAGATTTCGTCGTTATGTAGGCTACGGATTCGTCCATCCTCATGTAGGGGCCAAAAATTCTTCGGAGGATTCTTCTCTCAAACGCGGCCGAGGAATACATGAGGACTGGTAAGATCATTGTCTTTTACAATAAGAGCTTTGACCCTGTGGTGAGACGTTTCGAGCGGAACAGTTTTTGTAAGCTGAAATAGGCTCTGTTGGCTGCCAACAACCGTGCGCGGATTTCATCATCGTAGCTGTTATCGGTTGTGATTTTCGACCTTAGATAGGAGAAATGATCAACGGTGTCATAGTTGTATTCTCCTATCCTTATTCTTCCTGTTTGGCCAGTGCGGTTTGATGTTGTTGGTTGATTGGTTTTCGGTGCTGACGTTGTCACCATATACTTTGTCTTGCCTTCATCGATATGCAGCCCAAGATCTCGCGCCAATTACCGCCTGCTCGATCTAGATGAAGGTAGTTTGTACGTCTCGGGTGCCATGATGCCGATATCGTCAGCATAGGCCAGTAGTTCGGTGGACTT
This sequence comes from Hermetia illucens, assembly GCF_905115235.1. NCBI lineage: Eukaryota > Metazoa > Arthropoda > Insecta > Diptera > Stratiomyidae > Hermetia > Hermetia illucens. Next base: position 131,768,291 of record NC_051851.1, read on the forward strand.
AAAGAGGATCGTACCTCTTGCATTTACCTCAGCATCACGGATCACTTTCTCGATGGGCAGGTTAAAGACGGATGATAGGGCATTCCCTTGTCGTAGACCGTTGTTGATGTCGAATAGTCTTGAGAGTGATCCTGCTGCTTTTATCTGGCCTCGCACATTGGCCAGGGTTAGCCTAGTCAGTATTATCAGTTTCGTCGGGATACCGAATTCTCTATCATAGGCGGCCTTAAAGTCGATGAATAGATGGTGCAACTGTTGTCCATATTCCAATAGTTTTTCCATCGCTTGCGGCACAGAGAAAATCTGATCTGTTGCTAATTTGCCTGGAGTGAAGCCTCTTTGGTATGGGCCAAGGATGTTCTGGGCGTATAGGGCTATCCGGCCTAGCAAGATAGTGGAGAATATCTTATAGATAGTACTCAGCAACGTGATACCTCTATAATTGTTGCACTGTGTGATATCTCCCTTTTTATGTATGAGACGGATAATGCCTTGTTGCCAATCGTCAGGCATTGATTCGCTGTCCCATACCAAGTTGATGGACCACTTGGTGTAAGTGGTCACCCCCTCATTTAACTAATTCGGCTGTAATTCCATCGGCTCCTGGCGACTTATGATTTTTAAGCCAATGAATTGCACGGACTGTTTCTCCTATACTTGGTGGCAGTATTTTTCTTCTTCTTGTTCCTTGACGGAGTTCGTGATAAGTCACTGCGCGTGCCCGCGTTCTTTGAGAATGCAACATTACTCAGTATGCAACATTCTTCCGTTCCGTTGCTAGCTTACATTCATCGTCAAACCAGCCGTTCCGACTCCTTTTGCGGCTGGGGCCAAGTATCCTTTTGGCCGTATCAATGATAACGTTTTTCAGGTGGTTGTGAAGATCCTTTGTTAATGCTTCATCTCTAGGACCTCTGTTGATTGCGGTTATTGCGGCATCCATTTCCCTCTTATAGGTGTCGCAGAGGGCTGTGTTGTGGATGGCTTCAGTATTCACTCTCACCTGATTGTCAGAGGGGATTGGAGGTGGTGTCGTAATTCGACCTCGGGGCACCATGCCAACGAGATAATGGTCCGAATTTATATTGGCTCCCTATATGTTCTGACATTCATCAAGGCTGAGAGGTGGCGGCGTTCAATCAGCACGTGGTCCATTTGGTTGAAAGTGGTCTCGTCTGGAGAGGCCAACGTATGTTTGTGAACCGCTTTCCGCGCAAACCAAGTACTTCCAACAACCATTTCGTGTGAAGCTGCTAACTGGATAATGCGCAATCCATTATCATTGGTATCCCTATGTAAGCTATGGGAGCCAACGTGTCGCCTGAATACGGGCTCCATCCTTACTTGACTGTTGAAATCTCCAAGTATGATTTTGATATCATACTTGGGACAGGCTTCGAGGCTCCGCTCAACTGCCTGGTAGAAGGTATCCTTCTCCGACTCTGCAGTCTCCTCTGTAGGGGCGAGAACCTTTATGAGGCTTATATTTCTAAACTTGCCTCGCAAACGCAGAGTGCATGGCCTTTCGCTAATATTTTCAAAGCTGATAACAGCAGGTTTCATTTTTTGGCTGACTAAGAAACCCACTCCGACCGCATGGTTTATTGGATAGCCGGTATAATATATGGTGTAGCGGCCCTTCTCCACGAAATCCGTCGCTGTCCATCGCATCTCTTGCAACGCTGTTACATTAGCCCTGTTTTGGGACAGGGTATCGGCTAGCTGCTCAGCAGCATTCGGTCTGTACAGGGAGCGCACGTTCCACAAGAAAATGCACAAATCGTTAATCCGTTGTCGTTGCCGAGTTCATCGTTGTAAAATCCATCCTGTCCGAGGCTCCTTTCGTGGCTTCGTAACATCGGTTTTCCGTGTAGGGTTGTCAGCCCTACCCAACCCCCAACCTGGAGGACCAGTTGGTATATTTTGTCCTGTTTTTAGGCGCGGGAGAGTCGCCTTCATCCTTCTACGTCTTCAGTTTTTCATAAAGAAAGAACTCCTAGCGTTTGGTAGTACAGCTGTTGGTGCTGGTTCAGCAGGCGTTTCCCAGGTTTTCTGCTCTCGTGGGTACCGATCCACGTTTCGCCCTGGCACCTATACTACCCTTTGACCGCCTGCGATGTTTAGTCACTCAAAATCTGCGCTGATTATAGTCTCCAAATCAATCCGTATCTGAAGAAGACCGTGGCATTATGCCTACATGGAAGGCATTAACGTTAAACTCGCTAGACTTTCATGTCCTTGCAACTCGTATGCATTTTTTTTGCAAACGTCACCAATCCAAAAGATGACATTTGAAAGCATAATGTCTATAATATTTCCGAATATGCTGTGAATAGTATTTGGAAGATGAGCTAACAGTCGATCTGCTCAGGCATTTCTCACTGAAATTTCAAAGCGCACAATAGATCGATGAATAAGGACTTTTCAATGCATTTTGTACTCATAGTCTTCATGGCAATTGAATATCGCTCTTTTGGGTTCGATTCTCAATTTTGTTCCAACTTATTGTGAGCGTTCAGCTTCACGTCATGTGCATCTAGCTTTTCCGATGTTTCAGCAACTCTTGAAGTAGAAGCTCTAATCCGGTCATATTTTCGACCTGGATCTTATTCTTCTCATCTTGCAACAGTTTTTAAAGCAGAAGCTCTGATTTGAAATAAAAAAAAAATTTTTTAGCTGGTGTTGATGTTTTATTTCTGCAAATACCGTTAGCACTGATGAAGGGAACAAGTGGTTCCCGAAATCGCTGAAAACACTACATAATTACACTCAGATAAGCTCTGATTCTTTCTTTTTCCCGCGGTAAGCCTTGTTCTTCAGATATTTCAGCTGCTCTAGTGGCTGGCACTTGCCGTGCATGCCTGCTTGTTTTTTTGAGTGGAATTTTCAATAACTTTCAGAACTTAATGTCTCACCTATCAAAAGTAATTATTTGTCATGACGACTGATTGAAAGTTGTAGGTTGATCCATTGTACTGTCATCTAGGCGAAAATTTCAAAAACGTGAGCAGCACCTAAATATTTGCCATTAAAAACCACATGTAAGTTATGGAATATCGTTCCAAATGGGATAAGTTGGGATCGCTCCTCAATTTAGAGCCGTAATTACACAGGCTTTGTAGTCAATGGGTAGTATAGGTCCCAGGCCGAAACGTTCCATGATGCAGTATAAAATCCTTTTTTTTTGTTTTAATGGGTGAAGGTAGAAATCTTAAAAAGACGCTGCTGCTCCAGGTTGCAGCAGTGTGCGGGATTCTCACCCGTTAAAACCACAACCACTCCGCTCATATCTCCACGGGACCACCGTGAAGTATTACTTCGCGAGGAGGGTTCTGGTTTACACTAGCACAACTAAGTTACGCGCCCGTATCGCTTTCCGGGCTCGTTCCAGTTCCAGCAGCTTTTCCTGTATCGCAGTTGCATTTATCGCAGTCGGATTTGCTAAAGACCTCAGCATCTCCTCCGCGAAATTCTGGGGTCCAATAACTGCATTCACCCTGGGCAACTTGGCAAACGCCCGCTGAACCTACACCAACAGCTCTGCTAACAAACCCTACCTCCATCCTATCTCTAGGAGCTTTTTCTTAACGAAAATCTTTAGACGGGGAAGGATTAAGGCGATTCTCCCGCGCCTAAAAACGGGACAAATTGTACCAACAGACCCTCTAGGCTGAAAATTTTCTCATGGAATGTGCGCTCCTTGTACAGAGATGGAGCTGCTGGGCAGCTAGCCGATACCTTATCCCAATATAGGGCTGAGGTAACAGCATTGCAAGAGATGGAGATGGTTTCCTGGTGAAGAGTCACTACATCGTATATTATAGTGGCCATCCAGCGAACCATGCTCTCGGAGTAGGTTTCTTAGTCAGCCAAAAATGAAACCTGCTTTTATCGCCTTTGAAAACATAAGCGACGGCTGTCCACTCTACGCTTGCGAGTCAAATTTAGAAATGTAAGCCTCATTAACGTTCACTTCCCTACAGAGGAAACTGTGGAGTCGGAGAAAGATACCTTCTACGAGGCAGTAGAACGAACCCTCGAAGCCTGTCTCAGATATGATATGAAAATCATACTTGGTAATTTTAACAGCCAGGTAAGGACAGAGCCCGTACTCAGGCGATACGTTGGCTTCCATTGCTCACATTAAACAAATACAACAGACTGCGGATTATTCAATTAACAGTGTCACACGAAATGGTTGTTAGATGTACCTGCTTTGAGCGGAAAGGGGTGCACAAACAAACGTGGGCCTTTCTATACGGGACACTTTCAACCAAATTTATCATGTGTTGATAGAACGCCGTCATCTCTCAGCCTTGATGAACGTCAGAACATATAGGGGGGCCAATATAAACTTATCATCATTTTATGCTCAAGGTGTGGGGCAGCGAATCAATCCCTGGCGGCTAGCAACGAGGCATTATCTGTCCCATACATAGCAAATCGGGAAACCAGAAACTAGACGCTTCAGGTATGAAAAGTTTCGTCTATTTCTCTTATAAAGAGATTTGAGTGTGCATTTTCCCCATTAGTATGTAGCAGGAAATATATCCACATATTATATGAAAATACTCACTTTCAAGTGATGTTGACATTCAAAGTCTCAAATTTGCACAGAAGCGACAGTTGGACCTATTATAACTTTGTTGAGAATAATGCAATCTTCACCAAATTTAGTAGGATCATGCTCTATGCTGTAGCCTATATTCCCGCAATTTCTTGATTCTAAGGGTAGCTTAAGGGGGGTTTTCCTCCCAATTATTAAAAATTATAGTAATGTACTATTATTAACTTTATTTGAACAGGTATCGGTTTGAAGGATTTTTTGAAACCTAGGCACCATACAGTGGCAGCTTTTTGTTGATAAGACTGATCAAGCTGACCCTGACCAATGTGCGAGGGCAGATAAAAGCAGCAGTCAACAACAGTCTACGACAAGGGGATGCCCTATCATGCGTCCTTTTTAACCTGACCCTCGAGAAAGTAATCCGTGATACTGAGGTAAATGCGAGGGGTACGATCCTCTTTAAGTCCACCCAACTACTGGCCTATCCAGGTCGAGCAGGCGGCGCGAGATCTTGGGCTGCACATCAATGAAGGCAAGACAAAATATATGGTGGCAGCGTCAGCACCAAAAACCAACCGACCAACAACATCAAACCGCACTGGTCAAACGGGAAGAATAAAGATAGGAGAATACAACTTTGAGACCATTGATAATTTCTCCTATCTAAGCTCGAAAATCACAACCGATAACAGCTACGACGATGAAATCCGCGCACGGTTGTTGGCAACCAACAGAGCCTCTTTCAGTTTACAAAAACTGTTCCGCTCCAAACGTCTCACGAAGCTCTACAAAGCTGTACAAGGCAGTGACCCTGCCAGTCCTTATGTATTCCTCGGAAACTTGGGTTCTTACCAAGAAAGATCGCGAACTCTTAGCCGCGTTAGGGAGAAGAATCCTGCGAAGAATTTTTGGTCCCCTTCATGAGGATGGATTATTCCATAGTTATATAACGACTAAATCTATGAGCGATTCCATGACCGTCAACCCGCCAACAAAATCCGGCTCAATAGGTTACGGTGGGCGGGTCACTTAATCTGTATGAATAAGGATGATCCAGCCCGGAAAGTCTATAAGGGCAATATCTATGGTTGAAAAAGGAGACGAGGCAGACCCTACCTGAGATGGAGCGATGGCGTAGGTCAGGACGCCAGCCAGCTTTTAGGGATATCGAATATATAGAGCTCGGCGCAAGGATATTGGTATGGTGAGAAACGAACGAGAACAGCTCGAAAACCTCTTTGAACGTTTTTATGGGAGTTTTCAATACATTCGCAGTTCCTAATCGTATTACATGCAATGCACTGCATGGATTTTTCGAGTTCTCGACATCAGTGTGTGTATGTTCTGAAATAATACTGAGATCACTCCATTTAAATTTGAAGTACATAGTCAGCTTCTGTGTGATCAGAGAAGAAGGTAATGGCAATCTTGACAAAAGACATTTGAAATTTTAAGGAAAGATTTTTCATTAAAGAGCCTCTACACATAAGTGTATGGATAAACTCGAAGCGTTATTATATTTCCAGAGAAAATGAGGGAGTATGTTCACTTTAAAAGATATATTTGCCAATCCCTCTGCCAGCCTAGCGCTTTAACTACTAAGCCATCCAGATATAGAAATAAGCAATAATCGTTAAATTCTAAACCTTCTCTCAATAAATACTTTGCAGAAAGTGAACTACACAAAAGGATATGAATTCGCAACGAGGTCTGTCGAATATTTATAAGCTTGATGGAGAGTTTTCCTTCCACTTTCTATGAATGGGAAATTAAAGAAAGCTAACATATTTCAAAATAGGGAAAACGGAAAATAAAATGTTAGCTTCTACGTAAGTGTCCTAAACTAACCAAATCTATATAAGGACATATGGAGGACATTATACGTAATATGCCAACCATAGACCACACTTTAAAGAAATCCTTCAAGCTGCCTCTTGCCACTCAATTATCCCATGAATACTTAATGAGTTTTTAGGCTGAACATATTCAATCCTTTCATCCAGAACAGTTAGTTTGCTGCTTCCAGAAATGGTAGACGAAATTAAATTCTCTAAGCAAGTTGTTAGCAGTGATGCTTTCAAGTATCATTTCAAATTTTGGCATTTAATGGGTGTATACCCCGTGGAATACTGTCCCCTCCTTTACGTGCTAGTACTTATTCTGTGTGTCAGTCTACCGATCTCTCTGGCAATTTTTCTGTTTCATGTAGACGGCATCAAAAATATTCTGAATAATCTTTCCGTGAATGTTACTTTGATCGTTTGCATATTGAAATTCATTAATATTTTCATTCGGCGGAAGGAAATCTTGGAATTTAATGTTTGGATTAATCAGCTGGATGCCCGAGCTGAATCTATTCAAGAGCGGAACTATCTTGCTTCAGCCATTCACCAGGCCCACAGGATATTCTATATTTTCTGCGTACTATTCTCTGCAGTATTGGCTTTTGGTGAACTCAGCGCTCTTTTCTCGGAAAGAAGGCGATTAATGTACCCTGCCTGGTATCCCTTCGATTGGCAAAATTCCACCCTGCTTTATACTGTTACACATGTTCATCAGTTCGTAGTGATTTTGGTAAACGTGTATCAAAATGTAGCAAATGACACTTTTCCTACGCTTCATATGCTTGTCCTAACGAGTCATGTGAAAACCTTAAATACCCGGGTTCGGAAAGTGGGTGCGAACTCGACTAAGTCTGGTAACGAAAGTATTCAAGATTTGATACAGTGTATTAAGGACCGTCAAATGCTCGTACTGTAAGCTCCGTTCTTCAATTTTTCCAATACTTTAAATTTGTTGCATTTGTATTTGCTTCTAGATATCTTCGAACTGTTCAAAAATTGACTTCGGCTGGAATTTTTATTCAGTTTTTTGCCACTGGAGTAGAGGCTTGCATTCCCGCCGTTTGTGTTTTCTTTGTGGAAGGAAATTTTTTCGAGTTAACTTACCTCGGAGTTTATTTTACGGGTGTCACTTCGGAAATATTCTTTTATTGCTACTACGGAAATGAACTTATATATGAGAGTCAAAGTATGACGAATGCGATTTATTCATGTGACTGGACAAATCGAGATGAAAAGTTCAAGAAAATTTTACTAATCTTCATGCAATCAACGCAGACAACTATGTCAATTAAAGCGGGAGGTTATGTCGCCGTCAGTTTAACGACATTCGTTACGGTAGGGAATGTCTTGTAAAATATCTTTCGTTCATGATTTCTAAACTTTTCAATTTTAGGTCATGAAGAGCTCATATTCACTATTCGCCCTTTTGATACGTGTAACCTAAGTGCAATATATAATATAATATAATATAATATTTTTAATGTTGGAATTCGCAATACCACATTAACAGATTCCGTGGAAAACAATCAATAAAAATCTATGCAAAACAATCCTTATTTTTATACTTCCTAGATTTTCAGTGACATAGTGGTCTACAAGCGAACTACTAGGTTCACCTCGGAAGTTAAGCTGTGCATTGGTACTATTTTAAAACACTTTACAATAGTGTTTTCAAAATTTTCTATTGCAAATTTAGCGTAGGTTCACCTACGAAGATTACGCAAACGTGAAATGCTACTGCAAAGTGATCGCTGTTAGTTTTAGTTTTGTTAACAGGGGGAGCCGTAGCTCCGAGCACTCAGACCATTGTACTATCCCCGTAGTTGCCTATACAATGGCTTCCCGCCTACGGTGTTCGCAGTCTTTAGCGAATCTGAGAACATTCTCCAAAGGCAAAGAGTGTGCAGATTCTTCATTGAAGAAAACCTTGCCAAGGTGTCTTCGTCTGAGATCTGAGGATGCCGGGCAGCTGCATAAAAAGTGCAGGGCCGTCTCCTCCTCGACCTCACATTGGCGGCACATAGCCGAAACCACTACCCCAATCTTTTCCATATGGTAGTTTAAGGAGCAATGTCCCGTCAAAAGCCCTACTAGGGTTTTCATGTCCCACTTCTTAAGGGACAACAAAAATGCCGCTCTAATGGCCCTAGGCTCCTTCACAAGGATTTTCGCTTGCCGGCAAGAGTCCAAATTTCTCCACTTGGTTGTGTGAATCCTTGCAATAAGTGATCGCTGTTAACATAAAATAGGAATATTATTATGTGTACTACTCGTAGATAAAAGCATTGATGTATCAAGCCAAAAGTTTCAGTGAGTATCATTACGATGCTATCCTTAGGAATATTCGCTGGCTGAACTTAATCTGGCAAATTAACCCACTTTTCAGAAAACTTAACATCACCCGCCAAAGAAACTTGTCAACTTAAAGCCGAAATCATTATTGCCCCATTTTAGCACATTATAGTATTCGCTGATCTCGCGAGTTACGTAGTCCACTTGTTTCATGGAGTTGCACCGCAATAAAAAGCCAAATCCTTCTAACTACTGGCATCTCCTTCCTTTCCGATGACATACTATTTTATGGTTTTATTTATCCCAGATACCCGCTTCCTTAATTGCTATCCACTTCTTAAGTCAATACATTTAATTTCAACTTGAAAATTCTACTTCCAAAAACCCCTCCGATTACGCGCACTCCTCCCATGTCGTTCTACGCCATATAGTTCTACGGTCCTTCATCCTTAGAGGAAAATTTAGTTCTGTTTCATCCGGCTTAGAGCGCTGGCAAATGAAGCGACTTTTTTGCAGTGTCTATCATGACGTGAAATAACGAAAGGTTTTCAACGAATACTTAGATACACCCTTTTATGGTTTTGTGTAAATCAAAACCTTATTACAGTCAGCTCACTGTCTGTCTGTCTACCACATGCACTTTCATCAGAAGCGGTTATACCGATTGACATCAAATTTGGTAGAAGGTGGAAACTGAGTTACATTCATCTATATGAAACTTAAGGGGGGTCTGCATGCTTACAAAAGGGGGGAGATCAGCGGCTGAAAAGTCTTCTTTTTCTTCAGCCTTTGTCACGTTCACAAGCAGGGTTGGATCGTCGTGATCGGTTTCGCCATTTGGTTCTATCAAATGCCTGATCTTGATGCAATCTCGAGTCTTTTAAATACCCATCCAGCGTATCAAGCCATCGTTTTGTTTTAGCCGGCCTATCGTTTACCATCGACTTCGATGTTCAGACCAATCTGGGCAAGTGAATTCTCGTTAGCGCCAATTTTGTGACCATACCATCGAAGACGATCAGTATATCAATTGCGGATATCCTCATTTCGTGTCACGACACTAGTCCAACGTAACATCTTCGTCTCCATTACCGCAAGACGCTGCTCATTGTCTTTTACAGTCGGCCAACACTCAGAATCATAGAGAGCGACAGGACGGACGACATTACGGTCAATTTTAGATTTGAAACGTTCGTTGATACGTCGATAACAAAGAACACCAGTTGTGGAGTGCCACTTCATTCAGGTTGCGCTAATACGTGCTAATACGTGAAGGAATTTCATAACGCAGTTCTCCATTGGCTGATAGCGTTCACCCGAGGTATTTAAATCGCTCGTCAAAAATTCAGTTTTATTCACCCTGGGACCGTGTTCCATGAGGCGATAATTCCAGTTCTTGGAAAGTTGCTCCACGTCATTTTTCCTATTAGATGCTAGGAAAACATCATCTGCATAAAACAGTGGATGTCACGTGTGACAGTATCCATAACAAAAACAAAGAGGAATGGTGAGAGGGCGCTTCCTTGATGAACACCAACAGAGGCACGAGGCGGTTTTTATACACTCAAACTTTACTTTTCAGATCGTGTTAAAACAATTGAACCCACCTCACGAATTTTTCTGGTACTAAGTGTCGGTCAGATGCTTTCCACAGATCCAAAAATGCAATGTACAAAGGGCGATGCTTCTCACGGTGTTTCTCCAAGAGCAACCGCGCAGCGTGTATTGCGCCAGTGGTTCCACAGTTTTGATTCACAGTTATTTCAAAGATTTAACGAATACGGACGTTAATTTAAACTTCCTGCTAGACTACCTATCTTTTTCCGTTTTGGAACAATGGTACTTTTTTGCCAGTCATATGATGTTCTTCCTTCCTGAATAACCTGATTAAAGAATTCACTGAGCCGCAGTGTTGGGTCCCAGCTCTTCGATTTACAAAGCTCAGATGTGATGTCGCCAGGTCATGCGACTTTCCCTGATTTAATTCGTTTTATTGTCCCCTCGACTTCAGTGGAGGATGAGCAAATTCTTCAGTTGGCATCTGCTCGAATCGTTTCGCTTTTTGGCAAGTCGATAAAGATCTCTCTCGCCATCCCCAGTGTCCAGTTTATCGTAAAGATTTGTAAAGATTTGTAATGGTCCGCACGGGTAACAGCGATCGCTTTCTTTGCTTCCCGCTTCGTATTCTTATAAATTTGCCAATTGGCCAGTGATTTATCGTCAATAAAGAGACGTGGTGGAGACGTTTCTTTTCACGAACCTTCATTTCAACATCGTCATTCCAAAGGCAAGTATCTCGGTTAATGTACCGCTTACCCGTCTTGGTGATCCCGAGGGTTGCAGAGGCCGCCTTGTGGATTGTGTCTTTCTGTCCTATCAGTGCGATGGTTTCATAGGGAACCGCTTTGCAATCAGTGATGGTGGTAAAATGTCAGCGTCCTATGACAATATGGTCGATTGGAAAATGAAACAATCGCTTGATGAACCATGTATTCATAAGTACAAGGTCATGGGTGTCCGCAAAATCGATTGTACGCTCACCACCCTCAGTGAGCGCTCCGAACTCCCTTCCCCCATGGCACCTCTTAACGTCTGCCTTTTCACCCACATGACCATTAAAGTCGCCGACAATGATGACATAGTCATCGGCAGGCACGTGACAAGCCTTTTCATCGAGAAGTTGCCAGAAGGTATCTTTCTCGGCATCAGGTCGACCTGTCTGTGGTGAATACGCGGTGAAGAAGTGAATAGTGCGATCAACTGATATAATGGTGAACTTCATCAGCGGAAACCCTCTAAGATGGCAATGCCAACAGCGTGTGGGCTACCAAAATTGAGAAGTTTATAGCCATTTTTACTACGTTCGCGGTTAATGTCGCAGCTTTTAGCGCCAGACCATCAAATTTCTTGCAGAGGACAGATATCAATGTGCCTTTTGCTGAGGGCTCTTGCTAGTTCCTCGGTCTTTCCAGTTAGGGTGCCAACTTTTAGCGTGCAGACACGTATTTGTTTTGTTCGGACAAACTTATTTATGTCTTGACGCCGTCCATGCGTCAATGAACCCGACCTGCCGCGTCGATTGAGGTGGACGCCCTAGCATTTTTCCGAGGCTTGTTACTTGATCCGATCTTGTTGCTTCCAACGACATTGGATGTATTTTCTTGGTCGGTCTGTCGCGTGGCCTGTCACCAAGCGAGATCAGGGAGGGTTTAGCATAGTGGAGTAACTCCAACTATACTCTGTTTATCTTTTTCCCTGATCTCAGTATTTTATTTTTACTTTACTGATGATATTATAGTACAAAGTACATTGCCTCCAACTCGTCTCTTTTACCTAGGCCTGGGACCAGCGTACTATGTTAATAGTTAGTGGAAATCGCACTATTACTAACAAAGTTGTAGTAGATCAATTATCGCTTGAGTGTAAATTCTAGGACACTTAAGTGAATTTGTCCGGATAGCTGAGTGGTTAGAGCACAAGGCTATCGTACGAAAGCTGGCGGTTCAAATCTCACTGGTGGCAGTGGGATTTGTATCGTGATTTGACGTCGGATACCAGTCGACTCAGCTGTGAATGAGTACATGAGTCAAAGCCAGGGTGATAATCTCGGGCGAACGCAATGCTAACCACATTACCTACTACAGTATACTGTAGTGTACCATTTCGGTCTTGAATGAACTACTCTAACACACTTCAAGGCCCTGATCCAATATGGACTGTTGGGCCAACGATTATTATTATCGACCATTAGATAAGTGGGGGTAATGATCGATGCCAAATTGAGTTTGAAGGGCACTTGGACTATGCTCGCGAATAGGCAGCAAAGGCTAGTTCATCTCTAGAAAGAATGATGCCAAATATTGGAGGGCAAAAATTTTGTCGCCGGCTGCTTATCACATGGGTGGTGAAAACCATCCTGCTTTACGCGGCCCCTGTGTGGGCGGGCTCACTGGATAACACAGCGAACCAGAGAAGGGTAAGTTTAGCATACCAGCCAATCGCCCTGAGGGTGTGGAGTGCATATAGAACAGTATCAGGTGAGGCAGTGTGTGTCATCGGGGCAATGATTCCCTTGGATCTTCTGGCGAGTGAGGCACACTGTCTCTACCGGAGAAGGCGGGTGAGTCCGACCGAAGTGACTGCGGGCTTCCACTAGGAAGGATCTGTACAGGAGATGACAGCAACGGTGGAATAATTCTGAAAAGGGCCACTGAACCCATACACTGGTCCCGTGTATTGAGAGATAGGTCGAGTACAAGCATGGAGAATTAATTTAACACCTAACGAAGCTCTTTACGACACACGGTGGATACAGGAAATACTTGCATCGCTTCGGATTGGATGAGTCTTCATACTGAATGCGCCGATACACCCGAGGACCCGGAGCATGTTATGTTCCACTGTCCGAGATTCACGAATGAAAAAAGAAGGTTAAACGATGCGTTCAACACAATTATCGGACCCCATAATATTGTGGAGGAGATGCTGAACTCCGCAACAAACTAGCGTGCGATAAACGGAACAGTAACTGCGAAGCTGAAGGAATTGGTAGGAGCTCGGAAAGCGCGCCGGTCGCGTGACTTAGTTGCGGTGGTGTAATCCAGAGCCCTCTTCGCGAAGTGATATTTCACGATGGTCCCGCGAGGATATGAGCGGAGAGGTGGGGGTGGTTTTAGTGGGTGAGAACCCCCCCCCCCCCAATGCTGCAACCTGGCGCACCAGCGTCTTCTTAAAATGTCCACCTCCACCCATAAAAAAAGGACTTGCAAATATATAATTTTCACCCCGGGCCCCATTTTTCTGCATAATTTTCACCGCCGGAGCGGTTCTGCTGCTTGCACTACAAAATGTAGTGCGTGGCCTGTTGAATGTTCTTAAATTTTACAGAACTTGTGTGCGTTGTTGATCGCTTCATTTTCCTATATTTTCCTTAGGAAAATCAAAGTCAATAAATTTCTCATAATCATGAAATCTATATATTAGGAAAATAAATATGGCCTGCGAACGAGGATGTGGGGGGGGGGGGGGGGGCGGCAATGCGACTAATCCACGAAGTACATATAAACTACTCCTCCAGGAAATCCTTCAAGTTGCACCTTACTACTCAATTATCCCATGAATACTTAATGACTCTTGGGGCTCAACTTTATCAAGCCTTTCATCGAGAACAGTTAGTTTCCTATCCCCAGAAATGGTAGACGAAATTGAGTTTTTCAAGCAAATTGTTAGCAGTGATGCTTTCAAACATATCTTTCAATTTTGGTGTTTCCTTGGTGTATACCCCATGAATTACTGCGGCCTCCTTTATATAATAATACTTGTTCTGGATGCCAGTCTACCGATTTGCATGACAATTCTTCTGTTTCATGTAAAGGAGATAAAAGATATCTTGGTTATCCTTTCAGTAGATATTACTTTGGTGGTTTCCGCAATGAAGCACGTTAATATTTTAATTTGGCGGAAGGAAATCTTAGAATTTAACATTTGGATTAACCAGTTAGACGCACGTGTGAAATCTATCCAAGAACAGAATTGTCTCACATCCGCAATCCACCAGGCCCACAAGCTGTTCTACACTATTTCTGTGCTATTCTTCGCAGTATTAGGGTGTGGCGAACTCGAAGCTCTGCTTTCCGATGAAAGACGTTTGATATACCCTGCCTGGTATCCTTTCGATTGGCAAAATTCTAGCCTGCTATTTACTATTATGCATGTTTATCAATTCATAGTGGTTTTCATAAGTATATCTCAAAATCTAACAAATGATTGTTTTCCTACGTTCCATATCCTTATTCTGACGAGTCATGTGAAAACCTTGAACATGCGGATTAGGAAAGTAAGTGTCAACCATATTAAGTCCCGTGAAGAAAGTATTGAAGATTTGATTCAGTGCATCAAGGACCGACAGATGCTTGTGGTGTAAGACAACTTTTCAATCTTTCCAACACTTCAAATTTGTTACATTTATGTTCCATTCTAGATATCTTCGAACTGTTCAAAAGTTGGCTTCGGCTCCAATTTTCATCCAGTTTTTCGCCACTGGAATAGAAGTTTGCATTAGCGCCGTTTGTATCTTCTTTGTGAAAGGGAGTTTCTTCGAATTAATGTACCACGGAGTCTACTGCGTCGCTATCACTTCGGAAATATTCCTTTACTGTTACTTTGGCGATGAACTCATATGTGAAAGCCAACGTATGACTAATGAGATTTATTCCTGCAACTGGACAGATGGGGATGAAAAGTTTAAGAAACTGTTGCTGATATTCATGCAATCAACTCAGACAAGCTTGTCATTTATGGCGGGAGGATACTTTCCCATCAGTTTATCGACATTTGTTACGGTAGGGAATTTGTTGGGCAACGGATTTGTTTAAGGATTCCCAAACTTTTAATTATAGGTCATGAAAAGCTCATACTCACTATTCGCCCTACTAATACAGGTAACCTAAATAAAAATATTATTGATATTAGAATGCACGAGACTACACGAACGTTTTCTGTGAAAAGCAAGTTAATAAAGATGAAAAATAAGATAGCAAAAAAGGTATTTATTCTTTCAAAACTATCATTTAACCTGGTGGTATATCAAGTGGCTTAAATAACGAGTAGGGAGACCACCTTTGAAAGTAAACTGGCGTTTGATACCGTGTTAAAATAATATAGAATACTCCATTCCCCATTTTTTAGATAGAGATAAGGGTTTTAGATAAAACTAGAAGATTTACACAATATCTCAAACATGGTCGCACCTAAAACGTAAGTCTTTTCCTACAAGGAGCTGTTGCACAATACAAAACCGCATTAATTTAACATTAGTATATCCTAAGCAAAAAAAAGTAAAATAATAATAATCCGGCTCGAAGGACCAAACTCCGCCGAAGCCGGTCCCAAGCCCGGTTGTGAAAGGAGGAGGGATGTATAGCTTCAGTCTAAATGGCCATACGCCACCGCAACGTCTCAGGGGGTAGGTGAGGAAAGTGCAGGAACTTTGGAATCTTGCAGATTACTCACTAAGGAAGCTTTCCCAACACCTGGCAGCTAGGGATAAAATGCACCACCAAAAATGAGAAGAAGAAGAAATTTTAAGTCCGGTACGGATAACCGGCGGGAGTCGTCTGACTTGGTGACTGGGTCGGGCTCCCGTATGGACAGCACGGCATCGAAACCGCTAGTCGTGGGGCAGTTCGATGTCTAGGCGCCTCGACGTCCAGGAGCATTGCTCCGCCTGCTGCAGCTGTTTCAACACGATCTATGGCGACCACTTCAGCGGATTCGCGTAGGCATTTGTTGAGGTGGACTGAAGAAATAACGGCGGGGGTGGGTACAATATCTTACCGCCCCTTGTTGCACCAGAGATTCGTCGATCGTTTGCCACAATACGCGCACGTGAATGTGCAGCGAGTTACAGACCAGTACCGCTTTATAACTCACAGTGATATAATCCCAGCCATCATCAGGGAGCATGTTCGACTTGAGGTCACCGCGGAAACTGGTGAGCGACTGGTGACCGAGAGTCGATGGGGGCAGAGGCGGCGGCATCTACAACACCACGCCGCACTGCAGGCAACAGTACTTCAGTACTTGCCGAAGCACTCTTCTCCACCGTCCAGCTGAGGTTCCGGACGAATTCCAAAGAGCGTGTATAGAATTCTCGGAAATGGATCCTTTGTATAAACCAGGTATTCCCAAGCTCTATTCATCTCCAGCAACTCCGGGAATTCTATCTCAAATCAATGGTGAGATTGCATCTCGCTTTTCCTGATCTTCCTCTACTCGCCCAGCATGCTGAACATGCTGAATGGATCAGCGTCTAAGGCCAATGCGCCATGCCAATGCGCCTAGCATGAATTTCGCGGATGTTACCGAAGAGGAAGTTCGATGAGCTATAAACAGCTCGAAGAACTGGGGGAACCCCGGTATGGATCGGGTGCAGAATTTTTGGTATAAGAAATTTACCAGCGTACACAGTCGGTTGGCACACAGCATAAATCATGAATCGGCCGAAGGAATTTCCACCCTTCTTCACTACGGGGATTACCTAAGAAGGACACGGTGCAGGACTCCGCAGACACAAGACCGATTACTTGCTTACCAACCCTCCACAAATTCATAGCATCCATTATTAATGGACGGGTCAATGCGCACCTCGGTAGTTGTAGGGCAAGGCCAAAGAAACCTCTTTAGTTACTATATCGATTATGCCAAGGCTTTCGATAGAGTCCCTCATGCCTGGGTAATCGATGTCGAACGGACACACTTGATGTACTTAGATGATATCAAGCTGTATGCTGGTACTGACGACCATCTTAAAAGTCTGTTGCGGATAGTAGAAATGTTCAGCTGTAATATTCGGATGGAGTTTGCATTAGACAAGTGTCGAATCCAAGCCATCCGCAAAGCGAGCCAGACATAAGTGACCTCCACATCGAAACTATGATCGAGACAGACTTCTACAAGCACCTAGAATTCTGCAAGGAACCCATACTCGAGTTGGTGATCTGAAGGATGCTCTGCATCCGAATTCCTGCGAAGTGTAAAGCTGGTGCTGAAATTGCATCTATCTATAAAATAAGCGCGTTGAATGTATTCGCTATCCCTTCACTGGTTTATGCGCTCGGGAAAACGTCCAGGGGGGGATGCGGACACAATGTCCAATTTCCGAATGCATCATCTAAAGTCTGCCGTGGAGCGGATGAACCGGCCTCGTGACGTCGTTAGAGGCATGGTTGACGTGGCAGCACAACATCATCGCCAAGTCGACTCGCTGCGCACTTATTTTTACAACAAAGAGCGGGCGAGTCCCTTGCATGAGGCTGTTTGTAAGATCGTGGACTGACTCATATGGGGGGGTTCATGTGTGCCATTTAGGAGGGCGTGGTCCCCACCCGAGCTTATAAAAAGCTCATCATGAAAGAACGGGTGGAGAACGACCAGTGCAGAATGTGTGGTTCGGCGTTGGAGACGTTGGGCCATCTCATTTCTGACTGTACTGCTATGTCACCGGTGCAATACATCACGACGCATAAGGTTATCAATCAAAACCTTGCATACAAGCTTGGGCTGATCAAGGGAACATGTCCGGTTTAACGATATGAGCCGCAAGTTCTGACTGATCGCCATACCGCACACAACAAGCCTGACGTACTGTTAGTTGACAAGAAGGGGCGCTCCGCGTATATTATTGATGTTGCTATCCCCCACAATAGCAACATTGAACGGAAGTACGTGGAGAAGAATGTGAACTATGAGCCATTGGTTCGGGAAATCAAAGAAATTTGGCGTCTAGAGCGGGTGGTTGTTGGTTGGGTTCCCGCTATGGGCAACTGCTAATCATGACGATTCGGCATCCAGACGCCACGATAAGGATGATGTCTAACTTAGCTGTTTCACCCCAATCTCTGACGGTAACGGTAGGTAGGGATAGATGCAACATCCTACGGCCCCTTTTTGCATCATAGATTTCACGCAGTACGCGCACGTGACTGTGCAACGAGTCCCAGACAAGTGCCGCTTTAATACTTGTAGCGATACAATCCCGGCCATCATCAGGGAACGTGTTCGAATTGACGTCATCGCAGAAAATAGCGACCGCCTTCAACGCCGCCGAACATTCCATTGGACTGCGGGTTGTGCGCGGTTGTCCGATGGCGTTTGAAAGCGAGGAGTTTGCCAATTCGGAAACAAGTCGGGAAACCGGAAGCTGGACGTTTCAGGTATGAAAGGTTTTTGTGTACTTCTTGTGCATTTGTCCAGTTAGTACGTAGCACGTAATATATGCATATATTATGTGAGAATATCCACATTCAGTATTGAATTTGTAAAAAAGAGACAACTTTGACCTATTATAACTTTGTTGAAAATAGTGTGATTTCCACCAAACTTGTTGGGATCATGCTTTATGTTATACCCTACACAGATATTGTTACTGTAATTTCGTGGTGCTAGAATGGGGGGTTTGCAGCCAATTACTAAAAATTATAGTAATATACTATCATTATTATAATTTTATTTGAACATATATCGGTATGGGAGGTGTTTTGGAGCCAAAGCACCATATAGTGGCCGTTTCCTGATTGTTTTTAGATTGTTGGATTGAGTAGTTTCTGAGAATGGGTCCGTTAAAGAAACGATCACTTTTAACCCCCCGCACTTCCCGCCTTTCCAAATGTCAAAAATAAGACCGGCTTCGGAAGGTGCTAATCGAGATCTTTCATTTGATACCCCACACGACTATATTTGATGGAAAAAAAAATTTACCCTCCTTAAATTCGATGCAGAATTACGTAACTTACTGTATGCCTGAGCGTTCACAGTTTCTAACTTTGCACCAAATTTGGTATCAATCGCTACAACCGTCTCCGAGAAAAATGCGTGTGACGGACAGACAGTAATTGTCGGAGAATTGACAACAAAACACCCGATCTAGATACTGTTCCCAATAGAGCTCTTAAACACGCTGTTAAGACCAAACCGGACTGGTTTATCAGCGTATTTGAAACATACGTGGTAGAAGGAGTCTCGCCGACCACTGGAAGAGGCAAAAACAAGTTTTGCTCCCGAAGCCGACTAAGAACCCCTATCATCGAATGTAAATATGGATTATCGGAGCGACAATTTGGATTTCGACAAGCCCACTCAACGATCGACGCCGTAGACGTTATTTTAAAGCTGACTCGGGAAGTGATGTCGTCTAATAAATGCTGTGCCGTAGTGACGTTCGACGTCAAAAATCCGTTCAATTCCGCCAGCTAGGAGTGGATAAAAAGCTCACTGGCTAAAATGAGTGTCCCTAGTTATTTGACTAAGCTCCTCTAAAGTTACCTCTTGGAGAGGGCACTTTGATACGATGCAGATGCGGGACCTAAGCAGTACACTGCCACAACAAGTACAGTCGCTCCGGCCCTCTCTGCGTACCAATGATGATGTTTCTGAGCTGCTTGTGAAAATCATTATCAATGTTGGAGATGCTGCATGTGACAGAGTACTGCGAAGTCCATTTCAAACTTCGATATGACCAGTTTCAATGTTTAATAATAATAGTAATCGTTGGCCCAACAATCCATATCGGATCAGAGGCTTGAAGTGTGTTAGAGCACTTCATTCAAAAAAGTAAAGGTACACTACAGTACACTTTAAGAGGCAATGTGGTCAGCATTGCATTCACAGCTGAGTCGACCGGTACCCGCTAGCCAAAATGCCCGTACTAGTCCTTTGCTGTTCTGTAACAAGTGCTTTTTGGGGCAACCCACTCCCCGACCAGCTTGGGAGAATGGATCCTACTGCACAGCATAGCCAGCAATGCAATTATCGATCGTCTTTAATGTGTCAGCTACTCACTTCCGCCTTCCGAGCAAACCGAGTACGGATGCGCCAACCAAGTTTTTCGCTAGAAACAGTATCAGGCCAGCGTACTCTGATAATACGTATGAATACCTGTCTGCGTATTCACAAAGGTTTCAAGCCTTCAAGTGACAGCAATACAGAAAAAACACTAGCTCAGAACATTCAGCTCGGTGCCACAGTCTTCAGAAACCACCCTTCTAAGATATACAAATTGCTCAACACTTTCGATACTCTGTCCATTAACGCAGATAGGCAGGCTGTAATGATCCGTCAGACTGAAAACCTTGGTTTTATTATTGTTTAATTTAAGTGCAATTCTAATTGCCCTTCTAGATCAAAACTCTGCACACTGCTTTAAAATTATCGGTAGGGTGTTATTGTGATCAATGCAGGAGAATCCGCAGCGAAAACCAGCCGATCGAGCTTTCGAGATATTCTTTTATCCGTTCCAGGATTATTGTTGATATTATCTTGACAGGGAGCACGCAGATACCCCTCAAATTGTCATACTCAAAAAAAGTACCCTTCTTTGGAATCTTAACGACCATCCCTTTCTTCAACTCTGCGGTAAAAGTCTCGGTTTTCCACGATGTTCGTACAAATGGAAGTGATAGATCTGCCATAACTGCAGATGCAGAGATGAATAATTCTGCGAAAAGACCGCCAGGCCCAGCAGCCTTACTTCGTTTGAGAGCATTGACGGCGAGATAATTTTTCTTCTACTTGGAGGAACAGTTCGTACCCGCATGTTACGATGGCTACCCATTTCATCTACAAGAGGAGGTACTTCACGGGATGTGATACGGTTAAGAACCATGATGAAGTGACCTTTCCACTTCTTCAGTTCCTCGTCATTGTGGAAGAGAAGTCGACCGTTAGCATTCTCCACAGGATCAGCGAATGATTTGCGACCATGTGCAGGTTATTTCGTAATCCGATTCTGAAATTAATGCAATCTGCAGCAGCTTTTGCTTGCTCGACAAACTCCCTTTTGTCACCGTGCACACTACGCTGATTTCATTCTGTATCGCAGTTCGATTGTGTCACGCCCATCATCACTCCCAACCGTCAAGAGGGGATTCAACCCTTCCCATTCTTTGATTCACCACACTTCCGCAGTCACCCAGATCTTATAACGTCCCTTCAAAACGTGGCTGACAACCTGTATGGCACATGAGAATAGAGAAGCTTTGATGTCGCCCCAACGCTTATTAATGCGATCAGCAAGGTAGCTCTCCCACTGTCGCGTGACAGCTGTTTCGTACCAGCGGTCGATGTTGAACTTAGTGGGTCGCAACTCCTCAACCCTGCCAAAAGTGGCAGACGCAATACGCAAGCGAAGGTAAGCGACCATCACATTTCAAGACTTTCGAGGCTGATTTCAATGCCTCTCTTCTTACGCACATCCGGAAAACAACTTCAAAATCTATAGGTGTGATTGCTGTGATATCTAGTTGGCAGAAGCAGTGACGAGGTAGGAGAAACTGCAGATTGTTTTTAGCTTGAGTAGTTCTGAGAATGGCCTCATGAAATAAGTGATCACTTTTCAGCCCCCGTTTAAATTAAAGTCAGCTTCGAGAAGTACTAATCGAGATACCTCGTTCACTCGTTGAAAACATTCTACATGCTCAGTGTGACTCAAAAGTAAATAAATTTGGTACCAACAGTCAACATTAAGTATGCAATCAATTTCAAGGTAGTCTGGAAAATGCTATTTGAAGAGTCATACTTAATTGAAACAGTAACGCCAGTTAAGGATGATCTTCAGTTTATAGACGAAAACATGGAAGAGCCGCAGGAAACAGACTATGATTATTGTCTCGCAATTAATTCCGAGCAGGAGATCGCTTTTAAGGTTTCAAGGTTTGATGGTTTCCTTGAAGATTCTGGCCCGAAGATTGAGAGGGTGGAGATAGGCCTGCAACTATCAGGAAGGAGGGAATTTTCGTTTTTCCAGGACAGGTATAATTTTTAATTCCACATATCCAGCTCGCAGAGAAATGGGCTTCACAAACAGTGATTACTAAAAATAGGCAGGAAGGAAAGGGGTTGCAGAGAATCTCTTCTTTATGGTGGTTAGAATTTTGGCAACCCGTTCAGCCTATTAGTTTTGCACTACTTAATGGAATTATAAACTGCTTTAGACTCAGCGATTTTGATGCGATTCTCTTTTTCGAAGAAATTGAGTTATTTATGCGCTGCCCGAGACTTTACACGTTTTAAAGCCAAAATATTTTCCAAAATTTAATTGACAGATGATTTCGAAATACCAATTATCTCGAGGTGTTGGTCATTGATAGAGGTTAGTGGTAGTACAGAGCGCCCTTCGTCTTCAGGACTTTCACGAATATTTTTGATGTGTTTATACCACTTTAAACATCCTTTTGTGACAAGGCATGATCCCGAATGCTTTCCTTATCTTCCTAAACATCTTGTCACAGATGCCTGCCTCAATGCTACCAACGTAGAAAAAGACATTTAATGTGCGTTTTACAGGCGCGATTTCAATTTAAATCGGTTCTTACTTTTTGGACACAGTACGAGACAATAGTCACCTTAAGACATTAAATGGCATTAGTAGGTTGTGGGGGATATTACAGTACGTCCGACAAGGGATTAGGGCATTAAATTTTAATGTGTCTCCCGGCTTATAAAAGGTTGAAGTTGGGAAATGAAGGCCTATGACGGTAGTGCAGTTTCTTTTCACACAAGAACACTGTTTATAGCTATGAAATTAATGTTCATTTCAATTATCCTAACAATCAATTGCCGTCATTACTGGACAAAGTGGGCAAATCTGGAATGATTTGGTTGATAGGGTATAGGACGGCGTAGTTTGCGTAGTTTTGTAGTTTGAATCCGGGTAATATTAGATGGAGAGGCCCGTTTCCGGATGTTCCTCTGGTAAAGTTATGGCTCTTATAATTATTGGCCGGGTGACTGCTCATTCCGTGGCTTACACCCCTAGGACTTTCGTCTTGCGTCTTCGAGTACTCACATGGCTTGTGAAAGCCATCATATTTGAGGTAGAGATACTGAGGTTTGCAGTTCGGTGCCACATGTCCGACGTGTTGGTAATTTTTGCACTGCAGAATATTTTTATTGAAGATCCACTCAAAACAGACCAAAGTACTGTTTATCGCGTTGATCGATATATAATATTGTCAAGAGACGTTGAGCCCTAAAAGAATCATGTGCCCTTTACTGGTTATAGTATACCTATAAATTACTAACCGATAAAAACTTTATTATTTTCCCTACTTCCAAGTGTTTCAACCATTCATTTCGCATTAAATATTCTCCCAGATGCTTCA
Organism: Hermetia illucens; assembly: GCF_905115235.1. NCBI lineage: Eukaryota > Metazoa > Arthropoda > Insecta > Diptera > Stratiomyidae > Hermetia > Hermetia illucens. Next base: position 131,791,651 of record NC_051851.1, read on the forward strand.
ATCTACTTTGGACGAGTGCTGAATACTGCCCAGAACATGTCTCGAGATTTCATCACTCTCCTCACAAAACTAACAGACAGCTTCCCCAGGTGATAAATTATCACACAGAGACCAGTGAATATTCCCACTATGATCCGCAAACTCCGCTTGCTGAGGTTTAAACAATTGTTCGAGTGCTAGGATTCGTGTCCCCCATGAGCACTCCACTCTTGATAAGTTTGATCAGTACAGTTCCCTCAGCCGTTTTTTTCATTTCTCCTTTATGGATACATCCATTTGCAATTCCACAGAATGGCTCTGTATCGCATACCAGGCCTACTGCTCATTGACCAGCTCGTTCGCTACAGCATTACATTATAATCTGACGTGACGTGCAGAGTATCCAGACCTTATTGAGCGAGTCGAGCGTATTCCACTTGTTAAGGCATTCCATTACGAGTTTGGAATTTACCTGGTAAAAGCTAAGTGTTAAGTGTTAATAGCCACTTTGCGGTCGGTTGAATAGTAAGAAGGGGACACATCTATCTACGACGTATATTTCTGCCTGTAATATGCTGGTACGCCAAGCCCTTGGCTCAGGGTATTTTTCCTTGTACCAATGTCCCCGTTCCAGGTAATCAGTTACTGATTCAAGCCTTACGTCAATGCCACGCTCTCCCAGTTTGATCTGTTGCTCCAACGTATTTTAAACTTCTTATCGAAATGAAACTTTCTCATGTTGTACCTTGTTATCAATAATTGGGGATAATGCAAGAAAGAATCTCAATCTTACTTCGATTTAACTAGCACCCCACCTTACCGATACTCCCAAACATTCTGGAGATTCCCCTTTCTCCCTGTATCCGCAGGTGCAGATGGAGACGCTTCAATGCCAAAGGGACTTCTAGGGATGCCGTTGAACATTTTCTCATTGGCCCAAAATACACACCCAGACTTCGTAGTTTGCTTAACTCCCTGGTTGTTGTGCTGAGCTCCATTCTGTCTGCCCAGATTACCATCCCATAAGTAACCAACCATTGGCCTCACTATTTCAGTATATATCCAGTGCAGCACTTTCGGGGCCAGCATTACTCGGTATGCGGCATTCTTCGGTTCCATTACTAGCTTACATTCATCGTCAAACCAGGCGTTCCGAGTTTTCTTGCGGCTGGTGCCAAGTATCTTTATGGCGGGGTCAATGATAACGTTCTTGAGGTGTCTGCGAAGATCATTTGTTGACGCTTCATCTCCAGGATCTCTGTTGACTGCGGTTATTGCTGCATCCACTTCGCCCTTATCGGTGTTGCGGAGGGCAGTGTTGTGAATGGCTTCAGTATTCACTCTCACCTGATTGTCAGAGGACAGGCTTCAAGGGTCCGCTCAACTGCCTCATACAAGGTATCCTTCTCCGACTCTGCAGCCTCCTCTGGGCATGAACATTTATGAGGCTTATAGTTCTAAACTTGTCTCGCAAACACAGAGTGCATAGCCTTTCGCTTATATTTTCAAAGCCGATAACAGCAGGTTTCACTTTTTAGCTGACTAAAAAATCTAATCCGAGCATAAGGTTTACTGGATGGCCGCTATAATATATGGTGTAGCGGCTCTTCTCCAGGGAACCAGTCTCTGTTCATCGCATCCGTTGCAGCGCTGTTACATCAGACTTATGTTGGGATAGGGTAGCTACTAGCTACTGAGCAGCATTCGGTCTGTACAGGGAGCGCACATTCCATGAGAAAATGCGCAAATCGTTATTCCTTTGTCGTTGCCGGGTTCGCTGTTTTGAAATCCGTCGTGTCCGAAGCTCCTTCCGTGGCTTCGTAACATCGGTTTTCCATGTAGGGTTATCAGCCATACAAAACCCTCAAACTGGAGAAGCAGTTGTACATTTGGTCCCGTTTTTAGGCGCAGGAGACTCGCCTGCATCCTTCTCCGTCCGCAGTTTTTCATGAATAAAGGACTCCCAGCAATCACCACGTATAAGCGGAGATAGGGTTTGGTAGTAGAGCTGTTAGTGTTGGTTCAGCAGGCATTTCTCGGGTTTATGCTTCATCGTGGGAACCAATTCACGTTTCACCCTGGGAGCTATACTACCCTTTGACCTTTTCTTTGGCCAATGCTCTATACAGTCTGGATACTTGTACGGTTTGCTCTATCACTTCACGGAATTCCCTAAAACTATTTCGTTTTATTTCCTTAATTATATACGTCGTCAGTAGACCTTCGTACATTTGCCAGTCCCTCGTTGGTTTCGCCTGCCACCTCCACTCTCACTCTGGCTAGGTTCCTGTTCCACCAGTCTTACGTTGCTTGATGACTTGACGACCTTAGCCGGACCGCTGGACTCATATGCGTGAATAACGACTCTGCTGAAGTCTTGCACCACTGTACCTGCACCATTTAGGCATATCTCCTGTCTGACGTTTGATATGCTCACCTCAGACGCAGCCTTGTCCGTCCCTGTGTTTTAAGTGGGGACCTTAATCTTGACTCCGCTGCTTTATTTCACAATTTATCTCTTCTGGGTATTAAGTAATTAATCAATTTGATTAAAATATGTTATAATAAGTAGTTAAATTACAATTATATTCAAATTAATTATTTTTGTAAGTCAATTCAGTTAGTAAGTCAAGTCAGTCTAGCCTAGTTAGTAAGTCAAGTCAGTCTAGCCTAGTAGTTAGTAAGTCAAGTCAGTCGGTTGCCCTCGACTGCAAACTATCCAATAGGCACGGTTCTCATAGCACCCTGGATTGGGGGAGGTGCTTTTCAACTCCTCGGTCTAGGTCCGTAGCGTTTTATTAACAGTAGGGTCATCTTATGGGTGTGACTATCACCACCTACTAACTCTGGTGGTAGACAAGACGCTCGGCTCCTGGAGAACCACGTATTAACAGATTAAAAGAAATAGCTTGGCTCCTATAAGGCTGCATTATTGGAGGGTTGGTAATTTTAACCCCACGCCTTACTATACAAAATGTGTGAATTGAAGCACAAAACACAGGAATGCGGTCAAAATCTTCATGATTTTGACGAAAACTATAATTGTTTAGGAGTAGGTTTTGCTATACTCCTCGCCGATGGAGTCGTTTACCTTTTCAAAATTCTTCTACAGGAATTAGGTACTATTACTTAAATAGGCCCTTTACACGAAGCCAATAAATCGACATCCCTCTATACAAAAAGCATTACAGTTAACGTATGCACATCATGCAACACATTAACACATCCACATGCACCTCTATGCGAACGTACTAACCCTTCCAGTCCTCAAGCTCTGAAATATTTCCCACGCAAAATCGATGCAGGGCTATAATTCACCATTTAGGTTATCCCTTGGAAATCTTTTGAAAAATTCAAAAATTATAGTGTTTGGTTGTCAACTACTAAATTATAGGTTACACCTTTGGAGCATTGTTGAGAGTTGGAACAACCGTTCGTCCAACGAAATTCCATAACCAGTTCGCTTATATCCACCGAAATGACGACAGAAGTGCAATTCTCGGAGAAAGTCGTGAGCAGTGAGGCTTTCAGGTTTCACTTTAAGTTTTGGCGAATCCTTGGTGTTTATCCCATAAATGATTGCAGCGTTTTATTTGTAGCGGTAATTATTCTGAGCGCGAGCCTCCCATTTGGAATGGTTATCTCCTTATTTTTCATGGACCACCTGAAGGATATTTTGTCCAACCTTTCACTGAATGTTACTTTTATCGCATGCAATTTGAAATACCTCAACATCTTTAATCGGAGGCAAAATATCCTGGATGTTAACGAATGGAATCAACAACTGGATGCTCGTGCCAATTCCGAAGAAGAGCAAAGGTGCCTCCGTTCAGCAGTTCGTTTAGCACATAACATGTTTTATATGACATGTATCATGTTCACCGGGGCCGTTACATTAGGCGAACTCTCCGCTCTTCTCTCAAAGGAAAAGAAGCTGATGTGTCCTGCCTGGTATCCTTTTGATTGGGAGCATGTCACGTTGGATTATTGTATTGTTCATGCGCATCAGATAGCCGTATTAGCGACAAGTGTATTTCAGAATGTGTCGAACGATACCTTCCCACCCGTTTATATGCATATACTAACAAGCCATGTGAAAACTTTGAATATTCGGATCAGTAGAATGGGATTTAGCAGAACTAAATCCGGGAAAGACACCACCAACGAACTTCTACAATGTATCAAGGATCAACAGATGTTAGTTGAGTAAGTTCCCTTTTTCAAGTTTACCCCCCGGAGAGGACTTATTGCGTACGCTTTAGATATTTCAACACGGTCCGAAAAGCCACCTCTGCTGCAATTTTTCTTCAATTCTTTGTCACTGGAATCGAGGCCTGCATCACCGCACTCTGCGTATTCTTTGTCAAGGGCAACTTGTTCGAGATAGTATATCTTGGAGAATACCTTTCGTGTGTTATTCTGGAAATATTCCTTTATTGCTATTTCGGAAATGAACTTGCCCACGAAAGCCTGCGGATGACCGACGCAATTTATTCATGCAATTGGATGGATCAAGATAGAAGATTTAAAAAAATTCTAATAATCTTCATGCAATCAACACAGAAAAGTATGACGATTATTGCTGGAGGATTCTTTACTGTTAATTTGTCAGCTTTTGTTTCGGTGAGAAATCCGTTTAAGTACATTTGACCGGAACTAATAAATCCATTTTCTTTCAGGTGCTTAGAGGTTCATATTCACTATTTGCCGTGCTTATGCGTATGACATAAACGCCGGAATATTTTCACAGTGATATTTTATGCGGCATTTGAATTTGCACTATAAACACCAATGTATCACATTTCCCTAAAAAATACGTTAGAATTAAAAGCAGATATCACTTGCAATACTACTAAGAAAATGTAGTGGAAAAGCATCTTAAATTCGTTACTCATTTTTTCAGTGAGACAAACGAAATGGTGAATGCGTTTACGAAAAGAGTGTTGGACTCCCGCAACCGTATGCCGTCGGACTACCAACTAAACATCTCCCCATCGTCAGAGAGCTAGAATGGAACCGTTTATCACATTAATTCCAACTAGCCCTGAACTCTTACACAATGCGGAGCCTTCAAATCAGGGAATTCTTTTCACCAACGGAACGGGAGAGGAGGAAGGTAGTTGTTGGTTCAGGGAATACCTTGCCATCCGGTCCCTCCACACACCGATCGATTTCATTTGTCATCGCCCCTCAGCATTTCTCTATCTGCTGACGCAAGCCATTCTACCTTTCACAAGAAGAAAATGTGTGGTCAGCGTCGTAATCACTCCCACCATGCTTTTGGTTCAGCCATCTAAATTCTCGATAAGCCGCGCAATCCATCTGATTCTTGGTTCATTTTGCCAAGAGATTTGCTACTCGGTAAATGTGCGTTGACGTTCTTCACGGGCAACCTGTAATCTTTACTCTTGCGGCTTTTGATGACTTTACGTTCCTTAGAAAGCAGGGTAAAGGGGATCCCTCTCGCGATTACAATCGCCCCATCTCTGCACCTGGGTAAAGTAGTTATAATGCTCCTTGTCAAGGGCATCAGCAGAATGAGGTAGAAGAGGCCATCAAACGCGAATGTCCGTAGGTAACCAATGTCGGGATTGGTATCACCTCTGCGAATTCGCAAGGCAAAAAACTCACTGTGGTGAAAGTTGCGGAACAATACGCGATGAAGCTTCTAAACAGCGGGAAAATCAAAAATGCGTGTGTGATGGGAACGTTGCGCACACCGCGGGCTCGTGGCGGTGTCCAGTCTTCAAAGCAGAATTGGAAAGAGCTAGGACACGGTCAACATGATTCACATCCTACAAATCCGTATGCACCGGAGTGCACCCGCCTACCAGTTGCTAGCGCAGTTCTCTGCAGAGACCAAAGCTGATTTAGTGTCTATCAGTGAGCAGTACTGTAACAAGGACCCAGTCTCATAGCACCCTGACAAATCAGGTACCACTGCCATATGGGTTCGGGGCGGCACCCTCCTTAGGGTTCTCTCTTATGCATGGAACGTTGCGAAAGTGAACACCGGGAGGTTTGTTGAAACTCTTGGAACAGGTAATGCCGCGCTGGAGGTTACTCCTGAGAGCGGTGGCGCTGTAGCCGGCAAACCTTCTATGTATTGGTTAACGGTGGAAATTGCAGAGCTCCGGAGGGAGTGCCATAGGCTCGCAGCTTAACACAACATCTAAGCGACCAGGAAGAGGCATGTACCAAAATGACGGAGCACAAATCAGCAAAAAGGAGACACCGCAGCGCAACAAGCAAGAGCAAAGCTCGTTGCTAGCAGGATCTGGTCGACGAGGTGAACGGGAGCCTGTGGGGACTCGGCGACAAAGTGATTACCCGAAAAATCGGAGCTTGGCGGAAACGCTGTTCACTGAAGGCCGAGCAGATGAACCGCATTGTATGGGCACTATTCCCTGTGCCCCCTTATGGATTGACGACGTCGGCGCGGAGAGTGCGGAGAACGGTCTACTTTTCTCTATAAAAGGGTTAGAACAGGCAGTCCTCTCTATGAAAAGCAAGAAGACGCCTGGGCCCAATGGTATTCCAGCAGAAGTATCAACATCATCATCAACGGCGCAACAACCGGTATTCGGTCTAGGCCTGCCTTAATAAGGAACTTCAGACATCCCGGTTTTGCGCCGATGTCCACCAATTCGATATCCCTAAAAGCTATCTGGCGTCCTGGCCTACGACATCGCTCCATCTTAGGTAAGGTGTGCCTTGTCTTCTTTTTCTATCATAGATATTGCCCTTATAGACTTTCCGGGTAGGATCATCCTCATCCATACGGATTAAGTGATCCGCCCACCGTAATCTATTGAGCCGGATTTTATCCACAACCTGACGGTCATGGTATCGTTCATAGATTTCATCGTTATGTACGCAACGGAATCATCCATCCTACTCAAGTCTCCGAGGAATACATGAGGACTGGTACAGCTAATCAGCAAAGGAACAGGATCAGGTCATTTTCCAAAGACAAAGAAAATTACCTCCTCTATCATCATCATCATCAACGGCACAACGACCTATATCCTGTCTAGGCCTGACTTAATAAGGAACTCCACGCATCGCGTTTTTGCAACGAGGTCTACCAATTCCATATCCCTAAAAGCTGTTTGGCGTCCATCTCAGGCAGGGTCTGCTGTCTTCTTTTTTACCATAGATATTGCCCTTATAGACTTTTCAGCAGGATCATCCTCACCCATGCGGATTAAGTGACCCGCCCATCGCAACTTACTGAGCCGAATGTTTTCCACAACTTCACGGTCATGGTATTGCTCATAGACTTCATGGATATGTAGGCTACGGAATCGTCCATCCTCAAGCAAAAAGTTCCTCCTCTAGGTAAGCGTTAAATGCCACGTGCAGCAAATCTGGCCTTTGGCGGAACACTAGTTTGTAAACATCCGAGATACGATGAGGACCTGGGACCCTTTTATTTTCCATGGTGTTAATTGCGTCTTCGAGCTCTTGCATTGTGGAAGATGGTAGGACTTCCGCGCTGTTTAAATCAACCCATAGGGGATGTCTGGGGAATAATGCTCGAACAATGTGGCCCGTCTATCAGCATCAATTTTCGAGGGACAAGTTTATAGCCAACTACGAGCCCTGGTTCTGCCAGCCGCGAGCTTTGCTTCTATTTATCGCATTGTGAGTCTCCTGTTTGCTCATCTATACTATACTACTCGTATCTCTAGTGCATGTTAATTTTAACCAGTGCATGTTAATTTTTTGGACGCAGTCTCAAACCCCTATGTTTTCGCCAAACGCACCACTATCCTTGCAGAGAACGCAATTTTCGCTGGTTTTGACTAGATGACTTACCTGACCGCATCTGCGGTCTGCTACAATTCTGTCAACTCCCTTTCAAGTTGCCAACATGTGTCCATAATCCCGACACCTGTAACACTTGGTGGGGGTTATCCTGATTGGTACGCTACAAACTACTTATCCCATTTTGATTTTCCGATTTTCCCGCTTATAAGAATTTTCCACTGGTGTTGCGGTGATTTCCATCACGGCGAATGTTTGGCCGCGAGCATTCACAGAAGTGATACCTACCCGGGCATTTTCTCCGGATACTCACGCTTCCTGGGCTTCTCCACTTCGACCTTTTCTGTGAGGCAGTCAAGATCTCGGAACAATTAAGAACCCGTGAGGTGTTGCCTACAAGGTTGTAATGAATAAGATTCGTGACTAGAAATCGCCCCAACTACCGCGCCCCCGACCCCTGTTCAACATAATTGCAATTATTTTCCTAAAACATAGAGAAAGTGGACCCCAGCGCAGCAGAACGTCTTCTCGAACCTTTTACAGAGAGGGACTACGAGAGAACTATGGAGGAATTGGGAATAACAAAACTCCGAAACTGGGATTGCGAACAAAACCTTGATATTGGCTTCTAAAACTAGGTCAGTCAACATCATTTATAAGCACATTTGAATTATGCACATGGGCGAATTGGGAATAATAAGGCTCTGGTATTTTCATTCCGAACAAAGCCTTGAGATCGACCTCTAAAATCCGGGACACGCGAGTGTTTCACGTCCAGTAGAAGAGGTAGAGGCTCTGGCTCTGCTACTGCCCCAGAAGCCACCAGGGGTACCGTTTTCACATCACCCTGTCTTTCTTCTAAATACTATGGGGATGATATTGAAGAGCGTGATGTACAACGTTGATTCGTTCGTCGAGATCGCAGACGGTCTATCGGAGCCACGGTACGGGTTTGCGTGAGTCCACACTACCGTCGATACGATAGCAACAGTCATGGATCTGACTCGGTTGGTGTTGACCGCTAGTAAGTGCCGTGCAGCGGTGACGCTAAATGCCAGGAATGCTTTCAGTTCAGTCAGGTGTTAGATTACGGGCACCTTATCTAAGCAAAGTGCCTCTGGTTACTTAGCCTGGACTTGTCTGTTACGAAACGGATGATGACCCGAAAGAATAAGGGTACTGTGTTGGGGCGTCTTTTTTGGAACATAATGTATGATAGACTGTGCCAGAGTAGGCAACGTCGACTGGTTTCGTAGATGACCCAGCGGTGATGGTAATTGCAAAGCGGCTCGAAAATGGAATCTTATAAAAGTGAAATCATTTATTCCACAAAAGCATGGTTACCAATGACTAAACTAGCCCTCGGGGTAATAATCGAACTAAGTTGATCTTCAAAGGGCACTTGTACTATGCGTGGGAAAATGCATAGAAATACATATTGTAATGGACCTATGAGAAATAGCATGATTAAACGACCATCCTGAGTGGCCGAAGACGGCCTAGAGAGAAGAGCTATCCCAGAAACCTAAAAAGTTGGACAAATTGACCGTGAAGGCCCGCCCGCAAGGACTGAAACTCCATCAAAGTGTTCGGTTGACACGTTCTTGCGCGCCTCTTTGCTAGCCAGGTTCGGGAATGTGGAGGGGTCCTTTGAGTGCTTTGATCCCTCACATGTTATTAATACAAAATTAACGTGTCTATACCGTCGTTTTCAAACACATATTGGTAATTATAAAGTAGGAAAAATCGCCCGTCGATACAACATTGAAAACTATCCACCGCTAGCTCATAAAACTAATTTCCTGACTTTCCGACTACACCTCCATGACATCTATCCCTTTGTTCGCCAACTTCCTTTCAGAATCCCAGCATTTTTCCACAATTTACCAAAAAAAAATCCACTCGAATCCACCTATTACGGGGATGGAATGCATTTTGAAAAGAAAACCTACCTGATAACCAACCAATGCCCGTAGCTGAAATTCGGGAGACCAAGAAACCACTTCAAACTTACGCGATTGGACAACTCCACTCTAAACGGCTCCAGCAAAAATAGTGAAATTTTTAAATCCCACCGGCCGTTGATCAGCTGTCCAGCCACGAACCGGTTCACATCTCACTGCGCTCGCCTTGAACTCGACTGAACTCCGAGAGTTCATGTTACAGCAACATGCGCGTGCGTCTACGGATCATCTTATAATGCAATGCATTCAATAATGTGCAATGTGCGGCGAAAGTAAGGGTAATTGCACATTATGGAATGGATAATTTGAGCAAATTAATTCAGAAAAAGGCGAATGAGATTCCGTTCCCGTCGCGAAGCCGCGGTCACTACAATATATACATACAAAGCGGAGTCAGCCAGGGTTGCATCTTGATCGATATTTTTTCATGTATGGCGCTCTGCATTCTTCCTTGTCCTAAGAGCGTGGAGGGTTTCAACGGACAATGAGATTTTTCCTCAAACATCTCCAAAATGTTTATCCCATCTTTTCGTTTTCTCAGTAAGCCATGGACGTTGTCCAGATGGCTTTGTATTTGGAGAATGCTGTTGGCAAAAACAAAGCCAAGGTTCTCAGTCCGATGGGTCATCGTCCTCTTGCTATTTACATTAATGGCCAGAACATCGCAGGCATTGATCAATGTGTATATCTATAATCTGTCATTTCTGCCGAACTTGGTCGTAATTTATATCAAAATATTTATGTATGTATGTTAAGGCGGTATTTATTTCAATTTAAATCCAAAATGTGAACACTTAGGAGTTTTGTTTCTACAAACCCTTTAGATGTAGAGTTCAGAATCCTGTTAAGAAGTTTAACTCTGTGTCAATATTTCATTAACTTTTACCTTCTTATGTATTTTTCAGATAATTCCATCGATTTAATATCCGTTTTACGTAAAAGCTTTACGGTTTACATATGTAAATTAACCCTTTATGACTTCCATTTTTGAGTCCTGAAACAATTTCCTAAGATAGGAAAATCGATGCAGGACTATAATTCAGCGTCCAGGTTAGTCCTTGGGCATCATTTGAAAAGTTTAAAAATAGTAGTGTTTGGTTGTTACCAAATTATAGGCTACACCTTTGAAAAAGCGTCAAGAGTTGGAAGAACCGCCAGTTCGACGTAATTTCAAGAACAGTTTGTTTGTATCTAATCAAATGACGGGCAAAGTGGTCTTTTCGAAGAAAGTCGTGAGTAGTGATGCTTTCAAGTTTCACTTTAAGTTATGGCGAATCCTTGGAGTCTATCCCATAAATGGTTGCACTGTTTTGTATGTAGTGGTGATTATTCTGGGTGCTAGCCTTCCGTTCGGTATGACTATTTCATTGTTCTTCACGGACGGTTTGAAGAATATCTTGTCTAATCTTTCACTGAATATTACTTTTGTCGTATGCAATTTAAAATACTTCAACATCTTGAATCGGAGGCAAAATATACTGGATGTGAATGAATGGACTCAACAACTGGATGCTCGTGCCAATTCTCTAGAAGAACAAGAGCACCTCCGTTCGGCAGTCCGTTTATCTCATAAAATGGTCTATCTGACGTGTGGCGTATTTACTAGTGTGATTATATCAGGTGAACTTGTGGCACTCGTTTCAAATGGAGAAAAGCTGATGTGCCCTGGGTGGTACCCTTTCGACTGGCAGCATGACACGTTAAATTATATTATCGTTCATGGGCATCAGATAGTCTCCCTAGCGATAAATATACTTCAAAATGCAACAAACGACACTTTTCCCCCCGTCTATATGCATATACTGTCGAGCCATATGAAAACTTTGAATATTCGGATCAGTAGATTGGGCACTAATTCAACTGAATCCAGAAAAGATGTAAGTAAGGAACTTCTACAATGTATCAAGGATCAACAGATGTTAGTTGAGTGAGTTCACATCCAAATGCCTCTGAAGGATCTGCGCCTTAATGAACAAAATTTAGATATTTCCAGATGGTCCGAAAAGTCACCTCCTCTGTAATTTTCCTTCAATTCTTTACCACTGGGGTGGAAGCCTGCATCACTGGAGTTTGCTTACTTTTTGCCCAGGGCAACTTACTCGAAATAGCGTATCTTGGACAATACTTTTTGGCTGTTATTATGGAAATATTTCTTTACTGCTATTTTGGAAATGATCTTGTTTACGAGAGCCACCGAATGACTGATGCTATTTATTCATGCAATTGGATGGATCAAGGTAGAAGTTTTAAGAAAATTCTAATAATATTTATGCAATCAACACAGAAAAGTATGACGATTATGGCTGGAGGATTCTTTCCTGTTAATTTATCGGCTTTCGTTTCGGTGAGGAACTCATTTAAGTGCATTTATCTGAAATTTCCCAATCGATTTTTGTTTCAGGTTCTCAGAGGCTCGTATTCACTATTCGCTGTCCTCATGCGTATGACATAAGAAAATGTCTCCGCATTAAAATTAGATCCACTAATCTACGCAACTGCACCAACATTTCACGGTTACTTCAAAGATATTTTGAAATTACATACATAAAAGCACATATGGTTTATGATACCTACTATTAGGAAAAATATTTCGAAAAGCAAATGTATAAACACATTCAACAGCAACTGGAAGATTGACTTCTTCATTAGAAGGAAAAAAAGAGATTAATTATAATTTCCACGAAATAAAGAAAAACAAGCGATTATTGTTACATAGTCAATGTTTCATTATGGAGAGAGTTTTAGACATAAATTAGTATTAGCCGCTACCGTCATCAAGCAACCATGGCTTGTTTCTGGGGACATCAGGGTTTTAAACTTCATGCACGCTAATTTATGATATGCTAACGAAAGCCCTCCGCTCTTATATGTGAGTATCGAATGACCTCCAAGATATCCTCGTGAGTGATTTGAATGGTAACGATAATACAACGGTCAAATTAGTCATCTAAAGCCGATTGAATAACTTAAATATGCCAAGAGTAATAATCACGCACCATCATGGGGCGGAACAGAACAGAGCTCATCAAAGCATTCCCTCTTGCTCCGTTGGATGGCGAGCTTAAGATTTTTGCGGGCTTCCTTATAGGCGCGCTCGTTTTGCCCTTGACAGATTCTGCCTACCGCGCTCTAAGCCGCTCTTCTGGCTCAGTGGCAAGCTGATCGAAGGCTGGCCAGTTCAGGATTCCACCAGTATTTTGGTCTTCTACTAGGGAATGAGCACCTCCTAGGCGTGGACGCGTCACACGCTTTGGCGATGTATTGGGCCACATGGACAGCTCTTTATTAGGTTGGTCTACCCACAGCTCTATGAATGTCTGCTCATCCAAAGTTTAGCAGACCAGCCTGACATCATTCTCAATTTCGGGCATGATGGTCTTCTGTCCGATGACTCCATCCACAGCCCAAAAGAAGATTGCCTGGTGATCGCTGTGGGTGTAGTTCTTGCCGACGCACCAGGGCATACCACGTGCCAATGCAGGGCTGGCAAAAGTTAGGTCTACAATTCATGGCAGACCCCCCTTTCTGAAAGGTGTTTACATAACCTTCGTTATTGGAAAATTGGCCAAAATTATATTCAACTACGCAAAAGCGTCTAATAGACTGCTACTCCACTCACAGGTGCAAACATGAAAACCACCAGCAATCACCTTTGGACCCTTGGGTCGAGAACAAGACTGTCAAGCATTTCTTCGAATTCGGACAATGTCAGACTTGGTGGGAAGTAACAGCTGTACACATATACCCCCCTTATTTCCGCCCACACAAAGCCGCTGGCTGTCTGACTCCCAGTACATTTTATGGCTTGTCGACCCCAGTGGAATCTGTAACCCATATGCCACCGTGACGATTTCTATAGGTGGTCTGCTCGAGTAAATTCTGAGCAATCCTGCATTGATTTAGGTTTATTTGAATGTTTTCATTGAAGTCAGCGCCTTCCTAAATTCCGGGCATTTAACACTTCCAGCAATATGGCACAATGTGCATTTAGGGTCCCCATTGCAGTCTTTGGCAATATGGCCTTTCCGCCACCCCTAAAACTTGAAGCACTTCTTTAAAGAAATCTGCTCTCTCAGACGGCAAACAACCCATCCGATTCAAACCTTCCCGGCCGCCAATAATTTCTGCGCTACGTCCACAGGTAATCGCAGTGTGGTCGTTTGAGTATTGCCATATGCTTTCGACAAGCTTACAATGGACTTCTCGGCAAATTCCTCCAACTTGAACTGTTTCATCAAGACAATGCAAATTTCTCCTTTGGTTGTCACTTCATCGAGATCCTTGCACTGTATGTAGACTTTTTTTTTGGGTCCGTACTGTGGCATTCTCCTCAAGTGAATTCTTAACCTGAGTTCGGAAGTCATCAGTTTTCCCAAGCTGGATTTTTTCTATTCACACATGAGGACACCCTTCTGGATCCTTCGAATCTTGCTAAGATTTCCGCCTAGATCTTTTAGGTCGGGATCAGCTTTGACCTTTTCAGTATCCCCACGCGGGAAAAACTTCCCTTGCTGGAGAGTACAATTGCTTCTGGGCAAATTCGCACTTTTGCCTTTTTCTTCGCCTTTTTATTAACAACCTTGATCCATCCACCGTTTTCATTCCCCTTGGATTTTGCTGATTCGATTACCAGAGCTCGCACTTAGGGGACCTGCTTTCTCTCTTCGGTGCATTTATTTCCATTTTTCGGAACTATTTGTAAGGCATTTTTCCTTTTAGACGCCTGCTGATTTTCCAGAGGATCCACAACTTTTTCCCGAACTGTCTTGTTTGGTGGCAGGTTGATTGCAATACAATAAGGTGGGGAATTTCGTTCCTCCTGCTGTGATTTGTTGTGGACCACTCTAATAGCTCTCACCATATTTTTTATGCTTTGGTGCACATTGTGCTTATCTTTGATGAACTCAGACAGCTCAACTATTTTTGCACCAAGCTGTGTGAAGGGTACTCCCTCTGCATCAGGGCTCTACTTGCCATAAGTCCTAATCGGGTTACTACTTTTAAATAGTCCTTCCTATTTGGCGTTCATTGACTTTCCTTCCGTTATACCTTTTTTAATGTTTAGTATTGACGAACTTCTTCTGAAACAGTCCTTTTCCTGGTCCTGGAGTACCTCCAGTTGTTGCTCCTCCTGTGCAGTCGGTGTTGTTGCTGTTTTTGTCGTCCAACGATCTGCTTTCAATTCCCTATCCGGCTGTCCGGCTGTCCGTCTGTCCGTCTGTCTGTCTGTCCGTCTGTTCGTTTTTTTTGTTGTTAAGGAGGTGGAAATCTCCAAAAGACTCTGGCCTGGACAAGTCAGAGGATGGGATTTTTACCCACTAAAGCCAACGACCCTTTTCTCACTGGTCACATCGCTGTTGCCATCTGCTTATGGCTCTCCCCTTGAGCTTTTTTCACCTTCGACAAATGAAAGATGGACCTGGTGTTATATATGTTCATCATCTCGGTTGCCAGAATGTCAACCGGGATCAGTCCTGAAATGACGAACGCTACATCCTCAAGGCTGTTATTCTGAAGATCGCAATGAGTTTAGGCGCATTACCTAAAACATGGAGCGCTTTTCCCCAAACTGGACTACATGGAACAAAGTATAATTCACCACCCCGGCTATAAGCAGCCTGCAAGTATGCCGCAGCTCTCCTACGTTCGGCACCAACCTTGCCTTGTCGAATCTGCCCCCCACATCATCGTCAAAGTTTCTGCACGGTTCACTAATGAACGGAATCTCCATTGCGGATTCATAAGTGGCCTCCGCTAGCAAATCTTGTATTAACCTCATTTTTTCACACACAGCATTTAACGGCTTCCTAAATTTCGCGTATTTACCACTTGCGGCAATATGCCAGTTATCGCGTCCCTCCTCTCCTTCGTATAAAACGGCTGCCTACCTACCTTAATAACTCGGACCATATTCTTGGCTTGTCCACGACCCAGGCGCTACAGTCTAGGGACATAGGCGCCCGGAAGCCCGCTTGCTCATGCCCAAAAGCAGCCGGTACTTTGGTTCCGAGCCCCTGCACCGTAACTTTAACCCTTCTCAATTCGTCCATGTTGGTTTCATTTTCTGAGTATCTTTCCCATAGCTAGCAAACACTAGCCCATGCACAGTGAGAAAATAAAAGTGGATCAGTACATATTCACACATCAGTCGGTATGCCCCTATCCGCCACCTGGAATCGCGCTGGATAGGAGATCTGGCAGCCCCTCATAGGTCGGCCTGTCCGTCTGTCTGTATGTCGGTCTATCACAAGTATTTTTCTGGGAAACGGTTATAACGATTCGCACCGAATTTGTTGGAAAAGTCGGAACTATGAACGCGCACGCATACAGTTAGTTACATCATTCTACGTCGAACTTAAGGAAAGATCCCCATGTATGCAAAAGGAGAGGTACATTTTTTTCAAAAAATATAGTCATGTGGGGTATCCAATGAAAAGTCTGGATTGATACTTTGCAAAGCCGGCCTTATTTTTGACATTTCTTGGAAAGGTGAGGATTGCGGCTCTTTTTATCAACATTTGTATTTTGTACTTTTTTTTTCGTTTAAAGCATGATATCTAAACGAAAGTGCATAATAAAAGATAAAAACGGACAACTCCAAACCGAATCGATATCTTAATAGCGAATAGAGAACTGTAAAATAGTCCTCAAATTCGTTCTATCCCTTATAGCATTAGATATCGTCTTTTAAACTGAGACTCGAAGAAAGACATTACAATTCCCGAAACAAAATAGATCTAACTGTATGTGAAGCACTCTATGTAATGCACATCCTGATTTGTAGTTTTCCTCGGGAATAAAAGTAGATTTTGCCACACTAGTCCCTTCACGTGGCAACCAACTTTTGCTGTCTTCTCACTCATTTATTTATATATTATATCTAGCTCCACTCATGGAAATTTTATCACAAACGAAGCTAGGAACTCTTTAAAAGCAAACACAATATTAGGAATTCGATTCGTTCGGAAAATTACAATCCCCGTTTCACGTTTAGAATCCCAGCTATTATTAATCTATCAAAATCTATCTATGGCACTACTTTACACTCAAAAATCCATCTCCATACTTAAAATATAAATAATTCAGTCACCTAATCATAAACTCGGAGCTGTTCAGACATGAAATTAGTTCTTGGTCAATGGAATTTCAAAAGCAGTTTGATTGAATCCCCACAAATGTCGGGTAAAGTGCCGACCCCTAGAAAAGTTGTTAGCAGTAATGTTTTCAAATTTCACTTTACATTTTGGCGAATTCTTGGGGTTTTGCCCATCAATAGTTGTAGCATTTTATTTTCGGTGATAATTATTCTGAGTTCCAGCCTCCCTCTTGGTATGACGATTCTAGTTTTCTCCTTAGATAATCTGAAAGATATCATGTCAAATCTCGCGGTCAACATCACTGCTATCGCAATCAATTTGAAATTTCTGAATATTTTCCTTCGACGACGAAAAATTGTGGATATCAACATTTGGGTTCACCAATTGGACACCCGCGCCAATTCTGTCGAAGAGCAGGAGTGCCTCCGCTCGGCCGTTCGAAGAGCGCACAAAATATTTTATTTGACTTTGGTCCTCTTCGCTGGTGCAGTTGCTTTAGGTGAACTCTTGGCCTTACTCTCGAACGGAGAGCGCCTAATGGGCCCGGCGTGGTATCCTTTCGACTGGCGGAATTGCAACCTAGCATTTTTAATTGTCCACATGCATCAAATAGTAGTACTTTCATTATACATCCTTCAGAATGTATCAAACGATACTTTCCCAGCAGTCTATGTCATCATTTTGTCAAGCCATGTGGAAACTTTGAATATTCGAATCAGAAGGTTGGGTGTGAACTCCGCGAACTCCCAAAATTTTGGTAACGAATTAATACAATGCATCAAGGATCAACAAATGTTAGTCAGGTGAGTTAACTCTTTCGAATCTAAACCCTTACAGAATTTAGACTAAAATCACCGAAATTTAGATATTTTTACAGAGTCCAAAAAGTTACTTCACCTGCAATTTTCCTTCAATTCTTTGTCACTGGAATGGAGGCCTGCTGTCTGCGTGTTCTATGTCAAAGGCAACTTTGTCGAGGTGGTATACTTCGTAGAATATTTTACGTGCATGATCCTGGAAGTGTTCCTTTATTGCTACTTTGGAAGTGAGCTTGTGTACCAGACCCATCGTATGACTGATGCCATTTACTCATGCAATTGGATAGATCAAGATAGAAAGTTCAAAAAAATGCTGATAATGTTCATGCAATCCACACAGAAAAGTATGACTATTATTGCTGGAGGATTTTTTACAGTCAATTTGGCAGCATTTGTCTCGGTGAGAATTATAATCTAGAACGCATTTCATAACAAAGCTTTAAATCCTTTCTTTTTTCAGGTTCTCAAAAGCTCATATTCTGTATTCGCTCTACTGATGCGGTTGACCTAAAACTTATTAAAACTTTCACACCGATGTAATCGCTATGCTCAATTGCACTAAGATTTCGCACGTCTTTGAAAGGCATTTTTAAATATCAAAAATTGTTCACCCTCGTTGTCGTAGGTTATAGTATATTGTCCAATATATAAGCCCACATGGAAATATATGCATGATCATGACTGACTGACTCATTTCAATCCTAGAGCGAAGAAGGTGAAAGTGTGTACAGGCTACCTTAATAGGACTGACTGCCGATGCTTCTTGAATTTTTTTAAGGTTTTGTTTGTAAAACAAATTAGATTCAATGTCTGTCTGTAACTGTAACTGTAATCTTCAAAAGACTCTGGCCTGGGCACGCCAGAGTGTGGACTTTTTACCCACCTAAACCGCCTCCGACTCCCCCCTGCCCCATGGAACCACCATAAGGTATTACATCAAGGAGCGGAGTTAACTTACTTTAGCCATTTCTCCTATCTTTTATGATCAACGTTCGTAGCCGCACCTTTTTCACAGCTTGCCTTAGATGGATCATCAAGTCTTTCCCATCCCAATTCTCCTGCGATGCTAGCATTCTACTCACCACATTTTGCGGTATCTGTGCTTCACCTAAAGTTTCCTCCAGGTTTCTCTTCTCGCCCCTGAATTTCAGATAGTGGAAGAATATGTGCTCTGGGTTCTCGTGGACAATTGGGCGAATCGTCCAATTTTAACCTATAGAGGTGCTGGATATTACAAATGCAGCCTTATCTGAGGCGGTTCTCAAGACAGAGCACATCCTTAAGGCTGTTCTCCTATAGAATGCACTCAATTTATGAGCATCACATGATATGCGAAATGCCTTTCCCTAAATGGCATAAAGCAAGATCAAACTCACCACCCTGGCAATAAGTAGCCTACAAGTGTACCATGGCTGTTCCACGTCCGCCACTATCCTTGCGAGGGCCATACTTGGCGTGGATCCCTTCTAACAAGCATATTCACGTATTGTTCAAAAGTTAACTTCGTATCTATCGTCACCCTCAAGTATTTTACAGTCGGCTTGGAAATGATGATGTGATTGCCGACTCTTACTGGGGCGTAATTTTGCTTCCGGCGGTTGATGGTCCACCGTAGTGGGCCACGAACGGAGCGCTGTGGTACGCCGCGAAGATAACGTACTTCTTGGGTCCATCACCGGACTCATATCAGCAGGTACTCAAATCGTCGCCAGGCACTTTCGTATAAGGTTCCAATTGACCGAATTGAATGCATTCCCCACGTCCAGGGTCACCACCACGAAATATTTGGTCGTAAAATCCCTTCCGCGAATTGCTTTTTCGAACCAGCAATTTTGATGTCATCAATGGTTGATCTGGTGGTCAAAGCGTAGTATAGACCCCAGGGCGAAACGTGGAACGATGGAGCATAAAACCTGGGAAACGCCTGCTCAACCAACACCTCCACCTCCATGTGGTGACCGCTAGGAACTCTTTCTTAACCAAAAACTGCATACGGAGAAGGATGAAAGCGAGTCTCCCGCACCTGAAAACGGGACAAATCCTCCAGGTTGGGAGTTTGGTAGGGCTGACGACCCTACACGGAAAACCAACGTTACGAAGCCACAAAGTTGCAGGAGATGCGTTGAACAGGGATCCGTTTCCTGGAGAAGGGCCACTACACCATATATTCTAGTGGCCATCCAGTAAACCGTGTGCTCGGAGTAGGTTTCTCCGTCAGCTAAGACATGCAACCTGCTGTTATCGGCTTTCAAAATATAAGCTAAAGGCTATACACTCTACTTGCGGGAGAAATTTAGAAATATAAGGCTCATAAACATTCACGCCCTTACAGAGGAGACTGCAGAGTGGGAGAAGGATACCTTCTACGAAGCAATTGAGCAATCCCTCAAAGCCTGTCCCACGTATGATATCACAATCATACTTGGAGATTTCAACAGTCAAGTAGGGGTGGAGCCCGTATTCAGGCGATACGTTGGCTCCCGTAGCTTACATAGGGATACCAATGATAACGGAATGCGGACTATTCAGTTAGCAGTATCGCACGAAATGGTTGTTGGAAGTACCTGGTTTGCGCGGAAAGCGGTCCACAAACGTACGTGGGCCTCCCCAGACGGGACCACTTTCAAACAAATTGACCACGTGTTGACTGAACGGCGCCACCTCTCAGCCATGATGAATGTCAGAACATATAGGGAGCCAATGTAGACTCGGATCACTATCTCGTTGGCATAATGCTCCGAGCTCGAATTACGACACCACCTACAATCCCCGTTGACAATCAGGTGAGAGTGAATACTGAATCCATTCACAACTCAGCCCTCCATAACACCTATAAGAGGGAAATGGATGCCACAATAACCGCAGCTTACAGATGCCCTGGAGATGAAGCATCAGCAAATGATCTTCACAACCACCTGAAAAGCGTTATCATTAATACGGCCACAAAAAAAGAGTCGGAACGGCTGGTTTGACGAAGAATCTAAGCTAGCAATGGAACGGAAGAATGCTGTAAACTGTTGGATTCTCAACGAACGCGGGCACGCGCAGAGGCCTACCAAGAACTTCGTCGCACGGAGAACCGACTTCACAGACGGAAAAAGGAAGCCTGGGAAAACCAACAAGTTTGTAAACTCGAAAAGTGCAAGGAGCAACCACACCAGATGCGGCAGTTTTACAAACAAATCAGAAGAACGAAAACACCTCGATGCTCATCCGGCCGAGATAAAGAGGGAAATCTGATGGCAGAATGGGCATATTGGAGCGATCGGTTGAGTATTCTGATGAACTGCTCAACAAGCAAAATATCGGCGTCCGTGCAATCCACCGGCTTAAGACCCATAGGTCCCCCATAGGAGCCGATGCATTACAGCCGAACTGGTTAAATATGGGGCGATTAACTACACCAAGTGGTTCAACTGATTCCCTAGGTGTGGGACAGCAAGCTGCTGAGTGCTATCTATAAGATATTCTCCGCTATCTTGCTAGGCCGGATAGCCCCACACGCCCACAACATCATTGGTCCATACCAAAGAAGCTTCACTCCAGACAAATCATATGGATACCAGTTGCACCATCTTTTCATTGACTTTAAAGCCGCTTATGATAGCATAGCCAAGGTAAAGCTGTACACGGCTATGAGAGAATTCGGTATCCCGACCAGATTAATTAGAATAGCTAGGCCGACCCTGATCAACGTGCAAGGCCACATAAAAGCAGCAGGATCACTCTCAAGACAATTCAGCATCAACAGCGGTCCCAGACAAGGGGATTTCCTATAATCTGTCCTCTTCAACCTGGCCCTGGAGAAAGTGATTCGCGATGCAGACGTAAATGCGGGAAGCACCATTCTCTTTAAGTCCACCCTACTACTGGGCTTCGCTGGCGATATTGAGATTACGGGAAGAATATCCCGAGATGTACAGTCTACCTTCATCCAAATCCAGCAGGTGGCGCTGCGCATTAACGAAGGCAATACGAGGTTCATGGTGACAACGTCAGTGCCAAAAACAAAATTGAAAGAACAAAGAACATCGAATCGCACTGGTCAAACGAAAATAATAAAGATAGGAGACTATAACTTTGGGACCGTTGATAATTTCTCCCCTCTAGGGTCGAAAATCTCGAAAATAATAAAGATAGGAGACTATAACTTTGGGACCGTTGATAACTTCTCCCCTCTAGGGTCGAAAATCTGGCCCGATGGCAGCTCAGGCAGCGGGTTTGCCTGAGCTATTTTAGTTCTGGCCATTGGCTCCGATAGTCCTTGCAGCTTTTCTTCAATGTCAAGCTATTATGCTTCTCCTCCGACATTCACTTCCTTGCTTTTCGCTGTCCAGCTTAACCCTAGAAAGTCTAAATCAAAGTCGTCCAGCTTCCGCTGCTTTGGGCAGGACCTCTACTTGCCAGCTTATTCCCGCCACCCAGTGTGTCCCCCAAAGCATCCTTCCTTTGCTTCTCCTTATGCGCATGTACAAATGTGCTGCCTAATCTATAATTAATGAGGTATTTTTAATTTCCGCAAAAGGTCGATCATTTGCCCTTTACGTAAGAAGTCTGCCTTTTACTTCCTCCTTGCTTCTAAAAACTCTCCATCATCGCGATCCATGATGTAAGTAATGAGGAGGTGTAAAACCTTCCCCGTCTCAATTGCAGTGGCTTTGGGAAGGAAGGCCATTACCATGTGTAACCTCAGTATAATGCCTAGCACATGTCGACCATTCCGTTCTTTTCCTTTCTGGCGATTTAAGGACTGTAGTCTTAAGCCATTCGCCGCGTCCTCTGTTGCGTGATTTAACAGCGATAGCATATGCTAGTAAACATGAGCCCCTTATTCCACATCTCCACGACGATGAAGTCCTCAATTATCGCCTGCACCTCACGAGTAAGTTTTTGTTCCGGAAACACTTTTTGCGGTATAGCCAATCAAATGCTCTTTACCGAAAAAGCATACCTAACAACGGGTCTCCTGCTCTCTAGGGCATAAGTTTGGACTTCGTAAGGAGAAGCTCCCTCTTGTAGGCTGAACCCAATTGCTCGTCGCCTATTTGACTCCGATGTTGTAGGTTTAGGTATCCTTCCTTAAGTGCAGATATCATTTAGCCCCTACACCACTGGGGCCTGCCATCTTCCTGATGACGGATATTCTCTCTTCTTGAGCGAAGTTACTTGTGTCTCAGTGTTACGAAGCAGTGCCTCTACCTGATGGGACGATTCGTTTATGGTACCGGGTCCCAATTGTTTGCTGTTTGTTTTTTCTTCTTTTGTATTTTTTTCACAGCAGTACTCATATGATTTCCACGAGTATAGGGGCTGGCAAGTCCGCTATGACATACCTTGACTCTTGGAGAGCTACATCCATCCAAACCAGAGAGAGGTAGTTTGGCTCCCAAAATGCCACATTTGCTATCAGTCTATCTTGCAGTTCACTTCTTGACCCCTTTGGGGCAGTTAGAATAGCATTATGGTTCTATAAGCTTAAGGGGTGGCTCCTGATAGATACGAAAAGGGGATGTGCATTTTACTGCATGTACTTATATGCGATATCAAATAAAAGATGATAACTATTACTTTTGAATGCAGATCAAAATTTTGGTGAAGGGTATGCAAAACCGGCAAGCCTGAAAAAAATTAGCAAGCTGCTCCTATTTGATATCTAGTTATCAAAATATCCCCCATATTGATATTTTTCAAATATAATTTATAATGATTCGGAGCTTGATTTCCCCTTATCGTTAAATTCAGGAATTTTAAATCATATCGCCTACCTCAATGTTCTCCCTCCCCATCCTCAGGCACCACCTTGTCATGGTGGGGGAGCCTGTAATAGTTTACTACTACACTAAGGGTGTCCAAAAATACATGAAAATGGAAGCAAAGGATTGTAACTCTCCAAGTTGTAAGAGGTCATAGATTTCGAATCCACCCACGACTTTGAGAAATCAGGCCGTGGCCGAGGTACGGATGTTGGAGGCCTCACCAGATTCATGTTCCTCTACGGAGAAATCTGTGGAAGATAAACTCTCCACTTCAGTGTAAAACCTACACCCGGTGTCTACGGCGCGGTCAGCCAGAAAGGGTAGGAATGTAACTTCCTAAATGAGTGGAACTGAAAACCTGATTACAGCCGGCTTGCCGGTGACACCGTTGCCTAACTCTTCCGAAAAACGGGAGTGGAAGGCTCGGCAGAATGAAACTTTAGCCGCAAAGAAGAAGGGACTGCAGGCTTCAGTGTCAGAATCTTTTCTTCCGCCTCTACCAGGAAACGCGGAAGAAACGGAAGCTGACGATGTGAATGCAACTGGTCTAGTTCCGGTGTGTGGAAGCAGCTCCATACAGCCCGGAAATCGTTAACCTGGGAGAGATTCCAGCCGTCGACAACGGAAGGCACTGCAAAAGAATGCGAAGTTTCTTGCGAATGAAGACATGGGCGGCACCAAATGTGGCGATATCGAGAGAAATTGTAAGGTTTGAAAAAAGCTGATAACCCCAGTGGGATTCACACTAGGCATAGGACCTCCATCAATGAAAGATCCTCGGGACCGAGGGCCTGCTATCTGATGTCAAATTGTTAGAGGCAACCATGCTAAAACAATTCTGTTCCCAGGACCTTGTTGCGGTCAACTTTCAATACCAGGTTAATGGTAAGGAGAAGGAAGGCATAGCTCTGCTCACTTACCCTATCATTTTGGAATCTGGTAGTGTGTGACCTTGAACTCGTAATAGGTTGTGATGCGAAGGCCCAGCATATTTGTTGAAGTAGTAGCAAATGCAATCCTAGAGGAGAGGTCTGTTTGATTTATCATTTCGCCCCTACATTCGTGAGACCAAGAAGAAGTAAAGTAATTGACCCAACAATCTGAACTTCAAAGTTGTTGAATGTTGACGAATGCTAGATGAATGCTCACTGTCAGATCACCGTTACTTAGAATTTAGTCTGACTACTACAGGCGAATAGTCTGCAATACAAAAACGGAATTCTAGAAAAACGGATTGCACAAAGTTCAATGAACTTCATGCCGACAAAGTGAAGCTCTCTTTTAGAGTGTAAGGAACTGGATGGTGAAACGGAGGCTTCCAGGCTGAGTCGAGTCCCTATTAAGGATGAGTCGGCCAAAATTATCCTTGGAATCCGGTTGATAATTTCAGAAACCCCCGAGTTAAGTTTATACAGAAGGCACCCCAGGAGAACAAGTCTCAAAAGTGGTGGGAGGAGAATTGACGGTTTCTGGAAACATTTTAACATAAAGGTATTGCAAGGAAAATTGGGACCCTGCGAGAGCGATTGTTACCAATGAAAAGGCGAGAGCTGCTACACTATCACTTGAATACTTCAAACCACCTGGCATGGATGGCATCTACCCCCGCTTAGAACAACTGCCAAGAAATATTTTTCGGAGATGTCTTGCTCTGGGCTACGTGCCCTCCGCTTGGCGTCAAGGCGGCCTATCGGCTACCAAATCGGCTTAACATCATTTTCGCTGAAATGTCAGGAGCGACCGGTTGAGCATCCTATTTACGAGAAGGCGCTAAGGATGCACCCACTAAATGAAAACCAACGTGGAAAATCGTGAGTCTGCTCTTCGATCTTTGATTTCAAAGATTAAAGGAGCGTTTGACTGAGCGCCCTTCCAAAAGCTCTGTGATGCCGCCAAAGAGCATGGTGTTGATAAAACTTCAAGTGGATCTACGATATGCTATCGCAGAAATTGCTGTGTGTTGAAGTGGGTGTCGATCGCTACCTAACAATGGAAGTAACGAAACGCTGCCCACAAGGAGGTGCGCTATCGTCACTTCTGTGGAATATGTTGATCGACACTACTATGCGAACTGCAAAATCTGTCAGTGCACATTCAAGCTTATGCGGATGACATGAATGTGCTAGTTGTTGGTCGAGATCTTAGAGCCATGTGTCGAAATATACAGCGCACCTTTGATTTGATTGACAGTTGGTTCATCGAGCATGGACTTTCAGTAAATTCAAAACCACAATGGTATTACTTACAAAAAGGAGGATATGATCTTGCCTTCCAGAGATAAGAGCTACAACCCTTCAACACTCCGAAGAAGTGAAATATCTGGGAGTTATTCTAGACAACAAGCTGCTTTGAAACAAACATACAGAGGAAAAAATGAAACGAGCTCTCACAGCTCATAGGCGGGCCTTTGCCTCAATATAGGCCCCAGGTAATAATGTGGATATATGTTGCTATCATTGGGGCGATGTTCGCCTATGCATTCGCAAGGTAGTGACTGTAAACTAGCTACATGGACAAGAACTGTGGATTTGGGTGTCACCGGCGCAGCTCTGAATGCATTACTCAATTTACAGTCCTTAGATTTGTTTATTCAGAGCACTGAAATGAGAGCAGTTCAATGTCTAGTTCCATTAGATCTTTTGGGAAAGAATGGACGTGGGGGCATGAATCCAGTTTTCGTAATACCATGTGATTCTCGGATCCAAGTACTTCCATTTAATAGAAAATATGAATTTATCTTCAATCTTAGGGCAAACTGGGGCGAACCAGAAGAATGCATGTCAAGATATACTGACGTCTTCGTCACTGATGGATCAAAAACAGAACAGGGTTCTGGAGCAGGAATCTACCTTTCGAATAAAAAGGAGAAGTGGACTTTTCCCTTGGGGCAATATACAAGGGTCTTCCATGCTGAAGTGTATGCGATCCTAAGGGCGGCAACCTGGATGATTGACGAGTGGTTGAAGGGCAGGCGCAGATTTTTAGTGCTGGTGTGCTACAACTGCAGCAGTTAGCAGCACATCCACTAACGGAAATCTTCCGATACATAAACGAAGTCGAGATATTCCAAATACTATGGACCACTAGGGTCTGAGTTCTCACAGGTGCCTCTCCCCACCTCAAATACGCACAGACATATACACACACCCATCTCAGCTATCCGTCAGGATGGGAAATCTTCCCATGAGTTAGATATACTCCAAATTGTAGTCATCTCTGAATAAATATCAACGTGTGGTTGATCCGCACCCTCGCATACCCTCCCTCCTCCTAACTTAAGCGACTTTAGTAAAGTCACTTCAATTGACATTCAAATACGTTGCAGAGGATGCACATTTAAAGGCTAATTAATTAGAACCCAAAAGGACTTCCCTCAACTGACCAGCCATATAATAAGATTCACACTCGTTGTAAGACCAAAGAATGAATTCCCCCAACTGCCCATTATGCTGAAGGATTGAACGCAATCATTAACTTTTCAGCAAGTTCTAGTCAAGGTTACCTGCCTAGTCAACAGTCTTCATTGCTGGCGTGTGCAAGTATTTAATACGTAATGACCTACATAAGACCGTCAAGCCACCTTACATTATGTATATCACGAGCACATTCCAAAGTATAGGTATCGGTTCCTTACGACTTCAATTTATCGCACTATTTTCAACGCAAGCTACGATAGGATACCATGAAATATAAACCAGTCAGTATTCAGATTATTTCCTAGATACCAATTGAACTAACTATCTAATTATAGAGTACACCTCTGGGAAGCGGTTGACATGTAAAAGGGACGATAGTCCATGCCAAGTCGAAAGTGGTAACAGATAAGTCGCCAACTATCTAATTATAGGCTACACCTTGGGAGAAACTCTTTATTTTGTGGAAGCAACTGCTTAACCATCTCATGTATTTTTTATGATCCCTGGGAATACCTTGGGGTAGTTCAGAGTTTGACGGAATTGCACAAGTAGTACATTTATAGCCTCACAAATGATTGGCACAGTGGAGAAGTCGAAGAAAGTTACTAGTAGCGATGCTTTCAAATTTAACTTTAAATTTTGGCAAATCCTTGGTGTCTACCCTATTCGGAGTTGTAGTATTTTATATGCAGTGTTTATAACCCTGAGCGGGGGCTTAACAGCAACTATGACCATATTTCTATTCAGCTTAGACCGACTAAACGATATTTTGTTGAATCTCTCAGTAAATGCTACTTCGGCTGCAATCAATTTGAAATCCCTCAATATTTTTTTTCGACGACAAACTATCCTTGATGCTAATATTTGGATTCGCCATTTAGATTCACGCGCCAGTTCTGCACAGGAGCAGGCATGCCTCCTTTTGGCAGTTCGAAGAGCACGTATAGTCTTTTATCTAACGTGCGCCATGTTTTTTAGTTCAATTATATTAGGAGAATTCGCAGCTCTTCTGTCAAATGAAGGAAAACTGATGTGTCCCGCCTGGTATCCTTTCGATTGGCGATATTCAATTTTAGGATATTCGATTGTCCACGTACACCAGATGGTGGTACTTATGATATATGCACTCGAGAATATTTCTAATGATACTTTTCCGGCCGTTTATATGCTTGTACTAACGAGTCATGTGAAAACCTTAAACATTCGAATCAGGAAATTGGGCATGGACTCAGCTAAGTCCTGTAAAGACAACTGCCAGGAGTTGATACAATGCATCAAAGATCAACAGATCTTAATTGAGTAAGTTCGATTTCTCAGATACAAACATGAATCTCATTAGACGAAATTTAGATATTTTCATATGGTTCGGAAAGCCACTTCAGCTGCAATTTTCCTTCAGTTTTTCGTCACTGGAATTGGAGTCTGTGTCACTGCTGTTTGTGCATTCTTTGCCAATGGGAATCTATTCGAAATCATATATTTGGCAGAATACTCATTGTGCATTATTCTGGAAATATTCCTTTACTGTTATTTCGGGAATGAACTCGCGGACGAAAGCAATCGTATGAGTGGTGCAATATACTCATGCAATTGGACAAATCAAGACAAAAGCTTCAGAAAAAATTTGCTAATCTTTCTGCAGTCAACACAGACAAATATGATGATTGTTGCTGGAGGAATTTTCCCTGTCGATTTATCAACATTTGTTTCGGTGAGACATGGATTTTCCAAAGTATAATATTTGACCAAACTTTATTGAATCTGCTTCCTCTAGGTTATGAAAAGTTCATACTCACTCTTTGCTGTGCTGATGCAGATGACATGAAACGGCCCAATAAATTAACATCGGTATTCTATAATAGTTAAGTTCTGTTGCAATAATATTCAAAATCTCCTTTCATGTATACACATAATACGTAGAAGTTGGAAAAAAAGCAAAATGTTGGCGCTTACCTAGAGATACTTCGAAATCTTTATGTATGGCAAGAAAATGACATAATTGGTACAGACCATACTAAGATTAATGAAAAATTAGGTAATCGTTTAGTCACCAAGTCTACTGCATGAAAAGTTCCTAGCCCGATTTATACTACAGGTACGGCAGTTATTCGCCTTTGTAATCGGCAACTTGCAACGTAGGAAGAAGATTTTATCGCACCTGAAGCTTTGATTCAATAAAAAGGCGGAAAAGTTGAGAAAGGAGACTAACCGCGTCATGTCAGCACACCGTTGACATAGATAAATGTTCTATCAACACCTGCAGATATTGAAAGCCCCTTCAACCTATGCAGGCAATGCACTCAAGAAAGTAACTTCGATGTAGACCAGGCAGCAGCCCTCTGAAGAAGTATTTGCAACCAGTCCTGCAGTGATTAGGAAGTAACTAGGCTACAATAGTATATGCAATCATATCAGGCCCTTTCCCAACGGGAGTTGAAAAAGGTCACCTATTGAGCAAAGAAGTTCAAGGCCGCTAGACTTTCAACAACGGCTTGCTCTGGAAGATATTGTTTCTGGCACGGAGAGGCGAATACTGGTAGGCGGTGATTTTAATGCTAGAGCCCTTGAATGGGGCATGCCTCAGCCAGGCTCCAAAGGAAAACGGATCCTGGCGAGAACTGGACCCATAATCTTAAACACCAGATCCACGTCAACGCAAGTTTGCGTCGAAATCTTTTGCTCATTCGGCGGCCCGGTGGTGAGTCCTGAAAGATTTCTCAGGAAGTGATCACCAGTACATCGCGTTCCAAGTGGTTTACACTACTTGTCGGCATGCACCAATCCGGCACTCCCCTGCGTATAGAATGTCGCAGGGTGAACATCGGGAAGCTCATCGAAACTCCTGGAATAGACAGAATCGCTCTGGAGGACCCTTCGGAGGTGGTAACATTGCAGTTGACACTGTCGTAGACTCAGTGATGAACTTGATCACGACTACGTGTGAGACTTCCACTCCCCGGAGGGTACTATTGGACGGCAGAAATTGTCGACCAATGGAAGGGGTGTCAAAGCTCCTCCATTTGACACAACATTTACATGCCAACGAAAAGGTATGCGCTATAAAGTCATTGTATAAATCAACAAAAAGGAGACTCCGCACGGAATAAATAAAAGCAAAGTCCGCGGCTGACAGAACCTGGTGAACGAGGTGAATGAGGACCGTAGGGACTAGGCTATAAATTTGTCGCCTGACTATAAAATTATTCGGGGCCCTGCGGAAACTGTACATACTAACTACCTTGCAGATGGACCGCATTGTACGAGCAATATTCCCCGGACAATCTGCACGGGTTGATGTTGATAGCGCGGAAAGCGTCGAGGAATGCCCCCTTTTCGCAATAAGAGAGCTCAAAGAAGTGGTTCTCACAAGGAAAAGCAAGAAGGCGCCAGGTCCTGATGGCATCCCGGCGGAGCTTTTAACGCGTGCTTCAAGGGGGCCATTTTTTCTTGTCGCTGGAAGGTAGCGAAACCCGCACTGATCAGCAAAGGAAAAGGAGAGCAGGAGCTGCTATCTGCATACCGACCGCTGTGTATGTTTGACACGGCCCGGAAAATGGTCGAAAAGTTCATCAAGAATAGGCTCCCTGAAGGGATCCGCGCTGCCAGGGACTTACCCCCAAGATAGTTCGGGTTCAGAATAGAGAAATCCACGGTGAATGCTGTTATGGAAGTTGAGGATGCAGTTCATCGAGCCGAGGCACACAGCCACGACGGACAATACTCGCCATAACCCTTGATGTCAGAAATGACTTCAATTCCGCTAGGTGGGCAGATATGCTAGGCATAGGAAACTCATCTCACGTCCCAAACCATCTCTCGTGGATATTGAGGGATGCTCTTTGAGACGCTAGAGAGCCTCTGGAACACTTCCTACCATATTTTGTTAACACTTGAAATGCCAGAAGAGTCACGCCTGATCGATTTTTCATGCGACGTTGCGGCACTTGCTGCCGGAGGCACTGTTGAACAGCCGCAAAGCAAATTCGGCATATTGATGCAACGGATAAGAGGATGAATGACTGTTCGTGGTTTGAACTTTACGCTAGAAAAAAACGAAGTAGTCATCTTGACCAGAAAGAGAATCCCGGCTCTGCGCCCCATATCGATCGGCTATTTTTAGGGTCAAAACCGGTAGTTAAATACCTTGATTTGGGGGCCGCAGCTGGCTTTGAATGGCCTAATGGCGAATGTTGGAGGTCTTATATCTCCTAGCAGTGTCTTCTTATAGGAGCAGCGCATTTCATTCTGCTCAATGGCGCAGAGGGATGAGTCCTTAACAAGGAGGTGCATCGTAAGCGCCTTGCTCCGTGATAACAGGAGTGATCCCCGTTGCCCTCCTTACTAAGTTACGTAAATCTATCTACAGCAGCTAAGGTGACAACTTAAAAGGGGTGGTTGCCCGTGAGAAACAACAACGCACCCTTACCGACTGGCAACTCCCTTTCCAAAATGAACCAAGAAGCAGGTGGCGTGCGCGGCTCATCGACAATTTAGATCCGTCGCTGAACAGAACGCATGGTAAGATTGATTACTTCCTTAATAATAATAATGATAATCATTGGCGCAACAATCCATATTGGATTATGGCCTTGAAGTGTGTTAGAGCACTTCATTCCACATCGTAACGGTACACTACAGTACTTCCTAATGCAACTTTGAAGCGGGCATGGAGGTTTGTAGTCTTACCTGCACAAGATTGGGAAGGCGCAATCTCCTGATTGTGTGTTCTGCAGTGGAATGGCGGATGACGCTGAACGCACCTTCTTCTTTTGTGAAAAGTAGGACAACTTCCGTCAGCAGCTTTATGCAAACATAGGAGAGCTCTCTCCAGGCAACATTGGCAGAGAAATACTAAAGAGCACTGGTAGATCGAGTCGTTTTGCTCATTATGTTCGGGCTCTTCTTATTGCAAAAAAAGATTGAACTTGATTGGCGGTAAAATAAATTAAATGCGTAGTGAGTCGACTTGGCAGTGATGCTATGCCACCACCTGAACCATGACCCTGCTACCGCTCCACGGTTCCATGGATGATGTATTCGGAATTTTGATATGGTAGTCCGTATCCGCCACTGGACGTTTTCCAGATCGATTTTCATCCACGGCAATATTCCGAGTGCATTAGCGAGTGAAGGGATAGCGAAAGTATCAATGCGCTTATTTTATTCTTCCCCGGGAGATACGATTTCAATACCAACTTCACACCACGCAGGAATTCGAACCGCAAAGCATACTTCAGATCACAAACTTGCGGATGATTTCCTTGGAGAATTCCTACATATTTGTAGGAGACTGTCTCGGTCGTAGCTTGGATGTAGAGGTCACCAATGCTATGTCCGGCTTGCAGCTCGTGATGATCTTTCCGGATGGCTGGGATACGGCATTGATCTGACCCAAATTCAATTCGAATTCCATTCGACAGCTAAACATGTCTACTGATCGCAACAGACTTTTAAGGCAATCATATTGTTGATATCATCTAAGTACAAGTGTGTTAGGTCACACTTTGCCATACTTCATTGTGAAATCATGCCCTCTAGTATCATTCACTAACCATGAAAGGGGTTCAGTGCCATGCAAAATCAAAGGAGGCTGCCCTCCGTATGTTGATAGGCTCTAAGGTGTTGGCATCCACAGATGAATGTACGATAAGGTGGTATACCACCCTTCTATTAGTATCGACAAGAACTTTATTAGTTTTGGATCAATGCGATACAGATGTAGGACATCGATTAGCCAAGTGTGTTTAAGTTGCGAAAGCCTGGGCATATTCAATATAGCAACTAAAGGTTTCTTTGGCTTCTAATTGCTTGTGCTAAAACTACTCAGTCGATAATGAGATACTCATTGCAACCCCTTGATCCGAATCAGCAGCCCTTCTGCTCCGTCGATAGAATGTTATTGTTCTCGAGGTACGCACTGACACTTCCACTAATAACGGACGTTATGAATTTGCAGAGGCCTGGCAAGCAAGTATAATCGGTTTAATATTTGTGACGTCCCACACAGTGTCTATCTTAGGGATAAGGTAGGTAATCCGCTCAGTGAAGAAGGGTGGAAATTCCTCTTTCTGTTTAATGACCTAGTTTATGCTTTGTGCCAACCTAATCCAGACCCGGAGTTCTCAAGTTCTTTGAGCTATTTTCGACTTGTTGAACCTCCTCTTCGGCAACATCCGCAAAATTCATGGCTGGTGCCGTCGGTGGTAGCATACTGAGCGGATAACATCCAAAGTCCGCCCCAATATTTTTCACTTCCCTCACCTAAAACTTAACTGCCTGGACGCTCTGTTGGGATCCGTTCGATAATTTAAAAAAAAAGCGCTAGTTCCTAGCAAACGTCACAGCCAACTGCATATAACAAAAAGTTTCTTCTTTAGTGTGTCCAGAATTTCAACTACCGGTATTTCACTGGGGATGACATAGTTACGGTAAACCCTTTGCACTTTATTTTTCATTGCTGGTATTACCAGAGTTGATTGAGTCAGCTTAGCAATGTTCTGTCTTAGTGAGACATGCCGTCGCTCCAGACGAATTTTCCATAGTAGATGTCTTCGGTCACTCAAACCAATAACGCGAAAATGTATCTTTTGACCAGGCAATTTGACAGCCGCAACTATACCACAATACGCAAGTGATTGTGGTTGTAATAACGACATATCAGCACACAGTCGAGACCTCGTCACTGATTGGAAATAGAATTCTCGAAGTTTCTGAGGATGCATAGAGCCTGGGAATACCTGATCTATTCGAAGGATCCATTTCCGAGAATTCATTCTCAACTTCAGCGAAGACTTTAACTGAACGGCGAGATTGCTTCGGGGAGTACTGACTGAAACTGTTGCCTGCAATACGGCGTGCTCTTATCGATGCCGCTGCCACTGTCCCCATCGACTCTTGGTCACCAACTTCCTCGATGACTTCGAGTCAAACATGTTCCTTGATGACGGTCGGAATTGTGTCGCTGCGAGTAATAAAACGTTACTGGTCTGCGCAGCAACCTGCCCCGCCGTTATTTCGTAGTAGGAGCGGACCATTAAGAGGTTCATTTCGCCAGTCCACCTCAACCATTACCTATTCAAACCATCCAAATGTAAGATCTGGAATATTTACCCGAAAAATGCAAATTTGACATACTGTAACTTTCCTAACATTGATAGGATTTACACTAGGCTTACGTGTGTGGAGTTCCCTTTATTTGAAATTATAAAAACTTATTTTTCCTATTCGCAAAGTGTTAATTTATTGGTCTGGCTAATAGCTCTTTCTTAACGAAAAGCTGCAGACGAAGAAGGATGAAGGCGAGTCTCCCGCGCCTAAAACCGGGACAAATTGTATAACTGGTCCTCCAGGTTGGGGTTAGGTAGAACTGACAACCTTACACGGAAAATAACTCGTTACGAAGCCACAGCGGGAGCCTCGGACAGGATGGATCTTACAACGACGAACCCGGCAACGACAACGGATTAATGATTGGCGCATTTTCTCATGGAACGTGCGCTCCCTGTACAGACCGAATGGTGCTGACCAGCTAGCCGATACTCTGTCCCAATATAGGGCTGATGTAACAGCGTTACAGGAGATACGTTGGACAGGGACCGGTTTCCCGGAGAAGAGCCGCTACACCATATATTATGGTGGCCATCCAGTAAACCATGTGCTCGGAGTAGCTTTCTTAGTCAGCCAAAAAATGAAACCTGCTGTTATCCGCTTTCAAAATATAAACTAAAGCCTATGCACTCTGTGTTTGCGAGGCAAATTTAGAAATATAAGCCTCATAAACGTTCACGCCCTTACAGAAGAGACTGCAGAGACGGAGAAGGATACCTGCTACGAGGCACTTGAGCGGACCCTCGAATCCTGTCCCAAGTATGACATCCAAATCCTACTTGGAGATTTCAATAGTCAAGTAGGGACGGAGCCCGTATTCAGGCGATACGTCGGCTCCTATAGCTTACATAGGGATACCAATGATACCGGATTGCGCATTATCCAGTTAGCAATATCACACGAAATGGTTGTTGGAAGTACCTGGTTTGCGCGCAAAGCGGTCCACAAACATACGTGGGTGTCTCCAGATGGAACCACCTTCAAAAAAATTGACCACGTTCTGATTGAACGCCGCCACCTCTCAGCCTTGATGAATGTCAGAACATATAAGGGGGGGCCAATATAGACTCGGATCACTATCTCGTTAGGATGGTGCTCCGAGCTCGAATTACGACACCACCTACAATCCCCTCTGACAATCAATACTGAAGCCATCCATAACACAGCCCTCCGCGACACCTATAAGAGGGAAATGGATGATGTAATAACCGGAATCAACAGAGGTCCTGGATATGAAGCATGAACAAATGATCTTCACAACCACCTGAAGAACGTTGTCATTGATACGGCCACAAAGATACTTGGCCCAGCCGCAAGAAAAGTCGGAACGGCTGGTTTGACTATGAGTAGCTAGCAACGGAACAATGCTGCATACCGAGTAATGTTGCATTCTCAAAGAATGCGCAGAAACTTATCGCGAACTCCGTCGAGCGGAGAAGCGACTTCACAGACGGAAAAAGAAAGCCTGGGAAAACCAGCTAGGCTGTGAATTGGAAAAGAACAGGGAGCAACCCCACCAGGCGCGGAAGTTTTACCAACAAGTCAGCAAGATGAAGCCTTATATACCACGATGCTCATCCTGCCGAGACAAAGAGCGAAATCTGATTTCCGACAGAAGGGGCATATTAGAGCGATGGGTTGAGTACTTTGATGAGCTTCTGAACATCCAGAACATCAGCGAGTTGGAGGTCCCGCTAACTGACGACGACGGACAAATACTGCCACCACCAAGTTTAGGAGAAACAGTCCGTGCAATTCATCCGCTAAAAAATCATAAGTCGCCAGGAGCCGATGGAATTACAGCCGAATTGGTTAAATATGGAGGCGACCAGTTACACCAAGTGGTTCATCAACTTGTGCTCAAGGTATGAGACAGCGAATCAATGCCTAACGATTGGAAACGAGGCATTATCTGTCTCATACATAAAAAGGGAAGTATCACACAGTGCAGCAATTATAGATGTATCACGTTGCTGAGTATCATCTATAAGATGTTCTCCACTATCTTGCTAGGCCGGATAGCCCCATACGCCCAGAACATCATTGGCCCATACCAAAGAGGCTTCACTCCAGGCAAATCAGCAACAGATCAGATTTTCTCTCTACGGCAAGCATTGGAAAAACTGTTGGAATATGGACAACAGTTTCACCATCTATTCATCGACTTTAAAGCCGCCTATGATAGCATAGCCGGGGTAAAACTGTACACGGCGCTGAGAGAATTCGGTATACCGACGAAATTGATAAGACTGACTAGGCTGACCCTGACCAATGTGCAAGGTCAGATAAAAGCAGCAGAATCACTCTCAAGACCATTCGACATCAACAACGGTCTACGACAAAGGGATGCCTTATCATGCGTCCTCTTTAACCTGGCCCTCGCGAAAGTGGTCGGTGATGCTGAGGTAAATGCAAGAGGTGCGATCCTCTTTCAGTCCACCCAACTACTGGCGTATGCTGACGATATCGACATCTTGAGAAGAACGACCCGAGACGTAAAAACTGCCTTCATCCAGATCGAGCAGGCGGCGCGAGATGTTGGGCTGCACATCAATGAAAGCAAATTAAACGTCGGGACCGAAAACCAACCATTCAACAACACCAAATCGCGCTGGTCAAACGGAAAGAATAAAGATAGGAGACTACAACTTTGAAACCATTGATAATTTCTCCTATCTAGGGTCGAAAATCACAACCGATAACAGCTACGATGATGAAATCCAAGCATGGTTGTTGTCAGCCAGCAGAGCCTATTTCAGCTTACAAAAACTGTTCCGCTCGAAACGTCTCACCATAGGGGCAAAGCTCTTACTGTACAAGACAATGATCTTGCCAATCCTCATGTATTTCTTGGACATTTGGGTTCTTAGCAAGAAGAATTGCGAACTCTTGGCCGCGTTCGAGAGAAGAATCCTCCGAACAATTTTTGGCCCCCTACATGAGGATAGATGATTCGTAGCCTACATAACGATGAAATCTATGAGTGATACCATGACCGTCCGGTTGTGGCTAAAATCCGACTCACTAGGTTACGGTGGGCGGGTCATATGTATGGATGAGGATAATCCAGCCCCGAAAGTCTATAAGGACAATATCTATATCTATTATAGAAAGAGAGGACGAAGCGGACCCTGCCTAAGATGGAGCTGGCGTAGGTCAGGACGCCAGGTAGCTTTTAGGGATATCGAATTGGTGGACCTCGGCGCAAAACCCGGATATCTGGAGTTCTTTATTAAAGCAGGCCTATACCGGATACCGGTTGTTGCGCCGTTGATGATGATGACTCATTCGAAAAAGTAATAGTAATTGTTGATTGCATCGAAAAGCATCTTGACAGGAAATCAAATGAGCCAACTTAGTACAACAGTTCAACTGAAGTGGCTAGTGGCCCGTGCGTTTGCTCCTTTGTAAAAATTTAAAATGTTCAAAATTCGTTGAATCCTCCTAATCTGCCACTTAATTAACCATAATGACTTGTAAAAGGCAAGATACCAGATTCAATGTCTTTCTAGGAGGTTCCCTTTTTCATTACATTTCCTTAGTCAAATAAATTTTTAATTTCATTTTCGAAATTTAAGTCCAACTTTGTAAGCAAATAATGTCTCCACACTTTCCTTTTGGCAAACGCTAACATGGAAATGAGATTCATGCAATCATTCGACACATATTAAAAAATTCAAATTTTCAATTTCAACTCCCACTGGATATCCAGTGCTTCCTGACAATGTGCTAGACCCGAGGGAGACATATCCTAGGTCAGAGCAGATGGAGAACTTCCCACTTTTTACAATCCTGTTCGGTTTCCTTCCAAAGAGTAAACTAGGGAAGGTAGGTGACAAATACGAGCAAGCGAAGGGAGACCTTTAACACACGAACACCATGCAATTTCAAACTCAGCATCATCCTTTCGTTTTCGACACTGCTGATAGGAGGTAACGTGGACTTTTTGCATCCTATCTCCAATATTGAATAACACATTCGATCATCATTGGCGAATATCCATAAATTTTCAAGAAGTGGAGTATCGTGTCTAGACGGAGAATTTACCCTTGATTGGTGTATTTTAACACTTAGTTCTTTACTCTGGAAAATTTATCTATGTTTCAAGATAGATATAACGATATTTGA
This sequence comes from Hermetia illucens, assembly GCF_905115235.1. Lineage (NCBI taxonomy): Eukaryota > Metazoa > Arthropoda > Insecta > Diptera > Stratiomyidae > Hermetia > Hermetia illucens. The sequence continues at coordinate 131,829,686 of NC_051851.1, forward strand.
ATGTTTGCGTTTAATAAAGAGAAATGGGCCGGGGTGACGTCAATAAAGGGGAATATAAAATATAAATCGGATAGGGTAGCTCTCCTACCATTCTATATTGATCCTTAAATAAACAGATAAAGTTGAAGTCGAAATCATAAAAGTTGACTTGACCCTTTACCGCCAGTAAATTTCATAAAGAATCTTGTAAATAGGTAATTACATCGCATTATTTAATAACTTATGCAGAAGTATCAGGGCCAGAGGTAGCCTAGACCGCACAACTTTACGAAGCCTGGTTTCTCCTTTAGTAACGAAGGTTAAATTTTATATCAGCTGACCAATAGGCACTTTTACTTGAGAAATACAAATGGAAAAAGTTTGGCTTCCACCTCTGCCATGGCACAACAGACCAATTCCGGCCTTTGGCTCACAGTCATAGATCGTCCAGTGAACTGGAATATACTGAATCTTTTTGTTGGCATCTTAAGCATAAATTACTATATCATAGCACCAATTCGGGAGTCTTCTTTATCTAGATACATCTGCTACTTCAACGTTGAATTTTTAAGGCCTAATCGACACTGAAGTTTACCTTCAATAATAGTCACAATTTACTCCCCGCATTTAAATCGGTGTCGGTGTGGAGATATTTTGAGGCCTACCTACCATGCGCGAAGAGCCCCATACTTCTTTTCAAATATTTGGTCTAGATAGTTACTGAGAACAGGTCCTTGAAGTAACTGATTCCTTTCGAACCTACGCACGTACGGCCCCCTTTTGTATTTATGGGGACCCACTGAAACTTGATGTAGAACTACACATTTATTAGACACTGCATGCGAAGGGATTTACAGGTCCCACCTTTCTACCAAATTTCGTATCAATAGAAACACCCGTTCCTGAAATGATAGGTGTGGCAAATATACGGACGGACGGACGTACAGACAGAGAATAAACCGATTTTAATAAAGTTTTGTGTGGAGTTCCCAAATATCTCCTTAGGCGCGTCCCCTCGTGCGGATAAGGGAACGCTCGGTGGACGCGTGATGATCATGTATATTTACGCATCACATCCGGGCAGCTGAGTGGTTAGAGCACAAGGCTGTCGTACTGAAGATTGGACTTTAAATCTCACTGGTGAGACCACAGACCGCTAACATTAGCTTGACGGTTGAATCAGGGATTAAACTGCAGCATGTACTAGTGAGCAAGATATGTCGAGAAGGTGTAGGAAGTATGGAGATGAAGGCTATCTTATGGAAGACTGCACTGGAGATCCGCGGTGCATGTTGTATAAAATGAAAAAGCAAGTAGAGAATCGGGACATTTCAGGTGGTAGCAGGTACCAAAACTCAACCACTGCGAAGCAGCTCAAGACTTGCTCTCGCAAACCATTCGACAGTCGAATGTCGACATGGTGGTATTCTGTGAACCTTATTGAAATTATGGTAGTGCAACGTAGATGAAAAGCTCATTTGGAAACGCAGCGATATATGCATACGGATAAGGCGGTTTTTTTTTCAAAGGGAAAAAGTCAACGGCTGCCCTTTCTACAGTTGTTACGCTCCTCCTAGTGCAACATAGCACATTAGCATACGAAGAGATGCTAGGCGGCTAAAATCATTGCCGGCGATTTCAACGCATGGGGCTTAGAATGGGGTAGTCGAGTGAACACCAGGGACCAAATCCTGCTTGAAATCTACGCGAGCTGGACATCGTACTAGGCAACGTTGAATCAAGGTGGGCAAACCTTTCAAGGCAGACTTACCTCAGTACCTCGTTAGCGAGAGGGATCGTGTGGCGGGTGAGCGAACCACAGTGATTACCATTCTATCTTTCTCAGCATCAGAAACGAAGGAGGCGACGGTCGAGTGAGCAACAGAAGTGGAAAAACCAGGATAGGATAGGGATTTTCCTGGCGGCTTCAGGAGGACCTCATGACTCGAAAGGAACGGCACTTGAAAAAGACAGCACGTAACTGAGGTATGCGAATCTACAATGCCGCGACGCAACTTCCATCACAGTTGGAAACCAAGCTTCTGGTAGAGGCAAGAAATTGCACAGTTGAGAGCATGATGTTTACGAGCGAGAAAGCTTTGCCAAAGGACAAGAGGGAAGGCGGAACATTTGCAGTCGGAGAAAGAATTCCGGAATCTTCGAAGTAGCCTTAAGAAGGCTATGCGGGAAAGTGAGCGGAGTTGCTACAGGCAGTTGTTCCTTGACGCAAATACAAACCCGTGGGGTGCTGCGTACAAGATTGTAATGAACTAGATTCGTGGACAAAAATGACCCCAAGTGACGTGACCCCGACTCTTCTTCAAAATAACCGCAATTTTTTCTCCGCAATAGGAAGACAGTGGTCCTCAGTCAACGGTTCCAATACGAGGAGGAATCACGAAAGATTAATGTATGAATTCAAGATAATAAGGCTCTGAGATTGGATGGGATCCCGAATAAAGTCCTGAAATTGGCTGCTAAATCTGCTGCAAGTGGTTCATAAGCATATTTGAATCGTGCATGGTAGAAGGAGTGTTTCTCGCCCAGTTGAAAAGGCAGAGGTTACCTCTGCTACCGAAGCCCCAAAAACCACTTAGTGCACACTCTTCATATCGTCCTCTCTGTTTGTTAGGCAATATGGGGAAGATGTTGGAGAGGATGATATACAACGGCCTGGTTCCGCTCATCGAACTAGTAGGTGGTCTATCGAAACGGCAATATGGGTTTCGCTCAGAAGACATCAGCCCCTGGTAAGTGTTGCGCGATGGTGGCGCTTGATATCAGGAACCCGCTTTTAACTCGGCCAACGGGGGTTGGATTAAGGGCATCCTGGCTAAACTAACTTTCCCTGGTTACTTAGATCGGATAATTGTGAGTTAACTCTTGAAAAGGCTCCTTTGGTGCGAGACGGACAACAGGCCAAGGAGGTTGTCAGCAGGTGTTCCCCAAGCCCCCGTATTGGGGCCCCTGGGGCTGTGGAACATAATTTATGCCGGAGTGCTGGGACTGCGCGTCCCAAAAGAAATAACATTGATTGGTTTTGCAAGCGACGTGGCGATAGTCACTTATAAAAACTGCTCCGCGCGAAACGTCTCATCACAGGGTCAAAGCTCTTCCTGTACAAGACACTGATCTTGACAGTCCTGATGTATTCCTCGGAGATCTAGGTTCTTAGCAAAAGAACATGACGAACTCTTGGCTGCATTCAAGAGAAGAACCCTCCGAATAATTATCGACTCACTACATGATTAGGGCTGATTCCGTAGTCTACATAATGGCGATGATCCAGCCTAACTATGGTAGAAAAAGAAGACAAAGCAGATACTGCCTGAGATGAACCGATGGCGTAGACCAGGACACCAAACAGTTTTAGAGATATCGAATTGGTGGACCTCGCGTAAAAACGGGATATCTAGAGTTCCTTATTAATCCTAGACCGGATACCGGTTGTTGCGCCGTTGATGATGATGATGGCGGTGATAGCAGAAACACCACCAGAACGTGGAACTGTAGGGAAATGAAACCATTCCTACCATTAAAGCATGGCTCCAAATGGTGAAACTGAACCTGGCGGAAGATAAGCCGGAGGCGGTCCTTATTACCAATCTCAGGAAAAACAACAGTTTCAAAATCCGGCTTGGTAATCATGAGGTCGTTTCAAAATTGATTATTAGATATCTGGAGGTAATGATCAATGCCAAGTTCAGTTTCAAGGAGCAACTATGCGTCCAAAAAGCAGCTCGTCTCTAGCAAGGATGACGCCTAATATTAATAATAAAAACACCTCATTCAAGACCGTAACGGCACACTGCTAGCTTACAATACCCTGTAGGAAGCAATGTGGTCAGCATTGTGCTTGCCCGAAATTATTACTCTGATTTGACTCAGGTACTTATTCACAGCTGAGTCGACTGGTATCCGACGTTCACAATACAAATTCCACTGCCATCAGTTAGATTTGAATCGTGACCTTCCGTACGACAGCCTTATGCTCTGACCACTCAACTATCTAGACACATGCCTAATATTGGAGTACCAAAATCTAGTCACCGGCTAATTATCGATGCCAAATTGAGCTTCAAGGTGTATATGACATCACCGAAAAGCAGCAAGTGGTCGCAAATCTTTCGAGGATCCTGCGAAAGACGTTAACGATAGACTCCTCATCCACGATTAGAAGCATCTGAAGAGGTGGAAAGAGCACCTCTCCCCGGTTCTTAATCGTATCACATTTGGTGAAGTTCCTCTTCTTATGAATGAAATGGTTAGTAGTCGTAACATGCGGATTAGGGCTGGTACCCCAAGCAGAAGAGCAATCATTTCGGCCACCAATGCAGTCAAATAGAATAAAGCCAGTGGATTTGACGATCTCCCTGGAGAATTATTTATCGATGCACCAGTAGTTTCTAATAAGTCGGGAAACCGAAAACTACACGCTTCAGGTATGAAAGGTCTTGTGTATTTCTTTTATAAAGCGATTTGAGTGTGCATTTGTCTTATTAGTATTATACTTAGCACTTAATATGTATGTGCGTATTTTATGTGAAAATATCCACTTTCAAGCGATATTGACATTCAAAGTCTTGAATTTTCAGGGAAGCGACAGCTTTGACCTATTATAACTTTATTAGTAATAGTGCGATTTCCAAATTTGGTAGGATCATGCTCTATGCTGTAGCCTATATTGCCCGTGATTCGTTCGTGATTCTAGGATGAACTTTAGGGGGGTTTTCTGCCAATTACTAAAAAATAAGTAATGTACTATTATTGACTTTATTTGAACAGATATCGATATGGACAGTATTTCGGAGCCTAGGCATCATTAGCGGCAGACTCTGGATTTTATTCAAATTTTTGGGTGATGATCACTTTCAACCATCCCCACTCCTCTCCTTTCCAACAAATGTCAAAACTAAGACCGGCATCGAAAAGTACTAACCGAGAACCCTCATTTGATACCCCACATGACTATATTTGTTGAAAAAAAATGTACCCCCCCCCCCCTTTTGCATATATGGGAACCCCCCTTAAATTCGACGTAAAAGGATGTTACTCCCTGTATACGTGAGCGTTCACAGTTCCCATCTTTCCACCCAATTTGGTGTCAATCACTATAACCGTCTTTGAGAAAAATGCGTGTGACGAACACGGACAGACTGGTAGACAGGCGGACATACAAACAGACAGTAAAACGATTTTAGTAAGGTTTTGTTTTATACAAAAGTAGTAAGTAAGGTTTTGTTTTATACAAAACCTTAAAGATCTGCTACTTCATCTCGCAGGAAAATCCTGGGAATCCTAGGCTTTTCCCAGAGGGTGGAAGAAATGGATCATCGTTAAGAAAGGCAGTCATTTTGAGGGATATATGAGTGCTCCATCTTGTCGCAAAGATAATAGCTAAATAAATCCTAGAATGCTTCAAAGAATATCTCGAAAGCTTAATCGAGAAAGAACAGGCTGGTTTTTACTCCGGATCCTGCAGCATTAACCAGATCAACCCTCTACAGATCACTTTGTAAGAGTGCGCGAGTTTAGATCTTTGCTTCACCTGTTTCTTATCGATCGAGAAAACTTTCTACAACGTGAATAGGGATTGTATTGCTGGCTATTATCAAAGCAACATATGATGGCCGAAAATGTCACGTGCTGAATCGAGGTAGGATCTTAGAGAATGTTCAGGTCGAAAGCGTTCGTCAAGGCTGTATCTTCTCACCGATATTAGTTTTTCTTGTTATCGGTGACGTGCTTCATGGTACCTTGTCGAGACGACATAGAGGAGTTCAATGGACTATGGAAGGAAGAAGAAAAAGAGGCAAATAGAGTTGGACCTTTGAAAACACCTATAAAACCAAGGTGCTCAGTCTGATGGATTATAGCGCCCTAACTGCATTATTGGGTAGAACCGCGAAGGCATCGATCAATTTGGTGTGGTTTCTGACGGTGGTAATGAACTAGTCACCCACGACCTGATTAGAAGGCGGAAATGATAATGGATAGCTCACATATTAAGGAGGTGCAACATTTGTACCACTGTCCGAAGATGGGCGACAATTGGGTCGCCAGGGGAGCGCTTGGCTCAGAACAATAGGGCAGGGAGTACGGGAATCTCGGGAGGTCATGGGGGGAGCTGAAGGGCAACTCTCTCATGCAGACTTCAGTAGTTAACAATATTGAATTCATTTTGTTGGTGCTATCGGTAGTCCCCCTCCCCTCACTTAGATGTACGGACAGACAGTAAACCATTCATAATAAGGTTTAAGGTTTTGTTTTATATAAAACTTTAAAATAATAAATAGTTCACATTAATACAGTTTTTCATCTACTTAAGTACCTACATATTGGGTTGGGGAACAAGAAATGCCGTATTTTGTCCGAAAGAATTTGTGAAGGCCCGATACTTTAACGATTCACACAGCACAGCGCTGGTTCGATCGATTTCGTTCTGGTGTAGTGGATGTCGAAGATACACCCCGTACTGGTAGGCCAATCGTCGTAGAAACCGATAAAATCTTCGAAATCATCCAAGTCGACCGGCATGTGAGCATTCGCTCGATTGGCCAGGAACTGGGTATAGACCATAAAACCGTTTGGAACCATTTGCAGAAGATTGGATTCCAAAAAAAGCTGGATGTTTGAGTGCCACACGAGTTGACGCAAAAAATCTTTTGGACCCAATCAACGCCTGCGATGCACTGCTGAAACGGAACGAATTCGACCCATTTTCGAAGCGGATGGTGACTGGTGATGAAAAGTGGATCAAGTAGGACAACCTCAAGTGAAAAAGATCGTGGTCGAAGCACGGCGAGTCGGCCCGAATTATCGCCAAGCCCGGATTGACGGCCAGGAACGTTTTGCTGAGTGTTTGTTGGGATTGGAAGAGAATCATCCACTATGAGCTGCTCAACTATGGCCAGACCTTCAATTCGGTCCTCTACTGTGAGCAACTCGACCGTTTGAAATAGGCGATTGCCCAGAAGCGGCCAGAATTGGTCAATATGAATGGTGTTGTGTTCCACCAGGACAACGCTCGGCCATTTTTGATGACCCGCTAGAAGCTACGGTAGCTCGGATGGGATGTCCTATCGCACTCACCGTATAGTCTGGACCTGGCACCAAGTGATTACCATCTCTTCTGGTCCATGCAAAACGTTCTTGATGCTACTAAGTTGGGCTCAAAAGAGGCTTGCGAAAACTGGCTGTCTGAGTTTTTTTGCAAATAACGAGGGGGGTTTTATAAGGGGGGAATAATGAAGTTGCCTTCTAAATGGCAACAAGTTTGCGAACAAACCGGCGTATATTTGACTTAAATCAGATAATTCTAAGTATGTTAAAACGTCAAATTTCGATCACAAATAGACATTTCTTTTTCCCCAAACCAACATATATTTGTTCTTTAGTAAGAGAATTTTTTTATTAATTGTATTGATACCGGGGATTGACCTCAGGGATTTTAATCGAAAACATTAAAATGCTTCTCTTTTTCGCCGCTTCCACTTTTCTTGCTGTTCCTGTTGCGGTCATGGTTTATAAAATAAACTATTGGGAAGAAGGAACAAAATAAATTATTAAATCGCCGTATAGTATTTCTTGCAACCTCAACTCCTTCCAACCTAAAATGTAAAGACACTTTTTCTGGTTCATACCAAGTTTAATCGAAAATTCCCCTTTGATAACATATTAGTCGCTGGTGACTTGCACTATATTCGCGGAAATTAATAGTTCAAATCATTCTAAAAGAATCATCAATCATGTAGTCCAGTCTACATTTTTAACCATAGAACCTTATTTAACTCCGCATAGGGTTGAGCATGCACGTTCCCATGCGATACGCTTGCACACACACACGTTATTTGCATTCAAATCACATTACCGCATTTTTGCTTTCGCCATTCACCTACATTTTCCCTTCGTCTTACTTTCAAAGGAGTTCAGCTGCAACCGACCCTGTCATGTTTTCTAAATCCTTCCATTTTGCAGAAACCATGACTTGCAATCTGATAACATTTTCACCACCTACAGCCATTAGCCGACCGCGGAGAATTCAAAAGAAATTGAAAGTCATGGCATAGCACCCTCAAATTCACCCTCAAATGAATCTAATGGAAGACTGCATAAAATCCATCCATTTCAACCAGGATATCTGAACACACCCAACCACCCGTGCTTAATGCATAGCCTGTTTTCGTGCAATGACCAAGGAAATGCAAAGGAAGTCAATTAAGTTCTAATTACCTGTCCGAAATGACACAGGGTGGCAAATAAATGTCTAATCCAATTAGCCAATATGATGATGACAGGATTTTCTACTTGAATTATTATATCAGCTGAAATCCGTAGCAGGCAATTAGAAGGATTAAAAATCTGTAGTGAAAGTAAACTGTAAAATTGCTCCAAATCGTTAATCATACTTTCATGAATTATGAGCAGTTGATTCAGGAGTGTCCTTCTGCATCATAATATGTGGACCACCAACTGTACCCACAAATAGTAAGAAATTAGTTAAAATCGGCGCAAATAGAATACAATTTGGTGGAATTGCCTCAATTTTCCCAATATTGACTTCCATAAATGAAAACCAATTGCAACCAAATAACAATTTGAAAATCCGTCTAGTCGCAAAATCTATTTATTCGTCATTGCTGTCACCAAGTTATGGACAGAAGAGATATATTATACAATATCTTAAACGTGTGTATCTCGATAGCCTTCAACAACAGAAATCTTTCATCTTTCACTAGAAAACTGCATTGCGGACTTATTTCCAAGATGCTGCCCGAAGCAATATAACTTGCTGAGAAAGCAGGTGAAAAATAATAATTCACTGTGTACACCTTCAACAGAAACCTGATGTCAGGAAACGAACTAAGGACGCAGTACAGAAGGAAAGGAGAATTTAGTGTGCATTGGTAGATGCATTTTCAAAATTACAAAAGAGTGAAACCTTGATAGGGGTGTCTTCCCCTTGATTGCAATCTGGTATTGTCTGGTCTCGCCTTCACGGTTTTAGGAGGTTCGAAAATCCTGGACGACCATTATCTAATTGTATGAAACGTTCTGACATTTGATATGACACCTGCTTGTTCTCAGACTGAATAATGGATCTTAACCAAATGGTTGCAGATTTGGAGGCTTTTAGGAGTTAGTGGCAATCGTACATAAATCAGGAGAACCAAATAATTTATTTTCGGGGCAAATATCCACCATGGGTTTCTTGACTTGGTGAATAAAACAGGTTATTCTAATTATAGTTGGTACGCTAGAGCTGGCAAACATGGATCGTTACTGGATGGCGCTAAGTTTCAAAAAGCATTTTACAATGCTTGGAATACTTGGGTATTTTGCAAGGCCCGAGTTTCGAGATGTCGGAACTGTGCTGCTGAGAACTGCACTGGGAACTGTGAGCGCAGGAAGTGCCTTCTGTGTGGGGAAGATTCCCACAACGCCAAGGATTGGAGATGCCCGTAATGGGTTGAATATATTTAAAATGTAGATATTACTTCGATCAAAAACAAAAGCGGTTGAAGAACCTGCTCGGGACTGTAGCAATTACTAAGCCCCCTGTTGAGTTCGGATAGCTATGAGAGTGTGTTCCCCTCTCTTCCTAGTAAAGGGAGCTCTGGTACCAAAGGTACCACTTTGGATTCAAATAGGGTTGTCAGAGGATCAGCCAAATTTAGCAATGTCGTGAAAAGGGAAAAGCAGAAACCACTGCAACAACATTGCCCAATGTTTTCAAACCAACCACTCTTCCTTATGAAAACCCTCTACCCTCCACCAAAATATTGCTAATGCTGAATGAAACTATTATAAGACTTGATGGCCAGGAACCTAAGAGTAAAGTTGCTGACATAGTGAAGACACTCAATCAGATCGACTTAGAAAGTGATCACCTAATCTCTCGCTGTAACATTGGTGAAAATGCTTCAGTATAATATTCAAAGTCTTAGGGCAAGCAAATCAGACATAGAATATTATGCTAATAGCAACAGGTTCTAAATTCTTGCATTACAAGAAACCTACACTAATAACGATTCTGTCCTCTCTAAATTCATCTTGGATTTAACCTTCTAGCTAAGTTCAGGGAGGACAGCTATGGTGGTGTCATTTCGGCTTTACGTCCCATTTACTTCCGCCAAGTCAGCTATGTTTCAGACTATGATATCATCATAGTGGAAACACTCAACCTCTCTTCAACACGGTTGTTGGGAGGCTCCTCACCCTTTGGGAAAAATATAACAATGTTCTTATCACGAGGCATCTGAATGCCAAATTCATCAATCTGGGTGATCACCACACCCATGTCAAACGCAGATGTCTAGAGGGTGCGGTCCTCAATTCCTCATTTATCTTCCTTAATAATGGTACACCGTGTGGGCGCTCAAAGGGTAGTATAGGTCCCAGGGCCGAACGTGGATTGATATTCAGGATGGTGCATAAAATCTGGGAAACACCTGCTGAACCAACAGCAAGAGCTCTACTACCAAACCTTATCTCCATTTCCACGCGGTGATCGCTGGGAGTTCTTTTTTAATGAAAAACTTCAGACAGAGGAGAATTAAGGGGAGTCTCCCACGCCTAAAAACTGGACACCAACCGTTCCTCCAGGTTGGAGATTGGATAGGACTGACACCCCTACACGAAGTGACGAAGCCACAAAAGGAGCCTCGGACAAGATGCAATTTAAACCGACGAACCCGGCAACAAAAACGGAATCACGATTTCCGCATTTTTTCATGGAACGTGCGCTCCCTACAGACTGAATGCTGTTTGGCAGCTAGTCGATACCTTGTCCCAATATAAGGCTGATGTAACAGCGTTGCAAGAGTTACGATGCACAGGGATCAGTTTCTTGGAGAAGAGCCACTACACCATAGTGGCCATACAATAAATCATGTTGTTGTCGGCTTTAAAAATATACGTGAAAGGCAATCCACACTGCATTTGCGAGGCAAATTTAGAAATATAAGCCTCATTAACGTTCACACCCCCACAGAGAAGACGTCAGAGGCGGTTGTTGGAAGTACCTGGTTTGCGCGGAAAGGGGTCCACAAACATTCATGAGCCTCTCCAGATGGGACCAATTTCGGTCAAATTGACCACGTGTTGATCAAACGCCGCCACCTCTCGGCCTTGGTGAATGTCAGAACATACAGGGGGATCAATATAGCCTCGAATAACCATCTCATTGGCATAGTACTCTAGGCTCGAATTACAACACATGTAGGTGAGAGTGAATACTGAAAACATTCTTAACAGAACCCTCCGTAATACCAATAAGGGGGAAATGCATGCCGCAAAATCCGCAGCTAATAAATGTCCTGGATCATCAACAAATGATCTTCACAATCACCTAAAGAGCGTTATCGCAAACATACTTGGCCCTAGCCTAGTCGGAATGGCTGGTTCGGCGATGAAAGTAAACTAGCAACGGAATGGAAGAATGCTGCATACCGAATAATGTGGCATTCTCAAAGAACGCGGAAACTTATCACGTACTCCATCGAGCGGAGATGCAAATTCGCGGACGGAAAAGGCAAACCTGGGAGAACTAACAGGTCCGTGAACTTGAAAGGTACAGGAAGCAACCACATGAGGCGCGCAAGATTTACCAACAAGTTAGCAGAATGGAGCCGTATACACCTCAATGTTTATTCTGCCGAGACAAAGAGCGAAATCTGATTTCCGACAGAATGGACACATTGGATATCTATATACCCACACCCATATTTTGAGTATTTTGATGAACTGTTCAACAACCAAAATATCGACGAGTGGGAGGTCCCGCCAATTGAAGACGACAGATAAATGCTGGCACCATCAAGCATAGAAGAAACAGCCCGTGCAATCCACCGGCTTAAAAAGCATAAGTCGCCAGGAGCCGATGGAACTACAGTCGAATTGGTTGAATATGAAGGCAACCAACTACACTATGTGGTTCATCAGTTGATGCTCAAAGTGTGGAACAGCGAATCAATGCCTGACGACTGGCAAAGAGGCATTATCTGTCCAAACACAAAAAGGGGGATATCACACAGTGCAGCAATCATAGAGGTATCACGTTGCTGGGTACTATCTATAAAATATTCTCCGCTATATTGCTAGGCCAGATAGCCCCATACGCTACACCATCATTGGCCCATACCAAAGAGGCTTCACTCCAGGCAAATCAGCAACAGATCAAATTTTCCCTCTGCGGCAAGCGATGGAAAAACTATTGCAATATGGACGTCAGCTGTACCATCTTTTCATCGACTTTAAAGCCGCCTATGATAGGATAGCCAGGGTAAAACTGTACACGGCCATGAGAGAATTCGGAATCTCGACGAAATTAATAAGACTAACTAGGCTGAACCTGACCAATGTTCGAGGCCAGATAAAAGCAGCAGGATCACTCTCAAGACCATTCGACATCAACAACGGTCTACGACAAGGGGATGCCCTATCATGCGTCCTCTTTAACCTGGCTATGGAGAAAGTGATTCGCGATCCAGATGTACAGGCACCATCCTCTTCAAGTCAACCCAACTACTGGCCTAAGCTGACGATATTGACATTTTAGGAAAAATAACCCGAGATGTACAGTGTACCTTCATCCAGATCGAGCAGGCGGTGATTAACGCGATATCTCGGGCTGCACATAAATGAAGGTATGAAGAGGAACATGGTGGTAATACCAGCACCAAAAACAAAAACGAAAGAGCAAACAACGTCTAATTGCACTGGCTAAACGAAGACAATAAAGATAGGAGACTACAACTTTGAGACCATTGAAAATTTCACCTATCTAGATCGAAAATCACAAGTGATAACAGGACGATAACATCCGTGCACGGTTGTTGGCTGCTAACAGAGCCTATTTCAGTTTACAAAAACTGTTCCGCTCGAAACGTCTCACCATAGAGTCAACGCTTCTTAGCAAAAAAAATTGCGAACACTTGGCCGCGTTCGAGAGAAGAATCTTCCAAAGACTATTAGGCCCCCTACATGAGGATGGACGATTACATAGTCTAAATAACGACAAAATCTATGGGCGATACCACGACGGTCTGAGGTTGCGCTGGGCGCACGACGATTCAGCCCGGAAAGTCTGTAAGCAGGCCCTGCCTGAGATGGAGCGATTGCGTAGGTCAGGACTCCAGACAACTTTTAAAGATATCTAATTGATGGACCTCGGCGCCAAACCAGGATATCTGCAGTTCCTTATTAAGGCAGGCCTAGACCGGATACCGGTTGTTACGCCGTTGATAATGAAATTACAGCTATCAAACATGGATCCCTACTATATTTGGGTACTAAGGTGGCAGGGTCCGAATCGAATACTTGGGCTGATAAGATTACGTTTCGTTCGTCACCAACTAAGCTTCTGATGACAGCTATGATGAGAGAATTGAATGTTTCAGCCTTGCGTTGGAAGAAACCGAAGTAGTCATCTTGACCAGAAAGAGAATCCCAACTCTGCGTCCAATATAGATCGACCTGGCTATACTATTATAAGCGGTCTTGAAGTCGGCGACCATATTCCAATAGTTTACCATCCCTTGCCGCTGAGTAGAAATCTAATACGTTGTTCATTTGCCTGGATTGAAGCCTCTTTGGTATGGGACGATGATGTTCTGGGTATATGAGGCTATCCGACCTAGCAAAATACCTTGTAGATGGTACTCAGTAACGTGATACGTCTACAATTTATGCACTGCATGAGATCTCTCTTTTTATGTATTGGGCAGATAATGCCTCGTTGCCAGTCGTCAGGCACTGATTCGCTGTCCCACACCTTAAGCACAAGTAAATGAACCACTTGGTGTAATTGGTCGTCTCCATATTTAACCAATTCGACAGCAATTCCATTGGCTCCTGGCGACTTATGGTTTTTAAGCCGATGATTTAGTTGGCATTACCTCCAACTCGCCGATGTTCTGGTTGTTCAGCAGTTCATCAGAATACTCAACCCGCCGCTCCAACATGCCCATTCTGTCGGAAATCAGATTTCCCTCTTCCTCTCGCAGGATGAGCATTGAGGTGTATAAGACTTCAGGCTAAAGCTGACTTGTTAGTAAAACTTCCACGCCTGGTGCGGTTGATCCCTGTACTTTCCCAGTTCTGTATATGAAGTCATTTCTTCGCTCGACGGAATTCGTGTAATAGCTCCACGCGTACTCGCATTCTTTGAGAATGCAACATTACTCGGCATGCAACATTCTTCTTGGTCGAACCAGCCGTTCCAAGTTTTCTTGTGGCTGCACGGTTCATCTCCAAGACCTCTGTTGACTGCAGATTATTGCGGTATCCATTCCATTTCCATTTCGGTGCAAACCAGGCACATCCAACAACCATTTCATGCGACAATGCTACCTACTACGAGCATATGGTTTACTGGATGAGCACTATAATATATGGTGTAGTGGATTTTCCCCAGGAAACCGGTTCCTGTCTAACGCATCTCTTGTAACGCTATTATATCAGCAGCATTCGATCTACACAGGGAGCACACGTTCCATGAGAAAATGAGCAAATCGTTCGTCCGGTTTCTTTGCTGGGTTCGTCTTTATAAAATTCGTCCAAATCAAGGCACCTTTTGTGGCTTTGTAACAAGTTGTTTTCCGTGAAGCGTTGTCAGTCCTACCCAACCCCCAACCTGGAGGAACAGTTGGTACAATTTGTCCAGTTTTAAGGCGCAGGAGACCCACCATCATCCTTCTCCATCTACAACTATCCATCAAGAAAGAGCTCCCAGCGGTCACCACGTGGAGGTGGAGATAGAGTTTGGCAGTAGAGCTGTTGGTGTTGGTTCAGCATGTGTTTTCCAGGCTTTATGCTACATCGTGGATACCAATCCACGTTTCCCCCTGGGACCTAACATTACCTTTTGGCCCACCCTTCGTTGAATATTATGTGCAAAATCCACCAATAAATTATTTATAGTCGAACTCCGGACTGCTAGATCAGCTACTGAAATGGTTAAACAGCGTACGATGTACCCAAAAGTGCTTTATATGAAGGAGAATTCAGCGCAGTGCGATGGTAATATGCCTTCGTCATCTGGCTAAGATGTACAGGTAAGGTGAAATGAATGTTCCGTCTTGAACCAATATCTAAGGTAGTACTGCAAATAGCACCTGACAAGACGGTTTAATGTTGAATAAGTGATAAGCAATCTTGGAGAGAATGTGGAGGTTGCGAACTCTTGGCCGCTTTCGAGAGAAGAATCCTCCGAAGAATTTTTGGCCCCCTACATGAGGATGGACGATTCCGTAGCCTACACAATGACGAAATCTATGAGCGATCCAATGACCGTCCGGTTGTGGATAAAATCCGGCTCAATAGATTACGGTGGGCGGATCACTTAATCCGTATGGATAATGATGACCCATCCCGGAAAGTCTATAAGGGCAATATCTAAGGTAGAAAAAGAAGACGAGGCAGAACCTGCCTAAGATGGAGCGCTGACGTAGGACGCCAACCAGTTTTTAGGGATATCGAATTGGTGGACCTCTGCCAAAACCAGGATGTCTGGAGTTCCTTATTAAAGCAGGCCTAGACCGGATCGCGGTTGGTGCGCGTTGATGACGATTACTCAAAATCATGAAGATAAATCAGTTTAAACGTAACACTGCGTCTCATACCTCACATTGTAGACTTCCTTGGAGTTGAATTTTCCATCGCAAAACTTATAATCCATAGGAAAAGCCTTACGTCTTATATGTATATATATTTTCATATTGCTATTAAACCCCACCTCAAGATTCCAGGATACATCTAGGATGTTATACGGAGAATGCCTGAATCGTGACTTCAATCCAGACTATGAGATTTTCTTTCGGGATAGCCAGGTTAACTATATATAAAATTTGGACAAAGATTCCGCTGGGCTCGCCTGCCTGATCCTTTCGTTGTAATCTCTAAATGTAGTCATAATTTCTAGACTATTGGAAAAAAAGGAAGGGAGGGTTGCAGGTCTAACCTAATAGGCTGTGTTAGCCTTGATGATGGGATGCGGTTTCGAGGGTCTTCGCTATTTGGAATAGTCCGTAACCCAAAAGATCATCTTCTAATTCCTGGTGAAAATGTTTTTCAAAATACTTGACATCCCAGGACAACAAATTCTGTACACTTTTATCAACTCATGAATCACAGTTTGGTTCTTCGTTATGAGGATTATTCAACACAGCTATCAACCATTCAACATACCTTCGTAATCCCCAAATTCTTTTCTAGGCAATTAAGCTCTACAAATATTCCTATTTCCATAACTCTGTATGGAAATTCTTATTCGCAACTATAACTCTTTAGCTCCGGTACGGATTCTTTCGATCAGAATGGGTTAATTAAAACGCTTTCCGGTCATACATATTTTCGCCGTGTACCATTTACCCGGCATTCCCGTCCTCTCCATTAGTTTTCACTTACGAACGGAACAAAAATATTCTATGAAAATATGAAAACTAGGAAAAATCTTTTCATGTATTTTTTCGGAAGAAGCAACGAATTCCTGGCCCCAAGCATTTTCCCGTCCAGGACAATAGAACAAAAGGAAGCAATTAATTTGATTTATACTGAAGACACGGAACGCTCAGTCCTGGGGCTATTGTTTGTAGGATTTTTCCTATCTATCCATCCATTCATCCCCGTGGTACAAGTTCGTCTTCCGCTAGTATTGCCATGTTGTTGTTATTGTTTCAGTCGTTAGGATGCATCCCAACAAGGTAGATGATTTTTTACTGCACCTTGGGGAACGTAATTAAAAGGATAGCTCGGACGACCATCTACGAGGACATACCTTGCTTCATGGGGAAGATCCAGGAATGCGTTACGGGTAATTTTTCCAGACTAAATAATAGGAACTGTATGGAAAATATGGAAGAATTTATGGGTTTGGATTGCAGGGATCATAAGAAGGAAACGTGGAGGTGGGCTGAAGCTCGAACAATGGTTTCGGGGTTGCGTGCTTAAGTCACGATACTTTGTGACCCTAACAAATTGCCATGATGAATAATACTTCCCAAGGGCTAATTTGCAATAATTTTTCGGATATCGGATGATAAATGGAATAAGTGGATTACATTTGCAGCGGAAGTTGTTGAATGGTGCTTACATACATACGTGCCGACACACGTGCTGTCGGAATTTGTCCCCATAGAATTGTTTTTATTTCAACAAGGAAATGCAAATAGGATTATATGCATATCTGTGAGGCCATAAATAAGGGAAGTACACTCCCAATGAAATTGCTTTTCCCATTGGGTGATTAGAATGCATAACCCAACATGTAGGAAACGATTTCAGCGATTGAAATTACAAGGAATTCAGGTATGAAGGGGGCGACATCGCTTGAGGGACATTGAGGGAGCACGTCAAAGGTGATGAGTGCGAGACTACGGTGAAGCAGACTTTTTCGGAAGAAATCATGCCCAACCATGAACTGTGTATCCTTTATTCTTGTCTTTTATCTCTAAGTTACAAATCATGGTTAGTGGTTTAGCTTTTAATCCGGAAGGAAAGTATGAAGTCTAGGCATGTTGAGGCTATTCTCCCTCCGAAAGATAAGAGATTATCAGGAACTATAGTGATAATAGAACGCGAACTTAAGTAGGCTGCATGGTTGAGCAAAAAGGAATCCTACTAAGGCAAAGAATAAAATTGGACGATGGCCAATTTTGTCCGTCTGTGGTACGAGATGGACAATTTGCCGAAGGAGTGTGCACACTGTCGAGAATCATAGCACAGACCTAACGCCTTCCGAATAATATAATATGAATGGTTGATGATAGTTGCTACATTTTACCCTATAGTGATTTTCTACTTCACCTGGGAGCCACACGCCTTTTCGTACCCCCGCACTTCTCCCCATTGCAATCAATTTCAAAGCTACAATAATGTGTCTCCGAAAGTACTCCTCGAGACGTTTCGTGGGTACCCCATTATCCTATATTTGGTGAAGAAAAAATGCTGCATTTCTCTTTTAGGTGTATGAGGACCTCCCTTAAGCTCAACGTGCAGCAATTTAATTCAATGCACACGTGGAGATTCAGTTTCAAACTTTCTACCGAATTTCATGTAGATCTGACAAAAGTCAACTCTGCTCTGGCGCGTAATATATCTTGTTAAGTTAACGACCACCAGACCACCTACTATGGAGGGGGGCACAGACCAGCACAATCACACGTCGAAAGTGAAAATCGGGAAAAACGTCAGGACGGTCTGCCGAAGCAATGGATGAGCAAACATTCATGGAGGTGTTGCTAGACCATATAATGCAATACTTCGCCAAAGCATGTGACGCCTCCCTGCTTAGAAGGTAATGATTCTCCAGTACAAGATCACAGTACTGGTGGTTAATAGTCAATAGACAGGTTCAATCACAGGCGAAAGTAGTATGCCTCTAAGGCAACTAGCCATCCAACGAACCAAGAGGAAACGGACAAAAGGGAGCAGTAGCGCTTGTAAAATCATGACCAGATGATTCAGAGGCCGTTCATCTCCCCAGATCATGTGCTCTACCTTCTTGTTAAAAAATCATCCAGGGAATATTAATAATAACTCCGCTGAAGCCAGTCCTAAGCGCAGTTGTGAAAGGAGAAGAAATATATAGCTTCAGTTTGAATGGCTGTACACCACCCCAGCATATCAGAGGGTAGGTGAGCAAAATGCAGGAACTTTGCAGTCTTGCAGATTACTCATTAAGGAAGTTATCACCACACCTGGCAGTTAGGTATAAAATGCACTACCAAAAATAAGGATAAGGAGAATTTTCAGATCCGGTACGGATACCCGGCAGAAGTCATCTGACTTGGTTACTGGGTCGGGCTCCCGAAATGAACGGCAGGGCGTCGAAACCGCTAATCCGGGGGCGGTTCGACGTCTAAGTGGCACGATGACGAGGAGCATTGCTCCGCCCACTACAGCTGTTTCGCCACAATCTGTGGTAACCACTTCAGCAGGTTCGCATAGGCAGCGAACGAAGTGAACTGAAGAAATGAACCTCTTCATCATCCGCTCATACTACAAAATAACGGCGAGGGCGAGTCGCAGACCAGTGGCGCTATGTAACTCATAGCGACACAATACCGGATACCATCAGGGAACGTGTTCGCCTCGAGGTCATCGCGGAAACTGGTGACCCAGAGCCGTTGGAGGTAGTAGCGGCGGCGTCAACAACACCACGCCGCAGTGCAGGCAATAATTTCAGTAGTTCGCAAAGCACTCTACTTCACCGTCCGGCTGAACTTGTATAGAATTTTCGGAAATTGATCTTTTGTATAGACTAGGTATTCCAAGACTCTATGCATCTCTCTATCTATGCTCTCCAGCAACTAAGGGAATTCTATCTCAAATTAATGACGATTAATGCCTGTTAGACCGCATGGTCAGAAGATTCTCTTTCGATGATTGTAATGGTTAGGTTTTCGCGACCGAAGAGATCTACCATGGAAAATTCGCCCGGAACGTCGGCGTCACTAAAACTGGGCAATACTAGGCTGCTTCAAATCAGCTCTGGCAACGCCAGCAGAGAGGTGGAGAATAAATTTCAGGGGTTTTACCGAAACTATGCCATTCCCAGTGAGACACCCGTAGTTGAAATTCTGGACATACTAAAGGAGAAATTTTCTGTTATATGCAGTTGGTTATGACGGTATGGCGTAAGTCACTCCAGCCGAGTCCAGAATGCAACGTAGGCGAGCAACCAGAGGAGCTTTTTCAAATCACTCAACGAATCCCAATAGAGCGTCCAGAGAGTACAGTTTTAGGTAGCAGAAGAGAAAGAATAATAGGGTGGACTTTGAAAATTACCCACCCAGCATGCTGAACATACTGCGTGGATTACCACCGAAGCTCCCGCTATGCCAATACACCTGGCATGAATTTTGTGGATGTTACCAAAAAGGAGGTTCGGCTAGCCATAAACAGATCGAAAAACTGGAGGGGCCCAGAACTTCTAGTGCAAAAAGTTCCCCAGTATATAAGGTCGGTTGACACACAGCGCAAATCAGGTCATGAGTCGACCGGAAGAATTTCCACCCTTTCTCACTGCAAGTATTACTTACTTTATCCTTAAATAGGACACGGTGCAGGACCCCGCAGATACAAGACCGATTACTTGCTTACCAACCCTTTACAAATTCATAAGGTCCATTATTAGTGGCGCACCTCGAAACCAATAACATTCTGTTGGAGAAGCAGAAGAGCTGCCCAGTCAGATGAAGAGGTTGCAAAGAGCAACTCATTATCGACACGGTTATTGTGGGACAAGCAACTAGAAGCCAAAGAAATCTCTTTCGTTGCTATTTCGATTATGCCGAGGCCTTCGATAACGTCCCGCATACCTAGCCAATTGATGTCCTACTTGATGGTGGTCAAAGGGAAGTGTAGGTCCCGGGGCGAAATATGGATTGGTACCCACGATGGAGCATAAAACCTGGGAAACGCCTACTGAACCAACACCAACAACTTTACGACCAAACCCTATCTCCACATCCACGTGTAGGTCGCTGGGAGCCCCTGTCCCAATATAAGACTGATGCAAGAGCGTGACGCGGGATGCGTTGGACAGGAACCGGTTTCCTGGAGAAGAGTCGCTACACCATATATTAAAGCAGCCATCCAGGAATCCATGTGTTCGGAGTAGGTTTCTTAGTCTGCCAAAAAATGAAACCTGCTGTTATCGGCTTTGAAAACATAAGCGAACGGCTATGAACTGGGCGCTGACGAGGCAAATTTAGAAATATAAACCTCATGAACGTTCACACCCTTGCTAGCTTCTACGAGGCAGTAGAACGAATCCTCGAAGCCTGTCCAAGTATGATATCAAAATCATACTTGGGGATTTCAACAGGCAAGTAGGGGCGGAGCTCGTAGTTAGGCGATACGTTGGCTCTCATAGCTTACATCAAAATACAGATAATAAGGCACTGCTGATGTCACACGAAATGGTTGTTAGAAGTACCTGGTTTGCACAGAAAGCGGTCCACAAACATACGTACGTACTATTTCCAAAAAAATTGACCACGTGTTGATCGAACGCCGCCACCTCTCAGCATTGATGAATGTCAGAACATGTAAGGGGGCCAATATAGACTCAGATCACTATCTCGTTGGCATGGTGCTCCGACCTCGAATAACAACGCCACCCAGAAACCCCTCTGACAATCAAGTGAGAGTTAATACTGAAGCCATCCACAACACAGCCCTCCGCAACACCTAGAAGAGGGAAATGAATGCCGCAATAACCGCCGTCGACAGAGATCTTGGAGATTAAGCACTATAAATGATTTTCACAATCACCTGAAGAACGTTATCATAAATACGGCTACTTGGTCCCAGCCACCAAAAGAGTCGGAATGGCTGGTTTGACAATGAATGTAAACTAACAACGGAACGGAAGAATGCTGCATGCCGAGTAATGATGCAATCTCAAAGGACGCGGGCAAGCGCAGAGACTTATCACGAACTCAGTCGAGCGGAGAAGCGACTTCATTAACGGAAAAAGGAAGCCTGGGAGAAACGACAGATATGTGAACTCAAAAAGTGCAGGAAGCAACCGCATCAGGCGCGCAAGTTTTACCAACAAGTGAGCAGGATGAGCCTTACACACCTCGATGTTCATCCTGCCGAGACAAAGCGGGAATCTGATATCCGACAGAATGGGCATATTGGAGAGATGGGTTGAGTACTTTGATGAACTACTGGAGGTCCCGCCAACTGAAGACGAAGGGCAAATATTGCCACCACCAAGTATAGAAAAAGCAGTCCGTGCAATTCATCGGCTTAAAGTTGCCAGAAGCCGGTGGAATTACAGCTGAATTGGTTAAATATGAAGGGGGCCAATTACACCAAGTGGTTCGTCAACTTGTGCTCAAAGTGTGGGAAATCGAAATAATGCCTGAAGCCTAAGGCATTATCTGTATTATACATAAAAAGGAAGATATCACGTAGTGGAGCAATTATTGAGGCATCACGTTGCTTAGTACCATCTATAAGATATTCTCCGCTAGTTCGCTACGTCGGATAGCCCCGTACGCCCAGCACATCATTGACCCATACCATAGAGACTTCACTCCAAGCAAATCAGCAAATCAGATTTTTTCTGTGCGGCAAGCGATGGAAAACTGTTGGAATATGGACGTCAGTTGCACCATATTTTCATCGACATTAAAGCCGCTTGTGATAACATAGCCAGGGTGAAACTGTACATGGCCATGAGAGAATTCGGTATGCCGACGAAGTTAATAAGACTGACTAGGATGAACCTGACTAATGTGCGAGGCCAGATAAAAGCAGCAGGATCAGTCTCAAGACCATTCAACATCAACAACGGCCTACGACAAGGGGATGCCCTATCATGCGTCCTCTTTAACCTGACCCACGAGAAAATGATTCGTGATGCTGAGGTAATTGCAAGGGGTACGATCCTCTTTAAGTCCACCCAACTACTGGCTTATACTGGCGATAACGAGATCATGGAAAGAACGAGCAGGCGGCGCGAGATCAAGAGCTGCACATTAGTGAAGGCAATACATAGTATATGCTTGCAAAATCAGCACGGAAAACCAGCCAACCAACAACATCAAACCGCACTGATCAAACGGGAAGAATAAAGATAGGAGACTACACCTATGAGACCGTTGATAATTTCTCCTATCTAGGGTCGAAAATCACAACCGGTAACAACTACGATGATGAAATCCGCGCACGGATGTCCCAACAGAGCCTATTTCAGCTTACAAAATCTGTTTTGCTCAAAACGCCTCTCCATAGAGTCAAAGCTCTTACTGTACAATACAATGATCTTGTCAGTCCTTATGTATTCCTCGGAGACTTGGGTTCTTAGCATGAAAAATTGCGGACTCTTGGTCGCGTTCGAGAGAAGAATCCTCCGAAGAAGTTTTAAACCCCTACATGAGGATTTCGTAGCCTACATAACGAGGAAATCTATGAGCGACACCATGACCGTGTGGATAGAATCTGGCTCAATAGGTTACGGTGGGCGGGTCACTTAATCCGTATGGATGAGCACTGAGCACGGAAAATCTATAAAGGGAATATATATGATAGAAAAACAAGACGAGGCAGACCCTGCCTTAGATGGAGCGATAGCGTAGGTCAAGATACCAGACAGCTTTTAGGGACATCAAATTGGTGGACCTCGGCGCAAAACCGGGATGTCTGGAATTCCTTATTAAGGCAGACCTAGACCAGATACCGGTTGTTGCGCCGTTGATGATGATGACACCTAGCTAATCGTCCTCCTACGTCTGTATCGCATTGACCCCAAACTAATAAAGTTTTTTTTTTCGACAGTAACGGAAGGGTGGAATACCGCCTTATCAATGCGCTCATCTGATCGGGACTCGTTGAGTACCCTTTGGTTTTGCATGACATTAAAGCCCCTAATGGAACACCAAAACGAAATCTGCCCCGCAAATGGAGAGTGTATAGCCATTCGTTTATGTTTTCAAAGTTGACGACAGCAAGTTTCTTTTTCTGGATGACTAGGAAACCTACTCCGGGCACATGGTTTACCGGATGGCCATTACAATATATGCTATAATGACTCTTCTCCAGGCAACCAGTTCCTGCCCTGTTGTAACGCTCTGTCATTAGCCTTATATTTGGACAGGGTATCGGCTGGAAGGAATTTTTGTGGAGGCGCATGTTCCATGAGAAAATCTGGATATCTTTTGTCCGTTTTCGATACTGGCTCCGTCGTTGTAGAATCCATCCAGTGCGAGGCTCCTTTCGTAACTCCGTAACCTTGGTTTTCGGACTACACTTGTAAGCCCTACCCACAACCTGGAGGATCATTTGGTACAATTTGTCCTGTTTTTAAGCGCGGAAAAACTCCCAGAGATCACCACGTGGAAATAGAAGTGAGGTTTGGTGGTAGAGCTATTGGTGATGGCTTGATAGAGGTTTGCTGGGTTTTATGCTTGTTCGTCGATACCAATCCATGTTTCGCCCGGGGACCTACTCTTTGACTGCCACACTTGCACTCAGAGAAAAATTGTTGGACTGGGCAGTCAATAACTTGTACTTTTCTGATCTTGGCCGTTCAGTTCTTTACTTTTTCCGCGCCTTGAACAATTATTGAAAAAAACAAAAATTCGTATAATTTCTTCTCATCCAAATAGAAAATTATGATTTCGTTGGTACCATACTAGATATTAGCTTTAAAATGGAAATACTTCTTTTTTAAAGTTTGACTTTTTTAAGAAAACACACACACCCAATACACATAATAGGTAGGAGCCTGAAACCCTAGTTTCATGGTGTTTAATGCATATAATAAGCACTAGTTAAGATTACTACAATTCAGAAAGGTTCTAAAAAGTTACATGGTCATGTTTCAAAAGAGACCTCGATGATATAAAAAGTCAACTAAGAAATTTTTTCCCAGAAGGCTTTGACTCGTATTTCGTCATCTAACAATCTTTAATGATATTTTAATGTTTACGAATCTGCACTTAATTTCAAACCATTGTTGCATGAAGTTATTGATATAACACATGTAGCTTGGTGATCCAACCATTACCTTAACGGATCTTCACGTTCAAGACTAAAATCCCATCCAGTTCGAATAATCCTCTTAATCTTTTCCTCACGCATGCACTATCAATTATATGAGATCGTTGGGATTAGAGCCATTGAAATAGAGGATATTCAACCATTCTTCAACTTGGTTCTAAAAACATCGCTAATATCGCAGAAGTGAACACCTACCATATTTAGTCCATGAGCCAAATGAATCAACACTAACTTGCTAAATCGTGAATTCGAACTTCACACTGATTGTGTTCTTTACGGATTAACCAAGTTCTGATTCTTTGCAGGTAGACAGATCACTAATGATACCTTCAGTGTAAGATATTCAGGGTAAGACTCGCAGAAGCTGAAACTCACTTCAAGTCGGATCGTGGTCAAGTTTCTATATATAGCAAGTTTAATATCTTAAGATATACGAGTACATATATCTTTGAACCCTGGAGATGATATTGCTCGTGGTATGGTACCTTTTACAAATATCTAGTGTATAAAGTGCAAACTATTGAACAAGCAGGAAACGATCTGTCACCGCGTTGTATTCCGAATTCCTTGCCATATTTACTAGAATTAAGTTAAAAATATATTGCTCTTCTAGGACAATTACTGACGAGGTATGCCATTACCGTCTGTTTATATCAGGAATAATTTATGATCACTTCCCTTGCAACTGTTGTCTCCAAACTATTTCCAGCTCAACAATCGTAGGCTTCTCCTACACTTTTCCCCTTCTCGATTGTTTTATTGTAATTCACTAAAAGATAACAAATGCAAAGTAAAACGCTAAGCAGAAACTCATATTGCGGCTACGGACAATTATCGTGTTATTTAGATATGGAAAGGTTAATGGGGTTATTTACTCTGTAAGTTGCCGAGATGGTCTCGTTTCTGCGCGAGTGGATTAACAAAAATAACCATTACTTTCCGAGCTGCCAGAGTTTATTCAAGAGATGACGGTAATTGATCTTGATATGCATGTTTTGGACGCACAAGATCACGGGAATTCCATTTGTCTACAACTGAATTGTTACCAGTTTAACAAGGTAATAAAAGCGAGCATGTGCAATAGCGTTGCATTTATAAAAGATACTGAGGATAACTGTGGATACGCTCGAGAAACAATGCCAAATATTCTTAGAAGACGTGGACAACAGCTACATGCCTACTTATAAATGCGTTCGTAGAGCAGGTGTATTGTCTATAATATCGCGAGGCTCAATACTCTATTGAAATGAATGTATCTGTTACGTTTTATTGGCATGCCTCAGAAACTGATCGGAATTTAATTTGGTATGCACGGCACGTTGCCACCTGAGCGTATCGTAGATAATACCGGTTATTTCTGCACATAGTAGTAACCTTAACGAGAGCAAAAGTAGCTATTCGTATATATGTGTGATCGGACCTACGTATATTTAGCAAAATAACAACCTTCACTTTTTCAATGTAGTTCGGATTGGAGTGCAGGAAAAAATTTTTCGTGAATATGTGAGTACCAGGGGATGTAGCTCAGATGGTAGAGCGCTCGCTTAGCATGTGAGAGGTACCGGGATCGATACCCGGCATCTCCAGGAAAACATAAGTTTTTGCCGGTCTGATTGTGCAATAAGGAAGGAAAGCTGTAATTTCTAAAGTTTCAAATTATCTGATGTAGGTTTTGCATAATATAAATACTTTCAAAATCTTCATTGGAGTCAGACTTCCTGCATGTCTCTTACTATATTGAATTCGGATTAAGGTTCCCTAAAGACACTTTTATAAAGCTACATTACAGGCTACATACGGAATTCCGCAGAAACAGGTAAGACCGTCTCGGCGCGGGGGGTAAACACAGACAACTTTTATGTCAATATAGTAGATACTTATGTATACGTATACTCATCCTCAGATCGAAGTAGAAAGTTACTACCGGACCAACTGAGAAGAAACCTCCTTTTATATTTGGTCCACGAGTCACATTGTTTTTGATTAGCATCCGATTTACCAATGATTAAGCTCGCCACCCACGCACAGTTCGGTCTGTCAGTTACGCCGGAATGTCCCCGCCCAATAGTTGAACTGAACACACAACCACGCACCGGCAAGCTGCAACATTATTAGTTCAACTCTGCACATGGAAGGTCTTGAAATGAGACTTTGAGATATTTCTGTGTGTGAACATTTATCAAAAACGTTCATCAGCGACAAAAATCATCAATATCATCATAAACGGCGGAACAATCGGTATCCGTTCAAGGCCCGCCTTAATAAGGAACTCTACACATCCCGGTTTTGCGCCGAGGTCCACCAATTTGGTATCCCTGAAAGCTGCCTGCCGTCATGGCCTACGCCATCGCCCCACCTCAAACAGGGTCTGCCTCGTCTTCTATTTCTACCATAAACTTTCCGGGCTGGATCATCCTCATCCATACGGATTAAGTGACCCGCCCACCGCAACCTGTTGAGCCGGATTTTATTCACAACCAGACGGCCGTGGTATCGCTCATAGATTTCGTCGTTATATAGGCTACGGAATCGTCCAGGCTCATGTAGTCCAAGCTCAAAATCTCGCGCCAATCATCGCCTGCCCAATCTAGATGAAGGCAGTTTGTAGGTCTCGGGTCGTTCTTAGCATAGGCCAGCAATTGGGTGTACTTAAAGAAGATGGTGCCCCTCGCATTTACCTCAGTATCACAGATCACTTTTCCCAGGGCCAGGATAAAGAGGACGCATGGTAGGGCATCCCCTTGTCGTAGACCGTTGTTGATGTTGAATGGTCTCGAAAGTGATCCTGTTGCTTTTATCTGGCCTCGCACATTGGTAAGGGTCAGCCTAGTCAGTCTTTTCAATTTCGTCGGTATACTGAATTCTCTTATGACCGTGTACAATTTTACCCTGGCTATGCTATCATAGGCTTTAAAGTCGATGAAAAGATGATGCAACTGATATCCATATTCCAACAGTTTTTCAATCGCTTGCCGCAGAGAGAAAATCTGATCTGTTGCTGATTTGCCTGGAGTGAAGCCTCTTTGGTATGGGCCAATGATGTACTGGGCGTGCGGAGCTATCCAACCTAGCAAGGTAGCGGAGAATATCCTGTGGTACTCAGCAACGTGATACTTCAATAATTGCTGCACTGCGTGATATCTCCCTTTTTATGTGTGAGACAGATAACGCATCAGGCCTCAGGCATTGATTCAGTGTGCCCCACTTTGAGCAGAAATTGATGAACCTCTTGGTGTAATTGGTCTCTTCATATTTAACCAATCCGGCTGTAATTCCATCGATTTCTGGCGACTTATGATTTTTAAACCGATGAATTGCATGGACTGTTTTGTCTGTACTTGGTGGTGGCAATATTTGTCAGTCGTCTTCAGTTAGCGTGACCTCCAACTCGCCGATGTTCTGGTTATTCAGCAGTTCATCGAAGTACTCAACCCATCGCTCCAATATGCTCATTCTGCTGGAATTCAAATTTTCCTCTTTGTCTCGGCGGATGAGCATCGAGGTGTGTAAGGCTTCATCCTGCTGACTTTTTGCTAAAACTTGTGCGCCTGGTTCGGTTGCTCTCTGTACTTTTCGAGTTCACAAGCCTGTTGGATCCCCGAGGCTTTCTTTTTCCGTCTGTGAAATCGTTTCTACGCTCGCCGAAGTACGTGATAAATTTACGCGCGTTGCCGGGTCCTTGGAGAATGCAACATTATTCGGTATGCAGCATTCTTCCGTTCCGTTGCTAGCTTACACTCATCGTCAAAACAGCCATTCCGACTCTTTTTGCGGCTGGAGCCAAGTATGTTTATGGCTGCATTTATGATAATGTTGTTCAGGTGATTATGAAGATCATTTGTTGATGCTCCACCTCCAGGATCTCTGTTGACTACGGTTATTGCGTCATCCATTTCCCCCTTAGAGGTGTTGCGGAAGGCTGTGCTGTGGATGACTTCGGTGTTATCTCTCACCTGATTGTTAAAGAGGATTCAGGGTGGTATTATTATTCGTGCACGGAGCACCATGCCAGCTAGATAGTGATCCGAGTCTATATTGGCCCCTCTATATGTTCTGATATTCACCAAGGCTGAAAGGTAGCGACGTTCGATCAAAACGTGGTCAATTTGGTTGATAGTGGTCCCGTCTGGAGAGGCCCATGTTTGTCAATGGACCGCTAATTGAGTAATCCGCAGTCCGTTATCATTTCTAGTTTTATGTAATCTATGGGAGCCAACAACAGGCTTTGCGGGTTAGTTCTACTGCCTGGTGGAAGGTATCCTTCTCCGACCCTGTAGTCTGCTCTGTGTGAATCTTAATAAGGCTTGTATTTCCAAATTTCCCTCGTAAACGTGGAGTGCATAGCCTTTCACTTATGTTTTCTTAGCCGCATTATTGTGACGACACTTTAAACTTATAAACCTTCAAAGTTGACCAAAGTTGCCTCATTACGTCAGCTTCCATGTAAAAATGATGGGCTTAATTATGAAAAATTTAGGAATATCACACATTAAATAGAAGAAAACGTTTTCTTGGCATGGAGGAAATTCCCTTAAATATTTGTAGTTTTAAATGCATAGGACTACCATATTGAAGTGAATTTGCTTTTTGTGGAGTAGGGTAGGTGAATGCGCTGCCAGGCTACCAACTAATCACCTCCCTGTCATCAGCGAACTAACCTGGAACCGTTTTACACATTACTTCGAGGTAGTCTCCCACTCTCCCGGGTTTGGGAGCCTTCAAGTCAGGGAATTCCTTACACCAACGGGAGGTTAGGGAAGTTAGTTCAGAGAACTTTTTGCCATCCGGTCCCTCCGCCGGCCGAGCTCAATTTTCTTCGCAATAACAAGAGCCCGAATAGAATGCACAACATGTCTACATTTGCCAGCGCTTCTCAGCATCTTTCTTTCTTTCTGAGAGAACTCCCCTGTGTCTGCATAAAGCTACTGTCGGCGCCGTCCCACCTTTCACAAGAGAAAAAAGATTATTCAGTATCGTCCGCCACTCCATTGCAGAGCACACACTCAGGAGATCGTGCCTGCCCAGTTTTGTTCAAGTATGACCGAAAACCTCCATGCCCACTTAAGAGTAAGGTAAGGAAGTAATCAATCTCCCCGTGTGTTAAGTTCAGCCATAGATCTAAATTGTTGTTGAGCCGCAAAATCCATCTGCCTTTTGACTCATTTTGCCAAGAGAGTTGCCACTTGGTAAGGGTACGTTGATGTTCTTCACACCCTCTCTTAAGTTTTCGCCTTTGCGGCTGTAGATATGTTTACACTCCTTGGTAAGGCGGGAACGGGGATCACTCCCGTGATCGTCATTACGAGCCGTGCGCCTTAATCCAGGAGAGTTGCAACCTTATCCGACGCTTTTTTTACCTTAAATTGCGATAATGTAGGGCCTACATGTTTCCCTCCCCGCCTCGACAATTGGAATTCATTCATTCCCCAGCCCTAGAGCCATGTATGCTGGTATCAGTGGGACATATCAAAGGAGCTCTGTCGCACAGGGACCAATCATTTGGTAGGTTTTGCTACAGTAAACTTGTGGAAGATAAACTTTCTATACTCTACCTGCACTGTACACCCCACCTAATACAGTAAAGATTTCCTTCCCTCACCTTCAGAAAAAAATCATAACAGTTTGCCATTTTTCGTCTCGGGACTTATCGTCTCATAAGTGATCGCTTTCAAAAAGTCTACGGGCTATGCCGAAGATTAAATTCTCGCGATTCCCTTTTGGTTGGTTCATTTTATACACGAAAAAGACTAACTCGCCTGATGTATTATTACTTTCTTTTGTAAATGCTCTGCGTGCAAACTTTTAAGTCACAGACCCACCATTGCCTACTAGGATTCCCCGTACGACCGCTTAGCTCCGTTTCAGTGAATTTTGATGCACGCTGGAGAAAGAAGACTGCTCTGAAGAAAAAATATGGTAGTGAAGACAATTTAAGGTAGATGACAGTCGGATCCAGAGCCTTCTTACCCACTAGCCTCTTGACAGCCCCGCAGAACGTGCTCTTCTTTTTCGCCTTCGGACCTAATTCAATGAGTACACCTCGACCTTTCATTTCCCATTTCTGCTCCACTCTGTTCGGCCTTGATTTTAAAGCGGGTCTTGCTGAGAACTTCCGCGAAAACCTAAAAATCAGTCTATCAGCTCTATTCATGTTCTAGCGTTCTGGCAGTGGCATTAGGAATGTTTCTTTCAGCCAGCAAAGTTTCAGCGACGGTAACGTTATCAAATATTTGGGTGCAATCTGGAAAATGCAATTGGTTTGCCGTTTCTTCATGCTTTCTGTGTACCACTTGCTCTGTAAACATAGATTACTCGGCTGCTGGTTACCTTGTTTTACAACGAACCGCTTCCATTTTGAGGTCATCTCAAGCGAGTTAGTTTCCTCGTGAAAGCGTTGTCATAATGATCGTTTAGCCGACCTTATGCCCACCTTTCTAAGTCTCTTTATACCGATTGCTCCAACTAATGAATCAGGGTTCAGAGCTTAGTTAAGGAGTAGCCTTGTTTTTCTCCTCTGATATGCCCTTATTTGCCGTATTGAGTGGACCGCTCTCTTCGAACACTTCTCTCATACTAGTTCTGATCATCTGGGTTGTTTGCTCAAATCCAGCTATGGATTTGATGCCGTTCACGGCCAAGCCCTCTTAGCTGCCTTTTGGGCTGAGGATGCCCTAGACGATCTTCTCCTCTCAACTTATGTACAACCCGGAGTTTTGGTTTGGCCCACTACTGAATGACAAGAGCATCTGAATCTAGACTTAGGCTATCCATTGATGCGCTTAGGATTGCTCCTTCATTCAGGCCTGGATCATCATAATAGAAATTTAGTTTCAGTTTTTGTTTTGCTTTACGTTTTCTATGTGGAGATGCGCCTGAAACCCAGCCAAGAGTTGGCTGGACCTTCTTCCTACTATTCTATCCTTCCCTGTTATCTGGTTCGTTTTATGGTTGTTTATTGATACCTCCACATGTACATGCTTGTACCTGTTGAATGTATTTTTCCGCTGGGTCTGACTCCTGATAGACGTCACAGCTACCACTTTGGCAGAGCTAAGCTCACATAAACTATCAAAAGCTCCGGGAACTCTCAGGCGTTTATCGGACACTCGTAACAAGAAATTTTTTTCAAGTCTACTACCTGGGAGATATAATGCCAGCTAACGAATCAGAACTCCTATATTTGCTCGACTACTTCAAGGACGCCACTATCCATATCGTGAATAATCTATTAAAAATCGTAGGCGACCCCTGAGCTGCGATCACGATCGCCATTGGTTCCAACCGCAAGAAAAGTGACAACAGCTGGTTTGATTGTAAGGTAACATTACAACAGAAGAACGCTACATACCGAATAAATAGCGCTGGTTGCACAGCAACTTATTGCGAACTCTGTCGAAAATATCGAGAAAAACCATACTAGACGCGAAAGTTTCACCATCAACTAGATTTCAATGGGCATCTTGTCGAGACAAAGAAAGAAATCTGATTTCCGACCGCATGGGCATATCGGAGAGATGGGCAGAGTAGCTGGATGAATTTCCTAACGGCCACCACGATGACCAAACTTGGATAGATTGGATAGCAGTATTAACATACATTGTGGCATACAGTGGCAACGTCAACATCAACTCAACTAATCAGCAGAAAACAATAAAGATAGGAGAATACAGCTTCGAAACCGTTGTTAGAAACAAGACTCGGAGAAATGCTAGGGCGACCACTTCAGTCGACGCGGCAGGACGAACCCCGGGTCCTTTCGAGAAGTGGCCAAGGGTTCGTGACGCATAGACTGTGTCAGGACGTAAGTAAGTTAGTTCGAGCAAAACAAATACGCAAAAGCCCTTCGGAAAAGGTGCGGTCTTGTGGCAGAAGTTCCAAGATAAAATGGGAACGCAATAAAAATGACTATGAACTTCTCCATTTTGGTAGCCCACACACTCAATACGACGGTGTTGACATTGCCATTTCAGAGGTTTTCCGAGATGCCATTAAAGAAGTCGAACGATTTGATGATCGGCTGATGAAGCTCACCATTATATCAGCTGATCGCACTATTCACTTCATGTCGACCTGATGTCGAGTAAGATGCCTTTTGGCAACTTCTCAATGCAAAGACCTGCAACGTGCCTGCCGTTGACTATATCATCATCACCGGCAACCTTAATGGTCATGTAGGTGAAAAGGCAGACGGTAACAGGCGCCATGGCGAACAGTTGTCATGGCGAACCCATGACCTTGTACTTATGACTACCTGGTTCATCAAATGATTGTCTCATTTTGCTACACTTTATAATGAGAACAAGCAAAACGCAAATCGACTATCATCTTATAAGATGCTGACGTTTTACCACCGTCACTGACTGCAAAGCCGTTCCCTATGAGACCATTGCACCTCAACATCGGCCGTTGAGCCGTTGACCTACCGATAAAACAGCGTGAGGAACGGACTGACCCGCCGCGCATTAAATGGTGGGGATTTCGTGAGAAGAAAGAAGAAATGATCTCACTTATGCAATTATCAACTATTACGAATGTGGAAGAATCGTGGAACCAAATTAACGACACGGTCCACAAAGCGGCTTCTGCAACACTCGAAGTCAGCAAGACAGGTAAGCGGTACATCAACCGAGATTCTTGGCTTTGGAATGACGATGTTGAAATGAAGGTTCGTGAAAAAAACGCCTCTACGACAAGTTTCTCGACGGTAAAACGCTGGCAAATTGGAAAATTTATAAGAATGCCAACCAGGAATCAAAGGAAGCGATCTCTATCACCCGAGCGGACCACTACAAAAATCTTTACGATAAACTGGACACATGGGATGACGAGAAAGATCTGCATCGACTTACCAAAAGCCGAAACCAACGCACACAGGATATCGAACATTTCTGTTGCTTTAATAACAAGAACTGTACATTGCGTACCAACCAGCGAGCCGCGACGGATATATGGCGAGAATATTTCGAGCAGATTTCAACTGAAGCATTTGCTCATCCCCACTTCCACAATCATTGCCGACATTTGGGGCAGTCCCAGCTGTCAGCGCAACTGATGCAACCGAGTGGGCAACTTTCTCGGCCGAACCAAAACCAAGTGGCCGAGGAGAACCTCCATAGTGGTGGCATCGGAAGACGCTGCATCACATTAGTTTGCCGGCCGTGATGCAGTAGACGGATGCTCCCAAGGCCTAATTAGGGCGATCATACCCGAGTCTGCATGAAAACTCACCTGAAGTGGCAATAGGTCACGAAATCTTACCAGGGGTGTACTGGTACCATGGGAACCGGGATAGCCCCTAAATTCACATACTTCAGGACAATTCCTGTTGTATGTGTGTTGGTTGTAGCGGTTGGCCCCCTAGTGGGAGCTTCATGGGGTTGTTACGTTCAAGCGAACAAAGACCTTCGGGCATCGACGTGGAGTTGCGTTTCAACACGGGTATAGTACTCCTTAATTCGGTAGATATTTAGGTAGGTCTTGCATCCACCAGTATGAATGCTAAGCCATGCACTCGGTATAGATTGGTACCGTTGTAGCTTGCTACATCGGGACTCTGATTATCGTCACAAAATCAATCCGTTTCTTAATAAGACCTTCGAGGAAGTCGTGGAAGTCGAGGAAGCAATAAAGCGGATGCAATCGGCGGAAGCAACAGGACCTGATGACATCACATCTGAGCTCTGAAAAGCGAGAAGTTGGGACTCAACACTGTGGCTCAGTGTTTCTTTAATCAGATTATTCATGAAGTAGAACACCATCTGACCTTCAAGAAAGTCCCACAGTTCCAACATGGCAAAAGAAAAGTAGTCCAGCAAAATGTTCAAATTACCGTCCGATCCGGTTACTTTCCCATACCATGAAGATTTCTGAACGCATTCTTGACAACCGCGAAATCGTTGAAAAACTGCCAATTAACCTGAATTTGACAAGAACTGCGCAACTACTGACGCAATACACGCTGCGCGGTTACTCATGCAGAAGCACCGTGAGAAGCATCGCCCTCTTTATATTGCATTTCTGGATCTCGAGAAAATGTTTGGCCGTGTGCCACACGAACTCATCTGGTATACTTTAGGACAACACTTAATACCGGAAGAACAAGTGCGCTGGGTTGCTCTACCACGATCCGAAAAGTAAAGTTCGAAGTATGGCAGGTGTATCAAAACCGCTTTGTGTCTCTGGTGGTATTGATCAAGGAAGCGTCCTCTCACCACTCCTCTTTGTTCTTATTATGCACACCGTCACACGGAACATCTAACGTCCCCCACGAGAATTCACTCGCCAAGATTGGTCTGAACATCGAAGTCGATGGTAAGCGACTAGAAGACGCTGGGAATTTAAAAGCCTCGCGTCTATATACAGATCAGGCATTTAATAGAACCAAATGGCGAAGTTTCTAGTTTCTAAAATCGGTTCTTCAGTACAAGACAATGATGTTAACAGAAAGAAAAAGAAACAAAATTGCGAACTCTTAGCCACGTTCGAGAGTAGAACCCTTCGAAGAATTTTGGACCTACTACAGGAGGATGGAGGATTCCGTAGTTTATATGGCGACGAAATTTATGAGCGATACCAGAACCGTCTGGGTGTGGATAAAATCCGGCTGAATAGGTTGGGGCGGGCAGGTCACTTAATGCGTATGGGTAAAGATGATCCAATCCGGAAAATATATAAAGGCAGTATCTATGATAGAAAAAGAAGACTTGGCAGACTCTGCCTCCGATGGAGCGATGGTGTTAGATAGGACACCAACCAGCTTTTAGGGATATCTAATTTTTGGACCTCGGTGCAAAACTGAAATGTCTAGAGTTCCTTATTAAGAGGGACCTAGACCGAATGATGAGGACAGCATGTTAAACTTTATACGGTAAGAGAATTAAGCATCTCAACAGGATTAGTGAAACTAATTAGGCCATCCCTTATCAATGTACGAAGATAGATAAAAGAAGTGATGATGTTGGCAGTTTTCATATATTCCTCGGAGACTTGGGCTCTTAGCAGCAAAATCTAAGCCATGACCCCGTACAAGAGGATGGACATCTACACAAGGAATTGGTTTGATTGTAGATGATCCTAACCGAAAAGCCAATAGAGGCAATATCAATGGTAGAAAGAAAAGACGTGGCAGACCCTGCTTAGATGAAACGAGTATGTAGGCCAGGATGCCAGACAACTTAGTGTAGATTTTTCTACATAAAAAGTTATAATACCGAACTTTTATTCAAAGACATGGTCCGTAGTTGCATTTCTGCTTTAATCAATAAGAATTGAATAAATTGAATATTTTTCAGAGATACCGTCAATTTTAAAGGCGAATATTGCAAGCAATGAACGATTAAAATAGTGTTATCCTATTGAATCCAAATTTGAATATTCCTATCTTTGCGTTCAGCAATTTTCGAATATTTTAGATACAACATGTTTTCCATCTAAACTTCAAAGCGGCTATTACGAGCATAAACAGGCATTTACCTATTGTTTACAATTAATCAATCCAAATAAAGCGGCTCTATCGCCGCAGGGCCTTTTAATTGTTATCGCCAATTAATTAGGTATGCATGAAAGACAACTGCCCACATTGTGGTATCAGTCAACCATGGAAGCAGACTGGTTTATGGATTGTTTGGCTTAAGCGGTTACAGGTCTACGCAAGGTTGTGTTGTGAATATTTTATTCATGGTTTCTTTAAGCCGGCTCGGACCAACACTGGAAATACATGAAACATATAACGGTTTTTAGACGGGGATGTAGCTCAGATGGTAGAGCGCTCGCTTAGCATGTGAGAGGTACCGGGATCAATGCCCGGCATCTCCAAGAGCTTTTTTAGCAGCTGCAAACGTAAATTTGAAGATATCCTGAAGGATGTAGATGTAGCGAATGTCTCAAAGTCTCGAGGTGTTTGGGAATTAGAGGACATTTTTTCGCTTCATTTTAAAATCATTTATTTATTAAGTGACTAACATTGACTACAGGGCATTTTTTTCTTATTTCTAGCATAAATGTAGCGTATCTATCTTAAATCTTTATTAAAAACCGGTGACTATTACAAATGTTTCCCCTGCCCAACCTTCTCTGACTTGAATTTTCACGATTCACTCTACACATGGATCTTGATAATTTTATAGTTTTAAATGAACATGTTTATTTTGAAAAAAAACTGCGCTTGCACCTAGAGCGCGAGAAGGCTTATCTGCTTACTTATTCTAACTTATTCTAACCTAATCTAATAATAATACTTATATCTAATGTTTACAACAGCGCTTAAAAATTCTGCGCTTAACCTCTATGCACCCCTACCAAATAAGGAGTGTTGAAGAGGGAGATAATGGCGGGTTTTAATTCTGTGCTCACAATTTGACAAGGCCTTAAGCATGTGGCCAATGGGGTGGATTTACCCTCCAGATAAAGTTGCCCCATGAGTGGGTTAGGATGATTCTCCGTTATTTCGAAGAATCTCCTTTGTCGCGTTGGGGGGGGTTCGTGAGAGCCGCCTTTTTTCTTAGTGGCGATTATATTCGCTACTTTCCAAGTAATGGGAAAATAACCATTATTGATGCAGTTGTTGAAGACTGCAAGAAGAAACTTCATTGATGCCCTCGGGAGATTTTTGATGACAATATTTGCTATGGCATCTAGTCCTGTTGATTTTTGACCGTTAAGGCTTTTTGTGATAGCTGCGAGCGATGATAAGTTCAAAAAGGCTTTTGGGTCAGTTGGTTTGCCGGATGGGTTAGAGCCGGAGAAGGTAGTTAATTAAGGGTGATGGTCAAGTCAACGTGACGGCCTGGTTGTTTCAAGGCGGAGGAGCGTTTATTTGGAATATGGACACCAATTGCACCATCAATTCATCGACTTTAAAGCCCCCTATGATAGCATAGCCAGGGCAAAACTGTACACGGCCAAGAGAGAATTCGTTATCCCGACGAAATTGATAAGACTGACTAGGCTGACCCTGACCAATGTGCGAGGCCAGATAAAAGCAGCAGGATCACTCCCAAGACCACTCGACATCAGAAACGGTCTACGACAAGAGGATGCCCTATCATGCGTTCTCTTTAACCTGGTCCTCGAGATGTACAAGCTGCCTTCATCCAGATCGAGCAGGCGGCGCAAGATCTTGGACTGCACATCAATAAAGGCAAGACAAAGTATATGGTGGCAATGTCTGCACCGAGAAACAACCAATCAACATCAAACCGGACTGGTCAACCGGGAAGAATAAAGATGAGAGAACTTACAAAAACTGTTCCGCTCGAAACGTCTCACCACAGAGTCAAAGCTTTTACAGCACAAGACAATGATCTTACCAGTCCTCATGTATTCCTCGGAGACTTGGGTTCTTAGCAAGGAAAATTGCGAGCTCTTGGCCGCGTTCGAGAGAAGAATCCTGCGAGGAACTTTTGGCTCCCTGCATGAGGATGGACGATTCCGTAGCCTATGTATCGACGAAATCTGGGAGATACCATGACCAACCGTCAGGTCGTGGATAAAATCCGGCTCAATAGGTTACGGTGGGCGGGTCACTTAATCCGTATGGATGAGGATGATCCAGCCTGGAAAGTCTATAAGGGCAATATCTATGGTAGAAAAAGAAGACGAGGCAGAGCCTGCCTAAGATGGAGCGATGGCGTAGGTCAGGACGCCAGATAGCCTTTAGGGATATGGAATTGGTGGACCTCGGCGCAAAACAGGGATATCTGGAGTTCTTTGTTAAGGCAGGCCTAGACCGGATACCGGTTGTTCCGGCGTTGACGATGATGAGTTAATTTGGTTGAGGAAAGACTCCACGAGTACTTGAGCTTTGCTAGCTTCGCTGGAGATGTTTTCGGTATTCTTGGTGAGAACGAAGTTTCTGGATCTATTAAGGCCTGTCAGTCTATTTATGTGTTCAAACATATTAGATCCGGGCTTCACATCTGCTAGCCTGCAAATGAGTTTCTTGTTACAGCATTGTTCAACCATTTGACGGATTAGTGTGGTTAGCCAGTTAATCCGAGAAATAAATATGTTATATTCGGTATTAATTCTTCTTTCAGATATTTTCTTATCTCGTGCGGCAGTTTATTAAACTGAATCTCATCGACTTTGAGGAGCTTTGGGTTTCTGCGTGTAGCGGAGTTGATAGCATAAGTAGCCAAGATGATGGCCTCATCGTTCACTTTGTCCGTTAGATTTTGCGAGACTGTGATTTTTTTCAGAGTTAACTGCTGCTTTAGGTGCTAATTCTGCCCTGAACTTATCCCAGTTAGTGTTTGCGAAGGTTTTGATTTTGTTGGGCAACACGCCTACCAGAAAGGCAAATCCACGGAGACAGTACTCCATGAGCTTACGGCAAAAATTGAAAAGGCGATGTTCGAAGAAGGATACGCCTTAATTATGCCTCATTCGCGGCAATTTGTAATGCGGCAAGACAGCATGGAATCGAACCGCTGCTAATCAGTTGGATCCTTTACATGCTAGAGTGGAGAAAAATTCACATATCGATCGGCCAGAAGTCTATTAAAGCAGGATGTCTCAGGGGCTGCCCACAATGAGGGGTTCCCTCTCCACTGTTATGGCTCTTGGTAATGGATACCCTGCTGTGGCTCTTGGAGGACAAAAAAGTCTTCGCGCAAGCATTTGCGGACGACCTAGCCGTAATAATTACCGGCAAATTTGCGGACACAATATGTGACCGCTTGAACGAAACTCTGCATGAATCCACAACTGGTGCCTCCGCAATGGACTAACGGTAAACGCTAGGAAGATTGGATTAGTTATGTTCACTAGGAACGTCAGGTGGGGCAGCTATACGCTCTACCTTAGCAGGAGCGGAAATCCAGCCGGCATAAACAGTCAAGTAATTAGAAGTACATTTCGTCTCGAAGTTAACGTGGAAGCATCATATCCAACAACAATATCAGAAATTCTAGAGATTGCTCTGGTGCTGTAGGAATGTGATAGATAAAACCTGGGGACTTTCACCCAAACGGGTATTCTGGATGTATACATCCATAATAAAACACATTTTGATTTAGAACTGGCCCGACCCCTCAGAAAAATGACGACCATATGCCAGGCGGAGATATATGCCATTTCATTGGCACCAAAAGAACGTCTACGACAAAAGTGGAGGGGTCGCACCATTCGAATCTGCTCCGGCAGTCGGGCGGCATTATCAGCACTAAATGGCAACGACATATCAAGCCAGTTGGTGTGAAGTTGTCATCAGGTGCTGCTGAAACTTGGCCGACTAAACGAAACATTCCTGATGTGAGTGCCGGGGCACTCTAACATCGCCGGTAATGAGGAGGCCAGTCTGTCAGCCTCGCCGAGGATCTGGATCCACAATGGTGGGATCAGAACCAGCTCTTGGAATCTGACCATCTACTGTCAAGTCTACTCTGAAGGGTGAAATTGCAAGGATTCACGCAGCCGAGTGGAGAAATTTGTACTCTTGCCGGCAGGCGAAAATGCTTGTGAAAGAGCCTAAGGCCACTAGAGCGGCATTTTTGTTGTCCCTTGAGAAGTGGGACATGAAAACCCTAGTAGGGCTTTTAACGGGACACTGCTCCCTAAACTACAATATGGAAAAGATTGGGGTAGTGGATTCGGCTATGTGCAGCCAATGTGAGGAGGAGGAGGGGACGGCTCTACACCTTTTGTGCAGCTGCCCGGCATTCTCAGATCTCAGACGAAGACACCTTTGCAAGGTTTTCTTCAGTGAAGAATCTGCACACTCTGCCTATGGAGAATGTTCTTAGATTTGCTAAAGCCTGCGAACACCGTAGGCGGGAAGTCATTGAATAAACAATTTACGGGAATAGTACAATGTGCCTACCAATGGCCTGAGTGCTCGGAGCTGCGGCTCCCGCCCAGTAACCTAAAACAACTAACTAACTTTGTTGGGTACTCGCTTCCGCAGTTGAAAGGCGGAAAAAAGTTGCTCAACTGCTCGGATCGGATATTCCAGGTAAAGTTTTGTACGTTAACACTTGTAATGTGTAGCTTCTGCGGACGTTAGGAAATAGTCAGCATGGATTGACTTTTAAGTCTTGCGGGTGTGTCATCTCAGCTGGTTGAATTTTTTGATTTTTTGCTAAAACGCCCCCGGAAGTGCGCCTTGAGTTGAAGCCGCCACCAAAAACTTGGTGCTTGACTGAAGACCGTTCAAGATTTGTAGGTCTTAGCCCAGTTGCTCAGATGGTGATTTACATTTAGTCTTTTCTGACTGAAAGTGCCGTACCGCAGTTGGTGTCGTTCCATATAATGTAAAATTTACGTTGTGCCTGCTTTCTAATCGTGTCTCTGGAACACAGTAGAAGTTAGCTTTCAGAAAATATGTCAACTCTTGTGCGGTGGCACGTTGGGCGTGCGAGACCGCCGAGTTAAATGTGACAATTTTTAACTCCACAGGCTCATTATTAGTTCGCTAGCGGCGAATTGTCGCTGTTCATTGGTTTGGACCGAAGCGAGTATTTCAGGCAAGTTTCTGAAGGCCAACTTGTTGCCTTTAGGAACTCAAGGGGCTGCAGTTCTAAAAGGAAGAGTATTCCTAGCTGCTTGACTAAGAGATACGCTTGGCTAAGCAAAGTTTTGCGAAGCTTGGGGGGTTGCAGCTATTGCAGAGTATTCCTGGCTGCTTTAGCGTAAGATACGCCTGGTTAGGCTAAGGTTTGTGACATCTGAGTCACGGCCTGTTTGGCTCTTATTGCCCTAGCATTTTTTATTGCTCTGCCAGCTTCCCTTCTGGCAACCATGTCCTTGTATGCCGGCATCCGCGGTAGTTGGCGGGATCCTGTCTGGGGGCAATTCCATCAAGTTGGTGTGTCTGTCGCGGGTTTTGGGCATAACCCTCGTACGTGAATTTTAGTGCACTTCACGCACCTGTGCACGACGGAGCAATTG
This sequence comes from Hermetia illucens, assembly GCF_905115235.1. NCBI lineage: Eukaryota > Metazoa > Arthropoda > Insecta > Diptera > Stratiomyidae > Hermetia > Hermetia illucens. The sequence continues at coordinate 131,871,071 of NC_051851.1, forward strand.
AGGGCGATGTACCCGAAGTTTTGGCAGTTGTCTGAAATAATAAAAACTTGTTGTTTCTTTTTCATTAGTGTAAATATTTATTCTTGCAAATACCGATATTTCGGGAACAACTTGTTCCCTTCATCAATGGCAGTAGCACTGTACTTCTTGGATAGGCTTGACTTTCTCAACCGAAATTTTTCGGTGGCATATAATAATAATAATCATTGGCACAACAACCCATATTGGATCAGAGCCTTGAAGTGCATTAGAGCACTTCATTCAAGGCGGTAACGGTACACTACAGTAGTACACTGTACAAGGCAATGTGCTCAAGCATTGCGCTCGTCCGAGATTATTATCCTGATTTTACTCAGGTACTCATTCGCAGCTGAGTCGACTGGTATCCGACGTCCAATTACGATACAAATCCCAATGCCACCAATGAGATTCGAACCACGATCTTCCGCACGACAGCCTTGTGCTCTAACCACGCAGCTATCCGAAGTATATACTTCACCTTAAAGGTTTCATTGAGCCCTTGAGAGGGCTCGAAGGTAGTCATAAACAGCCTCGATTGAGACTTCAACGGAATTGTTCGGTTCTGGCTATGGAGAAACTTGTCCGCTCGCGTGACCAGATTCGACACGCTTCTGACCTTCAAGTCCGGATACTCTTCATTGGTCTCTCACATTATGTCGGCCGGGTGTGTCGCTCTGCGGAAACCACGGATAACTAAGGACTGAGTCCTTAAGGCTGGTGGGGTACTAGTTGTGGGCTGTAGCCCCTTTTATTTGATAAGATTGAACATCACCGCATTGAAGATCGCTTTGCGCAAAAATGAGGGTCTTATCGGCCCTCGTATTCTTTAGAGTTGCTTTCAACCGTTTTTCTTTCAGAATTCTCAAGAACTGAGTTACATTGATCTTTACCCAGTGATTGGCGGAATCTTATCCCTTTTTTGGGCGGGTAGTTGTGGGAGGAAGGGGCTTGTGGGTTTTCCGGAGGGGCACTTCCTCTACTAACACTAGCCTTACCTTTTCCTCTTTTCTGTTTCCGCTGCACGAAATTGAATTCGTCGCCTTCCTCTTCTTCGATGACCACTTCGAGGCACATCTCTCTTGTTCTTGTTGTTCCTGTTGTTGTTCCCATTGTTGTTCAAGTAGTTGTTCTCGTTGTTGTTGCCGTTGCTGTTGCTCTGACGTTGGAATCGGCTCCTCCAACTGCTTTATGGTGCCCACTGGCAATCCAGTTGCTGGGCCATGGCGGCCTTCTCTTGTTTTTATTCCTCGAATTTTTTTGAGGAGATTCGCAATTTACGACCTACAGTTCCTTCCTCTTCTGATGGTAGCTCCTCCGGGAGTATCATTTTGCAGCTCTTGGCGGACATATTGTCCCCAAGCTCGTACCTGTTGTTGCACGCAGCTCTGAAATATAAATTTTTTTACTTTAATTTTTTACTTTAATTGTTCCTTTTTAAGGTTTTGTGTGAAACAAAACCTTATTAGAATCGAGTCGGTATCTATCTGTCCGTCTGTCTGTCTTTTTGTTTATACGTTGGAAGGTGGAAAGGTTCAAAACCTACCGCTGGCTCCTGCCATATGGTTATGTGAGATTTTTACTCACTAAAACCATCTCCTTCTCCTTCGCTACATTGCGGGGCAGGATCAGTTATGAACTGCGGCTTCTATCGTTATTTGTAACTTTTCTCGGAAGCAGATTGTGGATCGCCTTCATTAACTTTTCCACCGCCCCGTGTCAGTGTCAATTTCCGCCTCCGCTCTGTGTGCGGCGAACCGCGGGCAATTAAAAACAACGCATCTTCCGGAAGCATCACACATGTCGGGCAATATGGGATGTCGTCATGCCCGAAACGATAAAGGTATCCACGGTACCCACCGTGTCCGCTTAGGAATTTTAATTAACCTCGCCGTGCCTTCGTTTGATCCATTTAGAGACATCTGGAATAATGTGTTTCCAGCGTCCTTTAGGTGAATCATCTCATCTTTTTTGCCATTCCAAAATAGATTCACTTCGTGCCAATTGCCGACGATAGGTATAGGACTCGCCGATTGCATATGATGGGCCATAGAGGTGTCGACCCTCGTTCGCCAAGATGTCGATGGGGATTATGCCTGCTATCATCTGAAGTTGTACGATATGCGCATGACGTCCGCAATGCACTCAATCGGCATGGGACTGCGATTTTGCTTCTATTTGCTTCCACGTTCAAAAACGGTGCCCAGATTGGAACTGCATAAAGCAAGGTGGAGCTAACAACTCTCGAGATCAGGAGCCGACGGCTTTGCAATGTAGCCACTCCGGAAGCCTTTGCTGCAACATTTTCAAGATGGGATTTGAATTTCAGTATTCGGTCAACCATCACTCAATTTAAGCGTTGGCTGGGACTGTATGATGTGTTCACCAATCCTGATCTTTATCGACGTTTGCTTCCTTCGCTTGGTAATCAAGACTACCTGGGTTTTATACTCAGCGAGTGCGAGACCAGCTTACTCTAGCCAGCTAGCTAGACCTGATTTCAAAAATTGCCTCGTTTGTGAGTACCTCGATCTCATCAATGTCCTGTGCGACGATAGTTACTCTGATATCGTTTGCGAAGCCAATGATTGTCACTCCTTTGAGTAGTTGCAACTTTAAAATTCCGTCATACATTATGTTCCACAGTAGAGGACCGAGGACTGATCCTTGTGGAACCGCGCAGGTTGTTGTATACGTCTTAGGTCCATCGTCCGAATGGTAACACAATATCCTCCCCCGGAGAAATTGCATAACTATGTGCCCACAGGTATTTAGGAGCGCCCAATTTAGCTAAAGCCGCAATTAATTTGCTCCATTTTGCCGTATTAAAGACATTCTTCACGTCGAGTGTAACTGCCGCGCAAGATACATGTGAATGGGGGGTGCAATATGTTTTTCATAAAATCTGGCCATGTGGGGTATCAAATGAAAGGTCTCAATTAGTACTTTTCGAAACTGGTTCTATATTTGATATTGGTTGAAACCTAGGGGAATGAGGGCTCAAAATATGACCCACGAAAAGTGTAACAGGTCTCGTTCTCAGAACCTATCCAACCGAAAAATTTGAAAAAAATGACAGTAGTGTATCTCTACAAAATCTAGGGTGAAAGTTTGCCATTTTTTGTGAAGATCGTGCATTCTACAACCTGTATGACGTCATCATCACATATCAATTACTCCAAACAGACATGTGTGTATGTATAATAGGTATGTAGTATATGCGTGGTAATGAAGTCTGCGGGTAGTGCCTAATTCAGATAGATATATTTGTACATTAAACGAACCGTATTTAATATGCCACAGTGAAAAGTCATAGTTTAAAAATTTTAATAATCTACCGCTTAAAACGGAACCATATATTTATCTGCCTGTATGTAACGTTTTGGTTCAATTAGATTTTTATACTGAATTTAAAAGATTTCGATACCAGTGCAGTAATATAATCCAGTCGACCCGACAGTCAACTTTTGCCTGATTTGCTTTGAAAAGCAATTTTTAGAAAGTCCCGAAATAACACAATCATATAGGCTTCAAATTTATCTGTAATTAAAGATACTCTACGAAAGGAATGAAATGCTAAGCAAGATTTTCTGCGAAGTTCTCAATACAACATCACTTAATTAGAAGATGATACCATTATTCTGAAATTCTCTTTTCGCGATAATAACTTAATAGACCTATCGAATCTCGAATCATACAATACGCTTCTATCATGTGTGGATGACGGACCGAAAAATTCCAAAATATTTAAAATATTTAGTTTAAGCTAATATTCGTATTGGACTTTCATCGCAGTCATTCCCATATGTTGTATAGTTTGATATTTTTCAGTGTTCAGGCACGCGAAATAGACCATTGGTAATAAAGATGACCCAAAAAATGTTCGGTCAACAGACAGGTGAAAAGTTGGACATGCAGGTAGTGTTGTAGCTGCATAAAATACTGCAGAGGAGGGCTATTTATTTATGCGGCAAGTGATTACATATTTTACTTGCAAATACGATTATAATACATCCTTTTCCAACACCATTTGTTTTTGTTAACTGAATGTGATGTGCCAACGGAGCATATGCATATTGAACGTGTCATAGTGGCTTTACGATTAAAATACTAATTAATAATAATCCCTGAAAATCCTTGCAGGTTTTAATTCATTTAGTTTAATTATTGGTGGCGTTAAAGCGCGCATCATTGGTCTCATTACTGTGTATGTATAATACATATTCTTTCCACCATGGGCGCCATGAAGCATTGACTTTAAGTACCCCATAATTCTCCTTTCAGATGCCTATGTTAGGAGCAACATAATGCTTTCAAGAAGCGGTGCTAGAAGTCATGAAATGCTTTACACTACATATGTGCAGATGTATTAAGTTTTACACCAGACGTTTTTAGCTAATTCAATTTTCCATTTGTTATTATTTGGGTAGTCTTATGGTTATTCTGTTAAGGCAAAGTCGCACCGCGTCCTTAAAGAACTATTGTGCTCCTTTTGCTGGTACCTATTAATCATAGTATCTCAAGCAAGCCTATAATCGTCAGGAACTTTAGTATATTCCCTTCTTCCAGATTTTTCAACTTTGCATCTGGTATTAAGTGTTCTCCCAGATGCCTCGACCTACTTTCCGCAAGTGCCAAACACTGTCCCAGAACGTGTATAAAGGTTTCATCACACTCCGCACAAATCTTGCAGGTAGTGTCCGTAGATATCCCTAGCTTCCCTAGGTGATAGTTTAGCCGACAGTGACCAGTGAAAATTCCCACTATGATTCGGAGATTCTTTTTGGAGAGGTTTAAGCAATCCTTTGTGCGCATGTGTTCGCATCCCCCCATAAGCACCCTGGACTGCTTCATTCCCGGTAGGCCCGCCCAGTATAGTTCCCCCAACCGTTCCTCTTCATTTCTTAATGTCATAATCATGAAACTGTTTCCGATTCCACAGAAAGGTTCTGACCCATGTAAAGGCGTTCCTGCCCCCTTCTTGGCTAGGATGCCCCCTGCCTCATTGCCTTCAAACCCAGCATGACCTGGAACCCAGAGTATCCAAACCTTGTTGGACAAGCCGAGTGAATTCAGTCTCTCAAGGCATTCCCACACCAGTTTAAATCACCTGATTGGACCTAAGTGCCTTGATCGCTGCTTGGCTATCGGATAGAATAGCAATGCTCTGTGCCCTGTAGTTCCTTTTGAGATTAAAGGAGGCACATCTGTCTATTGCGTATATTTTCGCCTGGAATATGCTAATGTACCTGCCCATTGGCTCCAAGTACACTTTCCTTGGATCAATGACACCGCCACCCGCTTCCTCTGGTGTGAGGGACTAGTCAGTGTACCAAGTAATCAGTTGCTGATTTAAGCCGTACGTCCCAGCCGCGTTGTCCCAGTTTGCCTTGTTACTCCAACGTGTTTCAAACTTCTTATCAATGTGAAACCTCTTTGTCATGTCATCCCTTAGTATCAGTAATTCGGTATACCGGCTAGAAAGTATATAAATCTTCCTTCGGTTTAGGCAGCTCCCCGCCTCACTGATACTCCCGCCATCCTGAATATTGTCCTCCTTGACTGCATCTCTATGCGCAGATGGAGAGGGGTTAATCCCAGAAGGACCTCCATGGATGCCGGTGGGCATGTCCTCATTGCCTAATGGTCTAATGTAATTCCCAAATATTTGGCCTCTGTTTCTCGTTTCACCTTCATGTCATGTAACCTTATGGCTCTCAGGTGATCAAGCTTACATCTCCTAGTGAATGGTACTATGGTGGTTTTGGCTGGATTGACCCGCAGTTCCACATTCCTGCACCAAGGACTAGTAACCCTTAGTCCATTGGATTCTACCACATAGGATATCTTCAAATTTGCCCCTACAAAATAAAACAATATCGTCCGCGTAACCCTGGACCTGTATTGCAGTATTTGTTAGCACGTCCCGGAGTTCGTCCACTACCATATTCCACATAAGGGGCGATAATGCCCCAGCCTGGGGACAACCTTGAGTAGTGTTCAAGACACTAGAATTGGTACCTGTCGGTACTTCTATTTGCCTACTCTCTAGCATTTTGCCCACCCAAAAAGCCAAGGTGTTTCACACTCACTTGCAGCTCAGAGCATCTTGTATCTTTGTGTGCGATGTGTTGTCGGTTGCTCCTTCGATATCCAAAAGCACACACAGCGCTATTTCTTTTGTTTCTATGCATCCCATAATACATTCATCAGCTGATGCAGAGCTGTTTCGGTTGACCGTCCTACCCGGTATGTGTGTTGGCAGTAATGTAGGGGATTACGCTTTAGAACGTTAGTTCTAATATAGTTGTCTATTAGATTCTCCACTGTTTTGAGTACGAACGATGTTAGGCAAATCGGTCTGAAAGATTTAGGGCCCGTCTTCATGGCCTTGGTATATATCCCAGTGCTATGCTCCCCCTTACCACCTGAGAAGAGACTCTAAGATGATTTCTAGGCCTTTCTGGATTAATGCTAGGAAAGTGCCATCTACTCCGGGTGACTTTAGTGGTTTGAAAGTTCCCACTGCTCACCTTAGCATAGCTTCTGAGCATACCTCTTTCGCTGGTTTCCAGTTCTCCTTTCTTCGCCTTTTATTCGTTGTTGGGGTGTCAGGCAGAATGTTGCCGCCGTGGGGTAGGACCCCGGTAAATGTCCCATTTTCCTTCTACAAACAGACAGAGGATATTGCCCAGTCTTTGGCTACAGCCTTGTAAGGCCTTGTTGCTTCTGTGATCTGTTCAATCCCTTCACAAAATTCCCTAAACCTGTTCCGTGTTGATTTCCTAATCGCGTTGATATATATAGTCAGTGCATTTTTGTACCTCTGCCAGTTCCCGGTTTGTTTTGCTCGGTTAAAGAGTTTTCGCCAAGTGTGCTCGGGACGATCAACCCGTGGGCAATTTTTGGAGAGTGGGTTCCAAAGCATGGAATAGCCCGCAATGCCATTGTCGGCTCTCCTTAATGTGTGACCTATCCACTGCCACATCTCTCTTCCCATCATATGGCGTATGGGTGTTACGGTTTTCATTTGTACTTGTATCACGCCAGCGTTCCCCGATGATACGATATAGACAGGTGTGGACGAAGGCTTGGATCCTTCGAGTGACAGTGGTGGTCACTTCTCATTTACTACTCCCGTATAGCAACACAGAAACAACACTAGAACAGTCTCAACTTGATCTTGATATTGAGATAACTGTATTTTCAGATTTTAGACAAGGCAGCGAAAGCGGGTGTAACGCTGTTAATACGTCGGGCAATATCGGTTCGGTGCTATCTTCGACAAAAATCACAATTCCTTAATACACAAATTGATCGATGCCTTCGATCGTGGACCCGTGAGACTGAGAACCTTAGTTTTATTGTTGTTTCTCTTCAGTCCAACTCTACTTGCCTTTCTTCCCAAATCCAGACCCATTTGCCCAAGGACCGTGACGTGCTGAGCGAGCAAACAGATGTCATCAGCGTACTAGCGTACAGAGCCAGACGAACGGCTCAGAGGACAATAGGTAGGATCGATCAAGGGCAAAAGAAGCATGCCTGTAGGGAAGCTCACAAGAACCTCAAGCTCGCCATCCAGCGGAGTGATAGGAAATGTGTTAAGGAGCTCTGTTTGCAAGCGGACATAAATCCGTGGGGTAGCACCTATAAAATCGTGACAAAACGATCCAGAGGCCGATCATCTCCACAAATCACGTGCTCTATGCTCTTATTGAAAATAATCCAGGGGTTATTTCCCCAGCATGAGGGGGCACTGATACTTTCCAGCGTCCCCTGAATGTGATGCCGATGCTACCAGTCACCAGGGACGAGCTGCTGGAAATCTGCAGTCGAATAGGCGCCAGCAAAGCCCCGGGTCTGGACGCATACCAAATAAGGCCCTCAAACTTGCCATCAAATGTAGACCGGATATGTTCGCGGAGCTGTTCGAAACGTGCATGTCCGAGGGTATCCTTCCTGCACCATGGAAGCGGCAGAAGCTGATGCTGCTGCCTAAGGCTGGCAAACCTCCAGGAGAACCGTCCTCCTATAAACCCATAAGTCTACTGGGCACTATGGCGAAAATGTTCGAGCGGGTTACTTATAATAGATTACTCCCAGTCGTCGAGAGCCAAGGAGGGGTTTCAGATAGGCATTTTGGGTTCCGTAGAGTCAGATCAACCATTGATGCCACTTATACGAAAGTCTCTGACGACGATTGGTGTTCCCACTTACCTCGCCGCTATTATCGATAGCTACTTGAAAGAGCGGACACTCTGGTATAATACCGATGATGGACCCAAGGAGTACGTTGTCTCCGCTTGTGTCCCACAGGGTTCTGTACTGGGCCCACTACTGTGGAACATCATGTACTTAACCTTCCAGTTCCGGAGGAGGCCACGGTGGTAGGTCACGCCGATGATATAGCACTGGTTGCGGTCGAGGATGCTGAGTTGTATTCACGCGAAGCAACCAGAGTTGTTAAGGCTTGGTTAGAGAGTGCTGAACTGGCACACGCGGAGGAAAAGACGGAAGCGGTCCTCATCACTAAGCGCCGAAAAAGAGATTATGCCTGAATCAGAATCGGGAATCGTATCATCACTTCCAAGGCGGCCATCAAATACTTGGGGATGATGATAGACGGAAAACTCAATTTTAAGCAGCACATAGAGCATACTTGTTAAAAAGCATCCACCACGAGTATGGCTCTCGCAAGGATGATACCGAACGTAGGAGGAGCCGGCATACTTGCAGGCTGCTTATAGCCAGGGTGGTGAGTTCTATCATGCTGTGTGCAGTTCCAGTTTGGGAAAAAACGCTACAGGTTTTAGGCAATGCACATAAACTGAGTACGGTTTACAGAAGAACAGCCTTAAGGGTGTGTACTGCCTTCAGGATTGTCTCAGACGATGCGGCGTTCGTCATCTCGGGAATAATGCCGATTGACATCCTGTCAACCGAAATGATGAACATTTATAACACCAGATCCATCTCTTCCTTATCGCAGGTAAAAAAAGCCGAAAGGGAGAGATCCATAAGCAGATAGCAACAGCGATGGGACCGGTCAGAGAATGGCCGTTGGACTTAGAGGTTGATCCCTTCCATTGGGAAATGGCTGGAGAAAAAGCATGTGGAGATCAATTATAATCTCACCGACTTTCTCACCGGCCATGGAAGATAGTCAATACCTGTACAGGTTTAAATTGGACACCTCACCTAATTATCCAAACTGCAATGGGATCCCAGAGGACCCAGCATACGTATTCTTCCAATATCCTAGGTTCGTAGAAAAAAGGAGGAACCTAGAGGAAACTCTAGGTGAAGTGCTATCACCGGAAAATGTTGTCCAGAGAATGGTAGCTTGCCAGGAAGAGTGGGATGCGATCAATTCCATGGTCGTAGTAATCCAGGATAAACTGCGAAAAGCAGAAAAAGTGAGGAAAGCGCGGTTACGAACCCCGCGGGGAAACGGAAGGAGATCTAGTTAAAGTAAGGTAACTCCGTGAGAGCAGGTGCAGTGAAGGTCAAAATCCCGCGCACCGCTCCAAAATAATCCGTAGAGTGTTGATGTGGTCAATGCAGGAAGTTCCCGACCGGAAACCAACCTGCTCTCTGTCAATTAAACTTTCGAGATATTGTTTAGTGTGTTCCAACACACATGCTAGCTCTTTCGTGATGCATTATACATTGTGTTCAGCCGCATCTTCCGCTACCTTGACCAGCGCAATAGCAAATTATTTCTTGTAACGGTGTACACTACGTTGAAGTTCTTGTTATCGGATTTTGAGCGCGTCAAGCCCTCGCCGTCTCTTCAGCTTCTCCTCCTCCGCAGTAACTGTTCCGCTTATTGCACTCTAGTTTGCTGCGGACCGCAGCATCTCCTCGACGATATTATGGGGTCCGATAATTGCGTTGAGGGCATCGTTTAGCCTCCTTCTTTCATTCGTGAATCTCGGACAGCGGAACAAAACATGCTCCGGGTACTCGGCTGTAGCGGCGCATTCGGGATAATCTGGAGACTCATCCAATCCGAAGTGATGCAAGTACTTCCTGTAGTAATTTAATTCCCCATGCTTGCGCTAGACCCATCTCTCAAGACACGAGATCAGTGTATTGGTCCAACGGCCTTTTTCGGAATTATCCCACCGTTGCTGTCATCTCCTGTACAGCTCCTTCTTAGTGGCTTTTAGGAAGCCCGCAGTCATTTCGGCCTGATTCACCCTCCTTCTCCGGTATAGACAGTGCACCTCATTCGCCAGTGCGCCCGCCCAGACAGGAGCCGCGTATAGCAGAATGAATTTTACCATAAGCATAAGCAGCCGGCGACTAGATTTTCGCCCTCCAATATTTAGCATCATCCTTGCTAGAGATGAACTAGCCTTTGCTACCTTTTCGCGAGCATAGTCCAGGTGTCCCTTGAAGCTGAACTTGGCATCCCCAAGTATCTAATAATCGATTTTGAAAAGACTTCGTGATTACCAACGTCGATTTTGATAGTGTTGTTTTTCCTGCGATTGGTAATAAGGACCGCCTCCGTCTTATCTTCCGGCTGGTCCAATTTCATTATTTGGAGCCATGCCATGAATGGTTTCACTTGCATACATTTCCACGTCCCAGTGGTCTTTCGCAACTACTACCACTGCCAGGTCGTCTGCAAAATCAATCAATGGTGCCCTTAATCCAACCCCAGTTGGCTAAGTTAAAGGCATTCCTGACTTCCAGCATAACCGCCGCGCAGTACTTACCAGCGGCCGATGCCGGGCCAGATCCGCCACCGTTGCAATAGCATCAACCGAGTACCAGACTCTACTAAAACCATACTGCCGCTCCGATAGACCACCACCTACCTCGACGAACAAAAGTAGCCTGTTGTATATCACCCTCTCCATCATTTTCCCCATAGTGTCCAATAGACAGATAGGGCATGTGAAAAGGGTGCGCCAGATGGTTTTTGGGGCTTTGATAGCAGAACCAACCTCTGCCTCATCCACTGAGCGGGAAACACTGCTTCAACCATGCATGATTCAAATGTATTTATGAACCATGCGGGTCTGATTTTAGCAGCCAACTTCAGGGCTTCGTTCGGAATCCCGTCAAATCCCGGAGCCTTATTGTTCACAATTCGTCCTCAGATCTCCCATATTTCTTCTTCGGATTTTGAAGACGTCCTGTTGAACGATTGGATGAGGTCCGCTTTCTTCTTGTTGTGAGAAAAGGATCGTGAATATTTTGAACAAGAGTCGCGGGCACGTCACTTGTCTTGTTCATTTGTAAGCAGCGCCCCACGGGTTCGTATTTGCTTGAAGTCACAACTGCTTGTAGCAATTCCTCTTACTGTCCGGTATAGCCCTCTTAAGGCTATTTGAAAGATCGCGGTATTCTTTCTCCGATTGCTGATGTTCTGGCTTCCCTCTGGTCCTTTGGAAGAGCTTCCTCTCTCCTACTCTCAACGGCGCGATTTCTTGGTTCCACTAGTAGTTTGGTTTCCTACTCTGATTGAACTTGCGTCGCGGCATTGTAGGGTCCCCGACCTCAGTTATCCATTGACATAACTGACTCACTTTTTCCAGTGCCATTCCCCTTGGGTCGTAACCTCCTTCTAAAGCCGCCAGGAATATCTCTTCCTCGAAAGCTCCAGTGGACCATCCACCTATCCTGGTTTTCTGCTTTTGATGCTCACTCGACTGTCCTCTCCCTTGTTGCTGATATCCAGAAAGTTGGCCTAATGGTCACTGTGGGTATAGTGTTCATTCACCCGCCAGACCGTCCCCCTCGCCAACGAGGTACTTAAGGTTAGATAAACAATTGAGCCTAGTCCTCTGCCGTGGAAGGTGGGCACGCATTCAACATTGGCGAGTACGATGTCCAGCTTCGCGAAGGTTTCAAGCAAGATTTGGCCCCTGGTGTTCATTACTCGACTTCCTTAGTCTAAAGCCCACGCCGTTGAAATCGATTTTGGGGCCGTGGCCTCTAGCGTCCAACACCAAGCCGTCTAGCATCTCCAACGTACTTTCGGTACGGTTAACATATCACCGCCACATCCACATTCGACTCTCGAATAGTTTGCGAGACCAGGTCTTGAGTTGCCTTGCAATTGTTGAGGTTGATTTGTATCAACCTCATTTAGCCTTACGATTCAGCTCCCTCCTATATGCCGGGCACCTGCCACCACCTGCAACGTGCCGGTCATCTACTCCCGTTCTCCCTTTGCACAACATGCATCATAGATCTCCAGTGCAGTCTTTGATAAGGTGGCCCTCTTCACCACACTTCCTGCACCTTCTCGACCTATCGTACTCGCTAGTACATGCTGCTGCAAAGTGACCGAAATCGAGGCATTCGAAGCATCTCTTCAGAGATATTTGCTCCCTAAGTCGACACACGACCCAACCTATTCTTACCCTGCCCGCGGTAATTAGTTTAATCCCTGATTCAACCGGCAAGCTAACAACAGAAGTCTGCGCACCTCCATATGCCTTCTTCATCCTTTTGATGACACTGTCTTCTGGGTCGCTAAGGCCAGCACAGATATCCTCTGGTGATGTAACCTCGTCCAGGTCTTTGCACTCGACCTTTGTTTGTTGCTTCCGAGCTTTCACGTCTGCTTGCTCATCCAGCACCTTCTCCACCTGGCCGCGAAAGCTATCCACTATATTCTCGCTAGATTTGTTTAATTCCAGCAACAGATCCCCTTTTTGCGTTCGCCTGATACGGCTCACACTGCCACCCAGGTTTGTCTGCTAGGGATCGGCTTTGACTTTCCGAAGGATGTCGGCGTAGGACATATCTCCTTTCTTGGAAATAATGATTACTTCCAGACGAGTCTTCTTTTCCTCCTTATGCCGCTTTTTGCCGCCCACCTTTGTCCACTCTTCGGGTTTATGAGCTGTAGACTGTTCCCCTTTTGTCAAAGTTGGACCCGTAATTGAAGAACTACCCGGAACTTTCGTCGACCCAGCTTTTTCTGGCAAAAAGGATTCATTTATTCAATCCCTACTCCGTTTGCCCGCGTTCTCACCTATATTACGACTTCACCTGCGTTTCCCGTGTGACTTTGCCACATGACGCTTGGGCGATTTTCTCCTCCACCGCCCTAATATAGGACAACTTAATACCTCGTATCAGAGCACTGATATTTTGGTGGATATTCCGCCTCTCTGTAATGAACTCACAGAGTTCATTTATGCTTTCCCCTATGAAACAAACGCTGTTTCAGTTTGCTGCCTTCCACGATCGCATTTTACAGCATCGATAGTTATGTCAGTCCGGGGATCCTCCAAGTTCCTTTCCGACTCCGTCGACGAATCTCGACCCCCTAGGTAAAATCGCCTTCAGTGAGGACCTCCCAAGTTTTGAATTCTTTCGAAAAGTATCCGATGTAGATCTCATTTCCACTCCACTAAGATCTCTTGTAGCATTAGATGTCAAAGTAGCTAAGTTTTCCATTATTGAGACACTGCGGTCGCTGGATATCGACGGCGGGGACACCGTTTGCTCACTCCCAAAAACCGCCGGTACCGTCCTCCATACTTGGTTTGATTTCTGGGTGTCCTTCCCATAGACAATTTTTATGCCAGTAACGCATCCACCGAACGTTCCCTTATCCGCACAAAGAGACACGCTGATGATGGGATACTGCTCAAATCCATAGCGTTCAACGAATTTCTAGCCCAACATGGCTTTCCACATAGATCCAGTTCGACTCTTTTTGGCTGCTATATGCTCATATAGCTTAGCTGTGTCGATGTAGATGAAATCTGATTGATCCTGACGTGGACGGCGTTTATAAGTGACTCTTGGGGAAAGAGCTGCACAGTAACGCCCTAGTTAACGAATGTACGAATCTTTGGCAAAAGAAAATAATTCAAAACGAACTGGAAGGTATGAGCAGTCGGTACCTGGGCATATTCTACGGCAAAGACCTTGCAAGCTAGCTTGCACAATGGCGTACATAGGCGTTTTGACAGGCACTTCTGTGGAGCTGCACTTAAACAATCAATGGTTGTCAGTTTTCCTAAAATCAGTTACAACTCCACTCTTATAGTTAGTTCTTTTCTCATATCATCTTACAAACTGTAACAGTTTTCTTTTTGCTATTTATTAGCACGAAGCGCGGTATACGACTTTCCCCTCATGACTTTCAGTCGCTCTCTGACAGTTTGCTAAGATAGATTGTATGTAACTACATTTCCCCTGATTAAAAGAAAATATGAGTTTAACTCGCTAAAGCAAACTCTAAAATCTTAAAGCGACTTTCGATTCGTCCACCAAACTCAGATATTCCCAAATTTCAATTAAGTTTCAGCCTAAGTGAGTTCTAATGACTCTATCGACTCGAAAGTGAGCTACGACTTTGACAAACTTCATACCAACCATACTATTACCACTTATATCCTTTCATCTGGCTAGACGTATATTCAGTTATGTCGGCGCACTTCCATCTAAATTCGAGGTGAAAGCATTCGATATCGTACCGTACATTTGGGTTCTAATTGAGCAGAGCCGTCAAACTTTGATGCCTCTATAGCGGCAATAACATCCATTCTCTGCCTGCAAGGGAACAAGGGATGGAAAAGCGGAATGACAGCATTCAATTTTACCTTTTAACAGGATATTTATGTGAAGGCACCGATAGGTACTATCGAATATTTCGCCACAGTTGCGAAGTTCTACGGGAGCGTATTGTATTTAAGGGAGAAGTTTTAGAAGAGCTGGTGACCATGAAATCACCCACTCTTTTCGGGATAGAAATGTTTAAATTTTTTTCAAGTGAAGTCTTCGATATATGTACATCAATTGGAAGTTTGCGAGTTTTTCGCGAATCAACCCCTCAACAGATGTTACTCTTTTCAAATGCATCCTGCATTCACCATTCCTTCAATCTCCCCTATCTAAATTCTCCAGAGAATTTAACTATTAGTAGTATCGACATGTGGTTTCGCCCATGTATTTGCTGATCAAAGCTTATTATGAACTAAATGGAACGGAGCGAAACAAGGAAGACAATTCATACCTATTCGAGAGGCATCTCCTGTAAGGTACCTGTTAATAAAGTTAAGCAAAGAAACTTACGGAGACTGTGAGTAATGAAAGGTAAATGCAAAAGGGTGTCGGTTTTGCTTTCCGTTTAAATAATAGACTCCAAAAGGATATCCGGTCTGAAAGCAATTCCTGTTTCAGACATCAAAGGACTTTTAAAATTTTCAAAAGAACAGTGGAAAGTAGCAAACCATTTGAACGAATATCCGGTTACATGAAAAAGGACGAATATTGTTGCATTGAAATCAGAACGAATGCTTTTATTTTCGTCCGTAATTATCCTGCCCATTTGTTAGACAACGTCATATATTAGAGTGAGATGCTAACAGTCAGTTCAGTAGATAGGAAATCGTCCTCCACCACCGAACTCATGCTGAAATATAAAATAATGAAAATGCCGCGTTCATACTGGGATAATATTCACGAAAATTGGAGGTGAAATTAAACCAACCAAACAAGTCGGAAAACCGGGGGCTCAGCGCTTCAGGCTTGTTGATTTTTTATATAAAAATATTTGGGTACACAAGGGTTCCACTCATATATAGCTCGTAGTGTACATATATATATTTTTTTTTTTTTATGGATGGAGGTGGAAATATTGAAAAGACACTGCTGCGCCAGGTTGCAGCAGTGTGTGGGATTCACACCCACTAAAACCACCCCCACTCTTTCGCCCCTCCCCGCGGGACCACCGTGAAGTATTACTTCGCGGAGGAGGCTCTGGTTCGCTATACCAGCTCGTCCATGTCACGTCTGCGTCGCGCCGCTTTCCGAGCTCGATCCAACTCCAGGAGTTTTGTCTGCACCACGGCTACTGCCTCATTTACCGCCATCCAGTTTTCCTCCGACTTCAACATCTCTTCCACCAGGTTGGAGGGCTCGATGTCCGCCCCTAAGATGCTGTTCAACCTCCTTTTCTGCTGCAGAAATCTGGGACAATGGAACATAACGTGCTCCGGGTTGTCGAGTGTAGCACCGCATTCAGGACAGTTGGGAGACTCGTCCAACTCGAAGCGATGCATGTACTTCCTATAGCCACCGTGTTCCGTAAGGAACTGTGTCAGGTGGTAATTCAATTCTCCGTGCTTTCGGTTGACCCATTTCTCGATGCACGGGATCAATGTATGAGTCCACCTGCCCTTGTCGGAGTTATCCCATCGTTGTTGCCACTTGCCACACAACTCTCTCCTGATGGCTTTTCGGAAATTCGCATTCACCTCGGCTGGATTTGCCTTCCGTTTTTCGTAGAGCCAGTGTGCCTCGCTCGCTAGAAGATCTATAGGGATCATTCCTGCGATAACACACTGCCTCCCTCGACGCCGTCCTAAATGCGCTGCACACCCTTAGCGCAATTGGCCGGTATGCCGAACATATCTTCCTCCGGTTGACAACGTGGTTCAACGCTCCCGCCCAGACAGGGGCCGCGTATAGCAGGATCGACCTCACCACTCCCGCGATGAGTAGCCTGCGACTAGACTTCGGTCCTCCCACGTTAGGCATCATCCTTGCAAGGGATGAGCTGGCATTTGCTGCCTTCTCTCGCGCATAATCCAAGTGTCCCTTGAAACTCAGCTTGGCATCGATCATCACCCCCAGGTATTTGACAACCGATTTTGAGACGACCTCACGATTACCAACCCGGATGGTAACCGTGTTGTTCTTCCTACGGTTGGTAATGAGGACCGCCTCCGTCTTTTCGTCCGCCAGGTCCAGCTTGGCCATTCGTAACCATGACTTGATGGTATGAATGGCTTCATTTGCATAAAGCTCCACGTCCTCGGGATGCTTTGCAAATGCAACTACCGCCAAGTCGTCCGCAAAACCAATCAGCGTTGTCTCCTCCGGCACGCGAAGGCCAAGCACTCCGTCGTACATTATGTTCCACAGCAGCGGTCCCAATACAGAACCTTGAGGCACACCTGCTGTCACAATGTACTCCTTCGGCCCGTCGTCCGTCTCGTACCAGAGAAGTCTGTCCGAAAAGTAACTCTCGATGAGCCGAGCCAAGTAGCTAGGAACACCCAGTTTGGCCAAAGCGCCCTGAATCCAGCCCAAGTTGACTGAGTTAAAAGCATTTTTGACGTCCAGCGTCACCAGAGCACAGCATTTGCCCATGGCCATTGCATTTCGAGCCAATTCCACGACCTTTGCTACTGCATCGACCGTAGAACGGGCTCGCCGAAACCCATATTGCCGCTCTGAAAGACCACCCGCAAGCTCGATGAACGGGAGCAGCCTGTTGTATATCACCCTCTCCAACATCTTCCCCATGGTGTCTAAGAGACAAATAGGGCGATATGAAGAGGGCACGCCGGGTGGTTTTCGAGGCTTCGATAGCAAGACCAGCTTCTGCCTCTTCCACTGGGCGGGAAACACTCCTTCCGCCATGCACGATTCGAATGTGCTTGCGAACCACCTTGGTCTGGCCTTGACCGCCACCTTCAGAGCCCTGTTCGGAATTCCGTTCAATCCCGGAGCCTTGCTGTCCCCAATACGTCTGCAGATTTCCCAAAGTTCCTCTTCGGTAACATCAGGGATCGAGAAGACGTCCTGCTGAGCTGCCAGTTGGGGTTCTCTTTCGTCCTGCTCCTGCTGCGGGAAAAGAGTTGCAATTATTTGCAACAAGAGCCGTGGGCATGTCACCTGAGGTGATTTTCGCCCGCAGATCTTCTTCATTACAACTTGGTAGGCTGTACCCCACGGATTCGTATTAGCCTCCATGCAGAGCTTCTGGTAGCATTCCCGCTTACTTCTCCGAATGGCCTTCTTAAGGTTGCTTTCCATATCACTGTATTCCTCCTCACGCTCCTGGTGCTCCGGCCTTCCCCTTGTCCTGTGGGAAAGTCTCCTCGCTCGGAGACAAGAGGATCTCAAGGCAGCGATCTCCATGTTCCACCAGTAGTTTGACCTCTTGCCGTGGTGCAAACGTCGTCGTGGCATCGTAGCGTCGCATGCTTCGGTTACACGCTGAGACAGCTGTGTGACCCTTTCCACCGCTGTTCCATCCGGATCATGGGCTCCCTCCAATGCGGCCAGGAATGTCTCCTCGTCGAAAGCTCCGATAGACCAGCCAACCGCCTTAGCCTTTCCACCTCCAGAGCGTCGTTGACTGCTTCCCCGGTTCCCAATGTGGAGGAAGATGGCCTGGTGGTCACTGTGGGTGTAGTGCTCACTCACTTGCCAAGCCATCCCCCCTCACCAGTGAAGTGCTAATAAATGTCAGGTCAACGATCGAACCCGACCCTCTTCCTCGAAAGGTGGGCACGCATCCAACGTTGGCCAGCACGATGTCCAGCTCCGCAAATGACTCCAACAGAATTTGACCTCTGGTGTTCGTCGATCGGCTTCCCCACTCCAGGGCCCACGCGTTGAAATCGCCCGCAATGATTTTAGGGCTGCGGTCTCTAGCATCCAACACCACACTGTCTAACATCTCCTCATATTGTGCTAAGGTTGCACTAGGAGGAGCGTAGCAGCTGTAAATATGGACACCGTTGACCTTCGTCCTTATAAAACCGGCTGCCGAGGGGGCCATGACTTCCTGAATG
The DNA here is from genome assembly GCF_905115235.1 of Hermetia illucens. Lineage (NCBI taxonomy): Eukaryota > Metazoa > Arthropoda > Insecta > Diptera > Stratiomyidae > Hermetia > Hermetia illucens. The sequence goes on from NC_051851.1 coordinate 131,889,658, forward strand.
GCCTGTCTTCCGCACGCCCAGATTGCCGCGTTGCCAGACGCATCCACCGCCCAAGTCGCACCGCCGTAGTTTCTGTACGGCTCGCAAATAACCGCGACATCGACATTCGATTCTCGAATGGTTTGCGAGAGCAGGTCCTGAGCTGCCTCACAGTGATTGAGATTGATTTGTATCAATCTCATTTGCCTGTGCGGTTCAGCTCCCTCCTATATACCGGATATCTGCTGCTTCCCGCAATATGCCGGCCGTCCACGCCCTCTTTCCCACTACATAACATACACCGTGGATCTCCGGTGCAATCTTTGATGAGGTGGCCCTCTTCCCCACACTTCCTGCAACTCCTCGACCTATCATGCTGGCTAGTGCATGCCGCCGCAAAATGGCCGAAATCGAGGCATCTGAAGCATCTCTTTAGAGAGATTTGCTCCCTGAGCCTGCACATGACCCAACCTACTCTTACCTTGCCCGCGGTAATTAACTTAATAGCTGATTCCGCCGGCAAACTAATATTATAATAGCGGTCTGTGTGCCACCATATGCCTTCTTCATCCTTTTTATGGCACTCTGGTCTATATCGCCAAGGTTGAACTGCTGCTTTAGCTGGTTAATAATAGTAGGATTTGCTGACGGAGAAGTTTGGTGCCTCATATTGAAATATACATATGATATATATTACTGAAAATATGATGAATGAAATATATATTGCGGATTTAGAATGAACTTAAGGGGGATCTGCAGTAAATTTTCAAAATACGAACAATATATCAATATTAAATGTGTTTGAGCAGATACTGCAAGGGAAAATACTTTGAGCGATTGTGTAGTTTCAGATAATGGTCCCTTGATGTAACTGACCCCTTTCGGACCTATGTAACCACTGTTAAAACTAATATTTGCTTCGGAAAGTACGGACTGAGCCCTTTCATTTGGAAGCCTACTGTGAAAAGCCTACTGTGAAAAAGCCTACTATGCACCCCTCTTTTATGTGTATGGACACTCCCCCTCCTTACGTTTAAAGTAGAACAATGTAATTCCCCGCATGCATGAGGGTACACAGTTTCAATCTTTCTGCCAGATTTCGTGACAATAGGTGTAATCATCTCTCAGAAAAGTGCTAGTGACAGACAGACTCAGGCTTTTGTTAGACTCATTATACTATGCCCAGAAATCGCCTATTCAATTACCTCAGGGTTGCGGCGCACGCAGGCTTTTGCGAACCTGAAAATATTCTCCAGGCGGAGAAGGTTCTTAAATTCTTTCTTTGCAGAAACCCTTACCGAGGTGTCCTCATCTGAGAGCTGCGGAGGCCGGGCAGCTACATATAAAGTCCATGGTCGTCTCTTCCTCCTCCTCACATTAGCTGAATATAACCGAAACCAACACCCGATTTTTTTCCAAATGATAGTTTAAGAAGCAGTGTCTCGTTGAAGGCTCTACTAGGATACTCATTTTCCACTTCTTAAGGCACCACAAAAATGCCGTTCGGGCCCAGAGTTCTTTCACAAAGATTTCCGCCTGCTAGCAGAAATTCAAAATTCTCCATTCGGTAGTGTGAATCCTTGCAATTTCACCCTTCACAGTGGACTTGACAGCTTCCAAATTATCACCGATGTGCCTTGCCACCATCATTAAGTGTATTTCGTTTAAGCGGCCAAATTTCAGCAGCAACTGTCGACAGCTCCTCACGAACTGGCTTGATAGGTTGTCGCTATTTAGTGCTTATAACACTTTCAAACTGTCGGAGCAGATTCATGTCTGGCTGCTTTCTGCTATTCGCAAAGTTCAATCTTGGCCACCAGAAGATGCATGCATACTTCAAAATGGGTTTTATTATGGATGTATAGATCCAATGAATCCATTGTAGTGAAAATCCCCAGGTCGTACTCACCGCAGTCTTACAGCACGAGAGCAATTTTCAGGATCTCTGATATGGCTCCTGGGTACGGCGCTTCCACATTAGATGGTCGTACCAGCTGATTTTGGCCCCTAATACTATGGGTAGTGCGTATCTGCTCCATCTATTATTGCTAGTTGACGTAAATAGTCCAATCTTCTTCAAATTCGCAGTGAGTCCATTGCGAAGGCACTAACTGTGGATTATATACAGAGTTACCTTCAAGCGATCACATACTGGGTCCGCAAACTTTCCAGTAATTATTATGGCTAGATGGTCCGAAAATACTTGTGCGAAGACCGTGTGTCTTAAAGTAGCCATAACAAGGTCTCCATTATCAGGAGAGAAAACGCCTCTCTATAGACAGCGCCTAAGACAGCTTGGCTCAATAGATTTCTGACCGACCAGTTGATGGATTTTTCTTCACTTCAGAAACACACACAAATGCCGCAAATGAGGCATAATTGATGGCGCCTTTGATGTCAATGAATACGTCTAAAGGCGTATTCCTTTTCGTACATCGTTTTTTAAGGTTTTGTGTAAAACAAAACTTAATTAAAATCGATTCAATTTCTGTCTGTCACACGCATTTTTCTCCAAAACGGCTTAACCGATCTGAACAAAATTTGGTGGACAGATGGGAACTATAAAATCCCACACATACAGCGAGTGGCATAAATTTTTACACGCAAAGAGGGGATTCAAAAATTTTTTTCACCGGGTATAGTCGTCGGTATCAAATGACAGGTCTCCATTTGTACTTTTCGAAACTGACATTAGTTTTGGCACGAATTGCAAAGTGGGTGAGTAAGGAGTCAAAGTGTACGCACTTAAAGTGAGACACGACTCATTTTCGGCAACTACCCAACCTAAAAATCCGAAAAAAATCAGGGTGGTGCGCTTAGATGAAATCTAGGCCTCAAATATGTCCCATTCCGATATCCGCTCAAATAAACTTACTAATAGTATATTACTACTCTTTAGAAATTTACTGAAAAACTACCCTTAAATTCATCCTAGGACTTCCGATGTCCCACTCCGGTATTTCCTCAAATAAATTTACTAATAGTATATTTTCAACTTTTAGAAATTGAATTAAAAAACTCCCCTTAAGTTCATCCTAGGTTTACTAAATTTTGCACCGACTTAGAGGACGGGCTCGTGCATACACATGCCAAGTTCCATGAAAATCCAACTACTACTGTCAAAGTTATAGAATGAATGGTTTACGGTCCACATGCCCATACCACCGCGCTTCCCGATTAATCTTTCACCCACGTACCACAAACGTAATTTCGGTACGATTCACATATCACTGTTATAGTAGTTCAAACTTATCAATTTCGTGCTAATTAACAGCACCCTAAGCCATACAAATAAGATGCTCACGTCATAATTAACGAGAATAATTGACATTCAAGTGAAATATCAAAATTCCATTCAAGAAGAATCTAATTCTCCCTAGCCCTTATTAAAATCGGTTTTGTGTCTGTCCGTCACACACATTTTTCTCGGAGACGGTTATAGCGATTGCCACCAAAATTTGGTAGAAAGGTGGAAACTGTGAACGCTCACGCATGTAGTGAGTTACATCCTTTTACGTCGAATTTAAGGGGGGTCCCCATACATGCAAAATGGGGATGTAAATTTTTTTTTCATCAAATATAGTCATGTCGGGTATCAAATTAAAGGTCTCAGTTAGTACTTTTCGAAGCCGGTCTTAGTTTTGACATTTGTTGGAAAGGTGAGGAGAGCGGGGGGGTTGAAAGTGACCATTTTTTTAACGAATCCATTCTCAGAAGGTACCCAACCGAAAAACTATGAATGTCAATATCACTTGAAAGTGGGTATTTTCACATAATATATGCATATTTTACGTGCTACATGCTAATGGGACAAATGCACAATCAATCCCCTTTTTAAAAGAAATACACAAAACCTTTCATACCTGAAGCGTCTAGCTTCCGGTTCCCCGACTTGTTATATTTGATGTTGGTTAAATTCTTGGAATTTGCTAATAATATTAAACTCAGAGTGTGAAGCGGATGAGGTTGACTATTATCAATAGATCAATTAAATCGCTTTCTAGAAAATAGAGGGCAATGGAATAGCTGTCGTGCACTCGTCGCTCCTCGCATCTTTTTCTTCAGCCTTCCGTTCACAAGCGGGGTCGGCACCAGTTGGGGAACGCCACTTCATCCAGGTTGCGTTAATGCGTGAAACAATTTCATTACGCAGTTCTCCATTGGCTTATAGCATTGGTTCGAGATATTTAAATGGCTGAGTTCTGGCAATGGCAGTAACCTGCCCCTCGAGATATTTAAATCGCTGAGTTCTGGCAATGGCAGTAACCTGCCCCTCGAGATATTTAAATCGTTCAGTTCTAGCAATGGCAGTAACGTGCCCAGAACTGAGCGATTTCAATATCTCGGGTCAATGCTATAAGCCAATGGAGAACTACGTTATGCTCCTCACATAGGGAAACACAAAACCTTATATACCTGAAGCGTCAAGCTTCCGGTTTTCCGACTAGTTTAAATTTTTGCAGCTAACTCATGGAGTGCTGCCTCCGTAGACTTTCCTTTTTGGTAAGCATTTTGCCTACAGTGAAGTGTAGGGATGTATGCATGAACCAATCTTCTAGCTTTTCCAGCCCTTTTAGTAGTGTTTCCAGTAGTCTAGTGGTGACTGAATATCCATGTAGGTAGGTTTCCCTGCTTTGGGAACAAATATCACCCGGCAGTTAATTGGAATATATGCAAGCAAGCTGTATATTTTGAACATGTCGACACTGGTCATTCATTCCCTCTATTACTGGAGCGGGAATAATGCCATACGGACCCGCAGACTTGTATCTATAGAGCCTGTGAAATACATATTTCATGCTACTTTGCATGGCAGAGTCCAATCTTTCGGTGCCTTTCTTCATCACTGTGTGTGTACCTTCCCCTCCGTAAATGTAGATAACCCTCCCGCTGCCTAATATCGTTTGAAACTCTTCACTCTCCGACAAGAGCCGCAATGTTAGAGGATGCTACCGTGATGAAAGTAGGTTCATTGCTCAAATTGACGAAATGTGGATCGGTTCCTACCAGATACTCTAATAGTCTCGATCCTTTTGCGTTGATTTTGGAACTTCCCCAACATATGTTGTGGGCACTATAACCCACATGTCTTCATGTGCGGCATGTTGTGTTCCACTAGGAACTACCTCTACATCATACGGGATATGCAGAGCACTATAAAATCTCTTTACCTCCCTGTTGACGTTTTATGGTAAGTTTAGCCGTTGTGGTGTCGCCATTACATATGTCTTTAACCAAGTTAGCCTACCAAGTTAGACTACCATGCAGGAGCGCGGTATATCACTTCTATCAGATATCAGAGAGGAATACTAGGGTGACGTTCTCTGCGAAATTGCCAGATCCCTCAATGTGAATAAGGAGACGCTTACAGATGCGTATGGAAGTTATATATTATATGGCTATAGGCATTACTCAGGGAACCACAAAATGAGGACGCAGTTTCAGAGGAACACAAAATGAGGGCGCTGAGGTGAGAGCTCGAAAGGCTTTGTAAAATGACTTCCGGCAAAATATCCAAAACGCGCATGCAGAGCAGTTTGGCCTAACAGGTTTTCTTGAAAACACCATAGAAGTAGTGGCGGATTGGTCTTGGATATAATTCACATCCTTGTCGTGTTTTTTTTGATTATATAAAGGAGCGTTTCCCACCTGTTGCCACTTTCAGTCACGCTGCTCCCAAGCCAGAGGTGAAGCAGCGTCTGAGGAGTTGGTTAGTCCAAAATCTGGGAATGCAACTACTTCAGCAACAGCATCAAATTAAAGCTGTTATGTGCTATATTTTCTCTATGGGAGCAGCTCATGGAAAGGAACCGCTAAAGTTACTAGAAAGTTTCAAGCTTTCATTAATTCATGCCAGTGTTGAATCATGAGGGTACTCTGGCCTGAGGCAATATCAAACAGACAGCTTCGTTGACGTCCGGAGCAGATACCCGTGGATGTAATAACCAGAAGTTGGGAAATAGTAATGGATAGGTTACACATTGACAAGGATAAATAATTCCATTGCAGGCTACGCCATGCTGGAAGATCCAAAGGAATCATTTCCACGATGACACACACTGCCTCACCCGATAGTGTCCTATGTGTGTTGCATACCCTCAGCGCGGCGTGTCGCTATGCCGAACTCACCCTTCATCAGTTCACCGTGTTCTCCAGTGCTTTCATCCAGACTGCCCCTCCGATAAGCAGCCGTTGGCTATATTTTAGCCCTCCAATATTAGGCATCATACTTGCCTTTCCGACGTTTTTTAACGCATAGTCCAAGTGCCCTTTAAAGCGTAACTTGGCACCGATTACTACCACGTGCCTAATGATCATTTTCGAAGCTATCTTTTCATTACCAACCGGGATTTTGACAGTATTGTTTTTTCTGCGACTGCTAATAAGCCATTGCCATTTGTCATACATTATGTTCCACAACAAAGGAACCAAAGCGAAGCTTTAGGGAACACATACTGTCACTACATATTCTTTTGGTAAAGTTAAAGGCATTTCTGTAATCTTCCGTCACCATCACGCAGCACTTACCAACGGACGACACCTCCGGAGTGACCTCTGCGGTCACACCGGGGATCGAGAAGATGCCTTGGTGAACCTTTGCACCTTTTTCATCAGATCCCCTTTCGCCCAGGTCCGTCAATTTCGGATCAGCGTAAGACATATCTCTTTTCTTGAAAATAATTGTTATTTCCAGACGAATCTCTTTTTTCTCCTTTTCCCGCGTTTTACTGCCACCCTTGTCTATTATTGCTCGGGTTTACGGGCAACAAATTCGTCCCGTTTTGTCAAAGTGGTACAAGCTTTTTCCGGAACTTTCGCCGGCTGAGCTTTCTCCGACGAGGAGGTTCTTTTCCTTTTGGCCTTTTGTTGAGCACCAATAATAATAATAATAACCGTTGGCGCAACAATCTAATTGGATCAAGGCCTTGAAGTGTGTTAGAGCACTTCATTCAAGACCAAAACACTGTGGTCAGCGTTGCGCTCGCAAGATTATCCTGATTTGACTCAGGTATTCATTCACAGTTGAGTCGACTCGTATCCGACGTCAAATCACAATAGGAATCCCACTGCCACCAGTGAGATTTGAAACGCCACCTTCCGTACGAAAGCCTTGTGCTCTAACCACTCAGCTATCCGGATACGTTGAGTACCAAGGGGTCTATTAATTCCGTTCCTACTCCATTTACCCGCGTTCTCACTTATTTTATGTTGGCGAGGTTCCACCTGCATTTCTAGCATGCTCTCTGCAACATTATGCTTGGGCGTTTTTCTCCTCTACTGCCCTAACATAGGACAATTTAATGACCCATACTAGAGCCATGATATTTTGGTGAAAATTCCGCCTCTTGTTGATGAGCTTAGAGAATTCATTTATGCTTACTCCCAATGAAACAACCACTGTTGCAACCTTCTACGCTCGCCTTTTATAGGAGCAGCATCCATGTCGATCGGGGGGCCATCCATATTCCTTTCCGAGTCCTGCGAAGAATATCGACTGTCGAAAGGTATCGTTACCCTTGATAGTGACCTTCCGGACCCTGTACCGTAAATAAATTTCCTTTGGGTATCCTTCCTATATGCGGCCTGGTCTGATTATGCTTCAGGTTAAAGTTGCATAATTCGGCAAGTCTTCACACGACCTCCTCGCAGTAGCCGCTTGAAACTATATTTGGACGGGCCAAGAGTGTGTAGGGTCGGGTTGGCGGTAGCCTCATCTAATTGACGAGGATCTGCTTGCCTACTGGTCATGTGTTAGGGGCAAGTGGTTTTAGCAGGGGATGAGCCGAAGCAAGAGCCTGCGGATCGTCCTCCCTACACTGGAGAAGGTGTTAATAAGACCCCAAGTCGAGGTGGAATAGCATGTGCCGAGGGCTGCGCGGCCAATGGGGAGCTTGGTCTTTAGTATGCGAACTCTGAATACCTTGGGCACCTTCAATTTCAAATAAGATCTTTACCTTGGAGAACGTGTACATTTCCTCGACATACATGGCTCCCGACCGATCAGCTCCGCCAGAAGAACTACAACATTTGACAATCACCACAGCAACAAAAAAGGTCAACTTGTTGATAGGCTACGATGCCAATGCAAGGCACGCTTTGGAGAAGTTCAGAGATCAACGAGAGCGGTAAACCATTCTTTGTTTTGATTACTAATACAAATCGATTCGTGTATAACAGGGGCAGTACACCAACCTTCCATTTCCGCAGCTCGGAGAACTGTGGAAGTTGGAAGTAGAACTGTAGTAGTTAGGAATATGGACGCATTCCAGTTTAGATCTTGCTGAACTCCAAATCCATTCAGAGATCCCAAGTCGACTGGAGGAAGTTTGGTGAAGTTATCAAGAAAAAACTTTCCGGTGTGAAAATTGGGAAAATTGGCACGGCAGACGGACTGGAGTCAAAGGTCGGAGTTCTGGAAAAGGCATTCGATGCCGCTTTTAAAGTAGCGTGTTCTGCTAAATATAGCAGTAAGCATTGCCACCGTGGTGGAATGAAAATCTCTCCAGATCCTCCTCAGGAAGCTAACCAGGGAAATCTTCAACATCTACTACACGCATAAATATTGGCAGCCATGCAAAGACTGCCTGAAGAAGTACAATTCGGCGAACCAAGGCGGCCAAGAGACGATCTTTGTTGGATTATTGTTAGAACATCGAAAGCGCCAGCAAATCCGCAATGCTGAGTAAGATTCTATCCAAGGAACATAGGAGTCCATCCTTTTTGAAAAAGTCAGAAGGCTCCCGGACGGAATCTTCTGGTGAAACTTTGGAGCTGCAGGTTTAGACGAACTTTCATGAGAGTGAAGAGGACTGTGAGGCAGAGCCTTGCTTGAAGGGATTGCAGCCGTCCTAGCCATGTGTGACTATTAAATCGGTAATTCCCGAGGATAAGATTGGCTGGGTTATAAACAGCTTCTTCGTATACAAATCTCCAGTCCAGATGGCGTAACGTCAGTCATTGTTCAGAGGAAGCATGAAAGGGTTGCGCCGTGGCTTGTCGAGATTTACTAAATTTGTATCTCCTTAGGATACGTACCACAGTCTTGGAGATGCGCAAGAGTGGCTTTCACACCAAAAGCGGGCAAGCGCGGCCATTAGTCCGCGAAGGACTTTCGACCAATCAACCTCATCTCCTTTGTGTAGAGGACACTTGAGCACGTCCTGAGTTATGAAGAGAACGCCCTTCTCTAGGTCCTAGCATGGCTACCTTAAAGCCAAATCCACAGAAACTGCTCTCCAAGAGTTAATTGGCGTGATGGAGCAGTCATTGTAGTACAAACAGTATACCCTAGCTGCCTTCTTGGATATAGAGAGAGCATTCAACAACGTTAGTACCAACGCCATCAAGGAAGCCTTGAGCAGAACAAGATTGGAGGGATATCTTGCGCATTGGATTATATCCATGCTAAAATGCAGGATCATCCACTCGGATCGGGGAGCCAGCCACTTAACCAGAACGGTGAACAGAGGCTCCGCCCAGGGTGGCGGCATCTCTCCGGTCCTCTGGTTGCTAATAATGGACGGAATTTTACGAATATTGGACAGCAGCGAGGTGAAGGTGGTGGCGTATGCCGACGACTTGGTGTTATCAGTGTCAGGGATATTTGACTCCATTATGAGTCACATCATTGAAAGAGCGTTCCGAAAGGTGTGCCTGTGGGCCGCAAGATGCAGACTCGGCATAAACTCAAGCAAAACAAGGGTACCTGAATTTAACCTACCGCGGCTGAATGGACGCAGATTGGTTTCTTCCCCCAATGTACAGCATCTGGGTGTAATCCTGGATCCAAAACTAAATTGGAGATTGAACATAGGACTGCGGGTTAAAAAGGCCTGTATAGCATTCTATGCCGGCAAGAGAGTATTTGCAAAGAAAAGGGGTCTACAACCCAGGATGGTTCTCTGGATGTACATAGCTCTATGGCGTCCAATTCTAACGTTTTCAGTTTTCAGCAAAAATTACAATAAAACTAAGCTTAGTAGGATTCAAAGAACCGCCTGTGCAGGTGTTACTGCAGCGCAGCAGTCCTGCTCCCAATGTACTCCTGCATCTCCTCCCCCTAGATCTTCACATTCAATACGTTGTAGCGTGCAGTGCCGTCAGACTGCGTGAGTCCGGATGTACAGTGAAGCATTATGGCCATAGCAATATCCGAGATAAAGTACCTCGGGAAATCTGGGCATTTCCCACGGACTATGCCACACGCAGGCTGAACTTTACGAGAAACTTTGTTGAGGACTTTTCTACCAGGGCAGAGTGGAAGACCGGCGACGTGTTGCAAGGCTACGACACAGTATTTTTCATCGACGGATCAAAGATGGTCTGTGGAGTCGTTCCGAAGGCTTTAGCGAATACACACTGTGCATCCGAATCGTATGGTCTCCCCGGTTTCGCCAGTGTATTCCTAACGGTAGTGCTGGTGATACTGCAAGCCTGTCGATGGCTGGGGCATGATCCGAGCCCCAAGCGGAACATAGCCATTCTGATCGGCAGCCAAGCGGCTATTAATGCGTTTTACTCAGCGACAACATGCTCCAGGCTGGTGGAACAGTGTAGAAACGTGCTGAACAATCTATGCGGCCCGTTGAAGGTCACCCTTGGAATTACCGAGCCGACGGATTGGCCGGCGGGGTTCTGCTCTTTGCAGTCCTTCGGCGGGTACAGTCGGTGTCTCGCTGGACGGAATCTATTCGCACTACTTAGCAGTCACGGACCCCAGATGGCAGAGGACCACCTGTGCCAAGTGAAGGCGGATTTGGCCCACGAGCAAAACCCAATCACGAGAGCTCTTGTGCCAGACACGTGGAAATGCATAGAAGATTACGGCGGTTGGTACGGGGCACTGTTCCATAGGGGGCCATGCCGCCTACCTACATTCAATTCGTATTGCCGAAATTACGGAGAGGAGAGGGAGACCCTTTGGCATTTCATTTGCGATTGCCGAGCTCTAGCTAGAGTCAGACTACGGACACTGCATAAACCATTCTTTGTGGACCTAAGAGAGATTTCTTGCTGTAGGGTGGTATAACTGCTTTCCTTCGTGAATGTTATAGGCTGGCTCTGAAGATCTGAGCCGGCTGGACTCTGCCTTCCTGCTCACATAACAGCAGCCAAGGTTTTAGGAGTTTGTGGTGTCAAATCCTCTTATTATTAACAAAGTTATAGTAGGTCGAAGTTGTCCATTTCGTGTAAATGCACTTCCCTAAGGCATGATAAATTGTTGTGCACCCAATTGCTTCCATAAGAAAGTCACAAAACGTTTCATATTTGAAGTCCCCCTCCTGGTTTCCAGCTTCTTAATCCATAATCCATAATGCAGACCCAATTCAGGCACCCAGACTGCCTATCCTTTAGTGAAACGAAACAAAATTCACGGAATTTCTTACACCAATCGTAACAAGAAATTCATCATCAACCTGTGCAATGCTTCTTACTCAACGTGATCCATTGAAAATATAAATAAACTCACGCAAAGATACAAATTTCCTGCCCCAACGCGCACTCCCACTCGCCATGCATTCATCTGCCGGCGAAAACCACTCACAACAAAACAGAGCAACTCGAAAGCACTCATTCAATGGACCAGAGAGGATTCTGGCAATCTCTCATTCAACTTCTGTTTCAATTCCTCAATGCTATTCAACCATTGCTCAGCTGATTCCAATCAGCCGCATTCAACCAAACACGCCGCATACTCAGCCGTGCATTCAGCAATTGCCAAACCGGAATTTCAAGTCCGCCGAAGGAGTTGAATGCGCTGTCTCAAGACGCTTTCAACTTCTTGTAGACGAATTGTTTTACATTTTATTTTCCGTGGCCGCGGCTGAAAGCAGTTTTTCTTGTTTTCCAAATTCAGTTACATTTCAGTTGTCGTGCGTGTGGGGTGTACGTGCACGCTTCGCCCATTCGTGAGAAATTTCGAACTTTCAATTGTTTCGTGAAGTGCATTTCTGGCGCTTTTGAATTATTTGGATGAACTGTGGGAATATCGGCGGTGATTACTCGTCATCGAAACCGTTTAGTGAGAATCCAACGGCGCGATGACAACTTTCAGGTCGCGTTTCAAGTGTCCGCTCATGTTGGTCTGAAAAATGGTTGTTTTCGGCCGCGACGAGTTTTCTTTTGTGTGATCGAGAAAATTGTGAAATAAGCAAGTGAATAATAGTCTGGGAATCACAAGGTCAGGCCCAGCGAAAGAAAGTGCCGCGGAGCAGTGAAAAGTTCAGTAGAAATTTCGCAAGAAAAAAGCGTCAATGAAAAAAGTGAAAGTGGTCGCTCGTTCGAAATATCATAAAACCGTGGCCGGAGTCTGAGTCGCGGCAGCCGAGCCCGCCAAGTTTTTGTTGTGCATCATTTCGACAAGAAAAAGCGGATAAATTGGAGTAAGACACGGAAAAGAAATTGCTTGACCGGCCCTTTGTTGCGCGGAGTGAAGAAGTTCGTTTTTTGTGCATCTGAAGGCGAGGAAAGCCCATCGGAATGGCTCCACCGACCTGTAACCTGTTGCATGTGCGCCTTGCATGGTTCACAGTTTTAATTTTCGCAGCTTCCCTAGCTTCCCCGGTGAACGGGATCGCCACGAGGACAATCAACAAATGTTGCCGCATTGGTGAGCATTTGGACCAGGCCAGCAGTTGCATCGCGGGAGGCTCTGAAAAATGGGTTCCTCAGGTTTACCTGATCAACCGGAAGACCACCTTTGAGCCTCGAGGCGAGGCCCCCAAGTTCTTCCGGATCCAAGAAAATACTTTCCCGAAGACGTGTCAGGAGCCTGAACTCTTTACGGGCTCCAGCAATGTCATAATATTCTCCAACGGGTCCTTGTACTTGTTCGAGAAAAATAGCCTTTTTGCGCCCGAGGACTATTGTGCGGAGAGGGATGCAGCCTTGGTTTGCTCCCCGCACCAGAAGCACCGTGCGGACTGGCTGATAGCTCCCAGGAAGCTGGCAAAGGTGCACAAGTGCTGCGGCATGAACTCCGCCTACAACGAGGAAAACGTGACGTGCCTGTTTTACAGCGACCCCAAGCATCCTTTGTACCGCGCCCGAGTGACCAATTCGACCAACGTGGAAATCATCTACGGCTTCCCGACGTGTACCGTAGGACATGTGATAGTGGGCAAGTACCAGGATGATCTCCTTAACATGGAGAGCGGGCAACTGACCCTCGAGTCCGGGAAACAGTTGGGACCACCGGATTTCTGCTTGGAGCACACGATTGAGAAGGATCCTGTGATTGATACGGACGTGACCCACGTGAAGATCTTTGCCTGTTCCGAACAGTTTGCAGTCCCTGCTCCTGCTCCGGAAACCAAGCAGGACATTCGGTTTGTTTTGTACTCGATTGGGTTAATGATTTCGGTGATCTTCCTATCGGCAACGTTGGCAGCTGGATTTTTAATGCCTTCAAATCATCACGTGCTGCACTGGCGGTGTCAAACTTATTACGTGGCCTGTTTGCTGGTGGGAGATTTACTGCTGGCAATTTCGCAGATTTCGGGAGATAAAATTTCTGGCGGAACCTGTATTACATTCGGTGAGTAGAACAAGTGTTTTTTGTATAGTGATAAATAGTTTTACTAGATTACTGCGCTAGGAAAGACCGGTCCCGAAGGGAGACTCGTTTTCAGAGCGTCGAAGGCCGAGATTGCTTCCTCAGACCAGTAAAACTGACGCTTCTTTTGGAGCATGTCTGTCAACAGTGCAGTCAGCGAAGCGTACTTTCGTACAAATCGCTGATATCACCCACACATTCCAAGGAACCGTTTTTTGATAGTTTTCGGCCGCGGAAAATCTTTGATGGCCTGCACCTTGTTGGGATCGGTGGAAATCGTCCCCTTACCATTCATGGGCTCCAGGTATAGCACCTCCTTTATAACAAATTTGCTCTTCCGGATGTTCAATGTGAAGCCAGCGCGTCTCACACAAACAGCCACTTTGCTTAGGAGCAGTAAGTGCTGGTCGACGGTCTCTATGATGAGCTGCACGTCATCCAAGTTTACAAACATTTTATGACGCAAGTTAGCAGAGTTGATTTTGCAGAGCCCAAACGGCATGGTCACAAACTGATAGAGTGGTCGCCTTGGAACTGAGAAGGCTGAGAAGGAAGTCTTATCCTTGGACGCCTTATCCAGTGAAATTTGCCAGAACTCATCCTTCAGATCTAGACCTGTAATAAATCTAGTCTTCGGGAGATCGCTGAAGATCCCCTGGATGAGAGGTAAAGGATAAGCGATCTTCATGTTGACATTGTTTACCTTGCGCGCATCAAACCAAAGAGGCACTTAACCCGATTTCACCACAAGGGTCACCGGTGAAGATTAGACGATTTGCGATTCCTCGATGACCCCCAAAGTCATCATTCGGTCAATCTCTTCACTGAGAAGTGTCTCTGCTTAATCGGTTTATTTTCCTTGTACGTCCTAAGCCCTCTGACTCCAAAGACTGAAAACTGCCACTAACAGCATCGAACCTTGTTCACTGGTGTGTCGTCAACTGATGTTGGTTGACGTCCCCGACACTGTCATGAACAAACTGAAGGTGCAAATAAGCCCTGTCTGAGTATGTACTTGCGTAGAAAATCAGCACCAAGGTATAAATTTTGGGCTAACGACGGGATAAGGAGGAACGACATTGATTCCTTCCGATCACGAAACGTGATGTCAGCCGGCACCCTACCTACTGTTGAGTGACTAGTCCCGTCGGCTGTCCTGAAATCGATGCGTAACCTCTCCCAACTTTACCGGCTGTCGTTAATAATTTTCTGGGAGAAATCCGAAGTCATCAGTGGCTCCGGTATCAACCAATTCCGAGAAACGTTCACCAAAGACTGGAGCATCCGAGTACGGGTGGATATCATTGCTGGGAATGGCCAAGCAGTAGAGACGACGGTTTCGCATTATTCGCTGCTAATAATTACATAGGCGAAGGGTTGAGTGCTTAGGTTTTTGCATTATCACCTCTGCTACTCCGAAAAGTTGTTCCCTGGCCACTTGGTATTGCTGCAGCCTCATGAGTAACGACCTCAGAATTGAAAGCAAAGGTCGTGGAGTCAATCCAGAAATCCAGCTAGTCGCGTGCATGCAGGAATGATTACTTG
Organism: Hermetia illucens; assembly: GCF_905115235.1. Lineage (NCBI taxonomy): Eukaryota > Metazoa > Arthropoda > Insecta > Diptera > Stratiomyidae > Hermetia > Hermetia illucens. The sequence goes on from NC_051851.1 coordinate 131,904,737, forward strand.
GACAAGGCTTTGGAACTCGGCGTTTTGGACACAAGGGATTGTACGTTTTTGGAGGCCCACAACTGTAACAAAAGATTTAAGGGTCCTCCGACAAATCCAGCAGGCCAAATCTAAACCAAAATTTTGATTCTCAAACTGAGGATTTCCGCAGATGTACTTCATGTTCCCCTCCTTTCCAGGTTGAGCAGATTAACTGTGTAACTGGTTAAAAAGCCTGTTTTGAGATGTCCCTTTAATACTGCGCTCTGCTATGCTAATTAGCTCAGTCGCGAACCGTACTAGCCGGAAAGTAGATAAGTTTTTTCTGAACGTCAGCCTCAGCCCACGACGTAGTAATTGAATCGATTTGTCTGCCGTTAAGGAATTTTCAAGCCTATTGGCTAGCGAAAGTATAGCTTCATTATAGCTTACAAAGACTTTGGATAGACCTTGCATCAGTTCAAACATATCCCAACCATCTATTTGGTTCTTAAACTGCTGGTGAAGAGCGGTCCACTCGATTCGGCTTACAGATTGGTGGTAACCCTAGTACCAATCTGCTGCTCTGTCTCTGAAAACAGAAGTGAGTGAGTTATTATTCCACGCGAAAGAGGAACTGGTTGATTGGTAAATGCGTTGAAGCGACATCAAAGACCACCCCCAGGATGCGACGGCAGTGTAAATACGATCCGCTGAGAAAGTATTAAGCGATCGTGCCTGACGTTCAAGAGACGAAGAGACGAATGTTGAAGTGCCTAATACACCAAGGGCGCATTCGGGTTTGAGGATTGGAGAGCAGCCAATTGCTCTCGACCACTCCTCTAACTCGAGACGCCATAAATGCGTCCGTGGCAATTGCATCCTGCGTGGAAGGATTAAACCAACCTATAGAATCTCTCCTTGTGACCTTGTGTCACCGTGAATGATCGTGGTGTGTTGGATGGTCATATTCAGCTGGACTCCAATCACCTTGCATGGACGTGGAAGGAAGGTGACATTGATCGCGTTACAGATTATTCCGTGAAGAATAATCACGACGATGAGACATTGGGAACGACCAAAAGAAGTCTGAGAAACCCAAGTAATGCACTAAAAGCAAAAATAAACGGTAAATTCGATTAAATAAGAAAAAGACGTAGTATATAAAAGGAAGAATAGAAATGATCTAACTAAGCGAAAAAAAAAACAAAAGAAAAAAAATCAAACAAAGAAGAGAAAATAATGTGTAATTCCAAAATAACGACCAACCAATCAGATATTCGAAAGAAATGCTGAATTCCGAGGACTCTCTCTCTCTAAATATTCAACTCTTATATTTCAATCACCGGAAAACTCACGGCTGCCCAAAATGCCATCCAAACTTCAAAACTTGCTTTCGACATGTGCGCAGCAAACTTCCGAATATAATGCTTATTAATGGAGGAACAATCATCGAGTCGCTCCCCATCGCAGAGTATTAACTTACATAAGTAAAATCAACCAAAGGAACCGCGAGAATTCAGTCTTCCTCGTTTGGAATCCGAAAAGAAAGTAAGGATGAATCATTGCGAATGGAACGACACGGAGTTTTCTCGACTGCCTCCGTTTTTCATCAAAGATTTCTCTCACCCGTCACTCCATCACGATGAAGAATACTAACTTTTTTCTAAAGAGGATCCGGAAAAACACTTCTCAGAAACTCGGACGGCAATACCTTTGAACATATAAAGATACACCTGCAAAGGCCCGTAGATCCAAAGACTTTTTGAAGACAATCACCTAGGAGACACTAAGTCCCAAAGCCAAACACAAACAAGTCGGGAAAGCGGAAGCTAGACGCTTCAGGTATGAAAGGTTTTGTGTATTTCCTTTATAAAGAGATTTGAGTGTGAATTTGTTCCATTAGCATGTAGCACGTAAAACATACATATATTATGTGAAAATTTCCACTTTCAAGTGATATTGACATTCATAGTCTTGAATTTGCAGAGAAGCGGCAGTTTTGACCTAGTATAACTTTGTTAGTAATAGTGCGATTTTCACCAAATTTGGCAGGATCACGCTCTATTCTATAGCCTATATCGCTGCAAAATTATGTGATCCTAGGGTGAATTTGAAGAGGGTTTTCCTGTCAATTACTAAAAATTATAGCAATGTGCTATTATTAACTTTATCTGAACCAGTATGGGTATGGAGAGTATTTCGGAGACTAGGCACCATATAGTGACAGTCCCCTGATTTTTTTCAGATTTTTCGGTTGGGTTTCTGAGAATGGGTTCATTAAAAAAATGATCACTTTCAATCCGCCGCATTCCCCATCTTTTCAACAAATGTCAAAACTAAAAACGGCTTCGAAAAGTACTAACCGATACCTTTAATTTGATACCCCACATGACTATATTTGATGAAAAAAAATTTACACCCCCCTTTTGCATGTATGGGGAGCCCCCCTTAAATTCTACGTAAAAGGATGTAACTCACTATATGCGTGAGCGTTCACAGTTCCCACCTTTCTACCAAATTTGGTTCCAATCGCTATAATCGTCTCCGATAAAAATGCGTGTGACGGACAGACAGTAAACCGTGTTGACACAAAACCTTAAAAACGATCAGCCTTTGTGGTATACTACCGAGGATAGGAAACTCTATAAAGGGGAATGGGAAAATGAGCCATAGGCACACTTTCTTCTGGGGAAAAAGGCGTGAAACATAAACGAAGTCAAGTGCACGTGGGACCTACAAAATTGAGGAACTATTTGATCTCTGTCCGATGCATCAAAACGAAGTTGTGAGCCAGAATAGGTTATCCTTCACTGGTTTATTTATTGGAATCAAACAAATTTCAAGCCATATACCTAGGAAATGTTGAGCCCCACGTTGGTCACCATTTGTAATGACTAACGAATAACAGCTCGACGGTCTCTTAATAAGACGCATCCTCCAATAGGATGCCAAGGCATGGAAGGAATCTCAAAGGCCGCGCCTCACAACACATCTAAAGTAGAAAAGCAGCGATTGAGGATGCGATCAATCGTGGATTTTCCCTTTCCAGTTTTACAGTTCCACGCGCAGTCCGTTATTTTTTTTATTTTTATCTTTCGATTTTAGCTCGAGTGGCACTCTGTCGATAGGCTCACGCGGATCCCCTCTTTCATGAATTTTCGATCGAATTGGTCAAAGGACCCCACATTCAAGTAGGTGTCGATGGAGATTCAGTATTTGCAGGCGGACCTTTATGTTCAATTTCGCAATTTTTTTAGATTTTTGGGTTAGCTTCATTTTTGGTTATCTTCAGCCACTCAGGATTGTCGTATGACCATCACTCAATCCCTTTTTGTCATTAGGTAACTCCTTTCCCACGCTACAGCGTCCGCTGCCCTAAACGCTGACACTATTGGGAAATTTTGTTTTGGAAACTGATACCATGCCCTCTAGCATCATTTAGTAACCATGAAAGAGGGATCAGTGCCATACAGAATCAAAGAGGACTCAATGAATCTCCCTGGAAAGTGCCCTTCTGTATTCGGATGGGCTCTGAGGTGTTGGTGCCCTCACCCTTCCATGATTGTTCCCAAAAACTTTATTACTTTGAGATCAATGCGGTACGGGCTGAGGACATCGATAAGCCAGGTTTGCGAGACGCTGTCAGAAGTCTTGGAGCAATCGATATATCAACTAAAGAGATAATAGTTTATTATCATAGTTCGGAAATTTATTGGAAGCCTCCCTTGAGTTTATGCTGGAAGCTCAAAATTGCTGTAAATTAGATTGTAATAAAGAGCATCATACTGAAAGTTTTCGTGGAAATCTTATTATCATTAACAAAGTTATAGTAGGCTACAGTAACATTTTCTTATGGATGGAGGTGTAGCGGTGTATGGGATTCGCATTATTTTTATTGGCATCCATCCATTATTGCGGAGGGTCACCGTGAAGTATTACTTCGCGGGAAGTGCTCTGGTTGTATGTTTGGTTACTTGCTCGACCTGCTTTCAGGTCTCGTTCCAGTTCTGGGACTTTCTTCTGGATCGAGGCTATTGACGTGTTAGCTGAAATCTAATTCGCTATTGAGGTTAACATCTTGTCTTCAAGGCTGCGAGGTCTATCGAGAGCGTCGATTAGCCTCTTTCTCTCCACCATGAACATCGGACAGTGGAGCTTAACGTGCTCCGGGCCTTCAAGTGTAGCACCGCATTGGGAACAGTTGGAAGACTGGTCTAATCTATTTCCACCCATTTCTGAATATCATGGATCAGTGTATGAGCCCTGCAAATTTTTCCGCAATTATCCCACCTTTGCTCCCATCTATACAGTTCCTTCCTAGTGGCTTTTCGGGAGTCCGCAGTTATTCCGGACGGGGTCGTCCTTTTTATGTCGTAGAAATAGTGCGCGTCTCCAATTGGCTTATTTCCGCGATTATACAAACTGTCTTACATTATACTGTCCTGTACGTATTCCGCATTCCCAGCGAGATTAGCTGGTACGACAAGCTCATCATCCTTCGGTTCACAATATTGCCCAGTGTTCTCGCCCAGATAGGAGCCCCGTAGGAGCTGACGTTTCAATATAAAGCAATATCCCCGCTAGAAATCATATAACCCTTGTTGCCTTTTCTTTCAACTTAACTTGGAATCGATCATCAACCCCAGGTATTTAATGATAAGACAGATTGGGGGCTATGTGAAAAAGGCACGCCAGATGGACTTCGGGTGGTGGCAGCAAAACTAACTCCTGCCTCCTCTACTGGGTGAGAAAGATCAAAGCAAGGTGTTGTTCGTAAATTTATTGCACGCTAAGCCAGCATATGTACATAGAATGTTAGTTAGGCCATCACCCAAATATTTTTCCATTAAAAGTGCACAAAACCGTTCATACCTGAAGCTCTGAACTTCCGCTTTTCGGCTTGTCTATTTATGTTGCCATACACCAATCCTTCCTGGGAAGCCAAAGCCTAGCTGGCTAGCCGGAGTTCTGAAATTGGTGAGCAATTTTCCAAGAGGGATCCGCTTTTTCGCGCAACAGATAACTTTGATCCGTTTGGTGATCCGAATACCATAGTGAATTACTGGACACATTGAGATGTTTAGTCTGATTATAATCCAAACTAACCTCCTAAAACCTAAAACAATATTCCTTCTTTCAATCATCACAGTAACCCCTATCGTGTGACACATCACGTCCTCACTAATTCTGATCAAAGTTCACTTGACAAACATAATCTCTTCACTCGTCAAGATTATCACTTTTACCTACTTCCAAATTAACTGTTAATTATTTGTGACCCATATAGTGTACATCCCCAAAGAAACTCCAGCAAACAAATTATCAGCTCTAACTAGATTAGGCCAGTTGTTGGGTCATTACGGTTCCATGTAAAGCCAGGGGCAGCAGCAAACGCTTTGCAGGCGCTAATTACTTGACGGGCATTACGAAACATACTGCACGCGAGACCCATCCGCTGTAATTACAGCTTGATAAGGTACGGGGCAGTATCATACAAACTGCGGGGTGTAATACGTGCCAGTGATAGTTTGTGATAATAAGCTATTGTGAACTTTGTTCCATAAATGACCGAGAATTAATGTTAGGATATAAAAATGCAGCTGACAGGCGAGGTGAGTTACTCAAACATGGGTGGAAAGTTCAGGTAAAGGGAGGGAAAGTGCAGCAGACGGTGACGTACCTAGTTGTCATGTGTAGTTTAAAAATATGATACCAACTATAAAAATGTGTAACTGAATACAATAATTAACTTGGGAATAGAACTTCCACCCTTTCAGTTGAGTGGAAAAACGCATTATATAAGGGAGAAGACGTATCAGTCTGTTTGGACACCGGCGCCTAAATGTTGATCCTTTTCCCTACTAATCCCATATAAAAACGCCTCAGAAATAAATATTTCAGAAACTTGGCGGTCGACTCCTTGACCATATACCGCCTATCCGCCCATGGTTTTGGGTTCTCATGCCGATTACCTTTAAATTTCACCGCTTCGAAGGTAAGGACCAAAACACATTAAATGTTTCTCATTCAAATATTCATAAGAACGGCCTGAATGGGCTGGTGGTCGGTTCGATTGCATGATAGCGTCCACCTTTAGAAACGTTACCGTGACATGTCAGTAATTAGTACGGTTTTTCCCCTTCCCGGCCGACCGTATTTTCTTTTTAAAGTCAATTAGTTAAAGAATAGATAGTTGGTTCACAGACGGGCAGGTAAAGACGCTGAGATAAGAATAGAGACTAAAAGATACATATTAAGTACAGCATGGAAGATGTATTCAGCAGATAGTGCCTGTGGGATGCCGTGAAAATGACTATGAAAAACACGGAAAACTGTTTTTGTCTAACGATAAAAGCTATTATGTATGCAGCACTATTATGCTTTTAAAGCTATTAAATTTTTATTACAAGAACTTGAATCCCGGAAAAAATTCACGAATCTAAAACAAAACCATTTCTAGATTGACCACATGGTCCGTTTTCAATCCGTCAATTAGCACCCCACAGATTTGATCTAGTCTGCGTCTGAATGGCTCCAGCAGTTCAATATTTACCTGTCTTGTGTATTTCTTAATTAACAATCCCAAACTTGCAGACATTCAAAACGATTTACCTTTTGTTGTGCACGAGACGATTCTTACAATGCGGACCTTCTCGCCAAAGATCGCATTGGGCTAAGAAAATGAGCACAGCCTTCCATGTCCATTAACGATTACTGAATCTCGAATGACCAAATACTACAATAACAGCAAGAGCAGATGTTCCTAAAAACGTGAGAAAATACAAAATTGTGTAGTTTCCAATTTCGTGCCTGTAACAAGCCTTTGTTTTCGTCTCCAAACTTCGGAATTTACACAGAACTGACGAAATCTGATTGTTTTCTGGGATGCAGAGTGAAAACAGTGGAAGATATCTTTTTATGTCACTGTTGAATTATTACCTGTAGAAACCCTTTACATGGTCTTCTCAGGAATGGGTATTTCTGGGACGTAATGTTATATGAGATCCATAAAATTTAGGACGAAGCGAAAACTAGTAAACATTAGATAACAAGGTCCTGTTTTGAATGCAGTTTGAAAGGTACATACAAGGAAATCTCCCAAGTGAAAGGGGTTCCCTTGTGGCACAAAATAGGCAAGAACAACGATTATGATTTATTGGCTTGTTTTGTGTATCTTTTTTCTGTAGTTTTCTTCGACATCTAGGGGCCAGCTTTCTTTTGGGAATGTTTTCTGGCTAAAGAAACAGGAAAATGACATTTTGTGTGAAGGCCCCTTTCTAAAATAAACGTTTCGTTAACTTTTTGCGCAATAAACTCTGCAACAGGTCGTAATTGTATAGAAGGACAGCGGGTTTTTTTATAATCGGTAAGGGTTAAGGCTTTTGTTTTTGTTTACATTTCCAAATACTGTAGCTGAGAGTAGGAACTTTTGTATTCGATTTTGTGAATATTGCTCCACAACTCGGTGGATTGAGTTCAGAGAAAAACTGGGCCTTACTATTGTCCCTTTTATTAAAATCGGTTTACTGTCTGTCTGTCTGTCCGGACAATAAGGTGTAAATTTTCCAAAAACGCTGGTGCACATGTTCCAGCGTGTGCGATTTTTACCCACTAAAACCACCTCCTAACTCCTGTCCTCTTCCCTATGGAACCACCACAAAATATTTCGTCGTGGGGTTGACATGGCTCTACCTCTCTCTTCGCCCATCGATTGTATTCGCAACCGCGCCTTTCTCGCCTCCTCTGTCTCTCTTAATCTGCATTGAATCCGCCCTACCCTGTCGTTCACTGCATTCCAACTTTCCCGTCATGTAAGCATTTTTCTAATTATATGTTCCGGTGCTAGTGTTCCTTCCAATGTCTCCTCTAGACTCTGCCTTTCCTCTGCGAATCTAGGGCAATGGAGGAAAACACGCTCCAGGTCCTCCGCAATACCGTCGCATCTGGGACAGTTACGGTAACCTCCATGTCCCGTGAGAAACTGCGTGAGATCATAGTTTATCTCACCATCCCTTCTCTGTTTTCATTTGCCGATCAGAGGAAGTATCGAGTCCATCATAGATAGGTGCCTTCTCATTGGCCAAACTGTCGATCGGCATCATTCCGGCTACTGGTGGTTTCCTTACGCCGCTCCGTGATAAGCACCGCTTTTGTTCTATCCTCCGCGAGTACATGATTTGCATCTTTCAGCCACTTCTTTATAGCAGTGATTGCTTCGGATGAATACAATTCCAAATCCGCCAGATCTTTTGCAACAACAATCACCACCACCACCACAATATGTCATCAACATAACTCACTATTGTTATCTTGCTAGCAACATGGACTTTGAGGACATTATTATACATGATGTTCCGCAATAGCGGTCCCAGAACAGAGCCCTGAGGAACATCCGCGGAGACAATGTATTCTTTGGTTCCATTGTCTGTGTCGTACCAGAGCCTTCTATCTGTTAACTAGCTGCCGACTAGCGCAGTTAAGTAACTTGGTCCACCAATGACCTCCTTATAAGGTTCCAACTGGCAGAGTTGAACGCATTTTGCACGTCAAGGGTAATCACAGCACAACACTTGCTGGTGCCACCCGTTCCGAGCATCGCAGTTTAAGCTAAACCAGTGACTAGTTTGATAGCGTCGATCGTTGATCTGGCCATAAGGAAGCCGAATTGTCGGCCTGATAAGGCTCCCAGACTTTCTACAGCCGGAAGGAATCTGTTGTAAATTATTCTCTCCAACATTTTCCCCATAGTGTCTACTAGACATATAGGTCTGTAGGAAGCCTGACCTTTAAATCTCCTCATCACAACCCTGTAGATGCACCCCTATGGGTATCCGCCTCTGCGCAGAGTTGCTTGAAGTAGTCCCTCTTGCTTCGCTATATAGCCAGCTTCAAGTTTCTTTGTAACCCCTCTGTTTCACTTCTTGGTCAATCCCACCCATTGCTTTCTGAGCCGCTCGCCTGCTCCGATGGCACACCGATCGAAGATCTGGCAATTCACTATTCCACCAGCTTTTGGGCCTTCTACTGGGGAAAATATAACGTCTCGGCATAGGTGAGTTGCCTTCGCCATACACTTCGTGATATGGAGGACTCTTTCCGGTGGCGTACCTTGTATATTGTCCTGGTCCCACCACACATTTATGAAAGTTTGCAACCGAACCGGACTCCCCTTTCCGCTATGTATTAACCTTTCTGTCTAATCATAATAATACACAAGTGATTGTAGTTGCAGCAGCGACATACCAGCACACGGTCGAAATGCAATCTGATCATCAATTTGAGATAGAAGCCTCGGAGCTGCTGGATATCCATAGAGCCTGGCAATATCTGCACGTAAAGGATCCATTTCCGAGGATTTTATACTTGCGCTTTGAAATTCGTTTTGAACGTCAGGGGAGACTCCAACTAGACGGCGGAGAGGAGTGCTTCGACGAGTACTGAAACTGTTGCCTGCAATGCGGCGTGGCGCAGTGTGCCCCATCGACTCTTGGTCAGCAGTTTCCACGATGACCTCAATCCGAACATGCTCCCTGATGATGACCGGAATTGTGTCGCTGCGACTAATAAAGCAGCACTGGTCTACGACTTACTGCATAGTCATGTGCGCGAATCGCGGGAAACATTCGACGAACAGCTGGTGCAACAAGGGGCGGTACGCGATAGATTGCGGCGAAAGAGTTCACAGCAGGCGGAATAATGCTTCTGATCACGGTGGTGCTTAGACGTCGAACCGCCTCACGATTAACAGTTTCGACGCCGTATTTTCCACTACCGGAGCTCGACCTAGTCACCAACTCAGACGACTTCCGCCGGTTATACGTAACGAATCATTTGCATTTTATACCTACTGCCAGGTGTGGTGTCAGCTTCCTCAGTGAGTAGTATGCAAGACTGCAAAGTTGCTGCACTTTCCTCGCATACCCTCTGAGAACCTGCGGTGGCGTACAGCCATTCAGACTGAAGCTACCCGGCTTGGGATCGGCTACGGTGGAATTTGGGGGTTCGTCCGGGAATCATTTAATTATTATTTATAATTATTTATTTATTTAATTAAGGACAATATACAAAAAAGTCAATTCCTAGTTTAATATTGTCCTTAGAGGGAGGAGCAAGGAAATGGTTTATCATGTCGAGGGAAGTGGAAGTAAATATCGAGCTCCGCGAAGGGTAGTTCAAAAATGTCGTCGAAGTCGTCGACTTAACAGTGGAGTGCATAGGGTAAGGTCGGTGTCATTCTTTGAAGCCTCAAACTTCTTTTGCAAAGCACTTTTGAGGCAGATCTTATTAGGGATCGTGAACCAAGTTGAGTAGCAACAAAACGAGTAAGAAAAGAAGGGACATAACAGGAGAGGAGATCGGACAGGATATTATAAAAGGTGCCAGTAGCTTGATCACACGTAAAGGTTGATAATATATGATCCCAGTTGATTGACGCAAAGGCTAAGTTGAGATCATCAATGTTGGCTTTCCGGAAGTTGAATTTAACAGAATTATGCGCAGTTTTGGCGTCTGAGTGGGGAAGCTTTGCATCAAATTAAAGTTGAGGGTGATGAGCGTCATTTTTGACGCACGGTGAAGTTAGAAAGGAACAGATCGAGAGTGCGGCACAAGAAGTATTTGAAGGTGTTGAAATTCAGGGCAGAACGGTGTTTATAAAAGAAGAGAGTAGAAGGGAAGAGTGGAAGAGGTTATTTGAAGCAACAGGAAGTCCAGGACGGCTACGCCAATTGAGTATGAAGAGGTTAAAATGTCAACAGAGGAAGAAAGAAAGGGAATTTGACACTAAGGAGTTTCGACAATTCTTCGTACAGGTGGGAAGGGCTAGCACACGGGACGTAGATAAAAGATACAATAAATGGGTGGGAGTTAGGCAGGGAGAACGTATCATGTGGTGAGGACGAAAAGGCGAGTTCGACGCGGAGGTGGCTTTTAATTGCAATTGGGACTTGTTCACTAGTGTTTTTAAAAGACGCAGCCCGGTCCCTGTGGAATACTCTTCGGAGGGCTCAGAGTTCAGTAAATTGTCATTAAGCCAGGTTTCGGAAAAACAAATTACATGATGTTGCAGAGCTAGCGCGGATAGATTGAGAGCTCCTAGGGTGGTCCTTTAATTCCTTACATTTTGATAAAACAGACGGACAGTGACAGGACACAGAACTAGTTGCATTGTTCGGCGGGGCAAGCGAGGTGCCCTGAAATTTACTCAAGAGTTGCACGCTTGTACGACTTAATAAACACACCTTGTGTTCAGAAAGAAGGATTGCCGGTTGTGTCATATTCGTACGGATAAGTTGCTTTAAAAGAAGCTATCGGTCGGTCGGGATTGGTGTTTTTTGTCACAGGACAATTGTAAAAATGCGTTGACCTTGCCTTTTAAGCAATCCTGTACCTCGTTCGTAGAAGTGGCGGACGCAAACCTTTAAACAGCTGTTTTGGTGGGAAGGCTACCTTTTACCCGGCGCCGCTGGCAGGATTGAATGAAGTGTCGGGATTTAGAGAAGCAGGGGGGGGGGGGCAGTTGTTATATACATACATGAAAGGGTGGGATGTAAAAATGTTTTTCATCGCATGACTACATTTATTTGGGGGTATTAAATGAAAATTGTCGATTAGTGCTTTCCGAAACTAATTATAGTTTTGATGTAAATTGTAAAATGCGCGAGTATGGAGCCAAAATGTGTACTCTTAAAATAGGAAAAGACTCATTTTCGGAAATTTCCCAACCCAGAAATCGGAAAAAAACATCAGGTTGATTCGCTTATACGAAATCTAGGCCTCAAAATATGTCCCATGGCGATATCTGCTCAAATAAACTTTTTGAAATTGAGTGAAATCCTTAGGAGCTCGTCGTACTTGCAACTGCATAGAAAACAGTATCGCGCATAATACTGCCAAAGTTTCTTGGAATCTTGACTATTAGTATCAAAGTTATAGCAGTTCAAAGTTATTAATTTCGTGCAAATCGATTGCATCTTAAGCCATGCAAATAAGACATAAAACCATTTATACCTGAAGTGTCTAGCTTCCAGTTTGTGGACTTGTTTTTCTTCAGTCGGTTTCGTCATTTTGTTAGGTCAAAGACCAGATGTTGGTAGAGTTAGGAAGTTTTCAAGTGATCATCCAGCGTATCAAGCCGTCATTGTTTCGGCCGCCCTTTTGGCCGTTTCCTATCGACTTCGATGTTTAGATCAATCTCTGAAAGTGAATTCTCGTTAGCGCGAATTTCGTGACCACACATTCGAAGACGCCTCTCTCGCAAAGTATCTTTATTTAGGACGAACGTGCGGGAAATTTTCCGCTTGCGTTGATACGTCGAGCAGCAAAAACGCCAGTTGCGAAACGCCTCTTCATTCATTCGCTATAATGCGTGAAGCAATTTCATAACGCAGTTTCTCATTGGCTGATACTATTCAGAGTAATTCGTACACGTCCAAACGCCTTCTTGTCACTGCATCTTACGTCGCTATACGAGCGGAGTCATAGTTCCCTCCTCTCCGCAGTATGCCGATACACTCTCCCCCTGGGTGTCCCATTGTTAATTGCGGTAGCTTGTGTTCGTAACGGTATGGATCTACGGAAAATTGAGCTTCTTCTGAATGGGTCCGTTAATGGAACCAATTCTAGTCCATCTCGTATGTTTCTAACATTTGATGCTACAGCGTTCAAAGTTCACACTACTGAGGCAGAAAGAGTACCCGTTGGCAAAAGGGTTTCCAACACTAAATAGATTTTGATGATTGAGGAAATAGTTGGTTCTGCTTATGTAAAAACAGGATATTTTTTTTTCAATACAGTTTTGGACTCTCGCAACGACACGCCGTCGGATTATCAACAACACTTCTGTGTCATCAGAGCACTAGCTTGGAACCGTTTGACACATTGCTTCGGGCTAGCCGTCCCGCTCTGTAGGCTTAGGGAATTTTGAAATCAGGGAATTCCCTTTATCTGCGGGAGAAGAGAGGAGGAAGTGTGTTATTAGTTCAGGGTGTGATCATGCAACAGTGTTCAACCTTCTTCATTCGATGAGATTAGTCGAAAAATTGGAAACATCGATGGCTCACAAGCCCGATGAAAAAGTAAAAAGGAAAAAGGCGTCCTCAAACTGTCTATCATCATCTTGCTTGCCACGAAGCAACAATTGCACACAAGTAATATTTCTTCCAACAAATTGTGACGTGAGATGGGAAATGCTTATACATCAATATAAAGCAACGAAAAGAATTGGTGGCTCCAGGAGAAACGTCAACGCCAAAGAGACAAATAGGACCTCCACCCAAACAAGACCATGATTTGGGCCTGGTGGTATCGGAAGAGTATATTGGATTTGAAGATGATTGAAAGAAACGGTGTGGTAAGCAAAAAGCTATAATTGCCCAGCTACATCCTGTAAATGAAGCAATTTAGCTGAAGAGATCAGACGGATAAAGTCAAATCATATTGCTCCAAGACAATCCTAGATCTCATGATGCCCAAGCTACGAACATATTGAGCAGGCTAATCGGTTACAATAAATAGAATAATAATAACATTTTGCATTCGAATAAGAGTTTTTATTTTAGAGAACTGATTTGATTATTATGATTTTAATTACGAAAAAAATCAAGTCTGATTTTAATCTTGATTTTTATAAAAAAATCAGCTAAAAATCGTTGAATAAATCATAATTTAAATCAAATGATTTAAATCAATCAATCTTGGTATTAAGTGTGATGATATCGAAACTGATGTATCGTCTCATTTAAAGAGACGGCGTAGCTTTCCTATGCTCCACAAAAAGAGTGAATATCCTTACTCTGGATATCTGCATTCTTTGTTGAATCGACCAGTTGTGGGGTTAACCTGATAGCGATCATGATGACCCTGTAGGGTCTCTCTCCAATCAAATGAAGTTATCAACAGTTAAAGCTAAATTGGGTCAAGATTGTAAGTATTTATTTCGTTCACATTACCCCAGAAAGTTTTAATTCTGTTTCATACTTTATGCTCCCGGCTTCCCTCTTCAATCCTATTTATAGGTAAATTGGGGAGACAAGCTGAACACAAATCCCTTGACATCCGCATGCACGAGGGAACATGTGTATCCGAATTCGGTCACGGACAGACTTTTAATTCGAAAACGTTTCTTTGATTCACTTGATGCTGTCTTTGATGCCGATGGACCGACAAACAGAGGCAGACGCTAATTCAATTATTATGCCATAAAAATATGGCTCCCAACACTAATTCGCAAAGACAAGCAAGCAAGAATCATTCAGTTCAAAGGAAACATTTAAAATTTAGAATTATGGCCATCGTGCTGCATCTGAGTTTCTAGTTCTCACCAGTCAATGTGTTGTCTCAATTCGAAATCCAAACAAACCATTCACCTTGTGATGTATCCCAAAACTGTACACGCCGCTATAACTCACGTTCTCTCCGTGTTGGCTTGCCAAAAACATAAATATTTAAATGTTTAAATTTTTTATGTTCCACACTATTCTCCGCCATGTCAATAAGTCTTTCGGGCTTCTTGTTGGCTTCAGCGGTTCTATCGCGGATGCCGAGTTAGGGAAGAAAAAAGTACCATCGTAAACATACCAAGTCATAATGTTACAAACGCCACAACCGACATGAACCCCACATTATTTTTGGCATTCACACATGTCAAAGTATTTTTATTTCAATTTATCTGTGTTTGAATGAATAAATTTACTTTGTGGGGTGAATGATTAGTGGTACGTGCCTTTGATTGAGACTGACATCTAAGAGAACATTTTGGAGAAATAAAAAAGTGAAAGACATGATTGGAACATCTTAATTCGCGCCAGAAAATGATTTATCTACTCTAAGCAACTTGTTAGATTGTTAAAATAAGAAAGTGTTTGAAATTTGCATGTTCTATTGGGAGGATTATCTAAATTGTTATGTTGTTTCTTATTGAATGATGGCGCTGTTCTGGGTCCCTGCAGATATGCGTCTTATGTAACTTATGTAAATGTTATTGACTGGTAATGGGTGGGTCAGTCAATCACCCATTGCAGTTTCTTGGTACTTAAAAAGATTTCTAACATTTCTCATCTCTCATTTGTCCACAATTCCTCATATTATTTCATGTTGTTCCAATTTCACTCAATAAAGTTCGCAAAGCTTTATTTATTATTCTACGGATACTCAGCCAAACAATCTTTGAATGACCATAAAAATAATTTTTCATGGACCAAACTTTTATTGCCGAAACTCTAAAATTAATTAGATGCAGCTGAGTTTGATACTTGGACTAAAGGAAGTGTCTCTGATCTGGACGCTGATGCCGGTCTCGCATCATAAAATTCATATGTGCATTTCCATCTCGAAGATCAAGATGTGGACACTGCAAAGCGCAAAAGATTAGTATTTCGTTTAATTATGGACATATGCAGATTCAATGAGTATCGCAGATTTCCTGTATATGTTATTATGAACCATTGCGCCAAATTACTTGCTAGTTGACAGGGAAGTTAAAGACCAGCTTACGCTTTTTTGCAAAAGATTTTCCGAAAATTCTATATATACCATACGAAAGTGTACTTATATACACACAATTATGTTCGGTATTTTCCCACAATAGTAATCTGGCCAATTAACTGTCTAAAAATCCACCTTAGGGATGTCCTGCTGACAAGTAACTGCATCTGAACTGAACGAAAAGATGAATAACGTTTTTAGTTTTCATGTGGATTTCTCAGAAGGGATAAAAAATGTATGTGGCCCTCCAAAGTAAATTATGCTCGAATTAGTGAATGCTAACGACCCTCTGTTCATCTAATTTGTACAGTATTTTTTGCAAGTAAATTATGTTGTTTTTTCCACCACAAATCGAGTCTAGACATCTGAGAAAAAGTATCACACATATGGTAGCCATCTTCATGATAAACATGCATTACACGAATTTTGTCAGCGTTTAAATTCCATAGAGACTACTGGGATATTCTGAAATGAGCCAAATATTAATTAGAAGGGAATGATCTATTTCGGGGAAAAAGTTGTGATGAATCTGTTTCAGGAATTATCAACGTCAATCTATCATTAATTTTTCGAGGTTGAATCAAATGCAGTTTCTTTGTAAAGAATCGTGAACGAGTCTGAACGAAGAAACTCCTAAAGAAGTCGCAAGTAAGTTTATTTGCTATCACACAGACCATTTGCGCGGGTACTTGGCTTCTTCTTCAGTGTGTTTTCTCCTGACTTCTAAAAAAATAGGCCCTGGATTTTAGAGCCGTGAGCATCATGTAAAACTTTTTATCCTTGGCTAATTTTAAAATTTCGAAGGTTTCGTATATATCTAGTTTCTTTGTGTTTCTGGCTTCCCCCAACACAGTTCATTTTTAGACATTTGATGATCTCTGCCAATTTCCGTTTCCGTTCCTTCTCCCTTTGGCGGCTGCCTCTACCTTCTTCAAGTGTTCCTTCAGCCCTGTAATCAGCCATTTGTTTGTCCTATGAAGGTCCTGTTACCAACCCTATCCCACTAAAAGGCTTTTCTAGTTTCCGGGCTACCGTTGTGTAGGTGATAGCCACTATCCTTGTATCTGTCAGGTTTTCTATAAAACAAAACCCTTATAGAAATCGGTTTATTGTTCGTCTTTTTCCTTTTTTTTCTGGAGAGGGAAATCTTTAAAAAGCACTGGCGCACATGTTACACAGTGTGGAATTTTCACCCGCTACAATTACTCCATTTCTCCTGTCCTCTCCCTCGCCATACTCTCCTTTCGCCCATCGATTGGATTCTCAACTTCGTCTTTCGCGCTTCCTCTGTCTCTCCCCACCTGCATTGAGTCCACCTCACCATGAGGTTAACTACATTTCAGTTCTCCTGGCACACAAGCATTTTCCCAATTAGACTTTCCGATGCTACTGGACACCAGTTGCACCATCTATTCATCGACTTTAAAGCCGCCCATGATAGCATAGCTAGGGTAAAACTGTACACGGCCATGAGAGAATTCGGTATCCCGACGAAATTGATAAGACTGATTAGGCTGACCCTGATCAATGTGCGATGCCAGATAAAAGCAGCAGGATCTCTCTCGAGATCATTCAACAACGGTCTACGAGAAGGGGATGCCCTATCATGCGTCCTCTTCAACCTGGCTATCGAGAAAGTGGTCGGTGATGCTGTGGCAAATGCGAGAGGCACGATCCTCTTTAAGTCCACCCAACTACTGGCCTATGCTGACGATATCGACATCATGGGAAGAACCACCCGAGACGTACAAACTGTCTTCATCCAGATCGAGCAGGCGGTGATTGGCACGAGATCTTGGGCTGCACATCAATGAAGGCAAAGTCAAATATACGGTGGCAACGTCGGCACCGAAAACCAACCAACCAACAACATCAAACCGCACTGGTCAAACAGGAAAAATAAGGATAGGAGAGTACAACTTTGGGACCGTTGATAATTTCTCCCATCTAGGGTCGAAAATCACAACCGATAACAACTACGATGCTAAAATCCGTGCATGGATGCCCCAAACGAAACTTTTTCAGCTTACAGAAACTGTTTTGCTCGAAACGTCTCTCCATAGAGTCAAAGCTCTTACTGTACAAGACAATGATCTTGCCAGTCCTCATGTATTCCTCGGAAACTTGGGTTCTTAGCAAGAAAAATTGCGAACTCTTGGGCGCGTTCGAGAGAAGAATCCTCTGAAGAATTGTTGGCCCTTTACACGAGGATGGACGATTCCGTAGCCTCGGCCGTCGGCTCAATAGGTTACGGTGTGCGGGTTACTTAATCCGTTTGGATGAGGATGATCTAGCCCGGGAAGTCTGTCTATAAGGGCAATTTCTATGGTAGAAAAAGAAGACGAGGCAGACCCTGCCTAAGATGGAGCGATGGGGTAGATCAGGACGCCAGGAAGCTTTTAGGGATATCAAATTGGTGGACTTCGGCGCAAAACCGGGATGTCTGGAGTTCCTTATTAAGGCAGGCCTAGACCGGATACCGGTTATTGCGCGTTATTGATGATGACGATGGTGCTACTGGTCGTCCCAATGTCTCCTTTAGACTTTTCCTTCCCTCTGCGAACCTAAGACAATAAATGAAATCACACTCCGGATGCCCCGGAATATCGTCGCAACTGGGGCAGTTATCACCATGTGTTCTTTGTATTAACACCTTGATGATGGGAGCCATGGGATCATCGACCTCTTTCCCTCCACCCGTTGTTGCTACCTGCTTAATGATTACTCCCTTTCGGCATTTTTAACGTGTCGATCAGAGGACGAATCGCGCGTCATCTCATCGGGCATCTTTTCTCCTACCGTGCAACCTGCTTCGTCTGAGCTTTGTCTGAGTTCTAAAACCACAGCACACACATAAGACGATCTTTCTGTAAACTGCGTTTGCATCGCGGACCGTCAATATTTGATATTATCATAACTGCTGGTGCCACCCTTTCTATGCATTGCATTTCCAGCTAAACCAGTGACCAGTTTTAAATGTCAATGGTTGATCTGCCTGAACGGAAGACCTATTCTCGGTTTCCTAGACCCTCTACAATCCAGAGCGATTTGTTTTAGATTATTCGCCCCAGTGTTTCCCCATAGGGTCCAACAGGCATATAGACCCGTAGGAAGATAGTTCCCCAGGACTGTTACCAGGTTTAGGCCACAACTTAGCCTTTGTTTGTTCCATGCCTCAGGAAAGATCTCATCCACCAAATATGCTTCAAATAACTCAAGTATGTCTGGTCTCGACTTAACAGACAGCTTACGGACTTTGTTTGGTATCCTGTCAACGCCTGGTGATTTGTTGTCTCCCAGTCTACTGCAAATCTCTAGTACTTTTTTCGTCGTTGCTGGGATTTTTACAGCCACATCTAAAAGTGTCTAGAGATTGTAATTCCTCGTGCTTTCCTGAAGAAATAAGTCCTGAACAATTTTCAGTGGGTGCCCGAGCGTGTCATTTGCGGAGCTGCCTGACCTATGAATCTCCTCATTACAATCTTGTAGGCGGTACCCCATTGGTATATATCCGCCTCTATGCAGAGTTGTTTGAATCAGTCCCTCTTGCTTCGCTGTATAGTCAGCTTCAGGTTTCTTCGAGTCTCCTTGTAGACATCCTGCTTCACCTTCTGGTTAACCCTACTTAGTGATTTCTGAGCCGCTCATCTGGCCCGAATAACCCCAACCGAGATCACAGAGTTCATTTTTCCATCAGCAGTTGTGCTTTCTACTAGGGAAATTATAACGTTTCGGATCCGATGAGTCGCATACTGTCGCGATGTTTTCTGTGATATGGAGTGTTCTTTCCGTGGGTGTTCCTGGTATAGTTTCCTGGTCCATACACTATCTATCATCTATGAATGTTTGCTTTTCCAGACCAACCTGACGTTCTTCTCATTCTTGGACGAACAGGTCTATAACCGCTTTGTTTGCTCTTCAAGTCAAAGATGATTGCTTGGTGATCACTATGGATGTAGTATTCACTGAAGTTCCAGAACATATCACGAGCTGGTGAAGGACTAAGTCAGAAATGAAGGGCTAACAGAAGGGCAGGGCAGTGAAGCTGCTTCATCTTATGGATTGCCTACCCATGGCCAAATGGAAGTACACACCTTGTCACCTGGGGAGAACAGCAAAGTTTAGTAGCTTTCATCTTATGCGCTTTATAAATTAGTCTATTTGCTTAAGAAGAGAGTTCGTGCTCATAACTTCAAAAGTTCTTTGAATTAAGCTCGTCATCACCCTCGTTCGCAGTTTGGTCCGGTTACAGTTAAGAAGTTTTTAAGGAATTATCTAGGATGTCAAGTTATCGTTTCGCGCGGCGGCTGTAGATGGATGTACTCATTTTGAACGATGTCAAGATAGTCAGAATTAGAGAAAGGTAACAGCAGCAGTGTCCCTCCAATGAAATCAGAAATTTAGGTGTTCAAATTACACTCAGTTAGAATATGTTGACTCGGTTGTGGAGTATATGTTTTATTGTGCGTACACGAAGGTGGTAAATCGTAGAAAGACACGTCCGCTTGAGCTTCGTTGCGCAGAACATCGAGGCTATACCACCCCCCTCCAGCCTCAGACCCGCGGGACTGTCATTTAGGTATTGTTTCGTAGGCTGCATTAGGTGCTTGACCTTCTGCTCCTATCTGCGTTCCTCCTTTAGCAACTCCTGCTGTATTTTTATGATTGCCGAGGAAACTGTTTACCTTCGCCTTCATTATTTCCGCACCTAATTTCTCCGGGCTCAAGCTCCTGTCCAACGATTGGTTCAGATTACTTCTCTTCATTGCGAGACTTCAGCTCACATCACATGCTTTAGATCCTCTGGTGTACTACCGCATTTAAGACAATTCGGCCAATAATTGAACCGAAAGCGGTGTAAATACTGCCTATGGGAACCGCCGTGTCCTGTGAGAAGCTGGGTAATATGGTAGTTGGTCCCCCCATGTTGGGAGTGGGAGTGTGCTTCCACCGACCCTTCGTAGATTTGTCCCATCTGCGTTGCCAGAGATCCTTCCGTTCTGACATTGCAACATTTCTACGGTTTATGTACTCCTCCCTACATCTTGCACGACAGAGCACACTCATCTCGTCAGGGAGCATGCCCACCACTACCAGTATTACCTCATCTGATGTGATTTTAAAAGCACTGCAAACCCTAAAAGTCATGGGCCGGTATACCAAATTCACCTGCTTTCATGTCTGAGAGTTTGCAAGCGCATCTACCCACGAAGTACGAATGAATTGCACCATTCTGGCTAGAAGCAACCTTCTACCGTCTTTCGGCCCACCAATATTTAGCAACATTTTTACAAATGCCGCGGTGGCCCTGGCTGCCTTTTGACATGCATACTCTAAGTGTTCCCTAAAGCTTAGTATTGCGTTAGTTACCACTCCCAGGTATTTGGTTACCGGCTTTGACACGACCGTCTATCCACCGACTTCCACTTTCACAGTGCTCTTTTTTCTACGGTTTGTTATTAAGATTGCTTCCGTTTTCTCGTCCGCCAAGACCAACCTAGCTCTTTCTAGTCAGAACTTTACCACTCTCACTGTGATCTCCATATCTTATGGGTGCTTTGCCGTAATAATCACAGCTAGATCATCAGCATAGCTGACAATAGTAGTCTCTTTGCGACGGGGGAGCAATCATTTAATTATGCATGATTTTCCGCCACATGGGGCCCAGTATCGTGCCCCCGCTTCGACAATTTACTCCTTATGGCCCCCATTCGTTCCATACGAGAGAGCTCTCTGAGAGGTAATTTTCCAACAGATTCGTAGATACCTCGGAACACTTATCCCCAATGCCCCTTTAATTCTTTTCCAGTTGGCCGAATTGAATCCCTTTTGACATCTAATGGCAACACGGTACAGCAGCCACCAAAAAGCAGTGCGCTTTTTGTCGGATTTACGACGATTTACGCTCTGACGAGCCACTATTGCTTTCGACGATAGGTAGGAGTTTGTTGTAGATGACTTTCTCCATCACATTCTTCATCGTATCCAACTGGGAGATATGATGCTGGGTTTTCAGCTGCCTTGTTTCGTTTGGGTAGCAGCACCAAATTTGTTTTCTCCACTGAGCAGGGAGTATTCCCTATTTTAAGGACGACCCGAATGCGAATACGATAAAGTTGGAATGCCAACCAAACCTGGAGCCTTGTTATCGTCGATCCTATCACATATTTCCTGCAGCTATTGAAGTAATTATGCCTTCTTTAGGCTGAACAACCGTTTACCTTCCGCTGTTTTCGTGGTGAGGAAACAGAATGGTAACAATCTCTTTCAGAATGCGCGGGCAGATCAGCTGGGACGATCTTCGCAGTCTTTTCATTACCACCCTGCAGGCCCCACCCGAATGGTGTATATTGGAGTAGTCACAAAGCTGTTTAAAGCAGTGCTTCTTATTCCTCTGAATGGCTTTTTCAGCGGCCATGCAGTCGCCTGTGTTTTTATTCATGATTGTCATTACCCGGTTTTCTCCTGAGCCTCTGGTAAAGCCTCCTTACCCGGAAACATGCGGCTCGCAAACTTTCTATTTTGTTGCTTCACTAGCATTTGGGTTTGTCTATTGGGGAGCACTCGCCTTCTGGGCATAGTAGCATCGCATGTATCCGTCACCTATCGGGTGACTTTTTCTTTGACCGTACACATCCAGGAATATGTCGGGTTTATGCGCCACGGAAATCGTGTCCACCCCAAAACTTTCGTCATCCAGTCGAGCAAACCACTCGGCACTTTGCGAGAGCTCTTTTTCGAACTCGCTTCGCCTTGGATTTCCATGCGTATTGCCTGGCGGTATAGTCCCCACTGAGTTGCTAAGCGACTCTACTGGTTAAAGCGACGTTCATGTGTGTCAAGTCCACTATAGACCCCAGATCCCTTTCCCTGAAAGTGCGTTACACCCCAACATTCGTGAGTACCACATGTAGCTCCGCGAATGCTTCGAGTAGTCGAGTAGCCTACTATTCGTTGTCTGACTGTCCCATTCAAGACTCCACTCATTAAAATCATCTGCTATGATTATCGGCCAACATTCGCTTATATCCAAAACCAGACGGCTCAGCATGTGTTCATACTCGGTGAGTACAGTCCTGGGTGGAACATAGCAGCTGTAGATGTGAACTCCTTTCCCCTTCACTCTGAAGGAGCGCTGCTTTTCCCATTTACTCTTTGATCCGAATGCCACCAACGTGATTTCAATATGGCTTAGTAAACATGGCCACATCGATGTTTTTCTCGCGGATGGTTTGCGAGAGTAGGTTCTGCGCCGCCTAGCAGTGGTGTATCAGCCTCATTTGCGATTTGTGTTGACCCTGCTACTGCCTGAAATGTTCCGATGGTCTTCACCCTCATTCCCTTTGTACAGTAAATAATGTAGGTCAGCTCCACAGCCCTTGTTGATATGTCCTTCTACTGCACATCTTCTGCATTGCTTCTACCTATCATTTGGACTGGTCCATACTTCGGAATGTGATCAAAGCCAAGGCATCTAAAGCATCGCTTCAATCTCACCTGCTCTCTAAGCCGGCGCATAACTCAGCCCATTCTTACTCTCCCTGACAGTTTGAGTGCTGGCTCCACTGGAAGACTATCTCATCTTACCTTTGCAGGGTATAGTGATCTCCGACCTGCTAGTCCTTATGTCGGCTTCCTGCCCTAACGACTTCCTAATTAGACTGAAGAATTTGTCCGCAGTTACATCCTTGGGTTTATCGAGCTACAAACAACTCGACATTTTCTCCTAAATTGGTGAGTTCGGGGTTTGCCTTCACTTTCGTGAGAATGTCAGCGTATGACCATTCATCTAGTTTGGAGGGGATGATCACCTCCGGTTTTATCTTTCTCCGATCGTTTCTTTTTCGAGATGCCACCTTTCTCCAGGTTTCCACATTCTTTTTACTGGACTACGCAGTTACGTGAGTTTCGTCGGCCGCTCCACCCGTCCTTCTCATGTGCTCCACTTTTTTCAGGAGTTAAGCCCGTTTTTCTTTTCGGGGTTTGTTGGTCTGTTGATACATTCAACCGTTCGTGTAGCCTCCCCCCCGGTGTCTTCTCTTTCATATTTTAAACAGGGCTTACTTGTATCGCCTGACTCATTCTGTCTTGCCCTACGCCGACAGGATGCCTCTTATCATGGCCCTTATATTTTCGAGCGCTCTTTGATGAATTCAGAAAGTTCCATGATCTCTTTATCTAATTCTCCCGATCGGTCGCTGCTTCCAACATCGCTCTGACGGTTCGGCGCCAAGGTTTATTTCTCATTGAAAACGTTCCCTTCAGATTTTCCACTGGGGGTAGCGATCGTGGGGGCTTGTGCCTGTGTGGGCGGGGATCTGCGAAGAATCAAACTTCTTCTGGACAAATCTGTCGATGGAACCAGTTTTAGTCCATCCCGTGCGCTTATAATATTAGATGCTCTAGTAGCCAAGGTTCCAACTGCTGAACCCGCCGGCCCACACCTAAAAACCGCCGGTACTAGGTTTTCGAAGCTCTGTACCGTAGCTTTATTCTTCTGCTTCTCCATATTTGGTTTTATTTCTGGCTATCCTTCAATGGTGGCTTTATCCACGGGTGGGAGTTTTGTCCTCTCCTACTCGGTCTACACATAAGCATGCCCATGCACGCAAATCCCCGGAGGCGTGCCCAGCAAGAACGCGAGTGATGGGAGATTTGGTAACTCCACACACGTGGGAAGTATATCTATTTGGGTTCTACTTAAAGGAACTCTATTCCGTAGTTTACAACTTTATCAGTATACAGGACACTTACCATAAAAACGTGTATCCTTACTGAGGGGTTATCGTATAGTATATGATCTTTGTGAAGCGTTTCTCTTCTTTGTCGATTTAAGGTGCATTAGAAAATTAAATCAGGATGTTGACACCATCACTCAATCCAATAATATCGATAATTTCAATAAATTATGGCTTCAGATCTTTCATGGAATTTACTGATTCGCTTCATGATGTCTGCAAAAATATTACTGAAGTCTTCCCAATCCGCCAAAATACACATTTTTCAATTGCACTGTTCGACTCTATAAGACTGAATAATATCAAACGGACCTTAATAGTATTTGTTGCTTTTTGAAATGATGTTCCGTGAAATTTTATTATACTTGGCTCCATCTCACATTTTGCATGAACTGGAAAAACAAACAAAACCTGAAAAATCATCCGCAATCTTCGTAGTCTCTCGTAAATCTTCAATTCAAAGATATTCTTTGGCGGGATCCTGTGTTTGTTTTCCCGGAAGTCTGGTTTAATCATTTATGTTATGCCAATTTTATTTCGTTTATGGAACGCACCGACAGACTTGTATGCAATATTTACCAGTACGAGTCCTCAAAATGTGTCCAATTCAACAATGGTGGTTGCTTATTGTCATATTATTTCACCATCCGTCTCATCTCGTGGTTATTTATGATTTGACGTCGTTGATTTTCCAAATCTTTTGAGGATATCACTTTTAGCTATCCTTGATTCATTAATAGTATTCGTTGTGCTTTCAATATTTTGCAGAAATTAACAGAAGTATTAATAAGTTGCTGCCCTTCCTATCTGTAAACTAGACATACATGTATATTCATAGCTAAGCCGACGATCAAATTAAATTGCGAGTGATGACAAATTAATGAGATAAGTGGGAGTATCACGACCTTCCACAATACCGAGAACTCTTGGCGAATTTGCAAACTCTAAGAACCTTAGTCACCCCCATATCTCCCAACGAAAATGATCACGTACAGCTTCCAGAAGGCATCACTCATCGGGTGCCGTGTTTGATGGCCTCTGTAACGCGAAAAATCTGTTCTTTGTTGTTATTCCCAGATTTCTGCAAGATTTCCCGATCTTAATCGTATGTTTTTGTTGGGGAGCGAAATCTGTAAAATATGTAAGCTTTCCCGAAAATTATTCCATTACTTTTGTTACTCATGTGTGGATACTTACCGAGTAGCTGGAAAATGTGTTGAGAAATCAATTAGGTGAAAATATTAAAATTTTTCCAGTAAAATAAACTTGCGTAAAACTGAGCAATTTATGCTTTCCACATATTAAAAGTTTTATTGTTTTCTCACTTAGTTGTGTGATGATGTTCGGTTTGCGGTTTAGGAAAGTATCTGAAGATTCATTGCTTGTGCTAGAAAAATAATTTCGGGCTTGCATAGTGTTACATGTGTTTCATGCAATGATCTAGTGATTTCTTTTCTCTAAGAAAAACATTTAAATTATTAATTATGTCATTGAAGTAAATCGCCTTGTGCTGATTGCTCTCTCCGTCAGTTGGACTTACGCATGGAGTTGATTACTCACTGACCTCAACATAGAAATTGTAATTCCTCCACAGATGATCGGAGTAAAGTGAATGAAATCAAGTCGCGCGCATATGCATTTGTTACTAATATCTTTGTTTCATATGTATCTACCAAATTGCGCGAGCGAGTAACACTAAATCAACCAAGGTAAAATCGCTCAAATGGTTTGAGTAGACAAATTACAACGGAGAGCATCATGTGAAGTTGTGAATAATGATATAAATTGAGGCTTAAGTGTAGTGCTGAAGGCAACATCATCTAGGGCTCCATCCTGCATTTAAAGTTATCAATTTTTTCCCTTCAGTTTTCACAAGAACACTTCCGTTATTAGCTGAAGGTTTTCCAATTTTAATTTCAATGAGCATTATGAGCAATGGAAGCATTTGAAGTTGCTCAAAGAAGTCTGTCTAAAAAAAAAAGTTTTTAAGGAATTCCCCCCGCTTTCCAATCATCTTGTTGGTTGTTTGTCTTCCAGTATGGAAGAGGTCTAGGCCTGCCTTAATTAAGAACTCCAGACATCCCGGTTTTGCGCCGAGCTCCACCATTTCGATATCCCTAAAAGCTGTCTGGCGTCCTGACCTACTCCATCGCTCCATCTAAGGCAGGGTCTGCCTTGTCTTCTTTTCCTACCATAGATATTGCCCTTATAGACTTTCCGGGCTGGATCATCCTCATCCATACGGTTTAAGTGACCCGCCCACCGTAACCTATTGAGCCGGATTTTATCCACAACCGGACGGTCATGGTATCGCTCATAGATTTCGTCGTTATGTAGGCTACGTAATTGTCTATCCTCATGTAGGGGGCCAAAAATTCTTCGGAGGATTCTTCTCTCGAACGCGGCCAAGAGTTCGCAATTTTTTTGCTGAGAACCCAAGCTTCCGAGGAATACATGAGGACTGGCAAGATCGTTGTCTTGAGTAAGAAATTTGACCCTATGGTGAGACGTTTCGAGCGGAACGCTTTTTGTAAGCTGAAATAGGCTCTGTTGGCTGCCAACAACCGTGCGCGGATTTCATCATCGTAACTGTTATCGGTTGTGATTTTCGACCCTAGATAGGAGAAATTATCAACTGTCTCAAAGTTGTATTCTCCTATCTTTATTCTTCCCGCACTGGTCAAGGTTTGATGTTGGTTGCTTGGTTTTCGGTGCTGACGTTGCCACCATATGCTTTGTCTTGCCTTCAATGATGTGCAGCTCAAGATCTTGCGTCGCCTGCTCGATCTGGATGAAGGCAGTTTGTACGTCTCGGGTCGTTCTTCCCATGATGTCGATATCGTCAGTATAGGCCAGTAGTTGGGTGGACTTAAAGAGGATCGTACCTCTTGCATTTACCTCAGCATCACGGATCACTTTTTCGAGGGAAAGGTTAAAGAGGACGCATGGTAGGGCATCCCATTGTCGTAGATCGTTGCTGATGTCGAAATATAATAATAGATAGAATAATATAATTTCTTTAATGTGTAGGTGGCGAGGTTTTCCGCGTGGAAACACTGAGGCTTTAGACTTTGACTAAACCAATGAGGGTATAAGACGAGGTGGCCTAAAAGGATGGCGCGGGAGAGATTGGAGAACGGTTTATCCCTAGAATTTTTCTTGAAATCCTTGAAATTCATTGGCAATTTTTAGACTGCATGAACTTCGATCATGCTCCAATTTCAACTTGATCAGTAGGGCTTTGACGCGGGCGAACCTTACCGTATTAAAACCTGGATGAAAAGTGACAATCCAAAGGTCGATCGAAAGGTTTTCTCGATGAAAACGTCTCATCACGTTTTCCCTAATACCGGCGGACTCGGGTAAGCCGGTTTACGCTATTGTCGTCATAACTTCGGTGCAGAAAGGAAGCCTGTGTAAGCCGCGGATGACCATATTTACAGGAGGACAGTAGGACCTGACGGTATTCCAGCAGAAATATACAAACTTGTGTTCCAAAATCAGTCAGACCTACTGCCCGGCGCATTCAACGCTTGCGTGAAAGAGGGCATTTTCCCTTCTCGTTGGAAGGTGGCGTGGCTTGCGCTGATCAGCAAAGGCAAAGGCGACCATGAGTTTCTTTCTTCACATCGCCCACTTTGTATGCTTGACACTGCTGGGAAAAGCTCATCAGAAGTAGACTCGATGAAGCTCCACGGCAGTTCAGTTTTAGAGGAGGAAGATCCACAGCTGATGCTGTCATGCAAGTCGTGGATGTCGTTCTTCGAGCGCGGAGGCACATAGCCGCGCTCGACGGGTGGTGCTCCTCGCGTAACGCTTGACGTCAGAAACCCCTTTAATTCCGTAAGCTATTCGATATTCTAGGCACACTACACAATACTTCCCACGTGTCGAATTATCTTTTACGGATTTTGAGGGACTATCTGAGGAAACGCACCTTGCTCTATGAAATGCTGGCAGGCATCCATCCTAGGGCTGGACCTCTGGAACGCTTCCTATGCGGTTATGCAGATGATGTTACTGGACATACTGTGGAATAGGCGCAAAGCAGACTTGACATATTGATGCGGCGGGCAAGCGGATGGATTATTGTTCATGGTTTCAACCTTGCTCTGGGTAAAACCGAAGTAGTCATGCTGACTAAAAAAATAATTCTGACCTTGAGTCCCATATCGTTCGGCGAGTCGATAATCTGCCGACGAGTTAGTCCTTCGCTCTCTCCCTTTTTTTATTTTCTTAAATTTGTTTAAAATATCAATTGCTAATCAAATAAATAATTTCTTTCAGGTGAGTCGTTGAAACATCTTCCGCTTTTACATTCCGTGAGTTATTTAGAAAATAATTTCAATTATAGGAATTAATCTTCCTGTTTTGGGTGAATACTCTCAGTTAGTATTTCATTGTATTTTAGCTTTTCGGAACTGTGAGTCTTTTGTTGTACAAAGATTTTTGTGTATTAACCTAGTAACATTACGATGTTGGTTATCCTAGACAAATCTACAGAATTCTGCAATTGAGACGACATGTTTACGGTTTTTGGCGCTGATTGGAATGAAGCTACCAAAAGTTGTAATTGATCGTAATTTTATCATGACGTTTCCACAAGATTTTGGAACTTCTTTCAGTAGCACAACGGACCGAATTTCGCGTACTCAAGGACTTCGGGCGACCATGAAGATTATTGACATTAACATTCATCACTTTTTCTTTAGTCTTTGTCGCGTTTGGTAGTGGGGTCGAGCTGTTTGGATCGGGTTCTCTACTTTTCACGGTCTTAAATCTGCTCTAGATGAAGTCGTTTTTAAATTATAATCTAACGTGCCAAACTATCACTAAGGTAAGGAGTCCTCGTCAGGTTGAATATTTGTCACTTCCATAAGTGTATATTTGGACAACATATGAAAGCACTAACAGTAATAAGTTCGACCTGAAAATCATGTGTATATAAATAGTATTCTGAATTACTGTGCATGCAAGCAATACCTGCTGTCATTGAATTAGTCGAGTTAGATTATCCTGAAATGGCTTTCACAGTCATTTTCTGGAAAAGAGAAGGTCAATTTCCTTGGTAGCAGGGAAACATTTATTGACCCACAACTGGGTAATATCGTGATCTCTGTTTCCCTCATGAAAACATGTATGTGCTGCCTGGTGTTTCAACAGATTGTCTGTGGATCCTTCATTTATGACGGGATATGACTCAACGGGCCTATCGAACTGATTGTCAATCGTGCCAATTTTGCCTGCGTGATTCGCTTCGCTTGCGTGTCCGGATAGCTGAGTGGTTAGAGCACACAAGGCTATCGTACGGAAGGTCGCGGTTCAAATCTCGCTGGCGGCAGTCGGATTTGCATCGTGATTTGACGTCGGACATCAGTCGACTCAGCTGTGGATGAGTACCTGATTCAAATCAGGGTAATAATCTCGGGCGAGCGCAATGCTGACCACATTGCCTCCTAGTGTACCGTTACGGTCTTGAATGAAGTGCTCTAACACACTTCAAGGCCCTGATCCAATATGGATTGTTGTGCCAACGATTATTATTATTATTATTCGTTTCAAATATGGCGAGATTTTTTACCAACCGCAATGCTTGGGGTAAGTTTTTTGATCATGAATGAGTAGAGAGGTCCTTAAAAGTCATGTAACACATGAAGTCGACGGTTTAAGGAATATATAATTTTCATTAAAAAAAAAGCCGTTTTTAGGAGTTGAAAAATTTTTAACAACTGAATCAAAGTTTTCAAAATGAGTAAGCATTTTTACCGATAAATGTTTGATAATAGCGCAGTTTTACATATTGGATTTAAAGCAACGTTCCGAAAGTGAATATCGGGAGGTTCGTCGAAGCTGGAACAGCCAGAGCCGCACTGCAGTGGTGACGTTGCAGCTGACATCGTTGTAAATTCAGTTGTGAACTTGGTAAAGACAGCAGGCTTCCATGCTTGGAGAGACCCTCAAGTTTCCACTTTTCACTATGAAAGACCTAGAAGAGGCAGTGCTTTGTATGAAAAATGAGAAAATGTTAGGAGCGGACGGTATTCCGACAGAAGTATATAAACTGGTGTTTCGCCATCAGTCGGACCTACATACTGCTCGGTGCGTTCAATGCTTACCTGAAGGAGCAGTTTTCCTTGACAAGATAAGATAATTTCGTTTAAGAGAAGGGAAATCCAGGGGATGTTGTGAGTGCTAGTCTTCGTTGGAGGACACAACACCTAGTGCTCCAGGAAATGCTTGATGTCGGAAATACTTTCTTCTCGACAGATAAACGGATGGATGTCGTTTCAGCCTTGCGCTGGAAAGAAACGATGTAGTCATCTTGACTAAAAGAGGACCTTGAGAGAGAAGCTGGGATCTGTACTGTACTTATTCTCGGGAGGCAAATTGGACTCGACCGGTGGATGGCAGTGGATTCTTCAAATTAGCAATTCTCTTCCTCTTCTCTCTTGCGTTTTGGGAAAGGTATTCTCGGACTTAAAGGCTCCTTAAGGCGGGAAAATGGGGAAGTTGGAAGTAATGTATCAAACGGTTTCAGGTTAGCTCTCAGTTGACGATGGGGTGTTTAGTTGGTAGTCCCACAATTTATTGTTCCGGGAGCCTAACACTCAGTGGGTAGCCATATACGCCTACCTCACACAAAAAACAATGCGGAAATATGGTCAAATATGGGAAAACGGGAAATAAAAGCTAAGAAAATTCTTCATAAACAAGAAACGAGATTGTTAGCTCGGAAATAAGAACTAATTTCAGAGCGGCATATGTAAACAAATTGTTTGCTCTAATTTTCGAGTGACTACTGTATTAGAGGATATATTCAAAGGCCTAGAATGATTTAACTCACTGCATGCATGCATGGTTCCAACTGTTCCACCTCACTACGTATCAATTTTAGATTTTATTTTATACAAAGCTTTATTAAAATCGCGTACCTTTTATATAAGAATAAGAGTGAACATTTGTCCCATTTGTATCTAGCTCGCAATGTTTATGTACTTAGTATGTCAGACTACTCACTTCATTGTAATATTGACATTCAAAGTCTTAATTGCACTGACTGAGACAACACTGACTTATTACAACTTTGTTAGTAATACTGTGATTATCACCAAACTTAGTAGTGTCGTTCACTATATTATAGCCTACATCACTTCATTTGATAATTCCAGAATGCACTTAGGGCGGGTTTCTAGTCAATTTCCAAACAATACGGTATATTACCGTCATTAATTTTATTTAAATAGATATCGGTATGGAGGGCATTCTGAGGCTTCGACATCGTATAATGTGCAACTTCGTGATTTTTGAGGTAGTTTCCGAGAATGGGTCCGTGATAGAAATGACCACTTTTCAAACTCCGCTCTTCCTCATCCCCTCGGCAAATGTGAAAACTAATACTAATAATAGCTGTGGAAGTACTAATCAAGACCTTTCATTTGATACCCCACATGACTATCATCATCATCAACGGCGCAACAACTGGTATCTGGTCTAGGCCTGCCTTAATAAGGAAGTCCAATCAACCCGGTTTTGCACCGAGGTCAGCCAATTCGATATCTCTAAAAGCTGTTTAGCATCCTGACCTTCGCCATCGCTCCATCTCAGGTAGGGTCTGCCTCGTTTTCTTTTTCTACCATAGATATTGCTTTTATAGACTTTCCGGGCTGGATCATCCTCATTTATATCGATTAAGTGACCCGCCCACCGTAACCTATTGAGCCGGATTTTATCCACAACCTGACGGCCATGGTATCGTTCATAGATTTAAGGAGCCAAAAAAAAAATAAAAAAAAAATTTGTTTTTTCTTTTTCGCTTGTGTAGATATTTATTCTTGCAAATACCGATATTTCGGGAACCACTTGTTCCCTTCATCAGTGCTAACAAGTCCTTGTCCCCTGCTTGTAGGGGCGTAAACGTTAATGAGGCTTATATTTCTAAACTTGCCTTACAATCGCAGAGTGCATAGCTGTTCGCTTATGTTTTCAAAGCCGATGACAGCAGGTTTCATAATTTGGCTGACTAAGAAACCTATTGCAAGAACGTGGTTTAATGGATGGCCACTATACTATATGGTGTAGCGACTCTTCTCCAGGAAACCGGTCCCTGTCCAACGCATCTCCTGTAACGCTGTTACATTAACCTTATATTGGAACAGGATACCTGCTAACTGCTTGGCAGCTTCATCTCTGTACAGGACACATGACTATATTCCATGAAAAAATTAGACCCCCTTTTAAACTTAAAGTATAACGATTTTACTTGCTGCATAGATACACAGTACTCATCTTTCCAAAAAATTGCGTATCGATAGGAGTAACCGTTTTTGAGAAAAGTGCTCTGATGGGTAGAAAGACTGGCAGACAGACCGTAGATTTTAAAAAGGTTTTGTCTTATATAAAACCTTAAAAATGATGTCCGCTTTGGGTATTTTGCTAGTATTCGGTCCTCCAATATTTAGAGGCGAAGTTAGTTATGAAATCATCTTTTGCTTATGTGGTTAAACTAATATATTGTTATCGATTTGTTTTGTCTGTTATTCCATATAATGCCACTAATTGGAAAGGTGAATAGTGAGTCCATGTCGATAAGTGAAGTTGTAAGTAAGCAACAACTGCTGCTAATGGGTGTTCCAAGATCACGGAATTGAACAAGAGTTTCAAAGGAAACGTATTTTTCAGGTGTGTGAAGAATGGTTGGCTCTGCGCACGCGATCGAACCATTATTGCTGGATCATTATCGAGCTCTTTCCCCACTTTATCGTGTTTTAAGAGTAAGTCGCCACCCCTCACTTGTATTTGTAGATACTGAAGCGCATCTCAACGGTAAGCTGTATTCAAATGAGAGGTTAGCATGGATGAGTTTGCCTTTGTATGTAACAACAGTTAGCTTCAGATAGTTTTCCAACCTTCCTTATTCTTACATAGAATTCATCGATATCAGAAAACAGACCGACATGTAAATGAAGTATATCTCTATCTTCACGCGACATCCTTATCAATTTCATTGAAGCAAATTAGAACTAATAGCCCCCGCATATCTCGACAGTGGTAACACTAAATCAGAATCATTTTCATGCTGTTTTGAACATTTTGTTTCGAGCACATTCATCAAAGCATGTACTCGAAGAAACATCCAATGAGATGCCATCTCGAGGAGCTGTGAATACAAGAGTCTTTACAATCTTTGCGAGCATCTTCGCATAGAATACACGAGGAGAATTTGCAGAAAGTACCCAGTTAAACTCCTTACGAACCTCTGTAAGCACTCCTTCAACCTTATGCGTTCAACAGTGCATTGTACGCGTAGAATTTTCAATAGTACGTACCTTCATTAAAACTTCCACAATAAATGCTATAATTGAGATATTCAGTAATAACGGCCGCAACCTTCCTTCTCATCGTCTTGGAGAGGGTTTCATCTGCAGGGGCCCGTGGTAAATTGCTCCCATCATCCGTCTAAGTGAGCATCGAATACAACCACTAAGTACTTTGAGTATTCATGATTTGATATTCGTAACTAACCACTCCTGCTGGACCGTGTCCATTGGAAGTTCTGCACGCATTGTACTCGGGTTGCTAACGCGCCGTAGTAGACAATGCCATGTATGCTTGGATGTTTTACATTATTAAATGGATAATGGGGGAAATGAGAAACTATTCCTAGGCCCTGAGCATACAATCTCCATGTTCATTCCGCTCAGTGATTTATATTCGAAAGTGTCGATATACAATAGAAATTATTTATAATTCCGTCTGTACACAGGCGAAGGGTGTACGAGAACGTGGACTATCTACTTTGTAGTGTAGATTGCATGGGTGATCTTAGAATAGATCTAGGATTCAATGCGTTGAGCACTGGCAATGGCGGGGTCTTCGCAAAGGTCAGCGAGCGATCATAAATTGTAATTATGATACATTTGAGAAGGAATTTTGTATCTTATTGATGAGGTCTCGTTGAAAGCAAAAAGGGTTTAAATGTGATTTGTGATGATAAATAGTGAATACTTTGAAGGGACATGATTTATGGTTCTAGATGAATATTCGTTTATTGTATATTGAAAGATTCCATCGAGTAATCCAATGTATAATATCCTTTACATTTCGATGGCAAAGTCCGGATGGAAAATATTGGAAGAAAAATATCTACGCAGTCAAAATCCTTTCTTCTTATTTGGTATTGCTGAACAGTTTGTGACAGGTGCAAAGTATTCGATTGGGAGAACATTCTTCAACCACTCTGGGGAAGTGGATTTCATTACATCACACACTCAGCAATACATTCATCGTCCTTTCTTAAAGTCTCACCCATCTACTGCCCCTTCCACCCTCTAATCCACACATCTATCGGTAACTGGTCCTTAGGCCGACTTGGACGAGATTTGCTTAGGCCAAAACACTGATAATGCAGCGGAGATAGCTGCTGACGAAGACTAGACGATTATGAGTGACAGTGCTCGTTACTTTACATGTGCATCCATATAACAGGGCAAAGAGAACATTGGCGCGGAACAACTTGAAATTGATATTGGTGTTTACATATCTGCACTCCAAAATTAACATAAAACAGCGAAGGATGACATCAAGTTCAGTGCGCTACCAAGATAGACAAATTGATCGACATCATTAATGGCGATTCATCCAGATGGAAAGAGTACGAAGACCAGTAAGCACTTGGATTTTGTTGTTTGTTTATCTTCAGTCCGACCCCACTTGCTTCTTTTTCTCAACCCAGAGCCATTTCGCCCAAGTCTAGAAGTCTGTGAGGGAGCAGACACCTGCCATCAGCATAGTTCTGAAACATGGTCCATTGAAGTCCTCCACGTCCTCTGGGGAAGGCAGAATGAAGAACGGCACAGATATCAAGAAAGGGTGCAACACGTGACATTTTGCACTATCATATCTCGTTTTGATGATAACTATTAGCTTCTCAGGAATGCTCTTCTCACATAATTCCAGATGAACTTCATCTGGGCCGCAGTCAAATATAATACCCCAAACATGACATATCTATCGGTTTCACATCTACTGGTTATTGGAATATTGGAATGTTTCTTCTTGAAGCTTTGCATTAGTTAAACAGTTCTAGCCAACTTCAGAATTGTTCTGTATGAATGTCATCGAGGCGGCTTGAAGGTGATCCAAATGTGGTTTTAAATTATCTGAAAGAATACGCTGATATTTTTCGTTAAAGATGCGGTTAAATCTTCAGTTCTCGATATACGGCCCAATTTCATCGGCGAAGCCTACACATTCATATTGCCGTTTGCATTAAGTAGCCGTAACTAGCCTTGTGTCATGCTTCAATAACTAAATAATAATTACTATTTCTGGACGGATCTTTTAAACGCAAATAATTATACTTCGAAAAACTGTTATCATAGTAAAATAAGGATCCCGTTAAGTGATCCTAAAATTTGAGGATTCCATTTTATTTTTTTTTTAAGGAAAAGTGGGTAAGATTTAGAAAGAATTAGTGCCCAAATGCAGTAATTGTTTCCAAATCTACCAAGTTTTACTCTTTCTTATGACAAAGAAACATGCCTACAAAATTTTAATTAAACCGGCTCAGAAACAAAAATTTTTGGGTCCAAAATGTTCGAATGATTCAAAGATATCAAATAATCGAAAAGATGCATCAATAACGCAGGAGCGGAATATAATATTGTAACCTTGCTCATTTTTCCAGTGCTCTTGCCCAAATTAAAAGAGTAATGAGGGATTTGACAAGGTACTTCGAAAATGATACTGAAGAAAGTCAGATCTAAAATTGGTGTTGAGGGTTGCTAAAAAGTAGAAAACATCACAACCAGTTGATGAAGCCAAAGCGCCAGCAGTTTCAATATATACGCTACGATATGATCAACTGATAATGAATCCTTGTATGAAGTTTGTATTAAAGGAGGTTGGAGAAAATTTTGAAACACAGGTCTGTGTGAAAGCTAAAAGGCTATTGTTGTCTCATTCATAGTCGATTTCAACTGGTACCAAAGCTATATTTACTCTCTGTGTACTTTGGCAATTATGATAGAATGAACCACATGAGTCAGTGCAAACGAAGAGTCTGATAGGTTGGCTTGTCATGCTTGTGGTTCAACACAAGAGGAACACTGCCAATTTTTGGGCGTGACTGCATTCCTAATGGTAAGACCGCAAAAAGATAACTGTAACCTCGCAAAAATCCTGGTTGTGGACCTGATTGACAGGCTGTAAAGAAGTCAGGAGACTTCTTGTTTGAAAATCGCAAAGAAGGATTTTTTTTTCACAAAATCTCCGATTATTTCAATCAGGAGATCGTGCCTTCTCAATCTTGTGCAAGTAAGACTGAAAACCTCTATGTAAGGTAGTTTCTCGGATACTGAAGCCACTATCACTCTTTGCGGCAGAAGTGGTGCTAAATAATCTTGGTCTTCATAAAAGTTATTCTTCAATACAGCTGATCGGATGCAAAGTTTTGTTTTAAGGTAGTTTCCCGCTTCGAAAAAAGGTGAAATGCTAACTGATAAACCTTACTTTGGATGCCCTTCTACGGCCTGAATCGACCAAGATATCAAAATTATCCGGAAGTATAAACCACGATTTTGTGGAACAATCAGGAATGACTTCGTATTCAGTTTGATGAATTTTAATGTCAGATTTGTGCCTCTACTTAAAAAAAACTTAAACTTAAAAAAAAAAACAAATGAAACACTAATAAGTTTCCTACGCTTGAATTTTGAAAGGGTTGGCTATTGTCTCTTTACTATTTGTAGATTTTGTTGGTATGATCAATGTGCCCTATCATCATTCACTCCACCTTGTACTTCTAACTTTTTCCTGGTTTCCTCGAATGAAAAGACCTTAACGACATCTCCGAATGCGAGTTTAAAAAAGGACAATTGTATTACACTAATGGCGATATTTTGAAGGGTGTAAGGAAAGGGAATAAGTGTTTGCCCAAGCAACAGAAGTACTATATTTCAGGAACTATTTTCAAATTTGTGTCTTTCGTTGAGCCAATGACCAACAAATATCCTCCAAACTTTAAGTATCATGCGCTTTAACGGATTTGGATTCCTATGGGATATTCTCTCTGCTCTCTCCTCTTTATGTACTTTCAGGGTGCTATACACTGCGCCTAAAACATCAGTCCCTAAAGAAGGTCAAGCTCATCAAGATTCTTGGTTAACGCCCTAATTGTAAACCGACTTCCTTTTGATTATGAAGACGAAGTGCTAAGTAGTTTTCGGTCGTATTGGCTGCCTTGTCGGGGTGAATATTCGAAGAGAATATAGGTCAATCATCGGCAAACAGGATCACATCCGTGCAGCTCTCAATGATCGGAACACCAGCCGTGAAGTGTTGGTCCTGAAATAGACCCCTGTGGTACTATGGAAGTTACTGGCAAGAGGTCGGAACATTCATTTCCTGCGCTAACATAAAAATGCCTATTCTCCGAGAAATTTATAGCAAGCCTAATAATGCGGGTGGAGAATTCATTGTCAACTAATTTATATATGAGTCCGTTTATCCATTTGGAGTCAATTCCAGTGCACGTGTTCCCATAGGTTCGTTATTGACGTTAAGCCTACGGGTCATGGTATCATGAAGATAGCTCAATGCGTGTTGTGTGCCGTGTTTATCCCGGAATACAAACTGGCTATGAAGAATAATAGTTTTGAGATGGTAACGTCGGATCAAACCTGCAGTCCACGCTTCCTCGAAAATCTTTCCAAAGTTAGATAATACAGAGATGAGCCTGAAGTTTTGTGACTCATGAGTATTCTCTTTTTCTTTATGTCAATTATGTTTGCTACCTTTTAGATACTGGAAAAGTAGTCATTTTTGATGCAGTTACTAAACACTGCAATAAGAAACTTCATCTGCAGCAGTTTAATTCTTACCTTTGAGATTTTTAGTAAGTTTCATGAGTTGTCATATGCTCAGAAAGCTTTTCCTGTCAGACGTTCGCTTGGATGGATTCGAGGTAGAGAAGACTTACTCTTGAATCAATAATTGACATTATAGTCGGGTTGCTGTCTGGCGGAGGGATCTTGAGGTGATACTCGAAAGATTCCACTAGCACTTGTGCTTTTCTTGCGTAACTGCAGATAGGTTCCCTGTTCTTCGTAAGGAGGAAGTAGCGGATGTGTGCTGGAACATATTTGGCATGGGCTTAACATTTGCTAGGTAGGTAGGCAGGTATCAGTGGCCGAAGACGCTGTGATGCGCCGTTTTGATACCACAAACTCCTAAGACCATTATTGCTGTTATGAGCGCAGAAGGTAGAGTCCAGCTCAGATTTTCGGAGCCAGCCTGTAGGAAAGCAGCTCTCTCACCCTGCAGTGAGAAATCCCTCTGAGGTTCTCAAAGAACGGTTTACCTATTGTCCGTAGCCTGACCCTAGTTAGAGCTGGACAATCTCAAAGGAAGAGTTTCCCCCTTTCACCGCAGCTTCAGCAATGCGAATTGTAGGTTATGCGGAGTCTGGCGGGGGATCATGCCGCGTGGCTAACATTTGCTACCTTGCAGGTAAGTTCTTCGTTATGGAATTTTTACTACCGTTTCCAGGATTAGAGTACACAGGATAGCTGAGTGGTTAGAGCACAAGGCCATCATACGGAAGGTCGCGGTTCAAATCTCATAGGTGGAAGTGGGATTTGTATCGTGATTTGACGTCGGATACCAGTCGACTCAGCTGTGAATGAGTACCTGAGTCAAATCAGGATAATAATCTCGAGCGAGCGCAATACTGACCACATTGCCTCCTACAGTGTACTGTAGTGTACCGTTACGGTCTTGAATGAAGTGCTCTAACACACTTTAAGGCCCTGATCCAATCTAGATAGACCTTATTTCCATATGATTTAGAGCGTCTGGTTCTCTAAGACAGCAGGGAATAGTCGAGGAAGGATTGACTAGCGGTTCTTGTCGGTGTATCGGGTAGGATTTCAAGCTGGTTTGATGGATGCTGTTTGTGAATCCATTTGAACAGCGTTGCCCTATTTTGATTATCTGCCGTATGACCTAAGGAGATGTGCTTCGGACTAAAGTCGCTACTGAAAATCAAATGAGTGGAGGTCGACCATGAAGTTTAAATCACGCCTCAGCTGCTCAGTTGAGAAGTCGCATTTTATGTAGATAGAGACTATCAATATCTGTCTATTA
This sequence comes from Hermetia illucens, assembly GCF_905115235.1. Taxonomy (NCBI): domain Eukaryota; kingdom Metazoa; phylum Arthropoda; class Insecta; order Diptera; family Stratiomyidae; genus Hermetia; species Hermetia illucens. The sequence goes on from NC_051851.1 coordinate 131,944,063, forward strand.
TCGGTAGTTTCAATTAGTGCTGCTGCTTCGGAAGGGCTTAACAGGCTATCGATGACGACTTTTTCCAATTTCTTTCTTTTCTGACTAATGGGGCACCGCCAACGGAAGTAGTTTTTCAAAGAATTAATCGACATTTGGACTCTAGCACGTTGGGCATGTGAGATCAGCGATGAAGAATGTCACATTTAACTGTATAAATTCAGGGTAAGTTTAATGGCAGTGAATTGTCACTGTCCCCTATCTGAAAGCTGTGGAAGCTGGAATAGGGATAAGTTGCGTTATAGGAATTGTCTTCTTATCGTTTTGGTCGTAAAAGGCGTCTGGACTGGTTAAGCTTTGGGGAAGCTGCGCCATCATTTGCTTGACTCGAGAAAGTTGTTTGGTTTTGCTGGTTTTCGCCGCTTTCTTTTCAGGCTTGGCATCCGCAATAATTAGCTGGCTGTGTAGTTTGACGACAGTTGCAGTATTGCGATAATCTGCCGTGTTCCTTGGATATTCCAAAGGGGACTGACTCGTTATGCACTTTAAACATCTGCGCAATATTGAGCAACTTTGGGCAATGGGCCCAGAAATTTGGCAGTTATAACAATGCACTTTTTCACGACTCTTGACCTTAACAAATGTTACTTTTTGATAAAGAATAACTTCACTAATTTCTAGTGAGGGGTCGAAAGTGGTTAGGAAAAGTCTGGGTCGAGTTTTGATTGGAAGCGTGGAGTTTTGCAAACCGTTTTAATTGCAGGTGCTTCGTGGTTATTTCAGATATGATATCTTCAGGGTCTGTTTCCCTGTGAAGAACGTTTATAATTGTTGAAAATGTCCTTAGGGTTGGAGGGGTTCAGGTGGTTGCATTAAGCTCTTGCCCTCTAATGAACGTGATCATCAGATGACTCTATAAAGATGAAAGTCTTATCAACCCTTGTGTTCTTTTGAGGACGGGTTTGAGCATATTTAATATTATACTCTGCAATTGCAAGAACTTTCACCTTTTCAGGTTTATTTGGATTAGGTGCTGCCTATGGGGCACTCAAAATTTTTGAACTAACCACATTTTCCTGGGCTTCCAATGTTGAATGAAGTTAAACGGATCACCATCTACTTCTTCTCTCATAATCACTTCCATATAATCTTCGACGGCATTATCGATCCGTGCGGGGATGCTGCTGCTAGATGCTGTTCGTACTGTTGATCTTGATGTGGTCAGTTGCATTGCACGCACTGGCTCACTTAATGATGGCATCCCTGTTCTCAATTTTAATTCTAGCGATTTGGTTTTCGTCTAGCGATTTGTTCACGCTGGTGTGCAAACTCCGCATGAAGCTGTTTATTATTCTGCGTGAATTCTTTGATTTCCTGCACGGTGGAGTCCTCGTTTTTCGTCTTCTCGTACGGCAAAATGAAATCCTCCACCATTCCGTCTTCTGGAATGTTTTCGGGGTGCGTCATTTCTCCCTCGCAGGTTGCCTAAAATAACATTAATCACACAATCACTTATTAATTTCTGGTGGCGTCGGGTGACTGAATATCATGACTGGTGCAAGAAACTAGTTTCTAAAAGTTCCCAGATTTTTAGGAGCGAAAGGAGTTTCAATTGAATCCATTTTTTAAGGTTTTGTTTGTAAAACAAAACCTTATTAAAAGCGGTTTACTGTCTGTCTGTCTGTCCGTCTGTCTGTCTGTCTGTCTGTCCGTCACACGCATTTTTCTCGGAGACGGTTGTAGCGATTGGCACCAAATTTGGTAGAAAGGTGGGAACTGTGAACGCTGCCGCATATAGTGAGTTACATCCTTTTACAACGAATGTAAGGGGGGGGTCCCCATACATGCAAAGGGAGGGTGTAAACTTTTTTTTCATCAAATATAGTCATGTGGGGTATCAAATTAAAGGTCTCGATTAGTACTTTTCGAAGCCAGTCTTAGTTTTGACATTTGTTGAAAAGGTGGGGGGTGCGGCGGGTTGAAAGTGGTCATTTTTTTAACGAACCCATTCTCAGAAACTACCAAACCGAAAAATCTGAAAAAAATCAGGTGGCTGTCACTATATGGTGCCTAGGCTCCAAAATACCCTTCACACCGATACCTGTTCAAATAAAGTTAATAATAGTACATTACTATAATTTTTAGTAATTGACAGGAAAACCCCCCTTAAGTTCACCCTAGAACCACAAAATTTTGCAACAATATAGGCTACAGCATAGAGCATGATCCTGCCAAATTTGGTGAAAATCGCACTATTACTAACAAAATAATACTAGGTCAAAGCTGTCGCTTCTCTGCAAATTCGAGACTATGAATGTCAATATCACTTGAAAGTGGCTATTTTCACATAATATATGCATATTTTACGTGCTACATGCTAATGGGACAAATGCACACCCAAATCTTTTTATAAAAGAAATACACAAAACCTTTCATACCTGAAGCGTCCAGCTTCCGGTTTCCCGACTTGTTTTGTTTTTGTACCGCGATTAGGAATGAGATTGGACAACCGCTCTAAGCTGACTGACACATTACTTCTGCCTTTACCTCCCGCTCTTTCGGAAGGCTTTAAATCACGGAATTATTTTCCGTGGCGCGAGAGGAGAGGTTAATTCAATCAATCCAGTCCCTCCACTGGCCAAGTTCAATTTTCCTTACGAGAGGCACATAATGCGTAATCTCTTGCACTTGTAGATGGTTTTATAGTCCTTAGCAAGGACGGCAACAAGTTTAGCTTAATGGGGGGATTGCAGCTCCGAGCATTCAGGCTTTTGTTAGGCGCATTGTTGTATCTCCGTTAATCGCCTATTCAATTCGGATCTGAGAAGATTATCCAGAGGCACGAGTGTGCAGATTCTGCATCGAAGAAACCCTTAAGGGGTTATGCCTAGTTGCAAAGCCAAAAAACGCGTTTTTTTCATAAATTGATTATAAGGAGACCTTTTATTTAATGAATAAATGATTATAATGTACAGTTTCTGTTTTTCTTATACTTTTAACTTCCGTAGTCCGTTTTTAAAAATATCAAATTGTACGACCCCTATAGTTGATTAATAAATGCAGGTATTAATCGAAACAACAGCAAAATTTTGATTTTTGAAGAAATGGCAGCTTTCCAAAGAAAAAGTTTAAAGTGGTCAAAAAAATCGAAATATTTGTTAAAAAGTTTATTCCTTCGATTAATAGCTGGGGAATATACCTAAGAATATTGTGTAAAAATTTTAAAGCGATCGGTCCGTTTAGCCGTTTAGGAGAAATCGTACTCACCGACTTTGAAAATATCGCATTGAGAAAACGCGTCTAAAGTTTCAAAAGACGTTGACTCTTAACAAATATTTTTTATTACTTACATCGAGGCATCTATGCCAGGGCCAAAAGATGAATCTTCAGCAACATCATTTCCTTCTAATATGTCCAGCTGTTGTTGTCTGCGAGACATTCTTCCCTCGCGGATATTCCCTTGCGCTCTCGAGTTAGCTCTCGTAATGCGCTCTGCATCCTCTTTTTTGACGTAAGCATGGGCATTGGGTCCAAGTGATATTCCCAGTGCTCTCAGGTAATAAAGGAGAGACGTTTTCACACATTTCTCCGTTTTTTTGGTCTTGATATCTGCATCTTTGTAGATGCTCTTACTGTTCTATTACATTTGCGAGACATTTTTTAAGACAAAACAACAAACTGAGAGTATAAGCAACTGAATGCTCGCACAACTTAACGTGGCAGAACTAATAGAACTGACGAAATTTACTTATTTGGTTTGAAATACCAAATTAAATTTAGTTATCAGGTAGAATAAACTGTTTGAATTTTTTTTCTACAGTTACAAACACAATAGCGAGGGTCCTCAAATGTGTAACAGATTAGAAAAACAGTTGCTACTTCGGTCTATTCTCCGTCTACTTTCAAACACTTGGAGACGGTCTAACAAATATGCTTGTAACACATCGTTCAATAAGTCCCGGGATTAGCGTAGAAATGGCGCTAATAATGCCATTTATATACCAAGGTTCAGAAGTACCAACTTTCAGATAATAATAATAATAATCGTTGGCGCAACAATCCATATTGGATCAGGGCCTTGAAGTGTGTTAGAGCACTTCATTCAAGACTGTAACGGTACACTAGGAGACGAGGTCAGCATTGCGCTCGCCCGAGATTATTACCCTGATTTGACTCAGGTACTCATTCACAGCTGAGTCGACTGGTATCCGACGTTAAATCACGATACAAATTCCACTGCCACCAGTGAGATTTGAACTGCGACCTTCCGTATGACAGCCTAGTGCTCTAACCACTGAGCTATCCGGACACACCTTCAGATAAGATGTATCAAAATTTGATGTAATTCGAAATATAACCAAGAAAGCTATAGTGGTTAAACTGACGCTACCTTTGCAATCGTGAAAAAATGGACCAAAACGAGTTTTGTGTGTTGATAAAACATTGTTTTCTAATGGGGAAAAAACACTGTTCAAGCTCAGCAATGACTTGAAAAACGTTATCTGGACTCTACTTCGTCGAAAACAAACATTTGTCGGTGGTTTTCGACGTGAAACGCGGTCGTGCTGATACAAATGATGCGGAACGTTCGGGTCGGCCAAATGAGGGAGTAACTCCCGAAAACACCAAGTAAGTATTGAAAATCGTGATGGGTGACCGCAAAATGAAAGTGCGCGAGATAGCTAAGATGGTGAACATATCAACTGGTAGTGCATTTATTATTTTGCACCAAAAATTGGCTATGAAAGAGGTTTTTTCCAAATGGCTGCCGCGTTTGCTCACAATGGAACAAAAGCAACAACGTATCAATGATTCGGAGAGCTGTTTGGCACTGTTTACTCGCAATAAACAGGATTTTTTGCGTCAATATGTGACAGTGGACGAAACATGGATTCACCATTTCACTCCGGAGTCAAGTCGGCTGAATGGCGTACGACCGGTAAAAGCCGCCCGTAGCGTCCAAAAACACAACAGTCGGCCGGCAAAGTGATGGCGTTCGTATTCTGGGATGCGAATGGTATAATTTTCATTGACTACCTCGAAAAAGGAAAAACCATCAATAGCGACTACTACATGGTGTTATTGCATCGTTTGAAGGCCGAAATAGCGAAAAAACGCCCACACATGAAGAAGAAGAAAGTCATCTTACATCAAGACAACGCACCGTGCCACAAGTCAATCAAAACGATGACCAAATTCAACGAATTAGGCTTCCAACTGCTTCCTCATCCTCCGCACTCGCCGGATCTGGCCTCCAGCGACTGCTGGCTCTTTGCGGATCTCAAAAAGATGCTCCAGGGAAAAAGATTTGGCTCAAATGAGGAGGTGATCGCTGCTACTGAGGCTCATTTTGAGTCAAAAGACAAATCGTTCTACAAACATGGCATTGAAAAGTTAGAGAAGCGTTGGAATGATTGTATAACTCTTGAAGGAGATTATGTTGATGAATAATAAAGAATTTTGTCGATAAAATGTTGTTTTCATAGTTAGTCCCGGGACTTATTGAACGATGTGTTATCTTCAAAAATATTTGTTGGACTGATTTAAAATTTTTAGAAATTAAAAAAAAAGATCGATTTTTTCAAAATTACAACTAGGCATAATCCGTTAAGTGTCTTCGTCTGAAATATAAGGAGGCAGCTGCATATGAAGTGCAGTACCGACTCTTCCTCACATTGAACGCATATAGCTGAAATCACCATTCCAATCTTTTCCATATGGTAGTTCAAAGAGCAATGTCCCGTTAAATGCCATACTAAGGTTCTCCTGTCATATAAAAATGGAGTTCTAGCGGCTTCAGATTCTTTCTTTCGCCGGCCAATATGAGTTCGGGAATCCTTGAGGAAGGCGCTTACGATATACCTCCTTTGAAGAGCATCAGCCTATACCCCCCGCGCCACTGAACCGAATGAATGATGCTGAACACATGAGAAAACGTTTCCTGCTATCGGTAGAAGCCCCAATATTTGCCAGTAGTTGACTTCAGGCTCTAATTTTGTCAGCTGTGGTTTTGAATTCTACGAAAAAGTTCGTTTTCGGGTCGAGCCGCAATCCACTGTACTTAATTGTTGGTTTTCAGTTTCTAACCAACTTATCGATCGATACAGGCCGCAGGATTGGAATTCTCCTTTTAGTCAAGGTGACCACTTCGGTTGTTCCCAGCGCAAGACTGAGTCCATGCGCAATCATGCGTTCATCAGGCATGACTGTTGCGTCTTAGCAGACTATCTTGAGAAACGTTTCAGAGGTTCTACTATAGAATGGATCGGTATGCTACCCCTAATGTGAACTCCATCCTAATTCCTCAAAGTCGGCTCGGTACATTAAATGAATTTTATTGGCTTGACAGAAAATCTTCAACTAAATCCAACAAGGTCATTGTTTATCGTCTTAGTGGAAATTCATCCAATCCAGTCTTCCATAGAGATAACTGCATGAGCAGACCTAGAATTTAATTTTTAAGCTGTTCATTGGAAGCCATTGTCACATATGTACTACATATAGTGGTGGTTGTTTCTTCCTCTACAATTGGTGTTCCAGCTTCAGATCGACAGTCCACTAGGTCAACATTATTTTCCAAGAGCATGACGAGGCCTTGCAGGTTTGCCTGCAAATCTTGGCCAGCATGCCTAATAGGAAAATCATTCCAATTGACACCGCGATGTAGTAACAGCAGATGGTCTTTTGCCACTATATAAAGTGTAACCTGAGGAGTACTTCGTAAGTGTCATAGGGATCTACGTTTGTATAGTTAATATTTATACATATCTCCGATGACTTATTTGGGAAATTTCTTTCACAAAACTCATTCCGAAAATAGTACCTTGCTGAGTGTCCTTAACGTCAGGCGCACTTATTCCTTCTATAACCAAACCGCGATAATCTTTGCTTGGATTTATAGCTTATTTTCATTCCATCCGATGGTTTTGGCGCGTAATTGCAAGTACGTTTTTTTCCGTAATCCACTTACATAGTATCCAACTATCCCTTCCGCCCTTTTCTACATTCAGGATGTGGACGAGCTATGGCAGAGTTTTCCATTATTAATTTTTTAACGTTTGTCCATATATTGAAAGTAATCGTTGTTAATAAATCGATGAACGTTGCATCGTTCCTATAACTTGATGCGGTGTTCACTAGCTGCATAGTTCAGTATATCAACCTACACACTTCCCATCCTCCCAATGATTCAATTTCCATATAAAAATCTTGACGCCTCCGTCTGGAAGCTTAACTAAGAAAATCACTTGTGCAAGATTTATTCATGAACTTCCCCCCTGCTGTTCCCTGCATACTATTCAGAACAATATTGTGATTTTTTGTCATCTCCATGGAATTTCATACGAATAAAAACAGAGCGCAACAAGAAGAAAATGTAGTTGACATTCAAATATCTTACGCTAGGCAGGCGCTTCAATGACTTGCTTAAAAATCCCAAGAAGTTACCAAGATTTATTTTCATGTTGTCGGTGCGCGGACAAGGTAAGCAACTGTAAAGAATTCGTCGATGGTAAACAATTCTCTGAGCTACTCACACATATTAACGCCTCAAGCCTCATACCAACGTTCCAAAGTTAACACTTCAAATTACAACTTCTATTCGGAGTTATAATTAAATCTTAAAGACCGACCTCACATCCATCATGTGCGTAGTCCCAACAATAGTTATCATAGTTTCTGAGGTTCCGGAGTAAAACACGCTAACAGGCAGATGTTGGGCAATCTTTGCTTCTATTCAAAAGGAAAAACCCTCAGTCTCAGTGTAACAATGCAATTGTGTTATTATGAAATTGAAAAGCGAAATAAATACAATTCAGACTGTTTTGCGTCGTATGTGTGATTCCGGTGTGCGACATCTGTAAATGTTTTTCGGCTTTTCTGAAATGAGTTTTATTGAATGGTTTTTCACAATTTTCATTGCCCTATTTTGGGCATAGGGACGAGCGTACATGAATATGTACATAAATTTCTTTTATGCAAGCTATAGGTTTATGGAAAGGACGTTTGAACTGTTTTCCTGGTCCGGATATTTAGATTTTTGAACGTGACGTGTGGTTCTGATGAATGCATGTCCTTTTGCTTTATTCAAAAATCCTCTCGTTGGAATATGAGAATATGTGAAAGGAAACATATGTGGAGTATATGGAGTGAGATGGGTCGTCGAGTACATGATAAAACATACTTGAATACAAAAACAGAGTAGAAGTTTTAGAAAAGATATTTATAAATCTGATTTATGTATAGTGAAAGAATTTAGAAATTTATTCTTTTTAATTCAATACGCATACTTTTAATGTCAATAGAATTCTGCCAACGAATTTTGGAGGACATTCTAAAGTGAATCATAATTGTTCAGAAACTAGGTTGAAAATGGCTTCTCTCGCTGCCGCTAACTATTTAAATTCATTGAAATCAAGTATCTTAATTTTGAAACTATTGTTAACATTAAATTGTATCTGTGCTAACCTGCATGCTGACTGATGCTGGTTCTATCAAACTATCGTCGCGAAGTGGAAAAGAACTGATCACAGAGGATCGATTTAGATCCAAGACGGAAAGACAAAGAAGAAGAAAGTTAAAATTCAAATCCTCTCTGAAGCGATCCTCGCCTCTAGCACGGGCAATTCATCATATGTCAGAATACTCAAAAAGATCAAAGCTAGTCCCGATATGAAAAACGTAAGATGCAATATCAGCTAAATCCGAAAAAACTTTGAGTTAAGAGATATTCTGTTGAAGCTAAAAAGTATCAGGTTGGAGGCAAGGCACAAGACCAAGACGGCAAATAAATCGTATCCGAAAAACGAGAGATCAGCAACATTTTGTTCTTCTTGTTATTGTAAAATGTTAACATTAGGATAAGCGTGTCCACCAATGATGTAGCAGGCGGGCTGAAAAGTTCGTAGACAAACATACAGATGGCGCTACTAGTATTAAATCCATATGGCTTTTAGTTAACCCTAACCTTCAAAAGACACTCATACAAATTTTACAGCTGTCGGACTATTAGTTTGTGGAATAGAGCATTTTGAGTGAAAAAACTTCTGTTAGTTTGAAGAAAATGGATAAAAAGGAATTTCGTGCGTTAAGGGGGTCATCCTGTGGGAAAGCCGTTTTTTTGGCGTTTTTTAGAAATTTTTTGTGAAAAACTGGATAAAGATACAAATACGAGTTTTTCACCATAGATTTATTAATATCTTGAGCGTGCATAGTAATTTTTCCTGGCCGATCACATAGCTCGTTGTTGAAATACAGAGCAGTGTATACCCCCTTCTCCAGAAAAAGGTGTTTTTCTGCTGCCACGCTAGGAGGCGCTGCGATAATTTTAAAGAAAAAATGTAAATGCCATTTTAACTACAATCCGGAAACGAGGATAATTAAAAAATATTAAAAGCTAAATTTTTGGTGCCGTGTTAAAATTTTTTTTATGAATTTTGTGTGTTTTTCCACGGCTTCTTCAATAAATAAAAAAAAGTATTGAATGAATTGCAATTATCCTAGTTTGTGGACCGTAGAAATATGTTCTGAATAAGTCGTGAAAATTTCGAAGAATTCCGTTGGATAGACTGTGGGCTATGGCGGCAGCCGATTCACAACATGCAGTTTCTAGAAAAACGCGAATGCGATTTTTAGCCATAAATCCGTAACTGACCATTAATCTGCTATACCTAGTCCATAAACCTTAGGTTTCTTCTTCTTCCTTATTACGGAATCGTTCCACCATTTGACGGATTATTATGCTATGGCAGTTAATCCGAGAAGTTAACACTTTATATTCGGTGTTAATTCTGCTGCCATTTTTATGGAAATTTCGCTTTAGATTTCTGCGCCAGATCTGCCTGACTTTCAGATGTGTTAATAGTTCATGCGGCAGTTTATTAAACTGAATCTCATCGACTTTGAGGAGCTTTGTGTTTCTACGTGTAGCAGAGTTGATGGCATCAGTAGCTAATAGCGATCTCCTTGCCCGTTAAATTTTGCGAGACAGTGATTTTTTTCAGGTTTAGCTATGGTGCTAATTCTGGCCTGAACTTATGCCAGTTAGTGTGGGCGAAGGTTCTAATTTTGTTGGGTACTCGATTTTGCAATTGAGAGGTTATGGAATGTTCGAGCTCAACTGCAAGGTGGTCGGACATTCCTGGTAATGTTTTGCACGTTAAGACCTGCAGTGTGAGTGTAGTTTCTGCGGACATTAGATGGTCAAGTATGGATTGACTTTGAGGTCCTGTGGGTGTGTCGGGCAAGATTATCTCAAGCTGGTTTAATGGGCTTTGATTGTGACTCCATTTTTCGAGGGTAACAGGGCCACAACTGCAGCAAGTTGGTGTGTCTGCCGTGGGACTTGGGCATTCCCATCGCACATGAGTTCTAGTGCACCTCACACACCTGTGCACGATGGAGCAATTCAGGACGATGTGACCGAAGTTTTAGCAGTTGTTGTAGGTTTGACTTTATCATGCGAAATTTGTTGATCGAGTATATACTTCACCTTAAATGCTTCATTGACCTCTTGAGAGGGCTCGAAGGTAGCCATGAATAGCCCCGATTTCGGCTTCAACGGAAGCGTCGGGTTCTGGCTGTGCGCAAGCTTATCGGCTCGCGTGACAAGATTCGACATCCTTTTCACCTTCAAGTGCGGATACTCTTTATTGAGTTCTTGCATTATGTCAGCCGGGTCTGGCGCTATGTGGAGCCCGCGGATTACTAAGAACCGAGTCCTTAAAGCTGGTGGGGTACTAGTTGTGGCATGTAGCCGCTTTTCTTTGATGAGGTTGGAGATCGCCGCATGATCTTCAACGCTCTCTGCGAAAATGAGGGTCCCATCCTTCCTTCCTTGTATTTTTTAGGGTTGCTTTCAACCCTTTCTCTTTAAGAATTCTCAAGAATTGAGGTATATTGATTTTGAATCCAGTGATAAGTGGAATTTTAACCTTTTTTGGGTGGGTAGTTGGGGAGCAGGGTGCCTGAGGGTTTTGCCGGAGGGGTATTCACTCTACTAACGCTAACCTTATCTTTAGTTTTTTTCTTTCCCCGCTGGACTAAGTTGAATTCGTCGGCTTCCTCTTCTTCCATGACCACTTTGAGACACATCTCTCCTCCATATTGGTGATGTTGGTCTTGTTGTTCCTGTTGTTCTCGTTGTGGTTGTTCCTATTTGAGATATTTAGATTTTTCACATTAGAAGTCCCCCTTAAGGAGCGATTCTCAGAAAAAAACCCACCAGAAAATTCTGAAAAAAAAAAACAAAAACAAAAAATCATGCCTCTACATGACATGAAAGCCCCGAAATACCCTCCATACCGATATTTGCTCAAATAAATTAATAATAATCTATTATCATATTTTTCAAATTTACTCCGAACTCCTCTTAAGGGGGTCATCCCGTGTAAAGGCCGTTTTTTTTTTGGATTTTTGTAGAATAGATAAAGATACAAATACGAATTTTTCACAATAGATTTATTAATATCTTGAGCGTGCATAGTAATTTGTCCAGCACGATAACGTCGTTCCTTATTGAAATACAGAGCAATTTATACACTCATCTCCAAAAAAAGGTGTTTTTCTGCTGCCGCGCTAGAGGGCGCTCCGATTATCTTAAAGAAAAAAAGTGGACAGCATTTTAACATGCAGACTTAACTACAGTCCGCAAACTAGGATTATTAAAAAATATTAAAAGCTAAATTGTTGGTGCCGTGTTAATAATAATAATAATAATAATCGTTGGCGCAACAATCCATATTGGATCAGGGCCTTGAAGTGTGTTAGAGCACTTCATTCAAGACCGTAACGGTACACTAGGAGGCAATGTGGTCAGCATTGCGCTCGCCCGAGATTATTACCCTGATTTGACTCAGGTACTCATTCACAGCTGAGTCGACTGGTATCCGACGTCAAATCACGATGCAAATTCCACTGCCACCAATGAGATTTGAACCGCGACCTTCCGTATGACAGCCTAGTGCTCTAACCACTGAGCTATCCGGACACATGCCGTGTTAACCTCTTCTTTAATGAATAAAAAAAACTACTGAATGAAACACAATTATCTTAGTTTGCGACCCGTAGAAATATGTTCTGAATAAGTCGTGAAAATTTCAAAGAATTTCGTTTGGATAGATTTTGAACTATGGTGGCAGCTGATTTTCAACATGCAGTTTCGAGAAAAACGCATTTAAAAAGTAGAATGTGATTTTTAGTCATAAAACCTTAACTGACCATTAATCTGCTTAACCTTAGGTTTCTTAAAGAAACACATGTATAATCTTGGCTTCAATTCTTGTCCTTTTAGTGAAGTCATTTGAACATCATTCGGATCGATAAATACACGCTTTATTACGGCGATCGACATAAATCTGGCATGTGACTTATCATGCGTTTAACACTATAATTTCCGAACGACTCCGAATATCAAAAAATCACTTTGCCCATATATGCTACACTATATCTAGATGCAATTGATGCCAAAAAAAATCCATTTCGCGGATCCGACACACGAGATGACACCCTTAAATTGATTTTAGATCTGTACAATTATAAAAAATATAAAATATGGAAGAGTCTGTTAGAAAGCTTGGTGGGAATCGTACTATTATTAATAAAATTACAGTAGGTCAAAGTTGCCTATTTCGCGTCAGATTAGTATCCCTTAAGAGATAAAATGTCAGTACCACATCGGAATATCGAGTACGTTCAACGTATATACACTACGTGCTATGTAGAAATGCAATCATCGTGGACCCGAATATTATTACATGAAAATACCTGAAGTGCCGAGCTTCCGGTTTTTGACTTGTTTTATTATCGATGAAGGGATCACTTTTCAAATTTTATTTTAGGAACTGAAGAATACGGCCCAACGAATTACGAAAATTAGACGATGAAGCCACTTTGGAAGAAATGGCTTCCCAAATTAGAACAAATTCCCGAAGGTGCCATTTTCTAATTCCAAATTCATAACCAGAAGAAATAAAATTTCATATCATCAGCCGATTTATTATTAAGTGGGCAACAGTTTGGAGGTTAACGAACATTGCCCAGAAGAATTCAATAGACATATGGAGGTACCTTCTTTTCTGGCTGAGCACAACAAAGAAGCAATCTCGCAATTTTCAATTGCGAAGTGTTAACTTAACACCTTGGCTAATTGAAAGGTTCCCATATGGTTCGGATGATTATTAACATTTAACACTTCCAGTCCATTCAACTTGTTCCACAAATTACAGCTACAAAACCCAACAACAATAACCAGCAACTGCTCTCTAGGAAGTAACATTTACCCATTGTTATCTCAAGCAGTGTTATTGAAACGCTCGGGCTTTACTTGTGACCTCGTAAAGGCAGTGTAGCTACAAGAGTTAAACCAACAGAGGAAAAAACGGAAAAAAACATTAAGTTACTGTGGCGAAAAACCCTTGAAAGCTCCACTGGCTGCAATTATGGCGGCCATGAAAGTCAGAAAAAAAGAAAAGAAGTCCATCGTTGAACGCATACCATTTCTTTCTTGGTTAGTTCTCATTAATGAGTTTTTGCGGAACGAGACGAGAAACCAACAAAAACTGAGAAATAGCCAACACTTTTACTGAGCAGGTGATTAGAGAGCTATTTACCGAGGCTCGAATCACTCAGATGCCAGGAAGATTGATGCGTTCCTCTGACGGGGGGTAGGACTCAAAATTACCAAAGTGTACGGAAACAGCAGGCATCATGGATCTTGTTCTCCAAGATACCTCGAACAATCCACAAGATAATTTTCCGCAGCAATCAAATAATTGACTGCTGATACGGGAACAACAAATTTCCCCGAAAAGTTATTTATCAACTGATTGGTATCATTATTTTCACTTAATCCCGATAATAATGGCAATTTGCTTTGGAAAATCTCACTCAATACCGCAATCCTCCGTACATAAATCAGGCCTTTATGATCTTTCCGCCTTATTATAAGCATTTCTGAACAACATAATCATAACTCCGTTGAGTAATGATGTTCGCACGTTTTACGCGCTGAGAAAGAAAAGCGTAACCAAAAGAATCTGAACGCAAATTATGCGAAACCTCAACCGAAAGCGCTGCCCGCTAAGGTACGTCACGCCAATCTAGTAAAAGCGACGAGCGAAACTTTTTCTGCTCACTTTGCATATGAATTTAAAGATTTAGTTAAATTCTCAATGCACAGCCCCATACTCGGCTGTTATTCGATCCCGAGGAAGAAGTCATCCATGTTGTATACGTTCATTCAAGATAGTTCGCAGTGGCCATGGTTGGCATTTTTTATGGATGAAATTTGATTCTCAGCCAAGGGAGGATTTCAACAATTTCATGTTCACGGCGTGGCCCCCAAGTGCAAGTGTTTTTACTTTTATTTTCAATGGAGAACAAAAAATGTGAAATATGAAACGAGAATCGTTCAAGTTGTGGTGGAAAGGAAGTGTACCATGTACTTAATCGGCTGACTTAAAGGAGGTTGAGTCGAATATATGCATATCCTGGGAAGGCAGGTTTTTTGCTGTGAAGTTTGTGTTGTGGTCTTACACTGATTTTAAAACGTTATTAAATAACCAGGAGAACTGAGCCCCCCAGGGATACTGATATTGGATTTAAGGTGTTGAGGTTCAGTGTCAGAAACCTTCCCGGAACACTGCTCGAGCCGTGCATACCGCGATAAACAACTTCGCTTTCTTAATTGACTACCTTTTCACATGTTATGTGGAAACAGGCAAGTTCTGAAGCGCCCATTGACCACTAACTAATGATCCGCCGTCTTGAATTACCGGCAATCGAACAGATGCTGAGTATGTCAAGAAAAATCGGCGACACATGCGTGTGTGGAATTCCATACTTGGTCAGACGATCAACCGGATAAATTACAACAATATTAAGCCGAGTTGTAACATTGTAACAACCTTACAGCCACCATGCAAAGTTCGTGCCAGAACATCAAGGGGGCAACGTACGATGCACGACGACGGGGACCTTGTTGCATGGCGCGACAGTCGGTAATTATCCAGCTTGCACAGATTGTAATGATACATGAGATAAAAGACCTGATTGCCCTCCTGCAGTGTTTTCAACTTAACAATGAAACTGGCAAGTGGATGGATATCTTTAAATTTTTTATGATTCCAAGCAATATACATATCAAATCTCTACCATCAGTGGTGCTACTGAAGAGTATTGTGATCGACCTAAATCACGCCAAGACAGTAGATGCACGTCAGAAGGAGGAAATGCAATTTTTAATTTCGATTTTTTTTTGGAAAAAAGAGAAAACGTGCGTGCGAATCAATAGTATTGAATGAGAGGAATATTTAGTACAAATACAATTCAAGGAAATTCAGGGATTCGAACTATCTGTAACCTAAAGCTAGTTCACAGCTTGGGGGTCATGCTCTGTGAATATCTGAGGAAGGGATTAAGCAACGAAAGCCAAAGAACAACGATTGCATGACAAATAGTCTCTCTCCCAAAGGCCCTCCTGAATGGGTTTTGGTGGCAGCCCAGATGTTTCTTGAGTAAACGTAGATGAAAGTATGAATTCGCTGCCAGTGAATAAAACTCTTCCTCCCCGACTAAGGGGTGCCCGCCATAAAAAGTATTTTAGCAGTCCTAAAGATCTAGACCTACACAAGAAGTCGCTTGTTAATTAGAAAAAGGCTATAGACTTGTTCCTTTCCGTTCTGCTATTAAAAATTATAGATGATAGATACATGAAGTCTGCATCTTTATCAAATGCAATTCACGATATCTCTAACTTTTACCACGCAGGTCTGATAGCACCTTTTTTTGTGCGGACATGGAGGGGCATAATCTTGAGAAGATACGTCCTTCGCACGAACGTTGGAGGTAGAGGGGGCGCATGTGGGATTCGCATTCACTAAAAACCACGCCCACCCGTCTCTCGGGCCCCTGCCCCTAGACCACCACTTAGGTATTACTTCACGGGGTGGGTTTGCCTTTAGGCACTTGCCTTCTGTTTCCTTCTGCTTTCCTCTTACTTTGTTCCTTCAGCAACTCCTACTGCACTTTTACGACTGCAGAGAAAATTCTCACTCGATTTGAACATCCTTGTAACTATATTCTCCTTGTAGCTCCTGCTCCTGCCAAACGTTTGGTCCAGGTTCTCCCTCTCCATTGCGAACCTTGAGCAGTGAAACTTCACATGGTTTCGATCCTCCGGTATGCCACGTATCTAGGACGATTCGGAGAATTGTCCAACCCAAAGCGGTACAGAGACTGCATGTGGCAACCAACGGGTCCAGTGAGTAAATGGGTAATATGGTAATTGGTCTTACCATATTTCCGCTCAAGCCATACCCTAGTATTGGGAATGAGCCTGTGCGTTCATCGGCCCATCGTAGACTCGTCCCATCTGCGTTACCAAGTAAAACAGAATGGATCGCACCACTCCGGCTAGAAGCAATCTCCGACAGTGTTTCATTTCTCAACATTTTTGTAAGGACCGCGGTGGCACTGGTTGTCTTCAGGCATGCATGCTGTTGGTGTTCCCCAAAGCTCCGTTTGGCATCAATTACCAATCGTAGGTATTTGGCACGATGGTATATCCACCGGCATCCACTTTCACAGTGTTCTTCTTTCTATGGTTTGTTATTAAGACCGCTCTCGATTTCTCGTCCGCCAAAGTCAGCCTAAATAGCTGAGTGGTTAGAGCACAAAGCTGTCGTACGAAAGGTGGTCAGATACCGGTCGACTCAGCTGTGAATGAGTACCTGAGTCAAATCGAGGTGAATCCGTTTTCCAACACGGCATAGCCACCATCTAAAACCAGTGCACCTTTTGCCAGATTCACGGCCATGCTTATTACATCCACCGTAAAGTTTGCTCGCGGAAACCCATACTGGCATTCCAAGGAACCATTGCTGCTTTCGACTATGGATGGGAGTCTATTATAGATGACTGCCTTGATCATTTTCCCTAATGTATCCAACAGCCAAATCGGGTGACATGATGTTGGGTCTCCAGGTGGCTTGTAAGGCTTCGGAAACAGCCCGAACTTTTTGCACTGAGCAGGGAATATTTGTTCTTTTAGGCACGCCTCGGAAGTGTTAGTGAAAAGGTTGGGCCTAGTCTTCACTGTCAGCTGTAAAGCTCTATTAGGGACATCCAAACCTGGGGTCTCATTGTCGCCAATCCTACCACATATTTCCCCGCAGCTCCTCCGCACTTATTGGAAGTATTATACCCTTGGCGAGTTGGACAATCATTTGCCTTCTGCTGTTTTCATTGTCAGAAAACAGAGTGGTAATAATCTCGCTCAGGTGGCGCTGGCAAATTATCTGAGGCGAAATACGTAGCCTTTTCATTACCACCCTGGAGACCTCAACCTAAGGGTTTATATTGGCATGGTCCTCTTGGTTTCTTTTAAAAGGCCACGTAGTTGCCTGTGCATCTTCTCTCGATCGTCACTACCGGGCGTTTCCTCGAACTTCTAGTACACCCTCCTTGCCCGGAAATATGTTGTTTCACCAGTAGTAGTTGGGTTGGCTACTAGGGAGCAGTCGTAGTAGCATCGCATGCTTCCGTCACTCATCGGGTAATTTGGGTGACTTTTTCTCTGGCTGTATCATCGAAGGATATGTTGGGCTTGAGCGCCGCGGAAAACGTGTCCCCTTAAAAACTTTCCACTTCCAGCCGGGCAAACTACGCCATCGAGAGTCGTCAAAGGTGGTAAACAGCCTCGATTCATCGTCCTCATGTCGCCTGTTAATGTTCGAAAAAAATACGAAAACCTGGTTCCTCATAGACACAGGTGCCGATATGTTTTTATCCGCGCTAAAAATTCCAAAGAACATGTAAAACGCCACCGTTCAAGCATTTGGATGCGAACGGAACGTCAATTGTCACATACGGAATCGCTAACCTCAAACTCTAACTCGGCCTTCGACGGGGTTTCCCTTTGAGGCTTCTTATAGTGGAGTTGCTAAACCCATACTTGGACTAGATTTCTTTGCACATGGACTCCTTCCAGATCTGATTGTCTTCGAAATTCAGCCACTCACCTTCTCTACCAAGGAGAGATCGCAGAATGTATAATTCCGACCATCAGGCCAATTTCTAGAGGAGTCCCTTATCATGATATCCTATAGGAGTTTCCGGAAATAATTCGCCTGGAAAATGATTACAACGAACAAGTCGGCAACTTTGTGTACCTAGGCATAACTCTCACAAAGGAGAAAAACGAAATAGACGTTCTGTGTTACGGCAACGAGGTCTGAGAGCAAAAAACCAATGCTTTTGAATGTTGAGTGCTCAGGAGAATGTTAGCCCCAGTCATGGTGGACGGTGGGTGACGAATGAAATACAGGTAGATGAGCTGTACCTATTATTTAACGATCTAGAAGCTGCCATGCATATTAAAATTCAAAAACCTCTAGTGGCCAGTTCTTGTTGAGCATATGGACGACGGAAGAATCCCTATTCAACGGTAAAGTGGAAGGGAAACGACCACTAGGCAAACTCTGAAACAGATGGGAAGACTCAGCGGTCAGTACTGACATCGGACTGTAGTACCACAGAAGAAGATTGAAGTGAGTTACTTCTTATGGTAAACCAGAGTTTCATCATATTAGAACGCGATAAACTAGTAACGAAGTAAAGTACGAGTATTTATTAGAAAAATCGAAAATAATTAAAACCTACTATAAATTTAACGTACAGTGCTAAACGATTTGAAAAATTATTCATGCATCCACAAATTCTGTTTACTATTAATCCGCTTTTGAATAAACCCTGCTGACCAATTGACAAATAAAGTGTCCTTTTTAGTAGAGACAAAGCCTAGAAGATGTGTCTAAGACCATTCTTGTGTTGTCCTAATAAGCTAGAGCAGAATGTTGGTGTTCTGTCCTACCTTGCTGTTGTTAAATTCTCTTAACGTACAAATTCATACTTAAATGGATATTTCTACAGACGGGGATTATTCGCTAATAACTTTTTTATCAACCAGTCGACTCAGTTGTGAATAGGTACCTGAGTTAAGTCAGGGTAATAATTTCAGACGAGCACAATGCTGACCACATTGCCTCCTACAGTGCCCTGTAGTGTACCGATGCGATCTTGAATGAAGTGCTCTAACACACCTCAAACCCATGATCCAATTAGATTGTTGCGCCAACGGTTATTATTATTATAATTTGTTAAAAATTAGAACTATGTATTTTTTGGTACTATTGCGGGTAAGAAAATTTAAATTAATTCGAATATATGTCACCCTCTGGTGATTGTCAAAAAAAAATTCATGAAAATTATTTTGTCATTTATTTCTTGGCCAACTATAGAAACTTTTTCACCGGCCTTGTTCCGCCCGTCCGCGCACGTCTCCACTACAGCACTTGCCGCCAAACTGAAGGATTGCTCCCCACGCTGGATGAGCTTTTAGGCATCTTCCAAATGACATCAGTCCTCACCAGAACGTGGATGGAGTCTCTAGGGTTGTGGACTGCTAGCTGTGCGTGACGCTTCAATCTTTAAACGATCCCTCTGAGCATGCGCAACTATCCGGTCTCTTCAAGCCCGCTTCTCCTTTCAAACACCAAGTCACCGGGGATTCTTAAAATATTCCCGTATACTAGATCAGCAGGACTGGCAGCAAACTCCTCGTGGACGGTTATACGGAGGCCCAGAACTTTATGCGAAACCCGCAGCCAGGCTGGGTCGTCCCGCGCTGTAATTGAATTGCGCATACCTTCATGCGGTTGTCCCCTGGCGTTTGATTCCAAAGAGCTTTCCGCTCTCTGAGAAGAGAGTAGATTCGAATTGCATTCCCTGGTCTGTGATGATTGCGGTGGGAACGCCAAAGCGCGAATCGCCTCCCGACAGAAGGTCTTGTGGCCGCCTGTCAACCCCCATCGCCACCGTCTTCCACCTGTCGTTAATCTTTAAAATATTGTTAAGCAAAGGTAAGTCGTTAAACTTCTGAAATGTTTTGTCAATACCGAACTTTATCAACTATCGCACCTTCTTCAATGAAAACCAAGTATGTTTTAGCACGGGCCCATATTTTACCCCCTAGCCATTGAAGATTTTTGTTGGTATTCAATATATGACTGATCCTCAATGATCGTTTCGGGATCAGCTTTTTTTATGTTGTGGACTTTGGGTTTCTTCTACGGCGAATAGGTTTACATCTGAATTGTTTCCAATGAGAAAGATGAGTGCTCATTTGGTTGTCAGTAGCTCTTAAAAGTTTACCTATTTGTAGTTTATAAGGATTGAGTATGAAGTTTGCTTTGGCAGTCCAACGAGCTGCTCCGCAGTGGTTGTTCTTTGCCACAAGCAATTTCTCGTTTATACTATTGGACTGAGCCTGATATGTGGATGGGTAAGCTCTGAATGGCTTTCAAAATAGCAGCAGCTATAGAACTCGACAATATAGGAGAGGAGTAGATCTAGTAGATCTCAAATATACTAAATCAGCATGGTGCGTAGGGGTCATCGAAAGATCAGATAATGTTGTCAACCGGGATTATAACTCAGTGGAGAGAACCAAGTCCAAACAACTGACTTTGAATGCAATACTAGCACTTCAACGATATATAATTCTTATTTCATTCTTTTACATTTGTACACGCAAACGAATCTCTGAGGAAGCAAATTAGTTATCATCTGTCAGGGAATGTTAATATGGCTGAAGTTTTTTTTTGAAAGGTTAAGTTTATTAAAGCAGAAGCTGGTAAAAAATCTGAACTATCGTCAGCAGCATTTGTGGCATGAATTTCTACTCCAAAGATGCGGTCAATAAATCTTGAATTTTTATATACAATATTAAATATTGGCACAGACTTTTGGTATTCCCTCATGGTTATTCAATGCATTTGCCATAATAATTTTCGAACCACTTGAACATCTGCTGTTGGCACTGTGTCTCTGAAAACGTTATTTTCCATAATTCTGTCTCATTTATATGATTTGCAAAATTCCTCGGAAATATCTTAATTCTCTACCAACTTTCCTGTTTACGCCATAATTTCAGAAAAACTGCCTCCACTTCACATCCCACTGAGGCAGACTTTTAAATTTACCCAGTAGTTATGTCTTTTTCGCTAGAATAAACATGCAGTTATCCACCTGCTGAATTTTCAACTAAAAAAGAATTTTACGATCTCCTTTTCGAAACTACTTCGATCACTAGATGATTGGCATCTTTTTTGCAATAGATTCTACAGAAGTAGCTTGAGCGGTAATTTGCCAAGCACAAAAATTTCTTACCACTTGCCACTGAACGTTATATTTTTTACATCCGTTAATGGTTTTTAATAGTTTGATGGTTTTAATGGCGTGAAAAAGAAGAGGTCTTACTTTGATTTATTGCTCATTCAATGATTGATGACTTACTAGCGAAAATTTTCTAAAGAAAGCAGAAGTAGTCGATTTTAATGGAGGAGCCGGAGACCTGCTTAGATGCGGACAGTGAATCGTTAATATCAAAGGGTTTCTGTGGAAAGATCATTGACCCCCAAATCTATTCCGAAGTGTTGAAAAGGTTAGCACGTGTAATTTTTACTCAGAATCATTGTTGAAGAAAGCAAATAGTGAAAAGGATTCAGTGTTATATCCAGGGTTGTAAAAGCCACTATGCTGCAACATCATTTACATCATATGACCTGAATTCGTCGCTATTGAATCTCACTACGGGTTCAGGCAGAAATTAAAGGTCATTAGTAACCATCGAACTGGGGGGAATTTTCTATATGTATGTAACTGGGAATTGTCTGTTTGGAAGCACAGACTATAAATGCCAAATAAATGCTTATTGACCAATTGGAAGCAATTTTCAATTTAATTTGAACCCACAGTCTGTTAAGCAGGTTTGACGGGGGTGTTACAAATTGTTTATGTATATCGATAGCGAAAGAGTACGTCGTTTGAATGCAACGATTTTGTATTTTTCTGCTAAAAAACAAGATGCAGGAAATTTTAGGGTTGCAATTTGAACTCAATATAATGACCACTTACCTGGGCGATATGATTAATAAATCTCTTCTTTTGAAAAAGCTACTCTTTTCGCCTCTAATCATGGATGCTCTTTACCATACAGTACTCTTTTCCGTAGTAGTAACATAAAATCTGTTTGAATTTACCTATCAAAATCATATTTATTACACTATGCCAAATAAGTACAATTACCTCAACATCTATAAATACTTTCTGCATCACTCCTGGGTCCGTTGCGAAAAAAATTACATACGTTACATGCCGTGAAATAAAATAGTTAACAGAATTAGTTCGAAAATTAGAAAAAGAAAATTTGGGTAATTGCAATTTTTTATAAATTCGAATTTTAACAGTGACAAAAGTAAGATTTGTGATCATATTTTTATGCTTCCGTTCCAAGTATTCGAATAGCAAATGGTTCTCTTATGGTTGCGCCCGTATCGTGGGCAAAGCTCTTTATGGGCTAAAGCGTGGCGTTGCACTGTACCACTACATTACCGCTATGTTAGTTACGGAAGGGATCTTGTTGTGTTCTCCAAATCAATTCGTATTCAAAAAGGAACTTAACATATTCTTACACGGTAGGTCATCCAGGGTAACCCCCTGGACCTTCGTGTCGCTGGAAGGTAGCGAGGATCGTGTTAATAAGTAAAAGCAAAGGAGACTCTTCATTGTCATCTGTATACTAACCGCTCTGTATGTTTGATACAGCCGAAAAATGCTCATGAGAAGTTGACTTATCCCCAAGACAGTTCAATTTTAGAACAGGGAGACAGTGGATGCGTCGATCTTGACGAATTCGTAAAGCTTGATGTTAAAAATGGCTTCGATATGTAAGATTGTAGATATGCTAGGCACACTACAAAATTAATTTAGCCTATCGAGCTACTTTTTGTGGGTATTGGAGGATTAGTTGAGAGTTCTCTACCTGCTCTACGACCCCTGAAAACATGTGTGGTCAGTTATGCAGGTGATATTATGACACTTGTTGAAGGAAGCATTGTTGAACAAACGCAAAACAGACTTGGTATATTGACGCGATGGGCAAGCGGATGGACAGCTGCGCATAGTTTCAGCTTTACGCTGGGAAAAACTGAAGTAGCCATCTTGACATAAAGGAGAACAGCAGCATTACTAAATAAGTGGTTATTGTATTGAGAAAACGAGTCAAGAGGTAGATGCACTGCGCGGGAAGTTCTCTCAAGACAACATTGTCATCGAGGTAGAGGGATCGGACGGAAGAGGATTGTTTGAACTAACGATTCCCTTTCTCATCTCACATCCCCTTGGGGAAAAGTATTGTTTAACTTGAAGACTAATTAACACCGGAAAATGGGAAGACTAGCTCGAAGTAATGTCGAACGGCTCCAGGCTAGTTCCCACTTAAAAATGCAATGTTTTAACCCCCATAGAGTAAGAGCCCTTTAGACGTAGCACATTCGATCAAAATTTTTTGCTTTGTTGCTTTCTTGCTGTCGAAATTTCTTGTTCTTTCGAAAAATCAAAAGTTAACGAACGTTATGTTGGCCAAATGGTTCTCGTTCTCGTAGTCTTCTTTTGATTGTGCTTGTAGAGAAATTGATTCTACTAAATTTTCCTAAATGCATGCATGAGAATCCTTCAAGATCTTTCTCAAGAAAGGAGATTAAGAAATATAGGAATACTTCCTACTAATTTTGGGTCAGGAGCCGGCTTCAAAAGTTTATTAGTGGTAGTCAACTTATGAGGATCGACGGAAAATTGGAAAGGCTGATAAGATCCCTGAATAGGAACCCTGCAGGGCGTAGTAAAATAAACGAAATCAGTTTATAGGAAAGCGGAGGAATTCCCGAAGATGAGACAATTTAAAACTAATCCTTTGAAGAAGAGACTGCCTTATTAAATGTTTTCATCCATTACAAAGTATTTACACTTTTGTAAGGTTTTAAGTGAATCACAGCTCGTCAGTTTCGTCACGACTTCAAAATCAAAAGTGTATCCTTTTCTTCAAGCCGTCTACATCAGTCCTACCGATTTTTGGATAATAGCCACCGATATAGGCTAAATTGCCACCTGGAGAAGCTAGGGACATGTAGACATTATCTGTAGATTCTATTAAGTGAGTGATGAAACTTCTATACATGTCCTGGTTCAATGTCCAGTACTTGTACAAAATACCTTAAGACATCTCACACAATACTTAACACCAGATCCCATGTTGAATCATTTGGAAGTAGGTAACATCTTAAAATTCCTGGCGATTATAGGCTTAATCGACATACGGCAGTTAGCAGGTTTACTTAACCATTAAAGAGGCTCAGTAGTTTTTGTAGGAAGTGATGCTATTGTATTATTTATTATGTCAATAGTAGTGCAATTGTCTTCAATTAAGCGTTTTAAAGCAGTAATTCGATATATTAACGAGTCGGAATACCGGAAGCTCGGTGCTTTTCCAATAAATGTCCTTTCGGGAAACACTAGAGCTAGAGTCCTTTCATTTGATACCTGACATAATTATATTCGATCAAAAGAAATTTTACACTCTACCTTGGCCAAGCTTACGCCCAGGGCAAGTGACGAAGCCCATCTAGATGAGTCGACTGCGCTATCGAACGCGATAAAAGTTGAAAAACAAGATCCCTAACTTTTCACGAGCTGCTTTGTTGTCCCCGTGGTAGAGCGAACAACTTGCGTGTCACATGCAGGCAAGTGCGAATGGCTGTCAAAAATTGTTTTTCGATATCAGTTGGAATTCGAGACGGCACCAGGAAGAGGGAGGTCACTCCTCTCAATTCAATTATATGATTTATTTGAAGTTAAATCAATTCAATTTAAATAATTAATGAAACAATATTAAAATTAAATAAAAATAAACATACTCAAAGTGACTATCAACCTTAGCGAACACAAGCTTTTCAACCTGCAAGCCATCAGCCATCAACACAAAATAACGTCAGCAGAAATCATCAACAATATCGACATCGCTGCCGTTTTTTTGGGCCAGTCACCATTCCAAGGGAAAATTGGCCGGACCTGGAATTTCGGGAGAATATTAAGCGAATCAAAGTCACGACTTCAAATTGCGAGCATTCCGACGAAACCTGCAGTTGAGTCGCAGATTTCTGATGTATTTTTATTATTGCTGAATTAGTTAAATTTTTGTAAATTGTCCTCAGCAATAAGACGGCCGTACGGGTGCCACCATTTTGCCGTAGGAGCTCGGCAGCATAGTTTCTGCAACTCGAGGCCCAATTCACGGCGTCACAATGGATGCCGTTCCTTTTAATTACGCGCTGGTCGGGCTGGATGAGGAGGCATTTGAGCTTGTTTCCGACGTTCCCGAGGACTGCTCTCATAAGCAATTTAAAGAACAGTTTATAAAACGCCTGTTAACAGCCACCGTCTCTGAAAGATCAAAGATCAGGCTCTGCGTATTCTGCGTTTCCCAGAATAATTGAATCATGATCATTATCAAAGTGGCCAAAATTTGGCAGTCCTTTGTATTGTATTGAATTACATGGAGCTTTGTTGCTTTCGTATGTATAGTTCGTTTAGTTATTCTGCAATTCGTGTAAATGGGACAAATATGTGTAACCATAAATAGGTGATTCCCCCTAACTAAGTAGAAATAATAATCCATATTTCAGTTCAGTTTCTGATATTTTTTTTCAATATTTATTACCAAAAACGTCAGGCTTCAGATTCAAATGCTGCGCCAAATTGAAGAACGCTTCCTTGGCAGTACGTATTCCTAAATTCAAGACTACGAAAAATAAAAATCATTTGCTCTTTATATGATTGAAATGGCTGCATATATAACAATTAAAATTTATTCTTTGAATTAATCCAAAGACAACACAATATTTTCGTATGAAAGCCAGAATGTCCTCATTAAAGGCCCTCCCTTTTAACAAAAGGAAACATGCAGAAGCAACGACTTATTAGCATCGGCGTCGCTTTGTCTGCATATAATTGAGCACTCCGCCCTCCTCGTAAATTAATTCCTACAACGGCAAAGTGTAATCAAGTATCCAGTATACCAAAGTATCCACATATAATATTCCACCACTTAGCAGCCACCCATAACTCCAAGCTAGCCATTTTCAACCCCTGAATGGCTATTTTATGGCAACGTTAAAATTTGATTTTCCAAACCAGTTTTAATACATTAAATGTTATTACCACAGAACATGTCGGTTTTTTTTTCCAGTTTTCCGTCCAAAACATAATCATATCCTTGGAGTCATCATCATACTTGCCGGCTATAAACGGCCGAACTGAAAAGTAGTTTTACCACCACAGTAACCAGCCGAATTGAAGGGTAGTGAAGCCAACGTGCAATCGATACAGTGGACAGTAATCATATTCCTCCCACTACTTTCGACTTGCAGTTCGTACCCCTTCAACAGGACGTGAGAATGCATAAAGTTCTGCAACATTAATTTCACTATCAATTCACCTGCTGCTGATATGCAAAACCAATAATTTACCCTCAAGAGCAATAAGTTATGTATGTAAATTACCAGATGCAATGCAATGATTAAAATCCAACGATTTTGTGTGGACCCTGAGGGTTGTTTTATAGTCTAGTGTTTGGAAGTGATTTTGTATGATTTCAGTCCATAGAGGGTATCAGGTACAGATTTTCCGTAAATGTGTGAAATATCAAATATCATATCATCAAACGTAGCTTACTATTGTATCTATATAGGAAAACATGTATATATATATCTATAATGCAACTAAAAGTTGAATGCAAGCCTATTTATTGCACAAGAAAGGAAGCTACTATTTAAATTGCACAGTTGCTGTGAAAAGTACAAAATCTTCTGGTCGCCTAGAATAACTCTCCACTCATTAATCTAATGATCTGAATTTGTATTCGGGGCTGTAAATATAGCATGGGGACTTATTCCCGAAAAAATCTCACCTGTAGGAGCCGATAATAGAGAAAGAAGTATGCTTAGCGTAAAAAATTTAGTAACAGAGCGCCTTGAAATGTAAGATACGAAAGAGTCAAGCAAATATAGATCCCTATTGGCTGAAATATTGCAAGGGTATAAAGAAGGTCACCCAAAGCATTCTACAACTGACTCTAGACAGTCAATATTTGTTTTCAACGATGGAGATGTGAATTGTGATGTGGAAGTGGTATCTCTCTTGTTCATTTCTTTGTGGAGTATAGAGCATTCCCAGTTTCCTTTTCGTAATACTATTTTTAAGGTTTTGTGTAAACACAAAACCTTATTAAAATCGGTTTACTGTCTGTCTGTCTGTCCGTGTGTCTGTCTGTCTGTCCGTCACACGCATTTTTCTCGGAGACGATTATAGCGATTGGCACCAAATTTGGTAGAAAGTTGGGAACTGTGAACGCTCACGCATATAGTGAGTTACATCCTTTAACGTCGAATTTAAGGGGGGGTCCTCATACATGCAAAAGGGGGGTGTACATTTTTTTTCATCAAATATAGTCATGTGGGGTATCAAATTAAAGGTCTCGGTTAGTACTTTTCGAAGCCGGTCGTAGTTTTGACATTTGTTACAAAGGTGGGGAGTGCGGGGGGTTGAAAGTGGTCATTCTTTTAACGAACCCATTCTCAGAAGCTACCCAACCGAAAAATCTGAAAAAAATCAGGGAGCTGCCACTATATGGTGCCTAGGCTCCGAAATACCCTCCATACAGATACCTGTTAAATTAAAGTTAATAACAGTACATTACTATAATGTTTAGTAATTGACAGGAAAACCCCCCTTAAGTTCACTCTAGAATCACAGCAATGTAGGCTACAGAATAGAGCATGATCCCGCCAAATTTGGTGAAAATCGCACTATTACTAACAAAGTTATACTAGGTCAAAACTGTCGCTCCTCTGCAAATTCAAGACTGTGAATGTAAATATTACTTGAAAGTGGAAATTTTCACATAATACATGCATATTTTACATGCTACATGCTAATGGGACGAATGCACACTCAAATCTTTTTATAAAGGAAATACACAAAACCTTTCATACCTGAAGCGCTGAGCTTCCGGTTTCCCGACTTGTTTCTTATTTGTTAACCTCATGAATTATTATCACACTTTTAGATAGATAGAGAGATAAGCCTATAACAACAAGATGGGAGAAGGCTAATGTAGAATTCCATGACCAACGGGGATTAGAACCATGGATAACGAGATCGAGAGACTCACTCACAACCAACTCTATCATCGCGCAGTCTTTGTGGTCTGATTAAGCTTTGATTTCCATACTGACTCCTGTCGACTATCTCCATTGACTGCGACAGACAGTTAGTTCTACTAACTAATACAAAGACCAGAATATGTGTTGACTGGTTTGCCGTCTCCTTGATAATTTTTCAGGACCTCCATGGTACAAAATGTTTATAGAAAATAATGGCAAGTCAACTGCCCTCCTCCCACTTTCGTTGAAAACACTTTAATGAGCTTGAGAAAAGCCTAAGTTGCCCATTGATCCTCTGCATGTGTGTATAGTTCAATAAAGATGCATGTATTAATCACTACGCAGTTAATAAAAACCAAGCAGTCATTATGATTGGCGCATAAAACAAGACTTTCTTGAACGCGATTGATTCCTTGGAAAGATGCAAATATCAAGGGTGAAACCTTAGAATTTTATGAAGCATGGAAGTATAAAGTATGTTTGAAAAGTAGTTCATATTGATAGCACGTTGAACATAATAGTTTCAGTAGGCTCGAAAAAGGACGTCAATGCAATGTTAAAATATGGCTTTCGTTGAAAGTTCCGCTGTAGTTTTACACGAGAAAATTTCTTCAAAAGTGGTCATAAAGATGAGAATCATTGATCATTGAATGAAAAATTCATTAAGCAGGTCACATTGAAAATGACTTTACTGCGTATAGAGATGGAAGACATAAAATGGTGAAGTGACGATTACACCATTGCTGAAAAATAAAACAAAAATAAATCAAGGGGAGATTCGAAAGGAGAATAAAATTCTGTCAGAAGAAGGCCCTGCAAGAGGACATTGTTAAACCGTTCGCGAAGAAGCAAAGTGGACTAAACTCCAAAAAATAGGGGATACATTTTATGAGCACATCTTTTATCCAAAGACTTGGCGGTGAGTTTCATGAGCTTCAACTGCCTGCTTTGAAAACAAAATATCCTAGATCCCTTCATGACCGTATAAGATCTTACCTCACTTTGCCCTTTGTGTTTTGCCACCAAGTGCATTTAAATATACTCCATTCATATCCTTCCGTCACTCAATGCAATATTTTACATGCTGCCTCCCCCTAAATTCCCGTCTGTCCATTACATGTAGTTGTCATTCAAAATTCAGATCTAATTTCTTGCTTGCATAATTAATTTAGGCCTCCTTTAGATCAGATAACATTACTCCGCTTGTGTTTGAAAACTTTATCTTTTTTCTCTGGAAAATTAATTAATTGCAATTGAAACTGCTGTTGGCACATTCACATGTAGGCAGTATTTGTAGGTTTTGAATGTACGAGATCGAATGAGTGATCCCAGCGGTTAGATCAACTAATCCTTACTACCTATAGCGGCTTCCACATTTCAACCAACCAGGATCAAGCAAGAGTTGAGGTTGGAAACAGTTCACCGCCATATTGGAATGGTGGTATCTGTCAAGCTTCTTGTCTGCATTGGACAATAATAATAATCGTTGGCGCAACAATCCATGTTGGATCAGGGCCTTGAAGTGTGTTAGAGCACTTCATTCAAGACCGTAACGGTACACTAGGAGGCAATGTGGTCAGCATTGCGCTCGCATTGGACAATAATAAGTGAAAATGGGAGATTATCCGCGAAATGCTTAAAATTTGATGCAATTAAGATATAAGATATGTCTGAAAATTGCTTGATTTTTCCTGGAAGCAAGTAAGTGTGGTTCTTTGATAATTGGATGCTAACAACGTTTACTGAAAAATTACTTTCAGATAATCTCAAAAAACAGCTAATATAGATGCATTTGCTTTGATGAAAAAAAGATGTCAAATGGGGGGTAAGGGAAAATGGGTGCTGCAGAAATTGAGCTCGAATTGGTCCTAAATTATGTGAGGCGCCTAGCTAGATTTGTTCAATTTATATGATAAACTTATCTACAATAATGTACCTACGCCTTGGCTAATTTGTTGATGTTTGGGTGGCTAGTCACTTCCTGAAAATCCAATTTAGGCTATAGATAGCGCCAAGATAAGTTTTTGACAGACATACTGCTTAACGCTAGATATTAAACAAGTCGGAATACCGTTAGCTCGACGCTTGGGATATCAAGCGATTTGTGTTCATTTTGTGTGAGAAAACATACAGAATATAGTTAAAAATTCAAAACATTCCTTGATATGTCTCCAGAATCCAACTTCACCGATCATATGAGTTCGCTTTGTATGACAATGACGTCAAGAATGCAATAAATTCACGTAAAATACAAAACTTTGACCTTCTATGACTTTGTTAATGCTGATGCTAATTTTGTACTTTTTAAATAAATTTAATAGGGTGTGTTTGGATAAATTTCTAAAATACGGTAATATGCTATTATAAACTTTATTTCACCAGTAATCGAAATAGAATGTATTTTACAGCCTAAATGATGCATCATTGTGATTTTTCGGTTGGAAAAGTTCACTTTTTGGAGCGCATTATTGTATCCTCATCTCCTCCCCTACTTTTCATTCAGTAATAGAAACAAGGTCATTTTCGGAAAGTATTAATCGAACCCTTTCATTTGATACCCCGCATGACTATGATCTGTAAAAAAATGCTGTTCCACCCTTTGGCATATATGGAGAGCCACCCCCTTAGACTCAACACAAAATGGTGCGATTTGTTCCACGTGTAGCGGTTCATAGACCACATATTCTCACAAAATTTCGTGATGATAGCTCTGAGCAAATCTCGTGTGCCAGAGGACAGGTAGACATTAAATCGATTTTAATAAGGTTTTGTTTTACACAAAACTTTCAAAATAGCAAAAATTTTTTAGTATAGCATTTGGGTTTCAGTTTCGTTATCATCACACTTAATGCTGTGTAACTCGGAAGAAGGCACACAAAAGACCACGACCAATCGGAATTCGAACTTAGAGCAGTTTGAGAGAGGCTAGATTTGATTGAAGTTAATAACAACGATACTGCCCAACTTGTTGAGCTTGCTTGCTGCACCTTAAATTTCGTGCATGGTCTCTAAATTATACACGGGAGCGCCAGTTCTGCAGAGGTGCAAATCCCGCTAACTTAGTATTATCTATCTTGGCTATATCTCGGGCAAACTATCGAATCAGTAAACAAAGTAGAAATGTCGTTGCTCAGGTAAATCCTAGTTAGGGCTATGCTAGCGACAAGAAAAATAGGTGAAGTTCAGATTTGACACTTCTACGATCTATTTATAGCACATTTAGCAAAGTCCACACCATTTAACCAGAATGAAAGTCAAATCGCAGTTTGAGGAGCTTTCATCCAATCCAATGAATAACAGTGTTCCCTTTTTTTAACGCCGAAAGTTGGCGAAAAGTAGAAAAATAGCTGTCTGCATGCATTTACCTGATTCATGTACCCAGCGTTATGTCTAGGGCAAATGTCTTTGCTTTCGACTGGGGTGAGAAAATGTTTAAAATGCGATCAAAACGTTAAATAGAATTGCTACCTTACTGGATATTGTTGCATTTATACCTATATGAACTCTGTTGTTAGCTAGATTGCTTCACGCACAATCACTAATAGGCCGTGTAAAGTTGAATCGATTTTACAGCGCGATCCTTGACGGAGTAGAGCTTCAGTCTCTTAATCTCATTGCTCTGTGTTCGAATTGCAGTCGTCATAGATGTCCTCTGTTTGTATTGTGTTTGCTTTCTGCTGTGAGCTGGCTTGTGTGTCGATCGTTGCGGAAATTAATATGAATTCCGCCTGACAATCACGCTTTCCTTTTTACCTTTATAGGTATCGTAGAGGTAATCAAACCTCCATTCACTTTTCCACCTGACTACTCGTCTCGCCAATGGAATGGATATCATTTGAAGAGCTAGGGGTAACCGTTTCCTTGATCTTTGTTGAGAAGTTCTTCCTTCGGTGTTCTATAAATTTCTAGACTTTGTGCTTCATCAACGTTTTCCATGGAAACTATGTGATTATTTAGGACAATGTGTTCCGCTATCTTTGATCTGAAAATCGTCCCACTCTTTTTCCCGTCAACTCTTCTTCCTTGAGGTGTTCTACAAAATGTGTTTCCACATTTCTGGTTTGTCCGATGCATACTTTCCTGCAATATGCACAGGGAATTTTGTATATCCCAGATTTGACCATGTGCTTGGGATCTTTGATCGATCTTAGAAGGTTTTTGAGTTGGTTGTTCCTTGTACTGAAGACGACGTCTAAATTATGTTTTCGTTTCAAGGATAGGTAAATTGTATTACAGTCCAAAGCCATTCTCCGTCTGAGATGTTAATGCGGAGTCTGCTTAGTGACCGCTTGCCGTTTTAGCGTCCTCTTTCGTTTACTGATCAAGTTGCTGATGATATAGTCGGTGTATTCATTCAGTCTAGCGACCTCAAAAATGTGCTTCATTTTTTCATCACTCCCTCTGAGGAAGTGGGAAGAGGTAGCCATCCCACGAATCATCTAGTTGAAAGAGGCGACTTTGCGCTGGTCCAAGCAAGATAATTGAACTTTCTTTTCCGTCTCCAAACTGCAATCTATTGAGGAAGTCGAGTGTTTTTTCCACATACTTTTTTTATGATAACGCAAGTATTGGCCACATACCTCTTCCAAAACCTTAGTATACGATCGGCCGAAGATTTTGCTGATGAACGCAGATGAAGCTTCTTTGACCAAAACACTGAAAAAGAGCCTTGATTTTGAAAGACACTAAGGCTCCATCTCCTTCGATTTCCCCAATTAATTGAAGAGCTTTAGAAAAGTCACCTGCATTCTTGACCGATCTAGTCTCAAGCTGTTTTTCCATATTCAGGAATTCCTTCGCTAACCATTTGACAATCTGATGTGTGGGAGACATTTCTGCTGAAACGATTTCTCTCATATTCTTGCATGGTTTATGGATCTTGGGGAGTCCTTTGATCCTAGGAAGTATTGGGTTTGACACTTTCAGTCTCTTCCGCTTCTATGTCTGTGATGAGAAGTGGACTATCTGATCGATCTTCGATGACAAAATTTAGTCCATTGTTTAGAAGCTTTAACTGTTGCTCTGTGAAAATTCGTTTACTACGACATTATCGATTTGGTGGACATAGGGTTTTGGCACCCGTCTCGAGTCCTGCTGCTCCGTAGAGCTCTAAACTTCTTTTCAAGAAATTTTCTCTTTGTTTCACTTTGGCGAAAAATAGCGAGAATGGATGTCCCTCTAAATATAAGATCGAAGGATGTAAAAATCAAAGGGTTTGATCAAATGTTGCGCTCGTCTTACAAGTCTGACCCAGTTGGTGTGATATTAGCGCTATGTCAATACTGTGTTATGACATTTATATGTAAGCTTTCCAACCCTTCCCGGGCCTTGGTGCACAGAAAGTTTTGTCTCTCAAAAAGGCGATCATTCGGTCGCATCCCCGTTCCTGGATCCGAACAATGATACATTATCTTCAAAAATTCGATCCTCTCAGCGATTTCTTATTTTGATGGGTGGTCTTGATCCTTCTCTGTTGCCTTTAAATAATATTGTTTAATATTCGACTATGGCTCATGCGCTGCAAGTGATTTCTTTATTGCACACATTCCAAATTGCCATGACAAAGTATCATGCTTCTTGCGAGTTTTATTCGTCGCTTACTGCCTAGATCTTTAACTAGTTGTTTGTTTAGATAGTTATATGAATTCGTCATTTGAAATAATAAAACCTTCTTTTTCCTATTCGCTAGTGTTGATTTCTTTGTCTTGCAAATGCATCAGTGCTAACAAGTCCTAAGTGGTATTTGCAAGACAAATAAATCAACACTAGCAAATAGGAAAAGCAAGGATTCCCGTAATTACATCAGATGAATTTGTTTCTACTCTGGTTAATCCGTAAATTTACTCATCTTGATCCGCTATATTTCGGATCAGAGTTTTTATGGCCTCTCTGCTCCACAGTTTGACTGGTATGTCGTCAATGATACCAGGGCTATTCAAAAAGTTATGATAAAAACACTCTAAAAGAAGTATTTATTTGATCTTCTAAATCATCTAAATCATCATATAGCCCTCCTGAGTTGCCATAGACTTTCGCCACTTTCTCTGAAATACGAATTTTAGGTCATCTTCTGCGACCTCTTTAAATTGCACTTCCATAGCTTTTACAGTCTCTTTATTTGCCTTGAATGTTCGCACTTAAAGGGAATTTTACTACAGATAACAGCCAAAAATCACACGAGGCGAGGTCCAGACTCTAGGGTGGGTGGAGTACAGTTCTGATGCCGTGTCTATTCTAAAACTCAACTATAGTGTGACTGATAGGGGGTCCGTTTTTTTCTTGAAACGACGCAATAGTCTGCCGTGACTGTCTGACCTCGAGAAATTTTATATTGATACAAAAATCCCTGATGAAAATGATTTTCGTCATTACCTTACCGAGACCCGGGGGCGAGTTTTAAAAGTATTACGAAAACTGTCACAAATGTTCAATCTGTGCACCAATAGTCTTCAAACTGCGGGTCAAGAAGGCTATGCACAGGAGAAGCAAACTAAGTTCCTAGGGGCCTCGGAATATCATTGCGTATTCACATGGTAGGCATAAGGTAGCTAATTGTCCCGTGGTCCTTGCGGCTCATCTATTGGTGTGTCGACGGCGCCTAGATGGGTTTCTTATGTCTGTTCCCCCATTCTGTGTGACAAGTCATAAAAAGCTGTGCTCGCAGCCGTATGCTAGCCACCACGTGGTATCGTACACATTGCACCAACACCGCCGTCGAACTTCTGCAATGATTTTCTTCCATCACTCAAATTTAAGCAATGCGCCGGGAAACAAATATCCTCTGTATTCTTGCTGCAGATATATGCATATCACTAAATGAAAATGGTGAAAATAAAATAATCACAGCCTTACATTGCGGTATCGTATGAGCTAACGAACTACATAGATAAATTTTACTAGTTCCAACAACAATAAACGCAATGGCACTTCGTATTCCACGTTTCCTCCCCTACATACCCAAGTCAAGTCCAAGTGGCATGCCATGGAGATATTACGAAAAGTTGAAAATTTTCCAGAAAAAAATATTTCCACACCTTTTTGTTCTTGGGAGCGTCTAAGCAAACAACAAGTATCATTACCATCCCCATAGCACGAAGTTCAAGAGGCTAGACATACAACGAACGAAGCAAGGATTCACGAATAGCCAAAGCTCTAAGAGCTTCCTGGCTTTTACAAATCCCCAAACATATTTGAAGCATAACTCACCGAGCTACTGCACTGTGTGTGCATCGTTCTCTTTCTCTGTGCGATGCCGCAGGGAGTTGCATCAGCCCAACCACCCTGAAGTGCAGAGCCAGAAAACAACAACCTAACAACAAATTACCTCTCGACCCTTATGGAGTGATAAAATTGACGTCGCCAGCTAGACGCCAGAAATCCTATTCAAGGGACATATCTTTATCTTTACTACCCTTGAATTCTTTTACAATATTTAAGCGGATGGGACTAAAGACAAGACAAAATCTTCAGACAATTTCAGTACGGTTTCACAGTGTAAGCAAATTATACCTACTTCAAAGTATGCGAAGCCGTTCTGCGACCGTGACATGCTCCCGTCCCAGTGCAAAGCGCACTTTTATGGCTTGTATGCGTCTGTAATAATTTCCGCACTTGGTCTAGAGCCCGGGGAAAGTCCTTTCCCTTAAAAATAATGAAAATTCCAAAGCAGGTATCTACACGATTTCAATATCATACCACGCGCCCACTTCTACAATGTTAACTAGGGTATTGGATTACAGAGCGGATTTGTTTTGGGGGAGCGGATGCGTTGCACTGAACCCCGTTGAAAAAGATGTCCTGAGATGCGGGTTGTTGCCACCAAATTTTTGCATAATATTGTAATATACAAATTTCTGTAACATAACAATGGCAGCATCATCGCAGTGCATCGCATCGAACTCATTACCTGTTCAGTGGTCTCCCGAGGCCCATTCATAACAACAAACACAGGGTAGGGTTCCATGCACTTGCCGTCGAGATGTTATTTTCTATCCACGTCGTATTCAAGGGATGTCCTTTATCCTTGCCTCATTCCGGTACTTTATCCTCTCTGCAACCTCAGGGGACAATTTGTCCCTTAATTTTTTACTCAAAGGTAAATCTCAGCCGGTGTATGTGTTTCACTGCAGCGGTATCTTAAAGTTGTTAGGCGAAGAGGCTTGAATTCTAACACTCCCCCAGGAGGTAGAAATCATGGTGACAAAGTACTGATAAGGCTTGTTCAGGATATTGTTGACAAATGATAAAATTTTATGATGTGCAGGAGCTTAGATTAGTTAGTTTATTCATGTGACAGATTTACAAGGCAGCCAGGCGGGAGAACAAGGGCTTGTATAAGCTGGCGCCTGGATTGAGTAGTAAAAGTTTGTGGAGTTGCAGCATCCTATTTTAGTTGTTTGCTTAAAGAAGTGGACTGACCTGACACCAGGAACTCAACTGCCGGATTTTTGATGGAAAAAGAAAAGGATACTATATACCCATATGTATAGTCTTTAACTTTGAGAAAATCCTTTCCAGATTTGAGAAGAGGTACATAGTTAGGTCGGAACGTGAATTAAAGATAAGTACGAGGATTAAGGATGACTCGTTTGCTCGTTGTGGGAGAAAATATATTTTGGGTAGATATGATGATGAGCTAATACTGTTGGGAATAATAACAGTAAATTAAAGTTAGAAAAGGGTTGAGCTACGTTGTAAGTTGTTAGTTTACAACTACGCTATCATAGTAGGAGGCATCATTTTAGATTTTAATTGTAGAAATTATGTTTAATTTTTGATGAGAAACTTGATAGCTACCTTTTTTCTTTGGACTGATGTTGTTAAGCCGTGTATCCTTGAACTGATTATTTTAAATTCTGATTATTGGGGGGTGTTTGTTAGAAATGCCAAAATGATTCTAAATGAATCGAAGTGAACAAGCTCTTATCGCAAATAGAAATTATTTTATCTAATGCTTTTTTTATTCTCTTCCAGGTAAGTCCTTAATCATTTTAAAATCCGTTGCGGTAAGTGTAAGCTGCTAGAAAGTAATAAGGAATTCAAACAAAGAAAGTAACCGCTCCTTATAAACCCTTAAAGTCTCTCGCTAGCAAACTCAAGGGATTATTTCACTTGTGTTCGCGAATATGTTAAAACTTCGCTGTATAAATCCTTCGCCTTTATGATAGTTAACAGGGATATCTTCCTTGCCTTCATTGCGCGAGATGAAAACAGAATGGTGAATAGTCCGCATTTCGGTCCTCAATTAACGTAAAACTTTTTAGAAGGAATATATGATGCGACGCCTGTTTGCCAGTGGTGCAGTCTGAAGAGTAAATCTGGTCTTCCTTGTTGTTCTGACATCGTGTCGTGAGAGGCGAAGCAGTTCATTGGACGCCGGGTAGGTTTGAAAAATTGTATAAATCTAGATAGGTTCTGCGCTGTTGTAGGAAGGGGAGGTTCAGAAAGTGACGGTCGAAGGGGTAGTCTCTTTTTTTCAAAAAAGAAAGAACGGGTTAATTTACGCTGTACCTTTTCAAGGGCAAGACAACTTCAGTTACGGGAGGGTAACCAGATCTCGAGGGTACTTCTTGCGAGGGAGTTGACGAACATTAAAGGGGCCAAATTAAAGAAGGAGCGAAGTATGAAACTCGGCAATTTTGCAGCTCGATTGGTGATATTGAGGCAGTTAGTGTCGAATGGGAGCTTATTGTCAAAAGTGACTCCGAGGTCTTGAGTGTAGTTCTGAGTTGATGGACAATATCGGTCAAGATAGTAGGAAAAGCAAGCGGGTAAGGATTTGAGCGAGTAGCACATGTTTAGCAGCAGAACAGCGAGCCAGAGTTTCTAGGTCTGATTGAAAGGTGATACAGTTCATAGGCGACTATATAGCGGAAACAGTGTAAGTTCGTCGTCATAGAACAAATAGGGATAAAAATAATAAGGGGCCCCGAAATACCAGAGGAGGTGGAGAAGCAACGGCAGGATTGATTGGAAAGGCAAGAGACAACCCATGAACTAATTGATATGGAACCGCTCAGAGAGGTGAGTTTGGATAGAAGTATCTTGTGATTTACACTCCCGAAGGCTTTAGAAAAACCAGTGCAGATAGAATGCACTTCCTGGCCACGAAATTGGTGAAGTCGAGTAGGTTGGGGCTACGCTTAACAAAGCCGTGGGGCTATTTCACCATAAGGTGGCCAAAATGGGCGGAAAATCAGTCGCAGATATACCTTTCCAATATTTTGGGACTGGCGGAAAGGAACAAAATGGGACAGTAAGTCTCAGCGGGACGATTGCGATCGCCACTATATAGGGATGATGAGAGCCTCTTTATACGGACTAGGAAAATTATTCTTTTCGAAGCTCTTGTTGAGAATAATGGAGAGGTTTTAAGCAAACAGAGGTTAACAGGAGCGTTATGATCAGGGCCGACGTTAGTGTTAAGCTTGTCAATGAGGTACTTTGCAAGGAGAGGGGTAAGGAGGGGAATGCTAGGATATACGGGCCAGGCAAACACTAGTGGGGGGGGGGGGGGGGGGGAAGAAGAGGGAGCATAAACTGCGGAAAATTAGCGCCAGAATAAATCAGAAGATAGATGGGGGAGCTAGCAGAGGAGTCAGGGAATTTAAGGAATGGGGAGATAGCTGGGCGGGATTTCGGAAGTAGTGAATGTGGGACCAGGTTTCCGCACTCGAGTGAATCTTCAACGCTGGTCATATCTCATTCCCTTAATACTAAGGATTTGACCGAGAAACGCAGAGTTTTGATGAAAAACTAAGTCAGCATTAGTTCCAGAAGACAGTAACTTCTTCTTAGTGGTAAGTTTTTGACGACGTTTTCTGTGAATTTAAGTGGTGAACCAGACAGGGTAAGAACAGAGGAACTTAGGAGAGGAGAGGGCGTAACAGAGGGAATCTGTTAAAATTGTATTAAGGGTTTTGAATCCTTGGGCTCACGTTAATGGAGAGAGGATGGGAGGCGAATTAATTGCTGCGAAGGCCAACTTCAGACCTTTAGAATTGGCCTGACGAAAGTAATATTTGACAGGCTTGCGCATGACAGGCGAATGGCATCGGGTGTCACTACCAAACTCGAGGATAATTGCCGTCAGGAGTGAAATAAGAGGGGCCTGAGGGGATTGGGAAAAGCAACGCACAGGAATGTTAGAGAGGACAAAATCAAGAGTGCAATTTGAGTGATTTTGTGGTTGGTTAAATTGGAGGGTGGGTGCTCATGAAAGTGGTGGTGGATGGTTAATGGGGAAGGAAGGAAGGCCACGCGAAAGAGAATTTAGGACAGAGAATGAAAGGCAGAGAGGAACAAAACAATTAGGACTTCTGATAATCTGTTAAAGAAGCCTTCACATAGAGAAGAGGTGCCGAGGCAGGGGAAATATACACAGGATACACGTTTGGCGTAATGATTCGTGCAGTGACAGAATCGTAGTCGGAAGAGGTGGATGAAAACTTCATTTGGCTTCACCGATTTTCATATGAGAAAGCCCAGCTGAATTCGGAAAAACTCATACAACATTCACTTCCAGAAGTGGTAAGGGAGTGACCATAGATTGGGTGCATTGTGCGAGATGGTTGGGGCGGAAGTTTCGAATCCCGGCTGTAGTCCTGGATGTTTGTGATTGTCTAAAAGGGTTAGTACAATGGGCCTACTAAAGGCTTGAGTGCTGGAATTACGGTTCCTCCTTAAAGAAGAACTACCGTTTTGATTAAATAAAAGTCAAAGATAGACCGAATTGAAATCGCTCAGGCCAAGCAAAATATATTTGGGTCAACCGAGATAAGGCTATACTCCACTATGAAGTGAACAGGAAACACTGTAACTGTAGAATAAAAGATATGGGTCTACTCAATTCCTAAACTGTCAGTAATTCATGCTGATCCAAGTTTAGTAATAGGAGAAGAAGGGACGCAACACAAGAGGAGATCAGTGAGTGTTGTCAGAATGTTGAATTTTGTTCATAAAAGATGGGAGTAGAAGGGAAGAGCGCAAAGTGGAGGTAAGAGTTTAATATTTTATTGTAAAGCTTGGTTTCCGAGTAACAGACGGCATAATGCTGCTGAGCCAGCGCGGATAAAAAGAAATAAGTGAACAGTGAAGAGGCAGAATGAAAAATTGCCAATCGAGTGAAATTCGTCGTCAAGTATTCTTTTAGAAGGCAAGCTGTGAGTGCGTGACCCTAAAAAGTCTTCCAAGCTTGCGGTAAAAGCAAAGCTGGAAAAATACACTGAGTTGTGTTGAGCGGATTACAAAAAAGATCTTTTCTGCATGATGGACGTGACATAAGTTTATGTTAGTACCCGAAGTTGGTAAACCTTCGAGCTCCTATTGTTTCATACTATGGGGAAAATTCTGAATCAGTTAATAACTGTGCAGGGGTTGGCGATTGCTTGGACGCCTTGTAGATTATCAGTTTACTTCCTGTGAAGTGATCTTAGTATTGAAACTTTTAAATTGATTACCGACTTGAGCGACAAGTTTGACAAAAATCGGGAAGCCCCCTAACACCGATTAATATTTCCAGTTATCCAATTGTTTTTTGTCTAAAGCTATTTGGAGAAGAGATGGCTTTTATGCGGGAGCGATGACAATCTACAAGAGTCTTCCAGGGTATTGTACAGGGTTCTGTATTGCGCACACTATTGCAGAAGGCCTTATAAAATTTTATATTAACACGACGTGATAGTGGATGATGGTACTACTTCTTGGTCTCAAACGCCAGGACGACTACTGGAGACCATACAATATGCCGCGATTCTTTGGTTTTAGGCCCGCCCAGGAATTCATTAAGGGGGGACTGACCGCGAGCGGTGTTGGGTAGGAAATCACGATAGTAGACTATGACCAAGAATCTTCTAAGGTATTGTATATTACCGTCTTAGGCAACGGAAATTACGTGTTCTTCATCTGGGTTGGGTGTACGGGGTCAGGGTTAATAGAATGGTCTAGAAATTCCACTTCTATCCGACAGTCAAGTGCGCAATAAAGAGAACTCGGCTGTCAAGAAATACAGCAACTGTGGCAGTAACCATACAGGAAGTTAAAAGGGTAATCCAGTATATGCAAGGATTCATCAAATAGCCAACATTTTGGATGTAATTCGCAGTTTTCCATGAGAACAGTGAAGGAACAACTTCTAAACTGTATTGAGAGGGAAATGGGAAACAAATTTAACATGATATGAGTCTCATTGACGCAAACGGAAAGGACGCTAATGTTGAACGTACTTTGAAAGCTTCGTCTTTGAAAGTCAGGGATACACTTCACCTTTACAAAAAGTCAAAGAATTGGCGAAAAATGTAAAAGAGATACTCTCGGCGGCTAAAGGATGGTTCCACCTTTGGAGGAAAAGATATTTCCTACCAAAAAGCGCATGGAGATACAGTGGGGCTAATTTTTCAGGTGCTTCAATAAGAATGGTCTTCTTTTATAGCCAATTCCCTACAATTCCTTGTATTTAATGTAAATATAACTGGCCTATACTACAGAGCACTAGCTGAATACTCTGGCGTTCTTAAAAATGAAAGAGCTCAGGTAATTCTTTTTCTTGGTAGATAACAACTAACAATATAAATTCAAACCTGAGGAAAAATAGACGTGTCTTTTTGCCAAAGTTATATTTGCCTTTAAAGAATATTGCAGGTTAGAAATGAGAAAAAGCTTTATACCTCCTGAATTTGCAAAATCTGTAAGTCTGATTCAGAATTTTTCAAATTATTTCATTTGTCAATCTAACTTCAGATTTGGTCAATTTCGATTCCACTCGATCCACGAATCCACTCGATTCGCTACTTTTTTCATGAAATCTAGATATAAAATCGTGTACTTGTGACTGAAATTAATTCCGACGTTTTTTGTAAAACTTCACTAATGTCCATTGACAACTGAGCGGAGTATCAAGTATCACCAGTTCTACTACTGTTCTTGAGGCTTGGTATCAATATTTCTAAGCTTGTTTAAACGCAGTCAAAAAAAGCTAATTAACAAAGAATGTGCCCTAGAAGTCAAGTGCTGGACGACTGTAAATGGACTTCTCTAAATCGACTATCATGCCGCAACAAATAACGAGAATCTAGCTACAACGTTTGGAAGGGTTCATTGGACGGATATTGAGGTGGGAGGGACATTACTATAAATTACTATTATTGAAAAGACAGTGTGAAGCGATTTTTTAAAAACCTAGCTCCCATTATGGCCTCGAACTTGTGGCGCGGCAGGATTCGCAGCATTCGAAATTTATTTCGAATGTTGCGAATGCGAACGAATAGATGGCGCGGATCTATCCACTTTGCGGAGCTCGCCACGGGAGTGGAGGACCGGCGAGAAAAGTGTGCCATGAGTTAGGGGCAGAAAAGAAAGACATGAAGCGAGAGTCTCTTCTGCCTCTAATGAGCAAACAGTCACAGTCACACAAATTATTTAATAAAGTCTAATGGTTAAATCTATCGAGTATTGATTGTAAAAACCCAGTCTATGTTCCGCAGGGGGATCGTCAAAGCCGTCGGTGGATTGTCATATGATCCACTACATGACAATTTGCTTTTGAAAGATGACCCGGTGATATTGAGGCATTTCTAAGGTATTGTTTCAAAACATGTTGTGGACGCATCAGTGAATGCAACAAGTAAGAACTTCCTGTGATACCCTTTTCTGAGAGAATCAGATGAAAAAAGACTGCAGTGGGTCCAAGAAAATTACTGAGCCAAAGTTAGAGTGATGAAACATGTATGCTCTAAGGATGCTGAAAGGTTCTTTAAACGGATCATAAAATATCGTGTGAGGATTCATGTTTATGGATGACTTGATAGCGAAGAGCTGATGGTGTCGTCGAGTGGTAGGTAATTCCAATGAGAGTCGACCACATACATGGGGCAATAGGAGTCAATTTCAGGTGTTAGTTTCAATAATGTAGAAGCGATGATAAGAAGGCCTCTTCTTTTACTAGGATTATTCTGCAAAAAATAAATTCAAGGGCCCGAAAGGTCTAATCATGCAATCTGTGGGGATGCAATGAATGAGGCAATGTTAGATTTCCAACCACCACCAACTTAACAAAACTTAGAACGACAGAAGTCGAGTTGGAGTTCATATTTAAAAAGGACATCTTTAGCATATATATTATTTTGTGAATTTTTCATAAATGGCACTTAAATGACAGGCTGGGATCTGTACAATTAAACCTTATTCAAATTGCTTGCGCTTTTATATCAAATCTATAGCCA
The DNA here is from genome assembly GCF_905115235.1 of Hermetia illucens. Taxonomy (NCBI): domain Eukaryota; kingdom Metazoa; phylum Arthropoda; class Insecta; order Diptera; family Stratiomyidae; genus Hermetia; species Hermetia illucens. The sequence continues at coordinate 131,987,375 of NC_051851.1, forward strand.
CAGACTTGGTTGTCTACCATCGCAAACAAACGCAAACTTTCATTTCAAATAGCTTCTGTTCCACACTCAATTGTCGGTCCAGGCAAGGTTCATTAACATTTTCCTTTGACGTTATTATTGTCATCATAATTATCATCAGTGACTCCACTGCCAAAGGAACTTTCTCACTATAAACTTGGTAAAATGCCTACAGCTGTTTCACGACGATAATGCTCCCAGTTTGCAGCAATGAGGCGTCTGCAAGACAAATGGAAAGGCAACGCAGCACGTAATTGTGTGTACATAAGGCAAATATGTGTTTCTCTATTTTGTCGTTGCATCTAATTTGTATCCGGATGACACCAAAGAAGTGTATGCCAAGGATGTGGAGCTTTTTGAAACCATTGCAATAGTCGCAAACGTTCAGCAAAGAACTGCTTCCAGTTTCAGTCGATTGTTCTGGAAATGCATTTAGTTTTGTTGACCTAAGGCAGTGATACATGGTTCGATTGTTTGTTTCAACTTTATTGGAAAATATAATGAAAATATCTTATTTATCTACTACTACAGGTTTAATCCACACAGTCATATACAAACGCTCTCCACCGTTGCTGAGAGAAATCATTGCCTTTGCTGTCAATAAATAGACCGCAATACTCTGAAAAGTTCACTTATAGTTGTAACCCTTTGATGGCTTTTGGTAACGGGGTTAGTGGGAAGTGGGATCGATTCCACTTTCCTATTATATCTAAACTCGTATTTGCCTTATTATGTATAAGTTGTTATTTTCCTCCACCTGAGATTTAATATTTTTATTAAATTCAATTTGAGTCATTCGCTAGGTGAGCATTCCTTTCATTCTGTACTTGTCTAGCTGCCTATGAAGTAGGGATTCATGTTATCAATACAGTACTTAGTTCCATATGATTTTCGAAAAGCTAATCGTTTACTGGTCACACCATTCCCAAGGCAGAGGAAAATCAATTTGAGATCCCTCTACTCTGGAAGAAACCGGGAGTCTTGATTTTGAGTGCTTTGCTTAAACCGAGGGATCGGTATATTAAAAAAAGTGGAAGACAGTTTCTTCTCAAGTGAATATGGACACAGAATGCTCTCATTTCCAAAAACTAATTTGTTTTGCTTCGCACAACTTAGGTCTAAACCAAGAAGATTAAACACAGGAGCAGAAACTTCAACGGCGAAGGGGCCCGGAATCTCATTGTGCACCTTTCGGGTGGGGTCGAGGTAGGTAAGTGGTATTAGTGTGTCGATGTTGCCTAGATGGTTTTCTTCTGGGTGTTTTTTCATCTTATCCCAGCAGCAGAAGCGGATGCATCCGAAAGATTGATTTTGGGTGCATCTACTTATTTCCTCCTCCTTCTAAAAAGAGCAAACAGTTTCCCATAGAGCAATTTTGAAGCATCATTCGCTTAATGATTAAGATTTAATACCTTTAATTCGAAATAAATCTTTAAGAAAGCTCTGCTTTTGGTTCCCGCAAGGACGTGGGAAGCTATAAACAGCTGTGCAATATCTATTGTTATGATAGATACTGCCACGTGCTCGCAGTAATTTGTGGCCATGTGGTCGCACTGCATCATATACATCCCACTAACAGCAGCCGTTATGCGCACAATTTGCCTCACTCAACTCCCGGCGCGGTTAAACGAGTGCAAGACTTTTCTGTCTCCATAAAATTTCTAAGAATATGCTGGGAGTTGAATGTGCTGTGTATAGTCTGCCCTGAATATGTGTTATATATATATGTGTGTTATATTGCGAATCCATGTAAGGGAAGCAAAAGCGCTTTCGGTCACGCTACTTACAGGGTAGACGTTGAGATAGACGCCTCTGTCCTTGACGAAATTACCGATCGTCATTATTTAACCCTGGAGATTGTCAGCTAAACCATCCGCAGCAGGATTTTCTCTTTCAAAGAATCTTGGACGAGATTATCGCTTGCACTCTGAGTGATCAGAGGGTTTGCTTCTCCCCCAACTTGTACAACAATCGTGCCATTTGAATCTACAAATGAATGAAGAAGAAAATGTGTGTTTACTTTTCACAGATATCAGTATTTGTCCTTCTCTTCAGTGCTGTTTGTTGCAAAGTATGCTGCACTGCTGATTACTTTGTAGACTCGAGGAATTCCAAATTTACTAAGAGCATTTAAATAACTATATTCAATATATTTATATGAAGAAAGAGCAAGGTTAGAATGAGGTGATTGAAGCAGGAGTTGTACGTAAAACTGTTTTAATATCGTGTGATCGGTTGCTTTCAGTTTTGAACAATTCCCATGGAAAATGCAGTCCTAGTAGATCTCGAGATCTCTGAAATTTTTCCAATCTTAGAATCAAAGCCTTGGATATGTGAGTAGCCCGAAAATCAGCGATTTCCCAAATCTCCATCATTTTATATGTGAGGAATTTCTGGCATGCGTTTCTGGAATGGAGGATTGGAGCGACCTTTTTGATTTGATTGCAGATGTCATCAGCGTAGTAGGAAAGATGCCATTATCCATTGGATTCCTCCACGTCATTCGGGCAAGGCAACATGAAGAACGTCACCGACAACAAGAAGAAATAATATCGGGGACAAGTTGCAATCCTGGCGGACTCGGATTTTACTTCCGTACAGCGCGTGACATTTTGCGCCATCCTATCTCGCTCTGATAATAGTTACTAGGTGCTTAGATACACTCCGTGTTCACGCTACCGAAAGCTTTTCCGAAATCGTCGAAGAACAAGTGCAGCAAAACCTAAACTCCGCGCGCTGTCCCCAAATGATACCTAGGATGTTAATGTGGTCAGTGCAGGAGGATCCGGAGCGGAAACCAGTCTGCTCACTGTCCATCAAGCTTTTGAGATATTCTTTGATGCGTTGCAGGATTTTAGTTACTATCTTTGCCACGGTAGGGAACACCCCTCCAATTGTCACACTTAAAATGGGTCCCCTTCTTTGGAATGTTTACGATCATCTCCTTCCACTCTCTAGGGAAGGTCTCGGATTCCCAAAATTTCTGTTGGAGTGGAAGCATCAGATCTGTACTAACTGCAGTCGCAGCGATAAATAACTATGCGGATAGACCGTCAAACACAACCGTACTCCGAGGAACAGTCCATTTTCGCACGTTACGGTGACTAACCATTTCATCCGCAAGAGAAGGAACTTCACCGGATATGATACGATTAAAAACCCTGGTGTTCTTTCCACCTCTTCAGTTTTTCATTATAATGGATGAGAAGTCGATCGTTGACGTCCTTCAAAGGGTCATCGAAGGATTTGCGACCACATGCAACCACTTTCATGATGCGTTATACATTCCTAAGATCAAAGCGATCTGCGCCATATTCCGCTTCCTTGTCCAGCTCAATAGCAAAGTCTCTCTTGTCACGGCGTACATTACGCTGAATCTCTCGGGATTTCGGTCCGTTTCAGATTTCGACCGCGTCACACCCGCCATCGCCCGTAGCAGTCAATAGAGCCTTCAATCCCTAACGTTCATCGATCCGCTTCCACGATTCCGTAATCAGCCAGAATTTAAGACACCCCATCGGCACGTGGCTGACGACCTGTGTAGTACCCGAGAAAAGAGCATTCTTGATGGCGGTCAAATGTTCATGGATATTCTCAGGCGAGTTATTCAGTATATCTGCCGTTCGATCAGCAAAATAATTTCTCCATCGTCGAGCGATAGCTGGGTGAAATAAGCGGTCGATGTTGAACTTGTTGGCTTGCAGTTCGTCAACTCTGCGGACACAACACGCAAGCAAACATAAGGGACCATCAGATGGTGATCCCTTTCGAAGTCGATGTCAGCGATTCTCTTGTTACACACATACAGGAGACAGCTGCTAAATCTACTGCAGATCGCGTTGACAGGCGCTGTGTTTGAACAATATGCCACCAATGGCAAGGCGGTGGAAGTTGTACAAATCGACAAATCCCATTACCATTGCGGTCGATAAGACCGTGTTTTCCGGATCCCAGGTCAGGAGAACACGCCTCGCAGTAACAGTGAGAGACAACCCGACACCGGATTTCCGTTTGCTATCACTTGGCTTTCCAGAGTGAAAAAGCTGGTATTTTGAATAAAACAGTATTTATGCGTTGATGTACGCTTAAACTTGCATATTATTGAGTATAATAATAATCGTTGGCGCAACAATCCATATTGGTCAGGCACTTCATTCAAGACCGTAATGATACCCTACAGTACACTGTAAGAGGCAATGTGGTCATCATTGCGTTCGCCCAAGATAATTACCCTGATTTGGCTCAGGTACTCATTCACAGCTGAGTCGACTGGTATCCAATATCCGACAGTCACTATAAGAAATCCCTCTGTAAACAGTGCTCTAACCACTTCCGTCATCTGGAGTATTGAGTATGGTGATCATGAAATTAGTCTTGATCTCATTGAGGAACTGAAAAAAGGGAGAAGATTAAAGAACTTGACGAAGATATTAGTGAAAAGAAAGAAGCGAGTGTAGGCGCTCTATGCCTTTTTGAATGAACCTTTGATATAGAATACATCAGATCGTAACCATATGAAATTGACATTTGACAGAAATGGATAAATATCATCTGTACTAATGCTTGTTGGGTTGTGCATGCGATTTCTTAAAATTACTTCACTTATTGACTTGCGGTTTCATCCAAGGCAGAGGCAACTCATCAGAAGCTACCTCACCTCTGCCCTGGGAGCAGCGTGGCCGAAGTGATTACAAGACGGCATTTGCTCTCTTATATCAATTCAAAAACGTCAAGTCGATGGCAGACTCTATTCTCAAACAAAAGTCTGCTTCATTTATAATCACAAAAAGTATACTTATTTCCCTTCTAGTTCACATATAAGGTTTCATCAAGATCTATTATTGCCGCTTGTTCTCAGCTCTTTGCTATGATTGTACTTCATCTGCCACCCTGTCTGCTCAAAATCCTTTGCCTCCCGATTATTAGGTGTTTAGTGTATTTGTGCCCATCCCATCAATCACAGACTAGACAGATTTGACGATGCGCTTCTCAATAGATAACTGCGAGGTCAGTGTCTCAAATTCACTCATCGTAAATAGAAAACAGATTGGTCAGTAGCTAAACTCCTTTTTAAATATTTAGTTTGTTCATAGTTATAAAATTCTATCGAATTTATTGTCTCTACAGATCCTCAGCTTTGATATCATCCAATGTCCGTTCCGAAACGTCCTTTTTAGGTTTTTTTTTCGGAAATAGGAGCTAGGTCTGGCAAATACAGAAGTCAGAAAATGACAACCCCACTCCTGCGGAGTCAATTAGCAGTTCCCTCATAAGGTCTTGTGTGAGGAAGCATTATCATGATGATGGGATCAGTTACCTGTATGCCAAAGTTCGGGAGGTTTCCTCCGTTCTCCTCTCGTAGACGTATTAAAACTTCCAACATTCTTCCTTTTTTTTTGTCTAGGGGAGTTGGATGTCTTGCACTTTCTTGAATCTTGCTTCGTTTCTGGATCATACCCGTAACACCAACTGTCATTAGGTAAAACGTTTTTGAAGAAAAGGTGTAAATCGTTTTGAATCTCTTTTTTTCAGAAGTCCTGGTTGAGAAGGCGTGCAACAAATTTAGCTCAGTCAAAATCCGCTCCCATGAGCTCCAATTCACGCCCCCGGCTCTTCCATAACGGTGACTCTCGTTGAGGTTTTGTCCAAATTTTTTTAACGTTTTCATCGTATCGAGAAGATGATGATGATGGGCACCCAAAATAAACATGATCTTTAACATTGATCTGTCCACTGCTCATTGCATCCTCCTTGAAAGCGTGTTGAGGCATTTGGTATGCTCTCTTTGGCGATTTTTGAAGCAAGAAATCAAGCTCCGCAGGCGAAACAACCCCGATCCAACGCTAACTTAAAAACTGTCTATTTTTGGTCATCTCTGGTAACTAAATCTTGCGCAAAACTCTAATACGTGTACGAATGTGCAGCGTGCTGTCAGTTCGGTTACTTTTGGGTCCCCCTTATATGTTACTAAAACTGTTTCTCGTTATTTTCAGTTTAAATTATTCCAATCCAGCCTCCCATTTATTGTTTATGAAGGCCAAGGAGTTGCTAGAAGTTTTAATATTTAAAAAAAAACATCAAAAGGTAAGAAATGCTTCCTGGATATTCCGGGGTTTCTCGGTGATGAACACAAATAGTATTAATCAGATTTTATACGAGATCTAAAGATTTCAGAACAGAAGCTGAAAATTTCATGATTTTTTCCAATTTAAAAATTACTCCAGATTTCCTTGCATGCATTCCCCTTCTTGGAAATTCTTTTCAAATGAATCCGCGTGTGTGGCTGACATCTCTATGGGTGTCCTTTTATGTCTGCATGAACAGCTCTTATAAGGTTTGTGCATATGGTGGCTTCTCCTTTCTGTTCTTGAAACTTTTTCCACCTTAAATAAAATGAAAAGTGAAGTCCTATTCTTCTCAACTCATAAAAAGGTCCTTTCAATTCTTTGACTGATTTGAATGGAATTTGTGTTGAAAAACCGTTGATTTAATTTGCAGAATGTGACTGATATCTACTGCCGTCGGGATATTGCGATATTGGCGAAAAGCAACGATGGAAAAAAGACAAAATAAGTCAAAAATTATGTCCACTCTCCCCAAAACATGCGAAAATCAATGCATTTTTCGTCAGTTCCAAACCCAGCAAGATGCCTGCCAATCTACCAACCATCCATTTCCGAGCATATGGAGCTGTTTATCCGCTTTTGAGCTCATGAAATTCCCATGGGGGTTACAAGAGCAGTGCCGGATATTTCAGGATGACGTTATTTGAAAACGAAACGGCAGATACGCTGCATTGACTCCGACGGTTCGAGCTACCAACTCGCAAACGACACAGTGAAACAATGAGATAGGGCAATATGCAAATAAGGTCCCTTTTCGCAGTGGAAAACAAGCAAGGGTCGCCGTAGTGTCGTGTTGGGTTGTAAGAACATTCTGGTAGATGTAGATACGTGTTCAGAGTATGCTTCTATGATACAGAGAAAAGTGGAGCACTTTGCTGTAATCAAGTGTTGAAGCTGGTTGGGGTTTTTTGTGGTCCGGGAGTAACCATTTCTTTCCGATGCTTAAGTATGACATGCATTGCGATAGGAATTGACGTTGAAGATTTGGGAACAAGGAGAAGTAAGGTTTATTTGAAGTAAATCTGAGAAGAAAGTTTTCATTTGATTTAACATTTTGATATATTGCAGTAGTTTTAATCTTGTTTAAAAGGGTTTAGGAAAAGTTATAGCAGATATGGTTGAAATCGAATACGTGGAAAGTTGATCATTTGAAACTCGACTCAGAAAGAAAGGACAGGCGGCAAGTCTACATTCAAACGTGCTTCAAAATAGCTCATCATATCCGTTAACAGTTTGAATCGAATTGTCGCACAAGACTTAATTTTCTGTTGTGGGCTCCAAACTAGATTATGTTATCCGCAGACTTCAAAAAGATTCAACTTGTATCTGAACATTTTATCATGGTCATCGGCTTTTTCTATCTCTTTGAGCATTTAATTGAGCTGACAATTCCACCAATTCACTAGCGAGCAAAGAAATCCATCCAACAATATTATGCCGCCTGAAAAAGATGCGACAACTTTCCGAGTTTGCTGTGTGAAATCGAAGTCAAAACTTTTATATAGAACAACGTAAAGAAGCCGATCTTATAAGATCTCTCCGCCATTGCCGTTGGGTTCTTTTCGTAATTATTCAACGGTCTGCTGCAGAAAACAGATTGTTATCTTCTCTCATTCGCCTGCACCCGTTTTAAGTTGAGTGCATCTCAAATACCGGGTGTTGATGGAGACGGGGGAAGTGGTGTTCATAGGCGAATTAAAATTATAGCCCAGCCTTAATAATTACCGATACCGTGTAATTTTTCTTCGTCAAGGAGTTCATGTAAGAACCGAAAAGAAGATTTCTTTCATCGGAAAAATTGCAATATTGAACAGTGGCTTGGTTAGTGCAAAAACCGAAGATTGTAAGATTGTTTTAAAATTACTCCAATTAAAATAGCAGGTGCCTTTGATTTAACCCTTATAGAGTTGAGACGAAACAAGAATCTTCTTTTAATCAGATTATAAAGTGTTTGATTAGCTTGAGATCCACTCAACGCTAAGTAACGCAGTTTAGATATTTATATCTTGGGAAGTTCTTCTAAGCAGAACTAAAGAGCAATGCCTTTTGTCCACTCTACTTTTAACTTATTTTGAACCTAATGCGATGTATTCAATGTAAAAACTAACGATCGGTCTGGATTAATAAAGTCTTGGTTGAAGAATTCTTTTGAAGGACCGTTTGTAATGAAAATATATACAGATGACAGTAGAACAGTGGAGACGAAAAGAAGCATGGATAAACCACTGGTTTGAGGGTAATAACGTAACGAAAATCCAACTGTGGATATGGAGTTCATTTAGTTTATACTAGGTGTGTGATATTCTGGGGTTTATAATATAGATTGGCTAGTTAGAGTTAGATTTGGCTTTAGATTTGGGCCAGAAGCTATGATTTGGCAATTGACGGCTATTCGGTTTTCGTCAACATCGCTAGCGAATTTCCCATTCGATCAGAAAATCAAAGTTGACTTCTGTTATCCTGAGTAGCAGTTTAGTTTAGTTTACTGGGGGGAAGCCGCAGCTCCGAGCACTCAGATCATTGTTAGGCCCATTGTGCTATCCCCGTAGATCGCCTATTCAATGGCTTGGATGCACATAGCCGAAACCATCACACCAAATTTTTTCATATGGTAGTTTAAGGAGCAGCCCTACTAGAGATTTGTCCCACTTCTTAAAGAACAACAAAAATGCCGCTCTGTCGACCCCAGGTTCCTTCACAAGGATTTTCGCCTACCAGCCAGATTTCCAATTTCTCCATTCGGCTGCATGAGTCGGTTAGCCTCTCCATTACTAGCGATGTTAGAGTGCCCCGGCACCCACATCAGGAATAGATTTAGGATAGTTTCAAGTGCCGCAGTCGGCGTAGTACTCACTGTTCCAGTAATACTAAGGCAACCGAACCTCTGAATTTGCGTTATCAGCTCTCTGCTGTGATCAAAGTTCTGTCTCCACCATCAGACCATGCATGCATACATCAAAATGGATTTTGGCGAAAGTGTTACCTATCGCATTCCTACAGCAACAGAGCAATCTGCAGAATTTCTGATATTGTTCCCGGATATCCTGCTTTCACGTTAACTTGGAGTCGAAGTAGCCTATAGCTGCCCCACCTGACGTTCCTAGTGAACATAACTAGTCCAGTCTTCCTAGCGTTCCATCCATTCCATTGTACTTATGGAACGAGTTAAGCGCCAATTTTACTCGCTCCAGTGATACTACTTTGCATGCTAGATTCCAGTCTCTCGGTTGCTGCGGACTGTATGCCCCTGTCGACACCGAGATGAGATTTTGGATGCTGCCTCCAAAGTTCATTTTTAGCAAATGGTTTGGCGTTTCTTCATCACTTTCTGTGTACCTCCCGCTCTGTAAGCGTAAATAGCCTAGTTTCTGACTACGTTCTTTAAGAGCAGTTGTGAGGTTGCCTCACGAGAGTTAGTCTCTTCGTAGAAACGTCTCTATGGTGATCGTTTAGCTGATCTTCTGCTCTTCCTTAGAGCCTTCAGTGTCAATTTATCGCGATCCCAACCAGTGGCTGAATCACATTTCAAAGCACGATCGAGTAGCTTTCTTGTCGTTCTCCTCTGTTTTGCCAAATCGGAGTTCCGCCATGTTGTTTTATCCTTCTTTGGCATCCTGAGTGCCTCTAATAATCGGGTGAAACCTTTCGTAACACGTATAAGGGGAAATAAATGTTGCAATGGCCGCAGTCAACAGAGGTGAAGTACCGACAAATGATCCTCATAATCACCTAAAGAACGTTACCACTGATACGGCCACACACATATCAGGCCGCAAAAAAAGTCGGAATGGCTGGTTTGACGATGAATGTAATCTAGCAACGGAACGAAGAAAAGCTGCATTCCGAGTAATGTCGCATTTTCGAAGAAAGCAGGCATGCACAGGTATTTATCACGAAATTCGTCGATTGGAGAAGCGACTTCACAGGCAGGAAAAGAAACCCTGGGAGAACCAACAGGCCTGTAAACTTGAAACTTGAACCACGCGCAGAAGTTTGACCAATAAGTCAACAGTATGAAGCCTAATATATCTTGATGTTCATCCGAGACAAAGTGGCAATTCTGATTTTCGACAGAATGGGCATCTTGGAGCGATGGGTTGAGTATTTCGATAAACTGCGCAACAACCAGAATATCGGCGAGCTGGAGGTCCCGCTAACTGAATTCATTGGCTTAAAAATCATAAGTCGGCAAGAGCCGATGGAATTACAACCGAACTGGTTAAATATGGAGGCGACCAAATACACCAAGCAGCTCATTAAATTGTACTCAAGGTGTGGGGCAGCGAATCAATTCGAAGCGTTGCCAATCGTCGCAAAGAGGCATTATCTGTCGCATACATTCAAAGGGAGATATCACGCTTTGCAACACTTATAGAGGTATAACGTTGCTGCTAGGTCGGATAGCCCCATACGCCCAAAACATCATTGGCCCTTACCAAAGAGGCTTCACTCGAGAAAAATTAGCGACAGATCAGAATTTCTCTGTGCAACAATCGGTTGAGAAACTCCTGGAATATGGACATGACTTGCACCATCTTTCCATCAACTTCAAGGCCGCCCATGATAGCATAGGCAAGGTGAAACTGTACACGACCATGAGAGAATTTGGTATCCCCACGAAATTGGTAAGACTGATTAGGCTCACCCTGGTCAATGTACGAAGCCAGAAAAAAGCAGCAGGTCGACTCTGAAGACCATTCAACATCAACAACGGTCTAAGGCAAGGGAATGCCCTATCATGCATCCTCTTTAACCTGGCCCTGGAAAAAGTGGTCCGCGATGCAGATATTAATGTAAATACTGGCCCACGATAACCATGTTGACATTATGGGAAGAACCACCCCAACTTTCATTCAGATCAAGCAGGCGGCGCGCACATTAATGAAGGCAAGACGAAGCACATGATGGTAACATCAACACCAAAAACCAACCAACCAACGATATTAAATCAATAACAGCTACGACAATGAAATCTGCGCGCGGTTGTTGGCAGCCAACAGAGCCTATTTCAGCTTACAAAAACTGTTTCGCTTGAAACGTCTCACCATGGGGTCAAAGCTCTTACTGTACAAGCCAATGATTTTGCCAACCCTCCTGTATTTCTCGGAGACTTGGTTTCTTAGCAAGAAAAATTGTTTGACCCGTAAGGCGGGGTCTCAACTTGGTGTTGCTCTCCTCGGCATTTTGCCATTAGAAACTAGTTTTTCGGTTGGTTTCATACCATTTTGTTTATAAAATTCTTAACGCTTTTCTGGCTTTGCAAATAAGTACTTTTCCATGGCAGTTTTTAATAGGAAGCCTTATTGGTACCAAAATCTCTAAATCTTGGTCGTCCTTTCAATTTTTCTGATTTATATAGCAAAATGTAGTTCTCAGCTGATGCCACCAGTTTGGATGTGCATTTTTTTGTTGTCCTCACAAATCTATACCAAAAGCATCTTTGAAACTAACGCTATCTCGAAAATTTGATTGATAATGACCAGACTAGTGTTTGTCAAGAATGCCCCATATTTGCTACATTTTCTTTTTGCGAAATATGATCAAGAAGAGCGGAACATAAAAACTGCTTCAGTGAGGGGTATTCAGAAAATCTTACACACTTTCAATACGACGTAAGCAGCTGAAAATAGCACTCAAATTAAATTTCGCAGGAAAAACAAATTCGAATAAAGGTGAGTTAGGGGTGTTGTCTGCAAACGATAATCATTTTACGAAGGAGATCGTTTTTTCATTGCATCCCACCTTAAAGAGGGCAATTACATGAATGTGATTGAAACTGTTTCGCTCCAGGGATATGTCGTCGCTAAAGCCCACCATCCACATTCAGTTCAGCCTGTTAGTTACGGCGGAAGAGCCCCAACGTACTCGACCGTCAGTTGAACTGAAAGCGCCATCCACGTACCGGCGAGGCATAACATCATTAGTTTAACTTGATTGGATTTTCACTCGATCACCGACAGTCAAAACTAAGAGACAAACTACATCTTAACTCACAGCCAAATATTCGCAACCTCGTGGGCGAACAGCAATGCACCTCATCACATACATGAAACTAACAAAAGTTCTTATGCGCGGAATTATGATCGCGCAACTCCCATCGCGGTCGAAGATGCGCAAAGCTTTTCCGTCCCCATAAAATTTCATAGAATGTATTGCGAGTGGAATCTCCTGTATATAGTCTTCTTGCACTAGGGATATTGCTAATTGAAAACTTTGAACTGCACACTTTTAAAGTGCTATGAAGAGACTTGTCCTATTTCCCGAGACCAAAATTGTAAAGCGGTTCCTTGGTGGACCCGGGAATTGCGAAAACTTGGGAAATCAACCAGGCGACTTGTCAACCGTGCTTGCAAAGTAATAAGAACGAAGACTGGTTAAATTTCAGGAACTCACAGCGTGAGCTCATTAGGTGTTCGAAACGAGACTCCCTCAGAGCATACTGTATGGAACTGCAAGGCGAAAGAAAGACTTCAAGGCTGTGCAGAGTCCTCAAAAGGGATGAGTCGGCCAAGTTGGACTCTCTTAGAAAACTCGACGGTACTTTCACGAACTCCGTACTAGATTCAGGACAGACCCTCCTGGAAGTACACAACCCGGGAGAACGGGTGAGAGAATTGGCAGAGTTGACGGGGGGAGAGTTGACGGTTCTTGCAACCCCTTCAACACACAACAAGTGTTGCAGGGGGAACTGGAACACTGCGAAAGTCGTTGTTACCCATGAAAAGGTTAGAGCTGCCATACTGTCCTTTGAACATTTCAAAGCACCTGGCATGGATGACATCTATCCTGCAATGCTAAAGGAGGGTATGAATCACTTAGAGCAACCTCTAAGAAATATTTTTCGAGGATGTCTTGCTCTGGACTACGTGCCTTCCTCTCGGCAAAAGGTAGTCTTCATAACGAAACTTGGGAAAGATGACTATTCTAATCCAAAGAACTTCAGACAGATCAGCTTGACTTCATTCTTACTAAAAGGTTTGAAGAGACTGGTGGAGCGTCACATTCGTGGAAACGCACTTAGGTCGCACCCACTTAATGAAACCAACATGCTTACCTACGTCGAAAGTCCTGTGAGTCTGCTCTTCATTCTTTGGTCACAAAGGTAGAGGATGCAACTTTGAATGGTGAGTACGCGATGGGGGTGTTCGTGGACATTGACTGTGCGCCTTTTCAAAAACTTTGTGATGTCGCCAGAGCGCATGATGTTGATGATGCTTTAATTAAGTGGATCCATGCTATGCTAACGCAGAGATTGTTGTGCGCTGAGATGGGTGTCGATCGCTATCTGACTGCAGAAGCAACGAAGGGCTGCCCCAAGGAGGTGTGCTTTCGCTACTTCTGGGGAGTATGCTGATCGACTCACTGCTACGCGAACAGCAAAATTTACCAATACACCCTTAACCTTATGCTGATGACGTGGCTGTGCTTGCTGTTGATCGGGATCTTGAAACGGTGTGTAGGAATATACAACGTGCCGTTGATTTAATAGACAGTTGGTGCCTCAGACATGGTATTTCAGTTAATCCAAATAAAACCACAATGGTATTATTCACAAAAAGGGGAAAACTGGATGAACTTGGCCTCCCTGAGATGAGGGGTACTACCCTTCAACTCTTCGAAGAAGTGAAATATCTGAGAGTCACTCTAGATAAAAAACTTCTTTGGAACAAACATGTAGAGGTAAAGATGAAAAGAGGTCTCACAGCTTATGGGCTGTGCAGACGGACCTTTGCCTCGACGTGGAGACTCAGGCCTCGTGTGGTAATGTGGATATACGTTGCCATCATTAGGCCGATGTTCGTATATGCATCCGTAGTGTGATAGGTTAAGATGAGACAAAAAGGCTTTCACCGTAAACTAGCCACACTGTAAAGAACTGTGTGTCTGGGTATCACTGGTGCCATGAGCACGTCATCCGGCGAAGCTCTGAATGCACCACTCAATTTCCATATATTTATTCAAAGCACTGTAATGAAAGCAGCTCATGTACTAAAGCGATTTTATCTATGGGGAAACAACGGATGTGGGGGGCACAGAGCATTGGAAGGGAGGACTGAATCCAGTTCTTACAATGCCTTCTGATTCTCGTGTCCCCATATATCTGTTTGCTAGAAGATATGAAGTTACCCTAAAGCGTAGAGAGAACTGGGAAGACCCAGAGGAATGCGTGGAGGGATATACGGAAGTCTTCTACATCGATGGCTCAAAAACAGAAGAGGGTTCTGGAGCCGGAGTCTACCTCTCGAATAAAAACGAGAAGTGGGCTTTTCCTTGGGAACGGTTTTTCAAGCCGAAGTTAATGCGATCCTAAGGGCGGCAAACTGGGCAATTGACGAGCGGTTGAATGGCAGCCGCATCGCAATCTGCAGTGATAGCCAAGCTGCATTGAGGGCTTTGAGTAGTCCTTTGATCACCTCTAAAATCGTTCAAGAGGCAGGCAGCGCCTAAATGCTGCTAGACACACCAAACTTTTCCTGCTAGCACCGAACAAGCGTAGCGCAAAGTTTATCCTGTCAAAAAGCAGGAGGATTTGCAAGTGTATTGTGGACATTCGGACAGGCCATAATTGACTAGCTGGGCATAGGAATTATCCAAGATAATACGTGTTCATCCTGTAATGAGGACGCGGAATCCACGGAGCATTTCTTATGTGAATCGCAGGGGGGGACGCATCAGGCATCAGATCTTTGGTGCCGATGTTCTCCAGTTGCGACAGGTAACATCACATCCACACAGCCTGCGATACGTTAACGAATCCGGAATATTCGGTTCCCCTATGGGGAGTACAATGGGCCAACATGGCCTAAGTACTTAAAAGCTGTTGCTTCTCCTCCCATCACGCACACATGCACAGGGATATTCCTGCTAGGAAAATTGAAAAAGGGGCAAAATGAAATCAACATCGATGTTAACACGTGGAGTTCTTTCCTCACCTTTGCTCGGAGCTCCTTTTTGTTCCCTCTTAACCTATCTTGAGCGTTGTAGCCTTCTGTTAATAGGTAGGAGATCAGATGCAGATCTCCTCGGTTGAAAATAACTTACAATTTGATTTAATTATGATATTGTATCGAATTTTTTAGCCAATATTCCGAGTATAAAATTTATTTTATTACGCAAATCTCGCATTTCGGGTACCAGCTAACAATCTCCTCTTTCTTTCCCTTTTTTATACGACATTTTATTAAATTGTATTTTTTTCATATAAGGCCAAGTACATCTAAATCGTACCAAAGTCGTTAATTAAGACTAGAAAGGAAAAAAAAGAAAGTTTTTTCCAATTAATTCTAATAGGGTTAATGGCCACTGTCCCAGAATATAATTGCATCTTACCGAAAGAACGAAAGCGATACTTTTAATTATACATGCACAAGTAAAAAATTTAGCACAATATCCGCGTTAAGACAAAAAGACTGAATTTTTTCCCTCAAGTGCAGAGAAGATACATTTCTTCAAGATAATGTCTCGGCATGCGATCATTTACCGTCTTTCATAAATATCCGCGATAGCACCATAAAAAAGAAGACACCAGCAGAGAAAGCGCTACTACATTTTATTCAAAGACACATTATCCGTTCATACACAATTTCGCACCAATCTTTCGAGTATCTCATGACAAAGACTTTCTTCTTCACATTTCCCTGCTTCTCTGCTTCAAGTGTATTATTAGTTCTTATAGATGAATCTTGTCTGGAGAAATGAAGCAACCCAAGAAGAGGCTCGACCACAATCTGAGAGAAATCTCTCGAGAAGACATTGATCTTTATCTCGAGCAGATTGTATCTGTTTTTCACGAGATTGTTTGAATGCAGACTAAAAATGTAAGAAAATCTTATGAGCGGATCAAATTTGCGATTGAATGAAACCGAAGGGTAAGGGGGCAACTTATTAATTTTCATAACGACAAGTCTTCTCTTATGAAATGCGGAGCCCACAGTATTACTTGACGTGAATATAAAAAATTGCGGCCATTTGGATGGATATTCATAGATGCATATCGTTATGAATGCATATTAGTCGCCCAGAACCCTCGTAGCACATAAACATGCACATATCTAAGACATTTTCTATTTATGTTCCTATTTGACTCTTTTAGAGAAATTTTTGTCACGCTATTTAATTTATTAGATCAAGACGAATTAATTGGACCATTACGAAGTTGAATGTGATTTAATGTAGATTTAAGTTCGTGGGAAGTGAGAAATTTCCAATTTCAGATACTTGTACCGACGCAGGGCAGGCGTAAATGTTGTCGGGATTAGGTATGTACGAGTTGAGGCCACATTGTATGCATATCTTTGATTTATTAAGTAATACAGGTTGGTTGGTAGCGGACGACTTTCTCTCGGTACGGTTTGATCCGAAAACGAGAATATTATGGCTTCCAGCTATTTGTCTGATTAGATGTGGTAGTCTAAATGTGAGTGAATAATGGGAAGTATGTAGGCCTCAGACGTTGCTTCGAGTGTTACGTAAAGTAGATTTTGATTTTATGGGCATGTGAATGGTGAAATATCTTTTATGTCTTAATTAATTCATGGAAGGCAGACTGGTGATTGCGGATGATTATTGCAATGAAGTGGGGCAATGAGTCAATTAATAAAATTAATAAAAGACCAAGTTTTAAGTTAGGTTTAGGAATTTCAAGTGTGGGTCCCAAAATTTTATTTTGGTGAATGTCTATCATAAACTGAAACTATAGTTATATCTTATTCTGGAGAAATTATCATTAAAATTAACTTGATGAACGGGACAACCACGTTCAAGCATGCACTTCAGATGCATAGTTTAGCTGACGCGTCATCTAGGTGAGGTTATGTTGGCGAAATGTGGAAGCCACAACTTCAAGCAGTCAGCCTTCATTTGTGGGCCTGTTGTACATGCTCCTGAAACATCGTTCCGGACAGCAGTTGTCGCGGATTTATGAATATCTCCTAACGCGATAGATTGCACATATTTCTAGATTATGAAGGTCCTCTCACGGCATCTTCTTCTGGATCCTGAAAAGGCGGGAGGGCTGCTGCATTTAACACGCGAGGCCTTCCTTAGATTGGTTACAATAGCGGATACCACCACTTCAATTTTAAAATTTTTGCCACGCTAGATGCACTACTAAGGTTTCTATGCCCCTTTTCTTCAAGGATAATAAAAATACATCGGGTTTCAGCACAAAAATTTCTGCTTGCCAGCATAAATTTAAATTTTTTCAATCGGCTGCCTGAACATTTGCGATTTCGGTTTACATAGTAGACTTAACAGGTTTCAGTAGACTTCACTGTCAACTTTGTAAAGCTTGATCATCAAGAATTTGTCAGTTTCCAAATTGCCCTGTTATCTATGTACGTCAACAACGTGTCGTGCAGTCGACCGAATTTGAGCAGCAATCGGTGGCAGTTCCACGCAAATTGACAGGAAATATTTAGTGTTAGTGACGCCTATCAATTTACGGAGAAGGTTTGAATGACGCCACGTTTATCTCCGCCTGAAATTCTATGATCATATTTTCCGAAGGCACCCGTGAACTCAAACTTTCTTCCATGGCTGGCCCATCAGTTCAAATTATGCCTATTATTCTAAAGACGACCCTCTTCTGGTGATTACAACAAAGGTGGACTGAAGGCTAAGATAGAAAACAATGCTTTTTTGATAAAATTTGATTTTACCGTTCAATATAATTGCCTTAGAGGGCGATTCAACGATTATAGCATTCATACAATTTTTCGATACCATTTTTATAGTACGATTTGTCTTTAGCCTCAAAATAGGCCTCAGTCTCGGTGATTACTTCTTCATCGGCGCTAAATTTCTCTCCAGCGAATATTCTCTCTCTCTCTCTTATCCCATGGCGACAGACGACAACATTCTGCTTGACACCCCAACAACAACATAAAAGGGGAAAAAAGGAGAAGTGGAAACTAGCAAAAGAGGTATGGTCAGAAGCTAGGGTAAGGTGGGCAGTGAGAATTTGTAATCCACTAAAATCACCCGGAGTAGATGGCATTTTCCCAGAATTAATCCAGAGAGGGTAGGAATCATCTTGCAGTCTTCTGAGGGTAAGGGGCAGCATAGCCCTGGGTATATACCAAGGGCATGGAGACGGGCAAAAGTTAACTTTATTCCGAAAGCGGGTAAAAAGGATCCTTTTTAACCTAAATCTTTCAGACCAATTTGCCTAACATCGTTCGTACTAAAAACGGTGGAGAAAGTCATAGACAACTATATTAGACATAACATTCTAAAGCGTAACCCCCTATATCAGTGTCAACGCGCTTACCAAGCAGGATGGTCAACTGAAACTGCTCTGTATCAGCTGACGGATGTACATAGATGCCATAGAAACAAAAGAAATAGCACTGTGTGCGTTTTTGGATATCGACAAAACATCGCACACAGAGATACAAAATGCCCTTAGTTGCAAGGGAGTGGGCAACACCCTGACTTTTTGGATGGGCAAAATGCTACAGGGTAGGCAAATGAAAGTACCGACAGGTACAGATTCTATCGCGATGAATACTACGCAAGGTTATCTACAGGGCGGGGCACTATCGTCGCCTATGTGGAGTATGGTAGTAGACGAACTCTTGATCGTGCTAATAAATAATGGAATACAGGTGCAGAGTTACGCGGACAACATTGTTTTAATCTGTAGGGGCAAATATGAGGATACCCTATGTGATAGAATCCAAACTGGACCAAGGGTTATTAGTGCCTGGTGCAGATCAATCCAGCCAAAAACACCATAGTACCATTCACTAGGAGACGCAAGCTTGATCACCTAAGAGCCATAAGGTTACATGACATGGAGGTGAAACAAGAAACAAGAAGAGGTGAAATATTTGGGAATCAGGCTAGTCCAAAAATTACTCTGGAAGACACATGTCGGAAACACTTTTCGGAAAACCACGAGGGCTCTGATGACTTGCAGGTTCATAGCAGAAAAAAATGGGGTTGCAGCCCATAGATAGTACTTTGGATATACAATGCTATAGTTAGGCCAATGATTATCTATGTTGTGGTAATCTTGGCGGAAGGAACTGAACTCAGCACACAAGCCAGGGAGTTACACAAACTCCAAAGACTGGCTTGTGTGTGTATCAGTGGGGCAATGAGGACATGTCTAACGGCATCCCTGGGGGTCCTTCTGGGATTAACCCTTCTCCATCTGCACATGCAAATGCAAGCAAGCAGGGCATGGCTGGGAGTATCAGTGAGGCGGGGAGCTGGCTAAACCGAAGGAAGATTGATATTCTTTCTAGACGGTTTCCCAAATTACACGTTTGAAACACATTGCAGTAACAAGGCAAACTAGAAGAGCGTGGCTGGGACATATGGCTTAAACCAGCAACTGATTACTTGGTACACTGATCCCTAACAGCAAAGGGAGCGGGTGTCGGTATCATTGGTCCAAGGAAAATGCACGTGGTATTGCCTGGTATAAGTCCCTTTTTCTTCCCATTTGTCACAATTGTGTCTATTATTATTTTTGATTTTAAATGTGGTTGCAAACCATTTTCTGTACACTTTAAGAGCGCACAGAAACATGGTTTTCTCACCTGTAATTCTTGTTTACCATGACTTTCTCTAGTTAAACCTTTAATAATATTAACAATAACGTTAAATTTTTCTCGTTTCAGGTAAGCAATTCACCTGTGAATTTGATGTCTCCGTAAGTAGTACTTTAACTGATCCAATGCTAACAAAATTTACTGCAATGTGTTATTTTCAATGCAAATCAGGATAAGAGCTCTTATTCACGTAAATATGTGTTTAATTAGTTGTCATTCACGAAATTATTTCCAAAAAATTTTTGTCATGTGTTCGACTCTCCAGTATTCCTGATGATAACATATTGACACGTCCAGATGACTCTTCTGTTTCTTCAGTAAAACCTGATGCTTGATAAAGCCATACCTTCTCTATTTATTTTGAGGTTAGTGTGCTATTTTAGTGATGTTTGGCTGACCAGCAAGAAGACAGGAGCAGCAAATCGAGTTTTTAGGTGGCATATAATGTCATTGTATGTAGTCTTCTCGCTGGGCAGAAAGCAAAATTCTACATTAAATTCAAGGTTTCTAACTATATGCGATGTTACCGATATTTCGGAAACCACTGATGAAGGGTGCAAGTATTTGCAAGATCAATAAATATCACATGCGAATTGAAAAAAAAGCAAGCCTTAATTATTTCAAATAATTTAATTGCTAGAAACACCGCGAAATCGCACTTAGATAAACTGCCACGCTCCTTTCGGACTGAGTAAAGCGTACATAAGTAAACCCACTTGACGACCTTCAGAATGTATCAGCACCTTGCTACAGTGAGAATTTATTTTACTAAGTTCTCAAGCATGACATTACTTGATTATGCTTAGCCTCTAACGACCCTGTCGCGAAAATCGATATTTTTTTTATTTTTCGAAGTGGAAATCTTCAAAAGGCTAACCCCAGTATTCACATGCTTCAGAGTGTGGAATGCTTGCTTACTGAAGCCGTCTCCCACCAAGCTGGCTGGAACTGGCTGTTCCCAAAAGCTTAAGTCTTCGGACAGTTTGTTCTTTACGATAGTAAGTCATCTGGTTTGACTATTTTTAATCGTCAAGCCGTCTCGTCACTTGTGTTATCTGTCAATTTTTGAATTTCGTCATTTTCATGTGAATACAATCGCTGACTATCCTTATTTGGTCTTTTATGACCTCATTAACTCACCACCTGTATTCGCAGGCGCTATGCAGATACTCATATACCAGGGAACTTCTACTATGCTTCTTATTTTTTTTTCTAGAAGTTTGTAAGACTTTTAACTTATGTTTTTTGGCATACCCCGAAAGCGGTATGCGTCTATCTGGGCTTTATGATCTACTTAGAAATTAGTAACTTGTCGACGATGAATTGGGAATGCCTCCCCAGTACATCTATCTCAATCTGCATTTAACTCTTGCTATTTTTTAGGAGTACCTTTTCCAGGTGGGCCTAGTATACCTGGGCGATATCGAGCAAAATCGCTGAGCGCTTCGACTTTTTTTCCACGCAAACCAAATGGGTGAACTGGTATAAGATTTTGATTCACAATGTTTTGCTAAGGAGAAAGCTTAAAGCAACTTTGTGGTAGTTTCAAGTAGCATTCGATTTTACTTGGTTAGAAACCATCATAACTTCGGCCATTTTCGATTATCTAGGAACGTATTTTAATCTGATCGTTGTATCGATCATTTCTTGCGACTTAATAAGGCCCTTTTAAGGCAATTTTTTCAGTATTCTCCCTATAAAAACTTAGTAACTTCATAGCTTTATCAGTAAACACATTTGTTTCTGTGTTAGATTCACTTAGTTTCACATACCGTATTCGGCAATGGTCCACTTTTCGGACTGAGGTTATGCTTGTAAACGCTTTTGTATCGAGGGGCTGGAAGATATTTTGTAGATGCCTCGCGAAGAGATCTTCTTTATCCTTTGTATAATGAACCCAGTTCCCGTTTTCCTATTTAATATGTAGGTGGGATTTCTTGTTCAGATCTAGTTAGATCTTTCGTATCCTTTATAATGAATAGCTTGGGCCTTTTTATGCTCTCAAAATTGAAATATATTTGTTGAAGAAGTCGCTCTTATATTCATTAAGACCTTGAGCTGTTTTTCCCATTCCATTGTGTGGGTTTTGCTATCGTTTCCGAGCACTACGGCTTACCGCAGGAGTGGTAATTGCACTTTAGTTCTCGTCCCTCTTCAAATAGTCTTGGGTGTATTTAGCATGGATCCCCAGCATGCACTTTTTACGTTAAAGTCACTTCCTTAACCCAAAAAGTCGAGCAAAATCTTCTTCTTTTACTCTAGATCGGGGTGGACTGTATATTGAGGATATTTTCACATCTTTGTTAAATAGGTGTACACCAATAGCTTAAGTATACACTCAAAGTCTGGTTTCTGGAATGGAGCATTACAATTGTACTATGCTATCCAATTCCGATATAGCAGAGAAGGATACTTTCTACGAGCAGTTAAACCCAGTACATGGGAAGTTTCCTAAAAGTGATATTGTGATCGTGATGCGTGATCTGAATGCCAAGATGGGATCTGTCAACACCTTGGCGGGGGGTTTGTGGGTTTCTACAACTCCCACAGCCTCGTCATTGTTGGCACATTGTTCGTGCACGGAGCTTGTCATAAGGTCAGTTGGATTTCAAATGACCGACGCTGTACAAGCAATAAAATCGACCTGGATGGTGATGCTTAACAAGAGAGGTGCTGATATCGGCTTCGTATGGGATCATCATCTGATGGTCGCTATCGATCGCTTACGTGTTGCGTCTGTCAGCTGCGGCCTCGTAATTTCAACATCGACCGCTTGTATGATCCAGCTGGTGCTCGACAGTGGGAGGGCTATCTTGCTGATCGAACGGCAGAAATATTGAGTAACCCGCCTGAGAGTATCGATAATCATTGGTGCGTGCTCTTTTCTCGGGTGGTACACAGGTTGTTGGCCACGTCCCGAAGGGTCGTCATAAGATCTGACTGACTGCAGAATCGCGGAAGCGGATCGATGAACAGAAGGGGTTGAAGGCTCCACTGACCGGCGCAAGTGATGGAGGGCATGACGCCTTCGAACTCCGATATCGAGCGAAGTTCCGAGAAATTCACCCTAGTGTACGCTTCGATAAGAGTGAATTTGCTATTGCGCTGGTTATGGAAGCGAAAGATGCCGAAGATCGTAATCATTTCAGAAATGTATATCGCATCAAGAAAGAGCTTCTATGTGGTCGCATATCTTTCGATGGTCATGTGAATGACATCAACGGTCGACTTCTCATCCATGATGATGGACAACTGAAGAGATGAAGTTCCTCTTGTGGATGAAACGGGTAGTTACCGTTACATGCGGACTAGGCTTGACAGTCTTCTCCAGAGTTATTTATCGCTGCTCCTTCAGATCCGCTACTTCTACTTGTACGGAAATCTTGGGAATCCGAGATCTTTCCCAAAGAGTGGAAAAATGGGATGATCGTCAAGATTCCAAAGAAGGGGACCCGTTTTGACTGTGAGAATTGGAGGGGTGTCTGCCAGTTCACTGCCGTCGCAAAGATAATCCTCGAACACATCAAAGGACATCTCAAAATTTTGATCGACAAAGAACAGGCTGCTTTCTGCAATGACTACATCAACACCCTACGTACAAGTTTGGAATATTGCGCAGAGTTTAGATCTTCGCTGAACATGCTCTTCATCGATTCTTAGAAAGCTTTCGATGGTGTGAGCAGGAAGGGTATTTGGAGTGCTTTACTTAGAAGGGGCGTTCCGGAGAAACCAGTAACTATTATCAAAATGTCGCGTGCTGCATCGAGCTAAAATTTTGGAATATTTTAAAGTTCAAACCCACGTTTTTCATACTGCCTTGTCCGGAGGACGTAGAAGAATTCCATGGATGATAACATCTTTCCTCAAACACCCCGACTACGGTGATTTGTTGCGTTTTTGCTCACTCACCGGATCACGGAATTTGACCAAATGGCTCTGGATTTGGAAAGAGAGGCAAGTAGAGTTGTACTGAAGATAACCATCAGTATACCCAAGGTTCTCAGTCTGACGGATCATCACACTCTCCCTAGCTGCATTAATGGGCAAAGCAGCGAAGGCGTATATGTAGAAAGCGTGCCTTCTACTGACGGTATTAAGTTCTGCGTTTGTTCAAGGTATACAAATGTAAACTATTACGGACTACGCCCTTGAAGCAAGAGTGGATCTTGTGGTTACGGCGAGTTTGACGTTAAAATTTTGGCTTAGTTATTAAGCCGACAACTATTTATGGGTTGGCTATGGTTAATTGTCTAATGCATT
Organism: Hermetia illucens; assembly: GCF_905115235.1. Classification (NCBI taxonomy): domain Eukaryota; kingdom Metazoa; phylum Arthropoda; class Insecta; order Diptera; family Stratiomyidae; genus Hermetia; species Hermetia illucens. The sequence goes on from NC_051851.1 coordinate 132,011,340, forward strand.
TGACATTCTGATCATGGAGGCAAACAGAACCAACACTATGCACTGTGATGTTAAGGACTTTGATTTTGTTGTTTATTTTCAGCCCGAATCTCGATCTCTCCTTGCTGGACCAAAAGTCAACTGGGCAGTTGTCTTTTATTTACTGGAGCAGTTTTTCCGCAACATGAGGCGGGACGGGCCGCAGATCAAAAATAATATCAATAGCTGGGGACTGTCGTGTCGGGGGCTGAAATTTATAGCATGTGGTGTTTTTTATTTTGACATATATCAACAAATTAACTGGGTCCGTCTCGTCCGAGGTCGTCGATCCAATTTGTTCCAATTTTTGTAACCTTTTAACTAAGATCCTCTGAATCACATTAAAGCAAATTGAACTTTAGCACTTAGTTCCGTTACCGTAGTATCTAGTGGACATTAATTTATCCGTATTTTTGCCTTTTATAACTTAGGATAATTCAGTCAGGTTTGACAGTAATTTTTTTAGAATAAAGGAACACGTTTCCTATTGTTCCTCTATCATTTATCTCCCAATAATCTCCAACTTTCTTGCTGAAACAACATTCCAACAAGATTGATTTACCAATTTCCCACGAACACTTTAAACATCCATAATTAATCATGCATCAAGTCATGGATAAACTACATGCGCTCCCACAACACATGCTACATCCCAACTTTAACCTTCACTTTACACAATAAAACATCATTTATAACTTTTTCGCCAGGTTCTTTGGCACATAACACCCCGCAAATGGAAGCGATCGGAAGCCAGCAAACAGAGCTGCTAGCAATCACTTACGGGAGAATGCCCTTCCCTTGCAATCCAAAATCCCTCAATCCATTCATTGCATCTTTGACAAACAACATCAATTTATTATTCCCGAATGGATTCATTCAACCCTCGGGCTTTGGTGTTAAGCGGCATGACAATGGTCCCGCTTTCGCAATTAGATGGCAGTCCAAGAAATGCAATTAATTTTCGAGATGAATGGATGCTATGCTGTTGGCGGTGGCGCATAGGGACAAGAAAGAGTCATGCTCCTGATAAAAGAAAAGATGGAGAGGATGTGGGAGAAAGAAATGCATTTGTAAGAAAGAGTCTCCAAGAAACTTGACGTGATGTGATAGATTAGTGGGTGGATTAAATCAGATTTGTAGAGTGTAAAGATTATAAAGTGTAACGTTTCAAAGATAATACTGGAGACTATCAATCATTTTGAATATTACTTACATATCTCAAACGAATTTTGATACGTATATGTATATCCTAAAAAATAATGTTATTTTCATATGTTAAAGGAGAAGCTGTAATTAACATTTCTATTTCAAACCAATGTAATAGAAATTAGGTGTCGAAAAGTTAAATATCTAGAAAACGAGTCGGCTCATGTACTCAAAATGAAGTATCTCATTTTCCTCAGCATTTTCATTTTCCGCTGTAAATCTTCAAATGTTCCCGACTCCATCGATGCCTTCCCAACCGGAAGCCAAACAAGAAAACATCCCATTCTATCAATGAACTTCTTTGAAGCCTTTCTTCATTTCCTCTCGATTAGACATGAAAAGATACTGCCAAACCCAAATACTCGCATCCCCTTCAAAAGATATTTGAAGTAATGATGATCTGGGTGTCGATGCTCGTGTTGATTGCATCGTCTGACGAATGAGAGAGGGAAATCGCGCCGTTTCAAATTTCAGATGCAATTAGACAAAAAGGTAATCTGAGACGCCAGTACGTATTCTATGGGGGAAATATATTCAGAAAAACAAGGCACATGATTGAAGGAAATTAGAAAATCAAGAAATTGTATTATATGGATGAATGGAGAAGTATCACGATAGCGTGTATCATGAGATAGTGAACCTGTGCACGTAGATTGTGCTAAAAGAAAATCAGATAATTTGAGATTAGGTTTAATTGACAATTGACTATAATTTCGTTTCCTGGTTAGTGTTTGTTGTTAACAGAGTTGAAAGTAGAGATTGGTATATATAAGCGTCATTTAGTTTATAATGATAAAATTTCTTCAAAATCGGTTCCCTGTCTGAATGGTGGGAAATTCAACATGAATTAGCTTAAAGGTATCGTAAATGCAACTATTTCCTGTTAACGAAACAAAAACTTTATGAGGAACCCGCACCAAATTTTGCGTTCAGAAACTTCCATGTGAGAAACGAGATTATTCAAAAAATATTAGGCCAAGACGTTTTGTGGTTTCTTACCAGGGCAGATGCAAATCGTCAGACGCTGCCTCACCTCTGACCTAGCTCCCAGGTAAGAAACCGCAAAGACGTCTTCGCCCAATCTTTTTTGATGTTTAGGTGCTAAGTCCTAAACGAGAGCTCCGTGGACCAAAAAAAAGAGGGAGTAAGTTGCTCCCCATTTGTTCCGGTCCGATATCAAGTGCATCCGGACTTCGGATTCTTCAATTCTTAACCAAAAGAGATTATTCAGTTTACTGTACATGCGTTTGATTCGTATGATTCACCAGCAGAGCTCAGTTTCGTCATCCACACGAATGCAGATCAAAGCTTGAATGATTAAACTCTATCCAATGGATATCCTGAGGGTGTAAAATTTTGAGTAACATTTGGAGGATCTAAGTTTGATTGCTCCCAGCCACAATATGGAAACAATAGTTAGATATCTTTGACAAAGTGGGCAGATTCTACAACTGTAATCATATGTAGATGATTCCTCAGTGTTTGTTATTTATGTTCAATCTTGACTTTAGGATGGAAAATGAAAGCTATGCGGCGATAAGTTGACAAATTGTAAAACAGGGCTCCTGAAAAAACCCACTATCTTCTGATGTCAGTGACGACTGGTTTTTTTTTTCTGTCAGATATCCTCTTTTGGCCTGCATATTCCTGAGAACGAAATCTCGGAAGATCTTGACTTTTCTTTAACTGAGATATGAGTGACTATCAGAGATGTGATGAAACTATTTAAGAAAAGTATGAAACTGGCGCTGTTTAGCTAAATGGACTGAATTAAAAACAGAACTGAAACGAGACCGCAAATGTATTGAATGGTTAATTTTTTTAGTGGGACGACATTTTCCAAATAAAACTGTTAGGAGCCCCTAATTCATGTAGAATTTGTATTTCATTGTGCCGCGGTTTTTTCCTATTTTAAACTCCAAGAAGTTATTTTAAAAATCTTAATGTTGTGATCTACGCTACGATTTTTTTATATTGAACAAAAATGTTTCGATTCCATCTTCTTTTATTATGGGCAACCAAAGCTTGATCCGATTATATCCTTAGGTGGCCAAAATGCACGCCAAACGATAAGGTAGCTTGGGAAGTTAATGAGCTCCGCGTTATTTGATATTTGTTGCTCTCATTATGTGGCTTGGATGTCCATGATAGAAATCAATAAAAGTTTTATCAAGGAGATTATTGCTTTCATGAATTTGATGTACGTGGATGTTGAACATCCGAGTAAGCTAGAAACACTTCGTCTCTCCCTTTTTAGTTCACGAATATGCTTCGATTGATACGTTCTTGGACTGCTTTTCCCTTGAGGTGCAACAACTCACATGCCCTTCCACAACTACCAAGAACCACCCGTCTCTCTTGTTTTCTACTTTGTTTCATGCAAGAGTTCCGTTCGTTTCAATGAAATGTGGAGTGCCATTTTCTAAAACGAATATACCAGCTTTCACCTGCCGCTCATCTTTAAATCGGATATTCGATCCGTTGGCCATAACAAACTGTTGCACTTGTTTTTCAATTTTTTAGGGTAATATGTAGTGTTTTTTGAAACCAGGGTACAGAGAGGCACTCATGCTTGTTTGTTAGCTTCTGTGCGAATTCGGCCAACTTAGTGGTTGATCCTTTTTTTAAGAATTGGAGAGTCCTAATTCCGCATCCATTTCATGACGGACCGGACCAAATGGAGAGCAACTTGCTCACATTCCTTATGGTCCACAGACTCTTCTGTTTGAGTTTAAGACCCAAGGTTCGAAAAGTAAAAGAGGGACATAGATGGTTACGGTTTCGTACAGGGCAGAGGCAACTCTTCAGACGTCGCCTCACCACCTGCAAAACCGTAGCCGTCTTCGTCCCTCTTTTACTTAGCGGTTGAATTTTCCGGTAATTGTCTCCTTAATTGTCGGTTTCGTTATGAATATCTGTTGATTTGTCTTAATCTCTGATTAGATGAAGAACTCGCCATCATTAAAGTGATGTTTCCAGTTATCTCTTTGAAAATAGAGCGCGTACTTAAAATCAGTCTAAACAAGGTTTTTCTACTATGTTCCTGGCCAGGGTTTGGAATAACCGTTAGGCTGATCGTGGTGAGAAGTCGCGATTTCCATTAGCTAAAAGAAGTCAAACAACCAAGTGGACTTGAACTGACGTTTCTGTAACGAGTAGTACCGAGCCTTTATCCATTAGTTGTTGCATGGTTTGATGTGCATAATAAAGTCCAAAAGGCTTGATCGCAAACTAATGCAGCGCAAGCAGACTTATTCTTTCCAAAAATTGTTCGAGGCCCGTCGTGATCGGTTGTGCCATTTTGTTCTATCAAAGGTGGTGTGGATGCAGTCGCGAAGCTTTCACCGTTGTTTCGGCCGATTTTTTGATCGCTTACCTTTAAAATCGGTGTTCAGACCAATCTTGTTAAGTAGATTTTTGTTAGCGCCGTCGCCGCTATCGAGTTTGCTTTTCTCGTAATTTTTCGGTGATTGATGCAACACAATGCCGATCGCGGATATCCTCATTTCGGATGTGATCACGGTGTATTACGTCACCCGTTCAACTTAGCATCTTCGTTTCCATTACTGTGAGACGCTGTCCATTGTCTTTCATAGTTGGCTAACCCTGAGAACCATAGAAAGCGACAGGGCCAACGAAATTGCGGTAAATTTTAGACTTGAGGTATTCGTTGATACGCGGACTACAGGTTGCACTAATGTATGAAATAATTTCATAACGCATTTCTCCCTTGGCTGTTAACATTGACTCGAGATTTTTAAATCGTTTAGTTCTGGGCAGGTGATTGTCAGTGGCAATAATAGTGCCTGACGCGATCACACAATGAGTCTGGTGGCAAGGTATAAATTTTACGTTATTGGCGGGAGGATGACTGCACACATTTAAAATATTTGGTGGCTGATCGTAACGCTATGGTTTCGCTTCGTCAACTCAAGTGCTTCGAAATGTCGATGGTGGAGCTAGATGTAAGGTAGGCAACAATTTTCCCCTTTTACCTTAAGCCTTTCCCGATAATAAATTTTTCTGAGTCGGTATATTGACATTGGAATTATCTGTATTGCCGTGTGCATATTAAATTTCTGAAGCTAACGTCTTCATGAAGAAGTTCTAGTAAGCCTAAGAGCTACTACAGGTGTACAGGTCTATCACGATAGTTATACAGGTATGTATAGTAAAGGCAGACTTCATCTGATCCGATATTAATTTTTTTTTCATTGTCTCCACCAACCATATCTGGCAAGACAAATCTGGAAAAGGGTTTGACAACGAACTGATACAGAGAACGGTTTGGAACTATGAAGATGTTAGGCAACTCATCCAAAAGAATTTTCCAAAACATGATACGAATAAATGCAGTAGCGAGATAGGCAGTATGGTCTAGGGGTCTTGCTGTCTAGTTTTGTTTAGTATGCATACCTGTTCGGTGGTTTGACTATCAATGCAATTGAGGGTCATTGCTTCCTTTATCTGCCATTTTGCATATACTCGTAATTGTTCCAGATGACGTTAATTAAGGACAAAGTGTAGATTGGAAGCGTTTATTCAGCACTGGATCCAGATTAATGTTCCAAATTCTAATATGGAATCCGGGAACAGTCACGAGCTTCATTCCATTCAGTCAAAAGTAGACATTAGGCTAATATCGGAACACTTGCCTTTAAAGTCAGCATCGAGAGTTCGCTATTTCTCGGTATCCATTCAGTCGGGCTTAAAGAAGTCAACCCCTCAGATGACTTAAGTGTTAAATGGAAAACTTGCCAGTTCTTTGACGCAGTAGTTACAAGGCAAAAGGATCTAGTTGCTAAATAACATAAAAATTTGTAGCTTTTCCTACTACAATATTGTTACAATTTGTAGATACGTATTTCGGGAACTACTTACTCTCTTCCTCAGTACTTTAGCTAGCTTATGCAGCTGTTCGATGGTTTAGTGGTTAGAGCGCTAGACTGTCGTCCCTTCAAGGGCTTCACCCAATTGGATTGTGGCGCCAACGATTATTATTATCCGTTGCATATATCGTGTAACCTGCATAATCACCTTCTGTCCAATAGGAACAGGTATACCTGTATTAATTTGGTAATTGCATATTTGTTGGCTTGCTTGAACTTCTAAGCAGTCTGACGGGTCTAGCCAATGATAGTTACAGAGAGAGATTGAGATTTACGCAGTTGACTTTATTTTCTTTTGAAGAGAGAAACGTCTACCAATGGTGTTATTTCATTTTGCTTAGTTGTTAAACGGATTTCGTGAGTATATCTACGCAATGTGCGTTACCAAAGGGAATTAGTCGTCTTTTTTGAAAGGCTCTGTCCAAATGTCTTATTTGCTGTAGAAATCAGCGAATATTTCAATCAACCTGGTTTCAGAGTGTCATGACGCAGTTCTATTTGACAGAGTTAGAGATTTGTTGTAAGACATTGGATTTTGGATTAGTGTAAAACAGTTGAAACAAGTAGTATGTGTTTTTCATATTGCAAATGCTTCGGCGGATCGATGGAATCATAGGCTTGTGAAGGGCTTGTAAAAGGCAGCAATGCGAGGCGATGATCTGACGCCCATAATTGCAGAATTTCGCGCCTCCTGTATGTCGACATATAGTTGGTCTTCGCTTACGATGTTTAGTTGCCCTGCTTCAACGGGCATTCGGGGTTACCAACTTAATGATGTATCCGTGCTGCAACCTTGAAAACGGATAAATATTTGTTATTTAGCGCGAAGCAAGGAATGTCTAGTCGGTGGCATCAGTTATTCTGGGCCCCTTTCTTCTGATTTCCTTTAATTCTTGACCATGGAATTTGAGCCTATAAATGTTCTTCTTTAACCTTTCCCAGTAGCGTGATCGGCTCGTCTAAATGCGGATTTATCGCTTTTCTCTACCACAGGCTTGAACAGGGTGGTGTCGAGAGGCTCCGGAATCACCGTCTAGCGTGTCAGACCATCTGTTCTAGTCAGCTTTTTCGCCGTTTTCCAGTGACTTAGGTGTTCAGGTCAGTGAGTTCTTGTCAGCGCGAATTTTCTATTGTGATCGATAGACACCGAAACCGATCACCATGAATATTGATATATGTATGAGTTTTTATTGAAAAGAGGTTTATACGCGATTTAAGTTGCTGTAGATTAGATGGCGCTACGAAGGATCAATTTCTAAATCGTTTACCCAATAGCCATAAAGATTGGTGCGTATATGTATTTTGGCATGGGATATATATTGATCCAATTCACGTTGTTGTAGATCATCACTAGATGGCGCTGTGACAGAACAGGTTCTACAACATTCTCCCGATCGCCACGAGAATTGGGGTAAAGATTGAATTTTCAACCGTATCTTCGTAGGGGTTGAGAAGTTTTTGCAAAGCGAGAGATGGTCCTTCTTTCTAAAGTCATCGAAAAAAGATTCTGGCGCCCCGAAAAGAGTAACATTAATGAATTCTGTGGTAGGGCAATTGTCATAGCATTATTATTTTCAAAATTATTGAAAATGGCATCCAAATAATCACATTGGCAAATCATCGAGGCATGCACGGCAACTGTCAGTCAGTCAAATATATGAAAAATGAAACTATCAACTGAGAACAGGACAAATCAGAGAGTCTATTTCAGGAGTTGCTAAAACATGAGAAAAAGGGGGGGGGGGACGTGAATTAACAACCTTCGGGTTTTAGCTTTCACTTTAAGAGGTGTCGAAACATTTCAACAAAATGGTGAACGATTTAAAACTCGCCGAGCAAAAGCGTCTACTTTCAGAGGTGCTCCAATTTACGAAGAGCACGATTCACTACGTGGTGAAGGTGAACGTTCAGGACAGGATCGATCAATATTTAGAATCGAGTCCCATAAAGCAGCTTTCAATTACAATGCAGACTACGGTTACAAAATTTGCCAAAATGTTCTCATTGATATAAGCGATATATTGTTGCGCTTTGGAGTTTCATTAAAAAATGACAGACCTGCCAGAGTCACTTCTAACTTATGTTATTGGAGCTACACAAGAAGCCAAATATTTTTTACAGCATATTTAGAAATACAATGCATGTTTTGAATTCACATACTTTAGGAGAATTCCTATTGTATGTGCCTTTAGCTCGATTGTTGCGGTTGGCCCTCTAGTGGGAGCTTCATGGGGGCTGTGGTTACATTCAAGCGAACAGAGACCTTCGGGCCTTAACGTGATGTTGCGTTTCAACATGGGAGCCGTACTCCTTAATTTGGTAGGTAGGTAGGTATTAGTGGCCACTCTGAGGAGCCCAATTAGCGCTTTGGTGTGCCATTTTGATGCCACAAACTCTTAAGACCGTGACTGCTGTTATGGGAGCAGGGAGGCAGAGTCCAGTCGGCTCGGATCTTCAGAGTCAGCCCATAACATTCACGAAAGAAAGCTCTCCCACCCTGCAGCTGAAAATCTATCTGAGGTCCCCAAAGGATAACTTCTAATGCTGCGGTCGGCGTAGTGCTCATGACTCCAGTTATACTTAAGCAACCGAGTCTCTGAATCTGCATCAGTAGCTTCCTGCTGTTATCTAAATTCAATCTCGGGCGTCAGACGGTGCACCCATACATAAAACTTTTGATGCTGTTTTGGTGAAAGTTCCCATTTCTTTCCCACTGCAGTTCTACAGCATCAGAGCAATCTCCAGAATTTCTGATATTTTGTTCGATTCGATGCTTCCACGTTAGCTTGGAGTCCCAAATATTTGAATGTTTGTACCAACTGGAATTCTGCCCCTGGTAAGGTGGGTAGTGTGCAGCTGCCCCCTGCGAATTCGTTACGAAGGCACCAAATGTGTGCCAATGGAGTATTCTTTTTCGGACCTAGTTTTCTCAATTTTTGCCGTGAGTTCATGGAGTTTCGACATGTTGGCTACAGTGAAGTGCCCACGTAGGGGTAAATGTATACCTTATGAACCTATTTGCTAGATGCATATGCACATAAATACGATGGGGCGGAGTCTGCAATGACCACTTCCGTGACGAGATCATAACGGCTGGCGAGTTTAGGGCGGTTAAGTGCGTTGATGACAAGGATAATTTCTCTTCTGTTTAGCGGAGCAGTACTCTTACTCTTTAGCTACTCATTATCGTAAATTAAAAGCATACCGATAATGTCCCTTACAGGAGCATCAATAGGCTTCCGACCACCTAAAAAATCTTATGTGATGCGGTATTCGGTTGCGAGACCGTTGTTATTTGTGGCAACTTCTGGGACACAATCCTACATTTTTTGCACATTGTGACGGAAAGGTGCTCCAATTCCAACTCGCTTATCGATTCGCCTCGACATTTTTACATTGAACTGATGACATTTTGGGGCGTAGTCGAAAACTTCATTCATGGCAGATATAAAAGTACTTTTGATGGCAGCCCAGTACTCTTCAAAAGTGTTCACAGTTTTTCCTTTGACCGGCAATGAACTTTTCTTTTGGACGATAGCCGGATCGTGAAAACTGGTGCCGACGTTGTTCCTTGCTACGAGCAAATGAACAGCAACTATTAGTTTATCTTCCATTTTGAGGCCAATGTCTGCACTCCTTTTGTTACTCACATTCAAAAGACAACTCTTAAATATACCGCCGGCCGTGATGTGGTCAATCCAGCTAAATATTCGTTGCAGGTCAGTCGAAACCCAACTAACTTCGTGTCGGGCCCCATGCTCGAACAGATTGATGTATGTGATGAGCCAATTAAGATTACATTAATTAATACATTTGTTACGGTCAGCAAGTACATACCTTTCCATCACATGTTAAGCAAGATGTTACCAGAGCATTCAAATCACCGATCATGAAATGTCCCGATCACTAAGTGACCTCTTTGACACCTTTCCTGAACTCCTTGCAGTTGAACGAAAACGAGTTTTCTGCAGAATACTACAGTTTCAGTTTTCTATCAAAACTTTTACTGTGCCAAAGATGTTGCATCCAAGAAGAGGATAAATGGTTCCCGAAATACGGTATATGTTACTAAAATAAAAGTTCTAGCCTGCAACAAAAAATTCTTGCATTCATTTCCTTTAGAGGAAAGAATCAGGTAGTAATGGGAAAGTCATCTCATCAGCCTGGCGACAATTTTATCGGTAATGTGCCTGTCATTTTTTCGTTTAGAAAGTTTTAGCTGTATTTCATAGCTTTCATCACGAACCTCAATTCTATCAATTTCTAATTCAATACCCGGCTAAGGACAGGGAGAAATAAATAGTCGCGGCCTGGGTTCTAGGAAAGATAACAAATTTGCAATTTAAAAACTTTTAATCAAACAACACGGAAAGTTTGTGGACTCAAACTGTACACAATAATTTAGAATTTTATCCAATTTAAGTTTTTCATTGCAATCCGATTTCTTTTCCAGAATACCATCTAACTTTTCCCTCTTCTATCTTCCCGTGCTGTGGACAAGAAAATCCCGTAAGAAAAAAAAAGATATATCTGCACTAAAGCTAAAGATTTCTTGCTACGATACACATAACCGAGAGGATTCCTAATTAAAACTTAGTCAGAAACGATTATATAAACGGTCATGCTGTGTGGTTTAGGGATGTGCGGACGGGTGTATATTAAAAGATTTCGAGTCTGATATATGCACGGAGTATGCCGGGGCATGGGAGCAAAATAATTCAGAAATGGACAGAAAAAACGAACAATTCAAATATGTCTACGAGATACTCCTTCTTGACATTTTCGTCAGACAGCGGAGGACTATTCATATTGTTGTTTCGATTCGCCTGTGGCTGCAGCATACTTGTATCTAGTGATAATCTAGATACAAGTTTAAGGTGGACTATGGGGAAGCGACTGGTGTCATTCGTTTTGTTGTTCGTTGCGTCTGGTAACCAAAGAGATTATCACGATTGTGGGGCTAAAACTGAGTATAGTGGTCTTAAATTAGCTGAGTGCAGACAATAGATGGGGAAGGAATGGGTAACTTTTGTCTGATTGCTTAATTGATCCAAAGATTATTCTCTCATTTTGCATTTTCAAATGCAAATCCCTGCTCACTTCTAGTAGATTGAGTTGTCTATCTTGCATTTCACTGCTAAATCAACTTTCTTAAGTATAATACAACGGTGCCGCAAGGTATCAAGTATGCCATCTCATTTCTTTCTTCCTAATCTGCATTCAGTAAATGCCAGATCATGCTTCTTTTCAACAAAGTGAATTCGGCAATAATAACTTTATAACCCTATAACCTACTTTTTTCGAAAATTGGTTGCTGCAAACCAGTGAAAACGGGAAGCCAAAGAATAGCAAGATCATCTATTCGTGCTATCAATAGGGTTTCAAAATAAGCTGAAGATATCATGACTCCGATCTTGAGAAAAGTGTTTTATCTACTGTTCGTGATCTTAATTCGTGGATAGAACCTTTTATCTAGATTGCAATTTATGAATTGGAAAAATCATGAACTGCTCACTGGCCCAAAGAGGAGACAGGAATGTTTGCATGTATAGACGCTTCTGCGCTTTATTTGAGTCATTTTAATTCTTACTCCATGTTCTTATTATACAGGAATCGTGATTTAGAGAAAAATTAGCTACTGGAAGTATCTAATAATGATGATGATGTTGTTATGAGCGTTAGATCATTTCGAAATTACCTTAGAGCGATTGAATGGCGTTGCGTTTTTATTGGCCTCATTTGGCTGCTGTGGATAGCAGAACAATAGTTCTTGAGATCTAATCTAGGAGCATTATAAAATTCCTATAGAATTAACTCAATACAAAACTTGTATAGACCTTGAAATCATGTCTAGCAAAAGTATGACGGTTACCTAGAAATTCCATGATTTGATTGTTGCCAATTATCGTTTCGTTATACAGTTTCGTAGTTGGTTTTGAGTTTTTGGGAAAGTGAAAAAAACAACAATTAAAGAAATTAGTCGATAGCGGAAGTTACTTCATTACCCCGGAGGATATATAGTGCATTTTATTTTGTAGGTCTTAGCCATATCATGCAATATCCCCAGGGAGAATTTACTTGCTCTCTAATTCCTCAAATAAACTATTGTTTGGAAGCAGGATATAGAATCATTCAACATATTCGAATGGTTTCCCACAAATTACGACTCCGTTATTTTTCAAAACGCAGTATTTTATTGGTCTCAAAAAATTTATGAAAACAGGGTTTTTTACTATATATTTGATTTTTATACATCACGCTGTACCCAATTATCCAATCTTTCGATGAAGCTTCCTAAAGCGCTTTCCTATATCTTCCGACGAACTCGGTTGCTTTCCGCATCTCCTTTATATTGTCGAAAGTTCTTGGCTTTCCTCGGTACATTTTTTCCTTAAGGGGTTTTCCCTAGGAAAAAATCACAGTCGGAGATAGGATAGGAGGCTGGAAAACCAGGGAAATATAGCGAATCACTCCATCTTGTTGTAACCAGACACGTACCATTAGAATCCTTTGTTAGAACTGAGAGAAAAAGTGGAAGACTTCTTTTTCTTCTTCCCCAGCGATATAATGATCAGCATTGACAGCAACAGCGACACTATTTCTTTGAAAGAAGTGACTGGGCTGTTCGGTAGGAGCGCTACACCAAACTGTAACTCGAGGTTGACAAAGACAACAAAAGAAAATTACCTTTGCCCGTGAAAAGAATGGCATTTACGTTACTTTCAAACATATTTTTTTCCCCCTCCACCGAAGATTATTTGATTGCGATTGGGATCATTCTATCGTAATGAATTATCTAGAAATTACTACCCTCGCTGTGTAGCCCGGCCACCAAGTAGTAGTACGAAGAACATCCCTGCCACAATCGGTAAACATTGTTATTCCGAATGGAAATGTGTATGTGCATATGAGGAGCCAAGGAACAATAAATCATTTTAATCGTGAAAACCAGGCAGTAAAACTGCTAAGAAGCTTGTCTTAGAGTCTTAGAGTAAATTTTATTATTCTCATAATGGATTTAGGTCTTGAAGCGTGTTAGAGAGTATCATTCCAAGATTGTACATCAGGAGATGCACTTGCCCAGCATTATTTCCTTGATTTGACTCAGCTACTTATTCCTGGCCGACATCTAGTCTCAATACAGATTCCCCTGCTACCAACGGACTTTGAATCACGATCTTCCATTACGACCACCTAGTGCTCTAAACTCTAAATCTCTAAAAATAAATATAAACAAAATACGTTTCCTTCTCTTTTATGAAAATTTTTCTTCATATACATAAAGTATGTATTTCGGGAACCAGTTCTTTCCCTCTCCAATACTTTTCAGGTGCTAACCCAGTTTCCTACTGAAGGTGTTTGACCAAATTCACAAATAAAAAAAAAAGAACTTTTGTCAAAAGGAAACCTCTTTCTTTATTTATACTCGACTCTGGGTAACTGGCAACCTGCATATATAAATGATAAAGTTCTGTGTTCGGAATAGTTGGCAAATATGATCCTGATCGGCCAATACAGCGCAAAATAGTTGAGGCCACAAGGATTACATGGTCTTCCAAATCTCTTTTTGCTCAAAACTGGCAAGTCCATCTCCCTTCCCCTATCTCTTATTTTCAACAAAAGTCTCGAAGAGAATCATTTTCCCGGCTTGTGGAAAGAGGCTCTCATCATCCCCATACACAAAAGTGGCGTACGATCGCCACTATCTGCTGGCCGAGAATTACCGTCCCATTCCCCTCCTCTCCTCCTGTTCTAGAATCCTGGAAAAATATGTCAGCGACTGGTTGTCCGCCCACTTTGGCCGATACATAGTGAAAGAGCAACTTGGCTTCGTTAAACGTAGGCCCACTGCCTCCAACTCGCTTGGCTTTACCTACTTTGCCGTCAAATGTCTAAATTCACGGCAAGAAGTGCATACCATTTACACTGACTTCGCTAAAGTCTTCGACACTGTAAATCACAAGATACTTCTTTCCAAACGCTCGCCTCTAAACGTTCCCATACCACTTGCATTATGGCTTGCCTCTTACCTTTCCAATCCACCCTGCCGCGTCTCTTTGGACGGCTGTATTTCCCACTCCTTCTAGTCAGATGAATGTAAGGAAATTGCTCTCCTTTTAAACAAGAAGAAGAAAATCATATTGGATTGAAATAATTCGGGAAGCACGAAAATGAAACCTTGAGGGCAAACCGAAATGATGTTCATATTCTATACGAACAGTCGGCATCTGATTTGGGTCTTACCAAACCAATGATTTTGTCGACTTTTTAATTTAACCACGGTTAAATCGCATTGAATTGGAAACTAATGATGGAAAAATTTCTTGCCCCTGATTATTAGTCGTGTTTACTATTAATCTACCCTCAATGATTGGAATTTTTTCATCATCACCAGTGGTGCAACCGCTACCCGGTCTAGGCCTCCTTAGTAAGGAACTCCAGACATCCCGGTTTTGCACCGAAGTCCACCAATTTGATATCTCTAAAACCTGTCTGACATTCTACCAATGCCATTGTTCCATCTGATGCAGAGTCTGTCACGTCTTCTTTTTCTACCATTGGTTAGAGACTTCCCGGGCTGGATCATCATACCCACATGGAAACAATATAGGATATGGAATCGTCCATAGGAGGATTCTTCTCTTGAACTTGGCTAAGAATTCGAAATTTTTCTTGTTAAGAAGGAGCGGGCTCATTGTTTTGTACAGTAAAAGCTTGCCCATATGGTGAGACGTTTCGAGTGGAACAGTTTTTCTGTTCTACTAACTGGTAACAATCATGAGCACATTTCACCGTCGTAGCTATTATTGGTTGTGATTTCGAAACTGCATTCTCTTTATTTATTATTCTCTATTGAAAGGTGCTATAGATAAATATCACCTAAACCAAGGTTCTCAGTCTGACTGGTCATCACACTCTTTCCATCCGCGTTAACAGGCAGAACATGCAAGGCGTTGATCAATTTGTTTAACTAGGAAGCGTCATTTCTTCCGACGGTGGCACTGAACATGATGTTCCTCGACACATTAACAGTGCTAGATTCTCCATTGTTACTTTGTCCATGTTAAGTTGAGACTCTTCCGTGCTACATTCTTGATTATTACATGGGAGTATCACATGGAAAGGAACCGAGACCCCCAAGCCTTCGTCAACATTTTTCTGCGTTGTGTCATCGGAGCACGCTGGCTCGATGAAATTTCGCACAATGAACTTCGTTGGGCCACAGAGCAGTTACCAATTGTTAATTAGAATGTAGCAGAAGATAGATCACACATTAAGGAAGAGCGATAATTGCATTGCTGGTCACACCGGTGAGTGATACCCACTGCTCCAACATGGTCGACGAGCGCGCATTAGAAACCCATGGCGCAGAATAGTGGAGGCGAAGTGCAAGCTTCTCGGGAAATCCTGGAGGCAGCTGAAGCAACTTTTTACAAATCATGAACGATGGGGCATAGGTGTGGTTGACGCGCGATTCTCTTTTCATGGATAACTGGCAACAATTTATATGTGTATACATATATGTATTTCGGGAGAAACTTGCTTCCTTCTTCGTTGAAGCACTGAACTTTCTCTGTCAAATGTCTTCAGAAAACTGTACCCCACAATGTGTACATTGCATAAGGTCATATAAAAAGTGACCTTACGTTTCAAAACCAGTTTTCAGACAGTTCTGTATTTTTTAGCCAGTTTTTTGTTACTGCGGAGGATAAAAAGAGAAAATTCGATCCACTCTTAGTACTATTTCTATTAGACAAGAAGGCTGTGCAGACGGTCAAAAAATGTATGCAGTTGATGGTACTGTAATATCGAATATATCATCAAAGCGGTGGTTCTAACGATTTCGTTCTGGCAACATCGACGTCAAGAATGAGGAACGTTGTGGTAGGCCAATTGCCGAAAATATCGAAAAAATTGCCTAAAAACTGAAGATAAGCCTGAAAATCATTTGGAATCATTTGCATGATTCAGGTCTCCAGAAAATGCTCGCTGCATGGATGCTACGTGAATTGACGAAAAAAAACATCTTTTTGAACGGAATGGATGCCTGCAATTCCTTGCTGACGAGTAGCAAAATCCACCCATTTTTGAAGTAGTTATCATGGTTAGCTAGCCTAAACAGTTGTCAACTTTGTTTATATTTATGATATTAAAAGCGCAGAAAGTTTTGCTATTGGTTTGGTGGTATTCCAAGGGGGTTACCCACTATGAATTACTTCCACCTGTCCATGACTCAATTCTAACCACTAGTTTTAACAACTGACCAACGTTAAAGTTGGCGATCGACCAGAAGCAGCCAGAATTGGCCACGATCTTGGGGATTGTGTTCTATCAACGCCAGGCAGCGCCCATCATTGAATAAATGGTAGAAGCTCCGAGAGCTTGGATGGGAGGTTCTCTAGTCTATGTATCAAGCGAGTATTATCTTTCCACTCGGAACCCATATTACCAATGAGTTGATAAAGTTTTTTACCAAAAGGGGTGAGAATTTATTAAAACCGAATTATAAAATTGACTTCAAAAGGACGAAAGTTACTGAACATAGCGGCGCATTTGAATCCTATGCTAAATTCATCTCCGAGATAAAGCAGAAAAACGCTCAAGATTTTTCACTTCATCCAATATTTAGAACGATTTTTTTTAGGTATTGTGTAGCATTTGATAAGAAAAGCGTTCCATCAGTTTTTATAAGACCATAATTATTCCGTCGTGATCCTACGTATTTCCAGTGTTTTGAAGATATTCTATTTTATCTTTGGTGGTGTCCGGATAGCTGAGTGGTTAGAGCGCAAGGCTGTCATAGCGGAAGGTCGCGGTTCAAATCTCACTGGTGGCAGTGGAATTTGTATCGTGATTTGACGTCGGATACCAGTCGACTCAGCTGTGAATGAGTACTTGAGTCAAATCAGGGTAATAATCTCGGGCGAGCGCAATGCTGACCACATTGCCTCCTAGTGTACCGTTACGGTCTTGAATGAAGTGCTCTAACACACTTCAAGGCCCTGATCCAACATGGATTGTTGCGCCAACGATTATTATTATTATTATCTTTTAAAGGATAGGTACCCAGACCGTTCAGGCCTGTTGAATGGTTGTGATGGATATCGGGGTGTGTGGAAGGACTCCTTTATCTCTTCGTTAATTTCGCTTACTACTTCACGAGGATCTGTTCTGCTACTTATAAGGTGCAAAATCATTCATTTGGCAGAATTCACTATTTGGATACATCCTTTTCTTCGTTCCTACTGGTTTCGCCTTTGTTCGTTATATTATTCTTCCTTGATTAAATTTAGATTAACCTTCATGCAATATCTTTCTACCCCCAGTCCATTTCCTCCTTTACTGGATTTTCTATTTTTGCACATTTTGTGACTGCCCGTAGTCAAATCGTTATTCTGTTCTTATTAGGTTCCTATAAAATATCTAGATTTCCTTTGCAGTTTTTTTTTGGTTTTTAATGCTTTCTTCTCGAATTTTACAACCAATGAACATTTATGCCTTCTGTTTGCTAGACGACATGGGTACTTGACTCGATCTCGTTCAATACAGCGTATGCAGAAACTATTCCTATCCTACCGTGATATGGTATGGAGGTCAGTTATCGTCAAAAATCTACTCTACTATTGTGAATTGTCCAGACCCCCTTCTTTTATGCGTAGCCTCCACAAAAGAGAATATTACAACTCAGTAAGTCCCTCAATGGATTCTCGTTACGTCGACTACGCTCCTAATTAATCAAATGGAAAATGTAGCTTTGGGTATACTTAGTTAGCAACTACTTGACTGTGAAATCGTGGAAGCGGATCGATGAATAAAAGCATAAACTTGAATTGCTTCAAGATTTTTAGCATCATCATCATCATCAACGGCGCCACAACCGGTATCCGGTCTAGACCTGCCTTAATAAGGAACGATTATAATATATATAGGCATATATTAATAACACCAAGTGCCAGTTATGCAGGTAGCAGCTTTCGCCGTTGCGCATGCTCTGTGTTCTTCTCTAAATAAAGTTATCATCATCATCAACGGCGCAACAACCGGTATCCGGTCTAGGCCTGCCTTAATAAGGAACTCCAGACATCCCGGTATTGTGCCGAGGTCCACCAATTCGATATCCCTAAAAGCTGTCTGGCGTCCTGGCCTACCCCATCGTTCCATCTCCGGCCGAGTCTGCTTTGTCTCCTTTTTCTACCATAGATATTGTCCTTATAGACTTTCCGGGCTGGATCATCTTCATCCAACGGATTAAGTGACCCGCCCACCATAACCTATTCGGCCGGATTTTATCTACAACCTGATAATCATGATATCGCTCATAGCTTTCGTCGTTATGTAGGCTACGTAATGGTCCATCCTCATGTAGGGGCCAAACATTCTTCGGAGGATTGTTCTCTCGAAGGCGCCAAAAGTTCGCAATTTTTCTTGCTAAGAACCCAAGTTTCCGAGGAATAGATGAGGACTGACAAGATCATTGCCTTGTACAGTAAGAGCTTTCACCCTATGGTGAGACGTTTCGAGTGGAAAAGTTTTTGTAAGCTGAAATAGGCTTTGTTGGTAGCCAACAACCGTGCGCAGATTTCATCATCGTAGCTGTTATCGGTTGTGATTTTCGACCCTAGATAGGAGAAATTATCAACGGTCTCAAAGTTGTAGTCTTCTATCATTATTCTTCCCGTTTAACCAGTGCGGTTTGATGCTGTTGGTTGGTTTTCGTTGCTGACGTTCCCACCATATATTTTGATGTGCAGTCCAAGATCTCGCGTCGATGGCCGCCTGCTCGATCTGGATGAAGGCAGTTTGTACGGCTCGGGTAGTTCTTCCCATGATGTTGATATCGTCAGCATAGGCCAGTAGTTGGGTGGACTTAAAGGGGATGGTACCTCTTGCATTTACCTCAGCATCACGGATCACTTTCCCGCGGAGCAGGTTAGAGAGGCCGTATGATAGGGCATCCCCTTGCCGTAGACCGTTGTTGATGTTGAATGGTCTTGAGAGTGATCCTGCTGCTTTTTTCTGGCCTTGCACAGTTGATGCCAATATTCCAACAGTTTTTCCATCACTTGCCGCACAGAGATCTGATCTGTTGCTGATTTGCCTGGAGTGAAGCCTCTTTGGCATGGGCCAATGATGTTCTAGCGTCTGGGACTATTCGGCCTAGCAAGATAGCGGAGAATATCTTATAGATGGTACTCAGCAACGTGATACCTCTATAATTGTTGCACTGTGTGATATCTCCCTTTTTATGTATGAGACAGATAATGCGTCTTTACCAGTTGTCAGGCATTGATCCGCTGTCCCACATCTTGAGCACAAGTTGATGAATAACTTGGTGTAATTGGTCGCCTCCATATTTATGCAATTCGGCTGTAATTCCATCGGCCCCTGGCGTCTTATGATTTTTTAGCCGATAAATTGCACAGATCGTTTCTCCTAAACTTGGTGGTGCCAGTATTTGTCCGTCGTCTTCAGTTGGCGGGACCTCCAACTTGCCGATGTTCTGGTTGTTAAGTAGCTCATCAAAGTACTCAACCCATCGCTCCATTCTGTCGGAAATCAGATTTCCCTCTTTGTCTCGCCAGGATGAACATCGAGGTGTGCAAGGCTTCATCTTGCTGACTTGCTAGTGAAACTTGCGCGCCTGTACTTTTCTAGTTCGCAGACCTGTTGGTTCTCCCAGGCTTCCTTTTTCCACCTGTGAAGTTGCTTCTCCGCTCGCGGAGTTCGTGAAAAGTCTCTGCACACGCCCGCGTTCTTTGAGAAAGCAGCATTGCTCGGTATGCAGCATTCTTCCGTTCCGTTGTTGGCTGGGGGCGTGAATGTTAATGAGGCATATATTTCTAAGTTTGTCTCGTTTTTAGGCGTGGGAGACTCGCCTTCATCCTCCTCCGTCTGCAGCTTTTTGTTAAGAAAGGGCTCCCAGCGGTCACCACGTGGAGGTGGTTTGGTAGTAGAGCTGTTGGTGTTGGTTCAGCAGGCGTTTCCCAGGTTTTATGCTCATTGTGGGTATCAATACACGTTTCTTCACCCTGGGACCTATACTACGCTTTGAACAGATTTTCGTTTTCGAAAAATACGAGTAAGTGAAAATATAACAGCATCTGATACCCATTGTATTAATTGTTCTATAAAATAAATTAAACTATTGATGAAATGATCATTTGAAATACTCACATTTTGTCCGTTGTTGACTACCCTTCTTGATATTTGTTTCCTGTTAACCACGCGATTTATTACAATGTTTACCCACCCTGAATTTTCAAGGTAAATAAACATATTTATCAATCCGGTGGAAAGACCCGAGGCATTGCTTGCCTGCATATTAGCAATTGCTACTTCTGAATTGACCTAGTTTCGTATGACAAGGCAGAGGCAAACTCATCAGACGCTGCCTCTTCCTTCTCTGGAGTAGCGTGATCGATGATGGCTACAAGTGCTGTTGGTTCCGAATATATGAATTCAATATTCCGACATGGGTATGAATTATAAGAATTGAAAATCGTCGAAAATCGAACCTTGTCTAATTTGAACCGAGACAACTGTATTTTTGTTTTGGGATTGAATGCATACAGGCTAGGAACTCATCGCCAGAAGGGCAACAGCAGGCACTTATTTTGAGGAGTGAATTACTCCTTCCGCTTAGCGCACCCTAAAACAAAAATAGAGCTTTTGGCTCAGCTTAGAGCAGCCAAGGTTTGAAGCGGACAACTTTCGGTCGTTATAATTCATGTTGGGTTTCTGAATGGCCATAAAGGCAAGTTCACTACCACGGTTAACAAGCACTCAGGGATTAAGTTTTTAATATTTAATGGGTTTAAGCAGATTCCTGCTAGTGTAAGACATAAATTTGGGCAGACATCTACAATTGTAATTTCATCCAATTTTTGTTGTATAATACGTTCTTGTATATATGCATATGTATTTGTGCAAAGTGCCTAATGTGCGTGTCGAACATTTTTTCAGAGCAGGATTACCAAATGAAAGTGAACGCTTAAAATGTTCTAAGAATTTCTGACTTGGGAAATAAATAAATTGACATTGCAGGGAAGCCTTTGGCAGTTCCAGAGATGTCTGAACTTAATCATCATTTCATATATATCCATAATTGTCCAGTTGAATAGGTCCCACTAGCTTCACTTTCACCGTTTATTAGATAGTAAATCGCGCGCGTCTATTAGATAGAATTGTCCTCGTCTTACTCATATGCGTGCGACTCTAATTGAATACACAATGACTATCTGACAAGTAGGCATCAGAACTTTAGGAGACATTGGACGTTCAAGTGTAATTGTACTCTAATAATTTCATTGAATAGGCTTCACCATAAAAGTAGGAAAATACGGATAATATAATAAGTATAGTTCGTATAATTCTAAACACAATTAGCATCCAAAACAACGAAATTAAAAATGATTACCAAACATTTTTCTTCCAGTCAACTACGGTAATCCGAATACTTCAGTAATAATTTAATAAGCGGCATTGCCATCTTCTCAGCGATGAGTTCCCGTAAAACCTTGAGATCTAATTAGAGAAAATTTGAAAACAGAATCTCAAACTAGTCGAAGGTTATCCCAGATACCTATACCGAAGCCTAATTATACTTCTGTCTTCACAATTCAAAAACAAATTTGGTAAAGATAACAACATATTTCCTATCTCATTCCCAAAATTACGGCGAACAGTTACATACGTAACCCGTGCACACCTGATGACCTAATAATTTATTTCCCGATCCCAAACCTTTGGAATCTGAGAAGAAAGTCAGATGCGGAACACCAAATTTCTGCCACAGTCATTCGTATGTACAATGAAAAGAAATAATTTTTATTATCTACGAATGAATATCTTTTCTTGGCGGTCAACATATTCCGTTTTCCGTAGAGATGAATTACAGTGCTTCTTTGCGGGATAGAAGGTCGTCCCAAATAACACAAAAGAGGAAGGTCTTATTATCTGAAAATAAGCACCCAAAGTTTTTATGACTTGAGAACCTGAGTTATAAGGTGAGATTTATGCGTACTTTTCTTCTTGTGCTTATCTTTTAGGTCGGTAATTCTAGCGGTCATCCAAATAATACGTTCTTATGAGGTAATCCAAAAGGTGCTCCAGGGTGGATCATATGAGAAGCATTTATAAGGCTTAAAAAGGTCAGGTGGTGCCTGGTAAAATATGATTCCTATATGTATATCAATGATCGAATTGAGACCTAGAACACCTTATGTATTGCTGCAAATGGATTTACCTGTATCTTGCATGTACTTAATTGCTTCCTGCTTAAACTCTTATTCATATAGGCTCCGGTGTATTTTTTATTACATCCCCCAATTATTCATATGCCGTGGTGTGTTGTCAGTATCCATGGTCTCAGTTAAGTTATGATGAGGCTTATTCTTGTATTCTTGATTCTTGTGAACACAGATTATAGGAACGGAGCCCTTTTAAGCCTAGATTAATTTTAATTATCATTAAAATCTATGGCTTCAGTGTCGTTAGCGATATCAACTAACAAGTGTGTAACTGCAGTATTAAAATGCATTCAAAGACAGCCCGTTTAGTAAATCACACTGAGTTTGTTTAATTTGTCTCTACTTGACTGAAAAACCAGTTTGCCCAATATTAAACTTCATTTGAAGAGACCTTGATTTCTATGGGGAGATAAGCTTATACGCACTTTGAGTGCACTTCCTATGCGGTAAACGTATTCATTCGATTAACTTTGTCAGAACGAGTAGTGGGTGTTGGACATACTGTTCAATATTCTTGTATTCGGTCTAGGGTGGTGTGGTTATTTTTGACAGTTTATTAGAAACAATACTAGAAATATCATCCCTTAAAAATCTGGTACGGAGACAAAACAGAAAAAAAAACACTTGCAACCAAAAAGGATATTCAAACTTTAAAAACCTTAAAAATCTACTCTATACCCTAGCCTAGGTGTCACTGGCTTCACCCTAAAATTAAAAGTCTATTTCAGGTCCCCAAAGAATTGTTTACTTATTTTCCACAGCCAAGGCTTAGGTAGAGTTTGACAATCGTAAAGAGAGTGTCTGAGGGTATTTCTCTCCTGTACCGAGCCTAGCGGCATGGTGCCCAATAGGCCAGTGCCCCATACAACCCGTTGTAATCTTGTACGCATTTGCGCACTTCCCGCCTCAAAAATTCTCGTGATAGGGTCTTGTCCTGGCAGAGTCACAGTTTTCTTGACTTAGCGCATGTGGTCGCCTTTCTGTATTTACAGTCAATGACTGTAAAGTATTGCGATCACTACTCACAGTCACGAGCCGTGAGACTATCAAGAACGAAACCTTGATTGGCCAGTCCATCAGCCTCCTCATTTCCCTTTATGCTCCTATGACAAGGAACTCAGAGAATGGTAACTTTCAGTATGCCGTCCAGACGGTTTAGCATATCTCCGCACTGCCACACCAGTCTAAAAGATGTTAACATTGAGTACAAAGCTTTAATGGCCGGTTATACCTCCGCTTCGAACACACTGACGAATCCTGGGAGACCGAGCGACTCAGCTGTACTGTGTCTATCCGAAAATACTCCCCCTCTGGTCACGCGGACTTTCTTTGTTCTATCGGTAAAGAATGTTGTGTCATAACCTCGCAATCCATCGCCGGTCTCCCAGTCTGCCCTGGTAGAAAAACTTAGTGAGCTTTTGCTCTTGAAGATGTGGTACTTCGCCTAGTATGTTACTACGATTGTGGGTCTTCACTGTCCAGCACCCGGAGTCACGTAGTATGTCAGCACTGCACACTGCCGTATATTTAATACACAGGCCCAAGGGGAGGAGGCGCACATTGATAGCATCTGTGTGGCTAGAATGTGGAGTTCCAATAACACCTGCACATGTGGTTCTTTGAATCCTATCTGCTTTGATGTTATTGTATTTTTTCGCCGGCCACCATCGAGTAGAACCGTCATCATAATATCACCTCGGCTTTGATTGCATTTTTGCCGTGTCCGCATCTTCCAATCCTCAGACCAACTTTGGCGCTACCTTCATATTTCCACTCATAAGGGAGTGAAATATCTTTGACACTAATATCACCAAGTCGTTGGAATACGTCAGTACTTTCACCATGCTCGAGTCCACTGTCAACCAAAGCACCGAAGACACGACACTACCCTTGGGCGTCCTTCTAATCACAGCTCTGGTCAAGTAACTACTTCCCAGATCAGATTGGATTATCCGTTTTCAGCATGGACACTATCCATTATCTTAAGCACCTCTCCAATCCTATTCTGATTTGAACCTCCTTGATTAATTTGGTATTCAGGTTGCTGAATGCTTTTTAATATATCCAGGAAGGTGGCGAAGGTATGCTACTTGTAGTATAACGACCGCTCAACGATGCTAATTATCTCATCAAGAGCGATTCCTGTAGATTTGTCTTTGGTGTAGACATGCTGGGATTTTTCGCGGATTCGTGATTGTGTATGCCCGCCTTTAGTATGAAAACCAAACACCCGCGTCTCCAGTAGGGTATCTGAAAGAAATACAGCTTGCACAAATCTCTTCAAGCAACGACACAATCCTTGCTTGCTGTTTTCGGAACAGAACTGACGCTATACCGCCTGAATTCGGAGATTTTTATGTAGAGAAGTTGTTTACAGTCCATTTCGGTGATTATCTCACACGTTTGGGGCTGCACAACCTCCAAGCGCACTTTGGCTCGCGGTTGTCCTCTATGGTGCGGACAAGGTGTCTAAAATAATAGCTGAAGCTTCGCCGTAAGTTTACCTCCAGGAGCCCTACGACCTTTTAAGAAAGGACATGCTCCTATGTTGCCTGGCTAAAATGTGAAGGATTCTCGCAGGCTAGTTGATGCTTTCATTGTACTCACAGTAATCCAGCCAGGATGTTGTTTCTAAAGAAGACCTCCCTGGTCAGTTTCGTGAGATTGGATAGATCTTCGTGCCACTATGGTGGAAGTATCGTTTTGCTTCTTCTTCTTTTTCTAAGCACGAATTCCTAACGGCGATTTCGGAAGCCTTTTCCAGAGTCCAGACCTTTGGCTCAAGTTTTGGTTTGTTTTGATGACTTCACCAAAATTCTTTCAGTCGAAACACCTGGAGCGGTTGGAAAACTTCACAGCGAGATTTACACTGAAAAGTATCCAACTGTGATCCGAGAAGGATCTCTGATTAGATATTGTCCAGTGTGTGAACGTTCTCGTTTAGTAGGGTCTTAGTAGAATCTGCCTCCCACAATCGCAATTCTTCTATATAGGGCTCATAAAAATCATCCACTATAGGCTGCTCTAACCTAGTGAAATATGATTGATTCTGATCTGTACAGTCAGGGGGTTGAATGCAGAATTAAGAAAAAGTGATTAGAATGAATAGAAAATGTCAAAATGTGATTAGAAGTCGGCAGTTCATTATTCCTCTAGAAGTTTGGTTTGGAGAATGCGCGTCATTACAATATTGGGTCGTATTTTCTCGTCAGAAAGTTGCCTCCATGCAAGTACCTTATTTCACCACACCTTCAAAAAGCTTGCCCAACTCTCGACTTCGGCCAGCTTGACATTCTGGCAGGCCGCTCGCTGTGAGGAAGAATTTCCATAGAGTGTTAAGCCATCTTATTTAACAGCGTAACGCCAACATGTCAGTTCTTAAAACTGAACAGACTTCTCTTTTCGGTAGAAATTTATTTCACTTTTGTTTGCGAATATAATGTCCAACTCTGCAAGGAAAATGGGGGGGGAGGGCTTTCTTTGGTTTTTCTAGCGGTCGTCAGTAATAAAGGCAGTCGGATCTCAGGGTTAAAATAAGACTTGGAGGAGTGTAGGAGCACATACTCCGCCTACCAATATAAAGCTGCCTCTTGCAACCCAATCCAATCTGGTATGGTTCTGGCGTAAGATATTGCGGTAGCACCAATCTTGTCTATGATGCATATATCGTTGCAAAGATTTCTATAGGATTCACTTCGAAAGTAGTGTAGAAATAGAATTTCTGGACGACTTCTCAAAAATTGAGGTAGAACTTTATTTCCCAGTTAACATCTAGTTTGGTCCTGAAAATTTGGTACCAGTAACAGTGTGGCCATTGTTTAAACTCTCCTATTCTCGACAGAACACGGATTCGAAGTCGTATGGAACACCTTTTATCCTCGCAACAGCTACTTTGAACGGAAAATTCAATGTCGATTTACATACTTTCGCGGAGCATTCATACATGGTAGGACCGTAGGGAGGAACTCCCGGCCTATAATGAATAGAAATCCTTTTATATTACAAAAATATATATATCGACTTTTGTTAAAGTTTCTATTGCTGGTCCCCGAGAAAACTGACGGTCCGTTGGCAATTACCTCCTTGCTTTCCCCCCAATAGGCCTGGTCGCGGTGAAATCTAAGCCGGAAAATGCAAAAATTTTTGGCATTTGAAGATGTAAATCGATTGCGTGGCATACCGCTTTCTGCTGCGCATTCTTGGGTATCAATCGTTTCTAATGACCGTATTTGACCAGTGCGACAAATTTGCTGTTTTATTTCACAATATATTTTGATAACACCGACAAGGAATTTATTAAAGTTTTCTGAATAATTCCGAAGAAACAACTAATTATTAAAAATTAGGCGATGACGGCTTTACGGTTTCTTACCAGAGCAGAGGCAAATCGTCTGACGCTGCATCACCTCTGCCCTGGGAGCAGCGGCTCGCAGACGTTGAGTGCTCCTTTATATAATTCGCAGAACACGACTACGAATTATATTGAGCGCAAATCCGCCTTATTGACTAGAGCTTGGCTAGACCTGAAAATATTTTTTTGAGAATCCAAATCGTAGTCTGTCCTTGTCTTCAACATATTGTCTAACTGTCCTGCTGCAGCAAAATTTGTAGAGAAAAAGGACATTCGAACACAAACCCGATATTAGTGGTCTAGTTGATTGGAAAGCGAAACTAGCGGTGGGGTCCATTATCATAGCAAGAACAACGAATCTTATTTGATAAGTGGAGACTTCGGGAATTATCTCGCGCATCCGATCAACAACTTTCGTTCCTATCTATTGCCGTTGCCCTTCGACTTTCTCCGTAAATAATATATTCTTATTTTGAGAATGATGGGGTCCTAAGTCCGCATCAACTTAATGCTGGACCGATGCGCCAACCAAATTCATCATTTAAAATAGTATCAGGCCATCGTACTCCGATGATATGACGCAGACGGGTGTTGAAAAAGCCATTGGTGGTGACTTTCCATGGGCTACTTCACTAGTAAGTAACAGCCTCAGCTTGATCTTGGTGTTGAGAGAACTCCATTCCCAGATTTTTGATAGGGCAGCGAAAACAGATCCAGCGCTATTAATGCGTCGGGCAACATCCAGTTCGGTGCCACCATCAGTAGAAACCATTTTTTCTAGATATGCAGGTCGATTTATGCCTCGGATGCTCTGCCCATTAAGGCAGATAGGGAGAGTGCGATGTCCCGACATACTGACTTTGGTTTTGTTGGTGTTTGTCTCCAGTCCAACTCTACTTGCATTTTTTTCCAAATTCAAAGTCATTTGGCCAGGGTTCACGACCCAGTAAGAGAGAAAACAGATGTCATCGGTGTAGTCGAAGTATTTGAAAAGAGATGTCATCGTTTATTGAATTCGGCCACGTCCGCGGGACAAGGCAGCATAAAGAGCGCCACCGATAGCAAGAAGAAATTATATCAGGGACAAGATGCTACCTGGCCGATTCAACTTTGGACCTAAAATTCCTCGGAGATTGTGCTCGGCGCAACTGATTCATAGCATTTTGTATTTATTTCCCTGTTCTCGCTGTATAAAGCCTTCTCGAAATCGGTGAAGCAAATCTGAACTCGTGCTCTGTTCCCAAAATGATCTGTAGGGTGCTGATGTGTCCCGAAGGATTGAGAGCGGAAACCAGCCTGTACTCTGTCGATCAAGCTGTTCTATGATGCATTCCTTTCGAAACGGGTGCGCTTTTTGGAACCTTAACGATCATCACTAATTCCGGAATTAGGAGCTGGTGGAAGACCGCTAGGGCTTGAGGCTTTAATG
The DNA here is from genome assembly GCF_905115235.1 of Hermetia illucens. Classification (NCBI taxonomy): domain Eukaryota; kingdom Metazoa; phylum Arthropoda; class Insecta; order Diptera; family Stratiomyidae; genus Hermetia; species Hermetia illucens. Next base: position 132,039,483 of record NC_051851.1, read on the forward strand.
CGTTTGAATGCATTGATGGCCGAGGCAAATTCTCTTTTACTTGGAGAAACAGTCTGTCGCATGTTACGGACACTAGCCATCTCATTCACAAAGTGTGCACCACCGGATGTGGTACGATTAAGAATCGTGGTGAACTGTTCCTTCCACTTCTTCATCTGCTCTTCACCGTGTACAGTCGACAGTTAATGTCCTTCACAGGATCATCAAACGATTTACGACTTCATGCAATTTCTTTCGTAATGCAGTATACATTTCTGAGATCATTCCGTTTTGTGGCATCTTCCGCTTCCCGTACCAGCGCAATAACAAATTTGCTTGTGTCATGGCCTGTCATCCTGAACTTTTCCGGATTTCGCACGGTATAGGAGTTCGAGAACGTTATGTCCGGCATCACTCGCAGTGGTCAATAGATTCCGCGATCGGGACATGGCCGACAACCTGTGCAGCACCCGAGATAAGAGCATTTTTGATGGCGGCTCAATGTTTTTCGATATTCTCAGGCGGATTACTCAATGTATCTGTCGTACAGTCAGCAAGATAGTTCTCCCACTCTTTACCTGGACGGAATCTGTTTGAAACTGACTCTCAGGTCAAGAGCGCACATCTGGCGGTAGTTGCTAGAACCACCCCGACACCGGACCTGCATCTGTTACCACTCGGCTTTTCAGAGTACAAAACCGCATTGCCATTAGTGTGGCAGAGTCCCATCATTTTCCCATTCGCTTATCCCCAGAATATCTACCTTGTACCATTGATATTTGCGGTTAACTTGGAGAAAGCGAGTATTTTTGGGGACCCTCGATACCCTTGTCGAGGAGGGTGCGCAAATTCCGGAAACCAAAGATAGTGCGTGAAGTCAGTCCCTATTCGAGGCGTTATTGACGTTTCAGTAGGAATAGGGTTTCGAAATTTGCAGGATGCTAGCTCACAACTTTTTATCTCTTTTAGTCGCCTTTTACGACAAGTAGGGTGGAGTTTGAGTGAATTTTTCAACCCCAACTCACAGAGTACAGTTTGGTCAACTCTCTGCTAAAGATCGGTTAACATTGCACTTTCAAAAGTTTGAAAAGGTCGTTATGGCGTCAACTTCTGTGCAAGTAGGTTTTGCTCGAAAGCAATAATAAGACTAGTTCTCTAGATTATAATCATCAACACCCTTCCAGTGTTTTTGTTGCTTGGTCGATACAACTTCACTTCTGGTTTTCTACCCTTAAAACATTGTCCCTGATTCATCTAAAAATGATGCCGCTCATACGAATGAAATGAATACAATAAAGAGTTCATGAAGCTTTGACTTGTTGCAGAGTAATAATTGTTAAGATCTCCAAGTTGTTCCTAGGCAGCAGATGTACTTCAGAGGTAAATCACTGAGTATATCATTTTTCAACTTAACTCTGCAACGGATGGCTGTCTTTCACTTTGTGCATTAAAAATAACAGAAATTGGAATTCATTTTGCCTAAAACATTTTTCTACCAATAAAAACATGTGATTAACGAAAAGACATAATTATAACTATGATAAGATCGCTTCCCTATCTTTTGATCTTGTTGGTCTCATCTTAGGAATCATTTGATCCAGACTCCTCACTAGTTCTTAACTGTCCCAAGTAGAATATTATTTTTGGAATTATACATATCTGAGCGATCATCTGATGAACTCTGTGTTGAATTTATGTTGTGTTTAACGTTTTAAAGTCATGAATTTTGGATTAGATGGAGCTTAAGCGAAACCACGGAAACCTTATCTGGTTTCCATGTTTTTGTATCTCTAAAGCCATCATAAAGCTACCTTGAAGTATGGTTCAAGTTATTAGTGGCTAAAATGTGCATTCTTGTTCCATAGAAGCCTCTTTAAGTATTTTTTTATTATGGATTTTATTTCTATTTTCAGCCATTCTCATGCACTTCTTTTTCTTGGCGGCATTCTTCTGGCTTAACACAATGTGTTTTAATATTTGGTGGACATTCCGGTAAGTTTATTGATCTACTAAACGTTCGTCTAAGTATACAGAATTTGACAAGTTCCGACTTCCAAATTTTCCACATCTTTGATGTGGCAGAACGAAAAATTGAAACATGTACACCTACTTCATTAAAACTTTCGTAAATACTTTAGTTAAAAGCTATCTGAGTTAGCTTCAGGCAAAAAAGAATCTAAATTTTCGCGAGAAACATTCGAATGATTATAAACTGTGGTCTAAAAATAGCACTGCGAACATCAAATTTAGTCTCGAAAAAATGTATGAGAATCATGATTTTTTGATGGATTATTGCGATAGGATTTTTGTTTATTTTGGACGATATTGATGGTATTCAGCTTAGATATAACATTTTTCAATAGATTTTCTTGAAAAGATATTTTGGGATCCCGGCAACTGAAGCAAATAAAGCCAAAATTCATAAATTTCTGGAGGCTTGATGCTAAATATCAAAAATGTTTGTAAAAAAAATGGATTGGCGCCATATATCTTTGAATTTTATGTCGTTTTCTTCTTTTGATATTCCTAATTATAATTTGGCTGAAGGCGATAATAAACAGAAGATTTGAATTCAGAATTTGACAGATGGTTGACATTATATCGCGTAAAGTTTTCAAGTTTGTGTCAAATAAATTTTTGATTTTATAAACAGAATATAATAAAATACGATTTGAAATTTCAAATCTCAGGCGAGAAATGTGTTTTCTGCGAATTCAGGGTGGAATGCCTTGAAAAAAGGCGGTCCATCAGACGAATATAAATTCGTATAACCGTAGGTTTCACATAATTGTCACTCATTGGCGTTTTAGACAGAAATTAATGATTAGCTGTCAAAATTACATTTGAGATCTGTTTCAATAACAACTCAGTATTCAGCCACATTCATTATTCTGCTGGGAAAGGAATTTACCTCTCTTCTGAGTGCCTCCAAATGTTTCGCAATTATACATCTGGAGGAAGCAAACCGTAGCAAACTTCCGAATACAAAGTTTGTTACTGAATAACGGTCAAATAATGTCTCTTGGCCGAAATCAGTGAGTGTTTTTTATCTTATCTACGAATATTTCATGGTGGCAACTATAGTTCAACTCCTGCCAAGTTAACATTCGTGGTCTCCTGTAGGACAAGAAGCACAAGAAATCCGGAATATTCATACACTATGTTCCTTGGTGCAAGAAATAAGAGCGAGTTTTCCCGCACCCGTCTAGACTGCATATCTACTCTGTGGCCGATCTTCCGTCTCGCATAAGACAAACTTTTCGAAAAAGATTCACCAAGAACTCAGGCTTATATATTTCAGGCACTGCATTTTGGATTCGTTGACAAATTTAGTGGATCATATTTTTTTTCAGCCCCGCTGTGTCCAACTTCTAGTGGCTTTGTAGGCTTTGGTAGCTTTTTCCGCTGGGCGGAAAATATTCCTTTCCTTGAGATTGGTCTCTGAGATTTTGCCAATTTTTTTGGAAGAATCATCCACATCTGGAGCCTCTTTGTGTGGTGCCGGGAAAGCGGTTTAGAACGTATATCTGGGACTTTTGCAAAATGGAAATGAAAGGTACTCTTCAAAAAACCTCAACAATTTTCAAAATCCTGCTGGAATATTGAAGCATGGAACTGCTGAGTATCAATATACTTATGCTCTGCACATCTGCTGCAGATGGTGAATTTCAGAATTTTGGGAGACTGTCACTGTAAGAAATTGTGCTACTCTACCAGCCATGTGTTTGACCTCAGTTTACTCCCTAAAGGCGTGGATATTGAATGCTGTCCACTGATTCGAATGTGGGTGTGGATCTATAAAAAAAATACTGCATTAGACCAGTACAGGACAATAAAGAGAGAAAGCTTCAGGCCTTTGAAGTTTATGGACATTTTGCACGGTAATGGGGAGTTTATTTCAGGCCCAGATGTCTCGAATAACCGCCTGAGAATACTGATGGGCATTGAGCAGCCGTTGAAAATATTCTTTCCTCGGGTCCTACCGTAGTTAGTCACGCACATGGGGGGGTTGCCAGACCTGGCTGACTACGGAATTATGAAAGCGGGTCGATGAACGGAGGAGATTGAAAGCTCTATTGCTCGCGGCGAGTGATAGGTATATGACACGCTCGAGCTCCGATACCGTGCGAAATCGTGGGAAGTTCAACGTAGTTTGCAAAGAGGAACTTTTTATTGCGATGGCTAGGAAGGCAGTAACTACTAACTGATAGCAATAATTTCAGAACTGCATATATACCGCATCACGAAAAAATATGGTCGGAAATCTTTCGATGGTCATATGAGGGATGTTAACAGTTGACTTCTCATCTACGATAACGAGCCGTTGACGAGGCAGAAGAAATACTTTACCACACTTCTTATTCGTATCACGTCCGGCGAAGTTCCGTCTCTTGTGGATGAAATGCCTAGCCACCGCAATATGCGGATAAAACCTGCTCCTCTAAGAAGAGAAGGGAAATCATCTCGATCATCAATCCATCTAGACGGAGTAAAGCCGCTAGGCTTCATGGTCTTCCCACAGAGTTACTCATTGCTGCATCTGCAGATCTGCTACTTTCACTCTTACGCGAAATTTTGATCTTCGCCGCGCAACTAATAGCTATTCGGAGTTGAGTTTTATTGGTGTCCGGAATGTAGAGGCTTTAGCAAAACTAGATTGCCTCACGTCTTTTTGCTAGTAATTGTCGATATCTTTACGAATTTTATTAATTATTTTCTTTTAAGCTGGCTAAGTGTTGAAGAATCAGATTTGGACTACGGTCATGAACCTTTATTTTTTTATGGATGCGTGGAATAATATGGGTTTTCCTAGCCTAGTAAGGATATTTCAGGCAGGCAGACGAATTGTGGGTGAGATGACGGAGGCCATTGTTATTCCCTCACCTCAAAATCGATCATTACATTTCAGTGGTGGTGGTCGATATCCAGCTAAACTTTAAAGGACACTTGGAGTATGCATTAGAGAAGAGAGGAAATACTAGTTCATCTTTAGTAAAAGTGGTGACTAATGCCGAGCAGCCAGATTATAGTCGCTGCCTACTCATCGCATGGGCAGTAAAGTTCAACCTGTCACACTGGGCTGTTGTTGACCAATTGCTCTGACAGTGTGCGTCGCGTATTAGATACCATCGAATGATATATGTCATCGTGGGAATGATTTCTATGTGTCTGGTAGCGAACGGGTCATACTATCTACATCAGCGATGCGAGGTGAATTCGTCCGAAGTGACTTTGGAGTTGCTATAAAGCACTGCAATGGAGTTGCACAAAAGCTGGTTGTAACGATGGTACAGTTTCAAAATGAACCCAGAGAATAATCCCGTCTACTTAGGAATGGGTTCAGCGGAAACTGAAGGATTACATATGGGATACAATATTTATAGGAAATATTTGTATCATTTCAGATCCTCCTCCACTTGTCCGATTTAGGAATGGTATTTCTTGCTTTGCCGGAGGTTGGGTGTAACAGTCATTACATGAAATTTGATTGATATAATAATTTAAATTTCGAAATGCTTCCTCAATTCTTGTCAACTGATAAATCCGAATGAATGAAAGTCAAACATGCGGAATTGTTGCAACGATTGGCTTTTGCAATCGGCAGACGGAGTGAACTAGTTATTTTCATCCTACCAACCAGGACAATATCGTGAAACAAATTAGTTTCCGGTTTTCGAGCTTATCTTCTTCAATATGCAGAGCTCGGTTTTTTCGGGTGACCCTTGTGTGGTTTTTTGCGTCGCCACACCACCGCAATTCATCTTCGCTTTACTTTCGACTTGTGCATTGTTTTCCATTTTACTGACACCTGAACTAATTATTCTTCAAAAAAATCCAAATATTAGTCTATCACACTGTTTCAGTCAGTCATATTGATTTTTCAGATGCAATTGTCAAATTTTTGTTGATCCTAACTTCTGATATTGTCAATTTGCCACTGATGTAGGGTTATCATTTACGCAGTGGCATTTCTGATCAACTGACCGTCTGCTTCAATAATTTTGGTTGGGACAACATTAGTAACTGCCGAAACAACCAAAAGACCAGCCGAAGCATGCTGGCTTCATGCACTAGAAGGTGATTTGAGACCCTCTGGACTCCATCCAGGCCAGCCCTTTGAACGAACAAAATGGCGGGATCGATTAAGACAACAAGATCGTGTTTATAAACGGGACAAGAAGAAAAAAAAGAATAATACCTGGCGCTTTACTGGTTTTGTAGTTTTACATAAATAACTCTCATCTTCCTGGATTAGATTAGACAAAGTGGGGGACTATCGTTCCAAACGGGCAGGTGACTTAAGGTCACTTAAATGCCCTTTAATGTATATATATATATAGTGTCCGGATAGCTGAGTGGTTAGAGCACAAGGCTGTCGTACGGAAGGTCGCGGTTCAAATCTCGCTGGCGACAGTGGGATTTGTAACGTGATTTGACGTCGGATACCAGTCGACTCACCTGTGAATGAGTACCTGAGTCAAATCAGGGTAATAATCTCGGGCGAGCGTAATGCTGACCACATTGCCTCCTACAGTGTTCTGTAGTGTACCGTTACGGTCTTGAATGAAGTGCTCTAACACACTTCAAGGCCCTGATCCAATATGGATTGTTGTGCCAACGATTATTCCCTGGCGTACCAGGTTTATCCTCACCTGAGTTGCAAACGCAGAGCTGCATGCGACCAGGCGCGTGTCATGGGTTGCGGATAATGACATGACCCACCGGGTCAGCTACGAATATCGCAAGTTAATCTTGTAAATAAGTAGCCGCGGACAAGCAGAACGTTTCCCTTTGTGTTCGTCCTCCCTTACCGATTCTTCCCGTTCAGGGGGAGTAAACCTCCTTAACAAATCCGTAATCCGGGGTGAAGGGATCGACGCGCCTATCGGATGAATTGCAGTGACGTTACACTGTATTTCAGCGGCTCCCCTCCAAATACCTTCCCTACCTTTGGAGGTAACCATGGGGCATTGCAACATTGGGGCTCTGTTGCAGGGCTGACTGGTTCCCCATTACTCGTGGGAATAAAATTGGGGACTTTGGTTTAAATTCTTTAAATGGGACCCCAGGGACACGAAGACAGTACCCAACACGGTTAAGGGTCGTTCAACAACATCAGAGCGGCTCTTCGCCCTTGGATGTTTTGGCGGTTATGCCGTCAACCACCAGGGACGGGAGACCTAGGCGTCGTATGGTTTGGACGAACCAACTTAACGAATTTATCGTCCGCGCCTATTACCGTGTCACGGATTTGGAACGGAATCCATCAGGGTACAGACATCGACTACATGACGCGTTCATAACCCGATTTCCGGAGCTAAGTCATGTTCCGGAACAGAACGTCGTCAACCAGTACCGAGTGATCGTGAATAACAACCGAGTTGCCTTACCAACTAGGCAACAAATCTTCCAAGAGGTTTCACTTGAGCTCGGGCTGGAGTCATCAAATTACCGGACTAGTCAAAGGAGTAACACAAGTACTCCACCTGTAAGGCACTCCATGAATCCAGTAGTCAGGAGAAGCTTAGTAACTGGGGATGTCGACCCAATTTATAATGAGGCTTTGGCCGCATTCCAGGTCGCATTCACAGAGTATGCTGAGATTCTCCCAGACGCTAGGCCAAGGATCCCAAAACTGAAGTTTACTTCGGCAACTACTAACATCATTGCTGCCGTTGACAGAATTTTGGCTGATCGTTTGGCTAGCGAGATTACTGCTACAGAGGTTCACAGCCTGATCTACGTTGCAGCTGCCACGGTTATTCGTCTCCATAACGAACATCTTAGAGCGAATAACAGAGGTATGCGCAGAAGGACTTTACCGTTCTGGGTGTTTCGACTCAACAAAAGAGTCGAAAAGTTGAGAAAGGAAATTGGTCGTGTGACGCAAGCACTCCTTGGAAATCCATCACTAAGAGTGCACAGATGCGTTGCGAACATCATTGGAAACTACCATCTGTCCAATGATATGCGGAAATGAAACGAATAGTCTTTTCAGACCGCGGTAAAAATTCTCTCTGACTTTGCTCTCTTTACGTTTAAATCCAACTGTGTTCCGTCTCCTATCAATAATCTTATAGCCAATCTATTTCGATTCCTTAACTGCTAATATTCCTAATTTCTAGCTACTGTTAGGTGATCCAAGATTCTACAATCCAAGGATATAGTCTATTGTTCCTTTAGGCGTCGTTCCCGTGGTGTCAACCCAGTCTCTAGCTTTTTATTCTACCGTTCTGCCTTTTATGGATGCCGGATTTCAAGCCCATTCTGAAAGGTTGTTGCAGCTCAAATCGTGGATATCACATATTGACGAAGATAAGATTCAGTTACAGAGCCTGAGATGTTTATTTCTAGATGGCATATCTCGAGATTTAGATTGTTCCTCGATCAAAAATTGCGGTCTTTGCTACTCTTGATCGCGACTTGATATGTTACACAAAGTGGAAATGGCGAAGGGCGCCACATTGGTATCTTATGATTTGTGCATCAAAGTTCGCCAAATCATCTTTCACGCTAGCGTTATTTATACAGTAGATTTTTCCGAGCTTATACTATGTCTCCTTGGAAGTACACATTCGTTTCAATTAAAAAGAAGGTTTGATCTTTCCGTTCGCGCCGATTTTGAATTTTTCTATACGGATAGGAGGTTGCCTCCTTCCTCGAATAGAACATTTGGCTTTTTTGATATTTCCTTACATCGAAGAGGGTGACTTTTTATCTAGGCCTTCTAACTGATATCCTTTGTTGAAAGAACTCTCTGATATATTCCTGTCCAAACTCAAGTCGGAAGGCCACTATCATACTGCAATACGAGTTGGGTGGGTAATATCTCAGAAAGAAGGTGGGGTGGAAATTGTGCTCCATTTATTGGCGAGTAACTGGTAGTCCTTTAAGTGAATAATTTAAGGTGGTCGTCTACTTTCGACCTTTTTTGGGATTTTGCATATTTCGAATCTTGATTTGTCAGAAGGATTGACTCTTCAATTGTCGGCAAACCATACACAACTCTCTAGATGAAGGAGGAGAGCTCTAGTTTTGTTATGTTCCATTTTTACAACGTTTATTAGTCCAAGATCAAAGTTGATTTTTTCCAAATTTTCAGAAATTTCAAAATCTGCTTCGGGAAAACATTGCATAATTTTTCAATTTGATGAGTTGTCTCAAATCAAAAAATGACCGAAGTGTTGGCCTATGGCGCTTCTGAAATGACGAGGTCAAGGACATTTCAAGGTAGCAGGAGCGGCTATTATTAATTTTTAAAAATGAATTTATTAGCACGAAGGATATTAAAAAGTTCCTTCACAATTAATTCCGGAAAGTTGTCCTGAATTTTCGGCTCTAAGGTAGAAAACCCCTCCATCTTTCAATATAGTCGGCCACTATTTGTTGTATTTTTGGAATCTGGATTTAGTGACTTTTCCTATACATATCGATTGCAAACCTATTGCGGGAACAAGAGAATGGCATGAAAAATGTGTTAATTGTGATGTGAAACATCACACTCTTAACTCTAATGTAAACTAGTCGGACATTGTGCACCATTACACATGCAAAAGTTCGTGTTGAATTCAAACTATCTTTTCTACTAAGAACGAAATGGCCTTTCCTTATTCGAAAAAGTCAATTACTTTTCCGAAAGCTATCGAAGTAATCTGTGAAGGGATGGGACTTGAATTGGTTTAAAATACATAAAATCTTTTGTTCGACAACAAAAGATCTCGTAAATCTTCCTAATTGGAATACAAACAATGCCCCCAATACACGCGAATATTGCAAATTACAGGAAAAGCTCGTTGATTGCAGTGACCCCCATCATAAAATTATATGTTCATGCCTCTGTATCTTCTTTTCCTTATTTTTTGTTTCCCACTTCCATTGGTCCGAGTCCTTGCCATAAATCCTAATGACTGTTTGTATGTATGTGATTCTGTAGTAGCAATCATTAATCCCCTTGTTTGGGTTGACTGCACTACTCCATGTAATCACCCTTAAAATATATGAAAAAAAAAACAGGAGCGGAGGGAAGCAGCAACAGCAGAAATCGGAATGCACATAGAAAAAGAAACCGTTTCCTGTGGTCCCATTTCGACTTTTGACTGTAGAAATAGGGTTACTTGTATGACTAGACTTACCACTGTATGGTTTCCTTCAGGACTATAATTTGCTTCAGTTTTACAAATGGTTTTATTTTTTTTTTCGAGACTTTTTTTTTAATCCTGGACTGCCCGTAGGTTTTGCACTCATCATCATGTAGGCGATTAGTTTTGCATTTATTATGGCTCCATTATCATATGTTTTAGGTAATGAATGTTTTTTTGGGTGGGACTTGCCACAAGGGACTAAAAATGTCTGTCAGTTTTGGGAGCGGATAGATATGCGGGTGTTATAAAAGGGGAGAATAATATATTATTTCAGGAAATTCGTTTGGGGTGGGGGGCGTTGAAATTACAGTGTGTTGCAAATATTTGGATTACTACTTTGTTGCATTCTATGAAGGGGTTTGCGTGAAGCAATCTGACGAAAACGTACATAATTCTGGCAAAAACACTCGGGGAAATCGCATCACGATAATGCTTCCCCTTACTCCTGGTTGTTCGTTCAGCCCAAAGCTTGACGCTTTAGGTATGAAACGTTTTGTGGGTCTCTTATCTAAGTATATTTCGATGCAGGGTGGTTCCATTTGTATAAAAGTGCGCATTAAGTATATCACGATGTGTTCACTTAAGTATAATTCTCACATTCAAAGCGTGGTGCCTTCGGATTTATACGAAGGAGGTTCGTTTAATCTACTGTGACTTTGTTGATTGTAGCTGAGTTTCCATCAAACTTTCCAGTATTGTTCTCAATTTGTGGGCTATATCAATGTAAGAGTGAATTCAGGAAAAGATTTACAGTAAATTTTCAAAGTCTAGTAACGTACTATCTTCATTTGAGTAAATATCAGATTTTTTTAGTTGAAAACAGGTTCTTGAATTGAGTAGCCACTTTTTAATCCTCGTACTCTCCTGATTTGAGCCTATGCACAAAATAGGACCTGCTTCGGAAAGTACCATTCGGGGTCTTTCATTTTATACCCCAAATGCTTTGTTTTTATACTTTCTTCTTCAGCGTAGCAGGGTTGGTTCAACCAAGTAGATGCGACAATTTTCCTAGTCATAGCGCAAATTACATGATCATACCATCGTAGATGTCTTTCTCGCAATTTTTCTATAATGGCTTTTGGATGTTGGATACCCTCATTTCGAATGTGATTATTGTGTGTTACTCCAGCACAACAAATCTTTGTCGCCGCAATCGATCAATTTTTTTTATAGTAGGCCAGCGCTCGGGATCATCGAGGGCTGACGACACTATGGTACACATTGAATTTGGGAGGTTCTTTGCTTGCTTTCAATCGACAATGACATTTTCTCTCAAATATCTCGATTGCGTTGATGACATCTGTTTGCTCACTCATCGGGTCATAGACCTTGGCCAAATGGTTCTGGATTTAGAAGGAAAGACAAGTAGAGTTGGACTGAAGATAAAGCCCAACAAAATCGAAGTTCTCAGCCTGAAAAGTCATCGCATTCTCCCTATCTGCATTAATTCTTCTTCCTGTGGAATCTGTAGCAACCGATTTCTTATATGATCCGCAAGAAGCATTCTTTTGTGCAATTTATCCAGTCGGAAAAACCACCTGGTTGAAATTCATCATTCGCATCGCGTTTCGTTTACTGGACCTTGACCAACAATATTGCTACAAAAGTGTCTTCTCGCTGGTAATTTCACTAGCGACATAAAAATCACCATACCCATGATTTGTTTTATTTCACTTTTTGTTATTCGTAGTTGTGGTCCTAACTTCATGCACGGTTTGATCAAAAACGAACGAGAAGTTGGATCAAGTTTCAAAGAAAAGGTGAATTCAATGTCAAATGCAACCTTGTGTGTAACAAGAACAGTAACCAGATACATTTTTTACCTTTAATTCTTTCTTTATCTTCAAAATGAAAAAAGCTTCAAATCAATGTTATTTTCTTTCTAAGAAATGGCACTACCGAATGCGCTCTGAGTGTGCAAAAGCCCCTATGGAACTATGGAAAGGCTATGAGGAAAATAAGAACGAATGCATTTGATCACCTTGAAAAATATTGACGCTGTTTGTTTACCTAGCATTTGGCTGGTTCGCTCTCGCTGGCAAACTGCCAGACCTACAGTTTTTAAGCTTGTGTGTGAAACAAAACCTTATTAAAATCGATTCGATGTCTGTCCGTCCGTCTATCCGTCTGTCTGTCATACCCGTTTCTGGCTGGCCTCATTGTCACGAAAGCTGGTGAGACCGTGTGGTCTGTGGATCCTTTTACATTCAGTATGTGGCGCCATTTGGTGTTGAGTTCAAGATGAGGCTCGACATGCATGCGAAAGGGGGGTGCAAAATTTCTTTTTACAGAATGTGACCATATGAAATTCATGAAACTATTCAACCGAAAAATTTGAGAAAAACTTAAATGAAATCTAGACCTCCAAATACATCCCGTTTCCATATCTGCACAAATGAAGTTAATAATAGTATATAAGCATATTTTCGAAATTTTGCCCAAAACCCCCCATAAGTTCATGCTAGAAGTACAAAATGGTGGTTGGCACGTGTTTATCCTCCTCACTCCCGACCTATATATAGACCCTTTGCCCATTTCTCTGTACATTTTAATTTAATACACAAAAAAGGCAACCTAGACCTGCAAGAACTTTGCTGATAATAGTAAGATTTCGTCCAAACTTACCATTATCCTACTTTATGTTATTTACATAGCATGCTTACCCCAAACCCCAAAGAAGAACTTATTACTATACTAAACAAAATAAATGGTAAGGTCAGAGAATGATAAACAACTTATACTTGAAGTTATTTTACTGAAATAATACTAATGGTAAATACCATCTAATCTCTCTTTCCCATAACAGATTGGAGAAAAAAATGTATTCAAATCATTAAAAGTAAACGTTTCATAACAATTAATAATATCAGGGCATCCACCGTAGCGAACGTGTCATGAAATGAACAATGGTTTTTGATACACTGATACACTGACTGTCTGCACGCTGAATATTGGTACCCTCGCTGGTAAGACGGAAGAAAGGGCTCGTTGGACGAGACGCATCAATATCTGCGCTCTGCAAAGAAATTCGACGTTGTTGTAGAAAGAGCTGTGACATAGGACCGGAATGACTACTCAACTCTCTATTAGCCAATGCCCTCAATAAGCGGGCGATAGTGATATCTTCGAGAGATCCCGTTATGTCAGTAAATAAGTCGAGCACGTTTACGTACAAAGTGATGAACTTCCGCGCCGGTATTACCAAGTAAACACCTCCCCACCGTTAAAGAGCTAGCCTGGAACATTATTTCGAGCTAGCTCCTTAGCTCTCTCGCCTTGGGGAGCCTTGAAATCAGGGAATTCCTTTCACCGACGGGATGGGAAGGGAGGAAGGAAATTGTTAGTTCAAGGAACCCTTGACATCCAGCCCTTCCATCAGTTGAGCTCTATCTTCTTTTCAGCAAAAAGAACCCGAATGTATTGCGCAACACAAATCCATCTGTAAGCACTTCTCATCATCTCTTTACAATGTTGTCTGGAGAGAGAAATCCTGTACAAGAAAAGAAAGTCTGATGGCCACCGTCCATAATCCCATTGTAAACCACACAATCGGAAGATCATGTCTTCTCAATCTTGTGTAGGTAAAACTGAAAACCTGAAAAAGGGAAAGAAATTGTTAGTTCAAGGAACCCCTGGCAGTCAACCCGTCCGTCGATTGAGCTCTATCTTCTTTGCAGCAAAAAGAACCCGAATTTATTGCGCAATATAACTCCATCTGTCAGCACCGTCAGCATCTCTTCTACAATGTTGCCTGGAGAGAGAATTCCTGTACAAGAAAAGAAAGTCTGATGTCTTCCCAATCTTGTGCAGGTAAGACCGAAAACCTCCATGCCCACATAGAAACTGGTTAAGAAAATATTCAGCCTCACCATGCTTCCAATTCAGCCACGCACCTAAGTTACCAAGGAAGTGCACATTCCATCTGCCTCTTGTCTTTTGTCAAGAAAGTTGGTAACCATCTCTTTTGCCTCTTCTCAGCTGGTCTTCTATATAGCTTTACGCTCCTTCGCGTACGGGAGTCACTCTCGTGGTGACAATCACGACCGGTTTATAGACAGTCCGGTAGGCAGGGGTCAGCGGCAAAACTTCCTGTTTCTGTGCTTATGCAAGGTTGCTCAGAGGTGGTGGTGAGAAACACGGGGCAGCAAGCTTGTCGTTCAAACCAAAACCAAGTGGCCGAGTAGAACCTCCATAGTGGTGGCACCAGCCGCTGTCTTCACTTTGGTTTGCTGACTGTGATGTAGTAGGCGAATGCGAATCAGACCCGAGTCTGCACGGGGACTCATTTGAAGTGGCTAATGGCCACGAAACCTTAGTAGGGGTATAATTGGACCATGGCAACCGGGATAGCCCTTGATTTCACATGTTTCAGGAAAATTCCTGTGTCATATGCGTTCAGCTCGATGGTTGCAGTTGGGCCCTGTTACGGGGGCTGCAGCAAACAGATACCTTCCGGGTTCAAATGTGATGTTGACTCGCCCATGTTGCCGTATTCCATAGTTCGTTAGAAATTTAGGTAGGTCTTGCATCCACAAGTATGAATAAACTGAGCCATGCACTAAGTATAGACTGGTACCGCTCCCATTTCGATCACAAAATCAATCCGTGTCTTAAGAAGACCGTGGTATTATGTCCACGGGATAGGTACTCACGTAAAACCACAGAGACGTAACTGTACTTGCGCATGGCACTAACGATATACTTCCTTGCCAAGAGCGTCAACTGATACCTTTGCGCCGTAGAACCAAGCATACTGGTTAGTTACTCAGTTACCTGCTAGACATTGGGTCCCCCATGTTTGCCATTACCCAGCTCAAGGCCAAAACTATAGCCTGGTTTTGATCAGATTATTGATTCACCGATCACCAAGGCAGGGTTGAGATTCCCTTTTTAGTCAGGATGACTACTTTGGTTTTTCCAGTGCAACATTGATACCAGAAGCAGTCATCCATCCGCTCACCCGTCCCGTCAATATACCAAGTCTGCTTTGGTTCTGTTCGACTCCGTGTCTGCCAACAAACACCCGCAATATCATGTCGAGTCCAAGCAAATTATCATTGAAAGCGGTCCGGCCCTTGGATAGATCCCTGCGCTATCCTCCACGTCATTTTTATTGTCCTCTAACCCTCTAGCAACCTATAGCCCAGGGAGCCGATAATAATTCCTTAATGTACGTAAGAGATAGCTCGGCACGTGGAAAGTATTTTCTAATGTGCCAAGAATGTCTTTCTATCTTACGGAACTAAAAACATTTTTGACGTTAAGCGTAACGAGAAGCACTACTCATCGAGCTCGGCGGCTGTATGCCTCTGCTCTTCGCGTCTTGATGCCATACTGACCATGCAAAATCCGCGGGCTGTTGTTATCAGGTCCATAACGGCAGTGTGAGCTGCAGCGCCACCACCCCCAGGAGTGCCCTCCAACGCGACCCCGTCTGCTCCAAGACGTTCAACAAATCTTCCCGTGTTCACCTTCCCGCCATTCCAAGAGCGCCATGGTGGTATACATCGAGAAGTTGTGTCAGCCTGGGCGCCTGGACGTTGGGGTGGATCCTGTGTTTAAAATTACAAATCCTTTTTTCACCAGTATTTCGGGAATTCGATTTCCTTTAGAGTCTGGATGGCAGTAGCATAGGGGATAACATATGCCGTAAATTTGGAAAGTTTGAAGGAAATCCAACTATTATTAACAAAGTTATAGAAGGTGAAATTTTTTAATTTTATGTGAATTTCAGGCACTCTAAAACGTGTATGAGGTCATTATAAAATATCAATTTGTCAATTCCACAACAAAATGAATGAGCGGCTGCGAGGAAGGATTTCGTTTCAGTTTTTTTTTTTTATCATTTATACATCAATATCAATTATGCGAGATAGCCATAAGTATGTATTTATATGTAAATGAAGCTCTGGGGTAGTGGCTAATTCAGATAGATATATTTGTGCATTAAACCAGCGGTATTCAATATACGTACTTCATATCTATGCTATTGTACACGAAGAAAATCCGAAATATGTGTACGATCAATTTATATACATGTATATATAAGTAGTATTCGATAATAGGCAATGTTTGTTAGTTTAGCGGAAGCATAATACGTACGTCTGTATTATATACATATATTTTGTAGTTTAAAGAAATATGAAGGAATATTTTGGGTTTTTAGCTATATACAAATGGAAAAATGTGCGTAGAAATTTTTCAGATTAGATGAACACAAAATCTTTATACCCGAAGCACCAGCTTCTTTTATTCTGACTTGTTTAGATTTGGATAGAGGAAGCACAATAATGAGAGAGAAAGTGTACATACGCAGATATTCTTGGATTCTCTCATTCTCCCCCTCCTGCCCTTCACTTCTTTTTAAGGCTTTCTGAAAAACTACGTGAATCTCCACGTATTCACTGAGAGACATTGTTCTACCTTGAAGTTAAGGGAAGCTCCCCACATATGAAAAAGGGGGGACTAAATTATTTTTCTCCCGACATAATTGATTTGTACTTTCTGAAGCTATCATTATTTCTGCTTCTTTATGCAAAATCGGGGAAGGCGGCGACTGGAAAGTGATCATTTTTTTTTCACGGACCTTCTCCGAAGCTACCCACACGAAATATCTGGCAAAAATCACGAAATTGCCACTATACGGTATCTTGGCTCTATACCGATATCTGCTCGCATAAAATTAAAAACAGTTTACTACTGTAATTCTTAGTAATCGACAGCAAACCACCTCAAGTTCATCCTAAGATCGTAAAGTGCAATAGTGTAGGCTATTATATAAATCATGATCCTAACAAGTTTGGTCGAAATCACATTATTGTTAACAAAGTTATAACAGATCAGTGTTGTCTCTTCTGTGAAAATTTACTTTAATCTAAGACTTTGAATGTCAGTATGATGCTCAAGTGTATAGTCTGAAATAATGTATGCATATACATTACGAGCTAGGTACAAATGGAATAAATGTCCTCTCAAATATTTTTATACCAGAAATGCACAAAACTCTTTTTATCTTAAGCGTCCAGTTTCTGGTTTCCCGACTTGTTTTGGTATTTTCTTATATCATAAAAGATGTGCATATTAAATCTTGATTCCTAATACCACATCTTAACCTACAAAATAACACACGGTCACCTGCAGCTAATAAAATCTAACAACCAATTAAGTTCGTCATTGTTTCATGTTGGATTTACATACAATACACACAAATCACTTCAAACCAACTCCAACTGTTCAACGTCAGCCTCTCCTTCCACTGAAACATTCTAAAATGCAGAGAAAATTCTAAATATATCTCGAATGACATTAATTCAAATCAAACAATTTACATTTTACATTAAATGCCAACGACTAATTGCAGTATCACATTTTCCATGAGTAGATTAACATTCAATGTATGTTAATAAAATGGCCAGTTGGACGCTGTTTGCGGCTTGGCTGGCTGTCCGCTTTCCATCATGAAGACGTATCACCAATTTTGCATTGATGATAGTAACAGCTCGGACAAAACCCTATTAGAACTACTTTTCAGTAGAGAGACAAGAATACAACGACATGACATACACAATAAAATTAAATTTCTGTAATAAAAGTCGCGAGGCGTTCGAATAACGCAAATTGAACAACGTGTGCTAGCGTCCCTTTGAAGAGTAAGAGATACTAATTTACGATTCATTGTATCACTTTCGAGTGACTCTGTTGGGACAGTGTGGAGTGGAGTCTAGTTTTCAGTTCGACTTTAGGTACTATTGTAATGAGGTGTTTAAGATTGTCCACTTACTCCATGCACTCTGCATATTCCGTATTGTTCAAAGTATATACCGATATGTTTATGGACCTTATGTTAGTTTCATGTTACGCTTTTGAGTACACCTTCACGGCAATATACCTTAAACCTCCCAGAAGCACGATATCCCGGGAAAACCTAGACTCCAGTGCATTATATCTTATATCGTCTGAGTGATACAATTTCATCTTAATTGGGGTAGATCAACCACGTATCAGTGTAGAGACCTCCTCAGCAACATTCCATGTACTTTCCAATTACTTCACCCATTTAGTTAAATTAGCCTCACCATCTTATGGTGGTGATCAAATACCGCATTCTGCGACCCAATGATGCGGTCAAATTGTTGTCTGTGATACGTGCCTTTGTGCGAGCTGACACTCGCATTATTCAGTCAACATTGTGATTCTATTAGTTTCGATTCACGTAAGTGTCATAGGCAGCGCTTTGTTGGCTGAGAGTGCAAACCAAACAATGAGGAATACAATGAAATTTCCACCGAAGAAGTATTTATTCTCGCATCTGCTACATCAATCAATTGAAGAAGAAAGAAGAGATTCAGATTCTTTCAAATATGATACAATGCATGGCTCAATTCAAGTGGGTCTCATAACAGAGCCCTAGATTTTCTCGGAGAACGCTTACCCAAATTGCAGCTTAATTTTTGTCGAGCTTTTCACATAATCGTGGCTTTATCTAATAACTGGAAAACCACTAACGTGCTTCATGCTTCCATTTTCCGTTATTACAACGGGTTTACAAATTGTAATTTCGTCAGGTCATGCCACAAGTATTTCGAGACGCATAGCACGGAAAATGATTATGATACGGACCTAGACTGTCTTTCATAAGGTAATTGGTTACATGTCTTCTAGAACTATTTCGCGTCCACTGGTAGTTTGTAGCATTCTGGTTATTACGTTTGCATAAAGAAACGCAACGGTAAGTTGGAAAGTTGACAGAGAAGACAAGATATTAAGTGTCATCATGTTATATGGCACTTTAATGGGGCCTTAGGTTTCGTGATTCAAGCATTCGATGCAATCGGGGTGTAACGTAGCAAATGATCAAATTCACCTGTTGTATGGGTTTAATAGCTAAATAATATGCGTAGATAGATTCACAAGATTGAGTTGATACCATTTCAAGAAAGGTTAGTATGCACGATGAGTTCCGCTTGTTTCCATAATTCGCGGGGAAATCCATTGATACATCTATTTCTTTTATGGTTCTCAGCAGCAAACAGGAACTTATCTGTAATAACAAAGAATAAAAATATAGAAAATGGTAACCAAATTGGCTATACGATAGCATCTACATAACTGCAGCTCGATGGAAGTAGCCACTTTCATGCTATTAGTTCGCTGATTGAGAAGGGGAATTCTTTTAACTCTAGAAACAGATTCTCAAAAAACTCCGCCAGAAAACATAATGAACTACCTACGCCAGCAACTCTTTCTTTTATTAATTATGGGGAGCTCGCTGTAGTGGTTGCACGTCATTCACCAAACCTTATATCCCCTATGTGAGTTTTCGACTTATACTCAAGATTCTTAGGGAAGTAAGTCACAATGGGGTAGTCAAAAATAAAAATTGCTTTTCTAGATTTTGGAATTCTTCCCCGTAAGAAACCGCCCCTGATCTGGCTGACTAATCACCCTGAACGATTGTCTATTCTGAATAGTGGCACAGGTAGTTGACATGGATAGTTAATACAGTTGACGTTCTCACTTGTTTGAAGTAGTTGAGTCTTGTACTGACCCGGCCAGGATTTGTGCCTGAAGTGTAGCCAGATCTCGTTTATAACTTGGGCCTATCTAAACGGAAAAGTCTAAATTGGAACTAATATGGTTAGCTTGGTAATCGAAAATAATTAGTTGTAGTTGTGAGTTAGCAAACTGAAAAAGCTATACTAGCCCTCATCCACCAATATCCTAGCCCCTCTAACCAGGGGAATGCTTCGAACAAGATAATTTTTTCTATCTAGGAAGCATCTGTAAAAAGCTACCTGGGTTTCTTCTAGGATATCTTAGGTCATACTTTTCCTAAGGTATTTTTAACTAGGACTATACTAAAGTCAAGATAATTTGTCTAGGAAAGCTATAGAGAAAATTATGTGGGATATTCTAGACCACGCCTACAAGACTTCTCCAAAAAAAATTTAATCGGGGATCTATTGTTGGCAGTTCCCTAGTGTCATTTCTTGCTTGTTGAAGAAATGACAGAGCAGAAAACAGACATCTATGAACCAGTAAAGTGTAATATTTCAAACTTCATCAGTCTACTGTTTGGTTTATATACAAAGGGCGTTCTGAAAATAACGGGAATTTTCGTTTTTTTGACAAAAAGAAAATATTCATCGTCCCTCAAAGTAAATCATTAGATATTTTGCACTTGTGCCAGGCTTCTTCCAATTGTCTAAACACTTCTCAAAGTCGATCTTTGGAATAACCTTTGGCTTTTTCAGCGATGCGCATTTAATGCCATCAATGCTTGCAAACCGACGACCCTTTAAGATTTTCTTTATTTTTGGAAATAGAAACAAGTCGGGAAAGAGGGGGGTAAGAAAGGTTTTGTGCATTTCTTTCATAATGAGATTTGAGTGTGCATTTGTCCCAAAAGTACGTAGTAGGTAATATATGCATATATTATGCGAAAATATCCACCTTCAAGTGATATTGCTATTGATATTGATAAAGCGACAGCTTTACCTATTAACTTTGTTAATAATAGTGCCATTTTCATCAAATTTGGTGGGATCATGCTCTACATTGTAGCGTACATTCCTGCATAATTTCGTTATTCTAGGATGAATTTAAGCGGGGGTTTTCCTTAAATATTGTAATGTACTGTTATTAACTTTATTTGAACGGTAAAACAAAACCGTATTAAAATCGGTTTACTGTCTGTCCGTCTGTCTGTCTGTCTATCCGTCACACGCATTTTTCTCGGAGACGGTTATAGCGATTGACACCAAATTTGGTAGAAAGGCGGGAACTGTGAACGATCACGCATACACGATTGACATGAAATTTGGTGATAAGGTGGGACCTGTGGACCCCCAGACATGCAGTGAGTGATATCATCCTGCGTTCAGATTTAGGGGGGGGGGGGCGGTCTCCATACATGTGAAAGGGGGGGTGTAAAATTTTTTTTCACCAAATATAGTCATGTGGGGTATCAAATGAAAGGTCTCGATTAGTAATTTTCGAAGCCGGTGTTAGTTTTGAGATTTGTTAAAAACGCGGGGAGTGGGTGGGGTGCAATGTGATGATTTCTTTAACGGACCTATTCTCAGAAACTACCCAAGCGAAAAATCTGAAAAAAATCATGAAGCTGTCTCCATACGGTCCCAGGCCTCAAAATACTCTCCATATCGATATCTATTCGAAATAAGTTAATAATAGTATTTTACCATATTTTTGGGAAAATTGAGTAAAACCCCCCTTAAGTTCATCTCAGAGCTATAAAATTTGGTAATAGTATAAAATATAATATGAAGCATATTATCTCCAAGTTTGATCAAAATCATACTATTAATAACAAAGTTACAGTAGCTCAAATTTGTCTTTACCGTGTAAATTTGCAACCCGAAGTACTAAATCTGATATGCTAAATGCATATTCTTAACGGGCTACGTACAAATGGGATAGTTCTAAACTCAAATATACTCACACAAGAAGCAAATAAAACCTTTCATACCTGAAGCGCCCAGCTTCCGGTTTCCCGACTTGTTTCGGATCGCTTCACACAAACGGCGTTGAACTTGTAGGTAATACTCCTTATTGATCGTTTGACCTAGTGGCGAGAATTCATGATGTACTATGCTATTAAAATCGAAAAACACAGTGAGCACCATCTTCACGTTCGCACCTGTCGAGCCTTTTTCTGTCTTGGCGATCCAGTATTCTTCCACTGGGACGATTGAACCTTACTTTCTAGGCCATATCCATAATCCCATGTTTCGTCACCTGTTATAACGTACAGTAACCCTGGATCGTTGTTGACCTCATTTAGTCAAGGCTGAGCAACTTCCATCCGCCGCTAGTTTTGCTCAAAATTCAACAATTTTCGAAAAAGTGTTGATGCCACGCGTTTCATATCTGAAACACTCGAAAAAATTTCTTGACATGAGCCAATCGATATATCGACTCCATCAGCGACGTCTCTGATTGTGATTCGGCGATCGTTCTTAACCATTTCTTTCACTTTTTCCACGTTTTCTCTGGTTGTTAATGTGCTGGGGCGCCCGAGGCGTTCGCCGTCTTCAAAATCTTAAAAGGTACAGTTGACACAGGAAATCAATTGATTGTGCACCATTCGAGGTTGATTGGGTGTTGGAAATGCTTGACTAATTAGGTAACTATTTGCTAACCAAGATGATTTCATTTGCCTCCGTATACAAGGAAACAACTCTGTCGCATCTGTGGTTCTGCAAATCTGAAAGAATAAGATAATCTCCAAACACAACGAGTAACATTTCGGTGCCGTTCATGAGCAGTGAGTTTCTGCAAAAGCATTTGGGTCTACGCCCCACATAAAGTTAATGTCAACGTGATGAATTTCTACGTATATTGCACAGGATCGAGGTGAAGGTAATGGCGTATGCCAACGACTTGGTGATGTTGATGTCAGGGATATTTCCCTCCGTTTTGAGTCAAATCATGGAGAACGCGTTGGGAAAAGTCTTTGTGTGGGCTGCAAAATGCAAACTCGGCATAAATTATCCAAGCTTCACCTTCCACAGCTGAATGGACAAAGATTGGCGCTTTCCTTCAATGCAAGTTATCTAGAACTGAGAGTTAATAAGGCCTGTGTGGCCTTCTACGCCTACAAGAGAGAAAAATGGGGTCTTCGATCAAGGACAGTTTTCTGGATGTGGTTCGACTCAAATACAGTAGCTTAATAAGATTCCAAGAACCGCGTATGCGCGTGCAATTCGAGCTCTGCAGTCTTGCCTCGCAAATGTCCTAAACGTATTCCTACATCTCCTATTCCTCGACCCTCACATTAAATTCGCTGTAGAGTGTAATGCTGTCAGACTATGTGAGTTCGGATATTGGACAGCGAGCCCTACCGCTATAGACGAAATACCTCGGGCACTCCAAACTTAAAGAGAAATTTTACTGTGAACTTTCCAACCACGGTAGAGTGGAGGACCCAAGACGCGTTCCAAGGTTATGACGCAGCATTCTTCACCGACGAATCAAAGATGGTCTGTGTCGGTTCGGGGTTTTTTTGGATATCCCGTGGTAGTGTAGCCGAGTCGTGTTCCAAGCGAAGATACTAGCGATACTGGAACCCGGCCGGTTCAAGTCTCAACCGTAACATAATAATTTTTACCGACAGCCATTAAGGCTTTGTATTCAGAGGCGACATCTTATGGGACAGTGCGAGGACACTTTAAACAGTCTGGCTAGTGCGCTCCCTTGGGTATCCGGTCATAGAAACATAGACGGGGATGAGCAGGCCGAGACGGACTAGTCAGGCGGGGTGTCCAGCTAGGGACTGAAGTTTCGGAGAGGAGGGAAAAACCCTCAGGTATTGCTCTTACGATTGCCCAGCATTAGCTAGAGCCAGGCAGACACTAGGCAAACAATTCTTTTGGAACCTCAAGGAGAACACTAGTTGCAGATTGTGAGATATATTATCCTTTGTAAATGCTACGGTCTGGCTCTGAAGATGTGGACCGGCTGGATTTTGTTCTCTTGCTCTTCCCACAACAACCATGATCTTAAAAGTTTGTGGTGCACCGTTCACAGAGTTAATTGGGCTCCTCAGAACGGCCTACCTTACATTATCATTCCAGAATTTCTGGATGATTTAAGTACTAACAGACAATATTATGCTTGCTATTAACGCAACACAGTCGCGGTTATGCGGCAGGTAATAAACATTTTATCATAAAAAAATTTGAACCGGGCATTTGTTTTCATTAATCTCAGAGGTTTAGACTGAAATTTATATCTTACCATTTTTAAAATTGAAATATTGTCACTTCTCCATTTGCCCTTTCGTTTCCTCTTTCGTCGGAAACCTTTTTCACACATTCGAGTTAGGAGATGGGGTGGCAACCATATGAGCTTTGTACGCAGCAAGCAAACTCCATTTGTTAGCATGCCCCTCCTTTTATTTTGAATCCTACTCTTAAACTTTTTGGGTCTCATGGTATCTTGTGTTGGAGGTCTGCTATTTATAAAGCGCAAACGTCATGATATTTTAGTTGAAATTGTGGTCTTGAATTTTTTGACGGAGGGTAGAAAGGTGTGATTTCGCTGTTGAGACTGCCAGTTCGTTTCAGGCGTATAATCGGCAAAACCAATAGATAAATTTTGCCTTCACTATACTGTAGCGGGTGCCGGCGTGGATTTCGTACTTGGCGGGAGATTGACTCGATGTGCTTTACAAGATATGATTTTGGTTCAATACACTAACCTCGAAATTGGCTCATTTTGAAGGGAATCAAATCCTTTCGGAGTTTACTACATAACTGTTAAAGTTAAGAATTCTTTGAATTGTCATAAAGAAACCGTTGAGTTGGGGCGTAAGAATACACTCAAAGTATTCCCTGCTTGTCCTAAGGGCGACTAAAAGAATGGGTATTTGTGGGCTAGCAACCTGCAATTTTCGTAATTTTACTGCTATCGCAATGTCAACAATTCCTCGAACAATGAAACATGGCAAGGACCTCTGGCTATAGAAAATGAACTATAATTGGTTTCTCGAATATGTGCACCCTCCTCGACAATGGAATGAAGGGTCCCCAGAATGCCCGCTTGCTACTATTCAAGCGAGAATTCCAGCTATGCATTCTCGGCCTAAGCGAAGTGAGATGGTGAGACTCGGAGAGTAATTTCGTAGGAGAGTCGTAGTGTATTCAACGGCCTCCCAAATCTGAGAACATCCTCCGGAGGCAAATTCTTCGTTAAAAAAACCTTATCGAGGTGTCTTCGCTTGAGTTCTGACGAAGCTTGGCCGCTTCGTATGAATTGCACGACTGTAGCCGAGACCACCACTCCACTTTTTCCATGTGATCGTTTAAGGCGTGGATTACCCGCAGAAGTGCATTCAAGCAGTCACAAATGCTTGCATAAAAACCTTCATTTCCTTCAGGATTCGTAGCAAGAAGTCTATTATGAAGAATCATAACAGAGGAGCGGGAACAACTGAAGAGAACATCTGCCTCAATGGATATCCGTCCGACCGATATGTGGATCTTTCTCTACTCAAACATGAGAAGGACCTAATTGATGAACAGCGGATCGATCCCATGCTGTCTTACCGCGTCACGAATCACTGCGAATAAGGCATAACTGAAAGCATCTTCGATGTCCATGAATGCGTACTCTTTTCCGAAGATATCCTTCTCAATTTTTCCCACCTGCAATGAAGTGGCCACTTAGGAATGTATGTATCCCTTATGAACGGATAGTAGTCCTTTAGTAGAAAGGAAGTTAGACCGATTGGCCAGAAGATTTTTACGTTCCTGCCTTGAGGATCTACGCGGCAGTTACCTGGAGTAACTAGTACCTATTATGAGAACAACATAAAATAACCGAGGTAAAATCTCGAAGGAATTTGAAGTACAAAACATAAGACGCCGAAGTTGTATCTTGTCATCAATATTATTTCGTCATATTATCGGCGACGTTCTTCGTGTTGGAGGGCTTTAATGGTCTATGGCATTTTCAAACTCTGAATATGCCGATAACATTGGTTTGCTCTCGCACCGAATCATGAACCTTGCTCCAATGGTTTTGAATTTGGAAATATACGCAAATAAAGTTGGACTGATGATAAGCTACTCAAAAGCTACAAGCCTTGGTGAACACTAGTTTGCAATGTGTCATCGGGGTATGCTGGCGTGATAGAATTTAAAACGAAGATTTTGGTCGGTACAGGGCAGTTATCGACAATTACATTACTGGCGATGCCATATAATGGAATCCACTATACAAGGATGGCCTGGATCGCCTTTACATGGGATGGTGTAGAACAGTGGAGGAATCGTGCAAATGTCTCGGGAAACCCTGAGTGGGGAGCAGAAGCGCATTTTGGGAATCCGTGAAAGACTGAGTGGTTGATGCGCTCGGTCCGATTAAGGGGTGAATGGCAACCGTACATATTAGACACAGACATGTAAGGAACAAATAGAATAAAGGGCTATTCTACAAAAAAGTATAATTGAAAGGAGGTGGGGAAACTTTAAACTAGGAGCACATTAAGTGTCATTTACTGACGTTTGGTGCTCGCTTGCTCACATCACTTAACATTAGAGAGAAATAGAGGAGTGAAACAAATTCGATCAATTAGTATATATACGTAAATGGAATGGTTAGAATTGAGAGGTGAGGGACAGAAACATTGATATCGATATCTTTATTCTGTTAGCGCTTACTTCAATCCCACTCACTTCCTGTTGTAAATGAAAAGAAAGTTGATATGTTGATAAGAGTAGGTTGAACTTTCAGAAAATTGAATCAAATCTACAAGAAAACTACTTGGCAGGCTGACCAGGGCCCATTTCTATCTCGGTTTAGTTGTATCAATCACTTTGATCTTCAACTTCAATTCCGACATCCGTTTTCTTGAAAACGTAAGAAATTATTATGATTGATTACCTAGAAGAAAGAGACACTGCCACTGAGTTTTGCTGCGGAGAGCAGATAAGAAGATTACCGGAAACCAAATTCAAGGCAAATTGCGAGAGTTGCCAAACACACAAACGTGAAATTGTAATGGCTACCACTCACGAATGCGATTTTCAACCACACCAACTTTAACCTTATTCTATAAATTTGAACTCCCACGACGACCGCCCATTTCTTCCTCTCAAGAATCAGTTTTATGTACATAATTTGGAACTTTGGTTGAAAAATTATGGTCAAAATGCATAGACCTGTTGGTAGAGGCTTTACAAAACTAAATTAAACTTATTTTTGTGTTTGTGGATTTAGACCTCAGTTATTATTGATAATCTTGTTTCGTGTAGTTGGATGATGTTCTGGTCGCTTCTTCCACTGAGTCTGAGCGCTTAGCCCATCCCGAGTGCATTTTTCAACGTCTCCTTGAGACCGGGTTAGTCCTAAATGTTGAAAAATGCAAGTTCCTCTTGACACAGGTGAGATTCCTCGGCCACTTCATTTCCCCTGACGGAATATAGCCCGACCCAGACAGAATGCAAGCGATCTCAAGTTTCCCGGATTTGCGGAGGTTCTGGGCATGCTAAACTTCTATCGTCGTTTCCTGCCCAAGGCCGCCCAACTCCAGTCAGTTTTGAACGCATACTTGTCTGGCCCTAAAACAAAGGACACACGAGAGATTGTGTGGTCTGAAGTGGTGTCCGCGCGTTCGATAAATTCCGACAGCAACTAGCCGTTTTTGTTGATGCCTCTGACATCGCAGTAGGCGCTGTTCTTCACCAAAAGGTGAACCAAGTCTGGCAGATGGTGAGCGTCTTCTCCAGACAGTTAAACCCCGCTCAACGGAACTACAGCACCTACGATCGAGTACTACTCGCCCCGTACTTGAGCATTAAGTACTTCCGTTTCTCCTTTGAAGGCAGGCCGTTCACAGTGTTCACGGACCATAAGCCTCTCACAAATACTTTGAAACAAAAGCCCGAAAAAGCGTCCCCTCGTCACCTGAGCTTTATAAGCCAGTTTACGTCAGACATCCAGCACGTGTCCGGCAAGGACAACAGTTGCTGACGTTCTGTCACGTGTCTCCGAAGTTAACATCCCCGCCGCACTTCACTTCTCGGCTATTGCCAAGGCGCAGGAGGATGACGCAGTACTTCAGAGACTCAAATCCAACCCCGAATACAAATTTTGGGAGTTGCCCATCTTCGGCTCGAACCTCTTTCTTTACTGCGAAGACTCGGAAAAGGGACCCCGGCCACCTTTCGCAAGGAAGTGTTCCACGCGGTTCACGATTTAGAGCATCCAGGTATCAGGGCAACAAATCGGCTATTCACCGAGAAATACTTCTGGCCCTCCATGAACATGGATCCAACTCCTGGTCCAGAGAGTGCATCGTATGCCAGAAGTGTAAAATCACCAGGCATGTAAGAAAAGAGGTGGGCTCGTTCCTCCGCACTACCAAGCGGTTCCAACCATACGAAGTTAGGCAAACTCCTGGGTTTCAAACGCCAGCGGACTACGACATACCACCCGCAAGCCAATGGGATGCTACAATGTTGGCACCGGACGCTGAAAGCCGCCATTATGGCACACGACGATCCGTCCTGGCCTCAAGTCTTCCTTCTCGTCTTACTCGGCCTACGAACAACCCGCCGAGAGGAATTTGTAGGAGGAGGATCCTGAAGCGTGTTTTGGTAGCCGACCTGGCAGGCCTGAAGTAAAGAAAACGCAATTTACTACATGTAGTTGGAAAGTTCAGGCTTCACGTCTGACAACTATAGAGGTAAGATACAACCATGTAATCCATGGTGCACGGAAGCTCTTCTTCAATAACATCGCTGAATCTATTCAAAAGAAGCATTCAACTGGCTCACTTTCTTATTTACTTGATGTAAACACTATGTAGACTCTCTTGCAAGCGCGAAGAAAATTTATTCACTGTATCCGTAGCTAAAATAGTTGAAACCAATTTAAAGACGTTATTGAAAGTGAAACTGAGTTTTACTTTAATATTTTGAGAGTAGAAATCGGTGAAGAAAATTCCAAATCGAATAACAAATTAAATGTATCTCAACAATGTGTGCATCTACATATATTCACGCTTTGCGTTTCTTTCGTTAACCGCTTTTGCTTGCGCTACTAGTTCCACGATTACAGCTACATATCTTATATCAGTCAGCTATTACAGCTATTAACATCATGGCTGCAGCTTGGTACCTTGCATGTATACCTGGTTTCTGGTATTCTGTTGAAATCAGCGGTTAATATCGATTACAACACGACCAACTGGTTTCAAGTTTTTCCTACGTTCTCTGTGCTACCTCGCCAAGTCTACCGCATGCTGTAACTAGCTAATATGGGTGCTTCGGTTCCCTTCCTTTCGGTTCTAGATTTTCTTTGGTATTAGATACATTTTTGACTTGTTATACTACTCAAACAACTGCTGCAACAACTCGAGGTTTTGCATTTCATGTTTGTCTACCCTTTGTATGGTCTCAATATCAATCTACACTTCTGGAGCAGTTTTTATAATTGCGGAAAGGTATCTTTTTTGCAAGACGACAAAACCCAGGTTGGTGTAATTTTCATTTTCGAATTTCCTATCACAATTGCTCCTTTTGCTGCGGTGAGCGGTATGAATTTGATCCAAGCGGGAAAGGTAATCATAAAGTAATTAGAGATTTTTTTGCGGAATGTCGGTTGACTCTTTACCAACGGTAGACGCTGTACAAATTTCGGTCTTTTGCACTTTGCACTCAAGTAAGCGCGAAAACGCGTTGTTGGGATTATGTGACAAGACTTTATAACAAAGCTTCGTCTTGGCTTCTTTCAGCCAAGCTAGAACCGCAAATGGGCGGAATACGAAGCGATTTGAGGCTCGGCGTGATCACGTATTGGGAGTGTTTTGCAATTTGCTTTGGAATGCGATAGGTATGCATGGTGGGTAATTGAAACGGTCATGAACAATCCCAGCATGTGGCGGTGATGAATCGGAAAGATTAGCTTTTAATTGAAATATTTGAAAGACTCCGCGGGTACTTTAACTGATTAACACACAAAGCAAAAAATTATCGATATCCAATCCAAATAAGGGCAACACTTAGAAAGATACTTTACCTTGGAAGCAATTGAGAGCATATTATGAAATTTTGAGCTTTTGCGAAGATAGTAAGCGTGGCTGCTAATATCAATGCACGATAACTGGTGCAGCCTTCTAGTAGTAGATTATTTCGAAAGTTTCCTGTGGTAATTTCCCGGTGATTGTCGTTGATTTTCCAAGTCGGCTAACAAGAGTCTTTGAGCTTCCCAACTTTTCATGCCTGTTATTCATAAACTACCGAGGCAAGCATTAGACAAGCCTCGCAGCTATTGATGCTGCCCAGCGCAAACTTGAAGTATACGTGTATTGTCTGTCCTTTAACATTTCAAACCCTCTTTCATGGCCGGTAGATTTAATACCCTGAGGAGGAATTTATTCAAAAATGTGTCCTCTCTAGGGGTTTTTCAGATCAAGAAAAAACTACGTAGATGCCTTCAAATCCACGAAGAAATGAACTGTAAGTAGTGGATATGAAAAGCATTACTTGCTGTTAGCGGCTGAGAAGATCAAATTATGGTATAATTCTTCCGCTGCCGCTGGTGAAATGTCAAAAAGTCTGCCTTATTTAGATTTGGTCTTATTGCGTGGTGTATGAAGTAGTCCCTCCATTTTTGGAGAAGTTGTTCTAGCTTAGCTGTTTTATGCTACGCTAGGAAAACTTCATCTGCATAGATCATTTTGTGGGACGCTGGACGTTGGATTCGACGTTTGGCAGTGTGTCTACAACATGAACAAAGAGGAATGACAAGAAGGCGCTTCCTTGATGAACACCGGCAGATACACCAAACGGTTTAGATATAACTGCCACACTTCAAAATTTACTCTCCGAATCACAATAGAGGGATTTGAATTTAACGCATGAACTTGTTTGACACAAGGTCAAACGCCTTTTCTAGATCCAGAAAAGCAATCTAGAGATAGCGATACTTCTCACGGTGTTAATCTTTCAGTAACCACCCAGCATGTATTGCTTCAGTATTGTATTGCCGCACTTCTTGACAAACCTGGCGTGGTTCATGGTTACTTTAACAATGCCACGAATACGGTTGTCAAGAATACATTCAAAACTCTTCATGGTATGAGACGACAACTGAATTGGTCATTCCTTTTCAATACTAGAACGGTGACACTTTCTTGTCACTCAGATGGTGTTCCACCTCTTCAATAATTCAAGTTAAGGACGTACTGAGTCACACACACGCGGACAATCCAATTTGATCCGATAGTCAGACGGCATTGCACCAAATGACAGGGCTACGTCAAGTGAGTTTCTATCAAACTACTTAGTCAACTGAATAACACATTCTTTACTCGAATTTTCTTGATATTTATCAGACTGACCGATTTCCTTGACATAGATCTGGCTTAACGCGGTGTGTTTGCCCTATAGGGTGAGCCAAATATTGATTCAAAACGATTTTGGGTTTGTCTATTATTAGGCCTACCTTATGCTCCGTTGCATTATACATACATTTAATAGCCAGAAATTGCAATGTTGAAGAGAAGCAATTTTCGGAACAAGCTTTTCTCCGTCTGTATTCTAAATTTCAAAGTGATTAAGGATTTTCAGGAACGCCCATAGTTCTCCTCTACCGTTCTGCGCCAAGTTTTCTTGGAGCGACACACTCGTCAGCCATCTTGGAAGAGTGGGTTCCACTGTGTGGCGTAGCCAGCAATAGAATTGTCGACTTTCCTTAATGTGTGACGTATCGATTGTCGCTTCCTCTTTCTAATCACATATGCCCAAGGGTAACTGGCCTATGTATCGACGGAGTACTTTGTTTGAAATAATATAAGGACAAGGTATCCCGATGCTAGCCCGCTGATAAATGTTCACGACGGCTTTGAACTTATGAGTAAAACAGAATGAACATTAGCAGAGAAATGTCTCAACAGGATCTTGTTGATAAGATAATTCCATTTCCAGATTTCAGATAAAGCAGCGAAAGCAGACTAATGCTGCTGATATGTCGAGCGACATCCAGTTCGGTTCCAGGGTCAGTAGATACGACGCTTCTTAGATATACAAAAACACAAAATATATAAATTGTCTATAACTCATGTTCATTGTGAGTAATGTATCTAATATAATCCTAAGGGCCATTCCATCCCGTTAAGCTCCATGTACAGTGTAGATCCTTTTGCCGATTTTTTGTAAAACAAAACCGGTTTACCATCTGTCTTTTTCTTTTTTTCCGGCGTTAGAAGGTAGTAAGGTTCAAAACCTACTGCCGGCTCCTACCATGCAGTTATGATAGATTTCTACTGACTAAAACCACCTCCTTTTCATTGCATTCATCCCACGGAACTCCTATAAAGTATTGCATCGCAGGGCTGGATCAACTTTTAAGTGCGGCTTATTATGGTACTCTCCCTTTCGTGTCTTTGTCGTAGTTCTTCCTGCCTAAGCGTGGGCAGCACGGTGACTCGTCATGACCAAATCGATGTAAATAAGCACGATAACCTCCATGTCCGTTTAAGAATTGCCTTAATTCATAGCTTTATTCCCCGTGGCTTCATTCAAACCGTCTACGAATATCCAGAATGATGCGGCATGTTCAACGACCAGTTTGTGATTCGTCGCATCTCTTTTGTCACTCTGCGATAGATTCCCACCGTGTCAGCTGCCGTCGAAATATGCTAGACTACCCAACTGCTTACGTTTTGTCGTAGAGTCGCCGGCCTTCATTCATAAGATATCTATGGGAAGCATCTCTCCTGGTAAATATGCTGGTTCTTTTGATGTTGTCCGATACTCACTGTATACCTGGAGGGCACTTAGCTGATACGCCATTCCCAATTTTCTGCAGTTTACTTTGTTATCCAGAACAGTTGACCAAACTGGAGCTGCATAGAATATCACGATTTTGTCTTGATGTTTTGCAACTACTGTTATTCCGATATCATCGGCGTAACCAATTTTTGTCACGTTGTTCAGAAGCCGTAGGGTCAACACTCTATCATACATAACTAGCTACAGTAAGGGACCTGTGGTACCACGTAGGTTCTCAGGAATATTTTTAGCCGATCGTCTGAGTCACAGTAAACAACAAAAATACGTACATTATATTTCGGGGTTTGTAGCTTGACGAGTGCCTCGATGATTTATTCGGTTTTGCAGTATACGTCGAGGTTTATTGTTGCGCAACATTTGCTTCCTTGTGTTTAAGCCTGAGCCAAATCAGTAACCATGTTGATTCCGCCTTGAGAAATCCGAATTGTTTGTTGTCGGAAAGCCCCCTTCCTTTTCCGCAACAGCGAGCAGTTTGTTGCATATTACTCGCTCAAATAGTTTGCCAATGATGTTGATCAGACATATCGGTCTATGTGTGGAGGGGTCACCCAATGGTTTATCTACCTTCGGAAAGAGTAGAGAGCTTTTGTCGCTTCCATTGCTCGGGGAATTCTCCTTCTCTAAGACATGTCGTGAAAACTTGGGCAAACATACCTGGCGCTGTCCTGGCGGCTAATTTCAGGGCAATATTAGAAACTCCATCCGGTCCTGGTGTCTTTTTTTCAGTAAATCTTTCCGCTGCGCCTAGAACCCCCTCACTTACTACTACCGGAGCTTCGTCGGGATTTGCATGTATTGCAGGAATTCTCGTACAGTTCACATCTGCTGGGAATAGAGTTTTCACTATATTCTGCAACAACTCAGGACAAGTAATCGGTGGGGGGCGCTTGCCTTTTAGTATAACATCGCTGATGATAGCTACTTGCAATTTTTTCCTCACATTTTTATATTGAACGTGTAGTTCCTCGAACTCAGGTTAGTTTCTTCTGCGCTGGGACCGTCTCCTAGCTTTGAGGCAATTTTTCCGGCATACCTCAGTTTCTGAATTCCACCAGAAATTGGGATTTCGTCTGCGGAAAGCGCTATGCCGAGGCATTGCATGGCCGCTGCAATTTTTCCACTTTTTCTTGTGCGCTTCTCGACTGCAATGTAGTATCTTCCAGAGGTACTTCCTTGAACTTTTCTGCGTAAAATTTCTTGATTACTCAGCTCATCGTTGTTCTTTTTAGTGGCTTCATAATATTTCTTTGCGAGGTTCTGAAGATGATAGCTTGTCTGTCTGTCCGTTTGCCTGTCTATTACATGCATTTTTCTCGGAAACGGTTATCGGAATTAATACCAAATTTGTTGATAAGGTCAGAACTATGGACCTTCATGCATGCGGTGAGTTATATCATTCTACGTCGTATTAAAGATTTAAAAGGGGGGTGTACTTTTTTCACCAAATATATTTATGCGGAGTATCAAATAAAAGGTCTCGGTTACTACTTTTCGAAGCCGGACTTGGTTTTGATATTTGTTGGAAAGGTGGGAAGTGCGACAGGGCAGGGAGGGGGTCGCAAGTGGCTATTTATTTCACGGATCCATTCTTAGAAAGTGCCCAGCCACAAAATCTGAAAAAAAAATTTGCTTGACCGAAAGAAAATTAGTGCGAAATTTAGATCTTTCTGGGAACTTCCTCTTGTTTATAGCAATACAGAGTGCTTCGTCGGTTTTGAGTTGACAATTTTTTATATCGACAATATTATCGACTACGCCGATGTAGTAGCGAAAGGTCTATCTTTTTCGAGGTGTAGTCTTTCCCTTAGGAGAGGGCGGGGCGAGTTTAGGGGTATCCACTGTAAGAAATGACAAAAAAGTATGGGGAGGGGAAATTTGCACCCTTTTTGAAGATGAGGATGATGTGGAGACGCTTCCAGTTCATGAAGAAATAGGCATATTCCCGAAATAAGACAAGTTCGGTCTATAATCCTATTTGCTATCCTCTCTCCTTTAAAAATTGTTGCTATAGTAGACATAGTCGCAAAATTATTCTTACTATTTTACCAATTATATGCTCGTTGTTATGTTGCTTTCTAAGATAAGTATTCGCAGAGTATTTTGATGCTTCAGAGCTTCCCTGACTAAACCTTGTTAGTAAAAATCTGGGTTGCCAGTTATTTTGCTATTACAATGGTAGCATAGTTTCGCTGAACATATTTCAGGGCGGCGTTCTCAAAATCACGTCAAATTCCAAGTCACGCGAAGATGAATTTCTTCTGATATTACCGGGAAATCCTTTACCATGTGGAATGTTGACATCTCACAATTGGTAACTTAAATGATGCAGATAAAAATTGTTCTGTAGTACAGGGTGGCACGAAATTCTTGCGTGGGTTGGTTGATGTTAGGTTAAAAGGTATCAGATTCCTAGGCTTATCATATTTCAGCTAATTGTTGGCATAGTAATGGGACCGCCATCAATATGCTCCTGAATCTGGGAGGCAATGGACTTGAGTGTATACGTAAGCTCCTCTCCAACGGAGAGCCCCAATATAGAAGATATTGGGGCAAATACACGGTACTATGAGCTGCTTGGTGGTTCCTTAATGCTATGCTAGTAAGCTTCGAATCGAAAGGGGTGTAGATTACTTCCCAGCGGACAAATGTGTACTGTTTCA
The DNA here is from genome assembly GCF_905115235.1 of Hermetia illucens. NCBI lineage: Eukaryota > Metazoa > Arthropoda > Insecta > Diptera > Stratiomyidae > Hermetia > Hermetia illucens. The sequence goes on from NC_051851.1 coordinate 132,074,586, forward strand.
GTTTGCAGCAAGATTATTAACACAACATGGTTTCGGGGTCTAGATAAGCCTCGGTTCTAATAGTAACATTGTAGGATCTCTATTTTTCATGAAACAATTCCTTAGCAGCATTGCGGGGGTGGGGACACTCATTATCGCTTGAAAAGTTGATGACATCTGGTTGTACAACTGAAATCTCCTTGGCATTGGTTGGATTTTTTGAGCGTCTACATTTCAATCTCCTAATCACTACTTCGAATCCGGGTTCTTCGTGTATATTTCGTGTTCGTCTTTGCACTGTCCATATTTGGAAGCTTATCATTCGCACAACATTAGGTATGATGATGATCAAAGTGATATCTGTATATAATTAATTTCGTTAAACATGGAAAATTAATTTAATATCTTTACATGTTGCCAAAATTATCACCATTATAGTGCTAAAAACCATTTTAATATATGATTTTTTTCTTTGATTTTCAGGTAAGTGCCAAAATTCTTATAGACCATGAATATATAACTAAGTAAGTAGCTTTAGATATAATTTTATCTTTTATGCAATCTGAGCATTAGTAGCAAGTTCCCGTTTTTGATCCATCGTGTCATTTTTTATTTCTGAATGATGTCTCATTTAAAAGTGTTTTCTTTTTATCAAATTCATTCGCTAAGTTACTTTAGTAGTAAAGATAAAATGATTCACTATCAGGTTATCCATTCTAGTCTACCTATAGCTCATAAATATCGCCGATTAGCTTCCAGGAGTTGAATAAATTAATTCGCCAATTTGTATAAAAGTCAATAAAATTCTCTCACTCAGTTGGTGGTCACCATTGTTTACAATCGACAGATGCATTTCATTACCAGAAAACTTGATAAGCAGATATAGCAAATGTCTTAATACTACCTCTTTCGTGTTTCTATTTTTTCCCATTTCCTCATGCCTTACCAAATGCCATACCGCCTTACAGCCTGATGATGCAGATCTCCATCAAAATGTATTTTTAAAAACCTAATATCAGTTCTTAAGTAGATTTTTATAATCTTAAGCTCATTTCTTTTTCTTGTCTCGGGTTATGCAATTTTAAAGAGGTTTCTGCCAGTTGAAGGGAAGCAGTCCAGCTGAATGGAAGAAATTTGAATGGTTCCGCACGATTGCATCACTCTGGCGATGGTCATTTGGTCAACTCGGTTAAGAAAGACAAATGGAGTTAATCTTGATACTTGCAAGTAGATTTAATGGGAATAGTTGTGAAATGCGGTTATTGCGTTGTCAATTTAACGTCAATGTTTTACGCTTTTCAGTTTAATTTGAATCCCCAGAAATTGAGTCTGGGTGCCGGGGATTAAGTTTCTGCTCAAGAGCATTTTGCAAGGATTATCCGGAGCTATTTGAAGTATGCATGTTCAAGAATTTCAATCAATAAACTATTCTCTGACAAGCGATCACTTGGTCTTGATTGCAAACGAGATCAAGAACTATCCAATACTAGATTCCACTTAAAAGTTCCATAATCGTGTTCATGGAAGAATCTTGAGAAACGATTTCACCTCGCAGAGATCATATGTATCAGACTCGTTCCAGTCGCTCATCGATAAATACCGCTGGCGCCAAAGATACATTTGCCTCCTTAGAATTCGCAACAATAATTTTCATTCAATGTTCATGACTTTAATTAATTCCATCTAGACATTGGCTAGCTCAAAAGATATCAGCAGAACAAAGCCCCGTACCACTCGAGTTGGAGATAGAAACGCTTGTTATTGTTCGCCAGCATGACGAGAAGAAATCTTGAGTTTCTAACGTCAGTCTAATGCTTGACGTCCATACGGTAGAGATCTTCCGTTTGTTTGACCTATCTTTTGGTTTTAGTTAGCTTGTGCAGGGTTCTGTAGTGTACCACATGTATCGCCCTTAAACTTTCTAATTTCTTTGCTTTTGGGTGATCTGCTTCTGGCATTCCAAATATTTATTACAGAATTTAATATGGCAAACTGCATATTACTGTATAAGGCACCAAATTGCCTTTGTTCTATTCAGATAAATTCGCTTACTTGAAAGGAACATTTACTAAATAGTTCTAGCGGAGTAAACATGCAAAACCAGCCATGATGCTCTGGGCTTTGAAATTTGTTCAATTGCTTGTAGATTTCCAGTGTTGGAATCTATTTACTCATGCGTTAATCAAGCATTGGCTCCGAAGGAGCTCTTATTGACATGGAATGAAATTCGCATAAAATTTCTAATGGATATGTTTCTGCGAATTCAAAGACATCCACCCGCTTAAAGAACCAATGATTAGACATCAATACGTAGCTTAAAGCAAACACTGAGCACTTGAAAATTATTTTTCGGGATGATTCTGCAAAAACCTCTTGAATTCATGCATGAGTGAAATTTTTAGAATTAAAGATTGTCTGATCACCAGCAATGCATGCAGAGTTAACAAAGATACTAGCAGACAGTCTGATGGATCTTTCTTGCCGGTGAAATTCCCAGATCGCAATGCAATTCCTCGACATGGATGCCTACAAAGTGCTATGCACAACCCCTTTCGCTGTATGAGATCATGGCATCGTTTGAAAATGGTCATGTCGATCATACAACAATCTTGCAGATAACGGATTGCCAACACATGGTTCCAATGTATTACACTACTCTCTTGTGCCGGCTAGAGCGTTACAAGAAGGTTGAGCTGCAACTGATTGACATGTGAATTCTTAAGTAGTCTGAAAGTTTTGCAATGTGTTTTCTGGCGAGGCACGCCGTGCACTTAACATTCGAATGCGTATTCTTATACGTACCGTAACGCGAATGTTCAAAATGAATATGCAAAAATGATAATAGAGAAATGAAGTTAGCGATCCATTTGAAAGTACATGGTGTATGTCGATGACCTAGCGGCCAACAATCGAGGTTTTATTGCTGAGATTGCGGCACTCAATCAAGTGATCGAAACCGGGTGAATAGCGGTCTATCTGCGGAAGTTGGCTCTGGAAGTAATGAATAATTAGGCAATAAACTTGATTGTCGGCAATATTTTCTTGCAAGATATACTGATTTTGTAAAGAATTGAGTCAAATGGGAGAGTAAAACCTATGAAAACAAGAACAACATGAATTTGGTAGAATTCATATCATTGTTTGCTCATCTTAGATTGAAGAGTTGTTATAATAGTTGTGAAATGTATTTTTGAAGCATGAAAAAACTTGGAGGAGCAATCAAACGTAAACCGGGCTTTTCATATATGTACATATCCTTATCTATTCTAAACAAGTCGGGAAACCGGAAGCTAGACGCTTCAGGTATGAAAGGTTTTGTGTATTTCTTTTATAAAGAGATTTGGATGTGCATTTGTCCCATTAGCATGTAGCACATAAAATATGCATATATTATGTGAAAATAGCCACTTTCAAGTGATATTGACATTCATAGTCTCGAATTTGCAGAGAAGCGACAGCTTTGACCTAGTATTACTTTGTTAGTAATAGTGCGATTTTCACCAAATTTGGCAGGATCATGTCCTATGCTGTATCCTATATTGTTGCAAAATTTTGTAATTCTAGGGTAAACTTAAGGGGGGTTTTCCTGTCAATTACAAAAAATTATAGTAATGTACTATTATTAACTTTATTTGAACAGGTATCGGTATGGAGGGTATTTCGGAGCCTAGGCACCATATAGTGACAGCCCCCTGATTTTTTTCAGATTTTTCGGTTGGGTAGTTTTTGAGAATGGGTTCGTTAAAAAAATGACCACTTTCAAACCCCCGCACCCCCCACCTTTTCAACAAATGTCAAAACTAAGACTGGCTTCGAAAATCTAACTAATCGACTATATTTGATGAAAAAAAAATTTACACCCTCCCTTTGCATGTATGGGGACCCCCCCTTAAAATCATCGTAAAAGGATGTAACTCACTATATGCGTGAGCGTTCACAGTTCCCACCTTTCTACCAAATTTGGTGCCAATCGCCACAACCGTCTCCGAGAAAAATGCGTGTGACGGACAGACAGACAGACAGTAAACCGATTTTAATAAGGTTTTGTTTTACAAACAAAACCTTAAAAATGCGTTTAAAAAGATTAAACTTTTTTACTTTCCTGAACGTTTAATCTTCTTCTTGTTTAATCTTTGTGAATCAGCCTTGCGCTTTTCGCCAAAAAAACACAGATGGGCTATTCTGAGTTGCAGGGAGGACGATCGAGAGTCTTCTATAATCCCCACAGGGGCGCCATTCGCCGTTTGGCTTAGGGACCATATGGAGTGGGGAAGACCATCAGTCTGAAGGTCTGCAGATACCCTTTTGGATAAGTTGCTCAAATTCTTTCCGTGCAATAGCCAGCCTGTGGGGTGGCAAAGGGCGCATCTTTGAGAAGATAGGAGAACCACTGGTGTTAATGTGGTGCTTCACTGGTTTAGAGAGACTACGTTCAGTAGTAATCTGGCTGAACTTTTGGAGGAGTGCCCGAACACGAGAGTCAGTAATGTCCTCCAAAAGTACCGAAAGATTGTTGTTGGGCTGTGATGAGATTCGTCCTCACGAATTAAGATTGGTGGTGGATTCTATAAGGGACCTATTCTGTAAGTCCATTAGCAACCCATAGTGACACAAGAAGTCCACGCCTAAAATGGGGAAGCTGACATCCGCCAGGATGAACCGCCACGGGAACGTCCTACGGAAGCCAAGACTCACTTCCATTTACCTGTAACTGTAGGTGTTTAATGCGCGAGGAATTTGCCGCCGCAAGTTTTAAAGATTGTGTGAATAGCCGGCGGTGCTGGGGCACGGGAAGAACCGAAACCTCCGCACCAGTATCCACAAGATAACTGCACCTGCTGAGAGGGGCGTAAATTGTTAGGCGACGTGACGCTCCGTTCTGGGTGTTCTGCGGGCCGCATTTTTAGTACATTGTACGAGGCCGCTTTTACAATGTCTGCAACCAGGAGGATGGTCTCCTCATCCAGGCCTACAATGTTTTCAAAGCATCTAATAGCAAAAATTATCTAGAGCAGTCCAAAAATGAAATGATCGCTCATGCAACACGGTCTCAGATTGAATCTGAACCAAACTGAATTTTTGACCATCGATCCCCGTGAAACAGGCACAATCACTGTCAGCGGCAATGACCTGCCCAGAACTGGGCGATTTAATTATCTCGGCTCAATGCTATCAGCCAATGTGGAACTGTGTTACGAAATCTAAAATCTAGAATTTACCTCAATATCGTCCGCCCTGTCGTCCTCTATGTTTCTGAGTGTTGGCCGACTATAAAAAACAATGAACAGCGACTTGTTATAATGAAGATGAAGATGTTGTGTTGGATGAGTGGCGTGGTATGCTTTGATCGCGTCTGAAATGACCCACGTACTCGAGGAGGCCGATCAGACCCGAGTCTGCAAGGGATTCATCTGAAGTGGCTCTGCCACGAAGCTGATGGGATGGCCCTCTGAGAGCATATGCTCCAGGAGAATTCCTAGAGGATGTGTTCTCGACCCGGTTATTTGCGGTTGGCCCCCTAGTGGGAGTTTCATGGTGATTGTAGTTATGCCTACATCGCGAGCAGAGCTCTTCGGAGCTCAAGTGTGGAGTTATGCTGTACAACTCGGGTGCCGTACCCCTTAGTTGCGGCAGAGGTGTTAGATAGGCCTCGCATCCACTGGTATGAATGTTGAGCCTGCACTCAGTATAAACCAGTACCGCTGTGCTATTCATGGCGGGTGGTCCCAAAATCAATCCGTGCCCGAAGAGGACCGTAGGATTATGCCTACATGGCAGGTACTCCCGTTAAACCTCCAGGACTTTCACGTCTGAAATGAGGATATCCGCGATTGATATGGGATTGCATCGATCGCGGACAATTTGCGAGAGAGATGCCTTCAATGGTATGGTCATGCAATTCACGTTAATGAAAATTCGCTCGTCAAAATTGGTCTGAACATCGAAGTCGATAATAAGCGACCAAAAGACCAACCGAAAAAACGATGGCTTATACCCTGGATGGAGATCTGAAAAGCTCGCAATTGCATCCAGGCTTTAGATTAAATAAAATGGCGCAACCAATCACGACGAGCCAATCCCGCTTGTGAATGGGACAAAGGCTGAAGAAAAAGAAGAAGAACACTGAAAATTCGAGACTTTCCTTCCATTTTAATGAAAGTTGACTCTACTTGTCGCGTTCCCCAGTGCTAGAATTCAAATTGCGTTTTTTTTATTTTAAGGCAAGCTTTGCTATGCAGCATTTTGAAGATTATCGCTTGGTATATATTCCTGGCTCAATTATAATAATAATTAACGCGCCAGAATATCATTGATATACAGTCTCTTACGGAATCTGTTTTCTGGAACTTCTGGAACTATTTTATTCTACGGTCTTGGCAAGGGCAATATTTTACTGTAAAAATGTTTCAAGGAGTATGCGTCTTTTTGAATTAGTTTCCCGTCTGCCCATTTCCATCCATTTTTTGGACTTCAATTCAAATTTCGAATAAGAAAAATTAAACGTTTTTCTAGCCCCATTTTACCATGTATAAGCTCAAGAAGTGGACCGCGTCTTTAGGTTCGTTTTATGCGTAAATGGAGAGTCCGCCTAGAATATTATAGTTTCTGGCATTTAAATGGCAATTTAAGTCAGAGTCGTGCTAGCACAAAGTTATTATTTCTATCTCGGCAATATCTAGAGAAAATTATCTTGCCTCAAATTGGGTGTAAAAAAAGAGGAACTCTACAAAGTACGTACTTCTTACGGTTGTGGGGGTGTCGGGTCAAAAGACGATTGTGATTGTGAAATACTGGCCTAATTGCGTAATCTTCAAAGACCTAGAAAAATCGGGCCTGATATTTAAAGCAAGTAGAATCCGGCTTATTAGTTAGACCCGCATAGGTATCTCAGTCAAAAATCATCTCCTTTAGGTCAATAGTATGGATCGCATAGTATCTGGCTCTAAATAGAGATGGGCAATCGGAAAGTCATTGCATGGGATTCTTGCCCCTCCCCTTTCGGTCGTGTTTATTATAAGGTACGATGCAATCGCGAGAACTAGTAGAATTCATATATCATTGGCGTGGTGAATCAGATCAGTTTTGGTTGAATCCGAATCCATGCTTTCTTCAGTGCACCATTCAAAACCTCATTAGTAACAGTTGGGAACATACCTTACCGGGCGTGGGATGGGATCCTTGCAGGAAAAGGTAGATAACTAGGAACTAGCGGTTGAAGCTATGGACAACCCGTCCGTTTTTTAAAATAGGGCTGGGAGTTCTCTATCTCTATCGAAAAGGCGACCTTAGAGTTCAAGGATAAAAAGAATTGAGAGAATAGATAAGTACGAAGAAGGTTCCCTTCGTCGTTCTCGATTTGCGTGACCTGGGGGATAAGGTGATTGCGGTGTGTCTAATTTTCAGAGCTGCTAGAAAGTTAATGTTGTCACGGACAAGCACAGGGTGTTGGATGTTTCCCAAAGATCAGACGAGATCTGTAATAGAACAGTTTAATTTTCTGGCGCGTTAGAACACTGTATCTTCAGTCAGGATATAGGGATATATAGCTATCGTTTGCACAGTTAGGGGCCTTCGAAAAATGGGATAACTGGGAAAGGCAGAACTTCATTGTTAACCCCAGGTAGGTGATTTAATGGACAGTAGGAACTGGAATTGTTTATCTATCCTTGAGGTAAATGTGCTGTGAGTAAGAAAGATGTGGCCCTTCCATAATTATATAATTAATGTTTAGGATATACCCGGGCATATTCAAAATAAAAGAAAACAATTGGTCTAAAATAATTTTTAGCCATGATAACCGCCCCATGCACCTGTTTAGGTGTTTGATACACGCTTGGACAAAATGTGGCTCCAATGGATCCACCACCTAGGCACGTCCTGTTGTCTGTGTCAGAAGATTTATATGTTGTAAAGCTGTTCATAACCCAGCTTTCCTTCGTGATTACTGGTCCGATGTTCTCTGGCAACTGGCACTGAATTAACTCTAAACAGGGTTCCAGTTCACAGTCTCCTCGCTTGCAGGAAAACTCGTCTGAACTAATAGCATCAGAGTTACATTCGAGTATTCTAAATCTGCCCTCGTCTTGTTCCTTCCTGCTGTATTTTACTGAGCACGAAACTTTTAAGGCGATTTCCTATTCTACTAGCAGTAGCTTCTATCTGCATGAGGTCATTTCGGGTAGATCTTGCCGGGTTTGGGAATTACCATTGTATTTCAATATTTCAGTTTTATGGGGGAGTGGCATATAGCTGAATGATCTTGTTAAACATATGTGTCATGTAATTTTCTGTAGTCATTGATGGTACATCGATTATCTTTCAGTTTATTTGTGGCGGCACATCGGAGGTGCTAACCTGAGCCCCATTGTGAATTCGCCTCTGCCGCTGCATTCAAAGGCCGCTGAAACAACTGACGGCTTGACACGAGACGAGGGTGCACAAATGTCTAGACCGACATTTTGTCAACACTCGAGTCCGATCCGCTGAACAGCTAAAGTCCCTAAGAAGTCTGTTGGCCTTGGGCACACTAAAAAAGCAAAGCGTAGTTTTAATAATTTTTTAATTAATTTATGAATAATATAGTTTGAGTGACATCTTTTTGTTTGCTTTAAAAGTTGAGTCAAATTCCTCCAAATCTCCTACTTCCAGCATGTGACTAGATGCTTTTTTTCCAAAACTGTTGGAATATGGATGGTCACGCCTATGGCAAAAATAAATTATTTATTGGTGTATTTCGTATGGTTCCTTTTTTGCTAGGCTTTTGTGTAACTTTTGCGGACTATGCTGCCATGTTTTTCTACCTTTCAGTTCTGTCTCCGCGATAATTCATCAAATCAAGTTGAAAGGCTACTGCGAGAACAAAAGCACCTTCGGAAAGTGATCAGTGTTGTGTCCAATAGGGTGTTCCATTGCCCTTGTACCAATATAAAATAGATCGGCATTCCTGGTTCACATGAATATTTTTTTATAGTGGAGTAGGTGAATGCATTTACGCACAGAGGGTTGGACTCCCGCAACGATATGTTGTCGGACTACCAGCTAATAACATTTCCATCGTCAGAGAGCTAGCCTGGAACCATTTGTCACATTACTACGGATTAGTCCCGCCTTGTGGACCCTTCAAATTAGGGAATTCCTTTCCCCAAGAGAAGGGAGAGGAGAAAGCGAATTGTCAGTTCAAGCAACCCCTACCATCCGGCTTCTCCACCGGTTGAGCTCTATCTTATTTGAAATGAGAAGAACCCGAACGTAATGGGCAACGCGGCTCCACCTATCAGCGCATCTCCTCGACAATGTTGTCTGGAGGGAGATTCCCTGTGTTTAAATAGAGCTGCTGACGAATCCTATTCCAATTTCCACAAAAAAAAAAACAGTGTGATGGGCGTCGTCCACAACTTAATTGCAAAACACACAATCCGGAGATCGTGCCTTTCCAATCTTGAGCAGGTAAAACTGAAAACCTCCATGCCCACTAGAGAACTGGGTAAGCAAATAGTCAGTCTTACCCTGCTTCCGATTCAGCCATGCAACTAAGTTGCCAATGAGCCGCGCAGTCCATCTGCATCTAGTTTCATTTTGCGAAGAGAGTTGCTCATCTGGGGTGCGTTGCCGTTCTTCACGAGCAACCACCTCCCTTGACTCTTCTCCATTGTGCTTGTTTATGGCTTCGCCGTCCTTAGCAGGAAGGACAGCAGGGATCACTCGCGATCACCATCACGGCCGGTTCAGAGACAGTGAGGTACTTGCGCGAGACTATCGTACCTCCTGGCCAAGAGTGCCAGTCCATACCTGTGCACCGTAGAGCAAGGCAGACTGCGTTTAACTCATCAGGAGACGTCACCTGCTAGACGTAGGACCTTTGAATCAAGAATCAGCCCAAGCTACTCTACTGTCGATTTTGATTCGATTATCGACTCGTCGAAGGATATGGGTTGCGGGGTTGGAATTCTCTTTTTAGTCAGGATGACTATTTCGGTTTTTTCCAGTGCAAGGTTGAAACTATGAGCAGTCATCCATCGACTTACCGGTCGCATCAATATGCGAAGCCTGCTTTGCGCCTGTTTGACAGTGCGTCCAGCCATAAGCCCCGCGCCATCATCTGGATAACCAATCAGGCGCGACTCTTCTGGCATGTTGAGTTTAAGCAGACTATCATAGGAAGCATTTCAGAGGTCCGGGCCTAGGATGGATCCCTGCGCTAACCCCGACGTAACCTCCATCCTCCTCTGACCCTCTAGCACTTCATAGAGTAGGGGGCGCTTACTCAGATAGTCCCTCAATATCATCAGCATTCCGGCCTTTGTTGATCTCTGCCGAATTTTCGAGCCTTTTTTCGTTGATATTTGATATCTAAATCATTTTGCTGATAAAACGCTCTTTTACGGCCTCCTCCGCTCGAATTTCATTACTGTGTTTACGATTTCTTTGGTAGAACAAACTATCTAGCTATCTGCTTGAAATGCTGTAAAAATAACCCGTTCAGATATACAAACATAAACGCAAGTAAATGACACTATCTCACCTATTTCAAGTTGCCTAACTGATCTCAAAACCACTCGACTCACTTTTCATTTCCATGGACATCATCATATAAATCGTGAGAAAAGATGTATTTCTTCTGGAACGAAAAGAAATCTGACCCGACACCAATAACTATTCAAAATCATAATTGCTATTGCCATGTAAAAGACCAGACAGAAACGAGATATTCGATGCGCACGCAATCTTATCTCACCAGAATCGAACTCATTTGAATTGTAAATTCACACTTCGGTTCGCAGTGGGAGAGTGGCTACCTCTTATTTTCGACTTGAAGATATTTTCACTGCTTCTTGCTGAAATCTCCATGCCTCCGTGAATAGAAGTATGCAAAATATCTATGTTTCTAGTGTTGATTGGATCTAGGTCATATTTTTTTCTTGGGACTGCATGCATTCACGTCCAGCCTCTTACTTTTTATTCAAGTGCGAAAAAAGATAGGTTGCCGTTGATTGGCTAGAATTTTATGTCGATAATAGCTTTGCAATTTTCTTTTGCTTCCTTGCAGAAATTTGGCTCTTAAATATTCTAATTAGACATGGTTTTTTACCAATGCCTGCAAAAGCATGAAATCCAGCGTGAAAAATTAATGTAGATACTCTTGACAATCTGACAGCCTTAGGAGATTTTCGTTATTAACCCACTTTCACCTCCTACCAGCTCCTGAATGGGAAATAAATTGCCAAATAATAGAATAATGATTTCCGATATTTCCATCAAATTGGATCAATAATAATTCGATTAGAATCTTTTGAATAAATTGACTGGGTTCTCTTCCCGGAAATTAAACATGTACAGGAAGTCTCTCCCTGCATGTAACAAAGGCCACCATCAATTTACACATTTTCTAAATATTGTCATTTCCATGTTTTCTTACGAGGTGGAGCCCAATCGACTGGCTCTTGTCGGAGTAAATGAGCTCGCTGCATGCGCCACATAATAATGCACTTCACTGCACTCGTGAGCCCTTTACAAGCGTCTACGTAGAACATGCAGTCGCCCCATCAAGAACCCAGTCGAATCAGTAAAGCACGTTTATCGCACTATCCAAACAAAAATGAAAGTATGTAAATAGAAAATTATCGACCAGTTGTCGTCTCTTATAAACATCCCAACCGAAAAATAATCATTCATTAATCGCATGAACGATAAAAGTGTATGGACCCCGGGCCCTTGGCATGCGTTTCGAACTCCACGGCTCATTTGGTATCACATATCGACTGCATATTGATTTGGTATGTAAATGCCGATCGTCAACATGCGAGTGACATGGGCAAGAAAGCGGGTTTCAAGGGAACATATCTTGGTTTATTGATCGAAGTTCACATACAATCTACCCCTTTGGGAGCTGATCAAACTTGACCGATAAAATTGTCAGCAGTGAATTCGAATTTGAGGAGAAAACAATATATGGAAATTGTTCAGGAGATAGGGTTCCAAAAACCAACTTGGTATGGTGTACGAGTATTTCCATAAGAAAAATGTCCGGTGGGAAGTTTGATCAACAAAAAATTCAGAGGAAGTAACCGAGCCAAGCAAAGGCCGTCACTGTATAATTTCAATTGGAAATGTTTGATTATGCTGGCCTTACGGGCTGAATCAACCGTAGAGTATCTATGTTGGTGAATCAAGGTTCAATAATTTCAAAATGCCTCACTCTAAGATACACTGTATTAAGGTGTTACGTGGTAATCTCCATGCAAAAGAAGATAAGTTAAAAAGTAATGAGAAATGGACACCGGCATCATCATTGTTATTTCAATTTTTAAATGCCGGAAGTATTTAATCATTTATTTTTAGAGACTTGCCCTTTCAAATCAGTGAGCTTTCTGATTCAACACAATATGTCTCCGCATAACTGCCGTATGTATCAATTTGTTATGACACTTGATAATGTATCAATCAGTACCAAATATCTCAATAGAAAAAAAGCATGATCATTGACAAAATAATAATTGGGCAGATCCAGCTAAATAAAACGTGTAGAAACTGTTGAGATAAGTGTTAAAGTTCACAGCTTAGAGATGAAAAGAAGAATGGAGGGGGGGGAGTCATGTTTCCTAATTAGCACCTTTGTGGCTTAATCGTATTCCAAAGCCCAATGTGAAGTTATGAACTGTTTGTTCATCTACGCATCAACGTCAGATCGGAAGTCGAAAGAAAGAAAGAAAGAAAGAAAGAAAAGAAGTCTTTTTCGATAAGGAATCGGTCGTATCCTTCGGAAGTGCTTTCGCTCCTTGCTTGCATCTACCATATAAGACGTGCTGCTATCATAAAAACAGCATGCTTAGCAAGGTTCCTGACTAGCTTAGGTCGAGACCCCGATATGAAGGTTTATTAATCCATTTAGCAAATAGGTGTCTTTTTTGCTTATGTTGATTTCATTCGAAGCTCATTCAAATTTATCATATACTACAGTATCCATTTTGGGTGACTTGATCACTAAAGGGTTTACTTTGGGTTGCATGTTCTTTCATGGCTATGACACAAAGAAATGAAGAGAAACGGTTGAGGGGACTATATTGGGCGGGCATACCAGGGATTGAGCAGTCCAGGGTGCTTTTTGGGGGATACGAACCAATGCGCACAAAGGATTGCTTAAACCTCACCAAAAAGAACCTCCGAATCATAGTGGGAATTCTCACTGGTCACTCTCGGCTAAACTATCACCTAGGGAAGCTAGGGATATCTACAGACAGTGCCTGCAGGTTTTGTGCCGAGGATGTTGAAACCTCTATTCACGTCCTGGGACAGTGTCCGGCACTTGTACAAAGTAGGTCGATGCATCTGGGAGAATACTTAATACCGGATGCAAAGTTGAAAGATCTGGAAGTAGGGAATATACTAAAGTTCCTGGTTATAAGCTTGCTTGAGATACTATGATTAATCGGTACACTATAACCAGTAAAAGGGGCACAAAAGTGCTCTAGGGACGCGGTGCGACTTTCCCTTAACGGAATAATTGGGTTGCAAATGGTTAGGAACTTGCAATAACAAATTGTGGTTGCAATCCTAGACGCTTTCTATATACATACGTATGGACTAACGTGCATGCCGCACTTGTCGGTCATTCTGTCAAGGTTAGTTCTATTGTATATCATAGCCGCCAATGCATTCATCGCCCTTTCTGTACACGGATATAGTTGCAAACGAAGGCTTGGAGCTTTTTAAGGTTTTTTTTTGTAAAACAAAACCTTATTAAAATCGGTTTACTGTCTGTCTGTCTGTCCGTCTGTCTGTCTGTCCGTCACACGCATTTTTCTCGGGGACGGTTATAGCGATTGACACCAAATTTGGTAGAAAGGTGGGAACTCTGAACGCTCACGCATATAGTGAGTTACATCCTCTTACGACGAATTTAAGGGGGTGGGTCCCCATACATGCAAAAGGGGAGTGTACATTTTTTTTTCATCAAATATAGTCATGTGGGGTATCAAATTAAAGGTCTCAGTTAGTACTTTTCGAAGTCGGTATTAGTTTTGACTTTTGCTGAAAAGGTGGAGAGTGCGGGGGGTTGAAAGTGGTCATTTTTTTAACAAACCCATTGTCAGGAACTGCCCAACCGAAAAATCTGAAAAAAATCAGGGGGCTGCCACTATATGGTGCCTAGGCTCCGAAATACCCTCCATATCGATACCTGTTCAAATAAAGTTAATAACAGTATATTACTATAATTTTTAGTAATTGACAGGAAAACCCCCCTTAAATTCACCCTAGAATCACAAAATTGCAGCAATGTAGGCTACAGTATAGATCATGATCCTGTCAAATTTGGTGAAAATCGCACTATTACTAACAAAGTTATATTAGGTCAAACCTGTCGCTCCTCTGCAAATTCAAGGCTATGAATGTCAATATCACTTGAAAGTGGCTTTTTTCACATAATATATGCATATTTTACGTGCTAGATGCTAATGTGACAAATGCACGCCCAAATCTCCTTATAAACGAAATACACAAAACCTTTCATACCTGAAGCGTCTCGCTTCCGGTTTCCCGACTTGTTTAGTAACAGTGGTGGTTACCTTCCATGTGCCGTTCCCGTTCACCAGTACAAAGGGGGTATTGGACTGAATAACCTCAACTAGATGTTGTGTTTGTGTTGTGTATTTCCAAATTTTGGACAAAATAGGGAAGACGGATCTAGCGGTTTTAATACTTTAGGTGACATCAATTTCGTTGAAACCTCCGGCAAAAACGATGCTACCACGGTAAAAGAATTGATCGACACCCTTGATGTTCTGCTCGTTGGTGAAGATAAGAAGAATTCGATATCTAGTCAGATTGAGTACCTTGATTTCGTTGGTTCTTATTTTCAGGCTTATTCTGCTTTAATTATTATTTCCAAATCCGCAGTCATTTTACCAAGGTGTACGATTCGATAAAGAGGCAGACCCATCTCACCATCGTAACCGAGGTACTTGAGGAAGGATGCCATGATCCACTAAAGTCTTCCACGTCTTCCAGACAAGACAACATGGGGGAACATCACCAATAATAACAAAGGATAGTATCAGTGATGAAATGCAATTTTCTCGGACTCCGTTCTGAAGTTTAAATTCCTATGATCTTTTACCTTGATGCAGTATTTGACGCCATCATATTTCGCTCAGATAGTAGCCATTAGTTTCTCCGGAATGCGCCCCACCCTCCCTGCGATGAAAAAATGAAGCGAAGATTGGAACTCCGCACACTGCTCCCAAAATGGTCCTAAAGTCACCCATGTGCCCGATGCAGGAGGATCACGAACGGAAATAAACTTGTCCCCGGTCGATTAAGCTTTAGAGATGTTATCTAATGCGTTCCAGGATAATTTTCACAATTAGCTTTGCGATGGCAGGAAGCACGCAAATATCACTCGAATTGTAGCACTCGACGGGTACCCATCTTCAGAATCTTGATGAACATTCGCCAGTACTTATGGATGAGTGAACAGTTTCCTGGAGAAACCCAGTGGCCTCGCCGGGCTTAAGCGTGGTGAAACACTCCCTAAATCTCTTCACCGTTCGTCATTATGAATGAAGAGTCTACCGTTAACGTGCTACACCGCACCATCGAGAGACTTGCGACTACCAGCAAGTTCTTTCGTGGTATACGGAAGCGATGTCAGCATCTTTTTGTTTCCAACATCCAGAAGAAAACCCCTAAATCTGCTAACGATCGCGATGTAATCGATCTGATTAGATGTACGTTGCCAGTCAGTTGACACCCAACTGATCTTATGACAAGCTCTATACTTGAACAGTATGCCACCAGTGACAAGGCGGCCAAAGCTGCAAAAACTCGCAGCACGTTAGCATTCAGATCTCTCATCACAATCGCAATGTCCGCTCTAGGAAGCCTCTCATTGACTGCGTTGTGTTGCTCCTTCTCCTTTGCATCCGAAGTCTCCACTGGTGCGTAACACTGCTCTATTGAAATGTATCTCATTCTAGATCAGATTCTCCCAGTTACTGGTTCCCAGACAAGAAGGCCTACCTAGCAGCTGCGGTAAGCACTAATCCGACAACAACAGACTTGACAAAAAACAACAGCAATGCGGAAAGCACTAATCCGACAACGGCAGACTTGACAGAATACAGCACCA
Organism: Hermetia illucens; assembly: GCF_905115235.1. Classification (NCBI taxonomy): domain Eukaryota; kingdom Metazoa; phylum Arthropoda; class Insecta; order Diptera; family Stratiomyidae; genus Hermetia; species Hermetia illucens. The sequence goes on from NC_051851.1 coordinate 132,090,691, forward strand.
CATCGCAGCAGTGGGAGTCTTAGGTCTTCTTTCTTTCCTCAGTTAACTCCAGGTTGTTCAGCCTAAATCGCTATTTTTTCAGATGCGAAGTAGCCATTCGTTAGTCCACGAATCTCTATCCCTGTTAGTCGCTTTTTACGATAAGCAAAGAATACTTTGAGTGAATTTTATCAACCCCAACTCACAGAGGCTAGAAGATACCATTAGTCCGAACGCAGGACGTGCAGGACTCAAAGGGATGCGACAATGTGCGAATTTCACTCTTCTCATCTCATTGTAGATTAAGTTAGTCAGATTGTTTACAGAAATAGATTACAGTGAATCCGTACTGATCGCTTTCTTCAAGAACAGACATGTTCCTGATTCTTAACAGTCCTCTTGCTCCAGGTTTGACTCATTGCAATTGAGTAAACTGACCTTGGGGTACGACATCTGCCTATTTTCGGCGGGTTAAAGAATATATATAACCTTCTATAAATGATAGGTATACCATTATTAGCAAAAGGATTATAATGAAGGCGTCTGAACGCACGAGGACTCTAAGCTTTTATCCAGACCATCTCTTTGGCTACGGTCTTACTAAAGTCTGCAGGGAACTCTTTTGTTAGTGCGAAAATCACATGAATTAGTGTTGATTTAATCTGTTGAGCAGCCGTCAGTAAGTCAATTATCTTGGAGAGGAACTTTGAAGCATTTCAAATAAAATTGGGGACTTAAATCGGTCTGACAATACCTCTCAAAACTCTTAGACGTTCTTTAAAGTGGTGGTTGCAACCGTGATTAGACGAGAAGCTTAGGATTCCGGCAGCACTGTTGACTTTGTCATTATATATCAAGGCTGTTGTGACCCTGCCTAGAAAGGTGATCGTATTTCCAACCGGAGGCAATCCACATGGAGTTGGAAAACACCCTCATTCTAAAAAAAACTGCAGATTGTTCTGTGTCTTTCTGATCTTGTCCCTCAAGTTCCCCCAATTATGGCGAAGTCGCCCCAAATTTGGAAGATTTCTACATTGTTCGAAACCTTGGAGTGCATTGTGGTTGTATTTAGATTAAATACATTGCTTCAGTAATGAAATCGTTTTCAATGATTAGCACCCTGTGCGGCATGAACGTGAGGACTGTTCCTCAATATAGCTTCGAGGAGTCACAAGTCCATAATTTTGTAGGAATTGCTGACAGCAAAGAGATTTGAAGCGAAAATTTATTGAAGCAAGAATTGGTGAGTTGGCGTCTTTTGTAGCCTCGGGGAAGCACCAGAAGTTGTCAATTAACCAATCCAACCTTACCATCGCGTTAGCAAATATTTGCACACCAGCAGGTGAACTTAATTGGCCGGAAATACCGCAGTTCACTAATTTCTTTATTTCTTTCAGAAACATACACTACCTTTATTTTAAACCATTTTTAGAGACAGTTCAAGCCAGATGTGGTTTAAGGCGTACGAAAGGGCTGAACTGGTCGCTGGGTTAAACCACCGTATACCGAAGTACGCTATCTTGTCCTTATCTGGTGGTGGCGGCAATTCGCGTTTCTGTAACACTGACGACGAACCTTCAGAGGAGAAAGGCTATGGAAATTAAGGAATAGCAGGAACCCGAATGCAGCCCAGTTGTTGTATTGACTGAGGGTTTGCAGCCTGTATTTTTCATCACAACCTTGCTTGCCGTTATCCTCTGCTGGAAAGAGCCGCCACCCATCATTGATAGCCCTGAACTAGATGTTAGAATTGTTGCCGAAGGACCGCCAGGTGCCGCCTACCAGAGTTTTTTCTAATCTTTGACAGGCTAAGGCCATCTCGTGCTGCTATGCTTACTGCCTTGGAACATGTTTCTCAATGATTTCTTCAAAGCCAGGTGGAAAAGAGACCATAGAAAGTCCTACTTTGAGGTGTTTAGCATCTTATTTTGTACTTATGTAGTTGAGCGAACGACTGACTCTGAATATAGATAGAAATATGATGACTGGTTGCAATATAATATAATCCTGGCCAGCTCAACGAGAAATCCGGTACTAAACCAATTTGATTTGACCCTGATAACGATCTGAAGAAGATGGCTTTTCCATTGTTTAAGAACTTGATAGTCGGATAGCAGGTAAGGACCTCTAGAGAGAAGTCTTTGGATGACCTTCATACCTTTCACTAATGCATCAGGGGTTTTTCGGGGGAACGGGTACTGTAGGACACCATATTTTTTTAACGTCCTTGACTCCTTTTGATTAATTAAACAAGTCGGAATACCGGAAGCTCCTGCTTCGGGTATAAAGGTTTTGTGTTCATCTTATCTAAGAAATTTCAACGCACATTTTTCTATCCGTATACAGCTACAAAACTACGAGACATACGTACATATTACAGCCGTAGATGTTACGCTCAACCTAAACAAACAAACTGCCTATTTTTGAATACTGTACACTTATAGGCACGTATATAAATTGATCGTACCCATATTTCCGATTTACTTCTTATATCTATCTGAATTAGGCTCTACCCGCAAAGTTCATTAGCACACATATACTATATACCTACATACACACATGTCTCGTTGGAATAATTGATATTCATATACAAATGATTAAAGAACTAAAACAAAATAATTCTTTTCCACCCAATTCATACGAACTTACTTCGTATGGTATTGCCGAATTGATATATGATGATGACGTCATCAGGTTGTAGAGTGCACGAAATTCACAAAAAATTGTAAAGTTTTACCTCCTATAACTTTGTTAATAATGGTTGGATTTTCTCCAAACTTGACCAAATTGTGCATTATATTCTTCATTATACCCATGCCAAATTTTGTACTTCTGGGACGAACATAAGGGGGGTGCCGGATAAATTTCTAAAACGTGGAAATATACTATTATTAACTTTATTTGTGCAGATATCGGAACCGGATATATTTTGAGGCCTAGATTTCGTAGAGATGCACTATTGAGATTTTTTTCAGATTTTTCGGTTGGATAGGTTCTGAGAACGAGACCTGTTACACTTTTTGGGGGTCATATTTTGAGCCCTCACTCCCCTATGTTTCACCCAATATTAAATATTGAACCAGTTTCGAAAAGTACTAATTGAGACCTTTCATTTGATACCCCACATGGCCATATTTTATGAAAAAAAATTTTGCACCCTCCTTTCACATGTATGGGGAGCCCCCCTTAAACTTAACACAAAATGGCGGCAGTTGCTGCATGTAAAGGGCAGATCACATACTCCCACCAATTTTCGTGACAATCGGTCCAGCCGTTTCCGAATAAATCGGCTGTGACAGACAGACAGACAGACAGACAGACGGACAGACAGACAGACAGACAGACAGACAGACGGACAGACAGACATCGAATCGATTCTAATAAGGTTTTGTTTCACACAAAACCTTAAAAAAGTTGACGCACGCTAATCCAGCATTTTTTCCTTTCTTGAACGCAACTCTATTGGAAAGTTTTTTTTTCAGAGTGTTAGTAGTATAACACCCGGCATGTTCTCATTGAGGTAGGCTTGGGGCGTCAGTTGCAAAGTGCGACGGGTGTCGCATCTTATTCATTTGTATTTGAAGTAGGGACTCATGAAGCAAAAGTTCCAAGTTCGATAAAAATTTTGCGGTCAGTTTGTCCACCAATTCTTTCACGTTTGAATATATATCGCCAATATTAACGAAAGTATTATTTTTTTGAGAATTGTGGGGTCCTAAGTCCGCATCAACTTAATGGCGGAGCATTTACCATCTGCAGCCGCTCCGGTCACGCTGCTCCCAGGCCAAAGGTGAGGCAGCGTCTGACGATTTGCCTCTGCCCTAGTAAGAAACCGTAAAGCCGTCAACGCCTGACAGTTTTTTAACAAAACTATTGTTCTACTGCTTACCAGCAAGCAGGAAGAAGTTTTTCTGCGAACCTACTCCAGAATCTCAACAGTTTGCTCTTAATCTATAAGTTGTATGGGTACTTCGATGATCATTTCCACAGTCAGCCATATATTTTCCCACGAACGGTTAAGCAAGAAACAATATCTGAGCCACTCATCCTTTAACCGTGGATAACAAACGCATTTTCTTTTTATATGTGTGATTCGTTTCGACCTTTTTTAGATTAGAGTTTTTTTTGGCAGATCCCGCCTGGCTCTTGGCAGACTGTCATGTCACTTTCATTCATTATTCTTTGGCAAATCATCGTGGAAAGACGCCACAACAATGCATCCGATTCGTTCAACTGTACGACGAAAATCAACGTTCAAGTAAAAGGATTTTTCTTGCACTTAAAGGTATTTATGGTGCACATCATCGGGACATGTCTCGCTTAATGGATGCTTTATTAAACAAAATTGCCCTATTTCGACTGAGGAATGACCTGAAGAGTATCAAGAGGTAACACAACATTCAGAAGAAACAACTGTTTGGTGTGGTTTGGCCCAGTGGAATCATCGAACAATATTTCGTCAAAAAGCAACCCAGAGGATCTTAATAAGTTTTGATTTCAACAAGATGGCTCTGCTTGCCATAAAGCGGGAGAAACGATAAACTTATTGGGAAATCATTTTAATGGGCGCTTGACATCACACTTTGGCTCGGTATATTGTTTACCTAGATCGTGTGACATCACTCCTTGCGACCATTTTCTTTAGTCAGCTTCAATTGACACATTACTTGCATTATTCATGAGATGGCAAGTGTTATGCTCAAACGCATAGTTCAAAATTGGACCATCTAAAACGTACTCGCATGTATCATCTAAACGAGATAAATTTTGAATAGTAACTGCCATAGATTGCGCAGACTTGTAAAAGGAGGTTGCAATTTTTTTTCCAACGAATATAGCCTTATGAGGTATCAAATTAAAGGTTTGTACTTTCTAAAGCTGGATTTTTTTTTTGACATTTGCACCAAAAGGGTAAGTACGAGGACTGGAAGGCGATAATTTCTTTCACGGACTCGTTCTCGGAAATTTCCCAATCCAAAAATCTGAAAAAAAAATCAGGAAGCTGCTACTATACAGTGTTTGCGTCTCAAAGTAGCGACTTCTGTTGAAATAAACTAATAGGTTGTTACTATATTTTTTAGAAATTCGCTGGACGTGCCAATTTACTGCAAATGTACGCTCAAATATGCTTACATAGGACATACACAAAACCTTTAATGCATGAAGCGCCGAGCTTCCGGTTTTTGATATGTTTTTCTCTCGTCTGTTAAGGCCTACCGAAAAATCTTAAATTCCGAGTCGTTTCCGCTACTTTTAAATATTTCGTATACGAAAGTCAGCGGGGCGAAAAACTTAGAGGATACCGGTAACCCAAGTGCATAATTCGCAAGTTGATACATGCTTCATTTTTCAAACCATTTAGCGAATTCCACCAAAGAGATATTCGATCATTCGGCTGTCTTTCAATTTTTTGCTCAAGTGAAGGTCACGATTTAATCCCAAATAACTCATAATAAACTACCAGAAAATTGCCAATACGAATAATGAGAAGTTAGTACAGTATGGAGGCCGCTGTGATTTCTTGAGATAGCATTTAACTATGCCTAAGAGACAGAATGGAGGACATAATTGCCTCGGATACGCTCCGTAGACCATAAACTTTGTAGAAGATGAATGATGGCGATGATTTTCCATTTCTGTGGGAGAGTTGTATGGAGAGAAAAACTATAAGATTCGGTGCCATTAAAATCACTCGGAAACTGTCAACGAAGCAGTGCTTTTATGTTTGAAAATATTTTCAAGATAAATACTCTCTCCGCAGGGAATCCAAGTTATACTTTCGACTTTCTTCGTTATTCGGAAAAGGGTCTTGATTCAGTTCATTTATGTAAAGTTTTCTTTAAATGCTTTAACCTTTCATATGATGAAGTGAATATTCTGAGTGCTCCGCATCTTGTGACCTGACATACATAATTGGTTTATGAGTTTAATAGGATTGGATACAAATTACTGATTTCACAGAGGGCTTTTGATTCATTGGGTGTACTGCTCCCAATAGTTCTGACCACACCACCTTTTCGAGCCCTGAAAGATCTAAAACTGTGATTTGAAACTTATGAATTGCATGCATTCCAACTTTTACCATCCCATTTCTATCTTGAAGATGCAATGTGGCATCTCACATCCATCAATCTGCACTTTGACCGCAACCCACAGAATCAGCCTGCTCTTATGCATCTCACGTCAGCCTTTTGAATCCCTCATGCAATAGAATTTCACTGTCTCATTTCAATCAAACCCCTCTTCAATTTGATATACTCGTACTTTGACGTGCGATATTATCTAAAATGAGTGCCATATTTCACGTCGTCTTTCATTTTCTCAATAGGGTCTCACGATTTCTTTGCCTTTCATTATAGATATGGAGTATGCGTAGACATAATGCCCTTCTTCAATTTTTTAAGTGATTTTGGACATTCAATCCAGCGTATTCATTGAACTTACGTAGAGGAACTAAAAGGGAGGCCAAGTAGGGCGTACACAATAAGTTCAAGAATGTAATAAAACTGTTCAAGAATAGGGACAAAATTTAATACCGCTTTTCCTTAGATAAAAATAATATGGATGATGGTGATGACTTCGTAGTTTTCATAATCACTGTCGTGATAGTGACTAGTTGAAATTAGATGGAAAGGAATTTTCTAAGGAGACAGAAGAATGTAATAAAACTTCAAAACGCTGACAGCAACGATTTAACACTGGAGTCGATGAGTTTCACTTTTCCTATGGATTTTCCTTTAGTAGGGTTATTTCAAAATATTGAGTGTTTTAGGTTGTAATTTTCCAACTATGACAGTTTGAATGTTGACATTATTGACAGTACTAAGTGGTTTAAAGCATTTGCCCGATTTTTGGAGCAAAGAGGTAATATTTAATGGAATAAAGTGCTCAAAAGTTAAATAAATCTACTTTTCTTAAGAAACTATATTCAAAGCGGAAACGTATTGCCTCAAGTTGAAGCGCTTTTTACTTCAAAGGTAGTCTTTTCATACACCGATTTTGGAGGACAGCTTCTTGATTTCTTTGATCTTGCAAATATTCTAATATATTTTGAACTACTCTGAAATTCACATTTTAGAAATATGAATCTTAAAAGCCCTCCAAAATGTAAACTGTTGTAAAAGTAATTCATCATACTCTCAAATGCATAATAAAAGTGTGCTCTAGGAAAGCAAACAGACAGAACTGTCAACTCAATGTATAACTTCAATACATGTAATATATACCATAGTTGACAATATTTAAGTGTTTATTAGTGTCAGATTTTTTCTTGTTTTGAATAGAATACGTATTTCTTAAAATTGTTAGAAATTCTGCCTCTTTACTTCTGACCATTTTCTCGATAAAGTACTTCAGAGAGGTTCATGTTTTGATAATCCTCTTAGTTTTTAACATACGTACTTTTGGGCTCCTCGGATGATAGAAACCACACACGCTCCTCCTCTTATTGCTATTATATATTTTTCCATTGATTTTTAGTGAGACTGCGCTTCAGCTTCAATATTATTTTAATCAATGCAGGGCAAGTGATTAGCCTAAAGCAGCGGAATAGCACAAAGGCGTACACAAAAATCCATGGCGAATCAGAATTCAATTGCGATGTAGTGAATAGAGAGGCTGATACTCAGCGAACTTGACAATCGCGTCATTAGTACTCTTCAAATAACCTTTTATCTTTTACGAAAAGTATCTTCCGTTGCTGTATCAGTAGTTTGGATGCGTAACTTGGACAAGATTCTTTCTACCGGTTTTCATTCCCTTTTAATAATGTTTGATTTTATTGGTTCAACGCTCATCATTGGATAGCTTTTCATTTTTAATTTAATTTTTTTGATTTTATTGAGCAACTTTTTCCGCAAATGATATATGTAAATCTTACCAGTCCTTTATAGACTGTCGGCCCCCCTTTGCAAAATCCCACTTTCTTTATTTGGACGTAGTTTTTCTCTCAAATTTTCCTGTTTCAGATCTTCGCCCGCTTTTTGTATTGTTAAATTTGGAGTGGGGAATAACTACATCCATATTTTACTTTGTATCTTACTTTGTACCGTTCTAAGTTTTATAGTCAATGTTTGTTTACAGAAGAGTTACTGAACAAACCACCGGCCGCCAATGTGAGACTTGCTTCTTGCTTCTTGTCGAGGACGGCCCTCTTGATCCGTGCTTGCTCCTCTAACAAAAAATATTGTGTTAGTTGTAACTATTATGGCGAGATATGATATATTATACTGTTAATTCTTAATTTTCGTCAGGATTGGCTATAAAACGTAGAACACATTTGGTTTACAAGTCGGTAGTTTTAATAGCCGTTGAGGCAAGTGTTGATCGTCATTGTTGAGGAAAAAGAAGATAAGCGAATGCACTCGAACTATGGGTTGGCTATAGGCTCTCATACCGACATAGTAGAATTGTGAGGACATTGGCAACTCGAACTCGGGACTAAGACCAAGCGATGCCAACATATAGCGATCTACTTCGCGAAATCCTACGCGTTGTGTAAAGTTGTAATCGTGTGACCTGTTTGACGATTTTGAAATTCCCCCAAAAGCTACTAATGGAGGTGACAGCAAGGAAATAAATACGACACTGTCATCGCAGTTAGTTACAATTGTCGGTGCTGAGTATTCCCATTTCGCAATTTTGCTTATTGGGGAATCATTTCCTAAATGGAGAAATATCCCATTTGTTTCATAAGCTTTTGAAAAGTTAATGCCTTCTGCATAGTCAGTTCACACTGATTTCGGGAATAGATGTAAAGCAATCATGTGTCGCAAGAAGCCTAATAGAAGGTTCTACTTTGTTAAGAATGTGGAGGACAAGCACGGGAAAAAGCAAAAGGAGACGGGAGAATTTGCTTCGTGACGCTCCCAGTATGAGAGATTCATTATTGCGGAAAGAAAGCCAAAGCCCTCCATACTTGCCAGGAGCTAGCATGTTCAGCACAGGGCGTATCAGGCACAAAAGTATTCTCTCATACATTCACTATGTGAGTAACATATTCATACTTACTAGCTATCGTTCTGTATCCATCGCGGAGCGTGTCAGACATTTTGGACTATTCCATGTCTAACACGCTCCGTGCTAGATCCAGAACGGCAGCTGTTGGATCGTATGAATACTTTCGTCTGTGTGTGCTCTGCTCGATGCTGAATCCGCTAGTTGCTAGATCATATGAATAGAGCTTTTGCTGCATTTTTATCGCGCCTATTCTTCAATTTTCCTTCATCCTGTCCTTCGAATCTTTTCTCGATAGAGCTGGTACTGTCCTTTGCTAACCTCGGGCAAGTGCAATAAATTTCTGCGCTTCTTGTGTGCCTTATTTTCGCTTACCCTGACTCATCTATTTCAGTCCCAGCAATAATATTTTCATCCAACTGTGCACTCCTGTCAATTACCCTAAAGTGGGATTAAAAGCAACGATTGGTAACCAGCTCTATTTTTGCATCTTATTAATCGATTCTTGGTACTGAATTCCTGTGCCTCTGTCGAAGAATATATTGTAAGTTCTCCGTGGTTTCGGAACAACGCGTTTCCCACTATGTGTAAAACAAAACCTTATTAAAATCGGTTAAATGCCCGTCTGTCTGTTACACGAACTTTTCTCAGAAACGACTGTATCGATTGACTTGGAATTTGGTGGGAATTATCAATGCCCACACTTCCACACATTTAGTGTACCGTTACAGTCTTGAATGAAGTACCCTAACACGCTTCAAGTCCCTGATCTAATTGGCTTGTCGCGCCACGATTATTATTACTATTTGCCTGCCATGCAATTTTTCAGTGCAACTATAAAAGATCGCACCAGCCCGGCTGCACCTCTAAGTCATATTATCCCCTTCCATCCGAGGAACACGTTCCCTACTCGGAATTGGGATGCGCTAGGCAGCTCCGACATTCCTTATATTGTCGCTACGCTGGGGCCTCCGCGCGCTCCCTTCAGCGCCTCATCAACTTTGAAGCTACATATCCCTAACGACTTTAATGCTATCGCCCAATCCTCCCTTTGGACACAAGTGTCTTCATCAAGCCTTATCAGAGAACCACGCTTTGAGAAAACTTTTAGCTCGCTCATCTGCCAATTTAAGACTTTTCTACCAATATGTAATGTTTTAATTTCTGAGTTCCTCGAGAGTTACTCCTCCTTCGTTGTGACAGCGACTGCACTGCACTTGGTAAGTCAACCGGCGGAGTTGCTCTGATAGCTGCCTCCCCTTCGTGCTGAAACCATCTTTTCCTCCACCTACTATTCTGTCACAGTACGAGTCATTCTGCCAAACTTATTATGATCTGTTCTCCTCTCTTCCTTTCATCCGCTGTGGCGACTTTAGTTTTCCTATGTTCTCTTGGGCTGCTACTCCCAGTATTTCTTCCCTTCCTAATAGCTTCACTCACTCTCCCTTTCCTTTATTCACTGTCATGAACACCTGTGCTACCTTCGAATAAGAACCTTACATAACCACTTAAATCGCACTCTTGATCTAGTCCCCTCTAACCTTACTGTACGATGCCTTTCCGAATTCCCTCATGTCTCCTCCTACGTTGCTTCCGAGCCTAATCAACCCCTCTCGAATTTGTTGCTCAGATCACCCGACTCTACTCTCGTGTCGAGTGCGAGCCTGCCAAGTTTAACTTCGGCAGGTTTAATCTCAGGCCTAGCGGCAATCAAATAGCTTCCCCTCCTCTGTCCATTAACATGTGACCAAGCACTCAGCGCCTCCTATACCATTTATTCAAAGCTTCTTCCATGTTACGTCACCTCCTCGCCTAAGTCCCTTCGCTCTTGCCCTGTCTGGTTCATCACTGAAATTCACAAAAAAATTTGGCCAAGAAGAAGAAAAATTATTTGTCTTCTGGAACCTATGTTGACTGCGTTTTTTTTCAAAACTTCACGCTTCTCGGTCCTTAATATTTAAGTCCAGAAAAGAATGCCTGGCCAGTGCAGAGGACTGAAACCTCAAATGATTCTCACATTCGCGATACTCTCAGCCGGCGCCCAGCTATTTTCTTTTTTTTTTTAATTCTTTGGATTTTTTGCTAACTCCCCCTCCATTATCTTGTGATTTACCCTGCCGGTACTTTCCCTCAATCTATGTTCCCTCTCCTTCCTCTTCATCTCTTCCACTAGTGGATGCAGGTTACCTCTCCGCTCTTTTCTCCTCTTTATCGAGAACTTCATTGGTTAGCTTGACGCTTTTTGCTTAAAACTGATTAGTCCATTTTCCTTCCCCTGTGCATTATTATCAGCAAGAACCTCGAAGAGAATCATTTTCTTAGCTTTTGGCTTTCACCATCCCCATTCATGGTGACAATCGCACTCTTGCCAAGAATTACCATGTCATTTCGATCTTCTGCCCCTGTTCCAAAAATTTAGAAAGGTATGTCAGCGACTGGTTGTCCGCCCACTTGGGCCGTTTCGTAGTGAAAGAGCAACATGACTGTAGTAAACGCAGATCCACTGCCTCCACCCTGTTCGACTTCACCAACTTCGGGGCCAAATGTCTAAATTCATGGCTGGAAGTGCATCCTATCTATACTGACTTCGACATTGTAAATCGCAAGATAGTTTAGTCGGAACTCACTTCTCTCGGCGTTCCCATGTCAGTTTTTCCATGTCTTGCCTCTAACCTCTTCAACCGATCTTGCCACAACCCTTTTGATGGTTGGACATTCCGTTCCTTCTCCGCCCGTCTGGCGATCTACAGCGGTCTATTCTGGACCCTTTATTATTTTTATTGTTTATCACTGATCTTTCGCCCTCCTTACTCCTTCTGATTCCATCCAAGCCTCCTTGACTATGTTCAAGTCTCTCATGAGCAGTACTCATGGTTACTGCACCGTGATCTGGTCATCCTTTCCCTATTCTTTAAGAGAAACCTGAACTTCCCTTTCCTAGAACAGCGCAGAACCTATCCGAATTTATACACATTTTTCGATATTTGGTTGAGTTTGTTGGACTGCTCCGCCTTTAATAACATCACCTGACGTTCAGGGTCTTGTAGTACCCGCAGCGCTGAGCTCGAAATCTATTTCCATTCTTCGATCCCAAGACTTTCTCGAAGTTATAACAAAACTTTTCTGCTTTCAGTTGTTTTAAACTTAGATTAAGGTTGCTTGCTAATAAATAAATATATAAGTTGTTACACTGTCTTCTCTGTGGATCCTTCGACCTCATTTGTTTCAAACGTTGAGTTTACTGGAAGCTGGAAACTATAGCAATAATGACCACATACCCTAAATGCATGCAGAAAATATTTTCTTGTGTCGTTTGAATCTTTCCTTTGAGCCACTTTTGAGGAAGTCACAAGTTTTTATTATTGTAGCAATGTCATCACCGTGTCACCCTTATGACATGCATTTCAAATTTGTGAGAAATTTCAGGAAGTTGTTTCTCTGTTTATCAGTCCTGGAATTTCCGCATAGTACTTTTCCAATTATTCTGTTTTTTCTAGTTCGACTAAGCAGCCAATTGCAGGTTTCTACCTTTGCATATATTGGGTTGGAGAAACAGAAATGTCGTATTTTGTCAATAGATGGCGGCACTTAAACATATCTTCTGTTGTACTTATCGCATCGGGTCATACTATAAGGCAATTTGAAGACGACAATCTACGCATCAATTGCCTCTTTGACAGTATTGTGATCGTACGTTCCAGCCTCAAGTTATAGCGCGTCAAAGGTGGAGTCCACCAAACAAGGAATTCGTCATATTTTACGTTTTCACTACCGGAGAGGTAAAAATGCAACGAAGGTGGCCGAAAAAATTTGTGAAGTTTATGGGCCCAATACTGTAACGATTCGCACAGCACAGCGTTGGTTCGATCGATTTCATTCTGGTGCAGTGGATGTCGAAGGTACACCCCGTACTGGTAGGCCAATCGTCGAAATCATCCAAATAGACCGGCATGTGAGCACTCGCTTGATTGGCGAGGAACCGTGTGTAGACCATAAAACCGATTGGAACCATTTGCAGTAGATTGAATTCCAAAAAAAGCTGGATGTTTGGGTGCGACAAGAGATGACGCAAAAAAACGGAATCAACGCCTGCGATACACTGCTGAAACGGAAGGAATTCGACCCATTTTCGAAGCGGATGGTGACTGGTGATGAAAAGTGGATCACGTAGGATAAGCTCAAGCGAAAAAGATCATGGTCGAAGCGTGGCGAGCCGGCCCAAACCATCGCCAAGCCCGGATTGACGGCCAGGAAGGTTTTACTGTGTTTTTGGTGGGATTAGAAGGGAATCATCCACTACGAGCTGCTCAACTATGGCCAGACCATCAATTCGGTCCTCTACTATGAGCAACTCAACCGTTTGAAGCAAGCGATTGACCCGAAGCGGCCAGAATTGGTCAATAGGAATGGTGTTCTGTTCCATCAGGACAACGCTCGGCCTCACACATCGTTAATGACCCGCCAGAAGCTACGGGAGCTCGGATAGCATGTCCTATCGCATCCACCGTATAGTCCGCACCTGGCACCAAGTGATTACCATCTCTTCCGGTCCATGCAAAATGCTCTTGGTGCTGCTAAGTTCGCCTCAAAAGGGACTTGCGAAAACTGGATGTCTGAGTTTTTTGCAAATAAGGTGGGGATAATGAAGTTGCCTTCTAAATGGCAACAAGTATGCGAACAAAACGGCGCACATTTGATTTAAATCGGATAATTCTAAGTATGTTAAATAAAGCGTCAAATTTCGATCACAAATACGATATTTCTCTTTCCCCAACCCAATATGTAGGTATCTGTACTAATTGTTCCACATCATAAGGATCCTAAATGAAAAATCCTGTCTAGGCACATTTGTTTTTAAACTTCCCCGTATTGTCTTTTGTGTTTCAACGTCGAACTACAATCAACATACTATGATGGTGTGGACTTCGCTCCTAATATTAGCCTAATTTACCCTTCGGCAACTGTTCCATATTATTTGGAAACCTTCAACATAAATCAGCTGGTGGTATTACTCCAATCGTGAGGATTTGCTTCCAGATTAACGTGCAAGGGATTATGCTCAAATCCACAGTCCTTGAAACAGTCACTCCCCTGTTTACAAACACTTAAAATAGATTCAAATTCATTATCGAGGGAATCTGGAAAACAAATTTTCCTCTAAACAATTTTCCTGCTTATTTCCATCAATGCTCATAGAGGTACACATGAATCGACATATACTATGCATATGTGGCCAAAAACTTCTGTTTAATCTTACGTATCGTCTTGGAATGCACGTTTAACTTCTTAATGTGGATCTGACTTTAATTGGAAGACCTTGAAAACTGGAGGCTGGCTGGAATCCATTGTGACTGAACTCTTCAGTTTCATTATTCCGTTCATATATGGAGGAATTGACGACCTGTTTACTTGATCGTCTCAACGGCTGGTCGTGTGTTTTCTTTCAACACTTCACCTCAATCTGTTTAATTATTATTGCAAGTATAAGAGATGGGATGCCTTCCCAGCTATTCACCCAAATTATTAAAATTTAAATAAACTCACACGAACCGCGTATATTGAGTCCTTTTGTTTGGAAGGAAAAGTGCGCCACCAGCATTTTACATTATTTAAAATGAGAGAAGGAAAATTCGACGATTTATTTGTTTATGGAACTTGGGAGAAATCAGAAAAATACTTGGATCATGTTTACGCCAAGCTTCGTCTTAACACTACTCCCCTAGACGCGTTCCAAGTAAGTTGAAGAAGTGGAGGAGTTGATGAATGGTTTGTTTAGAATGGCTTAGATCATTGGGAATGGTGTTGCTGTACACATGCTTGGATCTGTATGTAATGCGTTTTTTTTATTTCTTCAGATTAGATTTATTAGGCTGGGATTTCTTTCTAGAACGGAATTCTGTTATTGTCTAATTAAAAGGGTAATTAGCGGTTAAATTGTTGGCAATTAGAGATTTTCTTTCAGTTCCTTCCAAAAATTCACTGAAAGATCAATAATGGTTTATCGGTACCAGAAATAGACAGACCTAAAGAGAGATTGGTTGAAATGTACACATAGGCATAGGCAACTTGGAAACAGATTCGCCACTGAAAGGATGTTTCTCTGGCTGAATAGTGCAAATATTGAGTTGGTGTGGCTACTAGGCTGTGTAACTTAAGATTTGTCTTTTCTAATGGATTTTGTGTGGGAGTGTGAGGAAAATTCCTGCACATTTACCGCCGGTTTGCGTTTATTACAAACAGGTGTGTATCAGTTACACAATTCTTTTTCTGGCCCACGTAAGGTTTGTTTTTTCTAGATTTCTTCTTTTGATGGGAATCGCCTTTCTTCTTAAGTATAAGCCCAGCTGCTATTTGGAGAGACTCAGATCTTTCTTTTGCGTACATTGAACTCAGTCGATTTGTGATCTGGTAATTGATAATCCGGAAGATTTCAGTAATACGAGCAGCCATCGCGAAACGTACTCTGAACTGGCGTACCATATGCTTTCTTTGAAAAATCTAGCCATCTAGGTATTCTATTTTATTCTATTATCATGTGAACGGTCAACTAATCAAAGACAGGAATATATTTAGCTTTTAGCATACGAGATTGACACTAGGGGAAACGGATTCTGATTCAAGTGAACTGATTATCTGCTATTGTATCTTTCAACAGAACGCCAACGGAGGCTGTAATTGCAGTTGAAACCCCTTCCAGACTGACAAGTTCAACCCTATGAACCTGGTTCTTTTGCCTTTCAAGGATATGCCGTCTATCTTCTTGTTCTGTCTCGATTACAAGCGGGGTCTGTCCGTTGTGACAGGTTGCGTCAGTTTGTTCTATCAAACGCCTGATCTGAATGCAATGGCGGGACTTTCAAATCTCCATCCAGCGTATCAAGCCACTGTTGTTTTGGCCGACCTTTTGGTCGCTTACTATTGACATCGCTGTTCAGAGCAATCTTCGCAAGGAAATTCTCTTTTTCACGTACTACGTCCAAGACGCCTCTCTTACAATTTTTCCACAATCGGTGCAACCCCATATCGATCCCGGATATGTTGGCAGTGATCAGTCGTCAAAACATAATAATATTCAATCTAAGATCGTGTTGCGTGAGGCGATCATTCCATTTTTGGACAAGTTGGTTGAGATAATTTTTGCTTTTAGACGCCAGGAAAATATCATCTGCATTAAGGGGGTCATGTCGTGCGTCGGATCTGCGGAATTGAATTTTTTTTTGGCATCAATTGTAACTACATATAGTGTAGAATATATGGGCAAAGTGATTTTTTTGATATTCGAAGTCGTTCGGAAATTATAGTGTTAGGTCACATGCCAGATTTATGCCGATCAGCCGTAATAAAGCTCGTATTTATCGGTCCGAATGAAGTTCGAATAACTTCGCTAAAAGGACAAGAATTGAAACCAACGCTGTACATGTGTTTCTTGAAGAAACCTAAGGTTTATGGACTAGGTATAGCAGATTAATGGTCAGTTAAGGTTTTATGGCTAGAAATCTCATTTTGCTTTTTAAATGCATTTTTCTCGAAACTGTATGTTAAAAATCGGCTGCCACCATAGCCCAAAATCTACCCAACGAAATTCTTTGAAATTTTGAGGACTTATTCAGAACATATTTCTACGGCCCGCAAACTAGGATAATTGCGATTCATTCAGTAGTTTTTTTTTTTTATTCATTAAAGAAGCCGTGAAAAAACACCAAGCACCAAAAATTTAGTTTTTACTAGTTTTTAATAATCCTAGTTTGCGGACTGTAGTTAAGTCTGTACGTTTAAATGCCGTTTACTTTTTTCACGATGATCACAGCGCCCTCTAGCGTGGCAGCAGTTTTTGAAGATGGGTGTATAAATTGCTCTGTATTTCAATAGCGAACTATGTAATCAGGCTGGAAAAATTACTATGAACGCTCAAGATGTTAATAAATGTATGGTAAAAAATTCTTTATCCATTTCTTCACAAAAAATTTCTAAAGAAAGCCAAAAAAACGGCCTTCACACGGGATGACCCCCTTAAGTAGTGTATAGGGTGCTGGCCGTTGGTTGTGCCCTGTGACAGTGTCCATTACCAAAACAAAGAGGAGGGTGGAGGCTTCCTTGATGAACACTGACAAAGACATAAAGCTGTTTTGATACACCCACCACACTTGAACTTTACTTTTCGGATAGTGCAGCACATGAGTTACTTTGGCACTAAGTGTTGTCGTGTGGTATACCAGATGAGTTCGCGTGACACACTGTCAAACGCTTTCTCCAGATCCATAAATGCCGTCTATCTGTAATGATACATATTTGTTAATACGAATGTATATCCAAAGTAAACGTGGTTCGTTGTG
Organism: Hermetia illucens; assembly: GCF_905115235.1. Classification (NCBI taxonomy): domain Eukaryota; kingdom Metazoa; phylum Arthropoda; class Insecta; order Diptera; family Stratiomyidae; genus Hermetia; species Hermetia illucens. The sequence goes on from NC_051851.1 coordinate 132,107,958, forward strand.
TTCATTTTGAATTTACTTGCTCTAGAGTACAAGATCTATTATACTTTAACACTATGTCCCATTCTATTCCAACAAGATGCATGCCACTCAATTCTTTCCCCTTCCAAACTACGTCACCTTATCAAATTACTCAAATATAAGCCGCTCCATCCCCTAATCATCGTCGCAACGCTGTAAGTCATAAAGTAACAAGCCGGAACTAAGGGTGAGTGATCTACCATTTTCCGTCTCAGTTTGTAAATTTTGGGCATGATAATATCCGCTGAACTTAACATTTACAGATTGTATCCTGGGAAGTAGTGAACTCCTGATCTATTGAAGGTCATAATAGTCCATCAATCTTGGAAACAATCAATCGATATAAAAGGCAACTCGGAAAAATGTTTCTATGACCTTCGCAACTGTCCTCTGCCCACTTCTGTTCCATTTTATACTCTCATGTTTTGATTTGGACATTTTATAGGACATCGAAGTTTCGTAGCAAATTACAATTTAATCTAGGACCAACTCCACTTTTCTCAATGAGCGATTGAAGAGTTTCATAGATACCTCCAATCAAAGTTGATTCTGGCCCTCTATCAATAAGTGGCCACTTTCTGAAATCACAACATCATTGTGTTGGGGACTCCTACAATTGACGTTGAGTTGCTTTGTTATTTCCGATGGAAGTATGTACTTATTTGCTTCAATGGGGCTTTGGATCGACTCAGTGTTGAGGTCGGTCATATTTTTCTTTTAAAGACCAATGTGAATTATTTCTCGATCCATTCACATCCCCGCCCCTTAAAAATTGTATGCTTCAAAACGAACAAGTGCTCCCTAAGGCATTCAATGACAAGCTACAGCTGAAAACAAGTATACCAAATGACAAGTGCCTTTTTCAAGGCTTCATTTCTGAGATTTTACCGGGATACAATCAATGTAAACAGAACTTTCTAATACTCCTTGCTAATTTTGAAAGCAGGTCTCCTCCAAAGAAACTATAAATTGCGTATCCATAAAATGCTAAATAGTATAATGAAACCTAAGGGAAAACGACTTAGCGGGAAGAACTCTCTCAGAAACCTAAAAAGTTGGCGAAATTGACCGTCAAGGATTCTTGACATCCTCAGACTATTATTTAGACTGTGATCCATCATGGATCTTCCGTTCCGATCGCGGGTCCGGAGACTTGCGGGTTCACGCGCGCTGTCGAGCTGTTTTTTTTTACTTTCCGGTTTTAGCTTGCGTTCTGGTTTTTATCGTTAGGACGTCGCGAATTTCTTTGTTTATGGCCTATTTTTAAATCCGTATAGATCATCCTATTTCCTATATGTTCATTACAATAGGCATTATTATATGACTGCGTAGCGAGAAGTCTGTCTAAAGCATCGAAAAGAATAATCGATGCATTTAAGCGCAAGAATCTACGAAAGAAAGAAATGGAAAAGAAGATTTGCTGAACCATGACATATTTTATTTTTTAAGTTCAAAAAGGCTGGACATAACGAACTAATGCTGGACACCAGAATACCGGAACGAGTGCTGAAGTGATGCGGGTAGGAGTAACTACCTAGGATACCACCTCATTTAAAATCTGAAAAGTCAATCAACATTGGGTTAGGGACCTTTCTCTCATCTTCGAGTGGAAGGATTCGATCAGAAAAGAAGGGAAGCTATGTTTCGTGAAGCTAAGATTCATCATGGGCTAGTGCTATATTGAAGGAAGGCTTAAGTCAACCCGAAGAAATGTCAGATTTCAGATTTTCAGATAATCGTAAAATTATTACTTATCTTCCCTGACCTTTGCATTGAATACTTTTTTGGGCCCTGCCTTAAGATTTTATGTTCACCTCTATTTGCTCTCTCTTACGCTAACTCAAATAATTTACATTGATAGGGTTAGAATGAAAACAAACTCTTCGCAGAGATATACGCCACTCTGTGGCCGTACAAAAATGTCTACGGCAAAGTTGGTGAGAGCGCAGCACTGAACTGATGCATTACATCAAGCTAGTGGGAATGGAACTGTTATCATGTGCTGTTCCATCGACTGAATGAAGCAATCCTGGGCGGCAATGAAGCACTGCTTTCTAAAATATCGCGAAGCAAAAATCCCAGTGTTTGTCTATTTTTATAAGTAAAATGAGCTACAGATACTCGCAGCTTTTCAGACTTAAAACTCTCTGGAAGGTTCTTCTTCATCAAAGAATCTGTTCACCGTTCATATTCATTGTTGATTGCCAGACAGGTTGTATGCTTTATAGTGTTGTATTACTAGATCCAAAGGCTATCCTAAAGTTGCTTACATCTGTGATCGGAGAGGACCTTTGTGGTTACGCGTGAGTTTTCAATAATCCAAGTCCAATAAGGATAGAAGTATGTTCACAAAACTGTTTCTTTAATTTCTGAGCGGTTTAGCCTTCGCAACCGCTAAACCTGCTAAAAATTGCTACTTATTCGGTGACAATAGCAATATTTTCAACTAAGCGCACGAGGAGAGCTTAACGCCAACCCTTATTAAAACCTAAAGTTCAAATTATTCACCTGACGCTTATTTGGAAAACACATTACCCACCTTTAAAACCAAGTTAAGACCGCATTATGATGCAATTTTAAGTAATTTAGAACGAAGCAAATAAGTTATAGCAGTAGTGCACTCTGTAGGTATATATGAAGTCGGAAAAGGAAATTTCGGCAGTTCAAATAAGAAAGGCCTTATGGACTTCTTATGTAACATACACATAACTTATTCACATTATTGTGAAATTGACATTCTATGATGCCTTAAGCTGCCGTAAATATAAGCGAAAGGCGTAATTTTGATCTACTGTTGTATTAGGATTTATACCGAACTTTCCAGTATTGTGCTCCATATTATACTGACGTTGAACATTTTACTTTTAGGATAAATTTAAGGGGATCATTAAAAAAATTCACAAAATGTAGAAATCTGACATTATTAATTTTATTTGAGCAGTTTTTGGAATATGGAATATTTTTAGGCTTTTCCCACTAGTCTTCGTCCTTCTGTTTTCTCTTTGAATACCCTTCTACGTATCTGAGGGTCGTCCATGCGTTGATCGTGGCCAGCCCATGTTAGCTTCCGAAGTTTCATTATTTTCGGACTTCAAGGACGTCAAATATTTGATACAATTCATTGTCCTCTCGTTTAACTCCTATTATTCTACTGAGAACCCTCGAAGGTATTGACCAGTTTCTTGGAATTTAGTGTTAAGGTCCATGCTTCACATCCCGTAGCATAGCACAGTTCTTATTATCGTTTTGTATACTCGTTTCATTTCCATTTTTCGGCAGTAGTATGCCTAAGTATATAAAGTTCTAAATTTTACTCGGCAATCGTTACATTTTCTCTAGTGAGTGTCATGCATGCTATGTCCACAGGCAATTTTCGTATGACATGCTCTAGTGCCAGATTGAATAGTAGAAGTCCCAGCCCATCTCCTTGTTTTAATTCGATGTTTGTCTCAAACACATCTGTTAGGCTCTTATTGACTTTGACCTGCGCTGTGGGGCATTGTCATTCTGGTAATGCTTACCAGTTTTGCTAGTATTTCCAAGACAAACATTACTTTGTGCAGTACATTTCGACCTGCTTGAAATTCACAAATATTTGATGATGGTCAATATAAAATTTGTAGCATTTTTTTTTGTTCCTGTTTTATCATGAATAGTTGCTCAATTGTCGATCTTCCAGTCCGGAAATTTCCTTGGTATTCACCAATTATCTTTTAGGCGTACAGTATAACTATTCTCTCTACAATTTTCGTAAAGATTTTATAAGATGTACAAAATGGTAACATACCTCTGTAATTGTATGTCAACTTTTTTTTTGGATAGGGCATATTGCACTTCTTGACCACTCTTCCGGAATATATTCGTGGTTCCTGACGGAGAGAACCAAATTGTGGATAGCTTTCGTGGTCTATCGACCACCTGATTTGATGAGTTCAGCGAGGATGTCATCTATCCCCGACGTTTTGTTAATTTTTTGACGTTTGATTGGAGAGTTTAATTCTTCTAATGTTGGCGGTTGAGTGTTCCCAATATGCTCGACCATAATTCTTATCAGTTCTAGTGATTGAGTTATATGTGAGGGGTTGAGAAGGTCTTAGAAATAAGACATCCCTCACGTGATTCACTTTCGTCCCCGACGATTGCTCCGTTTTTGTTTTTGCAAAGGGTGGTTTTAAATTTATATCCACACCACAGCCCCTTCACTACTTTGTAGGCTTGTTTTGTGTCTTCTTCGACAAAATGTTTTCATTTCTTTTGGATTAATATTTTATTAGCTGCTCGTGTTTCGTTTTATATGTTGTCTGAATGCCTCGTTCTGGTTGTCAAGCGCTATTAGCAACAAATAATTCCTCTGGCGCAGGAATTCACTTCTTCCGCTGTTTTTTATAGGCTTCCTCGTGTGATTCTGGAGAATAGGGCCTAATCGTTCTTCCAGTTTAAGCTTGTATTCTCCCGCGATTAAAAGAATATGTTAATTTATTGTTTAGTTTCCCCACTCAAATTTTCGACTATCTTTTAGTGATGAAAACATGGTCTATTCGATTGAAGGTACTCCTATTTGGGAACGCCCATTTCCTTTTTGGAATACGCTTATGTGAGAAGCATATCGATTTTATAATCAAATTTCTGCTACTTTCGCAGTCAATGAGGCCTAGGGTGGTCCTCGAAATCAGAGCTCATTTCCAAATTCTGGACACCGCCTTCTTTACAACAAACATCACAACTGCATTGAAAAGTGAGAGACCTTTTATCTGATACCCCACGTGACTATATGTGGTAAACAAACAGCTTACAACTCACTTGCTTATGTTTAGTGACCCTAGCTTTTCCAAGCATGGTCGTTCGAACACCGTTTGCACAATTCAAATCCTGTAGTGCTCTTTCCAGAAATCGCAGCGCATTCGCCTGCCAATTACTAACTACTAAAGGCTCATATACATACGTGATAGATTCAGGGGCTGGTTTTATACAATTCTCCATGGATCACCTCGGTTAATTCACTTCCGCGCAGATGAGCCACCAGTCGCTCCACTATTCTTTAAATAATCTCATAAAACACATCGAAATTCGCTATGGATCTATTATAAAATCGTGCCCTCGAGGTCAACATTTAAAAAGTCCACACATTAGCGAGCTCGCGACGTTTCCACGCTGCTCATTCCCTAGTAAAGTCGCTAGTAGAAGCTAGCAACTATTCGGCAAGGGCCAGCTTTTTCTCTTAGTTGCATAGGTATGGCCAACGAAGTAAGCTCGCCAGCTCATTATGCAGTTTATCCTGCAACAATTTATTACCTATTTTCTAGAGGTGCTAAAATTTTGCTGATTGGTGGAAAAGCTGCGCTGCCAACAGTTTGGATACAATAGGACTTTTCGAGAATGAAACGTCTCAACTATAAATATAATAGATCCTAAAGCTCCAGGTATGAGACGAACGACAAGATGGCGCTTAATGATATTGGGGATTTAGAGGATTGCTAGGTGAAATCTTCGATTTTTGGTCGAATCGATTTTTAAGGGTTTGTAACAAACAACTGACGTAAATTGACTAAACTACCCAACCCAAAAATGTGGAAAAATCAACGCAATGCGCTTATATCTAGGCGTCAAAATATGCCGCATTCCGATATTTGCTCAACTAAACTTACTAATACTATATTACCAGCCTTGTGAAATTAAGCGAAAACCCCCTTGAAGTTCATCCTAGGAATACTAAATTTTGTAGCAGCATAGAGGATAGTATCGCGTATGATACTGCCAAGTTTCGCGAAATTCCGGCTTTGATACTAATTCAAACTTATAGCAATTCAAATTTGTGCGAATTTACTGCATCTTAAACCATTGACACTCAAGTAAAATATTAAAGTGCAATTTACGAAGAATCCGCGCGTCTTAGCCCCTTTTAAGGTTTTGTATGTTATATCGTTCTACATGAAATTTAAGGGGGGAGGGGCTTAATACATACAAAAGGGGTTGGAAAATCTTATTTTTCCGCCGAATGTAGTCATGTGGGTCAACAAAAGAAAGGCGTTGATTAGTACTTTTGGTTAGTTGGTCTCAATTCTGACATTTAATGCTCAAGGGGGAGAGCGGTGACATCCAGCATCTGGTTTCCCGACTTCTTTGGAAGTTCCTCAAATTTACTATTGATGTTGGGTTGAGTATTATCAATACAGTGCTTTCTAGATCAAATTATTTACATAAATGACGTTTTAAAACAAGTCGGTGGACGCTTCAGGTACGAAAGGTTTTGTGTATTTCTCAGTACGTAGCACGTAATATAGGCATATATTGTGTGAGCATATCCACCTTCGGGTGATATTGACATTCATAGTCTTGAATTTGCAAAGAAGCGACAACTCGGCCGCATTATAACGTTGTTAGTAATAGTGCGATTTCTACCAAACTTGCTGAAATCATGCTCTATGTTATACCCTATATTGTTGCGTTTTTGTAGTGCTAGCATGAACTTAAGGGAGGTTTTGCAGTCAATTACTAAAAATTATAGTAATATACTATTATTAACTTTATTTGTAGAGATATCATTGTAGAAGGTATTTCGGAGCCCAGGAACCATATAGTAACAGCCTCCTGATTTTTTTCAGATTTTTCGGTTGAGTAGTTTCTGAGAATGGCTGAGAATGATCACTTTCAACCCCCGCACCCCCCACCTTTCTAACAAATGTCAAAACTAAGACCGGCTTCGAAAAGTACTAATCGAAACCTTTAATTTGATATCCCACATGACTATATTTGATGGAAAAAAAATGTACACCCCCCCTTTTGCATGTATGGGAAAAGGATGTAACTCATTATATGCATGAGCATTCACACTTCCCAGCTTTCTACCAAATTTGGTGTCAATCGCTGCAATCGTCTCCGAGAAAAATTCGTGTGACGGACAGACAGACAGACAGTAAACAGTAATAAGGTTTTGTGTTTACACAAAACCTTAAAAATAGAGAGCAATTGCATTTTGATCTATGTACACAAGGAATTATCATACACGCATCGTTCCTCACATAGGGAAACACAAAACCTTTTATACCTGAAGCGTCTGGCTTCTGGTTTCCCGGCATGTTTTTTAAGGTTTTGTGTGAAACAAAACCTTATTAGAATGGTGACGGTGTCTGTCTGTCCGTCTGTCCGTCTGTCTGTCTGTCTGTCTGTCTGTCTGTCTGTCTGTCTGTCTGTCTGTCTGTCTGTCTGTCTGTCTGTCACACCCGATTTATTCGGAAACGGCTAGACCGATTGTCACGAAAATTGGTGAGAGTATGTAATCTGGTGATCCCTTTACATGCAGTAAGTGGCGCCATCTTGCGTTAAGTTTAAGGGGGGGGCTCTCCGTACATGTGAATGGAGGGTGCAAATTTTTTTTTCACAGAATGTAGCCAAGTAGGGTATCAAATGAAAGGTCTCAATTAGTACTTTTCGAATCTGGTTCAATATTTGATATTAGATGAAACATAGGGGAGTAAGGGTTGAAAATATGACCCACAAAAAGTGTAACAGGTCTCGTTCTCAGAACCTATCCAACCGAAAAATCTGGAAAAAATCACAGTGGTGCATCTCTACGAAATCTAGGCCTCAAAATATATCCGGTCCCGATATCTGCACAAATAAAGTTAATAATAGTATATTTCCACATTTTAGAAATTTACCCGGCACCCCCCCTTATGTTCATCCCAGAAATACAAAATTTGGCATGAGTGTAACGAAGAATATAATGCACAGTTTGGTCAAGTTTGAAGAAGATCCAGCTAATATTAACAAAGTTATTGGGGGTGAAACTTTACAATTTTTTGTGAATTTCGTGCACTCTACAACCCGCATGACGTCATGATCACATATCAATTCGTCAATACCACAACGAAATGAATTCTTATGAATTGGGTCGCAGACAATTATTTTGTTTTAGTTTTTTAGTTATTTGTCAACCAGACATGTGTATATGTAGGTATATAATATATGCGTGCTAATGAACTTTGCGGGTAGTGCCTAATTCAGATAGATATAAGACGTAAGTCGGAAATATGGGTACGATAAATTTAGATACGTGCATATATGTGTACAGCAGGTAATAGGCAGTTTGTTTGTTTAGGGTGAGCGTGATATCTATGGCTCTAATATGTACGTATGTCTCGTAGTTTGGAAAAATATGAAGGATTATGTTGGATTTGTAGCTATATACGGACAGATAAATGTGCGTCTCTTACATAAGATGAACACAAAACCTTTATACCCGAAGCGCGAGCTTCCGGTATTCCGACTTGTTTTTTGTTAAACGTGAAGTTTAAAACTTGAAAAACTCCGATATGCTTAAATTATTTGACATAGCAGAGCATTCCACACATCTCACAGTAATGTAGCTGCATGGTTGTGGTTATTATATGTCGATGCATAATGATGTAATACTTCAAAAACGTCACTTTGTTCACCATCATTACCGGCGCAACAACCGGTATCCGGTCTAGGCCTGCGTTAGTAAGGAACTCTATATGTCCCAGTTTTGCGCCGAGGTCCACCAATTCGACATCCCTAAAAGCTGTCTGACGTCCTGACCTACGCCATCGTTCCATCTAATGCAGTGTCTGCTACATCTTTTTCTACCATAGATTGTCACTTTGTTCATCGTTCTTCCAAAAAGTTTGTGGAATGCCGTCTCTACTTACTGGTGGACAATTAGATGCGGGTCTGCGTGGGACTTATTTCTAACAGTAGCCACAAAGCATTGTCGCACGTTATCTGGTATCGTGGGCACTTGGAAGGCCTTCTGAGAGCATACGCTGCAGGAGAATTATCGGGAGATATGCTTTCGGCCTGGTTTTTGACAGTTAGCCTGTTTGTGGGAGCATTGTGGTTACGGTAACCTCTATATCACAAGTAAATTTAAGCGATTGTGGGGTCAGTTTCGCATCCACTGGTATATATACTGAGCTCTGCGGCGTGGCTATGATTGTGATTTCCAAGCCTATCTCTGTCTGAAGAAAAGCTAACTCGGTAGTTAAGCTAAACCCCCAAGACCTTCATCGTTTTTCAAGAGTCGCACTGCAACCACAGATTATCTCCTTTAAATGCGGTTGTTGTTATTGATGTGTTAATGCTTCCCGCACTACTGAATGACCGTTTCATTCCGTCTTTGATTGAGTCTAAACTAAAAGTCAGAACGATATTAGAGAATCCTTGCCTAGAGTTTGTCTCCCCTAATATTGCTCCTAGGCTTTCGCAAGTTTCACTTTGTTTTTGGAATGTGGTGACAGGATCTCCGCGGGTCATCGTGAGCGAATTTAAATAATTACTAAGAGGTTTCCTGATGCCAACTGTATTAGGTATTAGGTATCTAGGTATCTGCATATACTGCTTAAAGCTCTTTGATCCTAGCCACAGCTCCCATATAATGATGAACTTCCATACTTACGAAATTTGTAGAATGCAAACGCAGAAGGCCTGAATAGTTCGCATATCTTCACTTCCATCCACTGACAGTTTAGAAGAAAAGACCAACAAGTTTTCAACGACCAAGCAACAAAGGAAGCAGTCGATGGTGATCGCTATGAAGATGTCGACCTAGACAACATAGAGAATAACCGTAGGAAATACTCTTGCATAAAAACAAACCATCTTCCAACTTGTGCTTTGCCTCATCGTCTCAGGATTTATTTCAGTAGAATGTAGGTAAACATTTCTAGAGTTGCAAGTTCAAGATCATCATCTATTCCTTAATTGCGCCGCTATATTGGTGTTTATGTTTCTGTAGAAACCCTCGCACTCGTAAACATTGCGCAGAAACTTTTTATCGCGTAAACTAATTCCGATCATTTTCGGAAACATTCTTTCAGTTTCCTGCCAATGAAATGGTTGAAAACAAAATATTTCAAGCAATCGAGTGTTTTGATGTAGTGGTTGAAAATATCACACTTTGAAGATGAGTATTCAATAATGCAGAAGATCTGATCTTCTCTTCCAAGAAAGTGTGTTAACAGCTTCCTGCTATAAATGTATATATGTATAATAATTGTTGATATGTATATATATATAATAATTGTCCCTCACAACTGCACCACAACTAGGGAAACATGGCTTAGAATATACGTGAATACGATCAGTTTCGAAGAAAGACCGCCGCGGTGCTCATCACTGCTATTTGGATATTCATACCATGCAATGACAAACTAATGACATATCCAAATTTATGCTGAATCTAGAAATATTCAGGCTTCTATGCGTCGTCATTTCGAGCGTAGACTCGAATCAATTAAAATAAATCCACTTAAACTCTTATCACAGTCACACCAGACTGTTTACACGCTCCTCTAAGTTTTTTAGAGCCTCCTCTCCAAAAAGAACAATTTATCTCGCACCAGCTTGTGAGCTGGATCTTGTAATAGACACTGGGTTATTGGGCCATCTTAGGTGCTGCCGCAGCAACCAGATAAAATCTCCCAAGATTACGACAGTTCATTGATTAATCCCTTTGGTGATTAAACGCACCAAATTTTTTGGTGTCAACTTCCAAAATCGAGAGCATAAATGCCTCGAATATTTGGAGTTTGAGGCCTGTATCAACTCCACTCTTTCAAGTCGATTGATTGCTAACGATATATTGAGTCGAGAAGGCAAAGGAAGGATGTAAGACATTAATCACTCAAGCAGAATTTTTTAATGTTGGCATCGTATTACGCTCAATTGGGACATGTGCTGTCTCCTCTCATTTTTGTTTGTGATTTGAACCCGTCTTGTCTCGATGTTTTGTACCACCCGCTATGAAAAATGGCCATTTGGATAGGTTTTCATTCGTTAATGATACAAAGGTTTTTGTTTTTGCTGATGTTTTGACAGTCTGAATTGGATACTTGTTGAGATAATTCGGTTATCAGATACGATTTTTATAGGAAAGTGTTTAGCATTGAGACGAATGGTAGTGATTGGTCGTAAATATCCGGTGATACGTTTTTATAACCTTGTGTTGATTTTTTTTTTGTTTCATTATTTTTTCGCTACGGATAGTATGGGAAACCTATGCTTGAAAGGTATAGATTTGTCGACGTAGCTCAAAAGGAAGACGATGAGCAGTATATCGAACATAACCACTTTCTAGATTATTTTTGGCCAGCTATATAGACTTTCTTAATGATTTAACAGGATTAGATACAATTTTGTCATGCTAATACTGGCCTAAAACTGTACGAGTATAATGCCTATCGTTAACGCAGCATGACTGGCTGAATTTAGGTTAACTTCCTAACTTTTATCGAAATCTTGGCTTAAACCAAAATGAGGCGTAGAGGTCCAGGAGACGATCTAATTCCACTATGATTAATATGAGTCCTCCTTGACTGGTATTGAATAAGAGTCCTCCTTGATTGCTATTGAATCCCACTGCTACTCAAATGTTCCAAACCTTCGTGAACACCTGTCTACCTCGTATTATCGGAGTAGGCTGGTCTGATACTATCTCAAACGAAGAACTTGGTTCGCGCGCAGGCCTGGCACAATTCCGAACTATTTCGGAAGGTAAAAGTGGCAGTGGATAGGTCACATATTAAGGAGTGCAGTAATACCCACTCTATCAAGATGGCCGACGATTGCGTTGTCCCACGGGCACTTGGCGCAGATCAGTAGGAAAGAACTGCAGGCATCTCTGGAAAAAGTGGGGGAGTCGAAGCGCATTTCGAACGATGACGCGTATGTGCGGTTGATGCGCTATATCCCACCAAGGGGTAAATGGCAACCATATATATAATATATATTGATCGCTATAGCGATGCTAGTCCATACTAAATTTCAGGCTTAGCAGGCATACCTGTCTCATCGTAATATCTTAACCACAATATGGGAATTACTATTATCACCATGAACCTCTCAGAAGAATATCAGCTGCTAATAAGCGCACGAAAAGTATATCTTGAAGTGGTGTGGTAAGTATATAGGATCAGCATGAAATGAGGCGAAATTTTGGCTAAAAACCTTCCGAAGCAACAAATCATATTGATTACTTGGTTATTTATTCCTTTTTATATTACAAAAATTCACATGCTAGGATGATAAGAAATATTCCTAATAGTGCTGATGTGGTCAATCCACAGAGAAGAAAGAGCGAAGTATGAGATTTAACGAAAAGTTTCTGCATCACTCATCTCTTCACATCAAATCATATCCCCGCATTGAGGTGTACTGAAATTTTGAAAGTGATGTCTACTCCATTTAACAATTTTAAGGATATATTCTAGGGAAGGGGGACGTCAGAGCTAATCATTGAAAAGCAGATCACAATTGTGGATATTGTAGAATCTCAATTTTGTATGGTTATCGGGTGGATTTCATGAAGTTGCTTAATTATGCCAGTGAGATGGAAGAGCCAGAGGAACTGATTAGGCTAGATTGAGCACTTTCTTCTACGTCATTTTATTAAGATCCACTCTAAATTTGAGGTTGCTTCCTACCAGTTAATCTTTTCGCAAAAGTGTCTCCATGATCCGATCGTATCATCATCATCCACGGCGCAGCAGCCGGTATTCGGTCTAGGCTATACTAAGGAGTTACAGACATCCCGGCTTCGCGCCATCAATCCGATATCCCCAAAAAGTTGACTGAATAATCCTCAGCCATACGGATAAGTAACCCCCCTATCCCAACCTATTCTGCCGGATTTTTTCAACAACCAGACGGTCGTGAGATCGCTCAGAAATTTCGTCGTTATATAGGTTGCGGAATCGTCCATTCTCATGTAAAGTCCAAAAATTTCTCGAGGGACTCTTGTTTCGAAGGTGGCAAAGTTGGTTTCTCCTATCTTTATTGTTCTCATTTGACCAGCGTCATTGGATGCTTGTTGCTTCTTTGGTTTTCAGTGTTGACGTTGCCACAATGTATTTCGTCTTGCCTTCATTAAGATACAACCGATGATCTCGTCCCGCCTCCCTGTTCGGGATGAAAGCAGACTGTAAATCATGGGCCATTTTTTAAAGGGCCAGGTTAAAGAGGATGCATGATAGGGTAGGGTGTCTTACATGGTCAATGGTCTCGAGAGTAATCCTGCTGCTATTCTCTGGCCGCATACATTAGTGAGGGTGAGCCTAGTCGGTATTATCAATTTCGTCGGAATATCGAATTCTCTCATAGCTATGTACAGTTTTACCCTGCCTGTGCTATCATAGGTAGCCTTGAAGCCGATGAAAAGATGACGCGACTGATGACAATATTCGAACAGTTTTTCCATCGCGTGCGGCAGAGAGAAAGTTTGATCTGTTGCTGATTTGCCTGGAGTGAAGCCTCTTTGGTATAGGCCGATAATATTCTGGGTATATGGGGCTATTCGGCCTAGCAAGATAGTGGAGAATATCTTATAGATGGTTCTCAGCAACGTGATACCTCTATAATTGCTGCATTGTGTGATGTATGTATGGGGCAGATAATGCGTCGTTGCCAGTCGTCAGGCATTGAATCACTGGCCCACATCTTGAGCATCAGTTGATGAACCGTTTGAAGTAGTTGGTTGCCTCCATATTTAACCACTTTGGCTATAATTCCATCGGCTCCTGGCGACTTATGGTTTTTAAGCCGATGGATTGCACGGACTGTTTCCTCCATACTTGGTAGTGGCTGCATTTGTCCGTCATTCTCAGTTGGAAGTATCTGCAACTAGCCGATATTTTAGGTGTTGATCAGTTCGTCGATATACTCAACTCAGCGCTCCAATATGCCAGTATGGTCGGAGATCAGATTTGCCTCTTTGTCTCGGCTGGATGAGCACCGTGCCTTTATTCTGCTGACTTGTTGGTAAAACTTCTCGAGTTCACAGACTTGTTGGTTTTTGGTCTACGGAGTTTCTGAAAGGCCTCTGTGGTAGCCCGCGTTCGTTAAAAGTTCAGCATTGCCCGGTACGTATTATTGCGTTCCGTTGCTAGTTTACATTCTTCCTCGCACCAGTCATCCCAACTTTTTTTGCAACTGGGGTTAAGTATGCTTGTGACCAATAATAACGTTCTTCAGGTGGTTGTGAAGATCACTTGTCGATGCTATATCTCCATCATCATCTCTTCCTGTGTTAGCTGCGGTTCCTCTTTACGGGTGTTTTGGAGGGCTGTGTTGTAGACGGCTTCAGTCTTCGCGCTCAACTGATTGTCAGAGAGGATTCTAGGCGGTGTTGTAATTCCAGCTCGTAGGACTATACTAACGAGATCGAGATCCGAGTCTCATATTGGCCTCCTATATGCTCTGACGTTTGTCAAGGGCGGCGTTCAATCAATACGTGGCCAGTTCGGTTGGTAGTGTTCCTGTCTGAAGAGGCTTTCGTTTTTTTGTGGATCGTTTTTCGCGCCAAACAGGTACTTTTCACAACCATTTCGTCCGATGAATGCGATGAAATCTATAAAAGCCGACTTATCGCCTGAATATGGGCTCCGTCCCTACTTAGCCGTTAAAATTATAAAAAGTATGATTTTGATATCATAACTGGAACAGGCTTCGGGGGTTCATTCTACTGTTTCATAGAAGGTATCCTTCTCCGACTCTGCAGCCTCCTCTGTATGGGCGTCACCGTTAATGAGGCTTAGATTTTGAAATGTGCTTCGCAAACGCAGAATGCATAGCCGTTTGCTTATGTTTTCAAAGCCGATAACAGCAGAAGTCATTTTTTGGTTGACTAGGAAACTTGCTCCGAGTATATGGTTGATGTAATCGATCTTCTCCAGGAAATCGGTCCCTATCCAGCTCATCTCTTGTGACGTTTTGACGTTAGCCGTATATTGGGACGAGGTATTGGCACGTTCAATGAGAAAATGCGTAAATCGTTATTCCGTTTTCGTTGCGCAGTCCATTTTTGTAAAATCCATCTAGTCCGAGGCTGCGTGACTTCGGTTTTCCATGTGGGGTTGTCCCCCTCCGCAACCTTCAACCTGGAGGGCCAATTGATACAATTTGTTTTGTTTTTAGGCGCTTTCATCCCTTCCCGTCTGCAGTTGTTCATTAAGAAAGAACTCCCACCGGTCGCTACGTAGAGATGGAGATAGTATTTGGTAGTAAATCTTTTGGTGTTGGTTTAGTAGGCTTTTCCAGGGTTTTATGTTTCATCATTGGTCCCAATCCACGTTTAGCCCTACTACCTTTTGATCCAATCTTATTTTTTTTGAAAGCTCTCTGAGTTTCTTCCTAGCGATTCCAGCCTACAGTTGAATCAGTGTCCACTGCTAGGGCGAGGATTGCTCTTGTTGTTCTTGTTTTGTTTGGACAAATGCTTTCCTTCTTGATTCTTAGTACTGCTTGTGCTTCCGAATCTGTTGTCCGTGAATTCCGGAAACGGAGTGGTTGGAGGTAGTTTTCAAATCGAGGTACTTGTGACCGGAGAGGTTGATATCGTTAGATCCCGCCTCTCTCTGATTGTAGTCACTATGCCGCAGGATGTCACTGTGAAATTCATGGTTTCTCGCTTGACTACGTAGGAAATGTGTGTTCATTCCCTGGATAGAAGACGTAGTGTTCTTTTCTATCCAAAATTTCTATTAGAGAGAGAAGAGCCGGCAGCCCGTTTGTTCTCGGACCTTCTATACATTCGCATTGGAACGCACATTAGGAAGACTCCTTTCCGTAATTGAGGTGAGAGTAGCCCTACCCGAGCAAATCGTTCCTGCTGTCGTCCTGAAAATTTAACTTGCGATTTGCACTTATCGATTTAAAGTAAAGCTTTCATCCTAAGTTAATCGTACCGCTCACTATTGATGACTATACTATCGTGTGAGTTGGCAAGTTTGGAATCGACAAAGATTTGATGCAGTTTCGGTTTATCCTTGACCAAAGATGCCAGTTTTGATACAGAAATATGAGGATTGTAGCTTGCTTGTTTCAGCTATTGGCAGATTTTTATCTCAGTGCCGATTGAACCCTCGTGTCAGAATTACTGATAAATACCGTCTGCTTCAGCTGGCCCGTTCAGGTCTAGGATCTAATTGGATAGGTAGAAACACTCAGTGTAGACTCCATCGATAAGTTGAGATTGTTCAATAAAATACCTCCAGCCAAAACTAATTCCAGGTGCTATAGTTGATTGCAGTGACCTCAACTTTGCTGCAGAACCCTCGGTAAAGTCTATTGGCTTGAGGGCTTTTTTTTTTTTTTTTTTGGAGTAGGGTAGGTGAATGCGTTTACGCACAGAGTGTTGGACTCCCGCAAAAGCACGCTGGCGGACTACCAACTAAACACCTCCCTGTCATCAGAGAACTAGCCTGGAACCGTTTGACACATTACTTCGGGCTAGCCCTCCCGCTCTCCCGGCTTTGGGAGCCTTCAAGTCAGGGAATTCCTTTCACCAACGGGAGGGGAGGGGAGGAAGGGAGTTGTTAGTTCAGGGAACCCCTTACCGTCCGATCCCTCTGCCGGTCGAGTTCAATCTTCTTCGTAGTAAGAAGAGCCCGAACATAATGCGCAATACGATTCCAGCTGCCAGCGCTCTTCAGCATCTCTCTGACAATGTTGTCTGGAGAGAGCTCCCCTGTGTCTGCATAAAGCTGCTGGCGGAGGCCATCCCACCTCTCGCAAGAGAAAAAGGTGTGCTCAGCGTCATCCGGCACTCTATTGCAGAACACACAATCAGGAGATCGCGCCTTCCCAACCCTGTGCAGGTAAGACTGAAAACCTCCATGCCCACTTAGAAGTTGGGTAAGGAAGTAATCAATCTCACCGTGCTTTCTGTTCAACCATGGGTCTACTTTGTCGATGAGCCGCGCAGTCCACTTGCCCCTTGGCTCATTTTGCCAAGAAACTTGCCACTCGTTAAGGGTGCGTTGACGTTCTTCACGGGCAACCACTTCTCTTAAGTTTTCGCCCTTACGGCGATAGATAGCTTTGCGCTCCTTGGCAAGGAGGGCAACGGGGATCACTCCCGCAATCACCATCACAGCCGGTTCGGAGACAGTGCGATAAGCAGACGCCACTCGCAAAGCTCCCCGCCTCTGCACTTGAGCTAGGCGTTTACGATGCACCTCCTTGTCAAGGGCATCAGCCCATACCTCCGCACCATAGAGAAGGACGGACTGCGTTGCTCCCATGAGGAGACGTCTCCTAGTTGATATAGGGCCGCCCACATTCGCCATTAGCCGACTCAAGGCCGCGACTCCTGTTGCAGCCCTGTCCGCGGCTGCTTTGATTTGCTCGAAGAAGCTCATCTTCGAGTCGAGCATTAAACCAAGGTATTTAACCGCTGGTTTTGACTCTATAGTCAACTCGCCGATCGATATGGGACGCAAGGTCGGGATTCTCCTTCTGGTCAGAATGACTACTTCGGTTTTCTCCAGCGCAAGGTTGAAACCGTGAGCAGTCATCCATCCGCTTACCCGTCGCATCAATATGCCAAGTCTGCTTTGCGCCTGTTCAACAGTGCGTCCGGCAACAAGTGCCGCAACGTCGTCTGCATAACCGACCAGGCGCGACTCTTCAGGCATATCGAGTCTCAGCAGACTATCGTAGGAAGCGTTCCAGAGGTCCGGCCCTAGGATGGATCCCTGCGCTACTCCCGACGTGATTTCCATCCTCCTCTGGCCCTCTAGCGTCTCATAGAACAGGGAGCGGTCTTTCAGATAATCCTTCAATATCCGCAAGAGATAGCTTGGCACGTGAAAGGAGTTCTCTAGTGTGCCCAGCATATCTGTCCATCTTACGGAATTGAAGGCATTTCTGACGTCAAGCGTTATGAGGAGCACTATCCGTCGAGATCGGCGGCTGTGCGCCCCGGCTCGATTAAACGCATCTACGACCTCCATAACAGCATCCACTGTAGATTTCCCTGTTCTAAACCCGAACTGCCTTGCGGATAAGTCCCCGGCAACACGGATTGCTTCAGCGAGTCTACCCCTGATGAGCTTCTCGAGCACTTTTCCGGCCGTGTCAAGCATACACAGCGGTCGGTATGCAGACGGGAGCTCCGGATCTCCTTTACCCTTACGGATTAACGCGAGTCTGGCCACTTTCCAGCGAGAAGGAAAAATGCCGTCCTTCAAGCACGCGTTGAACGCTTCGAGCAGCAATTCTGGCCGTTGGCGGAACACCAGTTTGTAAACTTCCGCCGGGATGCCATCAGGGCCTGGCGCCTTCCTGTTTTTCATAGTGAGAACCGCTTCTTCGAGTTCTCCCATTGTGAAAAGGGGGCAATCCACGAGGCTTTCCGCGCTGTTTACATCAACCCGTACAGGGTGTCTGGGGAACAATGCCCGCACAATGCGGTCCATCTGGTCGGTGCTCAGTATGCAGGGCTTCCGCAGAGCCCCGATTTTCCGAGTGACAAGCTTATAGCCAAGTCCCCACGGGTCATCATTCACCTCATTAACGAGATTTTGCCAGCCGCGAGCTTTGCTTTTATTTATAGCGCTGCGGAGTCTCCTTTTTGCTGATCTATATTGTGCCTTTATGGCACATGCCTCCTCGTTGGCGTACAAACGTTGTGCCAAACGGCGGAGCTTATGACACTCCTTCCGTAGGTCGGCAATTTCCGCCGTCCACCAGTACATAGAAGGCTTGTCGCGCCTGGGGCCCCTCCGGGGCATGGAAGCCTCACACGCCGCCGTTATCAGATTCATCACTGAATTTACGACGGTGTCAGCTGCGACACCACCACCCCCCGGAGTGCCCCCCAGTGCGGCCCTACCTGTTCCAAGAGCTTCGACGAACCTTCCGATGTTCACCTTCGCGACATTCCACACGCAGGGGGAACGTCGTGTTGGTGCTCGCCGGCAAGTAGCGTCAAACACTTCGAACGCAATGTACTGATGATCACTTGCCGAGAAGTCTTCTAGGACTCGCCACCCGTCCACCGATGATGCCAGAGATTCCGACGCAAAAGTGATGTCGGGAATGCTTCCTTCACAACCTGAGCGCCGAAACGTTGGCGTGGATCCGGTGTTTAAAATTACGAGTCCGGTTCTCGCCGCCATTTCCAGAATCCGTTTCCCTCTGGAGTCTGATTGAGGCATGCCCCATTCAAGAGCCCTGGCATTAAAATCACCGCCAACCAGGATTCGTCCCTCCGTGCTCGAAACGGCGTCCTCCAGAGCATCAAGCCGACGTTGAAAGTCCGGAATCGACTCATTCGGCGTCAGGTAAACGCTAAAAAACGTTATCCCTAAACACCGGATCCAGGCAAATCCGTCTCCCCGGCCTTCGGCAAGAACACGAAGTCGAACGTCGTCCCGAACCCAGATGGCAGCGGTGCCCGATAAGTCCAGATACCATGAGGACGGGTCCTTGTTTCGGTATTGCTCGCTAATCAGCACTAGATCAGCATTTACTTCCGCAGCGAACTGTGCTAGCAACTGGTGAGCGGTTGCACTCCGGTGCATGTTAATTTGCAAAATGCGGATCATGGCGTTCGCACCCTAGCCCTCTCCAATTCCGCCCTGAAGATCGGACACCGTCCCGAGCCCGCAGTGTGTGCGACGCTTTCGCCAGACGCACCACGATCCCTGCAGAGAACACAACTCTCGTTTTCCTTGCAAGTCTTCGCTTGATGACCCGCTTGGCCGCATCTCCGGCATGCTGTCCTCCTGTCCGGACCCTTGCAAGCTGCTGACGTGTGTCCATAGTCCAGACACCTGTAGCACTTGGTGGGGACTATCCGCATTCGTACCCTGCATACTACCCATCCGATTTTGATTCTCCCGCTGTTAAGGAGTTTCCTCGCATATTGCTCGGGGACATCCACCACGGCAAGTTTTTGGCCTCGAGCATTTACAGAGGTAATAGCTACCCGGGCATTGGTTACCTCTGGACATTCACGCTTTAGCGCCTCCTCTACTTCGACCTTTTCTGTGAGGCAGTCAAGATCCCGTATTTCCAGAGAGCACATGGGTTCTAGGCTTGGCTTGAGGGCTTGGCTTAGTTTCAGTTTTCCGCTTAATTCTCCAGAGAATCTCTTTTACCAATTTAGGGTAGTGCAAATTGTCAGCTTATCTCTTTGAATTTAGTCTTCACTTTCAAAACTTTTGCTTTGTATCTGAGAAACAGTATGACGCCTTTTAGGATCAAATTTGGACTGTGCCCATTTTTTCTTCAATGGGCTACAGTTGAAACGAATCATTGGACTCCTATATTTCTCTATGTTCTCGGCAAATGCTATTTAGCAAACCCTCCAGGACACTTTTTGGTAGGCGCCCCCAAACAGAGGAAACATTTTCTCCAGATATCAAAGGGCTATAATGATTTCCTTTATTATGCATATATCGATTTTTCTGCAGCCAAATTCTCTTTCGCTTAATATGTTCTGGAAAAACGATAAAAGAAGTGAAAGTTCCTACCTACGTCCTTCGTCACTGAATCCAGGGAGGACCACTCAGAGGAAGAGGTTATACTAGCCATGCTATTAACATAGTATGTGGTCCCAAGGCCAGGTAAAGGACGAAGGTTTGAGACAACGTACTCTGTACTATCCTGAGTAAAACCAAAATAAAATGCTGAAATCAGGGAAAGAGATAAATAGAGTATAGTTGAAGTTATTCCACTATGCTAAATCCTACCTGATTTCAGGTCCTACGACAGGCCGACCAAAAAAAAGCATACAATGCTGTTACAAACATGATGATCGGGTCGGGCTATCCAACGTCCAGCGCCCTACACACTGCTTTATGCAGATGACCTTTTCCTAGCATCTGATAGCAAACGTGATCTCCAGCAACTTGTCCAAAAAAGGAATGTTGCCTCATGCAACGCGGTCTCAGATTGAATCTAAACAAAACTGAATTTTTGGCAACCGATCGCCATGAAACAGGCACAATCACTGTCAGCGGCAGTGATCTGCTCAGAACTGAGCGATTTAATCAATCAACGCTATCAGCCAATGGAGAACTGCGTTATGAAATTGCTTCACGCATTAACGCAACCTGGATGGATGGCATTCCACAACTGGTGTTCTTTTTGATCGACGTATCAACGAACGTCTCATATCTAAAATTTACTGCAATATCGTCCGTCCTGTCGCCTTCTATGGTTCTGAGTGTTGACCAACTATTAAAGACAATGAACGGCGTTTTGCGGTAATGGAGACGAAGATGCTGCATTGGACTAGTGGCGTGACACGATTTGATCACATCCGAAATGAGGATAATTGCGATAGAGGCGTCTTCGCTGGTATGGTCACGCAATTTGTGCTAACGAGAATACACTTGCCAAGATTGGTCTGAACATCGAAGTCGATGCTAAACGACCAAAAGGCAGGTCGAAACAACGGTGATTTCATACGCTGGATGGGATTAAAAAGCCTCGAAATTACACCCAGATCAGGCATTCGATAGAGCCAAATGGCGAAACCGATCACGACGAGCCGACCCCGGTTGTGATTGGGACAAAGGCTAAAGAAAAAGAAGAAGAAGTACGGAATGACCTACGCTCCGATACGAAAAACATTTCCAAGAGAGAACGATGTTGTGGGCAATGAGGCAGTATTCCAAAATTAACCAATTGGACGGAGGATTGTCATACGAAAAGATCTAGCCAAATTACATAAGATAAAAAGCAGAAGAACCATAATGAAAAGCAAAAATTCGTAATGAAGAAACGTCTGCCTACTATCTTAATCCAGACAAGGGAAGCACTGTTGCCATCAGGCAAAGGAGGGTATAACAGCGCACAAACAGGGCGGCACATAGAACTCTAAAAAGAAAAGAATTTCCAAAATATTCTTTCATATCTGCATGTTTTACCAACGTGCCGTGGTATTGAAATGAATTCTTTGGTCGCTGTGTCAGGAAACAGCCAAGAGTCAACACCGCAATGTCTTCGGAAGTGCTGCAAACCGGGACCAGCGGCATAGAGTTCAGATACTTTGGTACAATACCACAAATAAAAAATCCAAACGGTTAACTTTACTAAATATTTTTTATTTTTCGCAAATATGCATATATGTAATACTTATATGCTACTAGTCGCCGAAATATGTATATTTTTGTCTTCTGTAACAAACTTTTACTAAATCGCTCTGAACGCAGGATTTCGTTCTTTGTATAATATTATCGTCAACTCTTCGAAAGTGGGAACGATTCTTCCATTGTGTAATACACATTTGGGCAGCGGTCAGTATAAATTTCCACGTCAAGTCATTTTTAGAGGTTGCTGATATTATTGCCGGTTTAAAAGTTTTCTTTGGTTATAGGAAGTTGGTATCATGGATTTCCAAGCACAGTCCTCACCTTGCTGGAAATACCTTGGCCAAAACGTTGCCCACTGATTGGAAGTATTCAATCTTCGTCATTATGCATGCAAAAAAGGAAATGTATCACAAGATCATTGCACTTTGACCATTTGGGGGTCTAACATACTCCACACCACAGAGAAAGAAAGAAAGCAGTTCTTATAGCAGGTAAATAATTTATAAGTTGATGACTTTCAGTTCTAGCATATCTTAAACAAGTAAAGCATCAATGTAATTCGTCCCGTATTATTCTCTGGTTATTCGGAATCCTGAATCGTATAATCATGTAATTACGGCAGAAACGCTGTCATAAAAGGTATTTCGAGATACCTCTCAGATAATAAGGTGGGTAATATGATGACATGGGTGCAGGAAGGGAAGCATTTCAGCGCTCCAACTCTGCGCAGCCCTTGGTCGTGGATATATGAATACAAACTGCGTAACTTTTTCTGTAATTCACGATCCCTCCTTTCTCATCAGGACCTTAAGCCGGCCCTGTTTAAGTTTGACGGATGAAGTAAGTCCTTTTACTCGTGCTGCAATCCACGAGCCATTCGCCACAATTTAGAGCGGATTGAAAAAACTTAAATATCTTTACACGTAACTACTGCATTAAAAATTAAATTGAAATGAATTACCAATTGATTCACTTCATAAAATGTACTAACTTTTGTTTCTTTGTCCACAGGTAAGCCTCTATGAAGTTTTCCAATCAAAAATACTTGGGACTGTAAGTTTTTTAATAGATCATAATATGAAACATGCTCCAATAGAATAACTTAATATACGCGGAACAGTTAGTCAGGCTTCTCTTATTCCATGGACGCTGAGTGTAAGAAATTGAAATAAATCGGCATGATTGGACGTAGCATATATGCCAGTGTTATTAAATTTGATTCATTGTACGATTGAAAAATAGAAACCCAAAACAGTCCAGTGAAACCGTTAAAATCACTCTTGATTGTGTCGAATCGATCATGACTAATTCAATTCGATCTAGCAAATTTTTAAAGAATCGGCAATTTAACCATATTTTACTGCAGTCAATTCTTCGGAATCTTCCTACGTCGTATCTATTTTAAATCTTCCAAATCTATAATTCGTCCGTACAAATGATCATGAAAGATTTTTTCGTGGACGTTAGTTCATCATTCACGCTTCTTACAGTTCAACATCCCCAATGTTGATAATAATAGCAAATTGATTGCATTTAAACTTTTCAGCACTACCAGCATCCAAGTACCCAAAACGAATTTTTGAGGAAAAGCACAAGCACCTACTCAGCGTCGTAAGAGTTCAAGAACATTTCTTTGTCGGCGGAAGAAGCAAATCGGTCAAAGACTCTTCTCAGTTCGCTTCAAATGATTTTCGAGCATTCATCGCTTGAACAACTAATTGAGAGGATTCAGCATAGACAATATTTGACTGATTGCTTGCCAGCGTACCACGGCTCATGGAAACTTTTTTTGACCGAACTCAAGAGTTTCTTACCCAATTTTGGTAAAATCCAGGTTGTAAATAGGCTTTGCGGGCTATGCTAATGGGAGTAAACAAAGCTTGGACGCAGTTTGAATAATTCATTTGGGTTCTTGCAGAGGAGGTGGTCGCATGAAAGTGTGAATTTGTTGATGGTTCCCAAAAAGCAACGGACAAGCTCAGCGTTATGGAAATTGATATAGGAATAAAGATATTTTCTTAGAAAACGAGGTAACCGTTCCACCACTTCAAACAAATAATTTCAATATTCTAACAATATCTGTTTGAACAAGGTCCATAAAAAACACCGTGTCGGAGACGCTATTACTCATAAATTTGGCATTGCCAATGGCCTAACTATAAAAAGCACATTATAGCTACTGCTGCGCTGTATTGGATGCTTATTTCGTAAATCTGGTAAATCCAATTACAAGTAATACTCATTCGTATCTGGCGAATTTCTTCTTGTATCTCGCAACCGGATCTTGGAGCGTCTGTCGACCGAAGTGTACTCAACTCGTTGCGGTCATTTCACAATTCTTAAGTGAGAAAGCTCGAAATGCACACAATATCCGTAAAGGCGTGGAGAGTCATGTGGTATTACGTTGATTCTAGAATGAATGGATTTGGATTAGTTACCAGCTCTCTAATCGCACAATAAAATTCATTGACTTCATGTCTATTTTTGATGGGTGTAATAAGTTAGTTGACCTTCTTATAAGATTAGTTTATCTGAATTTACTGTAAATTCTACTAAGTCAAACATACAATGAGCCAATGCTGATCATATATCTGCACCTAGGATGATCAGCATCGGCTGAATATTTACTGAAATTCCACAGAAAACTGGTGACACAGAAACATTCATATCGAATTTCGCTTGCACAACCGCTTCTTCTATGACCCACAGTCGCAGACTCATCAACCTACTGCATATGCAAACGGCGAAAGATACTTTATGGCTAGTGTTCAGATATGACCGTTCTCGGATGCCATGGGAGATGATAATGTGAATATTAATTTGTTAATGTAATTGCCGCCTTGACATTTTCACTTACTTTAAATTATACCTGAATTGATTGCACATCCAGTAACCCCTGTTGCCTGCGGTAGGCCCATTTAATGAATCTAAATTGTTATTAGAAAATAAGAGAAAGTTTAGATAATTTAGATGCAAAGTAAATGATGGGCAATGTGGTTTTCATGTAATTACTAGCAAACAAGGCTAAATATTTCCATAGATGAGAGCTTTGCGCCATGGTCTGAATTATCAATTTGTTATTTAAAGGTATCACTACGAATATTATTTTGTGATTATCTAAAGGAGCTCATTTCGTTTACATTTTGTGGCGGTTTTCATCAGTTAGATTTTAATTACCTGGCGTTGTCGATGCTGAGGTTTTTTTGTAATAGTTTCTTCTTTTCCGAATGCCTACCACGCATCTTACTCGGCTGAACAACATAACTGTGTTCACCTAGTGAATTAAGTTCATTAACAGCAAAGCCTCTTTATGCTCAGCTGATAAAGCAGCAGAAATCTTACCACTTGTGTTTCAGCAATGTTTGGTTCCATTTACGTCCTTCAATATATCCAAATATGCTAGCGATTGCTAAATTGTTGAATACATGTACATTTAATAATACATTTCAAGAATAGCTACGTCGTCTCACTCCTTAAATCTAATATGCACTTCTGTTGATCGGGACGCTCGTGAATCTCCAAAACTTCTCGACAAAATCCTGCTTGTGCTTTGCAACCCTGCCAACAGTTAACCCTCTAATGCGGGAAATCTGTCGATGGCTGGGGCATTATCCGAACCCCAAGCGTAAGGTAGTCATTGTGACTGACAGCCAAGCGGCCATTAAAGTCTCATAGTCAGCGACGATATCGTCCAGGCTGGCGATGCAGTGCAGAACGCAGACCCGCTAAACAGTCTAGGCGGCCACTCAAGGTCAAAACAAGGAGGAGAATGGGCAAGCTCTGCTCTTGGCAATCTTTCGGCGGGCACAGTCTGCGTTCAGCTGGTAACCCATTGTGAAATCTCCTCGCAATACTTAGCAACCGCGGACCTCAGGTGGCGAAGACTGCTAAGTCAAGGTTTGGGCCCGCTTACAACAAAACCCGATCGCGGGGCTCTTGTGCCAGACGCGTGCAAATGCATACAAGATTACGGCTCTCTGCACGAGGCACTAGCCTATAGAGAACCATGCCGTCGAATTCGACACATCCTACAATTTCTGCGATTGCAACAGACCGCATAGGATCAATAAAACATTCTGAAAATGCAATATTCTGGGTAGTTCTACTGAATACATCTATTAAGGGGGAAACCATATTAGAAGGAGGCTTTTTTCATATACTCTTTCGAGATTTCTTTTAGGTGGAAGAATTATTCGTAATTCAATCAAACTTGAACGTTATATGACTTGTGGTTTCATTCAGGGCAAAGGCAACTAATCAGACGCTGCCTTACCTCTGTCATGGGAGCAGCGTGACCGAAGTGGTTACGACTCGGCATTTACTCCCTTATATTAATTCAAAACCACGACACGTATATGAATTATAATGAAGACAAAACTGCCTTGTAAAATTCAGGCCTAAGTTAGTCGAGGCTAAACTAAAATTTTGTTTGAGAATTGAGGAATTCCTAAGTCCACCATCCACTTAATGGCGCACTGGACCAGTTAGAAAGCAACACACTCTCTCATAGTGGTCCAGGGAACCTTCATCCTTGGGAAGCATCTTAGTTGCAAAACTTATGATTTATGGTTTCATCCAGGCCAGAGGAAACTTATCACACGCTATCTCACCTCTGCCATGGGAAACTTATCAGACGCTGTCTCACCTTTGCCATGGGAGCAGCCTGACCGAAGTGGTTACAAGTTGGCATTTGCTCCCGTATATTAATTCCAACTGACGACATGTGTGTGAATTATAATGAAGACATAACTGCCTTGTAAAATTCAGGCCTAAGCCGGACGAGGCTACGCCACTAACTGCACGGCGGACTTAGGAATCCCTCAACTCTCAAACAAAACTTCTGAACATTATATTAGTCAAGCTCCGAATTTTTTGAAAAAGTTTAAGCTAAAAATAAAAGAACTACACGACAATATTCTGCTGAAGGTTCTCCAACTGCAGGACGCGAAGCGACTCCAGTTTTTATCTTAGACCAAAAATTTTTCAATTTTCCATCACCAACTTATTTTCTAAGAATATGAACCATAATGCAACTAAAATAACCAAAATAAAAAATTTAGCAAGTGTTCAAAAGAATATTTCGATTTTCAGCTTTAGTCACTAATTATGCAAAAAAGGCAACCTTAAAAATATGATTTCATCCCAAATGTTAGTTGATATTCTTGATAGTTTTGTAAAAAATCATACCTCTAAATTTCATAACTTTCGATTTACTACTTTTTTAGCTAGAATTCCCGCGAATGTGAAAAACGTCCTTTTGAAAGCAAAAATTGTTTGAAAAATCATATTTCGGATATAAATAGATTCATCACTTTTAATTTCAAGCAAATGCAAATGCACTCGTGCAAGGGACTGATACCAAGTATTTATAAATATACTATCTATCTCCTGACCTGTAGCCCATAATCGCTGGCTTCTACCACTATAAAATCTAAAGGACCACAAATTTCGCTTTGAAATTTCTACAGCGTATCTGGGATAGCTAGGCTAACGATGTACGCAATAAAAAAATCGATTCTGAAAACCTCTTAATGTGGTTTCCCCCCTTAATTAGGATAAAGGTATATAAAGCCAACATGGACATGCCTTGAATCCATTAGAGGGTCGCTCCTTATACAGCAATGGTAAAACTTTGATGAAAGAAATGTGAGCCTTTCGAAAATTTTACCTGGCTTACGAACTTAATTAAGGGGTGAATCTCTCTTCCAAGCAGACTTGTACAAATTTTTTCCAGACGGCGAAAAATTGTGGAAAATCTTAGTGAAGATCCGCGTCGTTGTAGAAAAACATCCGGACAGAGTTCTTGGAGGAAAGTATGTACGACACTTAGTGAAAATTTGATAATCTGTGAGAAACTTTTCACGGATCTCAACCTATTCTCCCGATTTAGAAAGCCCCTGTTCAGAGAGTAGCCAGAGACTTTCGTATGTTATGTTGACGAACAAGTGAGGAAAGAGTGTCGAATAAGTCACAAGGTTGTACGCATCAATAATGACCAAAACACAGTTATCTGTAGAAAAAATTGTTACCCCTGTGTTTACCTTTCCATTGACTTCAACTACGGCTTCCGAACGATGAACTCTGATTATTATTACTGTCAATTACTGAGCAAAATATAATCTTCGATCTGCAGCAAGATCGCTGAAGGGCGCTCTAGGAGGTTCAACTCTTCAATCAGGAAACTTGAAAAACATGGTCTTCAGTGCATGAAAATTATTATAAAATAAAAAAAAGTTTCAAAATGATATAGTTTCCAGAAAAACACATATTAAAAAAACCTTCATATTTGCCTGACACTGAGTGATTTATAGTTTTAGTTTTACTATTTATTGCCTTTTGGAAGTTTGTCGTTTTTTGAGGGATTTAGGAGTTTGATTTCCTCCCCTTTTATGGTGCTCCCTGTAAAGTACCTGTTGAGAGTAGTGATTAGAATATCGCTTAAAATGAAAGTGATTAGAATATCTCTTTAATTTAATTTTCTTTTGTATTCCTACTATTAATGCAGTATCATCTCCTCTCAGAATTTTTTTATTTTGTGTTCACACAAATTATTTTCAGATTTTTTTTAAATCTTCGAAAATAGGGAAATGGATGCTTTTCCCAGCAGCAGAAGTTCTATTCTAAACCAGTAGCATTTGCTCGGCAGACGATAGATTCCGCAACCAAATAAGTCAAGATTCTTGAAAGTAAACGAAGCTTTCGTAAACCAGCGAGCTTAAACTCACAGAAATCGTCAAAAAATGTTGTTCGTTTGTCTGTTTTTCAGCGGATTAAGAAGTTGAAAATGAAGCTCAGTATGTAGAAGGGTAATAACTCTAAGATTTTTTATGCCAGCGAACCAACAAAGCAAAATAGAAGACCCTATTAATCACAAACCATTGCCAGATACCACATAAGAGCTTGGTCGTTCGTCAAAAGCTGTTGGAGCTTGTTAGGGATGCGTTGTGGCATCCACAATGCTTGCCTGACCTTGTGTTCTTCTCCTTCCAAAACTTTTTGGATGAGAAATCCCACGAGGCATGGGGGAGGGGGACCTGGTTCAGTTTTTCGCTTTTAAAGAGAAATCGTTCTATCAGCGCGGAAGTATGAAGCTTCTTAAAAGACGGTGAAAGGCCACCGAACAAAATACGTTACTAATTAAACTGATTTCTTTATATGAATAAATTATCTTTGGAAAATCATGATTTTTTGCATTATCCAATAGAACGTGCTGTATTTTCGCCACTGTTAGTTGATCTGGTTTTGACACCCTATAAAATTGAAAGAACGCTTCGTGCATATCCTGCACTCCTGCACTTACTAACTAAGTTACAGCAGGTTAAAGTTAATTGTTTAGTTGCGAGTTTACTGCATCTTTAACCATAGAAATGTGAACAATAAAAAGGCTTTTTCCTATGACGGAATACAATTTTATTAATTGTAAATGCGCATTCCAGGCCCCAGTTGTGCTTTTCTTCAGACACTGATTAACGAGGATAGTTGAAATCTACTACTTCAAGTTCCTAGATGATAAAAAATCTTTTTAAAATGGATCGATTGTCTGCCATACGCACTTTTCCCAGAATTTGTGACATCTATTGACACGAAAGTTGGTATGGAGACTGGAACTGTGACGCACATGTATGCAGTGAGTACGTTAAAGTTAAGAGGCGGTCTTCATTTATTCTTCATGATATTACCAAGTTTTAGTTGGATTCCTAGTGTGACTGATGAAATTATAGTAGGTCAAAGTTGTCTCTTTGGTGTAAACTTACTGCAGTCTAAGACACTGGACTCGTAGTTTTAAACATTAGATTCGCGTTCCTACGAAGAAAGCATTCCCGATCTTCGCGTTGGAATCAGCGGCATCGCCAGTGGGCGGGATACTTTCCAGCGAACTACCATCAATACATCGCGTTCCAAATTTTTGGCGCTATCACTCAACCATGTCGCAAATGTGACCATCGGGAACTTCATCGAAGCTTTTAGAGCAGGCAGAAGTGGGCTGAAGGACATTTTGGGAGGTGGTAGCGCTACAGCTGAGACTGCCGTAAATCCAATGGGGCTTCTATGCCCTGAAGGGCACCTTCTATTGTAGACCTGCAGAGACAATGTCATTAGCTTTGCGTTTGGTACATGATCGGGCATTTGTACGCATCACAATGACAAAGTGCGGATCAGCTAAAAGGAGACTCCCCAGCGTGTTAAACAAAAGCCTAGTAGCGGGCACGAGGGGGATCGTAGATATTCGATTATAAACTGATCATCAGAAAGATCGAGGGTCTGCTGAAACCCAGTTCATTTATTACTAAAAAGATGAATCCGTTCTGGTTGAAGGCAACGGTGTGGAAGGCACCGAGGATTACGCACTTTTCACCATGAGACCTAGAAGAGGCAATCCTTTTCATAAAAAGGAGCAAAAGCTGCTGTTCCACAATCGGCGGGACTTACTCGTCGGCTTATTTAACGCTTATCTGAAGAAGGCAATTTTTCTTCTCGCTGCAAAGTACTAACGCCGGCGCAAATCAGCTAAGACGGGGGAGATCCTCAGTGCCATCTACATGTCGAAAGGTCATGAGGATTAAACTCGCCGAAGCGATATGTGCTGCCGGGGAATTACTCTCAAGGCAGCTCGGTTTTAGAACCGGAAGATCCACACTGTAGGTTGTGGATGCTGTTCATCGAGTTTAGGCGTAAAGCCGTTGATCCCGACTTCTCGTAACTCTTGATGTCAAAAATGCCTTCAATTCCGCAATATGCTCGGCAATCTAGAACATTCATTTAACATGCCGGGATACGTTTTGCGCATATTGGGAGGATTGTCTGGGAGTCTGCTCCCTGCCCTATAAGGCGCTGAGGGCCAGATGAGAGTAAAAATAAGGTCGAAGGTAGCATCGCGAATCGGACCTCTCAAATACTTCTTACGATAGTCTGCTAAAGCTCGATTTGCCAGAAATGTTGGACATATTGTTGAATAAGCACAAAGCTGATTTGTCATATTGTTGCGAAAGGTAAGCTACAGCATAGTTTCAGCCTTGCGCGAGAAACTGTTGACTAAAAGGAAAATTTCGACCCTGCGTCCTGTATTGATCGGCGAGATAATTAAATAGCCAGATTCAACAGATAGTTGAGAGATTTTAAGTAGATCAAAGCAGCAGTGGGCAAAGCTACAGCGGGAGTTTCGGCCTTAAATTCGCTCGTGACCAACGTTGGAAGTTCTACCATGAATACAACGCATTCCATTTTGTTCTATGACACGCAGATTTGGGCTGAGGTTTGGTCAAAAAATGTATCTCAATTCCCTTTTCTGCCTACCACACTATCTCGGAATCGATAATGAAAGTGGCCGCGGGAGTACCTCCTTGCCAGGAAACGTAAAACGATTTACAAATGCAAAGGAAGAAACTCGAGAGAGGTGATTGTCCGTGAAGGACAACAACATACACTCGGGAGGTAGATAGATTGGCCGACTTATCAGTCACTTAGGTGCGTGATTGACCTGAAAGCATGTTGCGATTATTTCTTTACCCAATTCTAAGCAGGCCTAGATGTTTTCAATGCTACCTGTACAAGATTGGGAAGGTACGATTCCCTGACTGTGTGTTCTGCAATGATGGACTCTGCTGATCACATCTTTTTTTTATGGTATGGTTTCATCTACAACTTTACGTAGATACAGTGTAGCTCTCTACGGACAAATTGTCAAGAACGCTGGCAGATGGATATATTTTACTCATTATATTCACGTTGTTGTTGCTAAAAAGGTAGAATTCGACCGTTGTGGAATCGATTGGCAGTGTTTCTTTGAACTAACAATTCCTTTGCTCCTCTGCCCTTCCTTTGGTTAAAGAAATTCCTTGACTGTAGGCGAGACTAGTCCAAAGTAAACTGTCAGGAGGTATACAGTTGGTAGCCCAGCGTCTTACCGTTACGGAAGCCCAACACTTTGTGTGTAAACAAATCCACCTACTCTACCTAAAAGACGAGAATAATGTATCCTTCCTATTTTCTATATCTATTCCGAGAATTATTGCTGTTATAATAATATATTAATAATCGTTGAATCAGGTCCTTGAAGTGTGTTAGAGCACTTCATTCAAGACCGTAATGGTACACTACAGTATTATAGGCAATGTGGTCAGCATTGCGCTCGTCCGAGATTATTACCCTGATTTGACTCAGGTACTCATTCACAGCTGAGTTGATTGGTATCCGACGTTAAATCACGATACAAATCCTACTGCCACCAGTGAGATTTTAACCGCGACCTACCGTACGACAGCCTCAACTATCCGGACAGCTGCTATGTCGTCCCAAAATCCACTATTTTTTCCATTACACAGATCTTTCATAGATCCTCTTGCCTTAAATTTTTCCATTAAATCTGTTTAGATATAGGACAGTATTGCACCGAAAGTAACCAATGTATTCTAGCCTAATCTACTCCTACATGTGCAAGCATCTGCTATTGTCTACTGTAGCGACCTGCACTATATTCAAAATAATATGATTGTTTAATCCGCTATGTTAACCTCCTTTTAAGATTTCCTCCAAAAACTATACTCTTCTGGAAACGGACATTCCCGAGAACCAGAAAGATGTTTGCAAGCACATCCACTCCTTTCTCGATTGCGACGTTAAGGGTTTTGTCAGGAACTCCATCAAAATTCTCTTCGGTCCCTGCGTCATGCGCTGAAGGGTTAATTTAGAGTTATTAAAAATCTTCACCCAGTGGCATGATGCGCTCCTTGGTTCCATCTGAAAGTGATATCACTTTTACCATTTAACAATTTCGTTAGAAGACTTCATCTTAGCATAGCTTCTGATTGCTAGATTCATCCCACAATGACTTCCACTCTCACTATGTGATCGGATCGTTCTATTCAGGGAAACCTCTCCGAAATGAACATTGTATGTCCAGATTCTGTCTTCGCAGTTACACCATAACGATTTCCAGTTGGTTAAATACTCCTTTCCATGATGTTCCAAAGGGATTGGTTTGCAAGTCAAGTGTGCCTGCCTTTTCCTTCTTTACAATTTCTCTAAGCCCATTATTTTTATAAATTGTTTCTAAATATCTGGCTCATTTTGTAGTGACAAAGTATAGAAGGTAGAAATTACTATATCTAATCACTTTTAGGAGAATCCCCTATAAAACACTAATAACCTTCTTAGGTTCATATAACAACTAGCTTTTCATGCTTTGAAAGCAAACTATCCCATGGAGACTATTCTTTTTGACGACGATATAATTTAATCCCACTCTACAAGTCCATCCAAACCGGGTTGATTTGGAATTTGAAAGTGCAAAACGGATGAAATGATGATTGTGAAGCCTAACTTGTATCTATACTATATAAACATGAAAAAAATATTCATTTTAAAGTCACAGAAGAACCACTAACTCAATCTACCCACTGGCTAGAAAAATTCAGTCATCCAAATTCTCACCGGAAAAGCAAACAAACGTCTCAATCTTTCCATTCCTCGAAAATTTCCTAAGTGCGAAAGATATGTATGTGACATTTGGCATTTATTTTAATAACTTCCGTCTATAATTAATTTGGCAAAAATATTAACATTTTATCATCAAGTGAAGGAATATCGTATGAAATATATTGATCATTTGCGCTGACAATGTTGACTAAATAAAATTCAAAATGAAGAAACGATGACAGAACAATCGAGGAAATATTATGTCTGCGAATGGATAAATGTCAGCCCGGATGAAATATATTTAAATAAACAAGCAATTTGTGTAGGTTGTGAGAGATGTATTGGATGGGATGATAAAATTCTGATTTTAGATTAAAAGATAAAGAATATGGACATAGCTTCCCGTCGCGTATATTATAAATGTTTCAGGTCTTTATAGTTAGACAATGGATATTTTGATATATACCCACATATTTGGAGCTACATACGCACTGTATATTTGTGTTAATATCCATTTTGTTGAGGATTCAATTGGTAATAGCTACCTTCCTATTTTGGGGGTAACACTAGATTGGATTTTAATACGAAGAAGTGAATGACACACTACGTCCGAATGTTTAGCACTTGAAAGTTCTTAAATGAAGTATGACGCACCAAACCTACCTATACGTATTAGCTGTCAGTGTTTGTCCATTAAAAATAGCAAGCAAAGCTTATACTATTATAGAACGTAGGAAGTCCCGAGCTGAGACAGTAAACTACGCATCTGAATTCACAAAGTCTTATTTAAGCTGGAAATTTAGTTTGGCAACTTATTGTATGATATATTGAAGATAAAAATAGATTCAGAGCAGTGTGGTGGTATCCTTAGTGAAACAAGTGCCAAATAGTCCTGGTAATACAATATCGATGGGCACCAGGTTTATGTGGGGGCAAAATTGAATTGATTTTGAAATACTATCAAAGCTGATTCGACTGTCAAAATCGACAGTAATGAATACAAAGTCTGAAATCAGAATTCAAAATGCGCTTTTCTCATAGACCATAAGCGAGGAATCAACTTAACGAATAAGACCTATTTGTCGGTCTCCCAATGTGATGACAGACACTAGACCAGTATCACCATTGATGATATTACTGAATAACTTATTCTAACTTGAAAGGGAAAATGTTGACTATTTAAATAAAATTGTGGAAATCATTGACATATCCATGTCAAAAAACAATAGTTTGTAAGCATGAACATAAGAGATGCATTCAAAAAAGTCTGAGTTTATCGAGTACAGGCTCAATTTCGAATGCCCAAGATTTAGTCGCTTTATGTCCTTGTGTAATCTTGTCGCGCAATG
This sequence comes from Hermetia illucens, assembly GCF_905115235.1. NCBI lineage: Eukaryota > Metazoa > Arthropoda > Insecta > Diptera > Stratiomyidae > Hermetia > Hermetia illucens. Next base: position 132,142,579 of record NC_051851.1, read on the forward strand.
TAAATAGCATATTTATAAATACTTGGCGTCAGTCCTTTCTGCGAGTTCATTTGGATTTCTTATAACTGTACCTTGCTGAAAAATTTTTGATTTTGATTTGTTTTACCTCGATTGAGCTTCATATTCTTAGAAAATAAGTTAATAATGTCAAATTAAAACCTTTTTGATTTTAGATAAAAATTGGAGTCGCTGATGTCCCGCAGTTGTGACCTCCAGTGGAATAATGTCGCCTATTTTTTTTTATCCTTGGCTCAAATTTTTCAAAAAAATTCTGAAAGGTTACTCGTGTATAATGTCCAAACTTGATTCAATTCCAATTCTTCTTTCCTACTGAAACAAAATTCCAAAAATACATTAAAATAAGCCTTCTAATGTGGTTTCCCCCCTTAAAGAAAACGGATTCGTCGCCACTGTCCGAGGCGAAGACAACTATTAGGTGTATAAATTAATTTTAGGGATTTTTTTTAATAAAATTGAATGTTTATTGTGAAAAGATGATTGCAGTGCGATTATTCAAAATATTGGCCAGCATGAGTCACTACTTTTTCCCATCTTTCTGGTAGCACTCGGATTTTGCGTGAAAAAAGCTTCTCGCTTTTTCACGTAATCCACCAATAATTTTGGTTTGCTGGTAAGAATGAAAGCGTTGATCAGCCAGGCTATGCATCATTGATCGGAAAAGGTGTTAATCCGAAGGAAGAATGTCTTAACTGTGTTGTGGAGGGAGTAGCACACATCAGTTTAACGCTTGGTGGGTTTTCTTACATATGACCAAACATTATCACGTTAAAAATTCACCTTGTCATGTCTTTTGGAATATTCTGGCCGTTTTATCTCCAATGCTCCACTCAAATTCATTAGTTGTTGTTGGTAACTCTCCCCCGCTTTGGTTTCATTTGGCTGGAGTAGCTCATAGTGTAGACGCCCTTCTGACCCACCAAAAGCAAACAGCGAGCTTCAATCCGTGAAGATTGAGTTCTGCCGTCGATAATGCGTAGCGAATCCATTTTTCATTATCAATAACGATGTGTTTCGAAAACCCTTCCAGGTTTTTGCCATTAAAGCAGCTCTTCACATGTGAAAAAAGTCTTTCCTCGTCTCTTGTATCTTACCCAATTTCCCTCCTATTCACCACAAACTTCACGCAGCAATTTAAGGGGAGGTCCCCATACATGCAAAAGGGGGTGTAAAATTTTTTTACCAAATATAGTCAAGTGGGGTATCAAACGAAAGGTCTCGATTAGTACTTTCCGAAGTCGGTCTTAGTTTTAACATTTGTTGGAAAGGTAGAGAGTGCACGCTGTCGAAAGTTATAATTTCTTTAACGGACTCATTCTCAGAAACTACCCAACCGAAATATCTGAAAAAAATCAGGGGACTGCCACTATATGATGCCTATGCTCCGAAATATCCTCCATACCGATATCTGTTCAAATAAAGTTAATAATAGTATGTTACTATAATTTTTTGTAATTGGCCGCAGACTCCCCTTAAGTTCATCTTAGCACCACAAAGTGATAATACGCCAAAGTTGTCGTTTCTTTGCAAATTCAACAAAAAGTGAAGTTTTTCTTAAATTGCGTTCGCGCAAAACTTGATATGTTTAAAGCAGCAAAAAGTATGTTTTTTACACGACAAAAGTATAACATATACTTAGATCTGAGTTAAATTACGCTGTATTGCTAGGGATTAAATCATTTGAAATACTAAAAACTTGCTTTTTCTATTCGCTAGTGCTATTTATTATTCCTGCAAATACCGATATTTCGCGAACCACTTGTTCTCATGAAGTACCGTACTCTCGGCTTGTTTATTCTTGGGTTTGATTTTAGATTCAAAAACATTGGTGAAGTAACTTACTTGAACAGCCGAAAGAATAGTGGGCACAATTTATATCCGTAATGAAACTCATCATCACGATTATTCCTTGTATCCAGTAGCAACGGGGAACTCCCACAGGTTTCTCCTTCAAAATCGCCATAGTATGTATAATGGCGGTGCGAATATTGAATACATGGTTCAGAGAGTTTATATCATAAGCAGCAAATATAGAAGGGCCAGACTGTTGATGATCCATTGTGGAGGAAGTTCAGATTATATCAGAAATATATTTCTGCCATATTGCCTAACTTCACCAGCCTTGAAAGGGTCGCACAATAGGAAGAGAAGACGACCACTAGCGATCTCCCACCTATATATGGAAGAATTGTTTTATGCCGGAAGTACGCCTGATATTTGTACTAGTGGGTTCCCAGCCTATTGCCTTCTCCCATTGGAAAGAATGCGCAACTCCAGTCCAAGCCCAAAGACCTATCCATTGTGATGTGGGGTATCAACCACAGCCAGCGCGAAACGCTTACAAGGGGGTCAATCGCAAATGACTGGAACGAAACTTTCTGAGGCCTACCCGGTTCTCGAGCTACCACATCCAACCTCTAGGGGATATCAATTGAGTCGCTTATTATGAAAATAGGGTATAGAACCTTTCAATCGGTGAAAGACCCCTACGTGTAACAGGTAGAGATTACATTAGTAATCAAATTAAAAGGTTTCTGGTGAATGGAAGGGATTGCTATATTTTTGCGTGCTGGCGTCACCAGTTAGCTTACAAACCTTCAGAGGTATCCCTCAATTGCAGTGTTATCAAATCACAACACAATAATCAGGCGCATCTTCTCCACCCCCAACTATCCACTAAACCATCGCGTCTACGCGTCACCCTTCTGATTCAACGAAATGCAGTTCAACTCCCTCCTTTACTTTCGGAGAACCCTACATTTCGGGTCTGCTATGCTCTGCCATATGATTCTGGGACTTGCCATTTTTCGGACACTGGACAAAAGGCGTCTATTACATGTCATAACCAATAATGCACTTCTTGTTGCTTCCTAAAGTGTGACCTATCCACTGCAATTTTGGTCCTCAACACATCTACCGTTAACTTGAGGATATTCTCAGCCCAGAGTATCCCGATGATAAAAATAACGGAAATTGACAACTTCGATATTCTCCCCCTTAATACAGATTCATATCTGCAGTGCGACGACCCGTCAAACTCGTTTCGTTTTGTTTGTCTTTAGTCCGAATTCCCTCTCTTTCTAAATTTAGAGCCTTTATTGGCTCCAGCATATGTCGCTGTTATAATAGCTATTAGCATGCCTGTAATGCTCCTCTTGTTTAAAGCATTCCAGAGCCCTGTTGACGCTATTGAAAGCCTTCTCGTAATTGATGAAGGTCACTCTTTCGGGGTCCTGTTTCCACTCCCTGGAAAAGATCTTAAATTCACAGCATTTACAGATGAATAACAGAAACAGCCCTCCAAATTCAGCAGGAGTATTGATGAACGGCTCCGCGGGGAAACCGTCAAACCGAGCGGTCCTATCCCGCCAGTATGCATTGATAATCGCAATAATTTCTCTTTTGTTTGGAAAAGTGATCCGTATTCGCATGTTACGGTGAGTATCCATTTCTTCCACAACAGATGGAACTTTACTAAGTGTTATAGTGCTGGGAACAGTATCAAAATGGTTTGTCCACCTCTTAACCTGCTCGTCATGTGTCGTTAACGTCCCCCATCGCAAGACTTGCGAGCACCTGCAAGTTCTTTCGTGATGCGATATTCAGTAGCGATATCGTAATTATTTGCAGCAGCTTTTACTTCCCAGAATGATGATTTCCATTTTATCACTACCCATGCTAAGCTTCACTTCCGTACTGGAGCTCGAGCGCCGTACGAAGCAATAAACACATTTAGTTCCATACGCTCCTCGATACGCCTCTTCGTTTCGACAATTAGCCAGACCTTATGGCGGACATGGCCAACTAGTACGTTTTCACCGGTGAGAAAACGCTTCTGATGACGGTCTAGTACTGATCAATGTTCTCTGGCGGTCGGGTAGCCGGTTATCGTAAATGAATCATGTTGCGCTTGGAAGTCGAAGCTCCCCACCGCTGAGAGAAGATGCAGACGCGGTATACAGGCGAAGGCTCGTGCCTGAAATCAGCCCCTTTCTTGTTCCGCAATTTCCAGAAGGCAACTTCTAAATCTGATCAGATTAGACGTACGTTGCCGATAAACTGACCTTATGACAAACGCTGTGCTCAAACAGTACGGCACCAATGACGAGGCGGTGAAAACTGCTAAAGGCGGGAAATCACACACCATTGCCTTTACAGTCTCAAAGGCTGTGTTTTCCCACTACATGTTCGAAACAAAGTGTTGTCAAAGCCCACCCTAGCATTCAGATCTCCCATCAGGATCGTAATGTTTCCTTTAGAAAATCTCTCTTGGATATATAAAATGATAAATACTACACTTTCATACATAGAATAAGCCTGGCAAGTTTCAGAAAGATCGGTTCAAACATGTCATTTGTAGAAAAACAAGTTTAAAGTTTCAAATTTTTGTCGTATACGGTGCGGATTCTTATTTTCCAACGATGATTTCTCAGTAATTTTTTTTGTTTTTTTTTTTTTAATTGACTTGAAAGTTTAAGGGCGGGTTCTCAGATAGTTATGCTTAAAAAATGCAATGAAAAACATTTTTTCAGAATTACAAGTGGAGTTAACCCCTTAAGTTGGTCGCAGAAAACTTCTCCATTATACGGGAAACCTTCATTTGTGCGTAGCGTTGCACTATTGAGATGTTCCTCATCTTGGAATGGAATCTTGCAGTTCGTTTTCTGTCTGATACCGGTTGTCAGGACAAGAAGCCGGGGTTAGCGAATGCAGTAAATTTTCATGCGGCGCCGAATTTGCGCTTACTTCGGACAGGGGGCCTCGGTATCGTCATCCAAAAGCGTTCGTACGTTCCAAATTCCAATCATAAACTGTTGACAAAAGGTCCAATTCCGAGGTGTGGTAGTCGCTTCCAAAGCATTCTAAATTTGGAGTTTTTCAGGTTGCCACCCCATAAATCTCTATCCCTTTTTAATGAATTCTACCACCCTAAATTATGGGAAGTTACCTCAGCGACGTAATGACTTCTTATCTTAATAGAAAGTACTATTAGTCTGGGTGGGTTTGGCTTACTCCTACTCCGTCGATATGTTACACGGCGATTCAGGCTATAATGAGTTTTCCTTCCCCCTTCTTCTCTCAAAGGGCTTAGGACCGTCTGGTGAGGTTACCTTCCGATGTCGATGTCGGGTCTTGTAAACACATTAACGAACGCAGCAGCCAAGCTACAATGGCTCTGTTTTAGATCCCCGACACTGTCACCCTCGACATACAAGAAGATTAATATGTATGACAAGAAGTTTTTTTTTATTATTTTTATTATGTGCGAGCTACTTATTCCTTTCATAATGGAGCTGTTGATTCTGTTCATGATAAAAGGAGGTCTCCAAGATCACTATTCTATTCAATGACTTTCTTAGGAAGAGTTATTGCGTCTCGTCTTTGTTGAAGGTACCATTAAAATTTACTAAGTCAAAACCATCAAAGAAAAGAAATGTTAGGTTACAGTTGGAATGCCCATCAAAACCAGATCCTAGATTCTTTCAGGGAATAAAGAGATTTATTAATAAGAAGGCGTCATTAGCTATTGACTTACCCAGATATCTCACAAATAAGATTTAGTCTTTCTCTACGGACTAACTCAAAACGTAGGTTGGTTTATCAAGGTCTATTTGTGTTATTTTTGCTTCTGCCAATGATATCCATTGACCTTAGGAAGACCCAGTAACTGCTGAGTAACCGATTCAAATGAAATTCGATATCATCAACACCTTCAGGATTGCGTGAAAGAACCACTTCAGCTGGAATGGTTTTGGAAGGAAGTTTTCCTGTCCCTAAACACTTTCAAACTAGATTCAGCGCTAGGATATACACGCAATCGTACAATCACTATCAGTTTGTTCTCTACATCAGAGCTTCCTAAATAAATTGAGGCCAGGACGTGTATAGAGTTCATACAAAAGCCTGTTAATGAAAACCTCGCCGAATGAATCGCGAAACCATTAAGCAGAGTCTAGAAAAGTTGCCACAATGGCAGACTTCCTTCAAGTTTACAAAAAGGAACTCACCATCGATCTGCTAAGTTCCCAATCGTATGCTGTTTCAAGGAGTAACCATCATGTGGATCATCGGCATCTTGTTTGAACATTCAGAACAGTTAAGTCTAACTGGTTATAAAGTTTGGCTCCACACGAAACTGGAAATGGAGCTGGAAGAAAACCTCGTCACTTTCGTCCTATTGGTGTCACTTCCTTCACGTCATTTTAACCTAAATGCTCAGTACCCAACTGAAAAAAGGATAATGTGTTTCCACATTATCAACTACTTAGCATCGAACCAAATCTTAGCTAAACCTATCTTTTTTTCCTAAATTTATCTGCCATGCCTTTAACGGCCATGAAATGCAGCTAAGGATGCCAAGGTATTCCGTATCGTATTTTGTGTCATATCCTAATTACCTAGATATTCGCTGTCTGCCCAGCGGCCGGTCTCACTATTTTTGTGCTAATTCCGCTAAAGCAAAGAGTAAATAAACAATTAAATACATTGATTGCAGAGCCAGTTCATGGTAGAGTAATTTGTGGACGTTGTGCAAAATATGTTGGATTTCCTCAGCATATGGTGTGCAGAAAACGAATGTGTGCACTATTTCAGCGTAGGAATGAAGTGTGCAGAATCTCTTGGCATATATTTCTTAGAATGCATACCATGAAAATCTAAAATCGTTTTACGACTATTTTTTCTCTTACAGAAAATTGCATCACATATGCAATCTACTCACTTTGAAAGCATATGTGCCTAGCTATGCCAGCATATATGCAATGCTATGAGTTCCTGAGATTCTGAAAGTATCGTTCATGCAGTAGATCCATTGCTATAAAGATGCACGTACTTACGTACATGGATGAACGTTATGAATAGATGAATCCATAAACTTATTCCAACCAACTTATTCCTTTCCCTTTTTGGAATCTGACTTTTATACTTCCGGCGACAAATCTTCAGAGGTTTCTTCTCTAGCTTTGTGTCACTGTCAGCATATTCTGCCCTAAGACAAAACTTGTATGAACTGAAGAAGGCGAAGGCAGGCGCTGCGATTGAGAAGCATAACATACTACAATAACAATGCAGATTACGAGTGCATGGGCAGAGGCAGACATCTTCGGATTCAACGTTCTTTAGAGTGCAATTTCTACTCTTTGGCAATTTTCGTTTTTGTGCAGCAATGAGAAAGGCGAAAAAACAGAGGTAGATAAAAGAATAGGAAAAATTGTTCGCCTACAAAATAAAGTCTATAAATGGGTTTCCGTCTGAAGGTGCAGAATGTTACTCTAGTCGTACAGGAATATATGATACTGCCACCAGCACTACCGAAAGTGTGTTACCATTCAAATCCTGTAACTCTTGGCAAAGGAAGTATCTTTTCTTAAAAAAGTATTGATTCCTGCAAAATAGCTAAATATCTCACAAAACCACTTATTTATACCACTCTCAAAATGGGCTCCTGTAAATTACAACCCTTCTCCGTTTCGAAGAAATTCAAAGCAAGAAATACAAGCTATTGATTGTCCACGTCTATGGGCCGAGAACACATTGTCTTCTTCAACAGAAAATAGCAACGCGTTAACCCGGACATGCTGAGTGCTTTCATTTATCAGATCGCTGAAGCTGGAAATTTTATTTATCAGAGCATATCTTGGTATGTTATTCGGCCTGTGGTGTAGTTTGTTGCCTGGTCGTCAAGTTTTCTAATATTGCATTTCAGCATGGTATCCTATTCATGTAGTTTGTTTTGATAATCTTAATCTCTGCTCACAAATTCCACTAATGGGGTTCAAAGTAACTGTCTTAACACTAGAGCTGAGAATTCACTTGTCAACTAAATGCTATTGAAGCTTACCTTCTCAGGCAAATTTGCGCTAACGAATTGGTGGTTTGTTTATCCGTTTTTAATTAGTGGAGGTTTCGCCCCTATTGAAGGAACGTTTTTAAGCTTTTGTGTAAAACAAAACCTTATTAAAATCGGTTTACTGTCTGTCTGTCTGTCCGTCTGACAGATATAGCGATTGGCACCAAATTTCGCGGAAAGGTGGGAACTGTGGACACTCACGCATACAGGGAGTTACGTCCGTTTATGTTCAATTTAAGGGGGTCCCCATACATATAGAAGAGGGGTGTATATTTTTTTTCACGAAATATTGTCATGTGGGTATCAAATGAAAGGTCTCGGTTAGTACTTTCCGAAACTGGTCTTAGTTTTGACATTTGTTGTAAAAGTGGGGAGTGCCGGGGAGTCGAAAATGATCATTTCTTTAACGGGCCATTCTCAGAAACTACCCAACCAAAAAATCTGAAAAAAAACAGGAGGCCGCACTATGTGGTGCCTAGGCTCCGAAATACCTTTAAGTTCATCCTAGTACCACGGAATTTTGTAGTCATGTAGTCTATAACATAGAATATAATCGTACCAAGTTTGGTGGAAATCGCCCTATTACTAACAAAGTTATAATAGGTTAAAGTTGTCGTTTCTTTACAAATTCAAGACTATGAATGTCAATATCACCGGAAAGTGGATAATCTCATACAATATATGCATATGTTACTTGCTACGTACTAAAGGGATAAATACACACTCAAATGTCTTTATATAAGAAATACACAAAACCTTTCATACCTGAAGCATCCAGCTTCCGGTTTCCCGACTTGATCAATACTGTTGTGGATTAATTGCACTTTGCACTAGGCTACAGGCTAGTTATTGAACGGAGCTATTAAAGCAACAAAAAAAGTTGTTGTTTTTTAAAGTTTTGTGTAAAACATGAGAACTATGAAATCCCACGCATACGGTGACATAAATTTACGTGAAGTTTAAACGGAGGGGGGAGATGTAAAATGTTTTTTCATCGAATATAGTCATGTAGAGTGTCAAATCAAAGGCCACGATCAGAATTTTCAGAAACTGATATTCGTTGGCAAGTTTTGCGAATTTATCCTTCAGAAAAATTTTCTTAAGGGAGTCATTCCGTATGTCGGATCCGCGGAATCGATTTTTTTTTTGCATCAATTGTATCTAGATATAGTGTAGAATATATGGGCAGAGTGATTTTTTTATATTCAGAGTCGTTCCGAAATTATAGTGTTAAACACGTAATAAGTCACATACCAGATTTATGTCAATCGCAGTAATAAAGCGCGTATTTATCGGTTCGAATGACGTTCGAATGACTTCGCTAAAAGGATAAGTATTGAAGCCAAGGCTGTACATGTGTTTCTTGAAGAAACCTAAGGTTTATGGACTAGGTATAGAATTAATGGTCAGTTAAGATTTTATGGCTAAAAATCACATTCTACTTTTTAAATGCGTTTTTCCCGAAAATGCATATTGAAAACACGGCAGCTTTTAATATTTTTTTATATACCTAGTTTAGGGAGTGTAGTTAAGTCTGCACGTTAATTTCCGTTTACTTTTTTTCTTTAAGATGATCACAGCGCTCACAGTTGCTTTGTATTTCAATAATGAACTATGTTATCAGGCTGTAAAAATGACTATGCATGCTCAAGATATTAATAAACATATAGTGAAATATTCGCATTTGTATTTTTATCCAGTTTTTTTTTTCAAAAAAATTCTAAAAAAAAGCGAAAAAAATCACCTTCACATGGGATGATCCCCTTAATGAAAGGCATGATCTAGGACGCCAGTTCTAGTTCCAGTATTGCAGAGCCAAAGTTATAGCTGTTTACCAGCCCCTTCGTTACTTGGGTGTTCTGTCACTCATATTAAGATTATTTAATTCAGTCGGCTAAGTTTAATTTATTTCCCTTCTGCCTCTTCATCAACATTTGTCCGTCGTTATTTGCATATGCTGTTGATGCAGTTTCCTTTCAGGATTCTCCGAAAATATTCCGAAAGCTGATCCTCTACCCGTCACGAATCCGTCGCATCACAACTTTTACTTGTTGATAATTGCGAGGAAGAAGACAGACATAGGATCCCTCAATCCTCAAACAAAGCAAATAATCATATTATCCATGGGCATCAGAGCCTTTTAATATTTGCAAAGCGATTTCCAAATAGACGTATGGTTCTATGTCGTTTTTCCAAGTTCTGTAAGTAACACGAAGTCACATCGAAAATAGGAGATGATCAAAGACGGTTTTCAGTTGTCGATGGCATTGGGAAAGTTGACGACTTATAATTGTTTCGATCCGCCTGCACCTAAATGTATCCTAGCGAAATTCCCGGCGAAATGCGCTTGTAAGTCTTAGAATTTCGGTCCTTTATACGCCATTTTAAAGGATAATCTACTTGTTTTATACGCGGAGCTGGACTTGCATCGACATTTATCTTTAAGCCCAAAACGCAAACGAAACTGAGCTAAAACCTTAACGGATAGACCACAAAATGAAATGCGAGGAAAAAAAATAAATGCTTTGATAACGTGTAACCCAACAACTTACAACATGGAATACGCGATCAAAATTTTGCCTTTTGTAGATTCCATTCTGTCCAATACTCCTTTTAGGCTCAACTGATAGTGAGTGATGTTACGGCCTACAACATATGAGGCATCTTTTTCTATAAGGGTCTTACCTGGAGGAAGAGAAAATTATGCTCATAAGGGTTGGAAAAATAAAATAAAACGTAAAGATTTTTACTATTCAATAAAAGTCCTTCCACATTCAATATCATTCCTTCTATCATCCTACTCTCTGCGCAGAAAAAACTGAATATCCTTGAATTCGGTCATGGCAATGTTTTTGGTCCTATTTATGGAACTGTTCACACAAGAAAAAAACACATGAAGTTTTCAGAAGTAATGAAAGTTCTTCGTAATCTAATTGCACTGGGAGGGAAATTTTATTTTTCATCACTGATTTGCCCATTCCTGTCTTCACAATACTCGCACTCACAAATATTTTACGTTCCTCTTAAGATCTCCGGAGGGCGCACGTGGTTAGAGCACTGGGCTGTCGTAGCAGAAGGCGGCGGTTCAAATCTCACTGGTGGCAGGGAGATTTGTTATCGTGTATCCATGTCGGATACCAGTCGACTCAGCTGTGAATGAGTACCTGAGTCAGGGTAATAATCTCGGGCGAGCGCAATGCTGACCACATTGCCTCCTACATTATACTGTAGTGTACCGTAACGGTCTTGAATGAAGTGCTCTAACACACTTCAAGGTCCTGATCCAATATGGACTGTTGCGCCAACGATTATTATTATTAAGATCTCTCAGTAAACAACTGTTGTGCAAAACCCAACATTTACGAGTTTATCAATGCTGGCTGCTGATATGTTGAAAATTTCCCATGGACAATCATTAACTATCGTTCGAAAAGGTAGGGTTAGATAAATAATCAGATTACCCTCTGTCTGATGCCTGTTTACCGGGTTGAAACTCAAGGTTGATCAGTTTTGACAGGAAGAACGCCCGATCAATATACGAGTTCACTTTTTCTGTATAAAATTAAAGGTTGTTGCATCTCATTGAAAGGCTTTCGGTGAAGGAAGAGCCAACTTACAGATCAAATATAGGTTTTGCAAGTCTGATTCAGCTTTCCATTCCAAAATCAGAATTTTCCATTTCAAATTATGGCTTCTTGATATAAAATCGGGTACTTATGAAGGCAATTTGGCCGTTTCGTATAGGCTCTATGACAACACTCAGCGTCAGAAGAACTCTTGGGTTGGGTTGAATTGCTCTATCAGTATCTGAAAAGTAAAGTTCGAAATGTGGCGCGTGCATCAAAACCAATGGAGAACTGCGTTATGAAATTGCTTCACCCATTAACGCAACCTGGATGAAGTGACGTCCCACAACTGGTGTTCTTTCTGATCGACGTATTAACGAACGTCTCAAATGTAAAATTTACCGCAATTTCGTCCGTCCTGTCGGTCTCTATGATTCTCTGTGTTGGCCGACTATAAAAGACAAAGACAGTTTCTGGGAAAAGTGCGTGTGACAGACACAGACAGACAGATATTAAACCGATTTTAATAAGGTTTTGTTTTCAAAGTGAACATGAAAAATGTATATTGTATACTTACGAAGTATGAAAAGGCTGATAGCGTCTTGAAGTAGAACCAAAGGGCTGGTCTACGTTGAAAGAGACTCAACAAACCCTGGAAGGATACTAGAGCAAATAAAGGACGCTATCTTTCGAAGTATGATGTAGATTTAAGTAGATTGACAGTTCAGAATGGCCAGAGGAAGTTGGGATTAACCCTCAAAAAACAACCATCGAGATTAATCGAATTAAATTCAACTGAAAATCTTTGCCCAAGGAAGAATTATGCCACCAGTTCCACCGACTGACCCCCAGCAGAACGAGAGAAGACTCTATCTCGACATCGCAATCAAGTTGCCCTAACAGCAACAACTCGGGAAAAAATAGCCATGAATAACCAAATAGTAGTCCATTTTAAAATCATCACTGCAGGAAATTGTAATGCTGTCCGTTTCAAAGAATTTCGTCAAAACTGCCAGAGAAAATCGAAAACAACGACTCTGTGCTGATAATGGACAATGCAGATATTCACAGGGTATCGACGGTTACCTTATTTTTCTTGAATAACGTAAATTAATTCTTGTTTATCTACTTACAAAGGAAAAAATAAAAATCATGAAAAATTTATGGGCAGTGCAGACTTCTCATGGAATCTCATCCGCCAGCGAATTAGCAACCTCCCAATTGAAATTCTTAATATTTGATAAGACCTCTGGATTGTCAGTGGACATTAATGAGACTCTACACGGAACGGCGAAATTAATTGCAGTCATAATTACACGATTTTATATCAAGAAGTCATGAAAAAACAGCAAAGATTGAGCAGATTGCATTTTTCCTCAGACAATGAAATCAAACAATGAATGAAAATTGATGGGCAGCTAAGATTTTCCCTCGCTGCATAACCTACATACTTATTCAGTGGTAAAATGTTTATATATAACCCTATATTAGAACAGTGAAAAATTTCTGAATTTGATATGGAAAATTCTGATTGTGGAATGAAAAATTCCGAATTTGAAATGTAAAATTCTGAAATTGACTTCAAAAAATCTGAAATCAGTTTGGAAAGATCTGAAACTGTTTGGGAAATTCGGAATTTAATTTGGAAAATTATGAATCAAGCTTACAAAACCTATAGATAAAGCGTGGCAGATTGTGAGAGTTTAGGCTAGGCATTTGCTTAGATCCCCCCGTTCAACTCGGGCATGTACTCTTGCTTTTCCCAGACTCGAAGTTGTAAGAGAAGAGGCTTTCTTAAACAATGCGAGGCCTCGAATCTGTTATCCCAATCGAAACCGCACAAGTTCTTATATCACTATCACTATCTTCTTTCGGGATAGTGATATTCAATAGTAACACTATAATACATTGCAGTTGGATTCTCCCCGCCGATAGCAATCGTTTTCTTTACTCGCTGCTGGCTAAAATTAACAAAGTAATCTCGCTGCTGCTCCTGCTACATCGCTCAGATGCAATACAAGACTTCCGGAAACGTCTTCATCAATCTAAGCACTCAGTGTCACCATCGTCCAGCTAGTTGACCATAGTGCCAGGAATAGCAACAGAAGCGAAATAAGTAAATATTTATGTTTAATTCAGGATTAACTAATGGAGGGAAGTCATATAGGTATCAAGGATTTAAAGGGAAAATATATACTGATTTCATGGATTTTCCAAATGAGGCTAAGAATGAATTATGGGGACCAATAAAACATTATGTTGATGTAGATAAAGATGGGAATAAGGATAACTTCTGTACTTTTCAAGCGAAAACAGAGGAAATCGTAGGAAGGATATGGAACCCAGTTGGACAATGAGATTGACATCGGATTCCACACCTGAAATGATGCTTTACCAGCGTCTTTCTTGGCTTCAGATCCTCCTTTATTGCTATGCTAACTTGCGCAAAAGTAGCAAAATGTTGGCGGAGCTATGATTGTTCAAGGTATCTAGATCCAAGAGAGTGAGTTCAGATAAAGAAAAGATCGACGTTTTTCTTTTCTAGCATAGAGTTAATTCCTCTGTTGGATGTAAAATATTGATTCCATCCATAGATGTCTGAAAGTCGCCAATTATTTGTCTTTTTATTTTTATTAGTGTCGGCGCAAGCGCAGTTTTCTTAACGAATTCGAACATTAAATATTTATTCAGATCATTTCCCCAAAGAGTCAATTCGGTTAGAAGCAATTTGCACGAATTTATCAAGTTGCGACTGTTCCACAATAGTGTCATATTCCCATGGATTTCATTAGGATTTGTGATCTCCTCCATAATTCTCAAAAGAATCCTCTCGATTTCAGAAACAAATAGAAAGCTGCACATCATATTTATATTATTCCCTAACGTACTTTCACTTAACTCGAGCCTCACCACTCTCAACAGACCCTGGTTCTCGGGTGTGAAAACTGTAGGTGAATATGCAGTTGCCGCCTACCCCTTTGTGTGCAAACGCGCATTAACCATATCTAGGCGCCATCGATCGCGGTGCAATGAAATGCGCTTCAGCTCCCCCGGGACTTCCCAAGGCGCTGACGCTTTTTATTGTTCTGCACCAAGTGCCCTTCATTCGACCCACTAGTCATCTATGGGAGAGTGGGTTCCATTTCATGCCGTAGTCAACAATGCAATTGTCGCCCCTCCTCAATGTGTGATCTACTGCCACTTTGGTCTGCCGATCACATCCCTTACGAGTGCCAGGCCTCTGCGCCGTCAAAGTCAAGTCAAGCCAGCTTATTCCAATTATATAAGGCAGACAACTGTTGACGAAGGCTTGCATCTTTCGTGTGGCAGTGTTGGTCACCTTCCATGTTCTATTCTCGTATAGCAATACAGAAAGAACACTAACTCTCAATTTGATATTAGTGTTGAGGTAACTGCATTTCCAGATTTTAAACACGGGAGGGAAAGTGCATCTAGTGCTGTTAATGTGTGCGGAAGTATCCACTTCGGTATCACAATGCTTACAAATTGATCGATCCCTTCGATGTTCTGCTCATTAAAGCAGACATGGAAAGTATGATGACCCGTCAGACTGACAACCTTGGCAATGTGGCTGCTCATTTTGAATTGAATTCTACTTGCTTCTCTTTTCAAATCCAAAGCCATTTGGCCAAGTGAGAGAACATAAAAATCGAACTCCGCTTTGGACCTCAAATTCTTCTGAGATTTTACCTCGATACAACACATGACATTTTGCGCCAGCATGTTTCGTTCTGATAACCGTCGGTTTCTTCGGAATGCTCTTCTACGCCGCGAAAACTTTTTATTGAAGTCGATGAAGAGTAGATGAAGCGAAAATCTAAACTGCGCACTGTTCCTAAATGGAGCAGCGCTATGCCGACCAAGTTCTAAAGATGTTCCTTGGTTTCAGGATTATTTTAGCTATTATCTTTGGGGCGGCAAGGAACAGGTAGATATCCCTTCAATTATGACATTCCAAACGAGTACTCTTCATTGAAATTTTAACGATAATCTACTCTCTGGGGAAGGTTTCGGATTCCCAAGATTTTCCGTACGAGTGGAATAGCAGATCTGTAGAAACTCTCCGCTTGATTGCGTTGATGGTCGAGATGATTTGCCCTCTGCTTGGACAAAGGCAAGCGATCATCAGATGGTGATCCCTTTCGAGGCCGATATCAGCGCCTCTCATGTTCCGTACGTTCAGGAACTCTGAATCCAAATTTACTGCTGATGGTAAAGTGATCAATCTGATTGCTCATACGGTGCCTGTCAGTTGAAATTCAACTGGCCCTATAACAGGCTCTGTGCTCGAACAATCACTATTATCATTACGGTCGCCCAGACCTTGCTTGCTCGTCACATGTCTCAGCAAATTTTCATTCAGATCATCCATTACGATCGCGATGCCACCTTTACCAAGCCTTTTCTCAAACGACCTAGCGGATCGTTCATTTTTGAACGCATATTACTTAAAGGCACAAGGGAACTATGAATAACATCAATTTCATTTTTTGTTTAGGGATTGAGGAGTCCTAAATCCACATTCACTTGTTGTCGGACCAGACCAAATGGGGAGCAGCTTACTTCTACTCTTTATGGTCCACGGACTCCTCTCCAAAAGAGGGTAAAGACGACTGCGGCTTCGGCTCTTCTAAATTTTTCAGAATGTTTTGGGAATTTCAGTCTGAATCGCTGTTTTTGGAGATGAATTGCTCCCTCAGCAAGCAAATATTATTTTCAATGACTTCATCATTTGCCGCGGTGTAAGGTATGCATGTCTTGTCATCCTGCTGAAACCAATAATCTTTCAAGAGATTTTCCATGATAAATGGCTGCATAAATTCGATGATAATGAAGCAATATCGGTTTCAGCACGACCTTCGTTATTTTCGAAATAGAATGGTCCTATGATGTGTATAGCGCACACTCCACTTCATATAGTCATATAGTCGTGTGGCGGGACTGACAATTTTCGCTCCGCAGTTCCAAAAATGGTGTCCGCTATAGCTTCAGGGTAGGAGGAAGAATGAATCTTCTGCACTTGCCATCACGATTCAAAGCAAGCTATTGCTGGGGTAAGCCACTTCAGGATCTCCGATTAACCTAATATGAATTTCTTATATGACTTTTAAGTCCTTTCTTGCATTCAGCGGACAATCTTTGTATCCACCATATATTGTTCAGATGATTGTGAGACGGCTGAAGTTGCTTGTGCAAGGGTCACCTGTTTATAGCAAATTTCTTAGTTCACGTGTCCATCAGGTCTGTGCATTCTGGAATATACATTTCTTCTTTCAAACAAAGGCTTTTGTTAGAAGGCAAGAAGATTTATATATACGTTGCTTGCCTTACAAAAAGTGAAGCTTCCACCATTCTATGGTAGACCTACAAGGTATGAACCTTTGCGCATGTAAAAGTAACTAGAAGTTAAACACCGTAAATACTGGAGTGACATTTGAAATAATCCTTCCTCCAAGTTGTCTAGGGCGTCAAAAATTTTAAATTTAAGCGATTAAAACCTACGAGCATCGTCACTGGGCATTGCGCAAGATTTTTATATAATTTGTTGTTGAGAATGCATTTTACGTTTTCTAATAAATAGCAAAATATCTCTACACATCGTCGTGACTGTGACGTAGACAGAAGTTGAAATATCTTCTGGCTTTTAACTAATCGTGCAAGTCCTGCAATTGGGTTCCAGGCCATGCTGGGCTGGAAGGCAATGAGGCAGCGAATGAACTAGCCAAGAAGGGAGCAGGGATGCCTTTATACGGGCCAGAACCCTTCTGTGGAATCGGAAACGGTTTCATGGCTATGAATCTAAGAAACGAAGCAAAACGGTTGAGGGAACTATATTGGGCGGGCCTACCAGGGATGGAGCAGTCCAGGGTGCTTATTGGGGGATACGAACCCATGCGCACAAAGGATTGCTTAAACCTCACCAAAAAGAACCTCCGAATCATAGTGGGAATTCTCACTGGTCATTGTCGGCTGAACTACCACCTAGGGAAGCTAGGGATATCTACGGACACTGCCTGCAGGTTCTGTGAGGAGGAGGACGAAACCTCTATGCACGTCCTGGGACAGTGTCCAGCACTTGTGCAAAGTAGGTCGATAAATCTGGGAGAACACTTAATACCAGATGCAAAGCTGAAACTTCTGGAAGTGGGGAACATATTAAAGTTCCTAACGGTTACTGGCCTGCTTGAGATACTATGATCAACAGGTACACTATAACCAGTAAAAGGGGCACAATAGTTCTTCAAGGACGCGGTGCGACTTTCCCTTAACAGAATAATAATAATAAGTCCTGCAATACTGCAAGTTTGCAGATTATTCATATTTATTAAGTTGTTGCACATGAAATGGCCGATTTGGTACTAAAATTTGAAACGACTGCAACACTTACAAAAATTTATTTAATTACTCAAAATAGGTGTCAGTCGATTCAAAACACTTCTCCCAGCGAGATACAAGAACATGTATGCCAGTTTCGTAGAAGTCCAATTTCCGGATAAACTAGACATTGTTTTTCCGCCAAAAAATGATCCAAATGTTTAAAAAAGTGGTAGTCGGTTGGCGAAAGGTTCGGTGAATATGGTGGATGAGACAGAGTCTCATACCGCAATTCGTTCAACTTTTGGACCGTTGTTCTGGATACTTGAGGTCGTTCATTGTCGTGAAGGAGTATCACACCATCTCTGTTGACTAATCTCGGCCGTTGAATACTCAATTTTTGGTGCATTTCCTTCAGTTGGGGACAGTACATTTGTGCATTTATCGTTTCTCCAGATGCCAAAAAAGAATAGTGGATACCTTCTCCGGATGGAGGCTCGGTTTCGGCATTTGCTCCGGTGGCTCATCAGCATCTAGCCATTCTGCTGATCGGCGACGATAGTCGTATAATATCCACTTTTCATCACATATCACTGTTCTGTGCAAAAATGGATCGCTTCTGTTGTGGGAGAGTAAAGAATTGCAAATTTCCATTCGAAGCGCCATGTCTTGCTCCGTAAGGGCATGCGGAACCCATTTGTCGAGCTTTTTCATCTTTCCGAATTGTTGCAAGTGCCGGGAAACTGCCGAATAGTATACGCCCAGTTTCTCTGCGATGTCTCTCGCAGACTGACGTGTGTTCGATTCAACTAGCAAATGCAGCTTTGTGTAAAACAAAACCTTATTAAAATCGATTCAATGTCTGTCTGTCTGTCTGTCACACGCATTTTTCTCCAAAACGGCTAAACCGATCCGAACGAAATTTGGTGGACAGATGATATCTATGAAATCCCACACATACAGCAAGTGGCATAAATTTAGGTGGAGTTTAAAGGGAGGCTCCCCATACATGCAAAGGGGAGATTCAAAAATTTTTTTCATCGGATATAGTTGCGTAGGGTATCAAATGAAAGCTCTCGATTTGTTCTTTCCGAAACTGATATTAGTTTAGGGATAAATTGCCAAGTGCATGAGTAAGGAGTCAAAATGTACGCACTTGAAGAGCACTTGAGACAGGACTCATTTTCGGAAACTACCCAATCTAAAAATCCGAAAAAAATCAGGGTGGTGCGCCTAGATAAAATCTAGGCCTGAAAATATGTCCCATTCCGATATCTGCTCAAATAAACTTACTAATAGTATATTACTACTTTTTAGAAATTTACTGAAAAACCCGCCTTAAATTCATCCTAGGACTTCCGAATTTTGTACCAGCATAGGGGACAATATTTCGTATATATGTGCTAAATTTCATGGAAATCAGGCAATTAACGCCAAAGTTATAGCAGTTCAAACTTAGCAATTTCGCGCGAGTTTACTGCTTCCAAAGCCATGCAAATCAGATGCTGACGTCATAATTACCCGGAATAATTGACATTCGCGTGGAATATTAAAGTCACATTTATGAAGAATCTATTTATCTGCAGCCCTTTTTAAGGTTTTGTGTAAAACACTTATGTGAAATCTAATCTTCGAGAGATGTCCCATTCCGGTATCTGCTCAAAAAATTTACTAATAGTATATTATCAACTTTTAGAAATAGACTAAAAAATTCCCCTTAAGTTCATCCTAAGTATACTAAATTATGCACCGACATAGAGGACAGCCTTGTGCATACACATGCCAGGTTTCATGAAAATCCAACTATTAGTGGGAAAGTGATAGCAGTTCAAACTTATCAATTTCGTGCTAATTAACAGCATTCTATGCCATACAAATAAGATGCTGACGTCATAATTAACGAGAATAAATGACATTCGAGTGAAATATTAAAATTCCATTCAAGAAGAATCTAATTCTAGCCCTTTTTTATATTTGATTTGTCGTCGCTCTTCACATCTTTTTCTTCAGCCTTCAGTTCACAAGCGGGGTCGGCTCGTGATGATCGGTTTCGTCATTTTATTTTATCAAATGCCTGATCAGGATGTAATCGCGAGACCTTTAAATCCCCATCCAGCGTATCAAGCCATCATTGTTTTGGCCGGCTTTTTGGTTGCTTACCATTGCTTTCGATGTTCTGATCAATACTGGTTGTTGAATTCTCGTTAGCGTGAATTACGTGACCACACCATCGAAAACGCCTCTCTTGCAGTTTTCCCACGATCGATGCAAACCCATATCGATCGCGGATATTCTCATTTCAGACGTAATCAAAACGTGTCACGCCACCAGTGCAATGCAACATCTTCGTCCCCATTACCGCAAGACGCCGTTCATTTTCCTTTATAGTCGGCCAACACTCAGAGAGAGTGGCAGACGGACGACATTGCAGTAAATTTTAGATTTGGGACGTGCGTTGATACGTCGATCACAAAGAACACCAGTTGGGGAATGCCACTTCATCCAGGTTGCATAATTGCGTCAAACAATTTCATCACGCAGTTCTCCATTGGCTGATAGCGTTGACTCGAGATATTTAAATCGCTGAGTTCTGGCAATGGGGGTAACCTGCCCTTCGAGATACTTAAATCGCTCAGTTCTGGCAATGGCAGTAACCTGCCCAGAACTGAACGATTTCAATATCTCGGGTCAATGCTATAAGCCAATGGAGAACTACGTTATGCTCCTCACGTAGGGAAACACAAAACCTTTTATACCTGACCGACTTGTTATTCACTGTTGTGACTCCTTGATTGAATGTAGGAGTATTTATACTTCATTATCCGACACCAACAGCCCCAACTGGTGGTGGTTTGATACTTGATTGCGAAATCGACCATTTCTTGGGCAACAACCTAATACAATTTCTCTATGCGTCATAACTTTATTTCCTCCTAGTCTCCAGAACCGATGCTTTTATCAAACCTGCAACCCAATGGTTTTGAACGATTCCTTTGCGGTATATTGCTACTCCTTGAGCCGAGTAATGGTTATTCTTACCTACATGATTCTACATCATAAGTCACTAAGTTATCTTACCGCATATTGTAATATCAAAATGGTTCTAGATTGTACATCTAACTTTTGATAGTCTAAACGTTGTAGATCTGGCGCTCTTCCCATTTCACTAATAGCTAAGAAAAACTCAAAATCAAACCAATTTGCATTCTTCTAATGCAAGTATGAAGCGGAATCAGAGACAAAATCCACAAGTAAACTGTAGAATTGACAGGCTTTCCATTAAGTAATCAAATTTTATAAGTATATGTTGCTACGCTTGAATACTAATCCAAAAAATTTGAATAAAAAGTATTGATTCATTCTAAAAGATAGCATAACTAACAACCTTATTAATTCCTTGTTACTTCATTTTTGCAGCGATTTCCGTCCTACATCCTTAGAAAAAGGTCAAGAAATGTTCCGGCTACGAATCTATCGTGTCTACGCGTGGGGCGTACCACTTATTATTTCTGGCGTGGCTATCGTTCTGGACAACATTCCCTCGGGAACTGATGATAATTTGCTACGACCACGATTCGGCGAAGCAGGTTGCTGGTTTTATGGTAAGTTATGAACATTTCATACTTATTATCTCATTCAAGCGCATCAAAATGCAGACTTATGTACAAATTTGAATCTGTAATTGAAAGTTTGCTCTTATATCTATAATTTAAGCTGTTTTCCGTTGGAAGCTCCCCCTAGCGTGACTAAATGCACCTGTCCATCAAAACAAATCCATCACGATGTAACATTTAAAACGTTACATTACCGTTTATGCCCTGTAGAAGTAGAAACTTCACTTAACAGTTCAAAACATATCAATCTTTTTCTGACATATCTGCCTTCGGGACACATCCTGGCCAAATGACCCCATTTCCACACAAATGCGAGGAAAAAACACGCTCATCTAATGCCTAAGCAAGTTATCAATGTCACACGTCTGAGAGAGGAAAATCTATCAATTCGATAATGATAGTTTCCCGATAGTCTGTCGTTTAGTTATTGGAAAGTTTAGAATCAATAGAAGTAGTTGAAGCGCAAGATGCGCACAGCTTTGGATATAGATTGGAGTTTGCATTAAGGGCTTGAGGAGAAAATCTCAGAAAGCCAATCAACTGATGCTGGTATGTAAGAGAAGTCAGCTTCTATCCAGCGAAAATGTCGCTTTTCTAGTTTCTTCTGTATCAGCTCGATGTCTTGTTAGACGTGTCAACCACTTGAAATGTTTTATCCATTTATGTATGATGAATGCGATTCGAAGGCTATCGTGATTCTTGGGATATCACATTTTTCCGTCATTATTTCGTGATGTTCCACAAACGAAGAGTCTTGACACCAATCTCCGAGCAGACGGTTTTCCGCAGTTTTCATTTGTTAGAAATCTGAACGATGAAAGCAACAGGGGTTCTGAACTTTTGTGGATTCTGCACTGGATATTGAAATAATAGAACTTTAGCTCTTGACTTCCTAGAGAGGTACGCTTTGTTGCAATTGAATCCGTTTTTCTTAGAAGTGAATCAAGAATTGGAGCGACTGTAGTTATTTCCAACGACCACGGTCCCCAATCAAAATTAATATTATTTCCGTACAAAATGGATACAGTCTCTCTTCCTTTCGTCAGTTGCGAACAGAGAGGGACTGACTGACAGTGCCCTCTAATTCCGTCAAAAAGTTTACCTTCGCTCCACACCAGGCAATAAACTTTATTATTCTTTATACATTTTCAATACCTTTCAAAGCAAAAAAAAATAAACTGAGAAAAGGACCAGAATTCGTCATATGATGGGCATTGTGTTAGCAGATGCTGATCTTGCTAGTTCAGCAAGATTCTATGAGAAAGTGTGTTCACTTCCATGTAGCAAGATGAATTCACGGTCGAAACTGTCTGCAAATAAAGATATGCTCAATTATGATTATTACTATAATTGAAGTTCCCTAGCTCTGGGTTTTCTTCCCGGTGGCGCTAAGGTCCAATTCGGATTTTAACCTCCCTGATTGGTTGTGTCTATCCATATCAATCGACCACATTCTATAATTCCAGCAATTATGGATGATTTGTGGGTTGCACTTATATTGTCCTCTCATCACTTTCATGGCTCCTGGATGACCAGTTTCTTGTAGCTTTCGGAATTTTATTTCTGATATTCTCATGCTTCATTTCATACATTGTATACCGCTTCTACTCTCATCTCTTGGACAGAACTTCATCGTGTTGAGTTCAGTGTGTTGTTCACGCTTTTTCGTTAAAGTCCTAATTCTTACACACGATAAAATAAAATGTCAATTAAGGGCTTTAATTTTGAAAGGAAATCCATTTTTCGTTGTCAGTGCTGATAGGCTTTTGAATAAAATAATAAACGAAAGAATTCATCATTCTGATATATGAATGAATGAATGATCGAATGGACCCTTCCCTATTGCCAAGATATTATTTGTACTACAAACTTTTTCCGTCGCACCACCTTTATCTCTTTTGGATGTCTGCTCGCCTAAAGAACCCCGGATTGACCGGGCCTCGTGACATCTGCGAACTATTTTCCTAGCCATTTTTTCAGCTTTGTTCGCTTTTCTGTTGGAAACTACTTTTTTGGCTTTCCGCGATAGTTGCCTGGATGTCCAGCCCGACCACAATTATCGCAATGAGGCCTCTCCGTTTAGAGTTTTAGGCATTTCCCGTAAGAGTAGAGTAGGTGATATTGGCCGCTTCGTGGAGCCCAATTATCGCTGTGATTTTGATGCCACAAATTCCTAATACCTTGACGGCTGTGGGGAGAGCGAAGGAGCAAAGTTCATATCATTCACACAGGATGGCAGCTTCCCAGCTCCAGGATCACATCCAAATACTTTACATTTGAAGAAAGTGCCAATCTTTTTATTATGCCGCGGAAGGTGGAATTCAGATACCCTTGTCTTGGTGCTAAACAGCTTTAGCTTCGTTTTGGTTGGATGGAAGAAAACATCCTTACCCCGCTGCTATCCAATATGCGTAGAATTTTATCCATCGTTATCCACCAGAGTATTGGAGAGATGGCGCCTCCCTGGAGCGTTCCCCTGCTCACAGCTCCCTCAAGTGGCTACCTCTCAATTCAAATTGAACTATTCTGGGTTTAAGCATGATATTATTCAATGCATAAGACATCTCCAATGCGAAACGCATCATTTCCATGCTCATTCTTAAGTGAATGTTCAGGATGTGCTCTAAGGCCTTGAACACGCAAAAGATGAGGCTGAAGTTCTTCGCAGACTCGCGGTCAGGCCCGTCCGCATTGGGTATGAAAACCACGCGCCTGCGTCTCCAGGATCACAATACGTACGCGAAAGACTTAACTTTTCAGACCCTTGCATGGCTGCCCGTATTTGTGCCTGTAGTAGATGTTAACATCTCCCTGAGTTTTGACAGGTCTTGATTCCACCAAGGTGCGAGAGTCCTTTTGCTCTATTTTGCAGGATATGAAATCGGTTTCGAATACCTTTTCCAGAACCCTACCTTTGACTCCAATCGTATGTCATGCCAATGCTACCGATTTGTGCATCTTAGAATTTGTTCTTGTCAACTAAATCAAATTTCCTCCAGTCGATCATCCTAGGGTCTTTGAAGGGGTTGGTGACCTATACAGCGATATTTAGACTGAAGAGTATCCAACTGTGATCTAAGAAGGATCTCTGATCTGACATTCTACAGTTCTCCATCCAATTGTCGGTTAGTACGATGATATCAAGGACCTCCTCCCAAGCGTCGCAGTCTTCCAACCTGGAGAAGCGGAAGGTTTGTGTACTGCTCCTGTTATACATTGATAGGTCTGTGTTGATAACAATGTCAAAGAGAGACTCTTCTTTCCTAGATTTCCAAACTGCCTTGAAGTGTATGTCTAGCATTGACGTCGTAGTCTTGTAGTTACTCTGGTGGAATTGATGAGTCTTGAGCCATATAAGCTAGCGAGATGTACGCCTTTTTCCGCTTGAGCTCAAGTCGGAACGCAGAAAAGCGTGCAGGGTCTTCCTGGGGAGAATAAATGCCCTAGATCAGTCTGAATCATTGGTAAGGGTATTTCTGTATGCACGCTAGAATAATTTTAGGCGATGCGCCCGAAGTTTCGATTTTTTTCTAGAATTTTTCATTGGTGGGCCGTGTATTTCCCTTTGAATACCTCAGTGAGCTCTAGAATCCGGCGATGAAACGTCTCCATTTCGGCCTGTCATCTTGTGACATGTGTAATTAAAGGTTGGCTCTTTAAAAATACTAGAGTTATAAAAATTTCACTCGTAGACGGGTGGAATCCTCCCATATTATATGGTTGTTACATAAGCTGCTATTTGGTTAAATTTATGTAGTAGATGCCATGAATTTCCCTTTGACGTGGTCTAAAGCCAGCTTAAATAAAAAAGAAAAATATCTACACATTGTGGATTCGTATCTGAAATGTGCTTCTCAATCGTTTTGGATCTTGACTTGTGCTATCGGCATTGCCATTCTCGTCAGCAGGGCTTTCTACATCACGCATTATCATAATATGTAGAACATTTCGATCAATGGCATCATATGCTTGCTTAGAATCGATGAATATTTGAGAAGCGGTGATATTCTGGCATTTTTTCAGCATTGTAAAGGGCTGATCCATACTAGAAACGTCTTTAGCATGATCGCTGTTAAGTGGTGAAATCGAAATGTGTAAAAAGCTAAAACTGAGACAAAATATGAGTTCTATGTCTCTCACTTATTTCGTATTCGGAATGTGCAATGAGAGTTAAAGTGTCTCCGACTCATTGATTATCAATGCGCAATCGGATGAAAACTATGTAATAATTGTCGTGGAAGAGGTTTAGTTAAACGTGTAGGACGAGCATGGTAACACGCAATTAGTAGACGTACTAACTTGTTGCCATAGCTTGCAATCCTACACAAATGAGAAAATTGGGAACAGATCTCGACGGAGATCTTCCAATAATACATGTGTGTGGTGAATATGTGTGTGTGAAAACAGGTTTAGCTTGAAACCCTTCCACTTGTCCAGTTTTACGCTTTAAGATAAGAAAGGATCTCAATCGAAGATACGCGGTGAAATAATAGAATAGAAGAAGATATAGAAGAGTGTAGATCTTGAGAAATAAAGACAAAGTGACGGAATTATTTTGTGTTTCTTTTTATAACTGTGCGTTTAAGTACTTTACAATCGCCATACAGCCTAGTGACCATTCAGAGCGACTATCGTAATCATAACAATTGGTGTCCAACGCGAGGCTCTACAGTCATGATATTTTATGAAATCATGGAATATATTCGATCCCAGCTCCAAACTTCAATAATCGGATAGATATATGATATCAATCTTCCCACTTTGTTGCTCGGCTAGGCTTCACACAGGCACTCGATCTATCTTCACATTCAACTATTGAAAGCGCTTAAAACACTTTCTTCTCCATTGGGTGGAATCAGCAAGCAATTTTGAACAACTGATGGAAACATGGAGCCAGTTGGCATACAGAATTTCGCTGCTTTGCTCTACTTTTATGAGATTAAATTCATTTTTTTTAAGATCGTCTATTTCCTGCGTGTCCTTCTTTGTTCCTTTTTGTAGAGGTGAAAGACATTGAAAATCGCCATGCACAATTCTAAACCATCTTTTCCCAATCGGTCTCGCCACGGAGCCTTTATAAGATATTGCATCACGGGACAGGCAAGCGCACTTAATAATATTGGGTTGGAGAAAAAGAAATGTCGTGTTTTGTCAATAGGTGGCGACACTTAAACATATCTTGTGTTGTACTTATCGCATCGGGTCATACTATACGGCGATTTAAAGACGACAATCTGTACTATAAGTATCTCTTTGAAAGTGTTGTGATCGTACGTTTCAATTTCAGGTTATAGTGCGTCAAAAATGGAGTCCTCCAAGCAAGAATTTCGTCATATTTTACATTTTTGCTACATGAGAGGTAAAAATGCAACGAAGCCGGCCGAAAAAATTTGTGAAGTTTATGGGCTCGATACTGTAATGATTCGCACAGCACAGCTTTGGTTCGATTGATTTCATTCAGTGGATGTCGAAGATACACCCCGTACTGGTAGGCCAATCGCCGTAGAAACCGATAAAATCGTCGAAATCATCCAAGTAGACCGGCATGTCAGCATTCGCTCGATTGGCCAGGAATTGGGTATAGTCCATAAAACCGTTTGGAACCATTTGCAGAAGATTGGATTCCAAAAAAAGCTGGATGATTGGGTGCCACATGAGTTGACGCAGAAATATCTCTTGGATCGAATCAACGAATTCGATTCATTTTTGAAGCGGATGGTGACTGGTGATGAAAAGTGGATCACGTACGACAACCTCAAGTAAAAAAGATCGTGGTCGAAGCGCGGCGAGCCGGTCCAAACCATCGCCAAGCCCGGATTGACGGCCAGGAAGGATCTGCTATGTGTTTGGTGGGATTGGAAGAGAGTCATCAACTATGAGCTGCTCAACTATGGCCAGACCCTCTACTATAAGCAATTCGACCGTTCCGATTGACCAGAAGGGGCCAGAATTGGTCAAGGAATGGTGCTGCGTTCCACCAGGACAACGGATGGGATGTCTTATTGCACCCAGCGTATAGTCCGGACCTGGCACCAACTTATTACCATCTTTTCGAGTCCATGAAAAACGCTGCTGGTGCTACTAAGTTGACCTCAAAAGAGGCTTGCGAAAACTAGCTGTCTGAGTTTTTTCCAAATAAGGAGGGGGCGGGGTTATAAGGGGGGATAATGAAGTTGCTTTCTAAATGGCAACAAGTTTGCGAACAAAACGGCGCAAATTTGACTTAAATCGGATAATTCTAAGTATGTTAAATAAAGCGTCAAATTTCAATCACAAATACGACATTTCTTTTCCCCCAACCCAATATAATATTGCCCCTTTATCAAACATCACGTGGTGGGGCGGGTGGGAGCGCCATAAACTCTATTTCGCTAATAGGATCACATCCCTCTGCGGTGCGCGGTCTTGTCCATTCCACTTCGTTCTAGTGGCCTTATTCATTGCATCCCATACTTACAACAATTTTGATATTTTTGGGACAAGCGTGTTAACCCCCAATACACTAGTTACGAACAAGGCGGTCCCCCCAAACAACCGCGCGTTTTTTTCAAAAAGAACCGTTGTCACTTCCTATACAATGTAGAGTACACCGAAACTACCGTAATGAACTGCATGGGATGATAATTTGATTCACTATAGTTGCGTGTCTACTACAGCTTTTTTGACACATCAGTCTATTTTAGGTCATACCTAAATTTTCGCGTGTTCCTCAATCCGATACGCTGGCCATACGGGAACCTGAAATACAAAAAGAGGATATCGCGCGAAGTTCAAACCGAAGTTCAAATGGACGTGATGCGAAAAATGGTTTTTATGTGTCGAATAGGGATACATTTATTTCTCAATTTTGTTTCCATGTACACTCCACATTAGCTTAGAAAATGAAGCGATGTCATTTTCTAAGCTCCTTTTCGCCGAAAGTATGTGTTCCTAAGGTTTGTTTCCCATCCTAGCGTTATTCTTATGAGTGCATTTAAATGTGCACTTCGCAAGGGAACCCTCTGAGATATCGCGGGAAAAGCGGCCAGGCGCTGGACCTTCGTTTATATTGTGTTTCAGGCTTAGGTCTCGCAAAAGAGAGTCCCCTTAAGTCTCTGAAATACTGAGATTTTTGGTTGGAGACTGGAAGGTGGTATCATTCGAGCTTTTGGGAACTACCTCTCTTTGCCTTTATGTGATTGATGATACTTACTTTAAGTTTCAACCTTACTGATTCTTCCTCGAGAAAAAAGCAAATAGTGTGCAAGAATCCGATTGGAAAGGGTAGGTAGGGAGATATTATGCCTGCTCCTCGCTAACACAGTCCGTACTCGGTTAACTTTGTCGGGTAAAACAAACAGTATTACGTTATAAACGGAAGTACATAGCGTGTACCTGTGTCTGGTCGTTGCCACTACTCCACTCTTTCTCGTTCTAGCTGGCAGACATGGAAGTGATCATCTTTACGTTTCGAACCTCATGATGTATTAAAGCCTTTTTTTCGTTATCGGGAGGTATTCGGTTCAAAACGGAGGAATGTAGTGTAATCCTGTGCCTAATTTTCAAGCATGGTTAGTCCCCGATGGACTTTCGGAGTTCAATCAGCAAAGACGGGATTTTACCAGGTTTCCTTTTCAAATTCTCTTCTTTGTAGGGAAGAAGGAATAGATAAGTTAGCGTGTTTTGGAGATCACTAATACGGTACGGAGTTTCCAGCAAAAATCTAGGATTAAGAAGACATTGTCAAAATTAATGCTTCGAACGAATTTTTTTGTTTTTGTCTTGTATCAATATAAATTGTTGTATTCTCCACTTTAAACCTAGGTCTTAATGTGGGTTTGAGCATCCCGTTTCGAGATTTTACTGGTATGCTAGGAGGCAATGTGTTCAGCATTGCGCTTGCTCGTAAGATTATTGTCTTGATTTGGCCCAGATTCACACCTCAGTCGCAATTAGAAAATTTACACAAATGAAAAGTCAAGCTCAAAACTATAAAATGCTAACGTAAAACGGAGTAAAATTATCTGAACGGCACAGATATGCTTACCGTAGAATATTTTACTATCCGAAAAATTACGGGAAACAACATTTTATTTCATTCCAATTAATTAATGAGCAGAGCCGACGGTCTAGTCCTTCTCCGTTTCCTCGTCTTTTCTGCTCCTGACTTTTGGTTGGCAGTCTCCTTACCTTTGGACAGATGTGTCTCTAGCGGCGGAGTCAGTTTCTTTTTTCCTTCTTGGCCTTCTTTTTTTGGACCCTGGAAACTACTTCGATAAAGTCTCCTTCGGGCACGTCATCCTCTTTCCGCTTTCTCCCCAGTTCGCTTTGCAGTGGGCTATCTGCGGTCCGTTCGAGGCAAGCAGCGTTCTCAGCGGAAAGTGCTCGGTTTGTGTCCGAATCCGTCTGCTTAGGACTAGCGATTCTGACTGACCTTTCTTCCGGAACAGGGGCACTACAAGGTATTGAAGTCGCCATCTCCGCACGGTCAATCGCGCCACTTGATAGGGCTTCCTCTTTATTTGCGCGCCCCGGCGGCACATCGGGTTTGTCAGCCCTCGCTGCCTTTTCCGCTGATCGCTGCGGTGAACGACGCATTTTTATACTGCCCCCAAACGCACTCAGCTTTCCCTCCTTCCCTGTTGTTTCGTCGATTTTTTTATTAATGTATGTTTATTCAACATGAAAAACTAACCAGCGCATCCCGTGCAAGGGAGCTGGCGGCAATAGACAGGAACGGGTGTACTTTCGGGGCCACAGCCTATACCCCACTTCCCTGAGGCATGACCTATGCTTAGCTGATTAGCGGAATTCACGGACGAATCAGCGCTCGCTCGGGGCAACGCGGTCTACTAGCACCGGTTCAATGCACACTACCCGACCACGGTCCCGAAGGGGCTGGCTACTGATACACGTCTCAACTACCACCTTGGTAGCGCTACGCTCACACCCCATCGACGTCGACAGAGAGTTGTCAACGGCTCCGCAGACTCCTAGTGTGTCCCGACGCGTACCAGTCATTCGGTTTGCTCGTGTACCGGTCGCAGTTCGCTCTTCATCGATAAGCCTTCTCAAGGCTACTACCTAGGAAGCAGGTACACTGCCAGCTAGGGGTCAGAACTACTTACTCGGGCACCTCGGGGACGTCACACCCCGTATCATAAGCGTCCCTTTAAAGGTCGCTAACGACCCCTGAGGGGATTCATTATGGATGATACGCGCATCCATCAAGGCAAGTTTTCAACAATGAGATTAGGCGCAATCTTCAAGTAGCGAAATGTAAACATATTTTTTCATTGATCCTTGCAACAGCCAAACGTAGAAAGTTTGATATGAAGCCACTTGTATATTATTGGAAGCAAAGATAATTACAGATTTAATGACTCAACTATACAGGAAAATCTTTGGTGGTGTATTGTATGTTAAGCAATGTTGTCGGGAGCTGGAAAACTATGGTACTAAAAAGTATCACAAAAAGATACTAAATATTACTTTTATATGAGGGTACCTAGATTCAAGGAAAAATAAAAGATTTCCAACTCTCCTGTTATTGTATTTTATGTCATAACCGTGTATATTGTAAAATGTGTCTACAAAAATGTGGTTAGAACCTTGTTTTAGGGGAGCAGAGATTGAAGAGCGCACATCTGAACATTAGACGATACAATGAAAATTAAAAGCCAACCAAATTTCAACTTCAATTTGAATGTTATGTATGCAATTACAATTCTAAAACAGCAACGAATTGAAATGGAAAGATAGAGTAACTTCCTAAATTCATTGCTATAGATGCTATAGATTTTCAATCAACTTAAGGTTCACTGGTCGAGGAAGCATATAGAGTGGGCATGGGACATTATACAATAATCTTTCTCGGGCTGAAAAGGAGCGTACTTGGAGTTCTTGTACTACTAAACGAAAGACGATTGTTCTATGCCTAACATTACGTTTTGTTACAAATTAATACACAGTACATTAGAGGATAAATCTTCTTCATGTTCTACTCGAATATGAAACTATTCACTCTCGTCGCTTTCAAACCCCCCATCCCGGCCATGTTTGCGAGTTGTAATGTGTGTCGTAATTTTTAAGCTTCGTATTGGCTTACCTACAAAATCCTGGCTTTACTTCTGCTGAAAACGAAGATTTTGACAACACCCTCATTGACACGGAGATTCGGAGATGAAGGGTTCTGTTCTGGCCGGTCGACTAGAAAAATTCGCTATCCACAATACTCCGCGTATGTTCTAGAAGTGCTCATGTGCACCCGGGCATGTTCTGACATCTTCCAGTCTTGTGTCGCTTTTGGACCAACTTTTATTTGAATTACGAATGACGTCGCGTTGTTTTAGAGTTGTTAACTTCCGCAGTGGATAGTTACACTTTATGATAAACTTTGTGGGTTATTTTATACATTTTATGACGTGATAGACTGCATTCATTCAATTTCAATTTTTTACCTATTTCACGACATGCACCAAAAAGGTTCCAAGTTCAACTTTTCGGTCATTTTATCATCATCATCATCATCAACGGCGCAACAACCGGTATTCGGTCTAAGCCTGCCTTAATAAGGAACTTCAGATATCCCGGTTTTGCGCCGAGGTCCACCAATTCGATATCCCTAAAAGCTGTCTGGCGCCCTGACCTACGCCATCGGTCCATCTCAGGCAGGGTTTGCCTTGCCTTTTATCTGCCATAGATATTTCCCTTATAGCCTTTGCGGGCTGAATCATCCGCCCACCGTAATCTATTAAGTCGGATTTCATCCACAATTTGACAGTCATGGTATCGCTCATAGATTTCGTCGTTATGTAGGGGGCCAACAATTCTTCGGAGGATTCTTCTCTCGAACGCGGCCAAGAGTTCGCAATTCTTTTATCAGTCATCAGCATTTGATATTGCCAAATATTAACTTCGTTTCGGGTTTGTTTGAAAAGTACTGAAAAATGAGAAAAAGTACTCAGGTGCTATTGAACTTCAAAAGGTTAAACTTAGTACCTTTGGTACAAAAAAGTCAACACTGCTTGTAAGACTCATTTGAGTTGGCAGTAAGGAAAGGTGGAAACAATGTATGAAATTAGTAGGAAGCGACAAAGTGCGACCTCAACTCAAATCATACATGCAGAAACGATTACTTCCAAAACTGTTTTGAATCCAGGGCGAAAAAGTTCACGGTGATGTTACCTAAGCATTCATTTCCGCGGCATCTGCAGTTTTTACCTGAAATTAAGATCCTTGAGGCTTTACGGATATCGCCTCAAGATTGATACCTTGTACATATAGTAGGTTGGAGATGGTTAGATGAACGACATCGATTTAATGTACTGTGGACGATTCGCTTCCAAATGGTGTTGCTCCTAACTCGCCCAATGTATCGAATTATAATAAAGTAATGATAAAATACGGTCGATATCCATCATTTTCATCTCAATAAGCACAATTTTTTCATGGGAAAATAAGTTCACATAAAACATGATAAAGCTCCGCCATTCATCGATGTACAACCTCTTCTGAGTTAAGTGCTGAAACCCCAATAGACATTGAACCAGTGCACAAGACTTTTATTACTTTTTCTCTTCAAGAAATTGTGTCCATTCTGAGGATTTTCTTGATGTTTTCTTTAGTTCATCATTTCGGTCATAATGTCTTCTATGAGAAACAACCCAGAAAGCGGTTATGCAGTATGAAGTGCATGTACATATGCAATGCAAGTGCATCAACTTCTTGAGAGATTGCTGGCGCATTCAATGTGACGGCCGATAACTATTTCTATAAGTCCTACATATGTTTGTACGGTTGACTTATTTCGCTAAATGATTGATGGCATCGTGTTATGCTAAACAGTGACACGGAAAATATTTTCCATGTCATTTCCATTTGATGTGAAGACAGCTGAAAAGCTTTAAAAAGATGATTGAAGATTGGAGTTAGGTTTTTATTTAAAAGGTTAGATACTGTAAAAAGACAGTTCATAACCAATAATGATGTTCCTGTTTAGATTACGTTTTTTAGAATGAGTCATACATGTACAACTGGTCCTCGAAATACCGGCATATGAGTAATAAAAACTCTTTATTCGGAATTTAGAAAACAAAATTTAATCTTTTTTGCTCCCCATTATTGATTTGATTGCTATTTCTTGCATTCATTTCCTTTAAATTAGGATTACTGTGTATGATGCCTCCATTAAAATAAGAATACCCCAAAATAAGATTACCTTTTCAATATAGTTAATACGTAAAAGGAACATTTCTCAATTTTTTTTCCGATTTGCTTCCGACCTTAGTAAAAATAGATGCAGAAATACCCAGTTCAAAAAGACATCTTGATAATTAAATGCTCATAAAAGTAATGGTTATTAATTGATACCATAATTGTTATTCCTCAAAAATAGACATCACCCACGTCGTTATCGCTGAAGATTTCAAATTTGTAATATTTACGTGACCCTAATGCTGCCGCACGCATTGTAATCAGTAACTTAATTGTAATAGTTAAGTTTACTTCTTCCTAATAGGCGGCGATAAGAGAGGCTATCATGGCTGGTGAATCTTTAATTTGAATTTCTGTTGAAAGTTCCCTGATTTGACCCAGATATGCCTTGAGAGTGAATGCAAGTGTGACTCTACACTCACTGATAAATATTTACACAATTCATTTCAGTAGAAGAGGTGATAACGCACTTGCATCAGATTTGATTTGATGTATTCGATCAAATATTTTTTTGTAGTTGAATTACGCATTTCAGATTTATATTTTGAAGCTGACATTCGTAATTATTATGTTTGGATGCTAATGTTAGATAGGCTTCCTCATTGGTGGTGATGAAATTAATAAGCTAGAATTGCGTTTTTCTGGTGTAAGCTTTTGCCGAAATACGCGCATTACTATAATACTAGAATATTAAAGGGACCGCTACACAAAAAAACAAGTTTTTACCTGGAAAACATGTCCTAATGGATCATATAAAGTTTTGGAAATTTTTTTACTTGCAAAAAACCACGCTCAGCTAATTTGCAAGTTTCTAGCTAATTTTTTCGTGTGTTACTAGCTCCTAACTAGAAGTCGTTACTAGATACTATTTTACTTAGTTTACCGCCACTCCCCCTAAGGCTGAAAATATGTGGAACGGCCAACACAGGGTCAAAAACAAACATCCTTTATAGGTATGTGATGCGTAGAGAGTGTTCCTTCATGTGGATGGGTTTACTACTGTCTTCAAAAGCAATCTTCTCTGCTGGAATCCAATCACAAACTTTATGACAAACAATTTTGATTTGTTTGGAATGTTAGATCACTAAACAAATTTCTGCTGCCAAAAACCTACTTCAACAGACCAGCAAGAACAAAATTAGGCTTCTACCAGTCCATGAAGCGAATTGGATTAGTGGCGAGGTAACCGACTTAAGGTTGCACGCAATCTTCAACAGTGGGAAGTTATCAGGGCAAAATGAGATTTGAGTCGTTTTTACCGTAGATAGGGACTTTAAAGCAAATGTTGCACACTTCAAACCCATACACGAAACATTGTGTGCGTTTCGCATCAAAGCAGTTAATATATGGTTTGTTAACATGTACGGCCCAACTGAGACAAAAGATGACGAAGTCAAAGAGCAAATTTGGCTTGTAAAGACTATACGAAACACTGTTTCCTCTTCTTTTTCTGCAGCCTTTGTCCCATTCATAAGCGGAGTCGTCTCGTCGTGAACGGTTTCGCCATTTACCTCTATCGAATGCATGATCTGGGTGCAATCTCGAGGCTTTTAAATCCCCATCTAGCGTATTAAGCCACCGTTGTTTCGGCCTGCCTTTTGGACGTTTACCATGGACTTCGATGTTCTGGCCAATCTTGGCAAGTGAATTCTCGTTAGCACGAATTGCATGACCATACCATCGAAGGCGCCTCTCTCACAATTTTTCCGCGATCAGTGCAACCTCATATCGATCGCAAATATCCTCATTACGGATGTGATCAAACCGTGTCATCCCACTAGTCCAACGCAACATCTTTGTCTCCATTACCGCATGACGCCGTTCATTATCTTTTATAGTCGGCCAACACTCAGAACCATAGAAAGCGACAGGGCGGACGACATTGCGATAGATAGATCTGAGACGTTCTTTGATACATCGATCACAAACAACATAAGTTGTGGAACGCGACTTCATCCAGGCTGCGCTAATGTCTGAAGCAATTTCATAACGTAGTTCTCCATTGGCTGATAGCGTTGACCCGAGGTATTTAAATCGCTCAGTTCTGGGCAGATCACTTCTCCTGATAGTAATTGTGCCTGTTTCATGGGGATTGGTGGTCAAACATTTTGTTTCGTTTAGATTTAATCTGAGACCGTGTTACATGAGGCGATCATTCCATTTTTGGACAAGTTGCTCGAGATGTTAGATGCTAGGAAAACATCATCTGCATAAAGCAATGCGTAGGGCGCTGGATATCGGATATCCCGTGCAACGGTGTCCATATCAAGAACAAAGAGGAGTGGTGAGAGGGCACTTTATTCGTGAACACCAACAGACACGAAGCCGTTTTGATACACACACCATACTTCGAATTGTGGCAGAGCAATTGCACCCAGCGCATGAGTTCTTCTGGCGCTAAGTGTTGTCGTAAAGCATACCAGATAAGTTCATGTGTCACACGGTCAAACCCTTTTTCTAAATTCAGAAATGCAAAAGACACCCAAAACAACCGAAGAAGAAAAAAAGGCAGATCGCTATAATGCACCAACATGATCTGCGAATTTGCGGACCTCGCGCTACACCGAGATGTCTGGAGTTCCGGCGCAAAATCGGGATGTCAGAAGTTTCTTACTAAAGCAGGCCTAGACCGGATACCGGTTGTTGGGTCGTTGATGATGATGATGATCGCAAATAGGAAAATCTTTCCAACTACAACCCTCCTCAAACATTGTATGGGGCGAACAGTTTTGGTTCCCGAACTTGGGAACGGGCTCGCAATGGAAGAGATTTTTCTCGAATGAAGAGGCTTACTTTGAGGCACAATCTGACACTACGAAATGTATACCAAGCCTGGAGGAACGCCGCGTTGAACAATAAATATAAATTTTTCCACAAAAAAAAAATGATTTTTCATTTGAGTCGTAGAGTTTTTATCCCATGTAGCGCTGAAGCTCAATAGTTAACAAAGCTGTCCCGTTTTGCGTCCCAGATTCTGTAGCTCCTTCACTTAGTAAAAAGACGCACCTGATTGACAAACGCGTGTTCAGCAGTGAATTACCCCAGCCAGCATCAACAACCAGCGGCTTCTTCTCTTTTTAACAAGATTCCAGGATTGATTGTTCCTTTTAGGACGTCCTTCTACCGTAGCTTACAACAACAAATCATTTTCCTTGGCGAATCTTTTTCAAAAGTTACGACATTTTTAGGATCTACCAACCTCGAAAATGTTATTTTGCGTGTAGATTGGCATTATTACTTCGGGGTAACATCAGTAGATCATTATAATTGCCGCTGGTTCCCAATTAATGATCTATAATTTTTTTTCCTGAACGAATGTGATTCACGGTATTGAAGGCTTCGGTTTAAAAAATAAGATTGAAATTAAATTTCGTGGAAAATTCAGCCTCTGCTAAAGTTCTTCCGAATTTTGCACCATTTACAACTGCGTGAATACCTTGTGTTTGCGATGCGATCACAATTATACGCGCACGTTGGAAATGTGATGGGATACATCACCTTTTCCACTTATCAGCCTTCGTTAAAGCCTTTGAGAATAGGCAACGACAGATTTCTAGGTCATGGTTCCATTGTATGTTTATTATGTTTCCACGCAATCTAGAGCCGTCATTGCTGTCATTATTACGCGATTGTCTGCCTGTTTGTCTGTCTGTCGCACATATTTTAGTTGGACACATTTGGGCCTATTGGAATGAAGTTCGATAAAGCCTTCAAATGTGAATCAGTTAATTGCATGCCTTTACATGCGGAGCTGAGTGAAACATTTTTTTATTCGAGTGTACTTATGTGAGACATTTATTAGAAACTTGTAATATAGGTTTTGACTTGAACATTCATACGAAGGACCGTAAACTGCCCCAAATTTAACACATCTGAATTTTAACTGAAGTACCACGGACGGTACTAATTTTTCAAATTAGCTAGTATGTGTGCCAATGTGCCAAGAAAATCTGAGTCAGTGGGCACTTTGGTGGCATTGTACTTCGATGCGGGCGACGATGAAAAGTTACTCATTTTCTGAAACCAAGTATAGTCCTGTTCTCGCAGCTGAAAGCAGTCACCCATTATGATTCGCCAACTTCCTGGTTCCATTGTACTGTGGATATCATCAGCGAGGTGGTTCCCATTTCAGGCCACTCCATAGACGGTTGGTTTTTTCATCGCTTTCCGCAAAAAAAATTTGATCTGTTGCTTATTTGCTTGGAGTGAAGCCTCCTTAGTATGGGCCGATGATTCTCTGGGCGTATGGGGCTATTTAGCCTAACCAAATAGAGGAGAATATCTTACATCTTTGATGGTACTCGACTACGTGATACCTCTATAATTGCTGCACTGGGTGTCATCCCCCTTTTTTATGTATGGCGTAGATAATGCCCCGTTGCCAGGCGTCAGGCATTGATTTGCTGTCCCACACCTTGAGCATAAGTTGATGAACCGCTTGATGTAATTGGTCACCTCCATATTTAACCAGTTCGGCTATAATTCTATCGGCTCCTGGCGGCTTATTATTTTCGAGCCGATGAATTGCACGGACTGTTTTTTCCATGCTAAGTGGTGGTGGCACTTATCCGTGTCTTCAGTTGGCAGGACCTTCAACTCGCCGATATTTTGGTTGTTGAGCATTTGATCAAAGTATTCACCCCAACGCACCAATATGTCCGTTTTGTCGGAAATCAGATTTACCTCTCTGTCTCGGCAGGCTTCATCCTGCTGACTTGCTCGTAAAACTTCGATATTTGGTGCGGTTGCTCCCTGTACTTTTCGAGTTCAAAGACTTACTGTTTCCTCCAGGCTTTCCTTTTTTCTGTTCAGTCGCTTCTCCACTCGACAAAGTTCGTGATGCTTCATCTCCAGAATCTCTGTTATCTCCGTTTATTGCGGCATTCATTGCCTTCTTATAGGTGTTACAGGGGACTGTTATGAATCACTTCAGTGTTAATTGCCGCTTGATTGTGAGAAGAGTTTCGGGGTATATAGTTATTCGAGCTCGAAACACTATGCCAACGAGATGGTGATCTGAGTCTATATTAGCCCCTTATATGTTTTTACATTCTTCAAGGGTGAGAGGTCGCGGCGTTCGTTTAGCACGTGGTCAATTTGGTTGAAAGTGGTCCCGTCTGGAGAGGCCCAAGTATGTTTGTGGACCGCTTTCCGCGCAAACCAGGTACTTTCATTTCATGCGACGCTGCCAGATAATAAGATATACACATAATGTATAGATTTTTGTATAATAAGTGCGAATCGTCCGTAATTGACTTTTGTCAAGTACAAAGATAGAGTGATGCATCGTTTTGGAAAATTGAAAATTGTTTTCATTTGAGTACAGATCCACAGAAGTGTCTATAAATAATTCGAAAGTTGATACCTTTCTCCAATTTGATCTTGAGGCTTTGCAGGTGGAACATAAATTCCAAATAATGGGTGGATAGTACCAGATTACAGCTGTGCTGATCGATATATATACAAGTCGGAAATCGGAATGAAAATTTTTGTTGATTATTTATGTAAAAATATTTGAATACAAAATGCTTTCATTTATATATAGCTAATAGTGTATATGCGCTGAATACTTGATATCCAATTCGGTGTGGTAAAATACAGCCATTTTACGAAAGGCAACTTTGAGCTATTATAACTTTGTTAATGATTGTAGGATTTACACCAAACTTTTCACTAAGATGCTGTAATGTAATATGATCAACTTTATTTAAACAGGTATCGTAACGCAAGGTATTTTGCGACTTAGATACCATGTGCATGTTTTATTTTTATTATTTTCTTTTTTCAGATTTTTCGGTAGGGTAGTTGAGAATGGGTCCTTGAAGGTATTAGCCCTTTTCGAATTCCTCGTTCTCCTCTTTGGAACCTATCTCAAAACTAATATCTGCTTGGGAAATTATTAATCGAGGTCTTTCATTGGATAAACCCGGTGTATGTGGTATATGATGATTCCCTTAAGTTCCACATGGATAGATAGATTCAATCGTTTCCGGGAAAAGGGCGTGTAACAGAGAGACAAACAGTCAGTGAACCGATTTTTAAAAAGATGGGCTTCGGTTTCTATGGCCCTCGGTTTAATTTTCCACGAATCCACTTTTCCATTTAAATCCTCCAGATAAATAAAAAAGTAATAAATTTTAATAATATTCAAGGTTAATA
Source organism: Hermetia illucens (assembly GCF_905115235.1). Taxonomy (NCBI): domain Eukaryota; kingdom Metazoa; phylum Arthropoda; class Insecta; order Diptera; family Stratiomyidae; genus Hermetia; species Hermetia illucens. Next base: position 132,182,316 of record NC_051851.1, read on the forward strand.
AAACGTTTTCCAGATAAAGGCGAAGGGACGAAGCCTCCTTCTATGACTAATCACTGGAGCGGTAGATGTGAATTTGAAGCTGGTCTGGCTGGGAAATACCTTGTCCCGTTCATATATTGTTCTAATTTCCATGCCATCACACACGAGATATGACTCAGTTCATTCAAAAAAAAAAACTAGTCAGGCAATTATAGATACCTTTCATGAAAACACATTAAATTACTACATGTACATGTCCATTGCACAAGACTTACGCGTCAGTTTCAATGAGAAAATCAAATCCATAAAGATTTTAATTTTTTAATCCCATCTACAAGATTTATTACACAAATCATGGCATTATTTTTGGATCATTAATGTCTTCAAATGACCTAAACCATTCTTTCAACAAAGCAGCACTTTCAATCGTAAATCATTTTCAAGTCAACATCCAGGGCCTTATTCAAATTATAAACATTCATTGCTATCAACAAAGAACGGAGTGCATATACTCGTATTTAATGCATGACATGCACATTCTAACGGGTCGTCAGCTCGTGTGGCTGCATATATTCATACTTCCCTGCTTACGCCAGTAATTTGTAATAAAAGCAAAAAATGCAGAAAAATCCACTGCAATGAGTTTACCAGCACGTACACTCTTTATTCCTGAATATATGTATGTCTATTGACTCAGAATCAAAATCAAGTCCAAGAAAAGCTGGGGCTTAAAAAACAACGCACCGGGCGATTTACCTGAGGGCGCATAATCAAATCGACTCTTAGCATCATGCACTAATCCAACCTAAGCCGGGCGATTATACTTCATTCGTTTGCTGCACTTAATTGCATCATATATAATGCGCCTATACATAGTGTGAAAGTATTGTACTTTGGGGACTACATTCCATGTGCCTTGCGCGTTTTAAATTGGGTCATAGAATAGAAGTGCTGCGATCAGTGTTTTTTCCCTGGTTGGAGGCATTATTTCTCTGACACATTGTAATCGGGCGTCAAGAAATTTATATTTCATTGAATCAATTAATGCACTTCAGCACGTCAGCATGAAAATGATAAAAGACTTGAGAAGTCGATGACATTTTTTCCTCGACCCATATTTGTTTATAAGATTTTGGACTTTATTGAATAGGAATCCAATGCCTCTGGGGCATGTCATTACAGACAGCATTATAGTTCAGACATTTTGAACCCCCGAATTTCCATCAAATGGAATATCTACGATATTTTCGTATGATGCCCATTGTCAAGACCATATGAAAGTCATAGCCTAGAGCCATGGGAAGACCCACAAACTTTCTCAGAAGCTGGCAAGGTGGCATCATATAGCTTACTGGAAATTTTGAAGTTCGATAATATGGTGGAGAAATTGAAGGTAGAATTAATCAATAAGGGCGTTACTAAAATGCAACCACGTCCGCAATTGGAGCCACGAAATACAAAGCATTCAAGCATACGCCAACGGCTTTCAAGCTCTTTTAAACTTGCTCTTTGTGGACATATTGAGAAGCGTTTCTGCCGATTCCGCTCCATCGTCCTTAACGCGAAGAAAAATCTTCATAAAGTTCGAGGATGTAGCCTTGGTTTTTCAAAGCTACTAAATAACTTTTCAGATCACTGTTTTTTTCTCATGTGATCGACTATTATTTGAGCAAGTATCTTTGCTGCAGGAGGGATTATTGTTTTTATTTAAGATCATAACCATTATCTCCTTCTCCAAACTCCTATGATCTCGTAGCTCCATTACGTGCTCCTTACAATGTCTGAGTCTTTCCCTGCCTTCCCATTGGCTACCTCTTGAGTTGTCGAGACAATCCTTGTAATTGTCCTCACAGCATAATATTTTCAAAATTCCTTTTGTCTTGCAATCCTAATTCCTCGACTCCCTCAATTAACAATTATGAAATGTTTTCCTATGCATTGCTCTGCCTATGAATAATTGATGACTAAAAACTAAACAATTTTTTAGGCCGGAATCATCCATCCTCCTGCAGAGGACCGAAAATTTTCCGAAGAATTCTTCTCCAAATCGCTACTAAAAGTTTGCAATTTTTCTTTGATGAGTTCCCGAAGAATACATGAGGACCAGCAAGATCATTGTCTTGGACAATGAGAGCTTCGACCCTATGGTGAGACCTTTCGAGTGGAATAGTTTTGTAAGCTGAAGTAGATTCTGTCGGCTGCCAATCGATTATCGGTTACAATTTTCGAAGTTGATAGCATTATGTCAATGTCATCAGCATTGGTCAGTAGCGTAGTGGACTTTTCCCAGAGCCGGTTGTTGATGATGAAAGATCTTGAGAGTAATCCCGCTGCTTTTATCTGGCCTCGCACATTGGTTACGGCCAGCCTAGTCAGTCCTATAAATTTAGTCGGGATACCGAGTTCTCTCATGGCCGGGTACAATTTTATCCTGGCCATGCTATCATAGGCGGCCATAAAGTCGATGAAAAGATGGTGCGACTGATGTCCATATTCCAACAGTTTTTCGATGGCCTGCCGCAGAGAGAAAATCTAATCTGTTGCTGATTTGCCTGGAATGAAGCTTCTTTGATATGGGCCAGTGACGTTCTGGGCGTATGAGGCTATCCGGCCTAGCAAGATAGCAGAGAATATCTTATAGATCTTACTCAGCAACGTGATACCCCTATAATTGCTGCACTGAGTGATACTTCCCTTTTTATTTAATCCATTGATTCGCTGTCTCACACCTTGACCATAAGTTGATGAACTGCTTGGTGTAATTGGTCGCCTCCACATTTAACCAATTCGGCTGCTAGTATAGATCAACGTTGGCGAAAATCCTCCTATTATTAAAAATTAATATCTGAAAGTTGCCCCTTTCGCTACAAAATATTACTTTCTAAGTGGTTAAATGTCAGTGTCACATCGAATTGAATGGATGTATTCAACGCATGTACACGGGAACTGAAATATCCAAGTACCCAAATATTCTTAAGGGGGTCATCCGGTGTGAAGGCCGTTTTTGGGCTTTTTATAGAATTTTTTTGTGAAGAACTGGTTAAAGATACAAATACGAATTTTTCATCATAGATTTATTGATATCTTGAGTGTGCATAGTAATTTCTCCAGCCCGATCGCATTGTTCGTTATTGAAATAGAGAGCAATTTATACACCTATCTCCAAAAAAAGGTGTTTTTCTGTTGCCACGCTAGAGGGCGCTGTGATCATCTTAACGAAAAAAACTAAACGGCATTTTGACGTACAGACTCAACTACAGTCCGGAAACTAGCATTATTCAAAAATATTAAAAGCACAATTTTTGGTGCCGTGTTAAACTTTTTTTTGTGAATTTTGGTGTTTTTTAAGGCTTCTTCAATGAATAAAAAAAACTACTGAATGAATCGCAATTATCCTAGTTCTGAATAAGTCGTATTTCAAAGAATTCCGTTGGATAGATTTTGCGCTATGGTGGCAACCGATTTTCAACATGCATTTTCGAGAAAATCGTATTTAAAAAGTAGAATGCGATTTTTAGCCATAAAAGCTTAACTGACTATTAATCTGTTATACCTGGTCCATAAACCTTAGGTTTCTTGAAGTAATGCATGTACAGCGTTGGCTTCAATTCTTGTCCTTTTAGCGAAGTTATTCGAACATCATTCGAACCGATAAATACGAGCTTTAGTACGGCGATCGACATATATCTGGCATGTGACTTATCACGTGTTTAACACTATAATTTTCGAACGACTCCAAATATCAAAAAATCACTTTGCCTATATATTCTACACTATCTCTAGATACAATTGATGCAAAAAAAAATCGATTCCACGTCCACAAAACTTCTCTTACCTGCAGCACTAAGCTTTCAATTCTGGACCTAGTATCTGCCTTGTAGATATAATCCCACGGTCCTCTTCGGACACTAATTGATTTGATCACAATCAGAGCCCCGTCGTGACTAGCACCGCGAAACTGAGTTCAGGCTTAGCATTCATAAAAGTGGATGCGAGGCCTATCAAACACCTTTTCCGCAACTAAAGAAACCACACCCGAGTTGTACAGCACTACTCTACGCTTGAGGTCACGAGATCTGCTCGCGATATGGGTACAACCAGAACCACCATGAAACTCCTATGAGGCCCCCGGTTATGTGGGGCTGTTACCCACTAGAAATATCTCCTTCCACTCTCATAAGATATTACGTCGCCGGGTTGGATTAGAATTTATTCATCTCTCGCATTCATGTTATGCTCTTCACTCGTTCCTTCTTCCGATTGACATCCCTCTGCCTATTCTTCTCATGGAAGGCTGCTATGACCTTCTTGACTGCAGTCCACATCCCCTTCAATTTAAACATGTGCTCCATCATCTTTTCGGGTGTGAATTATTCCCTAGTTGTAGTTCCTAATGCGGCTCTTTGAACGTTGAATCTCAGGCGTTAAAATAAAGTGTGTTCTGCATCTCCTCTGCAATGTTCAGGCCCTTTGGACAAGGTGGCGAATCGTCACACCCAAAATCGATAGAGGTAAGCTCGATAACCTTCGTGTCCCCCCAAAACTTGTTTTAGTTCAAATTCTACTTCGCCGTGGTGTCACTCGATCCATCTCCCAATATCCAATTTGATTCTGTGTCCATCGGCCTTTCTTTGACTTATTCCATATTTCAAATACTTAAGCGCAGGCTGGGAATGTATTATTTGTGTCCCTAATTTGATTTTCATGGACGCTTTCTTCCTCCGCTCAGTAATAACTACTACTTCTGTCTTGTGTTTTGCGAGCAATACGTCTGCGTTCTCCAGCCAGTTTAATGTTGTAAACTGTTTCATTGGCGTAAATCTTGACCTGAACAAGGAGGCACGCAACAACCGTCAACTGAACGTCGCGCGCGAAGCCACGCCACGCCGCTAGGAGGGATTTGGCTTCTTGGAGAGCAATGTTATCCACCAAACTAACCATGTTTTTTCGAAATCCGAACCAGTTCTCGAAAAAAAAACAGATTATTCGATTAAATAATTTGTCAGTGTTATTTAGAAGGCGTATTGGTCTGTAGGATGAGGGTTCATCCAAAGGTTTGTCTGGCTTGGGAATGAGAATAGTTTGTGAATAAGCGTCTGCTTTTCAACTCTGGGGGAAATTAAATAATTCAGCAAACATATTTGGCGCTATATTCACTGCTGCCTTAAGAGCTTTATTGGAGATACTATCTAAGCATGATTTTCTGATATTTCCTTTTGTAGCTACTAGGACCTCTTCCTTGCTTACCGTTGCATTTTGACGAGATTCACTTGGACAATAGGAAGGTTAACGATATTTACGTTTTCTGGGTGAAGGTTCGCCATTATTTCCTATAAAAAGCTAGGGCAAGAAATCGGTGAAAAACGTTTGTCTTTGATTTGGGACATTATCGTTTTGTAGGCCCCATCCCTGAGGTCCGAATTACCTCCTACTCCTTCCGAGTATGCTTCGTGGCACGAACCACTTGAGATGAGTCCCATTACAGACTCGGCTTCGATCGCCCTCTCCGAGTACATGGGGGCGGCAAATAATTCGTTGTCCCACACCTTGAGCATATTTAACCAAGTGGGCTATAATTCCATTGACTTCTGACGTCGTATCATTCTTAAGTCGATGAAATGCACGGACTCTGTTTAATTTATGACGGTAGCCTGTTCTCTTTAATTGCGGGAGCCTCCAATTCGCCGATATTCTGGTCGTCTAGCAGTCCATCAAAATACTCAATGCTTCACTCCATCCAAATATTCAATGCATCACTCCAATATGCTCTTCTCCAGAAAACCACCCCTTTCCAGTGCATTCCTGGTAATGCGGGGTGACATTTTGAAACCATTCTCGAAGAGGGGGGGGGACTCCCTTCGGTATCCAGAATAGAAATTTCAAAAAGAAAATGGAATAAGAGAGGGCTTATACAATTTTCACCCCAAACCCGTATAATTTCCACCCCGGACCCCGTTTTCCGCATAATTTTCACCCAGAGTACGGAGTCTTTCTCTACGCCCCTATTGACAACTGTATTCCCGAAATCGTTCTAACAATCTTGAATCAAATCGAGTTTGTCAAGAACTGCAGAACTACTGACGCACTACACGCTGCGCGGTTATGCATGCAAAAACGTCGTGAGAAGCATCGCACTCTGCATATCTGGATATAGAGAAAGCGTTTGGTATGCTCTACGACCATACGAAGAACTCGTGTGCTGGGTTAAATTGCTCTACCCTATTCAAAAAGTAAAGCTCGAAGTGTGACAGGTGTATCGAAACCGTTTCTTGTCTTTATTGAAGTTCATCAAGGTATCGCCCTCTCACTCACTCTTGGTCTTGTTATGGACACTGTCACCCGGGACATCCAGTGGCCTATATACTGCTTTACGCAGATGATAGCAAAGTCGATCTGGAGCAACTTGTTAAAAAATGGAATGCTGGCCTCATGCAACGCGGTCTTAAATTGAATCTGAAGAAAATACCATTTTTGACGGCCGATTCTAATGAAAGAGGCACTGTTATTGTCGGCAGCAGTGATGTATCCAGAACTGAGCAATTTAAATATCTTGGATCAATACTATCAGCCAACGGTGAACTGCGTTTTGAAATTGCTTCACGTATCATTGCAAGCTGGATGAACTAAAGTTCGACAACTGGCGATTTTCGTGACCGACGTATCAACGAACGTCTCAAGCCGAAAATGTACGATAGTGTCGCCACCCTGTCGTCCTCTAGTTCAATGAACGACGTCTCGCGGTAATGAAGACGAAGATGCTACATTGGACCAGTAGCGTAACACGACATGGGGTTGCACTGACGTCTTCGATGGTATGGCTACATGATTCACGCTAAAGAGAATTCACTTACAAAGATTGGTCTGAAATCGATGGTAAAAGACCAGAAGACCGGCTGAAAAAACGGTGGCTTGATATACTGGATGGTGATTTGAATGGCGCAACTGATCAAAACGAACCGATCCCGCTTGTGAACGGGACAAAGGCTGAAGAAGAAATCATGGGGTAGTGTATATAGCTGAAAGAAGGTTGCACTCTAGAATATTGCTGTTATTGTGTTATTGTTGAAAACTAAGGATTTCTCAAATTAAAATTGCCAAATTTGAACTCAGGGGGTTCGTCTTTAAAAAAAATAAAATATATTTAAGGAATATATTTCCATTTCACTGAACAGACAATATATACCCAGTAATTAATTTCATAATTACCTTCAATCAACATTAAATTTATTGTTTTAAACATTTATTATCTTATTTACTCCACGAAAATTGCCAGAAATTAATCGAGCTGTCATTGATCCAGTTTGCATTCTGAGAAATGTGCTACTGAACATATAAATATTATTAGCAAACATTGTAAACAATGCAAAGACAAACGATTTCTTTATTAAACAATAATGAAAAATGAACTTTCATCGCATTTTTTATCTTTTCAGGCAACATGGAAATTCTAGCTTATTTCTTCGGACCAGTTGGAATCCTCCTTTGCATAAATCTTCTGTTGTTTGCATCAACAGCACGTCAACTCACATGTGGCTTATGGAAACGTGAAGATGTTAAATCGACTACTGAAAGGTGAGTCAATAAATTCTCTTTGGACTTGGTCTCATCCTACAACCGGCCAAAAATCTGGTTCTGGCGCGACATACACATATAGTATATCATTATTATGCCACATTCTCTAGATACATTCGAGTAGTGTCCGTGTTTTTATTTTTACGAGGACTGGACATCAGACTTTTTAGTAAAAAGCTTCAATCTTCCCAGACTTTCTTTGATTGTAGCCTTGAACTAGTTTTGAGTGTACTAGTTCTGTTTTTTGCTTGGAAATAATTTATAGCAGATGCTCGAACTTTAACTATTTATTTTCAAAGATTGATTTACGTCAGTTCAACTTAAAAACAGAATTTTATGGGAACACATGAAGGAAATGCTTTAGTATGATCTACGGAATATGGAATTTGATTAAGAGACGATAAATGAAATTTGTTGAAAGTCTACCAAAAAATTACATCTTACTTTACAACTTAGAAAATATCTGGCATCAACAATCTGTTGAGTTCGCGAATATACATTATCAAAAAATACATTTGTCCATTTGCAAGCTCGGTTCCATTTTGTACAAAAAGATAGTGAAGAATCCACATATGCATGCATAAACATCATTTCACCTGGCAATGGCATCCATCCTGAACTAACCATTTTAATTCGTTTCTAAAACCTCTCCATACATCAACTAACAAAACCATCCCACATACGAGCTATAATTAAAAGTTTCCTTCTTAAAAAATAATTCATCTCTAGTTTTCAACCAAAATATTCCAGGGCTGCATTGGGACGTGTCTGCCTGAAGCTGGTCGTTGTGATGGGAGTGACGTGGGTTGCGGATATCATTTCTTGGATGGTTGGTGGACCCCAATCGGTTTGGTACGTCACGGATCTCATTAATGCACTGCAAGGCGTATTCATCTTCATCGTCGTCGGATGTCAACCACAGGTAATTCATACTATGCTATGCCTCCTAGTATTGCAATCATTTCCGTTTTTCAATATTGTTGGTAAATTTCACTGCATAATAACACAAACATCATTTGTGGTTGTTATCCAAGATTTGTTGCTGTTTGTTCCCCGATTGTTTTGAAACACATTTACGGTGGACTAATGGTGGCAAGCAGAGTGAGCATTTCTATAAATATTCAACGTTTTAACCTCTGCTAGGAATGCATATTGTAGACAATTTCAAGCACGCTGAAAGCGGATTCATCTAACTTAATGGAAAACTCGATTTAAATGTTTTGCAGTTTGAATGAAATATTTGCCAGTGGCATTAATCTATCTAGGCTAGAGCCCAATACATCTAATTGACAAGCCTGAACTTTCGTTTTGATTTCAAGAATGTCAAGTTATTGACCTTATTTATAATTTATAAAAGTAAAAGGAATCTAGACAAGAACAATTTGACAAATGTTTTAGTGAAAGGCTTCAGATCGGTGATATAATATCGAAACGTCGAAATTTAGTATCTATCATTATTTGATTTAAATGCATCATATATTCAATAAATTATTGATGAGTCTTTTGTTACAGACAATTTTGAGGCAAAAAAACTGTTAAAATGACCAAATTGTTATAAACTATAGGATTGAAAGGGGAACATGTGGTGTTTATCCAAAGGTGATCCAGAAAGCAACACTTGTTTCCGCAAATTGTAGACAAAACTAACATTTTTTTTTCGAAAAAGTAGCTAAAATTGAAACATCTGTTTAGGAGTTGATTATGTAGAATTCAAAGAAACTGAAAATAAGCGTAGGGTTGGAATGAGAAACCCGGAAGATATACCACCTGGAAGAGTCTTCCGAAGAATTCTAAATTTCACAATAGGCATCAAGTGCAAGCATTTACCACACTTTTCAAAATTTGAGGAAAAAATTGACATTTGTAACATTCGGTTTGATGTAGAAATAGAGCTGCAAGTGGTCTATAGATTGAAACATCGAAAAACCCTTCCGAGAGACCCTTCCAGTTTCTCTGTCAGTTGTAGATTCCGATTCGCTAATACGATGTCTGTCAGCAAAGTGCCTACCATCTACTCTCTCTCTCTCGCTCTGCAACCGAGCAAAACAAATACGTTTCTGCACGCTAAATGTTGGTACCCTAACTGGAAAGACGGAGGAACTCGCAAGAGCCCTTTGGAAAAGGCGCATTGATATCTACGCTCTGCAAGAAACCCGATGTTGTGGTGCCAAAAGCTGCGAAATTGAACGCGAACGCGGTAAAAATGGCTATAAACTTCTCTATTTTGGTAACCCACACACTCAATATCGTGTTGGCATTGCCATCTCAGAGGGTTTCCGTGATGCCGTTAAAGAAGTCGAACGATTTGATGATCGGCTGACGAAGCTCACCATTTTATCAGCTGACCGCACTATTCACTTCTTCACCGCGTACGCACCACAGACAGCTCCACCTGATGCTGAGAAAGATGCCTTCTGGCAACTTCTCGATGAAAAGACTTCACACGTGCCTGCTGACGACTATATTATCATTGCCGGCGACTTTAATGGTCATGTGGGTGAAAAGACAAACGGTAACAGGTGCCATGGGGGAAGGGGGTTTGGAGCGCGCAATGAGGGTGGCGAGCGTATAATCGATTTTGCGGACATCCATGATCTTGTACTTATGCATACATGGTTCATTAAACGATTGTCTCATCTTCCTACATTTTATAGCGGGAACAATAAAACACAAATCGACTATATCCTCATAAGACGCCAACATTTTACCACTGTCACTAATTGAGACTGTCACTAATATGATGCCATCGCACCTCAACATCTGCCGTTGATTGCCGTCCTGGGAATTAAACCACCGATAAAACAGCGTGAGGAACGCACTGGCTCGCGGCGCATCAAATGGTGGCGATTTGGTGAGAAGAAAGAAGAAACGATCTCATTTACACGATTGCTGACCATTACGAGTGTGGAACAATCGTGGAACCAAGTGAAAGAGACAATCCACAAAGCGGCCTCTGCAACCGTTGGGGTCACCAAGCCGGGTAAGCGGTACATCAACCGAGATACTTGGCTTTAGAGTGATAATGTTGAAATGAAGGTCCGTGACCCACAAATTTCTCGACGATAAAACATCGGCCAATTTTCAAATTTATAAGAATGCCAACCGGGAAATAAGGAAAGCAGTCACTGTCACCGGAACGGACCATTACAAAACTCTACGATAAGCTAAACACTCGGGATGGCGAGAGAGATCTGTATCGACTTGCTAAAAGCCGTAACGAACGTACACAAGATAGACACTTCTGTTGCGTTAATGACAAGAACGGTACTTTGCTTACTAACCGTCGAGCCGCAACGGATAGATGGCGAGAATGCTTCGAGCAGATTTCAACTGAAAAATTTACTCATCCTCCACTTCCACAATCATTGCCGACACAATGAGCAGTTCCACCTGTCAGCGCAACTGAAGTCGAGGAGGCAATAAAACGAATGAAATCGGGGAAAGCCACAGGACCTGACGACGAGCTGGGATCCAACACTGTGGCTCAGTGAATTCTTTAATCCTGAAGGAAGAACACCATCTGACTGGCAAGAAAGTACCGTTGTTCCAATATGGAAAAAGAAAGGTAGTCCAGCAGAATGTTCAAATTACCGTCCGATCCGGTTACTTTCCCATACCATGAAGATTTTTGAACGCATTCTTGACAACCGTATTCGCGAAATCGTTGAAATAACCGTGAAGTAAGCCAGTTTTGTCAAAAACTGCGGAACTACTGACGCAATACACGCTGTGCGGTTACTCATAGAGAAGCACCGTGAGAAGCATCGCCCTCTTTACATTGCCTTTCTGGATCTAGAGAAAGCGTTTGACCGTGTGCCACACGAACTGATTTGGTATGCTTTACGACAACACTTAGTGCCAGAAGAACTTGTGCGCTGAATTCAATTGCTCTACCACGATCCGAAAAGTAAAGTTGGAAGTATGGCGGGTGTATCAAAATCGCTTCGTGTTCCGCTGTTGGTGTTCAGCGCCCTCTCACCATTCCTCTTTGCTCTTGTTATGGACACCATCACATGGGATATCCAACATCTAGCACCCTATACACTTCTTTATGCAGATGATATTTTCCTAGCATTTGATAGCAAAAATGATCTGGAGCAACTTGCCCAAAAATGGAATGATCGCCTCATGCAACACGGTCTCAGATTGAATCTAAACAAAACTGAATTTTTGACAACCGATCCCCATGAAACAGGCGCAATCACTGCCAGCGGCAGTGATCTGCTCAGAACTAAGCAATTTAAATACCTCGGGTCAACGCTATCAGCCAATGGAGAACTACATTATGAAATTACTTCACGCATTAATGTAACCTGGATGAAGTGGCGTTCCACAACTGGTGTTCGTTGTGATCGACGTATCAACGAACGTTATGGGGTTGTACCGATCGTGGAAAAGTTGCGAGAGAGGCGTGTTCGATGGTATAGTCACGCAATTCGTAAGAATTCACTTGCCAATATTGGTCTGAACATCGAAGTCGATGGTAAACACCAAAAGGTAGGCCGAAACAACGGTGGCTTGATACGCTGGATTGCACCCAGATCAAGCATTCGATAGAGCCAAATGGCGAAACCGATCACGAGGAGGCGACCCCGGTTGTGACCGGGAAAAAGGCTGAAGGAATAGAAAGATTAAAAACTGCAACCGACTTGTCTTAAAAGTTACATCCCGTGCTTTCTACGAACCCAAGTATAGCAGAAGCCACGACAAGCACACCAATATTCTCGTATTCGTCAAGAGAAGCAAGCTGAATCCAGTTAGTTCAGCAACTGCCATACGAACGGCTTCAGCTTCTTACTGCTGCCAACCGGACACCAATTGTCAATACGGAATCGCCAACCATACACTCAACCCCGAAATCGGGAGTCAGTTTGCAAATTCATAATAACGATTGATTCTCAGTTTACCAATCAAGGACGGATGGAAGAATATACAATACTTACCGTCAGGACAATTACCGGAGATATTTCATATCATGACACCCTTCTAGAGCTCCCGGAAATAACTCATCCCAACGGAGTGAAAAGAAGTTATGCATCATATAGTCAAAGCGCCAATACCACCGAAAAACCGAGATGAATCACGTCGAACAAACTGAATATCGAGAAAAAAATGTGACGACATGATTCAGTTGAGGTTAGCGCGTCAATCAAACAATCCTTGGGCTGCACCCTTGCGTAAGGTGCCAAAAAAGCCAATAAAAGTAGGCCGTGTGCAGAGTATCGCTCCTTCAGCAGCCAGGCCCAAGAGCCCTTCGAGAAAAGGGTGTTTTTAAAAATGGACCTGATAAAAGCATTGCCTTAGGAAGGATCATATTTAAAGTCTCGAATGCATCAATGAGCATCTCGAAGGCTCGATCAGAGCAAACTGGATTCTGTTCTGGATCCTCCAGCACACTGTTCATCCTGGCACTATTAGATTTCTTGTCAAAAAGGCAGATGGTTGGCGCCAGCATCGTTTTTACGTATCCCAACTCACTACGTCAATTTCGTTATCTAGATTATATGGGAAAGCTTACCGTCGATGTCCGACATGTATTCAGTTAGGGCAATGTTATAGTGGGCGCATGATCGCATGTTAATTTCGCGAGCAATTTTACACGCCTTATTTCGCCAACGAGTCAACGCCATGTTTTAAAATATTACGCGTAGTCAATGGTCAAGTCAACGAATCTTCATATTTAAAGACAATAACAAGCCTTGTCTTCAGCCGCGACAATGGTCTGAAGAGCCAACGTAACATCACAGTGCTGATCGCCTCAAATCTACAGGTAACCAATCTATGCATATTCTGGTAAGTTTCAGGAGTGTACCGGTTTTCCGTTTTCACGTCAAGAATTTTTCTTTAGCAATCATTCCTCCGGATAAAGAAGCGTTTTCTTCACTGGAATACTTTTAAACAAGGCTTCGCCGTTGAATAACATTAGTCATTCATACGATAACGTAAACTACATATCCTTTAATTTACTGAGGAGGCTCTCTCTACTTCTGAAGGATTTTACAAAGGTTCGTCTACCTAGTTCTTTGAATTTGTCTTGCATGGGCAAGTTTGTGGCTGTTATAATTTCCCAGAATTCGTTACAAAGTTTGTGTGTGTCGTAACATGTTTTCCCATTATTACTGCTGCATTTCGTTTGTCCGCGTAGTTACGTAGAGAGCGGCAATAATCGCATAGCAGCCACCTAGTATTCACTATTTTTTGGCCTCTCCTAGTCCCCGATTTCTTGAGTTCCCTTGTTAACCCAGTTAAAATATTACTTAGTCAGATGTGGTGGGTTAAGGTGACACAAAAAAGTTTTCACTGTAAACTACCCAGAACTAAGTGTCTACGTATTACCAGTGTCATGAAAATGGCGTATGGCGCGGCTCTAGATGCATGACTCAGTTGCAGCCCTTGCATATAAGTGTTCAAAGCAAAGAAAGCAGCCCATAGACTGAACAACAACGAAGTGAGGGGTACCAAGCATTGGAAGAGTTATTGGGAGAACTGAATTCAGTTCTTACAACGCCTTCTGATTCACAAATCCCCATACATCTGTTTGGTAGAAAATATGAAGTTATCCTGAAACATAGCAAAAACTGGGAAGCCTCAGACGTGTGTGACGAGATATACGAAACTCTTCTACACTGGTGGTTCAAAAGCAGGACAGGGTTCTGGGGCCGGAGTCTACCTTTCAAGTAAAAACGAGAAGTGGGTCTTTCCTTTGGGACAATATGCAGTGGTTTCTCAGGCTGAAGTGTATGTTATTCTAAGGGCGGTTATCAGAACCAAACCAGCATATTGCAAAGTTTGTCCTATCGAAAAGCAGGAAGATCCGCAGAGGTATTATGAGCATTCTGACTGGCCATAATTCACTAGCTGGGCATGCGTTGAGAATAAGAGTTTTCCAAGATGATACGTGTCCATCCTGTAGTGAGGAAGCGGAATCCACGGAACATTTTCTATGTAAGTGCCCCGCCTATGGACGCATCAGACATCAGATTTTTGGTGCTGATGTGCTCCAACTGCAGCAGATAGCATTATATCTACTAACGGAAATCCTGCGATGCATAAATGAATCTGAGATATTCCATTAAACGGGGTAGTCGAATACAACGGGCCACTAAGGTCTGAGTGCTCAGCGGCTTTGCCTCTCTTCCACCTCAAACACACACCCACACAAGGGCGGTAGCCTGGGCTATTGATGAACGAAACGCATCGCAATCTGCAAAGATAGGCTGCACTGATGGCGTTGAGTAGTCCTTTGATCATTCCAAAAATCGTTCAGAAATGTGGAATCCGATTGAACTCTTTTTCGAGATCCAATACCGTGGAACTACTCTGGATACCTGGTCACTCTGGTGTGAAAGGAAATCAAATATCAGATGCCTTAGCAAAAGAAGGTACAATTTCTTCCAGGCCAGGACCTGAACCTGGAGTGTCACTAGCATTAGCTGAGGCTGTCTTTATAAACCCGGAACAACAGGGAGGCTTGCAGAAGTGTTGTGGGCATTCTGATTGGCCATAATTGACTAACTGGACTTCAGAATACGAACTGTACCAGACGGTACGTGTCTCTCCTGTTAGGAGAGAGCGGAATTCACGGAGCATTTTCTATGGACGCATCGGATATCAGATCTTTAGTGCTGATGTGCTTCGGTTGCAACGGTTAGCATCACATCCAGTAACGAAAATTCTGCGATGCATAAATGTATCTGGGATATTCCATTAATCGGGAGAATCGAGTACCATGGTCCACTACGTTCTGAGTGCTCAGAAGCTATGCTTCCCCCCCACCTCAAACACTCACATGCAAGTTGAAATATATAAATAGCACAAGTCAGACCCAGTGCAAACAGTTGACAGTATACTGAAAAAGGGTACGGCTGGTGCCCGAAATGCACATTTACGATTAAAAAATATATATACCGTTGTAGGCAATATCTATGCCTTTGTGCGTGTATTTTATTTCCGTATAGTGGCAGACTCAGTGAAATCAAGTTGGATTGCTTGATCGATACCAGGCAGGACTTAATTATTTTCTAATTTACCAGCATCTCAACAGAAACAACCACCACACATTCATGGGTAGGAAGGTAGGTGTCAGTAGCCGCTCCGAGGAGCCCAATTAGCGCTTTGGTGCGCCGTTTTGATGCCACAAACTCCTAAGATCGTGACTGTTGTTATAGCAACAGGGAAGCAGAGTCCAGTCGGCTTGAATCTTGAGAGCCAGCCCGTAGCATTCACGAAGGAAAGCAGCTCTCCGACCCTGCAGCTGGAAATCTCGCTGAGGTCCCCAAAGAATGGTTTACCCAGTGTCCGTAGCCTGACTCTAGCCAGAGCTGGGCAATCGCCGAGAAAGTGCATGAGGGTTTCCCTTCCAGCTTCGGCAATGCGAGTTGTAGGGTAAGTCGAGCCTAGCAGCATGGTCCCCTATGGGCCAGTGCCCCGTGCAGACCGCCGTAATCTTGAATGCATTTGCACGCGTCTGGCACAAGAGCTCTCGTGATCGGGCTATGTTATAAGCGGGCCAAATTCTCCTTGACTTGGCACAACTTGGAAGCCTTCGCCATCTCAGGCCCGCGGCTGCTAGGTAGTGCGAGTAGACTCGACCCCCGACAGCCGCCAGCGGAACACCAACTGTATTCGTCGAGGGACTGCCAAGAGCAGAGCCTTGCTTGGCCAATCCGTCAGCCCGTCCATTCCCCTCTATGTTCCTATGCCCGGGAACCCAGAGGAGAGTGATCTTGAGCGTGCCGGCCAGATGGTTGAGCGCGTCTCCGCACTGCCCCACCAGCCAGGAAGATGTCGTCGTTGAGTACAAGGCCTTGATAGTCGCTTGGCTGTCGGTCAGAATGGTTATGTTACGCTTGGGGCTCGAATCACGCTCCAGCCATCGACAGACTTCCAATATCGCCAGTACTTCCGCCTGGAATACACTGGTGAAACCTGGGAGACCATACGACTTGGATACACCGTGTGTATTCGAGAAAACCCTCGCGCCGACTCCATAAGCCATCTTTGATCCGTTCGTAAAGAATACCGTGTCATAGTCTTACAATACGCCGCCGGTCTTCCACTTTGCCCTGGTTTGAAGGGCAAAGTTTCTCGTGAAGTTCAGCTTGCGTGTGACATAGTCCGTGGGGGATGTCCAGATTTCTCCAGGTATTTCATCTAGGATGTTGCTGTGGCCGTAGGACTTTCATACACATTCATAGTCACTTTCACGACGAGATCAGTTCAATTATCGAAATTCCCCTGCAGTCAAACAATGGCGGGGGTTTCTGTGGTGGATCACCTCTATGGGGTGGCTTTAAATTCACTTCATTGAGAGAGCTCTCATCTCTTGTCAATGGTTCTTCTATACCTTCTTTGCACGTACTTGCTCCAAAGCGCATGTTTAAAAATATCCTAGATAGATGCCAGCATAAGGCAACTATGATAAGACATAATAGAAAACACGTTGATTCGTTAATTTACCGTGCCTTAAAATTTCGAGTCAATAGAGAGGTCGCAGTTTACAATGGCCTTCCATTATTATTGATAGAACACGAACCTTATAGCCTAGAGTACCCTGTACTTGCCCCCTATGATAGGGTCGTAACTTTTCTCTGGAGAAAAGCTTATTTACGTACTCAAGTCCCTTGACTCCCTGATTAAAGGACGTGTGGATGGCATTTTTGGTTGGTGTATTAGGAACTGGCCGAAACAAGGCAAACCCTGAATTTGACACTTTTTCAAACTGCTAATACCGTTGTTTCTACTCAAAAAAGGACACTAGCTACCAACCTCTATAGATGTAATATTTCTGTTACTATTCTAAGAATATCTCAAATTTGTTTATCCTTAACATAATGCAATGTTCCACAATGACGCCACAGTTTTCACCTACTTATCTTGGGCAGCATACTCTGTGCGCAAGCACTTCCTGCGGAAGGTACTCTTTCGTCACTTGGTTTTTGACGTGCTATTCGAAGAGTTGTCCCGACACCTATTCACAGATCCATTGCAACCACCTGCAAAAGAAGGAAGACTTCACTTTAAACACCAGACATTAAATGAAGACCTGAATCATCAAGTATATTGCCGATACATTTGGTTTATGTGACCATGAATTAAAATTCAACCAAATAAAAACATAGTTAATTAATTTTTGCTGGAACGGATCCAATTCATTAAAGGCATGCATATGGTGATAATGTAAAAGCAGCACAGATTAGAAGTTAATTGATTGAACCTGTCAATTTTTCGTGGAAAATTTTCCCCGATTTTATGAAATGCAAATGTTTGTATACTGGATATTAACAGATCATGAACGCGATTCTGCTTGACAAAATATCTTGAATAAAAAGCGCATTTCTTGCTTTTTCTTACCATAGAGCTTAAATTATTGGGTAGGAAACAGTTTTATTCATGCATATCTTCTGGAATTCAAGAGGCATAAGGAAGAAAAGTATGAAGGACAGGGGTATTGGTGATGGGAAGGAGGTTAAAACCGGCGCGGGCCACTTTGACGGAGGGTCCTACTGGATACGGGAATGGTGGCCTGTGGGCTCTATAGGAAATTAGCATGAAGTGTGATCTAAATCTTTCAAATTTTATCGTGTATCCAGGATTTTCAAATATGCGCGTACAGTGATGTACGAACTGGCTTTCTTTCAGACATAGCCTCATCTAATAAGGAGAGGTAGGTATCGGTGCAGAGGAAGAAATCGGAACAAGCTATTTGTCGGATTAACTATTCATAACAGAAAATGTCTTCCTTTGATGAAGAAGGCTTATTAAAATGGAGAATGGGGTATAGTAATCTGAAGACGTCGCTGGCACGGTTTACAATCTTGCTGATGTGTGGGATGTTGGGGAGGTTTCGGCCTATCTAGGCATTGTAAGGATGGAATAAGTATGGATTCTTAATTCTTCATTTTTATTTTCTAAGCTAATAGACCAGCTTCTAGTCAGTAAGGTATCGGTAGAGCTCGTCTAACTATGAATTCAGATCAGCTCTGCCGGGTACTCGTACTATATATGTTCCTTGTTGTGGTGTACACAATGAGGCCATTAATGCATTGTGAAATCCTGATTGAGTAGGGTATGGGAGTGAGGGAGGGATATCTGCGGTTTCGCTTACCCTAATTTTTAAAATAGGAAACACTGTTGAGATGGGAACACATTGTGGTTAGTATTACCAACAGGGAGAATTGAAGGCATACTTTTTTCATTCTATTTTTCTAAAGTGGGAACTGACAATAAGTTTTCAAATCTTCCGATACCCTTAATTTCAAAGTGAAATATATCGTGCTTAGATGACGTTTTTTAGGTTTTGTGTGAAAAAAAACCTTATTGAAATCGATTCAATGTCTGTTTGTCAGTCTGTCACACCCGATTTACCCGGAAACAGCTGAACCGATTGTCACAAAATTTGATGAGAAAATATGTTCTATGTATCCTTTTGCATGCAGCGAGTGGCATCACTTTCTGTTAAATTTGAAGGGAGGCTCCCCATACATACATTTTCATAGAATATGGTTTGTGGGATATCAGATTAAATGGCTCCAATAATGGATATAGGGCTCGAAATGTATGCCTTAAAAAGTGAAACAGGTTACGTTCTCAGAACCTAACCAACTGAAAAATCTGATAAAAGTCCTAGTGATGCATATAGGTTCCAAAATACATCCCGTTCGTATATCTGCACCAATAAAGATAATAATATCATATAATCATGTTTTAAGAAGTTATTTAAATTTGGCATAAGCATAGGCGATAAATTGGGATATAATTGAATAGTTTGAAGACAATGCAACTATTATTAGCAAAGTTGTTGAAGGTCAAAGTTTGAATATGAAGTTTGTTTGGTAACGTTTTCAGTCCAGGTGCATTTCAAAATACTTTATTCTGTTGAGGGGTTGCTGCACGATTAACTGGGACGTAATACAGTTTTGTTGCATTAGGGTGGAAGCAGCCTTGGTTCATTTTAATATTCTTTTAAAGCCACTTTTCAATGCATTCATTGGATTTGCAAATTTTTCGAAGCAATTTGAGGTTCAGAACGGCAGCAGTATCATCTGAGAACATTAAATTTGTCGGGTTAAGGTCAGTGGCTAGATTTGAAGTGACTGGCAGATGAGCATAGAATGTCGGTCCTAGGACACGCCCTTGGAAAACTCCAGCCTGGGTATGAGCTGGATCCTAAGAAGTATGACTTTTGTGTTCTATCGTGAATTTGGCCTCTAAACGAAAAGGTTCAAAAATTCTATGCGACTGAACCGGAAGCAAGTTCAGACCTTCGTGCTGTAATTTGCCGAAGGCTTATGTCACATCCGAGAAGACCGCCGACCAATACTTTATGAAAAGTGGTGTTGAGGCATTTGTTTTTGACTAAATAAGATGTAATTTCCAAAACCAATAAATTTCGAAGTTTTTAGTGGGGGCCATCATCCTAAGAAGCTATTTGGGCTCAATCCTTCCGCGGTTAAGAATCTTTGTAATCTCCGTAATTTAAGACGTATGACTGCTTTGAATATATTACGCTTGTGGTTCCGAACATTCCCTGCAGCATTCTTTAGAAACGCCTTCTCCTTAATCGCTGAATTCGCTTGGTTCAAAATTTTTATTCGGCATAATCATATTATCATCATATATTTAAAATTGCTTCTTTTATCTGAGGTAATGAGAGGAATAATACAAGTTTTGTAAATGTAGTATTTTTTGGTATCTGTTCTTGCCCATCTTTCTACTTTAGCGGCGATCCACATTGGATAGACTTCTTCATCTTTCTAGCAGCTTCGTAATTAATGTCGGGATTTTCCGCCAATCTGCTAAGCAGTAAATTTCCTGGACAGTAGAGACGACATCTAATCTAGTGGCTATATCTGTCCTCCCTTGGGGGTAATAAGTGTGGATATGCGGTTAGCAAACTGTTAAGAAAATGTTTGAGAATTTTGCTTAAACTTGACACTAACATGAGTAAATTGCTTAATTAAATTAAAATTCGAAAAATGTAATTTTATTTATATGTACATGAGTTGGTATAAATGGTTTAGACACTCATTACATCATCATCACCAAAGGCGCAACAACCGGTATCCGGTCTTAGTAAGAAGAATTGCAAACTTTTGGCCGCGTTCGAGAGAAGAATCCTCCGAAGAATTTTTGGCCCCCTACACGGGGATGGACGATTCCGTAGCCTACATAACGAGGAAATCTATGAGCGATACCACGACCGTCAGGTTCTGGATACCATCTGGCTCAATAGTTTACGGTGGGCCGGTCACTTAATCCGTTTGGATGAGGATGATCTCACCCGGAAAGTCTATAAGGGAAATATCTATGATAGAAAAAGAAAATTAGGCAGGCCCTGCCGACGCCAGACAGCTTTTGAGGATATTGAATTGGTGGACCTCGGCGCAAAATCAGGATGTCTTGAGTTCTTTATTAAGGCAGGACTAGACCGGATACCGGTTATTGCGCCGTTGATGATGATGATAGTTGTGGGCGGGTCACTCTCCCTGACGTTCTCAGCAAACTTGGCTTAGTTCACAGTTAGTTGAATCATGCCACGAATACGGTTGCCAAGAATGCGTCGAAGATCTCGATGGTATGGAACAGAAATCGAATCGGATGGTAATTTGAACACTCTGCTGGACTACCTTTCGTTTTCCATATTGGAACGATGCTACTTTCTTGCCATTCAGATGGTAGTCCATCTTCCTTAGTAACCCAATTGAAGAACTCACTAAGCCACAGTGTTACCTTTGTCGAACTCAGATGCAATCTAGTCAGGTCCTATTGCCTTTCCCGATTCCATTCATTTTATTGTTTCCTTGATTTCAGTGGACATGACTGGTGAATTGCTCCACATGTCGGCAGTGCTTTATTCCGCGGCTTTTGCAACCCCGAGTACCCAGTTTATCGTTAAGATGTTTGTAATAGACTGCTTTTGTAACAGCGATCGCTTTCTTTGTTTCCCAATTGGCATTCTTGTAAAATTTGGCAATTGGCCAGCGTGGTAGAAGAAATTCTTTTCACTTCAATTGGTCGTCATATTTACAAAGCCAAGTATCTCTGTTGATCAACCGCTTACCTGGCTTGTTGACTCCGTGGGCCGCTTTGGGGTCGTGTAATGGTTGGTAATTGCAAAGCGAAGATCATATCACAAGACTGCAATCAACCGCCTATATTGAGGTGCGATGGTCTCATAAGTAACGGCTTTGAAGTCAGTGATGGTGATAATATGTGAGAGTCTTATGAGGATATAGTCGATTTGCGTTTCACTGTTCCCACTATAAAGTATAAAAAGATGAATACTTGATGAACCATGTATTCACAAGTAGAAGGTCATGAGTGTCGGCCAACGACCAACTCAACGAAGCAACTCTTGGACTCGCTTGTATGGGACGTTTTGAACCGCTCCCTAAATTCCCCTGACATGGCGTCTCCAGATTACCATCTGTTCACTTCACTGAAGGGTGCATATGGATGGAAAAAGTTTTCCAACGAAACAGAAGGTGAGGGAATGGAGGTGGAGAAATCAATGAGGAACTGACAGGAGGAATCAACAAATTGATCTCCTACGCTGAAATGAATGGCGACTATGTTCAAAAATAACTTACATCGGTCCTAATATAACCATAAATTTAACAAAAAAATTTAAGTCTACGCCAATGGAGTAAATTTACGTTACGAGCATGCCTGGTATATTCTGAAATTTTCACCCCATTATTGGGGAGTGTGTAGGGTTTTGACTTTCAAATATGTAGGTCGGACCTTTTTGAAATTGTTATCGCTTTATGTCGGTCTCCAAGGCAAGCGAAAAATGATTGAACTCTTATCCCCAATCTCACAGTGCTTAGCTAGTTCAGAAGATAATTTGGTGCGCTGAACTTGATAGAAGCTACAAGTAAGTATACTAACGGGTTTCTCCAAGCTCTCCGTCTATATTTACCAAGGCTACAATAGCACTTTTTCCGTTCAATTCGCTTTGAATGCTTTTCGATTTTTATAATAGAAGATTACCCAAGAAATATGTGATACAATAAAACGATTAAAATACCACCAACACCTTACGAAATCTTTCAAATACAAATAATAAACAAATTTACATTTCTATTGTTTTTACTGAAATTCCACATTTTTTTTTTGAATTTCCAGGTCTGGTCCGCTGTTAAACGCATTTGGAGTTCAAAGACCGGTCGCGGCGTTACGAATACAACGAACGGTCCACAGCATTCAAGCTCATCACATGGCCTACCCTCAATTGGGGATTCTGTAACGAATAACACATTGACAAATACTACGAGTACCAAAGTCGCTATGGAAACAGTATGCTAAACTAAAGAACTTTTTTACCAACAACAGTAACACGGTTAACCACTCTCAATTGGTTTTTGCAGCATCCACCAAAATTGAATATTAAATGAAGAAAAGAGTCCGAAAAAAGAACAGTCAAATTTAATCATTTTGACATGCAATTCATATTCATACTAAATATTAATAATTCATTCTTTGGAATACATTAATAATGAAATATTCGAATTTTTAACCCAATTAACACGAATTGTGTTAAGTGAAATAATACGATTAAAAATTTTGAACAATCATAAGAGAACTAAGAGTGAATCGAGATGCAACTGAATGTGAAAATGAAAGAAGCTGTTATGTTAGCCTTTTAGTTAGTAGCCAAGTACAGTATCAAAGTTTACATTACGTTAAGCGTCTAACTGTATTATATTCGCGTACATGCATATGTATCTCTCCTTCCTTGCGTAGTAATGAATTCGTTACTTCCTTGCATATCATTGATTTCGATAAACTGTTTTTGATGTGATTACTATGATTTCATGTAGCAATAATTAATAACCAGAGCAACTATTTGCAACTATTTCCTCTCGCATCTTTAAGTTTTCTTCTCATTAAATTGTGTTAATAGTATTTTACGCCGCGGTACAGTGTAAACTTTTTTCATGCTAGTGATTTAATTTAATATTTATTTTCTATTCTCATTTGTTCCCTGTATCATAGCACAATAATATTGTTAACTTTTCGCTTAATTCAGTGGAGTAGTGACATTTGAATATAAATCTAGATCTAAGTCTGAACGGTATTTTTTAAATGATGAAAATTTTGTTTTTGTGTGAAACAAGATAGATGCGAGGTTAAGATGTTTATGATTATATGCGAAACCAAAAACTGCCAGATGATTTTTGTATTATGAATTGTAGCGTAGAATAAAAAAGAATATACTTAGATCTTAGATTATATTACATTAAATAAAAAGATTTTTTTGTAATTAATTCGATAGTGTGATGTAAGACTAACTTTAGCAGAGAATTGTATCATACAATTCGTGAAGGCCTAACTCTGAATCGTAAACTAAATGAAGAAATCCCTCATCCCTTGGATTATATCAGAGATTTCATATGTTCTAATATATGCATATAGAAAACCCTCACGTTTATGATAACCAGACCATCCGACGTACCATAAACGTACGAGAATATGTAGAAGAGCTGATTTTGTTACTTATTCTGAAATAAAACGATAAATCCAACTTTCATTTGTGTTGCTATTATCATTTTCATTATTTCTCTTGTTAATTCTAGTTTTATTTTATTTTGCTGGCTTTATAAATTTATTTTTATTTATAAAAATCCAAAAGTATTACGCTTGCTGCTCACAACTCCCGCTGTCCTGCCCAGTTATCCCCTCCGTCCATTTTCTGACTCGTCAGCTAACTCCCTCCAACTATCTTGTGATTTACTCTGCCGCTACTTTTCCTCTGTCCATGTTCCCCCTCCTTCCTCTGAATCCCTCCCGATCGTGGATGTAGCCTGCCCCGCATCGCCTGCCATTCCCCTTCTTACCCTTCTCCTCGTCGAGTACCTGATTGGCAAACTTGATGCCAATGTCGGACCTCTTTTTGCTCAAAATTGTTAAGTCCATCTCTCTTCCCCTATCCCTTATTTTCAACAAAAGCCTCGAAGAGAATTATTTTTCCGGCTTGTGGAAAGATACTCGCGTCATCCCCATACACAAAAGTAGCGATCGCATGCTTGCCGAGAATTACCGTCCCATTTCCCTCCTCTCCTCCTGTTCTAAAAGCCTGGAAAGATATTTTAGCGACTGGTTGACTGCCCACTTTGACCACCACATAGTGAAAGAACAACACGGCTTTGTTAAGCAGCACTGCCTCCAACCTGCTTGACTTTACCAAATTTGTCGCCAAATGTCTAAATTTACGGGAAGAAGTACGACACTGTAAATCACAAGATACACTTCTATCTAAACTCTCGTCTCTAAGCGTTCCCATACCACTTGTTTTATAGCTTGCCTCTTATCTTTCCAACCGAACTTGCCGCGTCCGTTTTCACGGCTGCACTTCCCGCTCCTTCGCCTCCTCCGCTGGCAACCCACAGGGATCTATTCTGGGCCCTTTGTTATTTTTATATTTTATTAACGACCTTAACTTAAGTTCTCTCCCTTGTGTTTGTGAATGGTTTTGCATGCCTTAGTAAGGAGAACAAGGTGGATTACTCCTGCGATCACCATCACAGCCGGTTCTGAGACTAGCGCCTTGCACCTATCGCAGCAAGGCGCTGGCTGTACACCATAGAGCAGCCGACCTCCGAAACTCCAGCTGTGGTATTTTCCGCTGTTGCTTTGACTTACTCAAAAAAATTATTTTCCAGTCGGGCGTTAAAATAATTTATTTAGAGTTTGTTTTGACAGGGTCGGGATTTTGGCTAAAAAGCCAAGACGACTACTTCGGTTTTTTCGTATAAATATGACAACATCAAGTCAACATCACCCGGATGGCTGATTACGAGCGACCCCTCTGCCTTAGCAGACTATATTAAAAGTAATTTTAAAGGTCCGCCCCTAGGATGGGACCCTGTACTAAACCCGGCGCAATTTCTGTCTTTCTTTGACACTCCAGTGTCTCATGGAGCAGGGAACGGTCTCTCAAGAGGCAGAAATCCACTTCGTCGACTGGCCCCTACCAACAGCGAGCTTTACCTTTTGCTTTTCGCGCTAGGCAATATGTATTTCCACAGTATAATTACACAGTTCTAGTCAAGCACGGCATGGTTTACAGTAATTTGAACGACGTTCCGTTCAAAAACCTTCATGGCATGAGATAGCAACCGAATTGAATAGTAATTTGAATATGCCGTCAGGCAGCGTTTATTCTTCAATATTGGAATGGGTAAATTTTTTTGTGAACCAGATGATATTCTATTCTCCTCAATAATGCGATTGAAGAACTCATTGCACAACGACGTTCGGTCCCAGCACTTCACATTTCTGATTAAATTTAGGAATCAAATGTCGTCAGGTCCTATTGCTTTCTCGATTTCATTCGTTTGGTTGCCTTTTTAACCTCTGCTGCGCTGATATGTTAGGTGGAGTTGCCCCAAATATCGGCAGTGCTTGCAGAAGTGTTGGGTGAGTAAATTTCTCCGTCGCACGTGCACTTCTTGTGGTGTTTCAATGGTTTCAATGGTACGACAGGAAGCAACACTATGAAATCTAGCAATGTGATACAATATATAATAAGCCATGTATTCGCAAGTACAAGGTCATGAGAGTTTGCAGAATCGACGACATCGTCATTCTCACTACATGCTCCAAAACCTTTAATCCTATGGCCACCGGTTACTGTCTGCATTTTCACCGATAAAACCATTGAGGTCACACGCATGGTCGATATAGCTTTCGGCTTGGGACTAGAAGCCGGAAGGTGTCTTCCTCGACATTGGGTCGATCTGTCAGTGGTGCTTAGGCAGTAAAAACATGGGCCATGTGGTTAGTTGAGCTAATAGTGAGCTTCACCTACTGGCCATCACATCGCTCGTCTTCTTTAATGATATCTCATTTCAGAGCTCCTGGCACCACACTGAGTTTTTGGCTGAGCATAAATATTGACGCGTCTCTTGCGAAGTGCTTATTATAAGTTCCTCTTGTTCACCGGTGAGGATGAGCAGTCTGCACTCTACCTTTACTGTTCTACGTGACATATGGGGTCCCACCGGTCGTTCATACTAGGATAGAGGGTTTGCATGACCTAACCAGTAGAGTTGTCGCCTTCTCTCAGTGAATGACCTATCCACTGCCACTTCCCCCTTCTAATCAACACCTCCCGACCAGAACAGCCTGATAGCATGGCGCAGACATGTTGTGATGAAAATTTTGTGCTTCCGCACTTTTTATGTATTACTCCCATATAGTCGCAAGGATAGAACTTGATGTTGGTGCATTTTCAAATTATCGACAGAATAGAGAAGAAGGATTTGGCCGTCGGCAGAAACAACACTCCGTAAATATACTATTTGTTTGATGCCCTCGATGTTTTGTCCATTGTCCAGAAAGAGTGCGATCGGTCGGAATGGGAACCTTAATTTTCCTGTTGACGGTTTTCGATAGCCAAGTGTCAAAGCCGTGAGATCAGCCCCTCACATTTCGGTAGCAAGCAAATTTGCAGGCAACTGTAAATGTTTATCGCTTTTAATGGTCTTTTTTGACAAGCGGTGAATCCTTTCAGGGTATTTTTATACCTCCGCTCTATGAAAATATTGTTCAGAATAAATATAAGGTTGCAAGAATATTTGACCTAACGACAAAAATTTATAAAGGCAGCAGACCTAGTACTTTTCCCCATGGAAAACTGCGAAATGAAGATGCATCGTACGGTTTGGCTCCCGCTCCTCCTCTTCACGTTTACTATCAAGAGGCGAATGTTCCTTCGATAGTGATTCAGTGCTGCTCGATATTCTTCTATATGTCGGAGGTCTTTATAGCAGAACTGCTTGAGCTTATAATTTCCAAATTTACTAGGAATGTGGCCAGTATTATTATCCTTCAAAGAGACTCGTATTTATTCGAATGTTCTTGACTATCAAACAGATTTATTGAGGAATATTGGTTCACACTATTAGGTTTATTGACAAGTCACTATGCTCAAAACTGCTCCAATCAAAAGGTACTTCTACCTTCAGATGTTTTACAATTCATACCATTCGAATCAATCAACAAAGCAAGTGTGATCTATTTACTGTGATTACTGTTCTCTCAATAACAAATCGCACATGGATATCAGGTCCGTAAGCGGAAGCAATTTTTTGTTTAGAATTATCTCAAGCCCAGAGGATACGACGCAGACAGGCATTCGATGAAAGCTTGGAGCTTTAGACCAAAGATGATAATGTTATTATGGAAATAGATGAATTTTCAGCTTTTGGACAAAACAGCAAAGTTAGATTCAGTGTTCATTGTGGAAGCAATAAGGTTTAGGTGGAAGGGGATTGAAGCTCCGCATATTGCAATGATCTGAAGGACGTTAATATTATGCCTATAAGATCGCGAAACCTAGTTTGCACCATGTCAGCCTTCATTGTTTCTTCATAACCTAGGAAGCAGTTAGTAATTAGTATGTAGTCCGCTTTAGTGTAGAGTTGATTTCATTTTTGTTTGGAGGAACAGATCGCACCAGGTATGCAGCTTGCCGTTTTACTCACTGGAAACGAAAGTTCATCCAATGCTATGGACTAAGAATGATGGTGTAGTGCTCTTTCCAGTTTTTAAGTTAGCCTGCATTGCGGTCTACCGTTAACTTCATTATCATTGCTATTCGCATTAACTTCTGCTTTTCCAACCGATGCCCCCATGCATGCAACCCTTTGCGCTACGGAGCTCCAGTGTGTTACGCTGTAATCTACGTGCGGATGCAGTAAAAAATAAGATTTTGTATGCTATTTGAGAAAAAGCTCACCAAAGTACGACAAGCAGTGTCTTCAGCCGAAAAATCTAGGAAGTTTTATCTTTCCTGGACCTCAGACACTTATGTTTTGGGAATATTGTGGTGTTTCATTTGGAGGACGTTATATAGATAGTATCCTTCTTCCATGAAAAGTCTTCCGCATGAAAAGTTTTTGTTCGTGTGTGGAACAGGTTAATCAGGCATTGTAATCTATGGTAGTGAGTTGTTGATGAAGGTCAAATTTGTTAAAATTGTGAATGGTTCAATAGAGTCTACTGACTCCTTTTTTGTATACAGTACTCTTTGAGAATTGGATAGAGAAACTAATTGAAAAATTACGGTTATTGTTTATGTGGAAATCGGTCTCCGGTTGCTTTAATAACTAACCTAATAAAAATGTTTTTTTCTGGTAATTTGCTAAAAGTTAGATGGTAAAAGTGGATAATTACGACTTGAAATCGTACGATACCGAATCTCCCATTTTCAGCTTTGAAGACCATCATATTGTCAGAAAACATCTTGTATCTCTTTTATTACTCAAGCTCTTAATCGTTATTCTAACTTCGAACCTAGGACAGGTAATACGGCCTTTTCTAAATAACTAAAAGTTGTTTTAGATACAAAGATTTCAAAGAAAACAGAGCACATGCTGATGACAGAAAAGTCAAGTCTCGTTTGGTGCCAAAAACTATCAACTTTCAATTTTTCAAAGAAGAGCTTTCACATGGCGTTGTTCCTTGGTCACTTTTTCCACTCATATCGCGCCGCAACCAAATTTCTGGCTGGAACCGACTTTTTGGTATTCTTCGAAAGATGGAAAAAAATTTGGCATAAGTCCATTGTATTGCAAGGGGAAGGAGATGAAGTAGGGAGAGATTGTACATTTTCCCCTAGATGGTTTCCATAAAATCCTAAGTGGGGTATGGCGCGTCAACGATACCTATGCGCCATCGCGCGCGGTTTCCGTAAATCTGCTTCAAATACCCTCCACGAATTTCCGAAAAACATACACTTTACTTGCACTATTTTGCGCCACGAAGATTGGTCATCGAGGAGTAGTGGACTGTTTTAATGGCATAACCCACAATGAAATTCGCACCTTTTCTGAACGTGTGACCTATGAAATTTTTGTTGGAGATTGTGTTAGGTCAAAATACCCCGATGACACGGTGCGGACATGAGTTGACGAAGACTTGGAGCTTTCGGGTAGCATTGCTTGTCACTTTCAATTTCTTCTATTCCATTATTATTGAATAGCGAGATAAATTCCGTCAACCGTTTGCTTATAATCTCTTTGTGAGTCTTTTTAAGGTTTTGTGTGAAACAGCCTCTTGTTTTTTTCAGATCTTTCCGTTGGGTAATTTCTGCGAATGTGCCCGTTAAAGAAATGTTCGTTTTCACCCCCCGCACTCCCCACCTTTCCAACAAAAGTCAAAAGTATGACTGGCTTCCGAAGGTCCTAGTCGATGATGCCCCACATGACAATACTTGATGGAAAAAAAATAAAAAATGTACTCTCCCCTTAAATTCGACTTAAAGGATGTAACTCACAGTATGCGTGACCGTTCACAGTTCCCACCTTTCCACCAAATTTGGTGTCAATCACTATAACCAGACAGTAAACAGATTTTAATAAGGTTTTGTTTTACACAAAACTTTAGAGTATGATGAGACATACATAACGAATTTTTTTATTTTATTTATTCAATTAGCACTTCATAGTTTTTACTAGCAGGATTTGCATCAGGCGAAAAATCAAATCGTTGTAAAGTACTACCTAATCAACGGTCTGCTGGTCTTTATTTAGTGGAAAAATACAAAACCTCTCAGCACTGAAATGCTTTTTATAGTATATGAGAGGTGTGATAAAAAGGTAAGATGACTTTTTGAAGTTCGCAGGGTACTTACAGTCGACTTTTTTTCCTTCGATTCTCATGTTGGCCTCATTTTTTTCGTTCTGGTTGATAGCCATAAAGGTTAGGAGGGCTTTGCGGGTGTGGCAGCTTTTCATATTGTTGCCATTTACCCCCTGATGGACTATAAACGCGTCAACTACACTTGCGCGCTATGTGTCGTGGTTACCTGAGCTCTGCTCACGATTTCCTGAAACGCCGGCCCTCTTCCTCTATTATTCTTCCTTAGGACGACCGACCCGTTGACCACCTTGGTTGAATGGATTCCATTGCATGGCGTATCTAGTAATGCAATTGCCGCCTCTCCGTAATGAGTGACCTCTCCACTACCACTTCCGCCTTCCGATCACACTGCGTTCGAGTGCTGGGCTCGTGAGTCGTTTATGATAGTATCAGACCAGTGTGTACGACAGGTCGCGGTTCAAATCTCACTGTTGGCAGTGGGATTTGTATCGTGAATTGACGTCGTATACCAGTCGGCTCAGCTGTGAATCTGTACCTGAGTCAAATCAGGTTAATAATCTCGGGCGAGCGCAATGCTGACCACATTGCCTCCTATAGAGCACTGTAATCCTGTAGTGTACCGTTACGGTCTTGGATCAAGTTCTCTAACACATTTCAAGGCCTTGATCCAACTGTGTTGCGCCAAAGATTATTATCATCCTTCGATGATACGGCGCACCCAGGACTTGACGAAGGCTTGGAGTTTTTGAGTAACAGTGGGGGTTACTTTTCATGTGCTATTCCCCTATAGCAGTGCAGAAAGAACATTGATCTTGGTGTTGAGATAACTGCATTTCCAGATTTTAGACAAAGCAGCGAAAATGGATCTGGTGCTGTGTCCATCCAACCCATTTTAGTGTCACTGTGAGGAGAAACCGCGCTTCCTGGTTATAAATATTGATGGACGCCTTCAATGCTCTGCCCATTTATACAGATAGGTTGAGTGCAATGTCCCGGCCCGGTATACAGCAAAACTTGGTTTTGGTGGTGTTTACCCGAGTCTACTTGCCTCTCTTTCCGAATCCGAAGTCAATTGTCCAAAGTGCACGACCTGGGGAGAGAACAAACTCCGCGTAGTGCTTCAGAGTGATCCGTAGAGCGTTTATGTGGTCAATGCAGGAGATCCGGAGCGAAAATCAGCTTGCTCTCGGCCGATCAAGCTTTCGAGATGTTCTTTACTGCATTGTGGGGTTATTTTAGCTATTATCTTTGCAACGGTAGGGAGCACACAGATATCTTTCCAATTGTCACACTCAAAACGAGTGTTCTTCTTTAGATTTTCAAGAATCACCCCCTTTTTCGACTTGCTTGGAAAGATCTCAGATTATCAATATTACCGTACGCGTTGAAGTAGCAGTAACTGCAAGTGCACCGATAAATAACTCTGTGAACTGATGGCCGAAACGATTTGTCTTCAATTTTTTTGGTGTTGAAAAAATGAATCACGGAATTTGTATGATATGGAATTAAGAGCTCCAAAGCACTTGAAATGTTCTTTTAAAAAATGTTTATAAGTGGTATACACTCTTCCAAGAAAACTGTAATGTTAATGACGAAGCTCGCTCAGGACGCCCCAGCACGTCAACAGTTTGTTCCAAAAATTCTTAATTTTGATGACATGAATTGTCGCTTGAGCATAACTCAGTAGTAGGTGAATGGCATCCATGGTCATCCTGATTTAGTTAAAAGGGACTGCGGACTTTTCCCTGCGTCCAAAAATCAAAATACGAAGGGATAGAGATTTGCAATAATTTAGGGGTTAAAAACTACATCCCTGGAAGAGCTCATGGTTATACCAACAAGGGCCTATTAGCAGCCCTTTTTAGTATACATATACAGTATACATATGTATTCGCTTTATGAAGATACTGGATAATGGATGCAACGAGTATGAGCCCTTCAGTTTTATGAAGCAAATTATTCGTTGTCTCTTATAGCCAACAACCTTCAACCTATGGTTAACAAGCCTTTAGTCTATGGTTAGTTTGGTTTATAAAATCACATTCACACTTTTTTAAGAGCAGCCTTGTGCGCAAGGGGCAGAAATTCGAGGAGACTAACTTGGCTTTGTTATCTTTCTTATTCTTTTATTTTAGATATTGATTCATTTGAGTGTCGCTATTTAATCTTCTTTTATTATTAGTCCGGCCATTAAGAATCTATAAGCACTTTTAACTATTAAATATAGATGAAACTACAAAAGCTCTTTTTATTAACATGACGTCTTTTCGTTTTCAGTATAGACTATCTGAAAGTTATTTACAAATAATCTAACGCTATCACGGCTTAGTCAGCTTGGTAGTCTGCTATCAATACTTTTGTTGATTATCAATTAAATAAATTTTTTTCGTTTTAATTACAGAAATAATATTAACATCATCTATTCAGAATAAACAAAACGCACAATTATAATGTATATTCGACAGGTTTTTAGATAATATTGACAATACATATTTGATTGATTTACCTTTGGATTTTTATATTAAAAACTCACTAGGAAAGCTTTAAATAATTATTTCTGATAATGTCTAATGTAAAATAACCTTTTATATATGCAAACATTTAATGGATTTTATTGTAGATATAATAGCTAAGTGTTGTTTCCATATACGCCTACTCAAATCAATCAGTATTTAGATACAAACCTTTTTAAAGTTTACATTTCTTTTATATAAGTATACAATTGCAATCATATTTATAACTTTGGCGCTACTCAATGTGCAACTTTCGACCGCATCGTTTGTTCATAGTGCATATAATGCGAGGGTAACACAATCCCAATCAAGCAATAATAAACAATTACCGCAAAGATATGGTTATATAAATAAGTTTTGCGATAATTAATAGAAACTTTTTTGATACATTCACTAAAATATTTGTATACTCTATGATGGTCAATGCTTTATTTAATTGTTTATAGAAAAATGTCTAGAATAGATAGTAGTATTCAACACATTATTAACATTTCTTAATTCAATTTTGATCTGACTCGAAGGACTTATGCCATTTTCATTCGCCTGAAAATCAAGCAGGTTTCTCCAATTCACTACAATTTTGGGGATCAACTTTTTACTTTTGTCTTTTCAATCTTTCCATTTTTTATAAACCGAGTGATCCTGCAAAAATATAGGGACATTGCCTCTCGACTGTAGCAGGAATTGATCGAAAGGACGTGTCAGGGGCATTCGCGGACCCATGGTCAATTAAATCGACGAAATCGACGAATGGAAAAACTAGGACAAGAAAATCTGGTATTTTCTAATGCCGTGAGTTCCTGGTCAGGTATAATCTATAACGGAAAGAACATGTTGTGTATCCGAGGTTTCGCGGAATGCCAATTCTTTTGTTTGTCAATTCTCTGGTGCTGAGTCTTCACTTAATTTTCCATTTTCCTTTTCGATTCATCGTCAGCATCTCAATCTCGCTGCTCTGGATTCGAACCCCAACCGTCATAGGTGTGTGTGTTCGTCTTGTGGTTGGCTTGTGCTGATTGCTTATCTCTTGAACAGCGTTAAGTGTAATGATAGTGAAACTAAAGCACAATCTGACTGTGGGGATGCCCTATACTCCACTAAGGAGTGCACAGGAAACATTGAAAGTTTCTTAACAAATCCCATCTACATTTAAATCCCCCGAAATCCTATTTAATGAATATACCATGTTCATATTTCAAATTAGAATTAATAATTGAACTCTTTTGTTGTTCTTAATTCTTAGCATCATAGTGCTGTGTACATGCACATACCAACGTGCAATTAGGAGCATTTTGCCTAGCATGTCGATGTTAAATATGGAAAAACATCTGAAGAGTGTACTGATGTGAAGTTATCGGGGGCAATATTTGTAATGTTCTTTGATTTGCATGGCAGTCGACCGATGATGCAAAACAAAGAATTACAGGTTTTTTATCATTGAGGCGGTCGACCTGTTCTTACCTGAATGAATGAAATCAAATTAAATGGCATGCGATGACAAGGGAATTCGAGATTTTTTACCATATTGTTAACATTTCATGTTCACTGATTCTGAGCATGTGGTTCAATTAATTAAACGATTTTGTGAATGTGCACATTGGAAAATTGTCAGAATTGTCAGAATGATCATTGACGGAAACAAATTGCCCCAGAAAAAAGAACAGCAACTGTTAATTTATTTCGCCACTTAGGATGATTGTATCTGGCGTGTACGCTGACTTATTATCCTCGCTGAAGGAAGTTCTGCTTCTAGTTGCGGTTGTCACCATGGTTTTGCTCACCATCTTTAAGCTCAGCACGTACGGTCT
Organism: Hermetia illucens; assembly: GCF_905115235.1. Taxonomy (NCBI): domain Eukaryota; kingdom Metazoa; phylum Arthropoda; class Insecta; order Diptera; family Stratiomyidae; genus Hermetia; species Hermetia illucens. The sequence goes on from NC_051851.1 coordinate 132,216,799, forward strand.
AAAAGAATTAAAAAATGATGTCCGGAGGTACTTGACATCCTTCCATTGAAAGGTGATGGCGATATCGCTCCCACCTTCTGCAGAAGAAAAAGGTGCAGACATCATCCATCACATCCTTGCAATAAACATAGTCTATCAACTGTAAATTCGCGTTTGTGTGCAGGTAAGACCGAAAATACTGATGTCCGACGAGCAACTGCGGTTGGGTAATAGTCAACATCAACATGCTTGCGATTGAAATACGGTCCGATATCTTGAATAAGATGTACGGTCCATCAACCCCTCGATTCCCTTTCCCAAGATTGCTACCATCCACAGGAAGTACGGGCTCCCTCTTCACAGGCAATATCTTCCTTATTTCCCCCGCCTTTCTAAGGTATATATCCCTCCGCTCGGCAGCATGGAGAGAGATCCGAATAGCTGATACCATCACCCATTAGCATAATTATTATTAGCCAATGACGCCTACCGCAATCGGCAAATCGCAAACATTCTAGACCCAACCTTTCTGCTGTGTCGCGATGCTGAGTTATATCACCGCCGGCTTCGGCAAGGCCATGGTTTCACCAACTTGAATAGGGAGGATTGTGAAAACCCTCTCTCTGACAATGACTTCAGTTTTCTCCAGAGCTAGGAAGAATCAATTTTCAGTCATCCAGCTGTATACTCGCCGCATCACCATTGCCAGTGTGTGCTGAGCTTACTCAACCATGCTTGCGGGAACTAATGCCGCAACATCATCCGAATATTCGACCAAATGTAATTCATGAGACATCTTGAGTCGTATAATGCGTTCCAAAGGTCTGGAACAAGGATAGATCCCTGAGCCGCCTACGACATGATGTTCATTTTACGCTGTTTTTCCCTTTAAATAGTCCCTAAATATCCGCAAAAGGTAGCTAGGAGTATGAAAATGTTTTTCCTGTACCTCAAGTATGTGGCACCACCTCGCAGATTTGAAGGCGTTTTTTAACTCTTGAGTGAGCTACTCAACAGGTTCGATTTGTAATTGCAAACAAGTTTCAGCACTTCATTAGAAATACCATCCGGTTCTGATACTTTTTTGTCTTTCATGGACAAGACCGCTTCCTCTGGTTTCTTAACAGTGAAGATTGGATATTCCCCAGTATTCATTTTCCCATCGAGAGCGTCAGCTCGAAATTGGTAGACATGAAAAAGGGGCTGCACGATTTCTGCCATTATCGCTGCTCTCATGGAACATGGTGATCGAATGGCACCGAGTCCTTTGGTAACCAGCTTATATCCGAGGCCCCATGGTTGATTCCGTGGCGGAGTTCCCTTTTCGTTCGCTAGTATACTAAGGATCTAAGGGTCACATCATCTTGGCCTTTAGCACACTGAACAATCTACCGAAGCCTGAAACAGTTCCTTCATGGACTTGCAATTTCAGCCATCTACCAGTACGCAAATAGCCGATGAGCCTATTGTTGAGTTTGCAAACGATTCGGTCGTTTTTCTATGAATGCCTAGGTCTTGTTGTTAATTTACTCCTGGTGTGAGAGCTTCGATTTTCCAGATATTCCACCCACTTGGTATTTGCTGGGCATCAGAATATTGAGACGAGCCATTTGTCACTTCGAAAAAAAATGTTGTGGTGATCGCTGTCCTGGTGGCCATCTCCAAAATCTGTGTACCAAGAGAATTTATTTTAGGCATGCTGCTATTCAAGGTTTCTAGAGTTAAAGTCTCCTCCAACTAGAATTCTCTCTCCCACATTTCAAATCTTGTCTTCCAAGGCGGCGAGACTATTCCGAAAAGCGGACATAGCTTCGTTTGGTCAAAGGTAAACGCTGAAAAACCTCACTTTCGGCCGACGGACCCAAATGAAGCCTTCTCCTCGACCATGGGCCCGCACTCGGAAGTTAACCGTATCGCTCACCCAGATGACAGCAGTGCCAGATATATCGGCATAAAAACGATGATGAGGTACTATCTCGGTATTGTACGCTGAGAAGCTACAAGTCAGTTTTTCTCTCTTGCAAGTCAGTCTTTCTCTACCATGAACTCGTGAGCAGTTACACTCCTAAGCATGTTTGCTTTTAGGATGTGAATCATGGTGCTTGGCTTTTTGCTTTTGCTTTTTGTAACCCTTCTTTGAAGACATAAGCCATATCTTCTTTTGCGAGTCGCGATCCTTGCAAAGGACATGGCATTTTGCAGACTCAGAAGTTTCCGCTTTGTGCTCTTGTTCGCTACACTTGTTACACAAAGTGCTTTTGTCCTGCCCTTTGCAAGACTCTGTTATATGTCCGTATGCCCAGCGCTTAAAACATCGGGTTGAAATTACCCTTCGCCTTACTCTGCAAACGATTCACCCGATCTTTATTTTCCGGCAATGGAGAAATTACTTCGTTGTCTTCGTAGGGTCAGTGACAATGGTCAATTTTTATCCGGTGGCCTTAACAGACAGTACTCCCATCTTAAGGTTGCTCATACCTGGGTTGGTGAAACAATCCAAATCCCTTATTTCAAGGGTGCACATGGGTTCTAGTCTGAAAACCACTGTTTTCCTGTCTGCTGTGGGCTTTCTCACTTTTTACTGGTCTTCGACCCAAGCTCGATATGTTAGGTTGTTGCTTTTTAATTTTCTCCATTTTTCGACGCTGCTTGGTCCATCTGACTACCACCTCACGGAATTCTTCCTGCTGCGTCCTTTTCGGCAGATCCAAGCTGTTTTCGCTTCGCCTCCTTTCATCGGTTGTTCATTCCGCCTCTGGCTGGCTGAGAGCACTGCATTTTGTGCCACTATGGGCTGCGCTAGCGAAGTATTTTGTTCCTCAGCTCCTCTTCGGCGGACTGCCAGGAGTTTCGTTGGTGTATAATAAGGTTCAAAATTTCTTCCATCTTAATTATGCCATTTTCGACATCCATATATGAATTTCGTCATAATTCTGGATTACGAAGGAAATTACGTCTAAGAGAGATATCCATAGAATTAATAATTATGTCAGGCAAGGAAGTGGGGCTTAGTGAAGAAATGGGAATCCATGGTCTTGTTTAATTGTCGTTATTCCTGATTCCGTTAAAAATCAAAACAGTTTTGATATTTGGAATATTTGCTGCGATAGACAATTGCAGATAAATGCATTTTTTCACAGACAAATAACTAACCTTAATTTCGAAACCCTAAAACTGTAACCAGCCTCAACTTTGGCAAACATAGTAAGGAATGCTGCAAAAGAGGGTATGTGAAAGGAAAAAAGGAATAAAATGATTTTTAGAAGTAAGTAGTTACGAAATTCTTTGTATACCATCATCTAATAGTAAAAAGATAAAAAAATAAATAATAATTCTACAGCGCACGTATTACGAACAGATCAAGAAATATATTTGTATGTATTTGAAAATCTTTTTGAAGAGCAATCTGTATAGAGAAAGTGGAAGCAATAATTTGAAAAGTATACAATAAATGCATGTATTAATATATTTTCCCTCGTAATTTCACACAATGTCAACACCAGTCCACTGTAGATAGATGTATATTACCGTTCCGTTTCGTATCTTTTTTCTCATCAGATATATAAAACACGAAAGTTTAGCAGCCTTTTCAATCTTAACACTAGCTTAGAGAGGAGCCTGACTGATCTAACTTACTAATTGATTACACTTAAGATGACATTTCAATATCTAAGTATTATATAAGCATAGTTATTGTGTCACGTTTGAAAAGTAAGTTTATACATGTTTTGATAATGGCGTTCAGATCGAACTTTTGTAATAATAAACAATTCACTCATTGAAATAAACAAGTTCAATTTGTTTCAATTAAATTTTCAGTAAGTAAAGGACTCAGAGTGTGTTCACTGATTGTGGAGAGTAGCGAGGTGGCGAAATAACAACAGTTTGAGTGTCGAAAAATCTGAATTGAGGGATGACATTCCGTCTACTACTTTTGGCTATCCAGAGTGCTCGCTTTTCCAAGTTTGAGTGGAAATTCTAATGTTATTCTGTGTTCTGAATCTAATTAGTGTATATACATACAATTTCAAAACTCCAGTTCCCAAAATATTTAGATGTTAATAAATTGACAGCTAAGGTGAAAAAAAAGGTTCTCGATACAGTAATTATGAAGCAGACTGTCCACTAAAAAAAGAGCTTTTGAGTAACAGTGGGGTTCACCTTCCATGTGCTACTCCCATATAACAACACAGGAAGAGCACTAGCACAGAGCAGTTTCAGCTTGATCTCTTTGCTGAGATAGCTGCATTTCCAGATTCTAGGCAGGTAGGTAGCCAAAGTGAATCAGGCATTGTTAATGCATCGGGCAACATTCAGTTCGGTGCCTCCATCGGCAGAAACCACGCTTCTAAGATATACAAATTGATCGTCGCCTTCGATGCTCTGAGCATTAATATAGACAGGAGGAGTGCGATGAACACTCAGACTAGGTTCTCAGTCTTCAGTCCAGCTCTAGTTCCCTCGCTTTCAAAATCCAGAGCCAACTTTGTAAGAGAGCAAACATATGTGATCAGCATAGTCGAGGTGTTTGAGGAAAGATGTAATCATTCACTGAACTCGCCCACTTCCTCCGGACAAGGGAGCAGAAATAATATCGGTAACAAAATGCACCCTGGCGGACTCCGCTGTGGACTTCAAAATGCGCTGAGATTTTACCTAGGAGAAGCACATTACATTTTGCGCCAACATATGTATGTCGCCCTGATAATAGCTATTAGTTTCTACAGTTTTCCTCCTGCGTAGAGCAGTTCAGATGCACTCTTTGTTCACGGTATCGATCCCGAAATCGATGAATAGCTGATATAAACTCTGCGCACTGTTCCAAAATTATCCGTAGGTTGTTGAGGTCCGGAGTAAAAAACCAGCCTGCTTTCTGTTCTTATCTTTGGAACTGTAGGGAGGACGCAGATATCACTCTAATTGTCATACTCAAGAGGAGTCCCCTTTTTCGGAATCCAAACGATCATCACTTCTTTCGCTCGCTGGGAAAGGCCCCTAATTCCTAAGATTTGTCTATAAGTGGAAGCAGCAGATCTGCACTAACTGCAGGGGTAGCGATTAATAACTCTGCTGGGAGAGCGACTGCGACGCCTTTACTCCGTTTGAGTGCATTGATGGCCGAAATGGTTTTTCTTCTGCTTCGAGGAACAGTCCGTATCCATATGTTACAGTGACTAGCCATTTCATCCACAAGAGGACGAACTTCACTGGATATAATATGGTTAAGAACCATGCCGAAGTGATCTTTCGACCTTTCCATTTGCTCGCTATAGTGGACGAAAACTCGACCGTTGATGTCCTTCGCAGCTCCACGGGAAAAGTTTAACACCACACGCAATCTCTCTCGTAATGCGGTCTATACTTGTGAACTCATTTCGTTCTACGGTATCTTCCGTTTTCTTGTCCATCGCAATAGCAAATTCTCTTTTCATAGCGTACACTACGCTGGACTTTCCGGGATTTCGCTTGCAGTGGTCAATGTAAGCTCCAACCCCTTTCGTTCATCGATCAGCTTCCACAATTTCGTAGTCAGCTAGACCTTTTGAGGCCCTTCAGTAGGCTGCTGAGAAAAGAGCACTTTGAATAGCAGCCCAATGCTCATCGATATTTTCAGGCGGGCTACTCAGTACATCTGCCATTTGATCAGTCAGAAAGCTGGCCCACTGGTGAGGGACAGCTGGATCATGCAAGCGGTTGATGTTGAACATGGGGGTCGTCATGAGTGCAAAAGCATATTGCCGCAAGAGGGAGAGGAGTATTCTCTAGAGTCCCATCATCTTACTTCGCTTAGGCCTAGAATGTCCCAGTCAAGTTGAAGAAAGTGAGCATTCTGAGTACCCTCGCTACCATTACTGAAGAGCATGCGCATATTCCAGCAGCCAATCATATTCCGTTTTCGATAGTCAAAGGTCGTAGCCGTCAGGTCAGTCTCTATTCGAAGTGGTGCTGACGTTTCGGTAGCAATAAAGTTTGAAAATTTGCAGGTTGCTAGCCCACAAAAATCTTCTCCTTTTAGTCGACAAGTGGGGAATACTTTGGGTGTATTATTAAGCCCCAAGACACAGCGCTAACACGGAGTACGGACTATAATTTTGTGAGTATCATCCGAATTTTGCTTCAGAGCGGATGAGCCTGCCTCGTGACATTGGAAGCAAGGACGTGATTGATGTGATGGCACAACGCCAAGTCGACTCGACTTTACAGTAAAGATCAGGCCAGCCTTTTGGGTGTGGCTGTTTTTAAGGCAGACTGCACTTATCTTAAAAGATCGATTTTGAATCCTCTGAGTGAAGTGAAATCAGACCAAGAGCTGATCAATGAATGGAAGTCGATGGTAATACACAGTAAACATGTGAATTTTCTCTGATCGTCGTTTGTGGATCTGCATTTACCGAACAGATGACTGTGTTGAGTGGCTGAGACGGATTTATGCGTGTCATTCGGGGCAGCGTGGTAGACACCTGAGCTTATAAAATACTCATAATGAAAGATCATGTGCAGACTGACTAATATATCATAGAAATATATTGCGGCGTCAGAAACGTTGGGCCATCTCAGAGGCACTGTTAGGTTCTATATAGTTCCCTCAACCGTTCCTCTTCTTTGCATAGCGTCACGGGCATTGGCCACTTCTAGATTCCGCAGGGTTCTAGCTCGTATGATCACTTTCCAGCTCCCTTCCTGGGCAGCTCATCTACTGCTCCTTCTAGTCCAATATGGCTTGGCGCCCAGAATATCCAAACCCTATTGTGCAAACCAAGTGTATTTGGTTTCTTAAGGCAGTTTAGAGTTCACTTTTATACACCTTTATATGACGTCTATTTCATTCTAGTTTGTGAGGGACCCGTCTGTGTGCCAGCTAATCAGTTACTGGTTTAGATCACAGGTCAGTGTAGCACTCTCCTCTGCCCTGGAAGCAGCGAGACCGAAGTGGCTGCTTGCATTACTATACGTCGTCAGTACGTTTTTGTACCTCGGCTAATCCGAGGTTTTTTTTCGCTCGGATCTCATTTTGATTAGGTCCCTGGTGAACCAGGATATATAAATTGATGACGTAACTGTCTTAATCGGACAGTTGGCCTAATATGTTTCACTGACGACTCTTTTCGATCTTCCACTCTCCGTCTACCTCCAGATAAATCATGTTATTTTTCAGATGCCGGTCCTAACCTGCTCTCTTGAAATTTCTTACTATTATTTTGGCTTTAGAGTTACCTTCTATGTTTCGGTGCTCCGCATTCGGTGATCTGGCATTGAGGGTTCATCCGATACCCTCCAATTCCTTGGCAGCCTATTCAAAAGAGTATTCCATAGGGTTATATCTAGTACCTCTTACCTGGCGAAGATCGCGAATGCTGAGGTGTTTCCTTCGTTGTATATTTCTAATCTGTTGCTGAGGATAAATTCCTCGGACCTTACTAAGTGCATTGGTATTGCAGTGGAGGAGAGTGGTAGCCCCTTCTTCTCGCAAAACTTCATCAGTCTAATGACTAATTCAGGCGGAATCCGGGTGTCAACTTCTAGGAAGTAGCTTCCAAAGCCTGGACAGCCAGAAGTCTTTAGTCAGGAACTGGAATAGGAATTTAAAAATGATGTTAATTCTTGGTTCTTCAATGCGAATTACCTCCATACTTTCTTCATGCATACCATGAATCTGCCCTCGGAATACCCAGAAGAGCCAGCGCTATTTCGATATTGTCCTTAGAAATCTTTCACCCTGCAGATGCAGCTTTTGCATTGTGGAGTCGTGGGCTACCTCCTCTTAAATATCGACCTCCTTCTCCAATATAGCAATTGTCTTTGTTTCGCTATTTCTGAAGTATTTTTCCTCGGTTTCGTCGTATACACATGCATCGGAATGTTACCGAATTTGTAGTTGATGAGGTATTCAAGGAGTTCACCTGTCTCCAGGGATCAATCATCTATCCCGGTCATGGTGATTTTGTCTTCCGCCTCCATCTTGCTTCTGATTACTCTCAACAACCGCGTGCGAAGATCCTTATTCTTAGCGATTAAAAGGCCCAGAAGTTCCTCCGCTTACATCTTTACGGTTTTGGAAAGGTAGCTTCTCACCACGTGGATCGCTGGTATATAATCCCCAGCGCATGTCGAGAGTTGTGACCCCTTCTAGCCTGACAATTTATGGACTGTAGTCCCAAGCCCTTCCGCCTTGTTTTTCGTCGTACACTCTACCAATAAAAAGCTAGTCGAAAACGTATGCTGGTGAGCACGAGCTCGGCACTCCTGATCTGAAGCACTGCTTTGCTCTTCTTCGATTCAGCCGTTGAAGGCTTAGGCCTATCCTGAATATTCTTAAGGGCCCCTTTCGTAGTATGGGAGTTAGAAAGTCCGCCGTATCATAGACCCCCGCGCCGTGCTCGTTAGTTTGAATAATGTGTGTGTGTTTGATATGAGGGAGAGGCATAGCTTCTGAGCATTCAGGCGGTAGTGGCACATTGTACTCGACTCCCCCCAAATGAGGGCTTAAAACAATGAGTTTAATATTTGAGGGTTTTGCTATGGTTCCCGTTGCACTTTCCATTTTCCTTCCGATATACTAACTATGCAAGCAATCAAAGGTGATAGCCTGGTTTTGAGATTTTAAACTTCTTTTTACGGATAATTCTACCCCCTTGAACCCAAGATGAAATTACGTCCTAATCTCTTGAGAATCTAGTAGTTATCACGGTCTATTATTTTGGTCGCTGGATACCGCTGGCTGAGAAAATTTTATATTCAAATAATATTCGTATCCATCAAAATTGCAAACATTTTCTAATTTGTTCCCTTTAATATCTAAAATTAGTCACCCCCTTGAAAATTACAAAATTTTGTCGTTCCTCTTCTCCAAAGGGACTAATTAAAAATTTCATATATATGTAGGTATGAATGCGTTACAGATAACTAAATGAAATTCCATTGGCAATTAGATAACACGTAATACTGCAATCATAACGTTCCGGTCCATTAAATGCTACATCTCCTTGAGGGACATCGTCACTCCCCACAGTAAGCAGCTCACCGTGTTGTTGCCTGCCTACGTGCTGTTGGTCCTATTTGCGTTGACGCTGTTTTCCGATGTTTGAATTAAATTAAATTCAACTCATCCCATGCACATTTTCGAAATCTACCTTGTCGCAATCTGACACTGGGGAATGGAATCGTAACAAAAGGGAAAGAAATCAAACAACCCGCGGTATCTCATTAAAACCGTCAAAAAGAGGGAATAATGAAAAATGCTTGGCAGGGAATTCTCCTCGATTTAGTTACTTTTCACTAACGCCGTCCATCAATGTCTATCCCCTTCGGTATTACATTTTTGGAGTCAATAAATTACGACCAAATGGAAGAATTTTCAATGACGCAGGCTTATTGCATCGAACCACCCCATTTATGAAGTTTTAAGTAAAATTCTCGTTTCCAGGGTGGCTTAAAATTGGGAGCTTCTAATCCACTTGCAACCCTTGTGAAATTTGTGAGGTGGATCTGATGAAGATTCCATTTGACTGGTTAAAAGAGGTACTTAGGTTTTTTAGGGGTGTTGCCAAGGTCGGTTGATTTGCCTTTAAGAGGTTGAAATTGCAAGGACAGATAGAAGAAATGTGGTTTTGCAGACTGACTTGGCACAGTCTGTGTTGAAAATTTGCAATATTATCAAAACAGTTTTTAATTAGAAGAAATAATAGCTGTTTTTCGAACCATTGCAAAATAAAGTGATCGGAAGTCAGTTTGTTTATTTATTTATAAGGTGGAGAGGTGGAGAAATATATAATATTCTCATAAGGAGGAGAAAGCAAGAATTAATTTAACGAATTAGGGTTTACCGCGTCATAACATCGAAATATGATAGTTTTGAAATCGAGAAGTGGAAGCTGAGGTCGAGCTTCGCAAAGGGCAATCTGAAAATATCTGCGTTACCTGTGTTATAGGAAGCGTTGCGATAGGTTATGACAAAGGCGGATTAGTTTTTCAGGTCGCTGAAGAGCCTGAATAGGGTATATATACCGGCGAAGGTTCCACGCTGGTGCAGGTAAGAAAGGTTAAAGAAGCGGGAACAGGTAAATTTGTCCAGTGGACCAAATCATACAGAAATTCTCGAGAATGCTTCTAACGAGGGAGTTGTACAGTATTAAGGAGTTTTGAACGGAGTTAGTATCAGAAAGGGAACGCACTATAAAGTTCGACATTCTATGTAGAAACACAAAGTTGGCGCTGGGAAGTGGAGCTTATCATCGAATGCTACGTCTAGGTCTTATATGGATCTAGCAAAAAGAGTGTCTGTGAGGAGAGTAATGGGAGTGGGTGATGATTTAAGCCGATAACACATACAGTGATGATGATGATGATGACAGAGGAAGCGAGCTTAAGGTTATCGTTATAAAGCAAACACGTGAGTAGAGAGGGAAGGTCGCTGATGAAGAATCAAAATGATAGGGGAGTTAGGATGGATCCTTGTGGTACACCAGAGAAAGGGGGAAACGAAACGATATGTGCAACCAACAATAAGTTGGACACAACAAGCAGACAACCAGTCGTAAACAAATCTTTGAAAGAATTTAGAACAAGAGGAGAGGGTCCCAATAGGATCGTTCTTGTTGTTGTATGGGGATAAAAGGTGCAGCTTTGTTCACAAGCTAGGAAAATTATACCTTTCAGGGCCCTTCCTCAAAATTATGCTAAAAGAAGAAGAAGAACCATTTACCCCTTGGTGAGTATAGCGCGTCAACACCTTCGGGTCATCGCTCGCAATTACCTGAAATGCGCTGCAGCCTCCCCCCCCCCCCCATTTTCTGAGACGCTTGCACTCCTTCTCTGTTGTTCTGCACCAAGTGCCCTTGGGGTGACCCACTCGCCACCAACATGATAGAGAGGGAGGCTCTGGCGGATATCAGTTTGGATTTTTTTTCGATTTTTTCACTTTTTTTTTATTGGCTTCAAATAGGTTAAAACATTCCTAGATTTATAATCAATAGCGATATTGTATAAAAATAACTTAGGAATATTTTTAAAATTAATGGAGTAACTCCTAAGAAGAAAACCGAATTTAATTGAACTCGGTGAGCAGAAGAGCTCGACGTGAAAATTTGATTGCGACTCCTCCATCTGGTGAAGTACACACGATTTTAACAATTGGTGAAGGGAATTATTTTTTATTAACAACTCAAGTAAATTTTTTTAGAAAACTTGGTTTTTTTTAACCTGCCATTCTCCAAAAAAAAATTCTAAAATTATAATTGCGTGTATTTTACTAGCTACATTTATGTAGCTATGAAAAAAATTATTATGTTTCTAGATGGTGATTTAAGAGCGTTCTACTGCCCGGCGAAGAGGACTTCCAAAAAATGTTGTTTTGTTTGTACAGACCTACTGAAATTGTCAATAATACATTGTTTTCTATCTTCTGAAGTGTTGGGTAATCAAGCGGTATTTTACTCGTGGACTACAATTTAAAAATGTGCTCAAGAATAATCTTCGGTTTTTTGGGGGGCTCCAAACAGATTTAACTCCTAACTATTTCAACTTCACCTTCCGATTTCAGTACGTACGAGTGCCGGACCACGATATGTATTGGTTAGCTTTTATTGGATAGATGTTAAGTGTCCAGCTTGGGCGTCAGGATTGCCAATTAGGTACGCAAAAAAGAGGGTTATTGCGGAATATTTTAACTGGGCCATAATGTACCAAAATGACAATGCCAGAAGGAAAAAAAGAATTTAAACTAAGAAACAAGTCGGGAAACCGGAAGCTCAGCGCTTCAGGTATGAAAGGTTTTGTGTATTTCCTTTATAAAGAGATTTGAGTGTGCATTTGTCTCATTAGCATGTCGCACGTAAAATATGCATATATTATGTGAAAATTTCTATTTTCAAGTAATATTGACATTCATAGTCTTGAATTTGCAGAGAAGCGACAGTTTTGACCCAGTATATCTAGTGTGATTTTCACCAAATTTAGCAGGATCATGCTCATCATGTTGCCTACATTGCGCAGAATTTTGCGATTCCAGAGGGCGGGGGGGGGGGGGGGTTTCCTGTCAATTACTAAAAATTCTTAACTTTATTTTAACAGGTATCGGTATGAAGGGTTTTTCGGAGCCTAGGCACCATATAGTGACAGCCCCCTGATTTTTTTCAGATGTTTCGGTTGGGTGGTTTCTGAGAATGGGTTCGTTAAAAAATGACCACTTTCAACCCCCCGTACCCCTCAGCTTTTCAACAAATGTCAAAACTAAGACCGGCTTCGAAATGTACTAACCGGGACCTTTAATTTGATGCCCCACATGACTATATTTGATGAAAAAAAAATGTACACCCCCTTTTTGTGTTTACACAAAACCTTAAAAATAATTGCACAAAACTTACATGATCAATGAGGCGAGTTGGCAGGGGATCTGCGATCTCGGTGAAAGTGGAAAAGGTATACTCAGGGTCGTGGAAATTGTGGTCATAAAATTATAAGGGCTTGAGTTTTTTGTAGGGCATCGCCACTTCGAAAAGGGCTAAATATTCGTTTTAGGATTTGATTTTCATTGGTTCCACCGGGAATTGCAGGACTTTGAAATGGGCGAAGTCAGAAATTGGAGTAAATCTCGGCATCGGGAACATTTATTCTGGTTGGAGAGAATAAGATGAAAGGAACGGTTTTGATTTCTGGTGAAAGTTTATACAGTTCATCGTTGTTGTGTAGAATACGTCATGCATCTCATTCCTTTTACAAACACATATTAACGAATCAAAATGTGTTTTTCTTGTTCTCATTTTTGCTGTTGTACGTATTTTACACGAGGGTGCCCCCTTCTACTTATAAAAGGCATTTAATATCCAATTGGATTCCAACATGGTCAAAAAACCATCGGATTTGACCGAAGTAAATCTAGAACGCAGAAGTGTTCCTAAAAACCGCGTGGTTACACGACACCAGGAGAAAGTCTGCAAATTATAGAAATATTTAATTGAATTCATCAATTTTACTTTTCCGATCAGAACCATGCTAAATGAATCTTCCACTCAAAAACTAATAAAAGTAAAAATGATGCAAATAAAAAGAAACAAATAACTTCATCGTAGCCGGTCTTTGGCCTGGTTGTGAAAGGAGCAGGGATGGATAGCTTCAATCAGAGCGGCTGTCGGCCACTACAGAGTCTTAGCGGGCAGGTGAGCATAATGAAGGGACTTTGCAGTTTTGCAGATTACTCACTGAAAAAGCTCTCACCACACTTGTCAGGTATAAAATGCAACTGTTGAGGAAATTAACCTCTTTATTATCCGCTCCTATAATAAAGTAACAACGGCGCGAGAAAGTGCAAGATCTTAGTGCCCCTTGTTGTACCAGAGATCTGTCAACAGTTTTCGGCAATATGCGCATGTGACTGTGTAGCGGGTTGCAAGTCACTGCCATTTTATTATTCGCTGCGATCCAATCCTGATTGGAGCAGCGGCGACGGCATCAACAATATCACTCCGCACTGCGGGCAACAGTTTTAGTACTCACCGGAGCACTGTTCTCCATTGTCCGGTTAAAGTTTTCGGCAACTGTCAGGGTTGGTCAAAGGGTAGTATAGGTCCCAGGGTGAAACGTGGATTGGTACCCACGATGGAGCATAAAACCTGGGAAATGCCTGTTGAACCAACACCAACAGCTCTACTACCAAACCCTATCTCCACTTCCACGTGGTGACCACTGAGAGCTCTTTCTTAACGAAAAGCTGCAGACGGAGAAGGATGAAGGCAAGTCCCCCGCGCCTAAAAACGGGACAAATTGTACCAACTGGTTCTCCAAGTTGGGGGTTGGGTAGGGCTGACAACCCTACACGGAAAACAACTTGTTACGAAGCCACAACAAGAGCCTCGGACTGGCCGATTTACACAACGACGAACCCGGCAACGGCAAAGGAGTAACGATTTGCGCATTTTCTCATGGAACGTGCGTTCCCTGTACAGAGATGGAGCTGCAAAGCAGCTAGCCGATACCCTGTCCCAATAAGGCTGATGTAACAGCGTTACAAGAGATGCGATGGACGGGGACTGGCTTTCTGGAAAAGAGCCGCTACACCATATATTATAGCGCCCATCAATCATGTGCTCGGAGTAGGTTTCTTAGTCAGTTAAAAAATGAAATCTGCTGTTATCGACTTTGAAAACATAAGTGAATGGCTATGTACCCTCTGTTTGCGAGGCAAGTTTAGAAATATAAGGGGGGAGGGGGGGGGGGCTTTGAGTATTTTGATGAACTGCTTAACAACCAAAATATCAGGGAGTTGAAGACAACGGACAAATACTGCCACCACCAAGCATAGAAGAAAGAGTCCGTGCAATACACCGACTTAAAACCCATAAGTCGCCAGGAGCCGATGGAATTACAGCCGAATAGGTTAAATATGGAGGCGATCATTTATACCAAGTGGTTCATCAACTAATGCTCAACGTATGGGACAGCGATTTAAATGCATGACGACTGGGAACGAGGCATTATCTGTCTCATACATAAAAAGGGAGATTTCACGCTGTGCAGGAATTATTGAGGAATTACGTTGCTGAGTACTATCTATTAGATATTATCAGCTATCTTGCTAGGCCGGATAGCCCCATACGCCCTGAACATCATTGGCCCATATCAAAGAGGCTTTACTCCAGGCAAATCAGCAACAAATAAGATTTTCCCTCTGCGGCAAGCGATGGAAAAACTGTTGGAATATGGACACCAGTCGCACCATCTACTCATCGACTTTTAAAGTCGCCTATGCCAACATAGCCAGGGTAAAACCTCTTCAACCTGACCCTGGAGAAAGTGATTCTTGATGCAGACGTAAATGCGAGAGGCACCATCCTCTTCAAGTCCACCCAACTATTGGTCTACGTTGACGATATTGACAGTATTTGAAGAACAATCTGAGGTGTACAGTCTATTTTCATCCAGATCGAGCAGGCGGCGATGAGCGCGAGATCTTGGGCTGCACATAAATGCGGGCAAGACAAAGTACATGGTGGCAACGTCAGAGCCAAAAAGCAAATAACGAACAACATCGAATCGCATTGGTCAAACGAAAACAATAAGAAAGGAGACTACAACTGTGTGACCGTTGAAAATTTCTCCTCGAAAATCACAACCGATAATAGCGATGAGGATGAAATCCGCGCACGGTTGTTGTCAGCCAACAGAGCCTATTTCAGCTCACAAAAACTGTTTTGCTCGAAACGTCTCACCATAGGGTCAAAGCTTTTACTGCACAAGACTATGATCTTGCTAGTCCTTATTTATTTTGGTATACCTGGGTTCTTAGCAAGAAAAATTGCGAACTCTTGGCCGCGTTCGAGGGAAGAATCCTCCGAAGAGTTTTTGGCCTCCTACATGAGGAGGGACGATTACGTAGCCTACATAACGACGAAATCTATGAGCGATACTACGACCGTCTGGTTGTGGATAAAATCTGGGCGGGTCACTTAATCCGTATGGATGAGGATGGTGCAGCCCGGAAAGTGTATAAGGGCAATATTTACGGTAGAAAAAAAGATGAGGTAGATCCTGCCTGAGATGGAGCGATGGCGTAGGTCAGGACGCCAGACAACTTTTAGGGATATCGAATTGGTGTTTCAGGAGTTCCTTATTAAGGCAGACCTAGACCAGATACCGGTTGTTGCGCCGTTGATGATGATGGCCAGATAAAGATGGCTTACCACCTTGTTAGTGTGCTCACCTGAAGGTACCAATACTTCAGAGCCTATCTACACACGGAAAGGAATTTTCCAAGGGGACTCACAACAGAGTGACTTTTACAAATGCCTGGAAGAACCTAATGCTCGAGTTGGTGACCGAATTTTTACGACGTATGAAGCTGGTATTGAAATCAAACCTCTCAAGGATGTGAAGTAATTCCGGATGCATGGCTCAAATTTTGCCGTGGGGCGGAAGAACCTGCCTGCGGCGCTGTTGCCAACTTTATCCCCGAATCGAATTGCTATGCGCTTATTTTTACAGAGCCCTCTGCATGCTGTTGGTTGAGGGGCACATTGTGGTGATGACAATGTCCTGTGGTTGGGATGAATGCTTCTACTTTGATTGGCGGAGGACTGAAAACAGGGTGGTCGGTTTTTGTGACCATTGGAAAGGGTGGAGCAGAGTTGTCCCCCTGTTACCTTGCCACTCACCAGGATGAATTTCTTTCTTAGAAGCTTTAATACCTCTCCTGTATATCCGAAAATGTCGCCCGAAGTGTTATGCCATCGACTTGGATAAGATAACTACCCTTAGTCTGAATTATGCCGACGTCTTGCAGCGATACCTGTACCCGTTCTCCGTCACAGATCACCGATGCAGTGATTGGTTTATTTGTCATATATAACCAGCTGTTTGCCACCATCAATTCCTTTCATTTGGTCACTTATTTTTCTTCAGCCTTTGTCCCGTTCACAAGCGGGGTCGGCTCGTCGTGATCGGCTTCGCCATTTGGCTCTATCGAATGCCTGATCTGGGGGCAATCTTGTCCAGGCGACATTTTGGCCTGTTCCGTTGCACGTACACTGTGTCTACGGGACAATTAGGGATATGATTGATATTTTTGATGCATTTTGGGATGCACAAAAGTATATCTTCTTGTAGCTGGCGTAACTTAAGCTCAGAATTGTTAGGCTTGAAATAATTCTGTCATGAGGAATTAGACATTGTCCAATCCCAACATCTAACGTGGAGCAGACCATATGTTGGCTTCCCATTAATATAAAAGAAAACGGACCCTACAAAGCGGTTCTCCTCTTTCCGTAGTGATCTGCGATCTTGAGGAGTCCGTGGTATCTCATGGAATAGGCTGATATTTGAAAATATTTCGTTGATGGTGCTAAACCCTACATACACCGTCACCAGGTTCACCACCAGGTCCCATGTCCATGCAGCATGAAGATCACCTTGTCATACTTAGTATCCAGTTCGCCGTAATATTTTACAGTTGTCAGATATATAGACACGACCTTCTAGTTATGGGTGCTGGCGTAATTGTAAGCTTCTATCCGCTTGTTCAGCAACAGATTTTGTTTGGTATCGTCTGTCCTGTTGTCAGTTAATCATACCGGAGAGTATCGGTGTCAGCGTAAAATTCGTCATTGACTCCAAATACAGATGTCAATACCTTTCTCAGTAATTCTCTTATGAACCTAGTTAGTACACTCAGCAGCCTGTCGGTCTTACGAGAACGAAGCTATATACTGATGGTCTTTCAACATAGCCTCAACTGTGAAGCAGACCTGCATTCTCAGATTAATAATAATAATCGTTGGCGCAACAATTCATATTCGATCAGACCCGTGAAGTTTGTTAGAGCACTTCATTCAACACCGTAATGGTACAATACAGTATGGGGTAGGAGGCAATGTGATCAGCGTTATGCTGATCGTTATGGTAGCCCGAGATTTGACGCAGGTACCCATTCCCAACTAAGTCGACTGGTATCCGACATGCAGTCACGATAACAAATCTCTCTGTCACCAGTGTGATTTGAATCGCGAACTTCTGCTACGAGAGCCCAACGCTCTAACCACCTCAGTCATCCGGGCACTCTCTTAGATAGTCTCGGATAAATTTGGTTTGACCAAGCTTTTCGATGTAATAATCGGTATGAGCCCGCCATATATCATATTTTAAACAGAATAGTCACATTCTTCGGATGTTTTGCTTTCCTGCCACTTTAACCAGACTCAGATTGCTCTGAACGTGGCATATCAGGTGGGCGTACTGCACTCGATGTCACCAGCAATCGTCTTTTTCGTTTCAAATGGCTCGTTCCCTTCGACGGCGGGATAATTTCCGGATGGTTCGCAAGATCGATTGGCAAAGGACAAAGATTCACAACGCCAACCTGCTTCTCCTGCCACGGATGGTAACAGTTCGAACTCTCCCATCATTTCCTGAAAGAATTGTCAGGAGTCATACCAAGGGCCAACCAGCTGTGCGGTCTTTACATTCTCTGCTGTAGATGTTGAAGATATTTTTGGGTCCACCTCTGACAAAACATTTGATGTATTACTTTCAATTGCTGCCACCGTTCCTTCAGACTTCGTGGAGTCTTATCAACCTCGGGAACTACTATTAATGGTCGTTCCACCAAGAAATTACCTGACGCCAAGGCTTCAAGACCGTCAGGACTGTTCAAGATTGAAACCAGAGGTCTCGAGTTCTGGTAAGCCTCAAACTGGCCCAGCATAGTTGTAAATACTGTAGCTGTTACTTAGCTGACTTCATTGCAACCACTCATAGACCGTCGAAGTGTGGCGTAGCCACTGGCATAAATTTCCAAGTACTACCATTCTTCGCTGATATATCTGCGATCTCTAACGGCATCTCTGTTGCTTGCTGCATTTCCTTGTCTAACTGGTTGTTTGCTCCTGCTAAATTAGTACCGTGATCTCTGTGGATCTTGAAGCAAAGGCCTCTTCTTCCGGTGAATTTGTTGAAAGCTGCGAGGAACGCATCGGTCAACAAGTCACTTACTAATTCCAGATGCGCAGCTTTGGTCACTATGCATATGAAAACGCAAACATATCTCTTTAGGACAGCAATACTCCGCAATGCAAAAACGGTGGGTTGAGAATGATGCTAATCGCAGGAATATTCCCCATCAGCTGTTGAGTTCGGCGGTTTGCATATTTAAAAGATGTTAAACAACACTGGAGTTTACTTCAAATCACTTTTTGATCGTTCACGATCGATTACCTCATCCTCACATAATTCAGGACCGTTGTCACGCTCCAGAAATGTGATGTGATGGCTCTGAGGCAACCCGATTGGATGCTTGTGGTCATTTGTGACGTCAACTTTTCGCAGGCTACCCGCTACTCTTAGCAACCTTCGGTCGACTAGGAACAGATGACAGTTTCGTAGCCTCTTTTCTATGGAACTGGAATTTCCCTTTATGATATCGATTCTTTGGTAAGCTCATTTCTCTGTATTTATCGGAGAATCTTATATCAACTCTGTCAAATTTTTTGGGGAAAATTCGTTGGCTTTGGTTTCCATCCTTATTACCGCTCTACATTCATCGTCATATCAGTCCTCTCTCTTCATTTGCTTTTGACGCTCTAACTTATTGTCTGCGGTTTTATTAATTTTTTAGAGCGCTCCTCGGTGTCAGCCAAAGATGCACTTTTTTTTTATTAAAATCGGTTTACTGTATGTCTGTCTGTCCGTCTGTCTGTCTGTCTGGTGCTCAGGTGTGGCGGCGAGGAAGATGGGGCGGCAACCCTATCGGCCAAGCCAAAACCAAGTGGCCGAGGAGAACCTCCACAGTGGTGGCGCCGGGAGACGCTGTAATCGCTTTGGTTTGCCGGCCGTGATTCGGTAGGCGAATGCTCCAAAGGCCTAATCAGGGCGATCAGACCCGAGTCTGCACGGGGACTCATGTCAAGTGGCCAATTGGTCACGAAACCTTACCAGGGGTATACTGGTACCATGGGAATCGGGAAAGCCCCTGGAACGGGTGAACTCCTGTTGTATGTGAGGACAGCTCGGTTATTTGCGGTTGGCCCCCCTAGTGGGAGTTTCATGGTGGTTGTGGTTATGCTCAAGCGAGAAGAGACCTTCGGGCCTCGACGTGGTGTTGCGTATCAACACGGGTGCCGTACTCCATAGTTCGGTAGAGATTTAGGTAATTCTTGCATCCACCAGTATGAATGCTAAGCCATACACTTGGTATAGACTGGTACCGTTGTTGCTTGTCTCAGCGGGGCTCTGATTGTGGTCACAAAATCAATCCGTGTCTGAAGAGGACCGTAGGATTAAATCTCACAACAGGTGCCTACGTAAAACACCATGGGCTTCACTGTCTGCCTGTCTGTCCGTCACAGGTATTTTTCTCGGAGATGGTTATAGCGACTTGCACCAAATTTGGTAGAAAGGTGGGAACTGTGAACGCTCACGTATGTATATAGTGAGTTACATCCTTTTACGTCGAATTTAAGGGGGGGTCCCCATACATACAAAAGGAGGGTGTACATTTTTTTTTTCATCAAATATAGTCATGTGGGGCATCAAATTAAAGGTCTCGGTTAGTACTTTTTGAAGCCGGTTACATTGACATTTGTTGAAAGGGTGGGGAGTGCGGGGGGTTGAAAGTGGTCATTTTTTTAACGAACCCATTCTCAGAAACTATCAAACCGCAAAATCTGGAAAAAATCAGAGAGCTGCCACTATATGGTGCCTAGGCTCCGAAATACCCTCCATACCGATACCTGTTAAAATAAAGTTAATAATAGTACATTACTCGAATTTTTAGTAATTGACAGGAAAACCCCCCTTAAGTTCACTCTAGAATCACAAAATTTTGCTGCAATCTAGGCTATAGAGCATGATCCTGCCAAATTTGGTGAAAATCACACTATTACTAACAAAGTTATACTAGATCAAAACTGTCGCTTCCCTCAAACTCAAGCCTATGAATGTAAATATTACTTGAAAGTGTAAATTTTCACATAATATATGTATATTTTACGTGCTACATGCTAATGAGACAAATGCACATTCAAACCTCTTTATAAAGGAAATACACGAAACCTTTCATACCTGAAGCGCTGAGATTCCGGTTTCCCGACTTGTTTCTTTCTTAGAATGGCGAGGTGTACTTTAAGTGGGCCGAATCATTCTGGAGTATTTTTAAGTGGAATTTTAGAGTTCTGGTTTTCTCGATGAGAGTGCTATAGAAACAGTTGTAAGACTTTCCATTAAGGTACACTGAGATAATTTTTTGTAATGGAGAATGTGGAAGGCTGGATCCGTTTATGACCAAATTCTTAAAAGTTGCGAAGTCAACAAAATAGTGTCCTCTGCTGGTCTGCCATTTTTCAATTTGGTCGTTGAAGCTTCCAATTCCCAGACTTTGTTTAACATAGTCAGTACCAGGATTTCTTACATTTCTTTCTGGGTGTGGTATTTCTGCGTTAGTTTTAGCGGCCGCATACCAAATCCGTAGATTTGTTGATAGTTATAGCGACGAGATCAAGTCGGAATGTTGACGGAAATACTCTCTCGTCCTCCAGAAGCAATAATAATAAGGTGTTAATTATTAGAAGTTATGAGTAGGGAGTGTAAACCTCTTTTTGCACACAGCCCATAAAACAAGATTCGTCTGGATGTTTAAAGTCTACCAGCACCTAGTAGACATTTTCATCTGAGGCGAAAAGGAGTGTTAGGTAAGGATTTAACTGGCGCGAATATTGTTTCCCTCTATCACCCCATCCGCGCCGTCGAGCTATTTTTTTCCTTCTCTATTTTTTTTTCTGAGTTTGCGCAAATTTTGAAGTTACATTTGTTTTAGCTTTGGGTTATAGGACCATGCTTGTGTGAGATAGTCATTTTAAGCATCACTAACCTTTGTGAACTTTACAGGCTGGCTGACATTCCCCTAATATTTTAGGAGGCAACTTTGCTGTTAGCTGCACAAATAACTAGTTTTTGTAAAGTAATGTTTAATTTTGATTACTATCCTAATTCGACTCAGTTAATTATTCGGAACTGAATGACTGAAATCCGACACTACAAATCACTCCGATATTTAAGTCGCGACTTTCCTTTTCGAAACCTCTCTATTGGCGTCTGGCTACTTTTTCCCTTTTTCATTTTCGATACAAACTGTCTACCACCTTTTTCAAATTTCGCCTAAATCCCTGACTTTCAACTTGCAACTAGGCAATTAATCAGATTGTCGCCTGAGTGGACAAGTCGTATGCCGTCGACAAGGGGGTTCAATATGAAATTGCCTCAGCTACATAGCTCTTCACTATACAATTCCCCTTTCAAAATAATTCATCCCTTAACAGGATGGGCATCTATAATCGAATACGATTGTCATCGTCATCGGCATCGATTGGAATTGAGAGTTAAATCTATGATGGCACCACTGTGATTTGTAATATGTGTCAGAGATGCAAAGATTCAGTGCAGATTAATCGTGATATAGTTGTTTTGGTTGCATCGTACATTGTTGGACGAAGTCAATCTGCAGGAAGAGGAAACCGTAAGCCGCGGGACATTGGATTTATAGTTGTTTGGGTTCCATGACGGCAATTGTGGTTAAGGGATGTACATAATGGATATAGCAGGATAGCCCTTCGTATACGGACATATTGAACTTTAAGGGATTTTGTGCTTATTTGTTAATCAAGTCATGGGAAACTACATCAATTGTATAATTAAACTATAAAATATTAGAAATTAGGATTTATACATTAGAGAGCTAAAATTTTCAATTAAAAACTCTAGAAAAGTGCTGGTGTAGTCCATCAGTACTGACATGCAGTTATTTATCACTTAAGGGGGTCATTCCGTGTGTCGGATTGGCGGAATCGAATTTTTTTTGGCATAAACTATATCTATTATAGATATAGTGTAGAATGTATGGCAAAGTGATTTTCTGATATTTGGAGTCGTTCGGAAATTATAGTGTTAAACACGTGATAAATAACATGCCAGATTTATGTCGATCGCCGTAATAAAGCTCGTATTTATCGATCTGAATGACGATCGAATGACTTCGTTAAAAGGACAAAAATTGAAGCCAAGGCTGTACATGTTTTTCTTCAAGAAACCTAAGGTCTATGGATTAGGTATAGGAGATTAATGGTAAGTTAAGGGGGTCATCCCGTGTGAAGGCCGTTTTTTTTTGCCTTTCTTTGAAAAATTATTTTGGAGGACTGGATGAAGATAGAAACGTGATTTTTTAACCATATGTTTATTGATATCTCTAATATATGTGATAAATTTTTTAGCTTGATATCGTAGCTAGTTTTCGGAATACGTGTCAAGTTATGCACCCATCTCCAAAAAAAGGTGTTTTTCTGTTGCCACGCTGGAGGGCGCTGTGTTCATCTGAGGAAAAAAAAAACTAAACGGCATTTTAATGTGGATAATATTCCACGGTCCGCAAACTGGGATAATTAGAAAATATTAAAAGGTAAATTTTTGGTGGGCTTTTAAACTTAATTTTTTGGATTTTGGTGTTTTTTACGGCTTTTTTTATGAATAAAAAAAAACTACCCGTCCGATGAAATTATCCACTTCTGCTTTAGCTTCCGCTTTGCGCCATTTGCATCAACTGTCCTCGTCTGCTGGACAATTTCGATGCTGAGGATTTTCGTTTGTAGAACATTTCTGGAAGAAAGTTGCCCAAATTTCTTGCTTCATTCCTTCTATCGAATTTACTTGTCTACGAATAGCTAACCCAAAAAATGTAGTGAGGTCGTTAATAACCTTATCAGCAAGTTTTCCAGCCCCTTTTCCACTAATGCCTTTGGGATTCTTCTTTGCATTTCTAAGCCGCGTTCCCATTCTTATCTCGACATGTCCTAAGCATTCCTTTTTACTACTACGTATATTTTATTATTGGCAGAAATACCGGAGAAAACTCCAGCAAAATCCAATATACAATATACAAAACTTATCGCAATTGGAACATCCATGTTCATGCTTGCTAAAAGTTTCTTTGCTGATGTTGAGCGAAGTCCTTTTTCTTCTCTGATAAGTATCGATTCCCATGAAATACTCGTTAAAGCGATCTCCCTTCATACGATCCATTTAAAAAAATCACTGAACACACAAACAGCACAATACTTACAACAAAATATAACTGAGTATAGCTTCAAAGCCTTTCAGTGCTCACTCTAGACTGGATTATCCTTTTTATTCCAAACAGCAAATAAGTTTAGATAATTGATTGGTTTTCCATCTTTTTATATTTATACCTGTGTTCGGATTTATAAGGCTCAGGTAAAAAACTACCAGGTAAAAAAAGATTCGATGCAATTTCTCATCGAGTACTCTAGCCGCGGCTGCAAACTCCTTACCTGTTTAACACTGTAATTTCTGAACGACTCGGAATATCGAAAAATCCCTTTGCCCACATATTCTCCACTATATATAGATACAAAAAAATCGATTTCTCCAACCCGACACATGGTTTTAAGGTTTTATGGCTAAAAATGGCATTTTACTTTTTAAATGCGTTTTTTTCGAAACTGCATATTGAAAATCTGCTGCCACCATAGCCCAAAATCTATCAAAAAAAATTCTTTGAAATTTTCAGTATTTATTCCGAACATATTTCTACGGTCCGCAAACAAGGATAATTGTGATCGTTCAGTAGCTTTTTTTTTATTCATTGAAGAACCCGTGAAAAATCACCAAATTTCACAAAAAAAAAAGTTTAACACGGCACCAAAAATTTAGCTTTTAACACTTTTTAATAATCCTAATTTGCGGACTGTAGTTAAATCTGTACGTTAAAATGCCTTTTACTTTTTTACTTTAAGATGATCACAGGGCCCTCTAGCGTTGCAGCAGAAAAACACCTTTTTTGGAGATATGTGTACAAATTGCTCTGTGTTTCAATAACGGACTATGCGATCGGACTGAAAAAATTGCTCTCTACGCTCAAGATATTATTAAATCTATGGTGAAAAATTCGTATTTGTAGCTTTATCCAGTTCTTCACAAAAAAATTCTAAAAGAAGCCAAAAAAAAAGGTCTTCACACGGGATGACCTCCTTAAGTTTTCTTCGACCCGCGTTTACCTCCCGTAATGCTAGGCCGTTCAGAAATGTAAGCGGAGTTATAATATTAGCACCTTTGTGGCACCATCCGGTGGACAGGGAGAATTTTTACCTAAATCGCTTTTGCTCCGGATGGAAGGAAGCTTTGCGGACGCGAGTATCTTGTGATATAAAATTTCTGATGAGTGGGCGTTTCCATATTTCGAATGAAGGCTGAACAATTTCAAATCGAATGAAGGGCGTCGACTAGTGCTTTCTGAAGCAGGTATCCAATCAGTAGAAATGACTCTTCAAGTGGCGGCTGTTTGACGGTTTGTATGTCAATAACAATAACTAAACAAATTGGAATAAGGGAAGCTGGGTGCTTCTGGTAAAGAGGTTCATCTTATTACATGAGGGAGTTTCTATACACGTTTTTCAATTCGTATATAGCTAAGAATATCTTAATTCATATATTGTTCTAAGATACAGGTAAGTAATTGAGATAATGAAGTGGGAGTTTTGAATAAAAAATAAATTTATTCGTATTTGATCTATTTTGCGACTAACTTCTAACTTAATCTAAGTTAACAATCTGTCTTTTATTATGTTCTATTGTATGGACGGCGCCAGGACGTGAGTACCTTAGTCCGAGCAAAATAAATTCGTATCTGCACGCTAAATATTGGCACCCTAACTGTAAAGACTGAGGAACTTGCAAGGATCCCTTCGGAAAAGGCGCATTGATATCGGCGTTCTGCATGAAACCCGATGGTCTCTTGCCAAAAGCTGCGCACTGCACTATTCACTACTTCACCGCGTACGGCGACCTTAATGGTTATGTGGGTGAAAAGCTAGACTTTATTTTTCGGATCATCGTAGAGCAATTAAACCCAGCGCAGAAATTCTTCTGACACTAAGTGTTGTCGTAGAGCACACTAGATGGATTCATGTGGCACACAGTCAAGCACTTTCTCTAGATCCTGAAATGCAATGTAAAGAGGGCGGCGTTTCCGCATGTGTAGCCGCGCAGCGTCTCTTGCGTCAGTATTTACACAGTTCTTGACAAACCCGACTTGATTTATGTTTATTTTAACCATGGCGAATACGGTTACGTTCAAAGATGTTCATGGTATGGGACAGTAACCACATCGGACTTTGAACACTCTGCCGGTTTGCCTTTTTTTTCCATATTGGAACTGCGATATTTTCTTGCCCTTCAGGTGGTGTTCTACTTTTCTTAATAACCCAGTTAAATAATTCACTGAGCCACAATGTTATGTTCGAGCTCATTTCTTTCCAGAGCTCGGATGTGATTTGCTCAGGTCCTTTAGCTTTCCCCGATTTCATTTGTTTTGTTGCTTTCTCGGCTTCAGTTGCGCTGACAGGTGGAATTGATCCGAATGTCGGCAATACTTATTGGAGTGACGGATGAAAAAATTCTTCTGATGAAACCTGCTCTATTCGCCGCGACTCGACAGTCGCTAAGCAGAGTATCGTTCTTGTCATTAACGCAACAGAAGTGTTCGATCGACGCCACTCGCAAAGCTGATTGTCTTTGCCCTTGGCATTTGCCCATACCTCTGTGCGGTAGAGCAAAACGGACTGCGTTGCTCCTTTAAAAGGATGTTCGCTGGTAGATATAGGGCCCACTACATTTGCCATTAGCCGATTCAAGGTGGAGACACCAGCTGCAGCCCTGTCCGCTATTACTTTTATTCGCTCGAAGAAGCTCATCTTCGAGTCGAGCATTAAACCAATTTATCTAACCGTTGGTTTTGACACTGTAGTCAACCTGCCGGTCGATATTGGACGCAGTGTCGGGAGCTTCTTTCTGGTTAAGATGACTACATCGGTTTTTTCCCCAGAGCAAGGCTGAAACCATGAGCAGTAATCCGTTCGCGCGACGAGTAGCGTTAATATGCCAAGTTTGCTTAGCACCTGTTCAACATCTCTGCTATCTCGAGTCCTAGTAGACTATCGTAAGAAGCATTCAGGAGGTCCGGCCTACCCCCGACGTGATCTCCATCCTCCTCTGACTCTCTAGCGTTTCAAAGAGCAGGGATAGCTCGGAACGTGGAATGAGTTTTCTAATGTGTCTAGCACATCTGTCCATCTTACGGAATTGAAGGCGTTTCTGACATAAAGAGTTATGAGGAGCACTCTCCGTCGGCGGTTGTGTGGCCGGGGCTGAATCGAATTCACGACCTCAATAACAGTATCCACCGTAGTTCTCCAGAGTTCAGAGGATCCTGAACTGCCTTGGGAATAAGTCGACGGAAGGACGGATCGCTTCAGTGAGTCTACTACTGATGACCTTTCGGAGCCCTTTCCCGGCTGTGTCGAGCATACACAGCGGTCGGTATTCAGACGGCAGCGACGGGTCCCCTTTTTCTTTGCCAGTTAGCGCGCCATCTTCCAGTGAGGAGGAAAAATGCTATCTTCCAGGCAAGCGCTGAATGGTCCGAGCAGCAAGCCTGACGGAACACCAGTTTGTATACATCCACTGGGACATCATCAGGATCTGCCCTCTTTTTATTTTTCATAGTGAGAACTGCTTCTTCTTCTTTATTGTCAAAGGGGCAGTTTTTCACGCTTTCCCTTTGCTGAACTATACTCTGTCTGTCTGCTGGCGTAGAAATGTTGTACCAAACCGCGGAGGTTATGACAAGAGAGTGAGTTGAGGCATACCCATTCAAGGGACCGAGCATTAAAGTCACTTCCTACCAGGATTCGCCCTTCCGTGCCCAAAACGCTGTCGTCCCGAGCATCAAGCTGGTGGTGAAATTCCCGCATCGTCTCATATAGCGTCAGGTAAACTCGAAAAAACATTATCCCTAAACACCAAATCTAGACAAAGCCATTTTCTCGGCCTTGGGCAAGGACACGAAGTCAAACGCCTTCCCAATCCTAGATGGCATCGGTACCCGATAAGTCCATTCCGTTGCATGTTAATTTGCAGGATGAGGATCATGCTGATTACATTTTTGTCCTTTCTAGTTTCGCCCTAAAAATTGGACACTGTCTCAAGCCCGCAGTGTTAGCAACGCGTTCACCAGAGCGCCACGATCCTTGCAAAGAACGCAATTTTCGCTTTTTTTGCAGGTCATCTTTTGCTGACCTACCTGACCGCATCTGCGGCATGCTGTCCTCCTTAAAGTGCTTTGCAAATTGCTGACGTGTGTCCATTGTCTAGACACTTGTAGAACTTGATGCATACATACTACTACCCATCCAATTTTAATTTCGTTGCATATTATTCGGGTAATTCCACCACAGCGAGTTTTTGGCCTCGAGTGATCACAGAAGTGATACGTACTCGGGCATTGGTTACCTCTGGATATTCACGCTTTATTAATAATAATAATCGTTGGCTCAACAATCCATATTGGAACAAGGTCTTGAAGTGTGTTAGAGCACTTCATTCATGACCGTAACGGTACACTACAGAATATCAGTACCCTGTAGGAGGCAATGTGGTCAGCATTGCGCTCGCCCGAGAAAGTCTTATGTTGTAACCACTCAGCTATCACGCTTTAAGGCCTCCCCCATCTCGATCTTTTCTAGGAGGTAGTCGTCCGATTTCTAAAGAACAAATAGCCTTGACACTGGAAGCGAGAGCTTTCTCCCACCATAGGCTCCTTGATCGCCTCGCAGAACGGACTCTTGCTAGTTGTTATCGCGTTTAGTTAGTCGAGAACTCCAACACCCTTCGTTTTTCGTAGTGCGTTTTACTGACAACTTCTTCAAATGTCTTGCCTTCCACGGGCTTCATGAGAAGAGTAGTTTCCTTGTCTTTTCTGTTGCTGGTTTTCGGTTTGTAGCCTCCTTGTCTTTGGACAGACAGTTTCAGGCGGCGTAGCAAGATCTTTCCCTTTGTCCTTCAGTGCTTATTTTTGTTCTCTTTAAACTACAGGCGCGCCTTCCTCTTCCCAATTTTCGCCAATTCGTGATCCACGGCTGTTTCCGTTTCCCACTGATGTGCCGAACGCCTGTAGAAGGAGATGCGGTTTAGTAGCTTCTTCAGTTCCATCCGCTTGCTGCCTCTTTGGCTGGTCGCTGCGGTGAGCGACGCATTTTCCCTGAAATTTCGTACATTTTTTTAGTTTTGTTATATTTGTTCTCCATGTAAATTTCACCAGGAAGTACTCCACTTTCTGTATTTCCTTCACTGCTCCCATCTTTTCCAGGATAATACTTGGAAACTTCACTTAGCTCTTGGAAGGGTTTAAAGTTGGCTATGAAAAGAACCGAATGATATTTGATAGGGAGCGAAGGATTCTGTGGAGGACCTTATCTTTCCTGGTCACAAAATTTGTAACTGAGCGAATTTTCAGAAGTGGATGCTCTGAAGTGAATTCAGTCATTATTTCTTCGGGGTCAGTTTCCTTGTGGAGATCACGGATAACACTGGACTAAGTTCTAAGGGAGGGGAGGGGTTCTTCTTCTTCTTCTTTTTCTTCAGCCTTTGTCCCGTTCACAAGCGGGGTCGGCTCGTCGTGATCGGTTTCGCCATTTGGCTCTATCGAATGCCTGATCTGGGTGTAATCTCGAGGCTTTCAAATCCCCATCCAGCGTATCAAGCCACCATTGCTTAGGTCTGCCTTTTGGTCGTTTACCATCGACTTCGATGTTCAGACCAATCTTTGCAAGTGAATTCTCGTTTGCACGAATTGCGTGACCATACCATCGAAGACGCCTCTCTCCCAACTTTTCCACGATCGGTGCAACCCCATAACGATCGCGGACATCCTCATTTCGGATGTGTTCTTATGGTGGCGCTAAGCCCTTGCGCTTTGACGAGCGAAAAATTTGGCCTGGACTTCGCAAAAATGAGATTTCTATCACCCCTCGTGTTCTTTGGAGTCGCCTCTAGGCCCTTCTTCTTTAGAGATTTCTGTATATATATATTGGAGGAACTGTCTCCTCTTTGGGCTTTAAAGCACTAGAAGCAGAGGAGCATGGACGCTTAGCCCGCACTTACACTTTAAGCACTCAACTGTTGTTTTTCTTGTTGCTCCTCGTCGAAGACATCAGAACGCGTCCTTTCTGCTTCAGGTCTCTGCTTTGGCTCCCTTGCGGGCTCCTCCCGCATTGTTCCTAAGTTTGCCAATCGTTTTCGTCAGCACCTCGATTTGAGTACACTGATCTCACTCATCTTACCGCAGCACATCATTATACCTACATACTTAGCTCGCCTATTTTAAGAATGAAGCTCATCTAAGTTTAGTTAGGATTTTACGCTACCAACTACTATGAAAAGAAAACATCCATTCTTTTGGACTAACATTTCATCATATTATTCTCATTATTAATAAGAACTCCGAGCTGAAATGAACCGAACTTCAATTTGGATGGCTCCATATTATTTACCCTCAAAATCTGGTTGGAAATCTGCATACCTAAATCATAAAATGGATTTGGAACATAAAATGAAGATATTGCCTGCTGAAATGCAATGCATGGTATTAAGTTCCTTTATATAATGTCCCGTGACATCAATTTCGGGAAGTTGTACCTAGAGTGAATGCTTCATGTAACAGTATTGGCACAGCTTACAGTATATGCACATATATAATATTACCTCTTACCCCCAAGTGGTTAATAAAATACGTATTTTAGTTTGGGATTATATCTGACGAGAATAGAAAGTGTGAATTGAAGTTATTTTGATACAAAGCACAATTTTAAGAGATACAAAAACATATACACATGAGCAAGTTAAATTTGCTGTAAAGCTGGACAAGAGTTGATCCCCAAGGGATGCTGACTTATCAGCACCCGACATGCCTATAAAAGCGAATTCATAAAACGAACAATAAACGCAGTCACTCATCTTTTGGTTTAATCTTAGAAATTTACATACAAAATGGTATATATTTTCACTGCACAAGAACGGCGTCCCACTTGCAGATATTTTTAGTATGGGATAATTGCCATAGTGTATGGCGTTTGATGGAGCCTTTGCAATTACGATGAACATCATGTGGAGAAAGATGTCGATCGTAAAACGGAACGGCTTTCTTGAGAGGCAAGAGGAAAACCACGCCTACGGAACGTAACCTTAACTTTGGCACTAAAATTCACATAAAATTATTATGACTGTTTCGATGATTTGGAATTGTGAGCTGTCGTAATAGGACTGCAAAATTTTGAGAGGCAGCGGCCTTGGGGGATGTTTATGTTCCGAACGTTCGATGCGCTGTTCTCAGTCTTTTAGGAAGAATGTAATTAAAATTACAATTGATTTGGTATTTATCTGGGGGCTCTGTCAGATTTATTATGAATGAATTTTGAAATTGTTAAGATCGTGGGGACTTAAAAAGTTGTGAAGTAAAAGACATTTAACCAAGTCACATGTGGTTTGGGGTGGGAATAATTTGAAAAGAAGATAAAATTTTGTGAATGTTTAATGTTTATTGAAAACTTCCGAATAGATATGATTTATTAGCCGTATTCTCTCTTTTCGTTACTAATTGTTGGTTGGTTTTCTCCATCACCTTGCGATTTACCGAGAAAATTTTAATAGTATAGATACTTCTATTCTTCTCCATTGAAATTAGTTTTGAAGCGGATGCATCATTTTGTTCGCTTTTGTCCTGCGAGAAGGTTTATTTGCTTATATGCAGTTTTCCTTTCCTTCCTAGTTAACAAATCTATTATCCTCCTTCCCATCCCGATATCATAGTACAGCGAAATCATTAACGTATTTTCAATATTAATTTACAAAAGATCCTTTTTAAGGTTTAGTGTAAAACAAAACCTTATTAAGACTTAGCGTGCACACCTTCACAGCTAGTCATATCGTGCACATGGAGTCAATTTGACCCCCGACCATTTTCGACCTCCAATATCTCGATAACTAAGCATTTCTCGGAAAAAAAGGTGAAGTAATTTTTTATAGTGAACCCATCAAACTTTAAGACCGTTGCAGTGGCGCGGCTTTGCGACATTGACATTTTCTTTGCCTTGTCCAGGAAGAATGCCTTTAATAATATGCAATATTCTTTCGTTTTCTCCTGTCCTGACATTCCTTAGCCATTCTTTTGCTTCCGGACTTGGCATGAGTTGTTGTTGTGGCCGCTGAGGTGGCATGAACTTCGAAGTTCAAGGCCAGGTTTAGGGGAGCCGGAGACCGGCTGATTCGAGAAAACCGCTGATGAAAAGGGACCAGCCCAGGGATTCTATCAGCGACTATCGGAGAGTGAAGATTTTCAGAGGAAGTGTTTGATATCGAAGAGATGGCTTACTAGTCAGTGCAGGTTCCATTGCGAGGATTTTCAAGTTTTCTCTATTTGAAATGTGCTGGCGGAGGCAGCGGCTTCACGCACGACGAGAAATTCAGGTGACAGCAGCAATTTGGAGTTCAATTCTCTGCAATTAGAGGAAAGTTGCCGCTTTTAGAAATTGTTTGCTGGGCGTCTTTCAGTTTACTTAAGACGAGTCGTCACGGTCTAACTTTCTTCGAGGCTTTAATGAAAAAATAGTCCGCTTTGCCTCTGCCCTGGTAAGAAACCGTAAAGCCGTTTTCGCCTAATATTTTCCAAGTTTGAACGTTCAGCCTTAAACGTTGCTCCCCATTTGGCTCGGTCCGATATCAAGTGGATGCGGACTTAAAAGTCCCTAGTTCTTAAAAAAAAGTAAGTCTGATTTGTAACTGTTTTAAAAAGTATGTTTATTTTAGATAATGAAATTGGCCATTTTTGAATTTTTGTGAAAGAGGAGAAATGAGAACTATTATCTTATCTTAAATCTGTTTTTTTTTTATGAAAAATAATTTATAATATGTATTGTTAGTTCAAAATATTCTCAAATATTAAAATTATTGTTCTGTTGCGCAACAATCGGCGCATAAATATGCTCGATGGTCATCCCACATCGGCCCACAACAGGAGGGACGTTTGAATTTTGTCTTGTTGTCCATGGATCGAGTACAGAGATGATGACGCTACTCGAACAATTTTGATCTTTTTTGGTGTCCAAGAGAGTAGTGCCATATCGTCATCAAAACAGTATTTTGTACTTTTTTCGTCGCCTGTTATTTTCATTTGGAATGGGATCTCACGTTTATTCTTCCTGATAGTGCTTGCTATTTTCAAATTATACTGTGTGCTTTTTCAATTAAAGAAATGGAAGTGAACCAATTATCATGAGTTACACTACGAAGAGTTCCATGAATCGGTTCGGTCACTTTTAAAAATACATACATGTTCAGGAACAAATAATCCTTTCTCGAGTTTTTTTTTGTCTGTATGTGGAAGAGAATTTATCAGATAGAATATTTTGCCTCATTTAAAGTAACTATTTTGAGAACATATCCATCTGGCTTAGTTTTTATGTAAACACAAAAACCATATTTCCCGCGAAACGATAGTAGCTGCTCATCAAGGACGCAGTAATTGTGAGGTTTATAATTTGTTCTGGATCTCTCGATAAGCATGTTCCATAACTTTTCGATATATTTATTGTCTGTTAGTCTCCCTGACTTATCAAACCGTAGTGACTCCGATAGGAAAAAAACTGTCTGTAAGGCATTGTACTCCGATACAAATTATGTCCTTCGGTAATTGCCCATAACTATCTGACGGCGTGTGATGTGTGATGTGATAATATGTGATAATTAACGAGATGTTATCAATACGTTGCTTTCCAGATCAAATTATTTGTATAAATGGCTTTTTAAAAAGTAGAGGGCAATGGAGTTTTTAACTATGTACACAAGGAACTGTCATGCACACATCATTCCTTTTATTGGGAAACACAACACCTTTTATACCTGAAGCGTCTAGTTTTCGGTTTAGTTAATATCACCTTAGCTGATATACTTGTCAATATTTTAGTACTAGTGAATGATAAGTATCTGCTTGCTGATGCATTGAAAATGTTGCGAACAGCTTTTGCGGAGTCTACTCTGTCGGAAACTCTGGCATGCAAGCAGTAGAATTTTCGTTAATCAGCGACGAAACCGTCAAAAAAAGTGAGAGAAATCGTGGCCGAAAATGGTCATACTAGCCACATTGTGTGTTGCTTCAGATGGATATAATTTTGAAATAAAAAAAATGAATTTTTATCAAAATTAAATCGTTTTTATGTTATTTATAAATGTCCGGATAGCTGAGTGGTTAGGGCACAAGGCTGTCGTACGGAAGGTCGCGGTTCAAATCTCACTGGTGGCAGTGAAACTTGTATTGTCATTTGACGTCGGATACCAGTCGATTCACTAAATATGGATTGTTGCGCCAACGATTATTATTTCGATTATTATTTCTGAGTTGTCACAACGTCGGCAGATACCGGACTTTATCTAATAATAGCATTAAGTGCCAAGCATTTAGACTCAGACGATCCTAACTACTTAAAAACTAAAGGTGGGCTGGTGTTGATGGCCATTGGTAGGTCAATGGGAGAATCCATCGGGAACTCCCCGCAACATTGAGAACGTATGCAGAATGGTGTACTTCTGTATGGTTCGAACCAGACTGTGTGAGTCCCAGGACATCAAGTGTAGTGGTGAGCGATTTAAATACAATACCTGTAGCGTTTTATTATGGGAAGTACAACCACCAGCTCTAAACGCCGAATTTCTTTGATTTCTCATAGTTCACCTTCTTCTCCACGTATTTCCGATCGATGTTGCTATTATGGGGGATACCAACATCAGTAATATACGCGACAATTGGCGTGTTGACCGTGCATTGACTGCCACTTCCATTCATCGATGCGTTCTTGGTCTGACTTCACCCCACTCAGAGGATTGAACAGGATCCTTCAAGTTAAGTGGAGTCAGCCCACAGTCTGCCTTAGAACCAACTGCATGCCAGGGATTCACTCTTTGCTGTA
The DNA here is from genome assembly GCF_905115235.1 of Hermetia illucens. Classification (NCBI taxonomy): domain Eukaryota; kingdom Metazoa; phylum Arthropoda; class Insecta; order Diptera; family Stratiomyidae; genus Hermetia; species Hermetia illucens. The sequence continues at coordinate 132,251,121 of NC_051851.1, forward strand.
AAATAAGTGCGTAGCGAGTCGACTTGGCGATGATGTTGTGCCGCCACGATGACCACGCCTCTACCTCCGACGTCACGAGGCAGGTTCATCCGCTCCACGGCAGAGTTTGGATGATACATTCGAAATTTGGACATAGTTGTCCGTATCTGCCGCTGGACGTTTTCCACGTCAAATTTCATCCACGGCAATATTTCAAAGACATAAACCAGTTAAGGGATAGCGTATATATTCAATGCGTTTTTTCCCCAGAGATGCGATTTCAGCACTAGCTTCACACGTCGCAAGAATTCAGACAGCAACTCGAGCATGGGTTCCTTGCAGAATTCCTAGGTACTTGTAGAAGTCTGTCTAGGTCATAGCTTCGATATGAAGGTCTCCAATGCTATGTCCGGCATAGAGCTCGTGATGACCTTTACAAATAGCTTGGATTCGGCAGTTCTCTAATCGAAACTCCATCCGAATATCATGGCTGAACATGTCTATTTTTCGCAACATACTTCTAAGGTGATCATCACTATCAGCATACAACTTCATGTCATTTAGATACATCAAGTGTGTCAGCTCACACTTAGCACGTAGGCCATACTTTATTGCAAAACGATACTCTCTAACATCATTCAGTAGCCGTGAAAGGGGATTCAGTGCCATGCAAAACCAAGTGGGAATCAATGAATCCCCCTAGGAGATGCCCCTATGTGTACGGATGGGCTCTGAGGTATTAGCACCCTCAAATATAACCACTGATAAGGTGGTATGCTACCTTTCCATGGATATCGCCAAGATCTTTATTAGTTTGGGATCAATGCCATACAGATGTAGGACATCGATACCTGGCTAGTATGCGGTACGCTGTTGAAAGCCTTGGCACAATCGATATAGCAAATAAAGAGGTTTCTTTGGCTTCAAGTTGCTTGTCCTACAACTACCGAGTCGATAATGAGTTGCTCTTTGTAACCCCTTGACCCGACTCGGCAGCCCTTCTGCTCCTCGGACAGAATGTTGTTGGTCTCGAGGTGCGCAATGGCCCTTCCACTAATAATGGACGTTATGAATTTGTAGAGGGTTGATAATCAAGTAATCGGTCTTGTGTCTGTGGGGTCCTGCACCGTATGCTTTTTTGGGACAAGGTTGGTAATTTGCGCAGTGAGGAAGGGTGGAAATTCGTCCGGCCGAGTTATCACCTGGTTTATTCTGTGTGCCAACACATCCGATCCAGACCTAGGCCCCTCCAGTTCTTCGAGCTGTTTATGGCTCGTCGAACTTCCTCTTCGGTAACATCCGGAAAATTCACGCAAGGCATAGTGGCATGGCGGGTGCCTTCGGCGGTGATCCACTCAGCATGCTGGGCGGGTAACCCCTAGAGTCCACCCCAGTATTCTTTCGCTTCAGTTGCCAAAAACTGCACTGTCTGGACGCTCTATTGGGATTCGTTGAGAGATTTGAAAAAGCTCCGCTGGTTTCTCGTGTATGTTGCATTCTGGACACGTCTGAAATGACTTTCGCCATACCGTCGTAACCGACTGCATATGACAGAAAGTTTCTGCTTTAGTGTGTCCAGAATTTCAACTACGGGTGTCTCACTGGGGATGGGATAGTTTGTGTAAACCCTCTGCACTTTGTTTCTCACCCGATTCGCTGCGCAGTCACGTGCCCAAATTGCGGGAAATGGTCGACGAATCTCTGGTGCAACACGGAACGGTAAAATATTGTATCAACTCCGCCGTTATTTCGTAGTAGGATCGGATGATGAAGAGGTTCATTTCTTCAGCCCATTTCATCCGCTGCCTACACAAATCTGCTGAAGGGCTCGCCACAGATTGTGGCGAAACAGCAGCAGCAGGCGGAGCTATGCTCCTGGTCGTCGTGGTGCCTAGACTTTGAACCGCCCCACGACTAGCGGTTTCGACCCCGTGCTGTCCATTACGAGAGCCCGATCCAGTCACCAAATCAGACTACTCCGGTTATCCGTACCAGACCTCAAATTTCTCCTTCTTCTCATTAGATGGATTTGCATTTTATACCAAACTGCCGGGTGCGGGGATAGCTTCCTCAGCGAGTAATCTGCAAGACTGCAAAGTTCCTGTAATTTCCTCACTTATCCCCTGAGACGCTGCGACTGAAGCCTTCTTCTTTCGCAACCGGGCTTGGGACCGGCTACGCCGGAGTTATTATTATTTATTTATTTATTATTATTTAAATTGCCAGTACTTTTTGAGAGGAGCGGAATTCCCCTTAAACGAAACATAAGGTGATGCCATTCGTTGACATGAAGCGGTTCATAGAGCACATATTCTCACAAAATTTCATAACAATCCATTCCATTTCGAAGTAAATCTCGTTTGGCGAATGAATGGACAGACATAGAGTCGTTTTTAATAAGGTTTTGCGTCACAGAAGATCTTCAAAAAGAACCCCCGGTGATACTTCTTTTTCCTCGAACGGGGCTCGTGGTTTTAAGTTTATTGGGCAGTTTTGCTGCCCTACAGCGCCGCCAAAGTTTGTTTGCATTTTCGAGACTGTAATGTCGTGGAATTGGAAGGATGTTGCGGTGCCTTCTGACACCCTAGCCGCCGTAATAGACACATGCGCGGTAGTCTCAGTCCTCCCCGTCTGCCAATTCAACAAGAGTTTCCTAGCATTTATTTTTATTTTGCTCAGGGTAGTAATAAGCAAATTGTCTGTAACCTCCTTTTTTCAGGGTTTGGGGCAAGCATGCCATATAAATAACATAAGGTCGGATAATGGTAAGTTTGAATGAAATGTAAGTATTATTAGCAAAGTTCTGGTAGGTTGCCTTTATTGTGTATTATTTTAAAGTACACTTCTCTGATAGGAGAGTTTTCGCTTGCCTGCAAGTTTAAATGCTATAAAGTGTGATAAACACCAAACAATAAACGTAAATGGTTTCGACCGAACCCTGAATTGTGATCTCACGCTTAAGTTGGCAATGGAAAAGCTCTTTTCTTTGAAAAGTGAGTTTGGCTCCAGTGATGATCAATATCAATGAGCACTGAGTCGCAGTTAATCTTATGTTTCTTTACAATTTGCACTAAGACGGGTTTCGATAGGTACTAATCGAGACCTTTTATTCGATACCCAACATGACTATATTCGGTGAAGAAAAATTCTACTCCCCTCTTTTGAATGTATAAGGACCCCCTTAATTTCGTGTCAATCGTTGCAGCCGTTTCTGACAGACATTGAACCGATTTGAATAAGGTTTTTTTTTAAAACAATTGTTCATGTAGTGTCTGAGCAATTTGAGATTAGATGATTTCTCTCTTTATCTTTAGTATAATAGCTATAATTCGGAGCGTGGTTTCTCGGGTGAATGGACATCCACTCTGCCAAACCACTGGCATGTACCTTAAAATATTAACCCCAGTTGATTTGTAAGTAACTACACATTTCGAATTATCACTATTTCTCAACAATTCTGCTTCTATTTTCATTGAAAACAGTACAACCTTTCAATAGACATTATAGTCGTTATTATTATGGCCCGAACATTCACTGTACACAACAATTCAATTCCCATAACAAGCAACATGTGTGCAACTCCGACCCGGATTGCAACTTTCTACAGTATCAGTAAAATGTTCAACAATCATTGTCTGAGATTCCTTCGGAAATTACAGTTGATAATTAAATTTAGTCCTGCCTTGATTTATTAACGTGTACATGGATGCAGGCGGAAGGAATTCAATTCCCTCTGAATAGTAAACGGGAGACATATCTGCATCTTTGAAACTCGATTTTGTAGGACAGCAACGACATCGACTTTCGATGGAAATTGCAGGATGCAAGTGAAGAGATACTGTCTTGCTGGTGGAGAGGATAGAAGACAAAGACAAATGTTGCTGAATACTGTGGTTGCCTCGTGGGAATGTTCAGAAGTGTAAGCACTTTTAGATCATCCTTCCATAGTGTTTGGGTCTATAATGTTTGTAAGGTTGGCAATAGGATCACTCACTTGTTTTGTATGTCCTGAGGTCCCGCAATGGAGATTCAATCTAAATTGTGTCGGACAGTAAACAATATTGTACTTAGTCTACCCTTCTGGATGGGTTGTTTGATGAAGCTGGTCAAGATACATGGTATCGACCTCCCTTATCTTAAATTGCAGTTTGTTAGCTAAATTCTGCACTGACTATGGCGAATTTCAGGAACAAACCGCTAGGATCGATTTGCGGAAATCTGGAAACATTTTGTATCAGTGGTCCGTCATATCATTTTTAATTGAGCGTGGTTGCAGTAGATTGTCGACTTCAGAATTTCACTTTTTACAAAACCAGGGCAAAAATCACGATACATGCTAATGTCATTGTACTTATGTTATGCACCGTTTTCTTACCAGCAGAGGATAATTTTCCGATATCCGTAGAGCTGCATGAATCCCCAGTACCTTCTTGTCACCCGGATATATTCACGTCCATGTTTCCGCTGGAGAACTTGCATGTTAGACGAACTGAATGAATTATATCACCTTCGAGCAGAGTTTACCTTTATGACTAAACACAGTAAACCCCCAGAGAATGACCATTATGCGCAAGGAGTTTGTTGATATTTGGCTGAAACCCAATTATCCCCTGCTTGCTCTAGACCAATAGACACTGCAAACATGGAGACCCGCTTCAGGGCTAAATGTTCCTTGGTTGTTAGTTTGCGAATTCATGTTAATGAAATAATTGTTGAGATTTGAGGGAGAACAGCTTTGTTATGCAGATGATTTTTGTTTGTGGGATGCAAAATATTCTTGAAAGCCTCAGGTGGAGTCACGGCTTTTCTTTACTCTAAAATTGTTTACTAATGAGAAATTCTACTCGGATTGGAGTTCACATATTCAAGGGATTAAGTTTGGTTGGTTGCTCTATATGTTTTATGGAGAAATTAATCGAGTTTAAACAATAATTTCATTGACATTTTTCATTTTTTTTTTATCAAGAAATCTCATAATTATCGGATTTAGTTTAATATGTTTGCATCCAAAGGATAGCCGTGTAGCTTCACTCACCATCATCAACGGCGCAACAACCGGCATCCGGTCTAGGCCTGCCTTAATAAGGAGCTCCAAACATCCCGGTTTTGCGACGAGGTCCACCAATTCGACATTCCTAAAAGCTGTCTGGTGTGCTGACTTACGCCATCGCTCCATCTCCGGCAGGGTCTGCCTCGTTTTCTTTTCCTACCATAGATATTGCCCTTATAGACTTTCCGGGCTGGATCATCCTCATCTATACGGATTAAGTGATCCGCCCACCGTAACCTATTGAGCCGGATTTTATCCACAACCGGACGCTCATGATATCGCTCATAGATTTCGTCGTTATGTAGGCCACGGAATCGTCCATCCTTATGTAGGGGGTCAAAAATTCTTCGGAGGAAGAGCGCGGCCAAGAATTCGCAATTTTTCTTGCTAAGAACCCAAGTCTCCAAGGAATATATGAGGACTGGCAAGATCATTGTCTTGTACTGTAAGAGCTTTGACCCTATGGTGAGACGTTTCGAGCGGAACAGGTTTTGTAAGTTGAAATAGGCTCTGTGGGCTGACAACAACCGTGCGGGGATTTCATCATCGTAGCTGCTATCGGTTGTGATTTTCGACTCTAGATAGGAGAAATTATCAACGGTCTCAAAGTTGTATTCTCCTATCTTTATTCTTCCCGTTTGACCAGTGTGGCTTGATGTTGTTGGTTAGTTGGTTTTCGGTGCTGATGTTGCCACCATATACTTCGTCTTGCCTTCATTGATGTGCAGCCCAAGATCTCGCGCCACCTACTCGATCTGGATGAAGGCAGTTTGTATGTCTGGCTCTTCCCATGATGTCGATATCGTCAGCATAGGCCACTTGTTGGGTGGACTTAAAGAGGATCGTACCTCTTGCATTTACCTCAACATCACGGATCATTTTCTCGAGGGCCAGATTAAAGAGGACGCATAACAGGGCATCCCCTTGTCGTAGACCGTTGTTGATGTCGAAAGGTCTTGAGAGTGATCCTGCTGCTTTTATCTGGCCTCGCACGTTAGTCAGAGTCAGCCTTGTTAGTCTTATCAATTTCGTCGGGATACCGAATTTTCTCATGGCTGTGTACAGTTTTTCCCGGGCTATGCAATCATAGGCGGCTTTAAATTCGATGAATACATGGTGCAATTGATGTCCATATTCTAACAGTTTTTCCATAGCTTGCCGCAGAGAGAAAATCTGATCTGTTGCTGATTTGCCTGGAGTGAAGCCTCTTTGGTATGGGTCAATGATGTTCTGGGCGTATGGGGCTATCCGGCCTAGCAAGATTGCACTGTGTTATATCTCCCTTTTTATGTATGAGACAGATAATGCTTCTTTGCCAGTCGTCAGACATAGATTCGCTGTTCTACACTCTGAGCACAAGTTGATAAACCACTTGGTGTAATTGGTCGCCACAAATACACTTGGCCCCAGCCGCAGAAACAGTCGGAACGGCTGGTTTGACGATGAATGTAAGCTAGCAGCGGAACGGAAGAATGCTACATACTGGGTAATGTTACATTCTCAAAGGACGCGGGCACGCACGGAGACTTATCAAGAAGCATTATCTGTCTCATACATAAAAAGGGAGAGGGGAGAACACATATTAATCTTCGAATTATTTGCCCTCGAAGTTCCTCGAAAAAGTTTCTTGCTGCTAATGAGCCCAATGGCCATCACATCGAAGATTATGAACATTTCGTATGGCTTGGAATACTTGGATGTGTTGTTTTCGCCAACGGTGGCATCGAACTTAATAATGGCTTGACTACTGATGTATTTGGCACGACGTGGGGTACTCTAGCCTGAAAGAACTACAAATGAAGAAGCACCCCTTTGGTGTGTGGATAAAAGGACGGAAGTGGCAGTGAATAGGTATGAATAGGTACAGGTGTTGAAAAATAGGGAACAACTCGATGGAAGTTTATGCCCTGCAATGCAATCTACTATTCTAGGATGACCGACGAGCTGGCAGTTCTAGAGTTACATCGCGTAGAATGGTGGAAGAATACTTCCGGAAAAGTGCTTGGGGAACTGAGGAACATTAATCAACAGGGAAGGGCGTAGATGTAGTAGTAACGGAGTAGGGACGGAATGAGTGCTCAGCAAGCGGCCAAGATGAAAAAGGCCTCTTGGCCAAAGAAAGCTGAGCCGGCGAAAGTCCAGGGTTGTTCTCCAACTATGGTTACAGCTTCGACAAGAGGGGAAGTGTCTACAGCTCGTAAACCCCCCCCCCCCAAAGGTGGGCAAAGGTGGGCGGCAAAAAGCGGTAGAAGGAGGAAAGGAAAATTTGTCCGGAAGTTATTATTATTCTAAGAAAGGAGATAAGTCTTACGTCGATATCCTTCGGAAAGTCACAGCCTATCCAGAATTGACAGACCTGGGCGGCAGAGTGAGTCATATCAGAAGGGGATCTGATGCTGGAGCTAAACAAATCCAAAGAGAAGACAGTGGATAGCTTTCGCGGTCAGGTGGAGAAGGTGGTAGGTGAATAAGCTGAAGCTCGGAGAAAACTCGAAAGCACAGTGGAAAGACCTAGATGAGGTCACAAATCAAGAGGATATTTGTAGGCGCTAAGGGAACAATTTAACTTTAGCGGAATAGAAGAAAGTGCGGCATTTTGCAGGTGGTGGCAGGTGACCGGCATATAGGAGGGAGCTAAATCGTAATGTTAAATGAGGTTGATACAAATTCACCCTAAATATTGATTAAACTGGGAACGTCAAGTAATGAACACCAGGGGGCAAAGAGTAGCTTTCTCCAAACTAAAGAAAATATCTCCAACTACATTTTTTGTAGTTAGCTACTTCTTTTCTATTAAAGCTCTGAAGATGGCTGCTAATATTAGGCCCACATGATTCATAAATAGAATACATTTGAATCGTGCATGGTCAAAGGAGTGTTTCCCGCCCAGTGGAAAAGGCAGGGGGTTGGTTGGTTCTGCTATCGAACCCCCAAAAACCACCTAGTGCACCCTCTTCATAGCGCCCTATCTGTCTTTTAAATACTATGCGGACGATGTTGGAGGAGATGATATACAATAGGCTGCTTCCGTTCGTCCAGCTAGCGGGTGGTCTATCGGGGTGGTAGTATGGGTTTTGCAGAGCGCCGTGCACGGTCGATGACATTGCAACGGCCGCAGACTTGGCCCGGGGGCATTGGCTCCTGGTAAATGCTGCGCGGTAGTGACACTTATGTCACGAATAACTCCAACTTAGTCAACTGGGGTTGGATAAGGGCACCCTAGCTAAACAGCTAAACAGGGTGTCCCTGGTTACTTAGTTCAGATAATCGAGACTTACCTCTTGGAGAGACCTCCGTGGTACGACACAGACGATAAGCCGAAGGAATATGTTGTGACAGCTGGTGTTCCCTAATGCTTCGTACTGGAGCCCCTGCTGCGGAACATAATGTATGCTGGTGTAAACCAGAGGCCTCCTCGCAAAGTAATACTTTACGGTAGTCCCACGGGTATATGGGCGAAGAAGTCGGGTGGTTTTAGTGGTTGAGAATTCCACACACTGCTGCAACATAGCGCAGCAGTGTCTTTTTAAGATTTCTACGTCCACCTATAAAAAAAGATGTGGAAAAGGGTTTGGTGGAAGCCATATATATCAGTCGAAACGAATGAACATTTTGTGGACCTTTCATTAAATATTGTCAGTCTATAAGTTATCTTTAAAGATATCGCAAATTACAAGCAGGAGTGATATACTTAAATTTTTAGCTTCATGTATTCAGTCCCAATTCTAGTCAATCCTTTGGCAAGCTGAACTTCACTTTTACCAAAGTTTGCCTCATCTGCGGTCTGAACTGTTGACGATGTTTTGTAATCGTAACGTCGACATCTCAGTGTTGGGTTTCATCGAAGATTTCACTGCGTCATATTTATCAGCATTAATTTTTTGGAAGAAGTTATTGAACATCCATGAATTGACCGGATCATATGCAACTGATTTTAATATTTCAAACAAATTAAATAAAGTATTTGCGGGAAAGTGCACTGAAATGAACCAATCTCTACAGAAATTATCCACCGCATTCATCTTTAGAATTCACCTCACAACGAGTGCAATGCATGTCTTTTGTTCTTATCCAAAGATAGATATCCCTTCCAATTAGGAATGCACCAAACTGAATTAAAGCCAAACCATGTCCACAACAAGAGCCAGCCAGATAACCCTATCAGCCCAAGAGTATATGTGAACCTTTGCGACTCTCTCAGTGCCTCTGATTCCGAGCCACACTGAATAAATTAATAATTGATGGAAGACAAAGAGCTAGTGAACCGGCAAATTGATATCAAGTTCGAAGACGATAATTGCGAGCAATTGCTGAACAAAGTTCTGCTGCTGATAGGCCTGGCCGATCTACCGGACAGAGTCAATTGAAAATTTTGAGAAAACCAGGGTAAGGTTAAGAGTCTTCCAATTCCAGTAATTGGCTATTGGCGTGTCTGCTTTTATCTCCTCGGTATGGATGCCTCCACATATCATTATTGTCTTTATGGTTTCTCTCGGTTACAAGGTCGTCGTCAGCTCGTCTGGATATGCTAATAGACAGTAATTAATTGATGTCATTAGCTTGGTGTAATTTGAGGAATTTGCAGAAGATAATCGTAGGAAATGATTAATTAATAGTGAGGCTTAGTTGGGCATCAGCGCTAAGACACAATTGGCAATTGAGGCATTTGTAAGCTTGAAGTGAAACTGATTTCACTAAGCGTTACGATGTCTTTACTCGGACGTTGGAGATGGGAGGATGTCTGTACAGTTGAAAGATGAATCCTTCCCAAAGCCGATTGACTTTAGAAAAAAAATAATATATGTCCTTAAATATATGTACCTATATCAATTCATATGAATTCCTCCGACTTAGCTGGTATATGTAGATATCAATTCACGTAAAGGACAGTTATTTGGAAAGGAGCGAGTTCCTTTTGCTCCAATTTCTCGAAGATAAATCTGCCAACAAGAAAACGGAATCACTTTTTCTTCTGGGAGGTTGCAAAGTAGAAACACCAAGAAAGCACAGACAATTTATTCACAAAGGGGTACAATTGAGTGAAACTAAATGCGCATCCTGGCATGCACCCAAACATTTAAGTAGGTAAGGTCTAATTAAATTATATTTGCTCGGGAGCGTCCGACACGGACGAGTTCATTTTTTACTCTCCCGTCTGTGGGAGAGTCTTAATTCCTGATGTCTTCCGACAAGATCAAAGCCTGTTTTTAACATTAATGCTTGAATAAACTCAGAAAATTGTTCTCAAGTAAAGCAAGCAGGAAAGTCCGAATGGATGCCCTTATAGAGCATGCTGGGGTGAGAATGGATGAAATATAAAAGCAGATTCATGTCAAATTGTGAACATTACCATTTAGGAAATGTGAGTTTAAATTCAGTTTTGGTCAAAGTTAACCTCGGCATTCACCCTCCGAGGGATGAATTTCAAATTCAAAGCACAACCGGTAACTTCCAAATCAACACTTTCTGCAATTGTATTTCCCAGTTCTCCCCTAACAGAGTTACCAAACGACGGGAATCTCACGTAGAATAAAGTGTTGGAAATCAAGGTATGCACTCAGTAATAATGAGAATTCAAGACGGAAGCCTGCAACGAGCAAAGGATTCTCCTGACTGGAACAATGCATACTTGGGTCAATTTAAATCTTCTTTCGGTAGGGTAATTACATTTAATATTCTCTCTGGTGGCGAAGGCATAAACTTGTATTTCAGCCCTGACTTGCTATGCTGGGCATGGCTTCGGAAACGAATCCTTTTGTAGACAAGATTCATTCTGTTCCAGCGCTTGTAGTTAGATAGTTTGGACTTGTGATAAATTAAAGGCAGAGAATTTTGAAATTTGGCTGCATTTTGCAGTCAGAGTGAAATGCTGCAAAGCACGAACCACTTAGAGAAATCTTTGAGTGATGAAGAACACGTTCATTTAAGGAAATGTAGTCATAAATTATTCCTTTTAGTGGAAATTGAGTTTAAGGGTTGTTTAAGACTTTTACGGTGACTTTCAGCTTTTGCTCCATTGGTTTCTTATTCATGCAGCAACTAACGTTTATATTGAAAGATGAGTTTTATATAAACATTCTTAAATTTTCAAATGATTGTAATGTAGATGGACGCATTTCTGTATATATGTACGGTCCAACAGGTACTAGTCAATTATTTGAATATATGAGTACATACATATATACGGGACTGCTTGTCCTGTTTGAGCTAAGATGGTTCCTAGTTACAAAAGATTCAACCGATTCAGCTCAAATAACGTATGCACCCGCTCTGTGCACCTAAAAATGATGCACTCACGATATACATTGCGTTGTTGGATACCTTACTTATGAACAGATTATCTGATAAAATGATATTGCAAAATTTATCCTCTGCCACTTGATTATTGATGATGATGAGGATGATACCGGGCTATCTTGTAATGAGGAAGCGAGACACGCGGAACATTTTCTATGTGAGTAACCCGGCTATGGACGTATTAGACATCCGACTTTTGGTGCTGGTGTGCACCAAATTCTGAAATTCTGCATATGCACATGCATATTCGAATCCGAGATATTCCATTAGACGTGGGAAGCTAACTTCAGTATTTCTTTGAAAATGTTCTGCGCGATAATGCTGATTTCTATAGAGCTTTCCTCGTTCCTCCCCTCTGAGCAAAATTGTGAACAGTGGAGCATGACATGCCCCGCGTCCATCACGAGAATCTCATTCAGGACAAAATGGAGAATTATCTAATCTGAATTGATGCAAATACTTCCTTTAACAACCATGCCCTGACAGGAACTGGGTCAGCTAGTAGTTCAGCCCGCTATGTTGTCGCTGAATCCACTCTTCAATACGGGGAATCAAAGTGTGGGTCCGGCGACCCCTCCGAGAGTCACCCCACTGTTGCCGCCACTTTTCAAGCGATAACCATCTTGGCACATTTCAATCTTCTGTATCCTTTTCAGGTGGATTAATTTTCCTTTTCTCGTGCAGATAGCGGGCCTCACTTGCCAGAATGTTCATCGGGATCATTCCCGCAATAATTCACCCTGCTTCATCTGAGATTGTTCTGAAGATGCTGCCCTTAGTGCCATGTTTACTCTCTTCCGACTGTGCTCATACCCTAGTGCTTCTTCTCTATTGCCGTGTATAATAGTGAAGAGCGAATAACACCACAAGCAATCTGCGACTATATCGTAGGCTTGCAATGTAAGGTATCATCAGCGTTAATGATACGTTGGTATTTGATGCTTTCTCACACGCTTAGTCCAGGTGTTCCTTCCAATTGGTTTTTGTGCCAATCATCTTTGGTATTTGATAGCCGGCTTTAAAGTAATCATGTGGTCACCAAGATTAACGCTAATCGTGTTCCTCTTCCAACGATGTGCAACCAAGACCTCTTCCGTCTTCTGTTTCACAAGCTCAAGGTGAACCATCTCTAGTTAAATTTAAGGCATTCAAAGCAGCGCTTGAGGGACACATGCTCTCTGAGTCGCCAAACGTCCCAACCTATTTCTACTTTACTAGTTGTCAGCAGTATGAACGCTACTTTAGCGGATGAGCTTATAGTTACCGTTTGCGTGCCTGCATATACCTTCCTCAGTCTTCTCATTGCGATATTTTGCAAGCCGTGTGGTCCGAACTGTTCTAGCGCTACGTGGATAATCTTCTTCATCGTGAGTTAATCAATGTGTTCACATTGTATCATATTCCTCTACTTTCCGACTCGTACTTGTGCCGTTTCCCCTAAGGACTTCTCCACCTTGCTGAGGAAATTTTCAGCTTTTCTGCTCGGAAATTTTCCCAGTTCCAGCATTAAATCTCCTTTTTAGGAACATTTGATCTAGCTAATGTCTTCTCCAAGGTCTATCAGCTCGAATTTGACCTTCCTGAGGATATCGGCGTATGTCATATCACTTCTTTTAGAGATGATAGTAAATTTGGGCCGTAGTCTCCTTTTACGTGTAGAACTTTTCGTTCCATCAACCTTGGTCCATGCTTCCTCGGTTCCTTTTTAGGGCTTTACCTCCCTTGCATCCATTTTTAGCCTTCCCCGGTGAGAAACCTTTTCACTTTTTACGTAGTGCGAGGGTCCAAAAGAATCGTTCGCTCTATCTATTCTCCTCTTTTCAAGTTTACCGCCCTTTGGGGGGGGGGTCAATTGGATTATCTTGGTAGCGCTTGCTTTCTGCGAGGCTTTTCTTTTCGTTCTTGGCACTCTTGTACAGTACATGAATGGCTCTAACTATGTTAATGATGGAATGATGCACATTGTGTTTGCTCTTTTGGAATTTGGCCAACTCTATTACTTCCCCTTCGAGTAGGGTGAACGATGCTACGTTCATCTTCTAACACTGTACCTCTGTATGCTTTTCCCACCGTGCACTTCCATATTTATTAGTCTTCCGGAAGCTTCCCTGATTTTCCTCTTTCACCGACATTGACTTTGGAAGAGATCGTAGGATAGTCGAGCTTTTCCTAAATGGATCAAGTCCTAGTGCCTGCGACATTTCCGGACCAGGGGTAGTCATCACACTGTGAGTTGACGAATGACCAGTGTGAATCATTTTTCCGTGTTTTTGGAATAGTTGTTCTCGGGAGTGATGTACCCCTTTTAATTGCCTTTTTCTCTAGCTTACTTGTAATATTAGATGCAACGGTGGCCAAGTAATCCACGACCGAGGCACTGTAATCGAGGGATGTCGCTTGCCCACTCACAAAAGCCGCTGGTATTGGGGTTCCGAGCCTTCGTACCGTACATTTTTCTCTCCTTTCTTCTTCCATATTGGTTTCTTGTTCTGGGTGTCCTTCTCATAGCCATTTTGGTCCACACCCTCAAAAACGCACAAGCAGCCGAGCATTCCCTTATCCGCACGAAGGAACGAGCCGGATGGGAGATCCGGCAACTCCGCATAAGTGGCCTCTAAGGACTGAATGCTTAGAAGCTTTGTCTCATCCCATATTATTACACACACATGTGCATTCTTTAGACTGTTTTTGAAGAGACAATTATCAGAATAAAATCGCAGTATAGTAGAAGTATCATAAATGCCGCAGATTAAATTGGACTTAAAGCTTCCGACAAAACAAACCGATATTTCCTCCGCAAGTTAAGTAAACGCTAGAAGTCAAAAGATCGCCATGTAATCCAAGGACGTTTGCAAAGTTATTAGAAACATTTTATCCGGAACACTCTAAAAGACAATTCGAATCACTGCAATCACGATAGTCACTCAAGAAGGAGGAAGAAGGTATGCGAAACGTAATCCGCAATCATTAGTGTACCAGCGGAAGAAGCTCCAAATCTTTGAGCGGTTTATAAGGCAAGAATTGGTTTCCTTGCTTTTCAACTCGGAACGCAATTGCTCCTAAGGTTCTGCTTTAGATACTTTGGAATTGTTCAATTGCGGCAGCCTACACCAGAGTTGACGAGAGAAAAGGCACATGAGGAGGTGAGTGGAAAGCGATTTTTGATTGTATACTTTCATTTTATGCTGGCTGCCTGTACGCGGCAAGCAGAAATAGATACCCATTATTCAGGGAAGTCTTGAACATTATAAGGAAATAAAGCTGTTTTGAATCATCATCATCAGTCAATTGATGGTCTACTTATGGGAAGAATGTCGAAGGGAGCATAATCTGCGAACCACCTTCCGCTGTCGTAAAAAGTAATAAAAAGGACCTGAAAGTCTTTATTGGATTAAGCATGACAACCAAACCAAAATGATAATGATGGGAGATCATCTTGCTTGTTGGCATAATATTTGAGCACAGAGCCTGCCATAAGGGCAATTGCGTTTCAATTTACCGACACTATACGAGATGAGCAGTATATTTAACAATTGTTTTCTGGATGTCCGTAACAAGAGAGGAGCTCACATAGGTCTTGAAAGAGATTACCATTTGATGTGTCACTTGCCTTTGTTTGCGTGTTGCGTCTGCCAGTTCTGCGGGGTTGGAATGCTGTGACGTCTCAAGTTCAAAAACGATCTCTTATATGATACTTGGCATCATATATCGCTTATATGATCGGACGGTAGATGGAAGTGAGAATATGGGTGATCATTGGGCTGTTGTGAAAAATTTTCTGCTACTCAGGTCGTCTACCACGTCTCGAAGGGACACTATAAGATCTGGTCGACTGTGGAGCCATGTAAGCGGATCGAAGAACGGAAGGTATTGGCGGTTCAATTGATCTGCGAAATCGCGGGAAGTTCAGCAGAGTGCGCGCCGTGACTGTGGGAATTTAATATTTCGCTAGATGCAATGATTTCAGAAGAATGTAGCGCATCACGAAGGAACTTTCATTTGGTCGCAAGAAGACCATTAGCGGTCGGCCTCTCACCAACACTGACGAGCAGCTAATGAGATGGAGGGACAGTTGAAGGCAAATCATCTAGACCATCAACGCATTCAAGTGGAGTAAATCCGCTGGCAATGGTCTCATGGCAGAGCTGTTTATGGCTGCATCTGCAGTATCTGCAGATCCGCTACTTTCACTTGTACGGGAATCCCCGGAATCCGAGACCTTTCCCAAGGAGTGGAAAAAGGAAATGGCCATTAAGATTTAATAGAAGGTCATCCGTTTTGTGCGCGACGATCGGAGGTGTATCTCTGTGATCCCTGCCGTCGCAAAGATAATACCTATTATAAAATAATCCAGACATGGAGGAAGCTGATTTCCGCTCCGGATCCTCCAGCACTGATCAAATCGACGTCGTACGGATAATTTTGGAATAGTTCACGGAGTTTAGACCTGCGCTTTGCTTGCTCTTCATCGAATTCGAGAAGACTTTCAGCACCCTCGTCAGAGAGCGGGCATTCCGGAGAAACTAAAAGCTATTATCAGAGTGGCATATGATGCGACAAAGTGCGCGCTGAACCGAAATAAAATCCTAGAGGAATTTGAAGTCCGCCAGGGTTACATCTTGTCACCGATATTGTTTCTTCTTGTCATCGATGACGTTTTTCATGGTACCTTGTCCGTGGGACTTAGAGGAGTTCAATGGATAATGACATCTTTATCGAAACATCTTGCTGATACTGTTTGATTTGTCAGCGGACCATTGATCTTGGTGAAATCATTTTTAATTTGAGAGGAAAAGAAGGACGCCTTCGACTGAACCAGGGATTCTCGGGAATTCCGGGAACAAGTTGAAGCGCATTTTAGCGGACCGTGTATAATCCTTCATCTCGCACAACCAGATCGAGGGCGACCAACCCAAAGTTATATTGAGAGCAACATCCGGCATTACAGAAATGAAGTGTTTTAACCCCAAGTGTGTGCGACCATGCGAAAATCTATTGCGACAAGCTTAATATTCGGAGATTTTTTTTGTTGTTTTTTAGCACTGTTTACGTCGAACGGTACTGCTACATCAACTGAGAAGCTGATGTAGATAGGGCCTGTTGTGATCAACACTATGGTCTGCGGTAATAGTGTAATCCTACATTATTTTGACCCAATTATCTTCCGAGATCCTCTATGGATTATACTTATAATAAGAATGGTAATTTATCACTAAGGACCTTTGAGACGGAATTATGATGGTGTACTCGCTGTTACCCAACATCTATGCATGCATGCATGTTGTGTCCTCGATGTTTTCCTTTTCACAGTTACATAGGGTTGTACCATATATAATTTGTTGTTGGGGGCGAAGCATTCTCAGTTGACGTGAGAAATGCTTCATTTTCGCAAAGTAGTACATCGCTAGGCAACCATTTGTCGGAGGCTTCAATGTGAATGCCTGCCAACAACAAACTTCTTGTATGACTTCCATGAATAGGTCTTCCATTTCACATGTTGATCTTCTGCTATACTGGAGTTTCATTTCACATTCTTTCCTTTTCAAACTCAAAGAAGATAATTTATTGTTTATCAAGACATTGTTTATTGTAGAAGAATTAATGGAGGTAATGGCCTTAATTGTAGTGTAGGGTTTTAAATCTAGCACCCCTTTCCTTCCTGATGACGTGGGACAGTGGTCCTCATTTTTTTGGTAGCTCTGTTGTGTATGTTGTTGTTTGCAAGAACTACCATTACCCGTCTGTTGAAAGACTCAAAATCAGTGTTACTCCACCATATTCACCATATTATATCAAGAGTATATAGAAGTACGAGAATTGCAAATCTGTTGATTGTCATGATTTAATTCCCCACGAACAGCTCAGTTTTCAGCACAAGATCCAGACGCTGTTCAAATTCCCCCAGCAAATTTGATTTAATTAATGCCACAGCAGGTGTTGTTGGTTGCAATATACTGGGGTATTTGTAGACGTCGTCCAAATCTATACCTTCAATGAAGGTGTCATTTTGACTGTATCCTTCATTGCCGGAACGCCGCTACCTCTCAGCCTTCATGAAAGTCAAAACATATAGGAGGGCCAATATAGACTCGGATCACTATCTCGTGAGCATGGTGCTCCAAGCTCGAATAACAACACCACCCAGAATCTCCTCTGACAATCAGGTGGGAGCTAACACTGAAGCCATCCACAACACAGCCCTCCGCTACACTTATAAGAGGGAAATGGACGCCGCAATAACTGCAGTCAACAGAGATCTTGGAGATGAAGCATCAACAGATGATCTTCACAATCACCTGAAGAACGTTATCATAAATACGACCGCAAACATACTTGGCCCCAGTCGCAAAAAAGAGTCGGAACAGCTGGTTTGATAATGAATGTAAACTAGCGGTGGAACGGAAGAATGCTACATACCGAGTAATGCTGCATTTTTAAAGGACACGGGCTCGCACAGAGATTTATTACGAACTCCGGCGAGCGGGAAGCGACTTCACAGATGGAAAAAGGAAGCCTGGGAGAAACAACAAGTCTGTGAACTCGAAAAGTACAGGGAGCAACCGCACCAGGCATGGAAGTTTTAATAACAAGTCAGCAGGATGAAGCCTTACACACCTTGCCGAGACAAAGAGGGAAATCTGATTTCCGACAAAATGGGGATATTGGAGTGATGGGTTGAGTACTTTGATGAATTACTGAATAACCAGAACATCGGCGAGTTGGAGGACCCGCCAACTGAAGACGATGGACAAATACTGCCACCACCAAGTATAGAAGAAACCGTCCGAGCAACTCATCGGCATACAAATCATAAGTCGCCAGGAGCCGATGGAATTACAGCCGAATTGGTTAAATATAGAGGCGACCAATTACACCATGTGGTTCATCACTTGTGCTCGAGGCAAAGAGGTATCATCTGTCTCATACATAAAAAGGGAGATATCACACAGTGCACGTTGCTGGGTACCATATATAGGATATTCTCCACTATCTAGAACAGCATTGGCCCATACCAAAGAGGCTTCACTCCAGGCAAATTAGCAACAGATCAGATTTTCTCTCTGCGGCAAGCGATGGAAAAACTTTTGGAATATGGACAGCAGTTGCACAATCTTTTCATCGACTTTAAAGCCCCCTATGATTGCATAGCTATGGTAAAACTGTACACGGCATGAGAGAATCCGGTGTCCCGGCGAAATTGGTAAGACTGGCTGATTCTGACCAATGTGCGAGGCCAGATAAAAGGAGCAGGACCACTTTCGAGATCATTCGACATCAACAACGGTCTGCGACAAGGGGATTCCCTATTATGCGTCCTCTTTAACCTGGCCCTGAAGAAAGTGATCCGTGATGCTGATGTAAATGCCAGAGGTACGACCCTCTTGGCGGTTGTTGGCAGCCAACAGAGCCTATTTCAGCTTACAAAAACTATTTCGCTCGAAACGTCTCACCATAGGGTCAAAGCTCTTACTGTACAAGACAATGATCTTGCCAGTCATCAGGTATTCCTCCTCCAACTTGTGTTCTTAGCAAGAAAAGTTGCGAACAATTGGCTGCGTTTGGGAGAAAATCCTTCGAAGAATATTTGGGCTCCTACATGAGGATGGACGATTCCGTAGACTAGATAACGGCGAAGTCTATGAGCGAGACCATGACCGTCATGTTGTGGATAAAATCCGTCTCAATAGTTACGGTGGGCGGGTCACTTAATCCGTATGGATGACCCGAAAGTCTATAAGGCCAAATCTATGGTAGAAAAAGAAGACGAGGCAGACCCTGCCTGAGATGGAACGGTGGCGTAGGTCAGGATGCCCGACAGCTTTTAGGGATATCGAATTGTTGGACCTCGGCGTGAAACCGGGATGTCAGGGGTTCCTTATTAAGGCATGCCTAGACCGGATACCGGTTGTTGTGCTGTTGATGATGAGATAACATTGTAGTAACCATGAATGTCATATGGAATCAAACGCTGATTGATAATCGATGTAGGCTGTGGAAATAATTTATTTTTGGCTAAAAGTCTATTTTACAGCTACCGTATCAATTATAACTTATTATTTACAGGCTTGGGGGCATCCTTTTTGCTCCTCAGCTATTAAGTTGTGAACATCAAGATGTTTTGTGATGTTCGCGCCGAAAACTGGAATGAAAACCTTGTAAATGGTTGGAAGACGAGTAATTGTCTGACATTTTGAAGGGCAAGAGTCACCCTGTTCCTTGGGGAGGAGATAAGTTATCCCTTTGGTGAAGAATGATCAAACTACTTTCAGATCGGTAATTATCTGACAAAATGAGTTGCCAATACTCAGTGAGTACTCTTAAACCGTTGTGAATGTTGTGAGCTCCTGGCGCTTTGCGTTTACCTCCCTTTTCAAGGGCTGTCT
Source organism: Hermetia illucens (assembly GCF_905115235.1). Lineage (NCBI taxonomy): Eukaryota > Metazoa > Arthropoda > Insecta > Diptera > Stratiomyidae > Hermetia > Hermetia illucens. Next base: position 132,270,831 of record NC_051851.1, read on the forward strand.
TAGCATCAACTTCAGTTATATCAGGCATGGTCAATTCGGGGAGAGGCTCGCATGAATGCATAAGGTTTGGAGCCATAATGCTTCTAAATTGGAACGGCAGAGTTGGCTCTAAACACTTCCCCAAAAGTGTTCTGTCGTATCCAGATCCAAGTTACTTTCCTAACATGAGTTACTGAGATTTTTATGAACTCTACTTTTTTTTTGGAAGAACAAGGTGTTGTTTGCCCTTCGCTGAAAGCTCAACCTTTTGTTTCAGCACAACCAATGTTCCTTTTCAACTTTTCGACTCTTTTTTCGCCAAACGATCAACCAGAATTCTGCCAACTGCAGCAATGTGTATATACATATGTATATATAATATATATCCCATATATATTTTTTCGTACCAAGTTGCTTACGACCTAAGTTGCGAAGTCAGGCTAAACTCGCCTTAGAGTACATTAAATTTAGACAAGGCAGACAATTTTGACGTATTTCAACTTTTGTAATAAAAGTAGGACTCCGACTAGACTGAACTTTCCTGCATATGCTTCATGTGCTAATCTATATTACTGCCCATCTTTGTATTTCTAGCGTAAACTTAAAGGGAAAAAGGAGCTTAGGATATGATTTTAGCGCTCCGTCTAGAAAGCCTGTTGGTGTTTTGTAAATAATGGGTATTTTGCTCACATATGTGCATATATATACATACGTATGTACGCTCCTACATCCATAACTCACCAGTGTATGCTCCCTTCTAAATTGCGACAAATGATGATTGATGCTAATAAAATTCGTGTGACATGAAACTGGATAGTGGCGAGAGTCGGCTTTCAGTTTATCGAATCGTCCACAATGATTACCACTAATTTTGTGGGCTTTGCTCATCTTCTTTGCGAAGTCAAAAGTGCCTCCATCGTCTGGCCGAGCGGGTGGCCTTTCAGTGGAGGTGCTGCGAAACAGCCTTAACTGCCACAGACAAGTGCTTTCCTAGAATTACAACAAGTGACACTACGTCAATCAATGGTAAGCGCCGATTAATGAAGCAGTTAGGACTCTCTTTCTGTTCGTGTGTCGTCTACTAGTTAAGCGAGTTGTGCGGGGAATTAACTACTTAGGCTTCAAATAAATAGATTTGATCGGCGTTTAGTGAACTGCACCAACGTTTGCGTAGGACTCTGTTCCATTAATGGAACGGGCTTTGAATCTGATTCTAAGCACTCGATACACGATTGATTCTATTCGATGGCTAATTGGGTTGTTACATGGACTTAATATTGATTCAGAGCATTTAGCAGCAATAGAAGGCGGATGGGGATGGTACGTGCTTGAATTGCATATTAACCGCTCTAATGGGTTTTAGTTAACAACTGATTAATATTCATAAAGAAGTGTTAGACGATGGAAATTATTCAATTTGTCCTATCAACATACCCATAACTGGGGTAAGTTGATTGGTGTCATTTATGGTCGTACAATTAAAAATGCTGCATTCTTTCAATGTATTTGGTATTAGGAATTGTCCAACACAGAGTGTTTAAGAGAAAGTGAACTTTTATCGTTGCCGATTCAGAAAACGAATGCAAGAACAGGAAATTTAGAACAAAGAATCACGAAATTGGTACGGTGTAGGAGAAGGTAGAAAAGCCCAACCAGATATTGGCCGCGATTGCGCCAAACATTGCAACCGTTTCTGGAGAAGCTATACCAGGGGATGCCATTGTGTTCTTGGTGGCTTCTCCACCGACCGAATTTATGAACATGGGTTGACATTCGGTAGTTCTGTTTACAACAGACATTTCAGTAGCTTATATCCTTGCGATTTGATCCAAGCAATATAACGGCTTTTTACATAGCGTTGCATGCAATTACCTTTACAGGTCTCTCCGATGTACGTATTGATCAGCAGGCGGAAATTGCAATTTACAAATTAAGGAAGGGCGAAAACCCTATTGCATGGTGTACTTCGTTTCGGGATACCCCTAATTTACTGTCTTTACATTTCGGGCTATTGAGGGCAGAGGTTGAATAATATAAGAAGGATAGATTCCCATATGTATATGCAAATTTCGAATAGAGCAGTGACCTTAAGTCCCTCAGATCTTGATCATCAAGATCAAACTTTTGTTGTTGTCAATCTTGGTCGAACTCATTTTGCCTAAGCAAGACTTATTGAAACTGCAAGGTGCTTGATATAAACATTAAATGTTTAGAACTAGCTTTTATGCCAACTATTTCTTTGGATGGCCTTCACAGTGATAATGTATGCTTTTTCTTTTTCTGCAGCCTTTGTCCCGTTCACAAGCGGGTTCGGTTCGTCGTGATCGGTTTCGTCATTCGGCTCTATCGAATGCCTGATCTGGGTGCAATCTCGAGCCCTTTAAATCCCCATCCAGCGTATCAAGCCACCGTTGTTTAGGCCTGCCTTTTGGTCGTTTACCATCGACTTCGGTGTTCAGACCACCCTTGGTAAGTAAATTCTTGTTAGCACGAATTACCTGATCATACCATCGAAGACGCCTCTCTCGCAATTTTTCCACGATCGATGCAACCCCATAACGACTGCGGATATCCTCGTTTCGGATGTGATCAAAACGTGTCACGCCACTAGTTCAACGCAACATCTTCATCTCCATTACTGCCAGACGCCATTCATTGTCTTTTATAGTCGGCCAAAAATCAGAACCATAAAGGGTGATAGTATGGACGACATTGCGTTAAATTTTAGATTTGAGACATTCGGTGACACGTCGATCACAAAGAACACCAGTTGTGGAACGCCATTTCATTCAGGTTGCGTTAATGCGCGAAGCAATTTCGTAACGCAGTCCTCCATTGCTTGATAACTATTACCGTGTGCCGTGTAATTATCCCTGTTTCATGGGGATTGGTCGTCAAAAATTTAGTTTTGTTTAAATTCAATCTGAGACCTGATTTTTGGACAAGTTTCTCGAGATCATTTTTGCTATTAAACACTAGGAAAACATCATGTGCATAAAGCAGTGGACGTTGGATGTCCCGTGTGACGGTGTCCTTAACAAGAACAAAGAGGAGTGGTGAGAGGACGCTTCCTCGATGAACACCAACAGAGACACGAAGCGGTTTTGATACACTCGTCATACTTCGAACTTTATAGATCAATTAAACTCAGCGCACGAGTTTTTCTGGCACGAAGTGTTGTCGTAAAGCATACTAGATGAGTTCGTGTGGCACACGGTCAAACGCTTTCTCTAGATCCAGAAATGCAATGTAAAGACAGCGATGCTTCTCACGGTGTTTCTCCATGAGTAACTACGCAGCGTGCATTGCATCAGTAGTTCCGCAGTTTTTGACAAATCCGGTTTAATTCACGGTTATTTCAACGATTTCCGAATACGGTTGTCAAGAATGCGTTCTAAAATCTTCATGGTATGGGAAAGTAATCGGATCGGACGGCAATTTAAACATTCTGCTGGACTACCTTTCTTTTTCCATATTGGAACCGCGGTACTTTTTTGCCAGTCAGATGGTGCTCTTCCTTCTTGAATAACCCGATCCACCCATCCGTTGCGTTTCGACGGTTTGTAACCAAAGTAACGTTCTGGTCATTAAAGCAACAGAAGTGTTCGATATCCTGTGTACATTCATTACGGCTCTTAGTAAGTCGATACAGACCTCTCTCGCCTTCCCGAGTGTCCAGTTTATAATAATAATAATCGTCGGCGCAACAATCCCTGTTGGATCAGGGCCTTGAAGTGTGTTAGAGCACTTCATTCAAGACCGTAACGGTACACTAGGAGGCAATGTGGTCAGCATTGCGCTCGCCCGAGATTATTACCCTGATTTGACTCAGGTATTCATTCACAGCTGAGTCGACTAGTATCCGACGTCAAATCACGATACAAATTCCACTGCCATCAGTGAGATTTGAACCGCGACCTTCCGTACGACAGCATTGTGCTCTAACCACTCAGCTATCCGGACACCAGTTTATAGTAAAGATTTTTGTAATGGTCCGTTCGGGTGACACCGACTGCTTTCTTTGCTTCCCGGTTGGCATTCTTATAAATTTTCCAATTGGCCGATATTTTATCGCCAAGAAATTTGTGGTAGAGGCGTTTCTTTTCACGGACCTTTATTTTAACATCATCATTCCAAAGCCAATTATCTCGGTTGATGTACCGCTTACCCGGCTTGGAAACCCCGAAGGATGCAGATGCCGCTTTGTGGATCGTGTCGTTCATTTTGTTCCACGATTCTTCCACATAATGGTTGCCGGCAATGATTTCATCGAGGAGTCGCCAGGAGGCTCTTTCTCGGTATCAGGGCGACCTGTCTGTGGTGTGTACGCAGTGAAGAAGTGAATAGTGTGATCAGCCGATATAATGGTGAACTTCATCAGCCGATCATCAAATCGTTCGACTTCTTTAAAATAGAGAAGTTTGTAGCCATTTTTAACCGCGTTCGCGTTCAATGTCACAGCTTTTGTATCATACCAGATACCAGGTTTCTTGCAGAGCGCAGATATCAATGCACCTTTTCCGAAAGGGTCTTGCGAGTTCCTCGGTCTTTCCAGTTAGGATACCAACATCTAGCGTGCAGACACGTATTTGTTTTGTTCGGACTAATTTGCTTACGTCCTGACGACGTCCATGCGTCAAGAATCCTTGCCCATTTCTCGACAGGACCGGGGCCCGTCCGGCCGCGTCGACTGAGGTGAACGCCCTAGCATTTCTCCGCGGGTTATGACGTAACGACATTGTATGCATTTTCTTGGTCGGCCTGTCGCGGGACCTGTCACTAAGAGAGATCAGGTAGGATTTAGCACAGTGGAATAACACCAACTATACTATATTTATTTCTTTGCCTGATCTCAGTAATTTATTTTTGTTTTACTGAGGATAGTACAGAGTATGTTGCCTCAAACCCTATTCCTTTACCTGGGTTTGAGACCAACAACACCTTGGAGCTGATTCTTGTACCGGGGTTCCATTTTTCAAGAGGAATCATTGACATTTTTCATTATGCCTTCGCTGCGATATGCATTCAGGATATCACCATGGGCGAAGGACGATTTGGAAAACGTTCAATCACCAAACTTAAACACTTCATTTGTTGCAGGCCGCACTCGTTGATAGATTATCTAATTTGGCTGAGCGGATCCCTTTGCCAAGACGTAGAGCTTCATCTACCCTATTCGTGCTAGGTTCCTATGAAAAAGTGGTTGATGAGCGGGCAGTGTAGAATGTGTGGTTCGGTATTAGAAACGTTACACCATTTCATTTCTGTAACTGTAACTACACCTGTCAAGCGCTAGTATATATGAAGGGTGATTTTTGCGGAGCTCGCAATCAAACATGGGTCAATCATGGAAATATGTCCGTTTACCGATATGACCCGCGGACGGCATGTATCGGGGCCGGGAAGTTTTAACGGATTACCTTATTTCTTACAGCAACGCTGGCATTATGTTAGTTCAGAGTCGCTTTGTGTATTGACCTGAGAAAGCAAAGAAACCTGATACTCCGTTATCGCTAATACCTGTAGCATTATATCTAAATCCATCACGGCTTGTGCATATATCCAGGGACTCTCAGACAGGCTCGTTTAAACTACGCAAAAGTGTACCATTTCACAAACGTACTTGATATTGCAGAAGGCACTCGAAGATGTTGCATTGCACTAGTGTTGTAACACTGCATGATGTCATACATAAGTTATTGCTATTTTTGAAAATTTGACGGGTGGACTCGAAAAGTGAGCGCCCTAGCATGCTAGTTGATTTCTGTGGCTACTTCGAAAATAGTATTAACGAATGAATAGGCTGAAACAGTCAATCTTTGAACTAGTATTTTTTAAGAAGTGCAAGGTTTTAAGTCCACGTTAAGTCCTAAACAAGGAGTCCGCGGACTAAAAAAAAAGGGAGTAAGTTGTTCCCCATTTGGTCCGGTCCACCATCAAATAGATGCGGACTTAGGACGCCACGCAATAGTTCTTTAAGGATGCGGCGCGACTTTCCCTTAACAGAATAATAATAATAGGACCCCGTAATTCTTTAAAAAAATATTTTCAGCTCTGGCCAAGCTTTCGTTCATGGGCGGAAATTTACGCTCAATATAATTTATAGGCACGTTGTGTTCTACGAATTATATACAGGAGCACTTAACATCTGCGAGCCATTTTGGTCACTCTGGTCCCAGGCAGCGTCTGAAGATTTGCCTCTGCCCTGGTAAAAAACCATATAGCCAGGTTTTAGCTTTCCCAACTGACCAAAATATGATTTAAGACCTTTATGGTGTTAGTTTGTTGAAAGACGTAATATACATATAGACATGTAATTAGTTTCTCCGGTAGTGATTTTCAATAGAAATTGAATTGAATTGAAAAATAATAAAGAAGTCACTGACTTGAACTTTCTTTGGACACGAACTAAGGCAGCCCAATATCAGATAATTTAAATTTAATAATTCCCGACCATAATTATTGTAATACGGCGTAGATAATTTTTACCTTCTTCATTGTATTCGGTTTACTTTCTTCCGAAGATCGATACTGAAGCAATGATTGTAATGAAAGAGCTAATAAGGTTCCAATTATTTACTATTACTACGCTTCCTGTCCCTACCGCTTAGCTTCTGTTTAAAATTTTGATAAAGATAATTGTCGAGTCTTCATTACAAATGGTGGGGCTCTCACTGCAGAGCCCTGGTTAGGGTGTGAAAAGCATTCATTTTAACATTGAACAACAATTAGATAAACTTTCTTCATATAAATTCTATTACAAAATAATGGCAATTAATATTCGGTTATGTCATCGTAAACAATTAATTATTATTTCATCTTAAATGCAATGTAATATTCTCTTTCCTTTTGAATTCTGGATGGGCTCAATTACTTTTCGATATTTCAGGGATTTTTATTGACAAAGAGTGAGGAGTAAATGATGCTTAACTGAAATGTTTGGCTTTTATACTTTTAACCCTTCTTTCATGTTCACGTAATATCTTAATTTGATAAAATTTGTTCGGTTTAATTTCGAAAGTTTGTCTATCTGCTGCAATAAATCAAACACCACTAATTGAACCAAATTTTTGAATCTTCTTTCTACAATTTCTGATTGGGAAAAACTAAACATAATTTCTTAGCCTTGATTCTATTTAGAAGTGGGGTAGGCAAGTTTCAATCGATTGCGTCATCTTGCTAGGTCAAAGGCTTGGTTTGTATTGAGCCGAGAAGCTCTCAAATCACTATATAGCGTAATAAGCCATCGTTATTTCGATTGGCCTTTGGGTTTTCCGTCGACTTTGATTGCCACTATCAGCAGTGCCACAACCGGTGTCCGGTCTGACGACCTAGCCTACACTCGACCAGGGTAAAGGTCTCTGTCACGGCTTCTTATTTCTGTCCTAGAATTTTCGCAGGAACTTATTGATTTTTTGCAGACTTTCTTTTTCAATCAGGGCAAAGAGTTCGCAATTTCTCTTACTAAGATGACTATAAACTTCTCTTCCTATGGCTACCATGAGCTTAATATTACGTAGGCTAATTGCAATGCCTATGCAATATTGAGTTTATGGTAGCCCCAGCAAGAGAAGTATATGGTCATTTTTATTGCGTTCAGGTTCTATGTTGCAGCGTTTGCACCACGCTATCGAGTTTCCTGTAGAGTGTAGATGTTGACGTGCTCTTGCAAAAAGTTTCTCCATCTTACTAGCGAGGATGCCAATATTTAGCGTGCAGTCACGGATTAGTGCGGTTCGGACTAATTTGCTCACGTCCTGAAGCCGTCCATGTGTCAAGAACGCTTGATTATTTCTCGACAGAACTGACGGCACCTCCAACCGCATCGACTGCGGTGGACGCCTTAGCATTTCCACAAAGCTTTGGTATTTTTTTTATCCAATGGCATGAACGGTTTTGTACTGACTTTGAATGCGCCCTCTTGGTCGGGCTGCTGAAGGATCTGCCACCGAGAGAGATCAGGTTGGATTTAGGAGTATATCCCACTATAATTTATTTATTTTTTTTCCCAATATTTCAATATTTGATTTTATTTTACCGAGGATAACACAGTGATTTTTGCGCCAATGATTATTATTTCCGAGTTATAGCGATCAACAATTTACTTAACACTGGTAATAAGTGCCAAGCATTTAGGTTCGGACGATCCTACTTACTTAAAAGTTAAAGGGGCGCTGGTGGTGGTGGCTGGTGGTAGGTTAGTGAGAGAATCCGTCAAGAACTCATCACAACATCGAATACGTATGTAGATTGGTGTATTTTTGCATGGTTTGAACCAGACTGTGTGTGAGTTCCAGGACATCAAGGGAAGCCGTGAGGGATTTGGGTACAATATTATGGGAACTACAACCACTTTCTCAAGATGCGAAATTTCATTGATTTCTCGAACCATTCATAGTTCATCTTCTTCGCCACGTATATCCGTTCAATGTTGCTGTTATGGGGAACAGAAACATCAATTATATACGGAGCGACCGGTCTTGTTAACTATCAGTACGTCAGGCTTGTTATGTAGAGTATGGTAATCAGTCAAAACTTGCCTGTCCCAATAGATGCTGTAAGCAGAACTATCAGGTACTAATTGCGGCTCATTTCGGTAAACCGGGAATGTTCCACCCACAATCTCCCTTACAGACAGCCGTATGCAAGGGACTCGCCTGCTCTTTGCTGTAAAGGTAAGCGCGCAGCGAGTCGACTTTGCGATGATGTTGTCCCGCCACGTCAATCACGTCTCTACCTCCGATGTCACGGGGCAGGTTCATCCGCTCCACGGCAGAGTTTGGATAATGCATTCGGAATTTGGACATAGTAGTCCGTATCCGCGCAGGACGTTTTCCATATCGGTCTTTGTCCACGGCAATATTCCGAATGCATAGGTCAGTGAAGAGATAGCGTATCTTATTCTTCCCCGAGAGTGCGATTTAAGTACCAGCATCACACGTCGCAGGAATTTGGACAGCAGAGTATCCTTCATCCTTCATTGTAGAATTCCTAGGTACTTGTAGAAGTCTGTTTCGGTCATAGCTTCGATGTGGAGGTCATCAATGCTATGTCCGGCATACGGCTCGTGATTACCTTTGCGGATTCGACACTTGTCTAATCCAAACTCCATCCGAATATCACGGCTGAACATGTCTACTATTCGCAACAGGGCATCGTTTGATAAACTAATTACACTGGGGAAAAGAATCAGGGTCGTAACAAGGTATATCTGCCTATTAATTCCGATGTAGTACTGCAATTGTACGTATTAGGTCTTCGGATGCAACGAATTTACACGGAAAAAATAATTCACCCTACCGTATCTTTATTAATAATAGATTTCTACGAGAGTATTATAACTATTCCTATCCACTTAATTTCTATAACCATTTTATTCATTGATCCATTTTTCAGGTAACCAAATTCTTCAATTAATTGATAATGCATTATGTTATCCTTTTCGTCGAATGTGATGTACGTGGTTTGTTGCCCAGTGCTTCTGGAGGTTGAGAGTTTGTCTCTATTAAGGCAAAAATTTGTTTTAGTTGTTGCAGGGCTCGAGAATGTCTACATGGCGGCTCGTAGAAAGTATGCGTGGTAAGACATGAAGCGCTAGTTTGCCACAGATGACCGTGCCTGCATCTAAGCCTTGTTAATCTTCATGTCGGCAGTATTATTGGTTGTAGCCATGGCTTTTGAGAGTAGTCCGTCGGTAAAGGTGGTTCTTAACATCCTCCAATTGTTGTAGTTTTCCTTAATCATTGTCCAGGCAACAATATAGTTAGCCCCGGTAACCGTCAAATGGTTTATTAGTTCCTTTTTGTAAGTCAGCACTTTTTCTACCAGCAGATTTGTTTGTTTGGGAAATCAGGGAATCCTGGGTATGCATCACCTTGATGGTAGTAGGGGAAAGGTACTGGTTGCTTAGTAGCTCGATGAATAGGTCGTAGAACTGTCTCTACTGTAAGTAACTGCCATCGAATTTGGGAAGCCGTATCTTTCGGAGCTTTTTCTTAGGACGCTCACTACTTGTGTATCAGTTAATTCGATAAGTTTATCCAAGAATTATTGATGATGTTGCTGAGCGATTCTCAAATGCAATTCGATGGGTTGCAGCTTCCACAGCCAGAATGACTCGGAGTGAGTCTGTGGACTTGGAGGAGGAGTGCTAAGAGCTTGTCGTAGCTCGCTGATGTTGACACTCTGTTTGTTGATCCAGATTGAATTTAAGCGATGGAGTAACACTTACACCTCGTAGTGATAGGAAGCGTCGATAATTGTGCGTTACTGTCGTCCTTCAGCTGAAGTGGTCATCGCGTACTTGATGGCGCTTCATTTTTTCCTCGAGTTGAATTTGTTGGCCGTAGTGAGTTCATATTGAAATGATGATTCAGTCCAGTCACAAGTTTCTGAGTAATTGTAGGATTTCTACCAAAACTTCCAATGTCATATCCAATGTTATGTTGCTCCCAGGATGAACTCAAGGGGTGTTTTCAGTCACCAACATATGTGTACATAGTAATATATGATTACAATCTTTATTTAAATAAATACCGATTTGGGGAGTATTATGAGGCCTAGCTTTTATATAGGGTCATGATGATAGATTTTTCCGAAATTCAACCGTTGGGCAATTTCTGAAAATAGGTCCTTGATTTAACTGTGCCCTTTTCAGAACTCCCCCCCCCACTTCCTCATTGGTAACAAATGTCCAAACTTGTTTCGGAAAGTACTAATCATTAACTTTTATCTGATATCATTTTGCATGTGTGTGCCTTCTCTAAACTCAACGTACAATAATGTCATTGGCTGCATGCGTGCCCCCAAATTTCATAACAATTTGTGAAACGATTTCCGAGCAGAGAGATGGCGTTTCACACAAAAGCTTAAAAATGTCCTTCCTCTTGCAAGTATCCTGGGAGTCCCCTTAAAGTCGGCCCACAAATATTTCATTCCCTAAAATTTTGCTTTTTTTCATTAAATGTCATGATGGCAGTTTCAACGATCTCCTGATGGGCAGGCAGATAGACAGTGAATTGTTTATAATAGGACTTTTCCCTAAAACTTTAAAAGGTATAAAATATAAGACAAATCTAAGAAACATTTTATCCAGCTAGATACTGAAAATTGCACATCGACAGATAGACGAATTCTGTTCCTGCTTCTAAGGTTATTTCATTTTTAATAAACATTTCGGAAGTGTAATAAATGAAATTTGAATTTGCCACGCTAAAATCGAACTTCCGGCACTTTCGGAATGAGGGAAGTAAACAACTATCGCGCCTTAAAGGCACTGTGGGTTACGATGAGGATTCTAGGATTAGATCCTCCTGAGAAATACCGAGTTCTTTACCAAGTGTATTCGATTTGCCTTAATACTACGATAACATTCTATTATCCGCTATCGATGTTTATCAACATGTTTCTACTTGATAAAAAAAAGGAAGTGGTTTCAAATTTAACTCTAACAATAAGTATGGTAGTTTGTGGTATGAAAACCTTCAACAATTACTTAAAACGCAAAGAACTGTGGAAAATTCGTGAATATTTGGTGCAGCTTGACTCCGAGGTGAAGTTTGAAGTCGACAAGGAGTATCTGGAGTACATGGAGAAAGTGTCTTTTCGATATTTTGTTTTATATGCATCAATGTACGGATTAGTTATTGCGACTTGCGAATTTCCGATGTTATTCGCAACAGAAAGTCGACTTCTTTATCCAGCATGGTTTCCTTGGGATTGGAAGAAATCCTCCCGAACGTATGTAGCGATTCACTCTTACCAGCTCATCGGAATTATCATACAAATCTACCAGAACCTACTTAACGACACTTTACCTGGAATACTTATGTGGTTACTCAAAGGATATTTACATGTACAGGAAGCCAGGATTGAGAGAATTGGTTACGATGAAAATGCATCTGATGAAGAGAATTACAATGAATTAGTGGCTTGCGTTAAAAGTCACAAAATCTGCAGTATGTGCAGATTATTGGTGTATAGATATGCGTTTTTATGCCAACTAAATGGTTGCGGAGAGTTAACTAATCGTCCTCATACACAAATTATGCGGCACGGGCAACTTATAAATTGCGGAATTTTCAGACTCTCTAAAGCCAAGACTCTATTGTATGCAAAAAGTAAGGTTACTAACTCAATGCAGAAAAGCAAGTAAGAGAAGGTGGGAGATGTGGTATAGATGGATTCTGATAATTTCAGTGCCCTTCCTTATGACACTGAAATTACTAATTACACTAATAATTATTTAATGGATTGGTCTTAATGCAAAGGTCGAGCCTTAAACTTGAACCATCTTTTCCTTGCTATGTTCTTTAGCTTCATTTAGGAAACTTGCCGGTTGCAGCTCCGCCGCAAATGAAATTCCTTTTAATCTTCCAAATTCCCAAAGTAAGAATTCATCGGGAAGGGAAGACAAGAGTTTCAAATTACAGGACTCCTATGGCTCAAAATTTTCAAAGAATTTTAAATCATCATGGTTTTAACTAAAAAAGCTGGGTTTACTATAATTGACGCTCTTATTTTAATATCTGTCAATTAATATTTTTCCAACGAATGGAAATCGAAAAAGTATTGAATTGATTTTGAGTTGAAAGCGGGTATCCTTTAGCGTCTTGCCAGGCATGAACTGCCCTGGTCTGGACATATGGAGCTTTGAATCCTTTACGAATCCTTACGCAATTTCGAGACCGTTGCAAGAAAGGCGCTGAAATCGGCCGTTCGGTGTTGAGATAACTGCATTTTAAGATTTTAACACGTACAGCGCCGTATGTATCAATCTGATACACATTGAGTTTACATGTTGAGGGCGCATGTATAGATTTAATACATATTTAGTTTACATGGGAGGCCGCATGTATACTAATACTTACTCAACATCATCTGTAAACTTCTCAACAGCATAGGGAAATATAGGCCTGGGAGTGGCGGATCTAGCGCTGTTAATGCTACGGGAAACATTTAGTTCGGTACCACCGTCGGCAGAAACCACGCTTCCTAGATATACAAATTGATCGTTTTCGATGCACTGCCTATTAATGCACATAAGAACGCGATGACCTGTTAGACAGTAAACCTTGCTTTTGTGCGTGTTTATCTTTAGTCCAACTACATTTCCTTCTCTTTCCAAATCCATTGCTGACCGAATGTCAAGTTTCAAGACCCAGCGAGAGAGCAAGCAGAAGTCAGCGTAGTCGAAGGGTTTATAAAAAGTTGATTTTGTCCATTGAGCTCCTCCGCGTTCTCCGGACAAGCCAGCGTGAAGAACGTCAGGATGCAACCCTGGCGAACTCCGCTTTCAACCAGAAAATTCTCCGAGATTTTACCGCTGCAGTACGTGAAATTTTGCACCATCATATATAGTTTTCATAATCGCTATTAGTTTCCCTAGAATGTCTCTCCTGCGTTGAGCACTTCAGACATACTCCATCCCTATTCACGCTATTGAAAGCCTTCTCCGAATCGATGAGGAGCAAGTACAAACGCAAAATCTGCGCACTGTTCCGAAATGGTCTGTAGGTTACTGATGTGGTCAGTGCAGGAGCATCCCCGGCGGAAACCAGCCTGTTTTTTGTCAATTAAGCTTTCGAGATGTTCTTTGATGCACTTCAGAATTAGTTGAGCTGTTATCACTGCAACGGCAGGATGCACGCAGATAATCCTCTAATAGTCGCACTCAGAAACCCCTTCTTTGGAATTTTGGCAATCATCCTCTTCTATTACTCTCCGGGAAAGGTCTCGGATTTCCAAAATTGCTATACGAATGCAAGCAGTAGGCCGTTATTTACTGCAGGTGTAGCCGTAAAAAATTTTTCTGGAAGAACAGTAAGTGCCCGCATGTTACGGTGAATAACTATTTCATCCACAATAGGAGGAACTTCATCGGATGTGATATGATATGACGAGTTACTCAGTATATTTACTGTTCGGTCAGTATAGCTCTCCTATTGTTGAGCGACAGCTGGCTCGTACTGGCAGCCGATGTTGTGTTTAGGGCGTCGCAGCTCTCCAACCCTTCGAGAAGTGGTCGCAATACCCAAGCAAAGGTAAGCGACCATCTGATGGTGATCCTTTTCGATGCTGATCTTAGTGCCTTTTTTCGTACATCAAACAGACAACTCCTAAATCGAATGCTGATCGCGAAGTGGTCGATCTGATTGCTTGTATAATGTCGATCAGTTGAAACCCAACTGACCTTATGGTCGGCTCTCTGCTCGAATAACGTGCCACCAACGACGCGGTGGCGGAAGTTGCAGAAATCCACCAACTTCGGTGCAGTCGCCAAGACCCTGTTTCCCCATCTCATGCAAATCCCACCTTAGCATTCACATCACCTTTCACGATCACAATGTCGTCTTTAGGAAGCTTCTCCTGGACCGTGTTTAATTGCACGTCGACAGTATCCTTCTTCACTATATCAGAAGTCTATTTTGGTGGGTGGCATTGCACAGTTGACATTACACACAATTGTGTGGTCTGAATCTTGCAATTAGAGGTCTGTCAGAAACTGGCTCTTAGGTCGAGAAAGAGCACCTTGGGTGGCCGTCACAGCAACTCGACACCAGGCTGGCGTCTCCTACCGCCTGGCTTTGCAGAGTTCAAAAGAACTTTACCATTTGTGCGGGAGGAGGGAGATGAGTACTCTCCAGTGTCCCACTGTGCTGTTATAGAATCTGCTAGTGCGTAAGACTCTCCTGCAGCGGAAAGGCTAGAGCGGCGCGCACTCAGAGCGCCCGGTCCGGCGATGAAAAAATCGTTAGATCAAGGATTGAGGCTGCGCCGCTAAATCTGACCACGTGTCCGTCTCGTAGCAGTCGAGGAGATTCCATTACAGCGGTCTCTTCACCATCATCTTACTTTGTTTAGGCCCAGAATATCCAGCTTATATCGCTGGAATTCCCGCTCAACTAGGAGAAGCGAGCATTTTCACTGACTTCTTCACCTTTTTCAATTGCTGAGCTCCCATGAGCTTTCTCTTTTGCCGGAGGGAAATGGATGCCGGCTTTGATACTGGAGGAGATCGTAAAGTTGATGAGCTTTTTCTAAATGGATCTATTTGCTATTGCTGGGGTACCTCTTGATCAGATCCAATGGGTGTCGAAATTGCCTTTTTTGGCTAGCTATCTCCTTTTAGCCCATCACTCTTTGCCTTTGCAATTGGTGTTCTTGGCAGAGTTGTGCTTCGTTTGAACACCTCCTTCCAAGTTGTCCACCACCAAGGCACTGCGGCCGAGGAATATCGACGACCGAGAGTCCGCTTGCTCACTCCCAAAAGCCGCCGGTACTGAAAAGTGCATGAACACACATTTACACATCAATAGATATGCCCCACTCCGCCAGCTGGGGTCGCACCTGATAGGAGATCTGGCCACCCCTCACAGGTCTATCTGTCTGTCCGTCACACGCATTTTTCTCAGAGACGGTTATAGCGATTGACAACAAAATTGGTGGAAAGGCAGGAAATGTGAACACTCACGCATGTAGTGAGTTACATCCTTTTATGTCGAATTTAAGGGGAGGGGGGTTTACTGATCATTTATTTAACGGACCCATTTTCAGAAACTGCTCAACCGAAAAATTTGGAAAAAATCAAGAGGCTGCCACTATATGGTGTCTAGGCTCCGAAATACTTTCCATACCGATAACCCTTCAAACAAAGGTAATAATAATATAATATATTAATATAATTTTTGTAACTGCCTGCAAAACCCCCCTTAAATTCATCCTAGTACCACGAAATTTTTATATAAGAAATACACAAACCCTCTCATACCTGAAGCGTTCAGCTTCCGGTTTCCCGACTTGATTGAATATACATTTGACTATTTATCCTCCTGATTTTGGTTGGTTTATCTCGCTTCTATCTTTCAGTAGTATGCTGGGGGAGGCGGGGAAATTCGACCGGTACTGCCTTGGTTTAGGTGACCATGTATTTATCTTAGTGAGAGAAGATTAGTCACTGTAATAAAGCATAAAGGATTCTCCACTTATTATTTAGATTTGTCGCTACATATGCTAGACAAGACATGCAATGCAATTTTCCCTAATTTGTATCAAATAGACTAATAACGTACAATTTTCATATAATATATTTCAGATTCCGAAATCTTTGTCAAAGCTTCATTTCGAGGATTTTGGTTTTTCAATTCATTTCAACCGAGTTCACGCTATGCATGACAGCTATTTATATTTTCTTCGTTGGGGACAATCTGATATAGGTTGTCTACCTTTCTTGCTATTTCATAAGTATGATCCTCGAAATAACCCTTTGTTGTTATTGTGGAAGCGAAATGGCTGACGAGACTTATCACTTTACAACAGCTTTGTACCAATGCAACTGGATGGATCAAAATTTAAAATTTCGTAAAGTATTAATAATCTTTATGCAGCATTCGCAAAAGCCATGGACCATTTTTGCGGGAGGCGTTATAGGTGTAACCCTTTCAACTTGGATGACTGTGAGATTATAACGGAGATGATTTAGGAGAAGTAGTACAAATCTTTATTTCTTTTCAGGTGCTTAAATCCGCCTATTCCTTGTTTGCTGTTTTAAATCGAGTCGCATAAGGGAACAGTCATAAAACCTGAAGAATGTTATACAACAGCATCAATTGCGAATTAAAGCAACGAAACTGTCGCAATCACTTCTTTATCAGGGTAGATTGAAAAAGGATATTGTAATATAAGAAGCGTAGTTCCCAAATTTACTGTAAATGTCTTGTTGAGTATTTAATATTAACATGAAGCTACAATATATGTAATTAACTGGCATTTCACTGTATGACATATCAATGAAAACAACAAACCCTGATTACTACCGTGACTTTTGAAAGGTAGGTAGCACTTCGTAGGAATGCAGGTCAGCTTTCATATCAATATCTTTTGAAGTACGAAGTTCTTGATGAAGGTTTGGGAAATATAATTGTGTCACAGGCATATGTTAAACATAGGTAGCACGTGTTGAGCATGCGGAAACACCCTCCTAAACACAACACAAAACAGCACAAAACCGTGCCACTTATTGCAGGGGAACGGTTCCGCAAACCACATACCTCCACTATATTTCATAAAAATATAGCTACTTTTAACAGATGGGTAGATGGAACTGCGGGGAATGTTCAGACCATTAGTTGCGCTGCAAGGTGGCGGATATTTAGCTATTAATGTTGATTATCCGCATGCATTTTCTTCCAGACTTTGCAGGTTCCGATCTTTCTACATTTCTGACGCATGAGTGAAAAAAATATGGATAGGACGCCTAAGAACATCGAAACATAATGGGAAACTAATCACGGGGAAAATTTAAAGCAGTAGGCGTGGCGAAGTAGGTTGTTGATCGACGATAGTCTGCAACTGTACCTTGGCGGGTGGGTGGCTTTGTTAACGCAGCATCGATATATATATGGCTTTTATGTCACCAACTGTACCTGAACAAAGGAGGTCGTAGGAGGCATTTTAAGAGTAGAAGGTGAATTTATTTGGAGGAAGCGAACGGATTTTGAGATTTTCATTATCATTTGAAGCGAGAAATGTGAAAAAGCCGGGAGATACGTCATACCGCCAACGAATTTTGTTATACAAAAATTGCGTGAATGAATTTCCATATGGCCGGGAAAATTCTTGCGCAGACGAAAATACCGAATTTCTCCTTAATCCATCCTAAAGGGTTAAATTCTAAGCTAAGGTTGCTTTATGCTCAAGGAACGTTCCAACTTGATCACAGTCAACTTAATACCGTACATATTATCTTCGATTTGTTCCTCCATCCCCACCTCACTCGATCGCGCTAAATGAATGATCAGCTCATATCAAAACCACTAACTAAGAGTTGCCATATATCCTTATAAGCAGGATTTTCTAGTAAGCTCAATAAGTACTAAGTTTGTAGCTAAAAGGGTTCAGCGGGTACCACAGTCGCAAAATCAATGAAATGAATGAAATCGAGAAAAGCAACAGCATCTAATAACATCACAGCTGTCATTGGGGGAAACTCGTACCCAGTTTTTGAAGACAGCCTTAGCCAATGTAACTGATACTCCAATTGCTGGTTTCGGTTCTGGGGTGGAGAAAATTGAACCCTCTTTTGCTACAACGTCCGAGATTTCATTTTCCTCTACACCACAGTGACCGCGAAGCCAGGGTAGTTTCACCATATTGAATATAAAGACAGACTTCAAACGGTTTCTGCATTCCTGAATGATTTTCGAACTGATCAAAGGACTATTCAACGCCCTCAATGCAGCCTAGCTATCACTGCTGATTGTGGTGCGACCGCCCTTCAACCACTCTTCAATCATCCAGTTTGCCACCCTTAGGATCGCATATACTTCAGCTTGAAAAACCATTGCATATTATCCCAAACGAAAAGCCCACTTCTTGTTTTTATTCGAGAAGTAGACTTCGGCTCCAGAGCCCTGTTCTACTTTTGAGGCGTAAAAGATTTCTATATATCCCGCCAAGTATTTCTCTGGGACTTTCCAGTTCTCCCTATGTTTCAGGGTAACTTCATATCTTCTATTAAACAGATGTATGGGGACCCGAGAATCGGAAGGCATTGTAAGAACTGGATTCAGTTCTCCCTACAACTCTTCCAATGCTCTGTGTCTCCCACGTCCGTTATTTCCCCAGAGATCTAATCGAATTAGTTTATGAGCTGCTCTCATTGCAGTACTTTGAATGAATATATCCACAGGCTGCAATTGAGTAATGCATTTAGAGCTGTATCAGTAATACACAGTTCTTTGTAGTGCGGCTAGTTTACGGTGAAAACCTTTTTTGTCTCACTTTAACTCATCCCGCTAGGGATGCATGATAGCAACTTATGTCCACATTACCACATGAGGCCTGCCCTCAAGTCGAGGCAAAGATCCAATGTGAGAGTTCGCTTCAACTTTACCTCTACATGTTTCTTTCAAAGAAGCTTTTTATCTAGAGTGACCCGCACGGGGTCACTTCTTTGTAGAGTTGAAGGGTTGCGCCCTTCATCTCTGGGAGGCCAAGTCCATCCAGTTTTCTCATTTCTGTAAATAATACCATTGTGGCTTTATTTGGATTAACTGAAAGTCTATGCCTGAGTCACCAACTGTTTATCAAATCAACGGCGCGTGTATTGAATATTTCTACACACCGTTCCAACATCCCGATCAACAGCAAGCACAGCTTCGTTATCAGCATAAGCGTGTATTGACAAATTTTGTAGTTCGCGTCAATGTCCACGAACAACCCCATCGCGTACTCACTCTTTAGAGTGGCATCCTCTACCTTCGAAATCAAAGAATAATCACAGACGCACAGGGCTCTCTAAGTTTGTAAGCATGTTTTCATTAAGTGGGGGCGACCTAAGCGCCTCCCCACGGATGTCACGCTGAACCAGCCCCTCCAAACCCTTCAGCAAAAATTAATTCAAGCTGAGTTGTCTGAAGTTCTTGGATTAGAATAGTCATCTTTCCCAGGCTTCGGAATAAAGCCTACCTTAGGGGGATCATTCCGTTTGAAGGCTGTTTTTTTGGAAATTTTTTGTGAAGAACTGGATAAAGATACAAATACGAATTTTTCTCTATATATTTATTAATATCTTGAGCATGCGTAATAATTTTTCCAGCCCGATACCATAGTTCATTATTGAAATACAGAGCAATTTATACGCCTATCTCCAAAAAAGAAAGTGTTTTTCGGCTGTCATGCTGGAGGGCACTGCGATTATAATAATAATAATCGTTGGCGCAACAATCCATATTGGATCAGGGCCTTGAAGTGTGTTAGAGCACTTCTTTCAAGACCATAACGGCACATAACAGTATACTGTAGGAGGCAATGTGGTCAGCATTGCGCTCGCCCGAGATTATTATCCTGATTTGACTCAGGTACTCATTCACAGCTGAGTCGACTGGTATCCGACCTCAAATCACGATACAAATCCTACTGCCACCAGTGAGATTTGAACCACGACCTTCCGTACGACAGCCTTGCGCCTAACCACTCAACTATCCGGGCATGCGATTATCTAAAAGAAAAGAGGCAAACGGTACTTTAAAGAAAAAAAGTAAATGGCGGTACAGACTTAACTACAGTCTGCAAACTAGGATTATCAAACAATATTAAAAGCTAAATTTTTAATGCTTTGTTAAACTTTTTTTGTGAATTTTGGTGTTTTTTAAGGATTGTTTGAATAAGTCGTGAAAATTTCAAAGAATTCCGTTGGGTAGATTTTTGACTATGGTGGCAGCAGATTTTCAATACACAGTTTCGAGAAAAACCCATTTAAAAAGTCTTCATTGATCATTTATCTGCTACACCTACACCATAAACCTTAGGTTTCTTGAAGAAACAGCGTTGGCTTCAATTCTTGTCCTTTTAGCGAAGTCATTCGAACGTCATTCGATAAATACGTGCTTTATTACGCCGAACGACATAAATCTGGCATGTGACTTATCACGTGTTTAACACTATAATTTCCGAACGTCTCCGAATATCAAAAAATCATACTCTATATCTAGATACAATTGATGCCAATAGAAATCGATTATGCGGATCCGACACACGGGATGACCTTAGCCCCTTACCCTTCTGCCTACAGGTAACCACATAGCCCAAAGCAAGATTTGCTAGAAAAATATTTCTTAGCAGTCGCTCTAAGTGCTGCATACCTTCCTTTAGCATTGTTGGACAGATGCTATCCATGCCAGGTGTTTTGAAGTGTTTCGAAGAACAATATGGTAGCATTCACCTTTTCATTGGTAACAACCGCTTTCGCAGTTTTGCAGTTCACCTTGCAACACTTGCGTATTGAAGGGGTTGCAAGGACCATCAACTCTCCCCCTTCCACTTCTCTCACCAGGTCTCCCGGATGCTGTACTTACAAGATGGTCTGTACTGATTCCCCTCTGGACTTCGTGAAAGCACCATCGCATTTCCAAGGAGAGCCCAACTTGGTCGAATTATTCCTTTTAATTGCACTACACAGTTTTGAAATCTGTCTTACGCCGTAAAGTTCCTCACAGTACGCTCTAAAAGAGTCTCGATTCGAACGTTAAATGAGCCTCTTATATTCACGCTGTGAGTTCCGGAAGTGTAATCAGTCTTTGTTCTAATTGCTTTTACAAGCACGAATCGGAAGTTGCCTGGTTGATTTCGTGAGTTTTTGCAGTTTTATCGATTCATCATCATCGGCGCAACAACCGGTATATGGTCTAGGCCTGCCTTAATAAGGAACTCCGGATATCCCTAAAAGCTGTCTGGCATCCTGGCCTACGCCATCGCTCTACCTTAGACAGGGTCTGCCTCGTCTTCTTTTTCTGCCATAGATATTGCCCTTATAGACTTTTCGGGTGATGCAGCCCAAGATCTCGCGCCAATCGCCACCTGCTTGATCTGGATGAAGGCAGTTTCCACGTCTCGGTTCGTTCTTCCCGATGATGATGTCGATATCATCAGCATAGGCCAGTAGTTGGGTGGACTTAAAGAGGATCGTACTCCTCGCATTTACCTCAGCATTACCAATCACTTTGCAGGGCCAGGTTAAAGAGGACGCATGATAGGGAATCCTCTTGTCTTAGACCGTTGTTGATGTCGAATGATCTTAAGAGTGATCCTGCTGCTTTTATCTGGACTTGCACATTAGTCAAGATCAGCCTAGTCAGTTGTATCCACCTCAGGAAATAGGACAAGCCTCTTAATAGCATTCTAAAAGTGTACAATTCAGAGTTTCTAAATCATCTTCAAGCGCCAAAGGAGTCCTTTGTCGCCTAAGGAGCTGGACTTTATTGCCAGGAGGTTCATTGAACTTTGGCCAATCCGTATTAAAGACTGTTATCCCGCAATAGTCAGATTGAATACTAGATATCGGTGATCTGACAATGAGAAATCGTTTAGTATCCGTCAGTCTGTAATAAACTCTAATACTTTTGAAGTACAGATTCTTAGATCAATTACTTCACTTATTCTCGGTCCTGCGAACATAGGGGCGCACCCTGCGTTTGCTATTGCCCCCCCCCCCCTACCGAAGAACCTATTAAGAGATTGAGAGCACTTGATTCTGCATTTGCTACCAGATTCCTTAGCAATAGAACTGTCTCAGCATGGTTGCCTCTAACCGCCTTGACATTGGGACACAAGTTCTCGATCTTTTGTATTTCGTAGAAGATCTTAGCCCCCTGTACTGATTCAATGCCACCAATTCTTTTAAATCGAACCCATGGCTCTTGCATCAGAAAATATAGGGGTAGTCCTGCAGTTTTGTCAGCCTTGCTGTCAGCAAATAGGAACAGGCTTCGGTATGCTGCAGGGAAATTTCACCAATCTTTATGTTTTTCGACTTAAACTTGACGAGGTTTCCTCCGCACCGTAGCACCAGAGACTCGATCCCCTCGTGTTTGATTTCTCTGGGAAAAGCCACACTTGGGGGTATGGTACTGGTTTGCGGTGTCCGTTTTGCATAGATATGACCACTCGTACTGGTATCAAGTTAGTTTCGTTCACGTCTCTGGCTTCCCTCTCCTCCGCCAGTTTCATGTTGTAGGAGGAGATACTAACAGGTAATTCACTCTGCAGTCCCTTCGTCTCATATGCGGGCTCCGTCACTGCATGCACTATCCTCCGGGCGCAGCTCCATTGTGGGAAAGCGCACCGAAAATGCCGCTATTTGCTCTATATTGTGTGAGTCGAGGACCATCATTGTTCTTCGCTGTTAAAATGGAGATGATGCTCTATAGTTTCCTGATATGATTAAATTTCAATCTATCTAAGAAAAAGTGGTACATGGCATGGTTGTTTTTGGAGAAATACCGTGAAAAGGATCGGCCTCCCTGAATTACATTTCTTGATCTAGAGAAACTGTTTGACTATGTGATACACAAACTCGTGCATTGCAACAACACCCAATCCAAATTATGTCGAGCGTCTAAGGGCTGAGGTAGTCGGGGGACCCTACACATGTATTTCTGAGTCATGTCATTCCATAAATCAATTACATTGACAATCGTGAGACCCTTACCTAGCATTTACTACAAATATCACTTAATACCATTAGTACAAAATAATCATTATTGTGTCACTGTCTGCCTATCAAACTAGTTCGTCCTTCAAAATTGATATCCTTCAACACAATGCTTATTATTAATAATGAAAACCTTCCTGGGAGAACAGGCGCAACAGTTTTGGTTTTAACAGGTTGTGAATTTCTCTCCTTTAAAAGAAATTTGTGGGTAATTCTACTGCTTCGATTTAACACTTCAAAGTTGTGTAAATAAGTGACATATTTGAATCATATCGGAATTCATATCGCTTTCTACCGCCACCCCAGACCATCCTCTTCTTCTAACCTCTCGGCGAAATGTAACTATTAATAATTATATTAATAATATTAACTCCGCCGAAGCCGGTCCCAAGCCCGGTTGTGAAAGGAGGAGGGATAGATAGCTTCAGTCTGAATGGCTGTACGCCACCGCAGCGTCTCAGGGGGTAGGTGAGGAAAGTGCAGGAACTTTGCAGTCTTGCAGATTACTCACTAAGGAAGCTATCTACACACCTGGCAGCTAGGGATAAAATGCACCACCAAAAAATGAGAAGAAGGAGAAATTTAAGGTCCGGTACGGATAACCGGCGGGAGTCGTCTGACTTGGTGACTGGGTCGGGCTCTCGTAATGGACAGCACGGCGTCGAAACCGCTAGTCGTGGGGCGGTTCGACGTCTAGGCGCCACGACGACCAGGAGCACAGCTCCGCCTGCTGCAGCTGTTTCGCCACAATCTGTGGCGACCACTTCAGCAGGTTCGCGTAGGAAGCGGATGAAATGGACTGAAGAAATGAACCTCTTCATCATCCGCTCCTACTACGAAATAACGGCGGGGGCGGGTACAACATCTTACCGCCCCTTGTTGCACCAGAGATTCGTCGAGCGTTTCCCGCAATTCGCGCACGTGACTGTGCAGCGAGTCGCAGACCAGTACCGCTTCATCACTCGCAGTGACACAATCCCGGCCACCATCAGGGAACGTGTTCGACTTGAAGTCATCGGGGAAACTGGTGACCGAGAGTCGATGGGGGCAGAGGCGGCGGCATCAACAACACCACGCCGCACTGCGGGCAACAGGTTCAGTACTCGCCGAAGCACTCTTCTCCACCGTCCAGCTGAGGTTTCCGCTGAAGTTCGGGACGAATTCCAAAAAGCGTGTATAGAATTCTCGGATATGGATCCTTTGCATAGACCAGGTATTCCCAGGCTCTATGCATCTCCAGCAACTCCGGGAATTCTATCTCAAATCAATGATGAGATTGCGTCTCGACTGTGTGCTGATATGTCGCTGCTGCAACTACAATCACTTGTGTATTGTGGTGCAGTTGCGGCTATCAGATTGCATGGTCAGAAGATTCGCTTTCGCGTTATTGGTTTGAGTGACAAAAGAGATCCACCATGGAAAATTCGTCTGGAACGTCGGCGGGACTCACTAAGGCAGGACATTGCTAGACTGATTCAGATCAGCACTGGCAATGCCAGCCGACGGGTGAGAAATAAAGTGCAGAGGGTTTACCGGAACTATGCCATCCCCTGTGAGACACCCGTAGTTGAAATTCTGGACACACTAAAACAGAAACTTTCTGTCATATGCAGTCGGTTACGACGGTATGGCGAAAGTTATTCCAGACGTGTCCAGAATGCAACATACGCGAGGAACCAGCGGAGCTTTTTCAGATCTCTCAACGAATCCCAACAGAGCGCCCAGACAATACAGTTCTCGGTGACGGAAGCGAAAGAGTATTGGGGTGGACTTTGGGGGTTACCTGCCCAGCATGCTGAGCATGCTGAGTGGATCACCGCCGAAGGCACCCGCCATGCCAATACACCTGGCATGAATTTCGCGGATGTTACCGAAGAGGAAGTTCGACGAGCTATAAACATCTCGAAGAACTGGAGGGGCCCAGGTCTGGATCGGGTGCAGAATTTCTGGTATAAGAAATTTACCAGCGTACACAGTCGGTTGGCACGCAGTATAAATGAGGTCATGAGTCGGCCGGAGGAATTTCCACCTTTCCTCACTGCGGGAATTACCTACCTTATCCCTAAGAAGGACACGGTGCAGGACCCCGCAGACACAAGACCGATCACTTGCTTACCAACCCTCTACAAATTCATCACGTCCATTATTAGTGGAAGGATCAATGCGCACCTCGAGACCAACAACATTCTGTCCGAGGAGCAGAAGGGCTGCCGAGTTGGGTCAAGGGGTTGCAAAGAGCAACTCATTATCGACTCGGTAGTTGTAGGACAAGCAACTAGAGGCCAAAGAAACCTCTTCAGTTGCTATATCGATTATGCCAAGGCTTTTGATAGCGTTCCGCATACCTGGCTAATCGACATCCTACATCTGTATCGCATTGATCCGAAACTAATAAAGTTTTTGGCGACAGTCATGGAAGGGTGGCATACCACCTTATCAGTCCGTACATCTGAGGGTGCTAATACCTCAGAGCCCATCCGTATTCGGAGGGGCATCTTCCAGGGGGATTCATTGAGTCCTCTTTGGTTTTGTATGGCACTGAACCCCCTTTCATGGCTACTGAATGATGCTAGAGGGCATGGTTTTGCAATAAAATATGGCCTACGTGCTAAGTGCGAACTGACACACTTGATGTACCTAGATGACATCAAGCTGTATGCTGGTACTGACAACCATCTTAGAAGTCTGTTGCGAATAATAGACATGTTCAGCCGTGATATTCGGATGGAGTTTGGATTAGACAAATGTCGAATCCAAGCCATTCGCAAAGGTCATCACGAGCCGCATGCCGGACATAGCATTGGTGACCTCCACATCGAAGCTATGACCGAGACAGACTTCTACAAGTACCTAGGAATTCTGCAAGGAACCCATGCTCGAGTTGGTGATCTGAAGGAAGCTCTGCTGTCCGAATTCCTGCGACGTGTGAAGCTGGTGCTGAAATCGCATCTCTCGGGGAAGAATAAAATAAGCGCGTTGAATGTATTCGCTATCCCTTCACTGGCTTATGCATTCGGAATATTGCCGTGGACGAAGACCGACCTGGAAAACGTCCAGCGGCGGATACGGACAACTATGTCCAAATTCCGAATGCATCACCCAAAGTCTGCCGTGGAGCGGATGAACCTGCCTCGTGACATCGGAGGTAGGGGCGTGGTTGACGTGGCGGCACAACATCATCGCCAAGTCGACTCGCTGCGCGCTTATTTTTATAGTAAAGAGCAGGCGAGTCCCTTGCATGCGGCTGTCTGTAAGGCAGACTGTGGACTGACTCCACTTAACTTGAAGGATCGATCTTTCAATCCTCTGAGTGGGGTGAAGTCGGACCAGGAGCGGATCGAGGAATGGAAGTCGAAGGCAATGCACGGTAAACACGTGAATTGTCTTTGGCAGCCATTTGTCGATTTGCATCTGTCGAACAGGTGGCTGTGTGCTGGGGAGCTCTTTGCTGAGACGGAGGGGTTCATGTGTGCCATTCAGGATGGCGTGGTCGCCACCCGAGCTTATAAAAAGCTCATCATGAAAGAACGGGTGGAGAACGACCAGTGCAGAATGTGTGGTTCGGCGTTAGAGACGTTGGACCATCTCATTTCTGGCTGTACTGTTATGGCACCGGTGCAATACATCACCAGGCATAATGCTGTATGTAAGGTTATCCATCAAAACCTTGCATATAAGCATGGGCTGATCACGGGAACATGTCCGGTTTACCGATATGAGCCGCAAGCAGTACTTGATAGTTCTGCTTACAGCATGTATTGGGACCGGCAAGTTCTGACTGATCGCCATACCGCACACAACAAGCCTGACGTACTGTTAGTTGACAAGACGGGTCGCTCCGCGTATATTATTGATGTTGCTATCCCCCATAATAGCAACATTGAACGGAAATACGTGGAGAAGAAGGTGAACTATGAGCCATTGGCTCGGGAAATCAAAGAAATTTGGCGTCTCGAGCGGGTGGTTGTAGTTCCCATAATATTGTCAGCTACAGGTATTGTACCTAAATCCCTCACGGCTTCCCTTGATGTCCTGGGACTTTCGCACAGTCTGGTTCAAACCATGCAGAAGTACACCATTCTGCATACGTGCTCGATGTTGCGGGGAGTACTGGACGGATTCTCCCACTGACCTACCACCGGCCACCACCATCAGTGCCCCTTTAGTTTTTAAGTAGGTAGGATCGTCCGAGCCTAAATGCTTGGCACTTAGTGCTAGTATTAGGTAAAATCCGGCATCTGCCGAGATTGTGATAACTCGGAATTAATAATATATTTATACGAATTTTTATTACACTCTATCATATCGGATTCGGTATTATTGTATTTTGGAAAAAAGGAGGGATGGAAGGATGAAAAATAAAAGTCACGAAGAAAATGTGCTAACCGTATATAACCTGCACTCTCCCCCTGTTTTGTAACAAACAAAAATTAAATGTTAATATCATTTCATATCATTTCATATTATTTCGTATTTCATAGAGTAAAATTCAGCAAGAACATATGGGTAATTTGAACGAGTTTGGAATGTGCTACAGAACCTTATCCGTCGTTTGATAGCACTTAATCACATAAGCTACTACTAATAGATATGTCACGATTTGATTTGAATTAATATTCTATGTAAAACAATCATTTTGTTCTGCCTTGTTTATTATTATTATTGGGCTCAATTACTGTTCATTTTTGCAAGCAATTATAAAGGATTGAAATACCAACAACCAATTATTTATTCAATTATTTGATGTTTCTTCTTTTAACCCTTTAGTCCTCCATTGTTAATTTTATGATATCTCGTAATATGAGAAAAATTACAGTAAGAGCAATTTTTGAAATATTTCTGTTTTATTTTTGGGTAAGGATTAGGGAATAGTATTCCACCGTTTCAAAGAAATGGGGCAGCAGGAGGTAGTGCCGTAGTGGGCGACCATGCGAAAATAATTTGAAATCACTGTTATTGCTGTGGAATGAATGGACGTGAACAGAAGACGCCGTCCCTCAGAATTGCATCTGCTAAGAAAAGAAGAGGCTGCTGAGCCGATTATTGTTCTTACTTGATGCGTCCAGAATTCGTGCCGGTTATTCCTGTTCCTTCTGGAAGAGTTCAGTTTTTCTGGAATCTAGAACAATATCGTCAAAATGAAAAATATAGATGATAACAGCTTGTATCCATGTTGATCCCTTACCGAATGGGCGTTGAACTGGTGCGGGTTGCACCTGATGCAAAAGGAGATGCGATAATCTATCTCGCGTCGCGCTTGTTTCGATGATGCTGTTTTGCAAGAATGCGAGTTGTTACATGATACGTGCACACACATTACAGGTGGGGAGATGAAGAAAAACAGTGGTTGGAAAAGTTTTTCGGAGGAAAAAGCAGAAAAAGGAAGTGAGTGCTACATCATCAAAATAAGCGTAGATAAGAGGAATTAGTGAGAACTGAATGAGGTTCTAAGGGTAACAGTAATCTGAGAAAGAAGAAAGGGCTTTAATGAAAATGGGAAAAGTCAATTGCAATGCGAACGAAGTATTCCTCCTCGAGGGAAAATTATAAACTACGAATTATACCAAGTAGCCGTCTTCAAGCTAGCAAATAAGAAAATTCAATTCAGGAAGTAAATTAGGTTAGGAAACAAAAGTTGGATTATATAAAATAGCACCGCAACAGAAAAACATCCTTACATTAACCGCAAAGCTAACTTGCAATTTATAGACATCAAAATCTTAGCTAGTGAGTTTTTATCAGGTTAAATTACATACTCATACTATCGAAGTTGGCTCTCTCCCAAATCTTTCTGGATGGGGCCAACTTCAGCTGTTATTATGATCCAATGCAACATCTTCGTCTCACTATCGTCTGGCAGCGTTCATTGTCTTATAGAGGGTGACAGGGCAGACGACACTACGGTAGATTTTGAAATCGAGGCGATCATTCATGCTTTGACAAAAAACAGAGTCAATTCTGGGACGCCGCTTAATTCAAACTGTGCTGATATGTAGGTGAAGTAATTTTATAACACAGTTGGTTGACAGCAATGATCCCAGATACTAAAGTTGCTTATTTCTAGGCAGGTCATTTCCAGTGATAGTGACAGTGCGTCCTTTAAATCTATAATCAAAAACTCTGCTTTATTCAGACTCAATTGAAGACTTTGCGGAATGAATCAATTACTCCCCTTTTGAAAAAGCAGCTTGTGATCGATTTTGTTGCGAGACGCTATAAAACATCATCTGTTAGCGCAGTGAGTGACGAATATTAGTTATCCGTGTGACAGTGTCCACGACAAGAACAAAGAGGAGTAGCGAAGGCGCTTACGTGATGAACACCAAAAGATACACGAATTGGATTTTGATATACCCGTGACACTTCGAGGAATATTCTTCGGTTCGTGGTTAAAGAATTTTACCCAGCATACGAATTTTTCTAGGTGTTGTCCCACTGCCTATTAGATGAGTTTGTGTGCACTCAGTCAAGCACCTTCTTTAGATGTGGGGAGACAAACTCGGCTACGTAAAAAAGTCCTTTTAGTATTAGATACTAGATGGGCGATTCAATAAATACAAGTATTAGAAGTAATACCACAATTTAAAAAAAAAAAAATAATTTTTCAACATTATCCCCTTTTCCTAGTGTTCCTGCCATTTTTTTATTCCTTCTAAAAAATAGGATAGGAAATATGCCTCGGCGATCACTTCCTCCTTTGAGCAAATATTTCTTCATGTTAGGAAACAAGAAGAAGTCACAGGGAGCCAGATCGGGTGAATTCGGGGGGTGCGCAAGCAATTCAGCCTCTGGTCTTTACCAGCTTTGTTGCTAAATGCTTGAATTCACGACAGGAGGTACATGCTATTGATACCGATTTCTCCAAAGCCTTTGATACAATTGACCATAACATTCTTCTCTCTACACTTTCATCACTAGACTTCCTTCTCTCATTTTTCTCCTGGCTTTCCTTCTATCTCTCATACCGTTCCTGCAAAGTTGCTTTTCCTGGTTACTCATCTCGTTCCTTTTCTCCTTCCTCCGGTGTTCCCCAAGGCTCTATACTTGGTCCGCTACTCTTCCTGTTTTTTATCAATGACCTCGCCTCCATCCTCACCTGCCTGTATTTACTCAGACGACCTTAAATTGTTTGCCTCTGTTTCGTCTCCGTTGAACTGTGCTCTCTTACAGTCCAAGCTTGAAAATTTAGTCCGTTGGTGTTCGGTCAACAAGCTAACACTGAATGCCAGCAAATGCCACTGGATGTGCTATTCCCTTAAATGCTCCTCTACATCCTTTTCCTATTCTCTCTTTGGACAACCCCTTTCACTACTGACCTTCTTCAAAGACCTGGGTGTAATATTCAACGGCAAACTTCGTTTCAATTTCCAGTTCGTTGACATCACCACTACAGCTTCCAAAATGTCTGGTTTTATCCTACGTTCCCCCTCCGACTTTACCTCAATCCAGCCGTCCTTAATACTCTTCAATTCCCTTGTCAGAAACATCCTTGAATATTGCTGTGTAGTCTGGTCTCTTTTACAAAACGAACTTTCCACGGGTTGATTATTCATCATGACTCCGTTCCCTCAATCTTTCCTCCCTATAGCAACGCCGTAACTTCCTTGATTTTCCTTTTCAAATTCTTGTCTGATGGACTGCTCCGCCAACTCAGATATTACTTTCCGTACCGCCTCGTCTCATAATACACGTATTGCGGATATTTTGGGTGTACCCTTCACGGAGCTCGAGATTTACTTGCACTCTCTGATCCCGAGGCTATGCAGGTCCTACAACGCCCTACAGCTTAGATTCTTTGACTCTATTTCCTTCTCAAGTTTTAAGCGTAAAATAAGCCATTCACTTGCTCCGACAATATGTAATAAGGAATTTGTCCCCAGACATGTGAAGTGAGGGTATAAATTTTTTCACAGAATGTAGTCATGTTGTAATGAAAGAGCTCAATTAGTACTTATTAGATATTGGGTGAAACGTAGGGGAGTGGGGGCTCACAAAAAGTGTAACAGGTCTCGTTTTCAGAGCCTATCCAACCGGAAAATCTGAAATAAATAACAGTGATGTATCTAAGCGAAATCTAGGCCTCAAAATACATGCCGTCCCCATACCTGCATAAATAAAGTTAATAATACTTTTTTTTACTTTTTACTTTTTACTTAACTCCCTCCCCCCCTACCGTTTATGCATTTATGTAAAGGATGACATAAGGCACAATTTGGTTTAAAGAAAACCTATTATTAACAAAGTTATAGAGCATTTATTGTGAATTTCGTGCTTTTTACAACGTATATGACGTCATCATCCCATATCTATTCGTTAATACCACATCAAAATGAGCTCACGTGAATGCCGGGTCACAAAGAAACACTTCATTTTAAATTTTTGGGTTATTTGTATACAATGTTAATTACTCCAGACAGACACACGTGTGTGTGTAGGTATATATACGTGCAAATTAAGTTTGGGGGTAGTTAATCCAGATAGATATATTTGACCATTAAGCCAGCGGTATTCAATATACGTACTATATATGTACACATGTTGTGGATGAAATAAACCGGAAATATAGGTACGATCAACTTATATTCGTGCATGGATATGTACAATATTCGGTAATAGGCAGTTTGTTTCTGTAGGGTGGGAATAATATATATGGCTATAATATGTACGCATATCTTGTAGTTTGGAAAAATATGAAGGAATGTGTTAGATTTGTAGCTATATACGGATGGAAAAATGTGCGTAGAAGTTTCTCACATAAGATGAACACAAAACTTTTACACCCGAAGCGCGAGCTTCCGGTATTCTGACTTGTTTGAATGATTTCCTCGGTAACCACATCTGCCGGGCGTCCTGGTCGCTCTTCATTAAAAACGGATGTTCGCCCAAGTTTAAATTCGTTGAGCCAATATCGAACTGTGGTCAGAGATGGCGAAGTGTCCCCATAAACAACATCCAACTTTGCTTTTATCTCCTCGCATTTTTTCCCATCTAAAAACAAAAAGGGAATTATCGAACGATACTTAGCAAAAATCACCA
Source organism: Hermetia illucens (assembly GCF_905115235.1). NCBI lineage: Eukaryota > Metazoa > Arthropoda > Insecta > Diptera > Stratiomyidae > Hermetia > Hermetia illucens. The sequence continues at coordinate 132,302,836 of NC_051851.1, forward strand.
AATACGTCTTACTAGAATATCTGCCAAATCCAAACTAGCCTATCAATCAGTCTGAAATTTGTTCCTCCGTCGTTTGATAGATGACAGCACATCACGATAATACCACACTTCCCTCAGGAACGCCCTCGGTCGTCAAACACAAGCACTTATTGAACCGCCCTCATATATATATTAACCGAATGGGCGAAGAAATGGGACATTTTCCTGAACTGATTTTCTTTCCCCGTATTGCGAGGGTCGTGTCTTTCCGCGGGTTGGATGGTATTCTACCATCAGAGTCAGAAAGGATTTGCTCCCTCGTTTTGCTTTCCAGGGCTCAGCTGCGATGCCGCCGGGGTCTGCTGCTTCCTTCGATTTCATTCGTTTGCCAATTGGCCCATGTTTTATTAACAATAAGCTAATTAGAGAGGCGTTTCTTCTCATGCACCTTCAATTGGACACCGTCCTGCTAGTCTTGGTGATTTCCAGTGTAGCCTAGAGACGGTTGGCAGGTCTTTTAAAATGCTTTTAAGCTGCTTGCATTTGGCACTGAGGTATGAGTGGAATCATTTCCTATCTTTTCTGTTCACCACCATTTATTGTATGCTGGACCGGTTGATCGGCTTGATTAACAAGACATTGATCAACGGCCAATCTCCTTTTCTTGGAATGTAAACTTTCCTTTCTTTACGCGAACCAGCTCCTGAATCTCAGTTATGGAAATTTTGCTTTCACTGACGTATCGAAGTAACTAACGCTGTCGTCGGTTTTGCTGTCTGATTGTATAACTAGCTCTCTCTCATGTCATTTTTTGTGGCTTTCTCTGGATGAAGCCTACAGTCGTTTTGCAACCTTCTGTGCCGCTCATCATAATTTATGTCAGGGATTTGAAGGTATAATTTGGCATAGGAATGCCATAGTGTAGTCCTCTTAAAAAAAATAACAAAGTAGTCATTTTGTCTGGTAGTAATGGCTCACCGTGAAAAGTTTTGGCAGAATAGCGATGTTCTGGCAAGCATATCCATTCGATTCGTGTTTTTGTTTATGTATGTCTCTATTTCTGACATAACTTTATGTTTTCTGTTCGCTTCTTTGTGGAGGCCATGTAGGCAATCCATGCATCTATTCCTATCTTTATTGTTTTCTCTCTATTTGTCAGTTGAGTTATCATCATACTATTACTATGGTTTAAGTAACAAGCGTACAGTAATCAAAAGGCCAAACAAAAGTATAGTAAAGTAAGGTATCCAGCTCAATCCATCGTCCACCAATAACAAAGTGAAATTTGTAGCATCCAAATAGAATTTGGAGATTATCTACATTGATTAAATTTTCGGGAGGACTTGTTCAAAACTAGGGTATTTCTCTAGAAAAGTCAATATATACAATATTATTTGAAAAGTATGCTCTTAGGGTAGGATTGAAGTCGTAAGGCTGTAGGTACTATAAAGCCCCAGCAATAATATGAGAACTAATCCCACAAATATACTTAATACATCTTGAAACAAGATACCCTCTTATCTACTGATAACACATAGTTATTGTGTTAGGGCTTCCATACAATCGAACTGCACTCTAGTTTCATTTGTCGTCAGAATAAAGGTTGTGCAAGTGATAAGGTCACAACGGCGAGACGAACACAAGGAAAATACAGCCACCCATGACGACTGGGATTCAGACCCAAAGCAGCGAGATTGAGAGGTTGATGTTTTATTCCCTCAACCATTGCGCCGTCAATATTGTTGGACTCTGTAAATCAAGATGGATTTTAGAACAGTTTCGTATAGCATTTTAATTAAAGTTTAGACCTTTTTCGAAGGAACCAATACATACTACTTGCTTTGAGATTCAATTGAAATTTTCGCCTTGCGATGGACTCTTTCCAAGGTAGTTAATGATCAAAATGCGTTCCGAGATAGTATTGTATATTGTAAAGAATACAAAGAAGCAGATAAGAACTCCTCTATAAGGTGGAATAGGAATGGATGAAGCAACTGCAGCGCCCCAGGGTGTGATATTGATAAAATTGTGAAGAAAAATAAGCGCATGTGGTGCTTAGTTAAGAAGCAAGTAGTCATTCTTTTCTGGCAATCCAAAATAAAATCTGCAGTCAAAATAAGCTATTCACAAGGGTTTCACTTAAATGAAACTTGGTGTTCAAGGGCCCCACGTTGGGCGCCATTTTTAATAAGACGAAAATTACAAGTGTTGTGAGTCTCCATTTCAATTTAGTAGATTCCGGGAAATAGCTAATGCACTGGAGACCCAAAATACACCAATTTTTGGGTTCGTTTTAATATTTAACATCATCTTTTCTGCAGACCAAGTTAACGATGAGATGAGAAGTGGGGAAAATACTCTGAAAATGATCAGTAAATGAACAAGATATTTTTGTGTGCAAAAAAGGTAAACCTATCTCTGCACATACTTGGCGTATGCCAATAGGAACTTGAAAAGGAATTGGAGAGATTTCCACATTGTCGCGAACGAGGATAGTTCAGATGCGCATTCCTCATAAGAAGTGCGTTAGATACCTGGGTGTGCGTCTTGACGAGCGTCTCCAATTTAACGAGCACGTTAAAGTCGCGCTAGAAAGCGCTCGCAAGGCATTCATGTCTCTTCGAAGACTCTTTTATGCTCCACATCTTAGCCGGAAGGTTAAGATTATTTGCTATCTTACTTTGGTTAGACCGGTGCTTACCTACGGGTGTGCTATCTGGTTTAATTTGAGTGCTAGCCAAATGGAGAAAATAAGGATCTTTGAAAGGAAATGTCTGCGTGCTTGCACGGGGCTTAATAGGACTGCTTCGTCAAACTATGAGCACTATGTAACTAATGAAGTGATGTATGCAGCTGCTGCTGTGCCAAGAATCGATACAGTTATCGTCAGATTGATTCGGAATCATATAGTGCGATCTGCTTCGCATGGTGAGAACCCTTGGGTTTCGCAGCCGTTTTACCCAAATGATGGGTATTTCGAGAAAACTCTCACGACAGGCTTCATTCCTCCCGAAGCGTTCGTGTATCTTGACAGGAATGGTCTAATTCTTGATTCTGCCGGTGATCCGGTTATGTATCATATACATAGGCGGGCCACGGACAAAAGGATAGAATACCCCCCGAATTTGACAGTGGGGGCTCCGGGATTCGACTGGAGATACTCCAGAGCCAGAGCAATTGACATTAAGCGGCATGAAAAAGAGAAATCTTGGTACTGGTGGCTGCGGGATGCCGGTTAGCGGTGGCCGTGCTCAGTCCTGCCATTTGTTTCTTGGTGGGGCTTTGTAAATATGTATACATTGAACGGGTGCTGATTTTGTCTCCAGTTGTAACTTATAAATACATACGTTATTATTCTTTGTTTTTTTGTATGGATGTTATTTTAAAAAAAAAAGAAAAAATGTGTAATATAAAATCTATAATTATGATAGTTTTAAGAACAATAATTTAAGTTAAAAGTGTCTTTTGAAGCGATCAAATATTTATTATTACTTTTTATATTTCTTTATTTGCCACTAAGGCCAAGTGAATTCTGTCGGGTTTTTGGTCATTTCCCGACAACTTATTGTAAAATTAGATTTTCATTTCTTACTGTTTCTCTTCTCTGTCTGTAAATCGTTATTCAAAAATTTTGAGAGCCCACAGTGGCCATTAGATTTAAGTTATTTTTGTTATTTTAAAAGATTGTTTTTTTTTATTGTTCATTTTTCCAATCTATATACTATTGTTACCTATTTCTTAAAAATAAAAATAATTTTAAAAACAAAAACAATCTCTGCACATCGCCGTTAGGAAACTGCTTGGCTTCCGCCTTATATTAATGAAGTTTCAAATTTATTTCTTTTTCTTATTAAACTAAAATACGCCTTTACTTTGAAGGAAAATTCTCTGTAAAAGGCATCGCATTTTTTCTAGATCATCACTAACGTTGTAGGCATTTTGAGTAGCTTTTGAGAGCTTACATCGTTGGTTATGCGAATACCTCTGATTACTATCAAGCCAGGGTTTTTTAAGGTCTGTTAGCTTCTTTATTTTTACCACATAACCGGTGTTGTTTTAGAAGATTATCTTTTAGAAGGCGGCTGTGATAACATCTACATGGATTTGATGGTAATAGTGAACATATTACATTTTGTCTTTTGCTATTGTGATTTGCAATTGGAGCAACTTGCTGTACATTATTGCTATAAAATGAACTAATAAGACAATAACTGACGGTTCAGTGCAGGTCAGAAGCAACTCATCAGACGCCCCCTCACTTCTGCCCCTTTGTCCTTAGAGCAGTGTGATTGAAAGTAGCTACAGATGTACATTCGTTTGTGTACAGGTATACACTCGTTTATGTACAGTCGCAAACACAACATGAGTGCGAATTATATCCAAATAAAGGAGGTCAATTATTTCTTATGGTGGTCCATGTACGTCGTATACAGGCCCTAAAATGCTTTACGCCACGCAATCTTCTCAAATATCGTTAATAGTATTATCATATTTAGAGAGTTTATTGTGAACCACCTTTAAATTCGATCTATAATAGATTCGAAAAATGCAGCAATATAGGCTTTGTTATGAAGCAGCATATTGAAAAGTTTACTGGGAATCCGATCACTTTTAACAAAGTGTCAAATAAAATTAAAGATCGGTATACCCAATGTATGTGCTTGGATATAAAGTGAAAATCAACAAAAGCCTTCATATCGAGTTTACGATACGTTTGTTGTTGCTTAGTGTCCGGGTAGCTCAGTATTTTAGAGTACTAGGCTGTCATACGTAAGGCCGCGGGAGTGGAGATTTCTATCGTATTTTGACGTCGGATACCAGTCAACTCAGCAGTGAATGATTACCTGAATCAAATCAGGGTAATCATCACGGACGAGCGAAATGCTGACTATATTGCCTCCTACAGGTACAGTACCCTATATCCTATATTACAGGATTATAATTTTTAATGAAGTGCTCTAATATACTTCAAGGCCCTGATCCAACTGGATTGTGGCGCCAACCATTGCGCAATTATTATTATTATTGTTGTTTTACATAGACCTAATCATGCTGCATATTGCGAAATACGTTACTGACGTCTGTTTCTGGCTAAGGCGAAATTATGTGCATGCAAATACGAATCCTGGGATATAACGGGACTGCTATTGGGTAGTGGATTCCGGCTGGATGAAGGACGGCTGAGCTTGGACTTTTTGAGTACTTCACTCACACACTTCACACTGAAAACAGCGTATAATAATAGTAGCAGAAAATGTAGATTGGCGTAATGATTAACGACTTTATCCTTCAATTTTTGGGAAAAGAAGAAAATAAGGCTTCTGTTCGGGGCCACTAAAGAATAAGCATCATTGTTTTATCTCATTTGGGGAGGGGGATAATAATAACAAAATAATAATAAACGATGAGCTACAAGGAATTAAAAAGACAAGAGAAATCACGATTTTTAAGTTTTCGGCTACAAGGATTGAAGATTATTGTAATTCATGCAGCGATTTAGTCGATATAACATTGTGTCCTAAATAAAGCGTACGGTGCGAATATTTTTGAATGAAAAATGGCGCGGATTAATGGCCATTTGCACTTGGATAAGTTCCCAAAACAGATAGGAATAGTGTTGGTCGAGAGCAACCCCCGTGCCCTATGGGGCCCGTGCAGCAGACTCACTATTTTCTTTTGAGAGTGTCGATTGTAAACATATAAGGCATAATCTGGGTTAGTGAGAGAATAAACTTTTACTTATAGTTGGCTCTGCTAAGCAACTGAAATATGTCAGCATTGTTCAATGTCAGGCTCATGAATGCTAACAAAATTTGCGATGTTTGCGTGGTTCTGCTACATATGCGGGGAATGAGGAAAATGTTATGATGAAATTCCCGAGAAATTAACCTGAAGGTTTGATTTTGATAGAATGCTTTTGCCAGCGGGAAAGTTTTCATTATTAATGACAATAAAGACTGGTGGTGAGTCGGCGTTAATTATATCGCTTGTTGTTGGAGTCCTTCAAGCGATTTAACTCAGGGCATCAGACGAATAGTTTGGACGTCAACGCCAGAATGTTGAGCTGATTCACAAGTCCTTGATGGCAGTTGTGTGTTAATTCATATTGGCATGACTCGTTACCTGAAATTCCAATTGATGTAAAGTAATGAATTTAGTTTCGATGGCCGAAGCAGAAATTGGGTTTATTCGAAAAGTAAAAGTGTCTATATAGATTGAAACTTTTTGGTCAGGATCAGATTGGAAATTTATTTTTTCCGTAGTTATTGAAATGGTGTTATAAAATGAGAGGAGACGCAGAACTGTATGTAAATTGATTACATTTGATGGAAACTCTAAGTCAGTCGATGATATTCAAAGCATTCTAGCTGAAAAAATTTTCTACGCATTTCGGTGATTTAGAAATGCAAAGAGCGACTATAGTGATACGAGTACATGTTTTCTGACTTTTGTTAGTGAATGCTGCAAGCTATGCACATAGCAAGCATTCACTTCGAACATAATAACGAAAGTATTTCATTATTTATTGAAAGTTCCAGATAACGATAGTGGTTTACCGGACTTCTACGAACCTGATTCGGAAGTGATGACCAAAGAAGCGAACGCAAGGCAACTATTCTTTAAGTGGCTGATGTTGAACACGATTGTGGCGATGACAATTTCATCAATCCCAACTTGAAAAATGGTCAAAAATCGGGGGACGCAACTTCCAATCTCGGTACAGTATTTAATGTTTTTTGTTCTTGCACACATTTAATTATCTCGTCGAGGTACGTGTGTTTCAGTTTGAGGTAGACATCAAATGTTGAGGTCTTTTTTTCCTGGCTTAGAATCAGAATAAACTGTGAAGTATTGAGAAAAAATTCAAGTGATTCAACGTCCATAATCTTCAGTATATACATACTTGTGGCATATTCCATAGCATAATGTAAATGTGGCAGGAGATTAAAACAGCGGTGTTAGGTGCGACTATTTTGGACATACTGTGTTAACATTGGCAATAAACTGGGTGTCTCTGGTCCTGCTTGTTTGGTATAGTCGGTGGAAAAACTGGAATTCCTACAATTGAATTGTTACAAGTTCTTCGTCTATCGAAAAATATGCGGTAAATTTTCTTTTTCGTAACATTACAGTTGGTTTCCCAAATGCAGTGCCGCCAGTCTTCTAGGCTCATTAGCCGCTTCTTCAGTTTTTTCGGGTCACCTGTTCGTTTAACGTGGATAGCTCATTGTAATATTATCACAGCGGATACCTTTAAATCGTCATATATACCCTACAACCCTCTGTTGTTCCTGATTCGCCATCAGTTATCGTTTTGAATTTCTCCAAGGACTCTCTCTTAACACTTTCCTTTCAAAAGCCTGGCGAAAATCCAAGCTTTGCATCCGTAACATGACATAGACCTGATAATTGTTTCATAGACAACGAACGGCGTCTTGCGGTAATGGAGACGAAGATGTTATGTTGGACCAGTGGGGTGACAAATTTTGATCACATCCGAAATGAGGATATCCGCGATCATTATGGGTTTGCACCGATCGTGGAATATTAGCGAGACAGGCGTGTTCGATGGTATGGAAGATTGATCTGAACATCGAAGTCGATGGTAAACGACCAAAAGGCAGTCCTAAACAACCGTGTCTTGATACGCTGGATGGGAATTTCAAAGCCTCGAGATTGTACCCAGATCAGGCATTCGAGAGAACCAAATGGCGAAACCGATCACGACGAGCCGACCCCGCTTGTGAACGGGACAAAGGCTGAAGAAAAAGAAGAAGAAGAAAAACAAAATTAACGTTCCTAAAGCTGCACATTCTGCCTTACTGTTTTCTAGTTTAAGCTAAAATTTGAATTTTTTGTTTGTTGACTAGCAGTGTTAGCTCCTTCGCAGTATCGTCGGCTTCCATGAAAATCTTTTTTGATATCATGCTAGCAGCGCGATATAATATTGATGTCATCGGCCCACGCTACCCCTTTTGTTGACTTAAGGAACAGCATATCGTTGGTGTCAACAGGGATTTTCGCAACTGGTTGTTTAAGGCTCAGTTGAAGAGCATCCCATGATAAAAACAGATCAGTGAAATTGCCCTAAATTCAGATTTGCGAATTAGCTTTACTTGAGCATTGCTTAGTACGTCGAGATCAATACTGTCTAATATCAAGCGTCATATGTGTGTCCTTCATGTAAGCATTTCTCTTATTTGGTCTCTCGCTGCGGTTGAAGTTCCTTCAAATAAACTGAAAGAGATTTTGAATCCGCCTTGAAGTTACTAATGGGCCAGGGGACTTCTTCCAAGTCATGCTTCTGTAAGTTTCCTAGGAACTCAACAGTCACACTTATCCTCAATTTAAGCTGGTGTTTTTAACCTTCCAGAAAAAGGGTAACAGTTTTGCTCCCATTTTTACAACGGAATGACGTGTATAGTACATACTTGGTTCAATAGACCTACATTTTATCATACTAATTATTTTAATTATTATCTCAGCTTTTGGATATTACTTTGTGTATTCAAAACTATTTGAGAACCAAGGTAAGTAGCGTCAGTCTTTGTCAAGAAGGAATATCATTTTTAATAAAAATGTTTACAGCCGTGGACTTCTTGTAAATTAAACAAGTCGGGAAACCGGAAGCTGGGCGCTTCAGTTGTGAAAGGTTTTAGTGGACTTTGCCCCATTAGTACCTAGCACATAATACATGCATATATTATGTGAGAATATTCCCTTCCACATGATACGGACATTCAAAGTTTTGAATTTGCAAAAAAAAAGCAACAACTTTGATCTACAATAACTTTGTTAGTGCGATTTCCACCAAACTTTATAGTATCATGCTCTACTATATGATTCTGTTATGAACCTAACGAGGTTGATAGTACAAAGCTTTGTACTGATGAAGGGAGTAAGTTGCTCCCGAAATATATATACATAATAAAATGAAGTTTGGAGTAAGCTACTGGTCTATCAATTTTAGACTTAACTACAAATAGAAGACACATTAACATTTTAACTTAACGGGGGTTTTGCAGTCCAATACTAAAAATTACAGTAATATACTATTATGGACTTTATTTGAACAGATATCGGTGTGGAGGGTATTCCGGAGTCTTGGCACCATATAATGGCAGCGCCTTGATTTTTTCCAGATTTTTATGTTGGGTACTTTCTTGGAAAGCTCTAACCGAGACCTTTCATTTGATACCTCACGTGACTATATCTGGTAAAAAAAAATTTACACCCGCCTTAAAATCGACATAGAACGATCTTCATTTTAGGGAAATCAGGAGGTTAAATTTTCGATATGTACACTTTATCTATACCAGTGGATATACTAAACCTGGCTCCTGCGTAGCAGTATGACAAAACAGAGACATAAATCTTTTAATGCTCTGACCGTATAGCTGAATGGTTAGAGCACGAGGCTGTCGTAAGGTAGGCCGCTTTTCAAATCTGACTGGTGGCAGTGCGATTTGTGTCGTGATTTTACGTCGGATACCGGTCGACTCAGCTCTGAATGAGTGCCAGAGTCAAATTAGGGTAATAATCTCGGGCGACCGCAATGCCTCCTATAGGATACTGCAATCTTGTAGTGTACTGTTATGATCTTGAATGAAGTGCTCTATCACACTTCAAGGCCCTGATCCAATGTGGATTGTTGCGTCAGTGATTATTATTAGTCCTCTGACGAGGACAAAGTTCCTAGTGAATCATCCGGTAAAGCTATCCACTTTGAAACGGAAGAAGGCATGCGGATAATAGCAAAACGGGAGAGCTGCAACATCAATACGAGTGGATCAAGACTACTGGTCTTAATCTAGTTCAGGCGGCACGCTTCTGGAAAAGTGTATTAAGCGAATCCAGCCGTTGAAATTTGGAAGCGGTGTGGCTTACGCCATAAGCCCGCTGTGGTTTTCTTTGACTTAGAATCCGTTGTCCCATCATTTGCATGAAAGCAAATTCGGATTCTAAATTAAAAATTGCATATTGCCGAAATGTAGACGAAAGTCAACTTCGCTTCTTGCTGAACATCATCATCCAGTTAAGAAGTATGTACTTGGGTTGGAAAAATATCGAGAACACACGGAGAAAGGATATTAGATCCAAATTGAGGGTATTCATTTGGACGATGTATGTAAATAGCATCAGGATGACACTTTATTCTCTCTCCACAGAAACATAAAAATGCGAAAGATCGTCTAATCTAACGCCAAAGTAACCAAGGATAAACTACGAAAAATATGTATAAGATCATCGGTGGCTGCAGCTTACGCTGTAACTTGTGGCAGTAATAATCCGAATTAAATTAGGATTACCGCTAATGTTGGTGCTGCCCGTTGGTGCAAAATATTTTAGTTTGGTATTGCTTGGTGGTTTGCCCAAAGGCAGTTTGTGAGGAGGCATCGTTTTCTCAAAAGCCGGTTTGCCCGGAAGTCGTTTTTTTGTCCGAAAGCAGATGCTTACCCGTGGGTAAGACTTAAGTCTCAGCCCCAATTGGAACACGAACCAGGAGTTCTGACAAATGCCGCCTATTTCAGCTTATCCGTTATAGAGTGGGTCCCAGTTGATTTGGTTTCCAATTGAATGAACGGAGAACCTGAGTCCTGGGTCAGGTTCACCATTTGATGAGCTCAGGGTTTTGAATCAATCAGAGCCAAATCGTTACGATTGAAATTTCATTTCGTCCCCAGCTCATCGTTCACGGCCACTTCTTAACTCCTATGACCATTCAACCCTCGGCACGTTAATTACACCTTTCTTGGGGTTTTGTTTATCGCTCAGTTCCAAGTTTCATCTCTGATTCCCTAGACGATTTACCTTACTAAGCTCCCTCACTGCAATTAGTTAGAAAATTGTCGAGTGAAGTTTTAAGTTTTCGGGCATTTGATAGCCACCTTACGGCATTAATTCCCCCTTCTATCTTTTTTTGAGAACTTTGTTACGGGTCGTTTCATCTGATTGTATGATGGTATTTGGGTAAGTATTCTTATTCGAGTCTACATTGCCCACTCTCCGTATGTTGCTTCTTTCATCATAGTTTAATAACATATGGTCACTTTGGTTGAAAGTTTCCTCGTCCCGCCCCACCAGGTACTTCCACCAACTGTTTTAAATCGCACCCCCCACTGGATAAAACAGAGTCTGTTGTTTTTGGAACCTTTATGCAAGCTCTGAGAGCCAATGTATCGCCTGAAAACAGTCTCTATCCCCGCTTGGCTGTTGAAATCTCCAATTATGATTTCAATGTCACACCACACCACGATATGCGGGTTCAGTCCACTGCCTTACAGGCTCGGCAATCTTCTCTGCCACGTTAGGACAGAGTAGTGCCTGGCCATTGCTTATGCCCACAAAGGTTCATAACAATAGATTAAATTTTTTCAGTTCAATTGGTGCTTTCCTGGAAATTGGTCGATGTCCAACGCATTTTCTGCAACACCGCTGCTACTGGCTTTGGAAACATAAGCGAAAGCGCTTGCGAAGTGAATTTAGAAATATAAGCCTCATTAGCGTTCACGCCTCTACAGAGAAGACTGCAAAGTTGGAAAAGGATACTTTCTACTAGCAAGTAGAAGTCTCGAAGCCTGCCCCAGATATGATATCAAAACCATACTTCAAAACTTTAACAACCAAGTAAGAACGGAGCCCGTACTCAGGCGATACGTTGGCTCCCATACTAACTATAACGATACTAATGATAACGGGCTGCTTAACGCCTGTAAGGGGGAAGTGGATGAACCATATAACCGCAGTCAACACAGGTCCTGGAGATGAAGCATCAACAAATGATTTTCACAACCACCTGGAGAACGTTATAATTGTATAATACTTGTCCCCGCCGTAACGGAAGAATGCTGTATACCGAGTAATGTTGCATTCTTAAAGAACGTGGGCGTGCACAGAGATTTATCAGGAACTTTGGCGAGTGAAGAAGCAACTCCACAAACGAAAAAACCCTGGCAGAATCAAGAGGTCTGTGAACTCGAACAGTGCAGGGAGTAACCGCACCAGGCGCGCAACTTGTGCCACCAATTCATCAGCGTGAAGCCGTATACACCTCGATGTTCATCCTACCGAGACAAAAAGGGAAATCTGATTTCGGGCAGAATTGGTACATTGGAGCGATGGGTTGAGTATCTTGAGGAACCGCTGAACAACCAGAACATCGACGAGTTGAAGGTCCCGCCGACTGAGGACAACGGACAAATAGTGCCACCACCAAGTATAGAAGAAACAGCTCGTGCAATTCATAGGCTTCAAAATCATAAGTCGCCTGGAGCCGATAAATTACGGCTGAGCAGGTTAAGTATGGAGGCGACCAACTATACCAAGCGGTTCATCAACTCACCCTGAAGATGCAGAAAAACGAATCAACGAATCAACGAATCAATGCCTGATGATTGGCAACGAGGCATTATTTGTCCCAAACATACAAAGGGAGACATCGAATAGTGCAGCAATTATAAAGGTTTTACGTTGCTGAGTACTGTTTATAAGATATTCTCCACTATTTTGTTAGATCGGATAGCCCCATACGCCAAAAACATCATTGGCCCATACCGAAGAGGCTTCACTCCAGGCAAATCAGGAACAGTTCAAATTTTCTCTCTACGGCAAGCGATGAAAAAGCTGTTGGAATAAATTAGTTACATCGGCTGCAAGGTTGCATGGTAGCATAACCAGGGAAAAACTGTACATGGCCACGATAGGATTCAACATCCCGATGAAATTAAAAAAGCGGAATAAAATCAGGAGTGTCACTTTCGAGAACGTTCAACATCAACAATGGTCTAAGGCAAGGAGATGCCCACGTGCATCCTTTTTAATTTGATCCGTAAATGCGAAAGGCAGGATCCTCTTTAAGTCCACCCAACTACTGGCCAATACTGACGATATCGACATTCTAGGAAGAACGACCCAAGACATACAAACTGCCTTATCCAGATATAGCAGACGAAACGAAATTTTGGACTGGACAACAATGAAATCAAGACGAAATATATGGTGGTAACGTCAGCATTAGAAGCCAAAAAACGAAGAACATCAAATCGCATTGGTTAAGCGAGAACAAAAAAGATAGGAGACTGTAATTTTTGGTCCCCTATATGAGGATGAACGTTTTTGTAGCCTACATAACGGCGAAACCTATGAGCGATACCACGACCGCCTGCATCCCCATGCATCATCTCGAGTGGGTTGGGATAGCATTTGGTAGCAGAGCTGTTGGTATTAGTTTTATGCTCCATCCTGGCCAATCCGCGTTTTTACCTTGGGACCTTTATTATACTTTGACCGTATTATATAGTCTGTTTATTGAAAATGAATTATATGCAATAATACAGTGGGATCCCTATAATTATATCGGTTTATTCGTACTAATTTGTCGGTTCCCAGAGTTAATTTTCTTTATTTTGCGTTCCCGATAATTGGTATTCCCGATATTTCGTACTAAATCGTCCGTACCTTGACCTTACGAATTATCGGGATTGTACTGTATTGTCCTGTTTTGAGCCTGTGCTTCTATCACGTTGAATATTCCAGAAAGCAGGGAATTTTCCCTGTTAGAAAACTGTTTTAATGTTGAATCTTCTTACCGACATTCGGTTGTAAAGTATTTTAACTAATATGCGCTCTACTGTTACATCATTTTTAAGCCTTCCCTAATTCTCAATATTGCATTTTAAATGACGTCACAAATATTTTTCAAAGTGGAATATAGAAGGATTTTATCTCATAACTGAGGTTTATCACGCGAGGGTTAAACCGGTTACTTTTGCAACCAATTTTCAGTATCATGGGTAAGGACATACTTATATAGGTGCATTATGTTCGGCGAAAAGTTCATTCGAAACTGAACTTGCAGCAGTTTCAGAATGGGTGAAGTGAATAGCTACCGCGCCATAAGGGCACTGTGGGTTACTATGAGGATTCTAGGAATGGATCCTCCTGAGAAGTACAGAGTTCTTTACCAAGTGTATTCGATTTGCCTAAATACTACAATAACATTCTATTATCCGCTATCGATGTTTATCAACATGTTTCTACTTGATAAGAAAAAGGAAGTGGTTTCAAATTTAACTCTAACAATAAGTATGGTAGTTTGTGGTATGAAAACTTTCAATAATTATCTAAAACGCAAGGAATTGTGGAAAATGCGGGAATATTTGGTGGAACTTGATTCTTACCTGAAATTTGAAGCTGACAAGGAGTATTTGCAGTACATAGTGAAAGTGTCACTTCGATATTTCATTTTATATGCATCAATGTATGGATTAGTTATAGCGAGCTGCGAACTCCCGATGGTATTTTCAACAGAAAGTCGACTTCTTTATCCAGCATGGTTTCCTTGGGATTGGAGAAATTCAACACGGATATACGTAGCAATTCATACTTACCAGTTTGTTGGAATTAGCATTCAAATATATCAAAACCTGCTCAATGACACTCTGCCTGGGATACTTATGTGGCTACTTAAAGGACATTTACATATACTGAAATCCAGGATTCAGAGGATTGGCTACGATAAAAATTTATCTACTAAGAAGAATTACAATGAATTAGTGGCTTGCATTAAAAGTCACAAAATTTGCTTTGAGTAAGTATGTGTGGTTGAATCTGTACATGTGATTAATTTTTATAAAATGACCCTGGTTGTTAGGAAGAGTTAGTCAATCGTCGATAAGATCTCATATTGGGTGTCAAGCATGGTTCTTTCCCCGAATCTTTGCAATTTTTAATGAACAGTCGCTGGGCTTTGCCTTTACCTTCTCCGTTTACTCTATTTTCGCCATTCCCTCTTCCTTCCAAATCAGCATTTTTTAAAAACTTCCTCCTACGATACAAGTAAAATCCCTCCGTTAATGTAATACATTACTCATCATCATCAACGGCGCAACAACCGGTATCCGATCTAGGCCTGTCTTAATAAGGAACTCCAGACATCCCGGTTTTGCGCCGAATACCACCAATTCGATATCCCTAAACGCTGCCTGGCTTCCTGGCCTACGCCATCGTTCAATCTCAGACAGGATCTGCAGATATTGTAATGGAACTTAGGAGATTTAGATGGTCAAATCATCATCTCTGTGGCCAAGATGACCTAGGGGCAAGACCTATCCCAAAACCGAAAAGAAATTGGCTAAGTGGACCGTGAAGGTCTGCCCACAAACATTGAAACTCCATGAAAGCACACGGTTGTCATATTCTTACACGCCTCTATGCTAGCCAGGCCCGGGAATGTGGGGGGGGGGGTTGGTTTCTTCTTTTTCTACCATAGGTATTTCCCTTATAGACATTCCGGGCTGGATCATCCTCACCCATACGGATTAAGTGATCCGTCCACCGTAACCTATTGAGCCGGATTTTGTCCATAACCTGACAGTCACGCTATCACTCATAGATTTCGTCTTTATGTAGCCTACGGAATCGTCCACCCTCATATAGGGGGGCCGAAAATTCTTCAGAAGATTCTTTTCTCGAACGCGGCCAATGATGGCGAAACTGATGTCCATATTCCAACAATTTTTCCATCGCTTGCCGCAGAGAGAAAATCTGATCTGTTGCTGATTTGCCTGGAGTGAAGCCTCTTTGGTACGGCCCAATGATTTTCTGAACGTATGGGACTATCCGACCTAGCAAGATAACGGATACCTCTGTAATTGCTGCACTGCGTGATATCTTCCTTTTTATATATGGGACTGATAATGCCTCGTTGTCAGTCGTCATTGATTCGCTGTCCCACACCTTGAGCATCAATTGATGAATCACTTGGTGTAATTGGCCGCCTCCATATGAAACCAATTCGGCTGTAATTTCATCGGCTCCTGGCGACTTATGGTTTTGAAGTCGATGAATTGCACGGACTGTTTCTTAAAACAAAGCCTTATTAGAATCGATTCGATGTCTGCCTGTCCATCTGTCTGTTACACCTGACTTGACTGGACCGATTGTCAGGAAAATTTGTGAAAGTGTGTGGTCTGATGTTCCCTTTACATATAGCAAGTGGCGCCATTTTGTGTTAAGTTTAAGGGGGGGCTCTCCATACATGTGAACGGAGGGTGCATTTTTTTCACAGAATGTAGTCAAGTGGTGTATCAAATTAAAGGGGTCAATTAGTGCTTTTCAAAACCCCACATTTGATACCGGGTGAAACGTAGGGGAGTGAGGGCTCAAAATATAACCCAAAAAAATGGCGCTGTCCTTCTCTCAGCAGAATATCAATTTCGATAATTCCTGCTATCACGCAGGCCGATTCGACTGATATTTTTTGATATGCGCAATTTGCTTGGAGTGCAGTTTTGGAAGGAAATCACATTAAGAGGGTTTCAGAATCGACTTTGTTTATTACATAGATCTTTAACTTCCCAGAATATTAAAATTTTATGAGCGTGAACCCAGCGCCTACCGGGCGCAGCCTGAGGTTCAAGGGTCCAGAATATAGTGGATGTATGTCCTTACGTAATTTTGGTCGCCAAGCTCTTCTTTCCAAGATGTTCCGTGTGAATAAGAACCTTATTGAGGATAAAATAGATAAAAATTTTACACCGGAAAAATTTCATTTACTTACAGTACGAGCTCTATGACACGGAGCCGAATCGTCGTGAAACATTACTTCATACACTACTTCTACACTCTGAACAACGGCATCTTCGATAACTTTTTGTACTTTTCTGCGTTAACAGCACAGCTTAAAAAAGAAAAAATACCAATTTTTTTTGGAATTTATGCATCCCCACATCATTACTGAGAAGGAATGGCGTGCAGTTCATACGACACACTGGTGGTCAGATCTCTCTCTTTGTCTTCTTTGCACTGAGGATGGAGTGTCAGATCCCTGCAAATTGAATTTCGACTCATCCGAGAACACATCTCCCTACCAATCCAGTCACGTCGTTCCAATGCCCAGTTCAGCCTTTTTTCGACCATAGCCTTCACTAAAATCGGCTTTTTGCCTTCAAGCTCTGAGTCCTAAAGCACTGTTCTCACACTGACTGACACATTTTCGCCCTTCCAGCAATTCAGTACGTAATTGAGGAGCAGTTGGAAATCTATCTCGTAAGGAAGGTGGAATCCTAAAAGTGTCGGGCAGAAACTATCGAACAGAAAATTCTGAAAAAAATCAGGAAGCTTCCACTATGCGATACCTAGAGCTGAAAATACTCTTGATACCGATATTTGTTAAAACAAAGATATTAATAGTGTATTATGATATTTTTTGTTAATTGAGTGTGAGCTCCCTTTGAGTTCACCTTAGAATCATAAAATTCTGCAGCAATAGTAGGAGCCTCAAGTATGAAAGGATTTGTTGAAAGCTCGTAGTGTATACACGTTTATATACTTGATAATTGATAATAATTTGACACGAAAGAGTCAACTTTGACTTATTATAACTTTGTTAATCATAGTAGGATTTCCACCAAACTTTCCGGCGGGATATTAAAACCTATATTACTGAAATTTTATAGATCCAGGACGAAATTAAGCCGGGTCCACAGTAAATTTTCTGAGTACAATAATATACTATTACTAATTTTATTTAAACAGATATCGTAACCGAGATATTCTGGGTCTGGGTTCTTGAAGTAGTTAATATTGTGCGGACCCGCGCTCTCCTCTCGTATGTAACCAGTGTCAAAACTGATATCTGCTTTGAAAAGTACTAATCAGGGCCTTTCATTTGACTATATTTGGTGAAAAAAATGTAATCTTTCTTTTACATGTTCACAATCCCAAACGTTCTACCAAATTTCGAGTCATCAACATTAACACTTTCTGAGAAAATTGCATGTGACAGACAGATAAGCAGATAGTGAACCGATTTTAATAAGGTTTTGTCGGACCTCTAAAAATTGATTATTTATTTTAAAATGTCGATTCAATAGTTGAATAGTTAGTAATTGCGCAAGATTTTAAGTGATTTGGTTTGGTAGTTTTTTTGAACTTTTATATGGCGTACTGAAAACAGGCGTTTTTAGGATAACGAGTTAAAAGTTTTCGAACTTTTTGTAAAATTTTTACAAAAAGTTTAATTACCTTCAATCTGTCGTGATATGGGCCTTTCTGTTTGTTTTTTTGTTGCGATTCATTTGTCTATTTTTCATGAATTACAATTACATTGCAACTGAAAGTTTTACATTTCAAAGATTCTAGTCAGAGAACCATTTAAATCTCCGGAAACATGCAGCGCACTGGTTGCCTCTGAAACCGTACCTTTTTAAGGTTTTGTTTGTAAAACGAAACCTTATTAAAATCGGTTCAATGTCTGTCTGTCACAGGCACTTTTCTCAGAAACGGCTATACCGATTGACACGAAATTTGGTGAGAAGGTGGGAACTGTGGACCCCCAGATACGCAGTGAGTGACATCCTCCTACGTTGAGATTTATACATACATACATGTAAAAGGGGATTGTAATTTTTTTTCACCAAATATAGTCATGTGGGATATCAAATGAAAGGTCTCGATTAGTACTTTTCGAAATAGGTCTTAGTTTTGTGATTTGTTAAAAAGGCGGGGAGTGGGAGGGGTGCAAAGTGATGATTTCTTTAACGGACCCATTCTTAGAAACTACCCAACCGAAAAATCTGAAAAAATCATGAAGTTGCCTCTATATGGTGCCCAGGCCTATATACACTCTATATCGACATCTGTTCAAATTAAGTTAATAATAGTATATTACCATATTTTTGGGAAAATTGAGTAAAACCCCCCTTAAGTTCATCTCAGAGTTATAAAAGTTGTTAGTAGTATAAAATATAATATGAAGCATATTATCTCCAAGCTTGATCAAAATCATAATATTGGTAACAAAGTTACAGCAGCTCAAAGTTGTCTTTACGCGTAAATTTACAACCCGAAGTACTAAATCTGACATGCTAAATGCATATTCTTAACGGGCTACGTACAAAAGGGATAGTTCTACACTCAAATATGCGCACACAAAAAGCAAACAAAACCTTTTTTACTGAAGCGCCCAGCTTCCGGTTTCCCGACTTGTTTCGTTTACGACCATCAATCGCGCCTTTACGAGACATTGCGGACACTTCCTGGGATGTTTAGGCATCGAATTTACGAATACTACAGGACATACATACATTCTGTAGCACATATTACTCACATACATACTATTACAAGATGATTGTACAATACAAAGTTTATATTAAGTAAAACATGTTCAAGCGCTTCAAAGGAAAATTATAATAGAATGTAGAATCAAAATGTATATGTTGACTCGAAATTTGAAACAGATATTCTTGAGTTATTTTAACAAAATATATCAAACAAATCCAAAAAAAATGTCCTCCTCTTCATGAAGTATCATAGTATCCCTGATGCGTTTTCCCAGTATTCGATAGTGGTTTCCACCTCCACCATGTAGCGAAGGCCACCTATTAACGACGAGCCTTCGACAAATGCCCTTAAGAAATGAGGTTAGAACGGCGTCCTGGATTGATGTTTGAAAAATGGGGAGCGAACTCGGTGGAACTCTCGCGGGTATCGCAAGTAAGAATCCCAATGATGCTACCACTACTGATTTTGGCAGTGCGAGTGAGAGAATTAGTACCCGGATTTATTCGCCAGTTAACACCGGTGCTGATGTGTCAGCCCGCCGTCGATTAGCCACAGGAAATTCCTTTGGAAAAGGTGAACTAAAAATTCTTCCCACTGATACAAATATTGATACCTATAATGATAATAATTGATAACGATAATGATAATAATAATAATTGAAACAACGGCGGGGCGGGTACAGCGTCTTACCGCCCCCTGTTGCACCAGAGATTCGTCGAGTGCTTCCCGCAATTTGCGCACGTGACTGTGCAGCGAGTCGCAGACCAGTACCTTCCAGCTAAGGTTTCCGCTGAGGTTCAGGACGAATTCCAAAGAGCGTGTATAGAATGGAAATGGATCCTTTGCATGGACCAGGTATTCCCAGGGTCTATGCATCTCCAGCAACTCCGGGAATCCTATCTCAAATCCATGATGAGATTGCATCTCGACTGTGTACTGATGTGTCGCTGCTGTAACTACAACCACTTGTGTATTGTGGTGTAGTTACGGCGGTCAGAAGATTCGCTTTGGTGTTATTAGTTTGAGTGACCGAAGAGATCCACCATGGCAAATTCATCTGGAACGTCAGCAGGACGCCAGCTGGGGGGTAAGAAGCCAACTGCAGAGGGTTTACAGAAACAATGCCATCCCCGGTGAGACGTCCGTAGTTGAAATTCTGGACACCCTAAAACAGAAACTTTCTGTCATATGCAGTCGATTACGACGGTATGGCAAAAGTCAATCCAGACGTATCCAGAATGCAACATACGCGAGGAAACAGCGGAGTTTTTTCAAATCGCTCAACGAATCTCAACAGAGCGTCCAGACAATACAGTCTTCGGTAATGGAAGCAAAAGAATACTAGGGTCGACTTTGGGGGTTATCCGCCCAGCGTGCGGAGCATGTTACCGAAGAGGAAGTTCGACGAGCCATAAACAGCTCGGAGAACTGCAGTGGTCCAGGTCTGGATCGGGTGCAGAATTTCTGGTATAAGAAATTTACCAGCGTACACAGTCGGTTGGCACACAGTATAAATGAGGTCATGAGTCGGCCGGAGGAATTTCCACCCTTCCTTACTGCGGGGATTACCTACCTAATACCTAAGAAGGACACGGTGCAGGACCCCGCAACACACAAGACCGATTATTTGCTTACCAACCCTCTACAAATTCATAACGTCCATTATCAGTAGAAGGGTTAATGCGCACCTCGAGACCAACAACAATTTGTCTGAGGAGCAGAAGGGCTGCCGAATTGGTCAAGGGGTTTCAGAGTGCAACTCATTATCGACTCGGTAGCTGTAGGACAAGCACCTAGAGGCCAAACAAGCCTCTTTAGTTGCTATATCGATTATGCCACGGCTTTTGATAGCATCCCGCATACCTGGGTAATCGATGTCCTACATTTGTATCGCATTGATCCGAAACTAATAGTTTTTGGCAACAGTCATGGAAGGGTGGCATTCCACCTTACCAGTGCGTACATCTGAGGGTGCTAATACCGCAGCGCCATCCGTATACGATGGGGCACCTTCCAGGGGATTCGTTGAGTCCCCTTTAATTTTGCATGCACTGAACCCCCTTTCATGGCTACTGGCTGATGCTAGAGAGCATTGGTTTGCGATTACATATGGTCTACTTGCTGTGCGAACTCACACACTTGATGTACTTAGATGAATAACAGACATGTTCAGTCGTGATTTTCGGATGGAATTTGGATTATATAAGTGTCGAATTCAAACCATCCGCAAACGTTATTAAAGCCCGCATGCCGCACATAGCATTCGGGACCTCCAAATCCAAGCTATGGCCGAGACAGACTTCTATTGGTATCTAGAAATTCTGCAAGGAACCCATGCTCGAGATGGTGATCTGACGGATGCTCTGCTGTAAGAACTCCTGCGACGTTTAAAGCTGGTGCTGAAATCGCATCTCTCGGGGAAGAATAAGAAAAACGCATTGAAGGTATTCGCCATCTCTTCACTGGCTTATGCATTCGGAATATTACCGTGGGCGAATACCGACCGATCTGGAAAACGTTCAGCGGCGGATACGGACTACTATATTCAAATTCCTAATGGATCATCCAAACTCTGCCGGGGAGCGGATGAACCTGCCTCGTGACATCGGAGATAGGGGCGTGGTTGATATGGCAGCACAACATCACCGCCAAGGTCTTTGCTGGGAAGGAGGGGTTCATGTGTGCCATTCAGGACGGCGTGGTCGCCACCCGAGCTTATAAAAAGTTCATCATGAAAGAACGGGTGGAGAACGTCTGGTGCAGAATGTGTGGTTCGGCATTAGAGACGTTGGATCATCTCATTTCTGGCAGTTATGGCACCGGTGCAATGCATCACCAGGCATAATGCTGTATGTAAGGTTATCCATCAAAACCTTGCATACAATCAAGGGCTGATCCCGGGAATATGTCCGATATGAGTCGCAAGCGGTACTTGATAGTTCTGCTTACCGCATGTATTGGGACCGGAAGTTCTGACTGATCGCCATATTCTACATAACAAGCATGACGTACTGTTAGTTGACAAGACGGGTCGTGTATATTTTTGATGTTATTATCCCTCATAACAGCAAAATCGAACGTGGAGAAGAAGGTGAACTATGAGCCATTGGCTCGAGAAATTAAAGAAAGTTGGCGTCTTGAGCGGGTGGTTGTAGTTCTCATAATATTGTCAGCTACCGGTACCTAAATCCCTCACGGCTTCCCTTGATGTCCTGGGACCTTCGCACAGTCTGGCTCAAACCATACAGAAGTACACCATTCTGCATACGTGCTTGATGTTATGAGGAGTTCTCGACGGATTCTCTCATTGACCTACCACCGGCCACAACCACCAGCGCCCCTTTAGTTTTCAAGTAGGTAGGATCACCTGAGCCCAAAAGTTTTTTCACTTAGTGCTAGTATTGAGTTAAATCCGGCATCGGCCAAGATTTTGACAACTCAGAATTGAATCAGGGGCTTGAAGCGTATTTGAGCACCGCATTCAAGGCCGTAACGGTACACTACAGGACTACAGTAGTCTGTAGGAAGCAAAGTAATATGAATTGCGCTCGCTCATGATTGTTACTCCGATATAACTCAGGTAGTCATTTACAGTTGAGTGAACTGGTATCTGACATCTAGCAACGATGCAAACCACCAATAAGATTTCAACCGCGACCTTCTGCTACGAAAGGCTAATAGTTTAACTGCTGAGCCTTGTAATAAAGTTTGTTGTTGAGACTAGGATTCTTATTGTTGTACTATAATGCTACACAATTTTACCTGAATATTATTCAAATGTACTAATAGTGAACGTTTTATATATCATATATTTCAGGTTCCGAAACCTTTGCGAGAGCTTCACTTCACGCATATTGGTTTTTCAATTCCTTTCCACCGAGTTCACCTTATGTATGACAGCCATTTACATTTTCTTCGTTGGAGATAACCTGGTGGAAGTCGCCTATTTATGTTGCTATTTTATGAGTATGGTCTTCGAAATAACCCTTTCCTGTTATTGCGGAAACGAAATGGCTGAGGAGACATTTCACTTTACAACTGGCTTGTATCAATGCAATTGGGTGGATCAAAGTTTGAAATTTCGTAAAGTATTAATAATTTTTATGCTGCAGTCCCAAAAGCCATGGACCATCTTTGCGGGAGGCGTTATAAGTATAACCCTTGCAACTTGGATGGCTGTGAGATTATAAATTAATAAAAATAGAAATAGTTTTTATACATTTTTATCTTTTTCAGGTACTTAAATCAGCCTACTCCTTGTTTGCTGTTTTAAATCAAGTGGCTTAAGTCATCATTCGACTTTTTATTCGGAGTTTAATGTGATACGTTTCGATTGTAGATTAAAGCACCGAAAACAGTAGCAACCATTTATTGTCAGTGTGGCTTCAGAAAGGAAGTAGAGTATGAAGCACGAAGGACATGTAGCGACGTTACGATTTCGATTTTTCATTCGTGAATCTGAAACTATGTATATATATGTAATGAACTGGCAATTCTCACTATTATCACGAAAAAAATAATTACAAAAATAAAACTTTAGAGATTTTTTTTCGTTAGTGAACACTAGATCCTTCGTCTTCGATTAAAGGACTTTTTATTCAAAATTTAGCAAAATGTGATGTTGTTTTGTGAAAGCGATGAACAGGCAAATATTTTTATAGGTTTGGCTAGAACAGACCCCACGGAGGGTCCGTTCGTAAGTCGAAGTACCATGTAATGACTTAAGATTTATCGATGTGAAAGATATTATCTTTCGCATTATCGTTCCGCAGCATAAGGTGCAATTGCTAAGGAAATAGTGAATTATATGTGTTAACTTTCGATCAGGGAGTCATTAAATTAGACGAGTGGTCCAAAGAGAATAGACTGGGATAAACAGTAAGAACCTAACAGAAAATTTGGAGAGAGTTTCAGATTTGACGGAGTTATTCAGCAAAGTACGAGAAGTAGCTTCAGAAAATTTGTGCACAGGCCGCACCCACAAATTTCTCAATTCAGGTTTTGCCGAATTACATGTTTCGTTTTCTGAAGATTGCTTAGCGGTTATTCCGTCAAGAGCCCAGAAGCGATGATTGCATGATTTCGGACTCAATGATCATACCCTGGTGGCAAAGAATGAGCTGTTGGAAGTTCGACGTAGGATCATTAACCACAAAGAATATATTCAATAAAGCTCTCAATTTGGCTAATAACCATAGATTGATCATATTTCTCCTTGGAGAACTGTGTGGGGCCATAATTGGTAGATAGTATTTTTTCTGCGTCGCTGAAACTAGGGACTAGTCAAGTTCTCTGGAACAAAATACTCCCAATAAGATTAATATAATAATTCCGCTTAAAAAAAAGGTTGAATCAACCATCAATGCCGTAAAGTTAATTGCTAGTTCGGCTTAAAATGCAATATGCAGACGGAAGGGTTAACGCCAGCAATTATTGTATAAGGTTACTTCGTGTGCGGATTGAATTTGACTAATAAGAGCATAATAAGGAAGTTGCTAACGGCGATCAATGAATGGAGTCATCTGGCTGCACATATTGACAGTTATCAGAAGAAAAAGTGGATTTTATATGACATACACGACATTGTTGTAGAATACTAAGTGTTTCTTTAAAGATAAAGACTCAAGTTTATAAAGAGCACCGATGGTTTTAGTGGGTAAACTATTATCTTTTGAAGATTTCTTCCACTATGAGTGCGTGAGTTCAATTCACTACTATTACAAAGGAGTAGATTTGCTCGATTAAAAATGAAGCGGATCATCTTACATAGAGCATTACACTTGATCATGTATTGCACCAGTGCAATAACAGTGCAGCCAGAAATGAGATGGTCCAACGTTTCTAACCCCGAACCACACATTCTGTAATAATCATTTTCCACCCGCTCCACCACGCCTTCCTGAATTACATACAAGAATCCCTCCGTTTCAGCAAAGAGCGTTCGACAATTCAGACTTCAGATCGATCCTTCAAGTTAAGTGAAGCGCGTAGCAAGTTTTCCAGGATGGTCTTCGTCTACGACAATATCCTGAACCCATATACTAGTGAAGGGATAGCGAATATGTTCAGCGCGACTATATTATTCTTCCCTGATGCGATTTCAGTACCAACTTTACACGTTGCAGGAATTCCAACAGCAGAGCATCCTTGAGATCACCAACTCGAACATGATTCGTTGCAGAATTCCTAGATGCTGTCGAAAACCTTATCATAATCGATATAACAACTAATAAGATTTCTTTGGCTTCTAGTTGCTTGTCTACCGAGTAGGTAATGGCTTGCTCTTTACAATCCCTTGGCCCAACTCGGCAGCCCTTCTGCTCCTCAGACAGAATATTGTTGATCTCAAGGTTTTGATCATTGCCCTAATAACGGACGTCAGGTATTCGTAGAGGGTTAGTAAGCAAGTTATCCGGTTTGTGTCTGCGGGATCCTGTACCGCGTCCTTTTTAACGTCAAGGTAGGTAATTCCCGCAGTGAGGAAGGGTGAAAATTCATCCGGCCGGATGATAACCTCATTTATACTATGTGCCAACCGACTGTGTGCACCGGTATTTTTTTATAGCAGAAGCTCTGCATCCAATCCAAACCCGGACACCTTTAGTTCTCATAGTTGTCTATGACTCGTCGAATCGCCTCTTCGGTAACATCCGCGAAATTCATGCTGGCCGCCTAGCATGCTCAATATGCTGGCCGTTAACTTCCTAAAGTCCACCAATATTCTTTCGGTCCTTTAATACAAAACTGTACTGTCTGGATGCCTTGTTGGGATCCGTTGAGTAATCTGGAAAAAATCCGTTTGTTCTATGGGTTCTATGGGTGGTTTGAATTATGGGTCAAGTCGGTTTGCTTGTGTTCGATTTTAAATTTTGCCAAGTAGATCACGTCTCAACAGACGAAGCTTTCATTTTGGCGCAAATCTCTAATTAAGAACCTGTATTTTCTTCGTCATAAATACGGCCACAAGGCTGGGAGAACCAAAAAGTCAGTGAACTTGAAACGTACAGGGAGCAACCGCACCATGTGTGCAAGTTTTACCAACAAGTCAGCACGATGAAGCATTACACACCTCGCTGCTAATCCTGCTGAGGCAGGAGGAATGATAGGTTGAGTACTTTATTGAATTTCTCAACAACAGGGCATCGGTGACTTGCATCCCAGCTGGCAATATCAAGTATAGTAGAAACAGTCCGTGCAATTTATCGGCTTAATAATCACAAGTCGTCAGGAGCCGATGGAATTACAGTCGACTTGGTTAAATATGAAGGGCGACCAATTACACCAAGCGGTTCATCAACTTGTATTGAAGGTTTGGGACAGCGAATCAATGCCCCCCTGGCAACGAAACATTATCTGTCCAATACATAAAAAGGAAGATATCACGCAGTGCACCACCTATAAAATATTCTCAGCTATCTTGCTAGGTCGGATAGCCCCATACGCCTGCAGCATCACTGCATTATATCACAGAGGCTTGACTCCAGGTAAATCAGCAACAAATCAGATTTTCTCTCTGCGGCAAGCGATGGAAAAATTGAAAGAATACGGACATCAGTTGTACCATCTTTTCGCGACTTTAAGGTCGCCTATGATTGGATAACCAGGGTAAAACTGTACACGGCCATGAGAGAATTCGGTATCCCGACGAAATTGACAAAACTGACAAGGCTGACCCTGACCAATGTGCGAGACCAGATAATAGCAGCAAGATCACCCTCAATACCATTCGACATCAACAACGGCCTACGACAAGGGGATTCCCTATCATGCGTCCTCTTTAACCTGGCCCTGGAGAAAGTGATCTGGAGTACTGAGTTAAATGCAGGAGGTACGATCCTCTTTAAGTCCACTCAACTACTGGCCAACGCTGACGATATCGACATCATGGGAAGAACGACCCGAGACGTACAAACTGCCTTTATCCAGATCGAGACGGTGATCGGCGCAAAATCTTGGGCTTCTTATCAATGTAGACAAGACAAAATATATGGTGATAACGTCAGCACCGAAAACCAACCAACCAACAACATCAAACCGCACTGGTCAAAAGGCAAGAATAAAGATAGCAGAATACAATTTTGAGACCGTTGATAATTTCTCCTATCTAGGCTCGAAAATCATAACCGATTATAGCTATCACGATGAAATCCGCGCGAACTTTTTGCCAGCCAACAGAGGCTATTTCACCTTACAAAAACTGTTCCGCTTGAAACGTCTCACAATAGGGTCAAAGCTCTTACTGTACAAGACAATGATCTTTCCAGTCCTCATGTATTCATCGGAGGCTTGGGTTTTTAGCACGAAAAATTCCGAACTCTTGGCCTCGTTCCAGAGAAAAGTCCTCCGAAAAATGTTTGGCTCCCTACATGTTGATGAACGATTCTGGAGCCTACATAACGACGAAATCTATGAGCGATACTATGATCGTCTGGTTGTGGATAAAATCCGGCCCAATAAGTTACGGTGGGCGGGTTACTTAATCCGTATGGATGAGGATGATCCAGCCCGGAAAGTCTATAAGGGCAATATCTATGGTAGACAAAGAAGACCAGGCAGACCCTGTCTGAGATGGAGCGATGGTGTAGGTCAGAATGCCAGACAGCTTTTGAGAATATCGAATTGGTGGACCTCGGCTCAAAACCGGGATGTCTGGAGTTCCTTATTAAGGCAGGCCTAGACCGGATACGGATTGTTGCGCGGCTGATGATAATGATGAAAACAATTCCGCAAATACATAATTTATTAAATTCAACCTGTGAAAAGAAAACCGGCGTAACAGCATTCAGAGGCAAAATTCCATCCTTTAAATGATGAGATGAGCTAAATTAACTAGAAATACAGGAATTAGGTAACCAAGCATCTGAGAATGAAAAGGAAGTCATCACTAAGATGAAAAAAAATATGTATTCACCATTTTTAAAAAGGGTTTAAATGATCAACTGAGAAGTACTATTTTCTCACCCCGGACAAATGGGCGTCCCTGGGAGAAACTGTCAATTTCCAGCCCCCGTACTCCCCCCTTTCTCCTGAAATGTTAGAATTGAAACGATTTTGAAAAGTGCTAATCACGACGTTCCATTTAATACCACACATGATCATATTCGACAAAAAAATTAATTCCCCCGCTCTCGCATATATGAGCACCTCCTTAAAATCAATGTAGAATGATGTTACTCACTGCATCCATGACCAAACTTCGTATCAATTGGTCATTTGCTTGTAACAGACTGACAGACAGACAGTGAATCGATTCTAATAAGGTTTTGTTTTATACAAAATCTCTGTTATGAATGATATTGACAATTTCATTAGTTCGTTTGTCGTCGAATAACCTTCGCTTAACGAAGCATTTTATTATTATCTTGAGAACACTTTGAATTATAGCTTTTCAGCTAAGATGGGGGGACAACTTAGGATGCCCAGGGTGAAGTTCTGGTCTCAAACTTATTGACGCCTTCCTCTAGTTAATGAAGGTTCATCTTTGTATCCCATTACCTCTGCTGTTCGCTCCTTTCTTCACAGAAACCGGACTTGTGTACGTCACGCAGATCACTAAAAAAATATTGTATGATATGCCTGCCGATTTTATAGGACTGGAAATAATCCTGTTAAATTCTTTTCTTTACTATAATTATAAAGGGATGTTGCTTGAACATTTTTCAACCAATCCTAATATCTGTTTTTTTCCCGAGAAAACCGAACATTTTTTATTAGTGACAGCCCGAAATTGTAAATGATTTGATACTTTTGGGAAATGTCATCTGGAAGCTTAATTGCTCCTAAAAAATCGATACCTCTCAATTAGGTTTCAAATAAAAATAATCAAACTGGTTATAAGAAAGTACGAGGTCTACTGGGCAAGGTTTTGTATTAATCCCTCTTAGAAAAATCCGAGTGACCGATACCGACGATACCGAGATTAGTTAGAAAGAATATACAGAGCTCAGGGTTTTACCGCCCGCGAAATTATACTATATTTGCAAAAAGGCAGTAATTATTATATTTTGTATCTCCACAGATTCCTTCTCAGAAACCAATTATTTGAACTGCAACATCCCTCCTAAATAATTTCACTAAAACGGACAAGTAAATCAAAAGTTTAAGGTTTTCTTCTCTCAATACAAAACCTTGCTTTCCCTGTAGTAGCAACCGTTCTGACCATGGCAAGGTGAATAAATAGATAAATGTCCCTAATTATCAAGCGATATTACGAAATAACGACTTTTAACACTTAGTATGTTACCACCTGAACCTAATTATTATTCTATATGAAATGTAATGTAATTTTCTCACGTTGTTACCGCTAAACAGGGCATTGCGTGTCAACCACACCTACGCACCATCGCTGAAATAAACTTCAACCCTCTCCGCAATGTGACGCATTATTTGGATTTGGCTGTGCTACTTTTTGAAATTTACTATGCCCTTAGGAGTGGGAAGTCTCTCAATGCGTTCATTGCGAATGATGAAAAACCAGATTATTTTTTTATGCGAACTTTTTATTTAAGGTATTCGGCTAGCCAATAATGATTAGTCCAAAACTTTGGTATGTAGTGATATATTTCATAATAATATCTAGGCCCACAAAAATACTTTTCTTCAGCTGCATTAAGAATTGGTTTGATGAAGTATCAACATTTTTAATATATGTATGCCCACTCGGCTATCTAACTCTACAAAGTTTATTATCAGCTAGAGAAACATGTGTGTTTGTGGAGGGGGAGAAACTACCGCTTCTGAGCACTCAGGCCGTTTTGGCCCATTGTACTCGCCACCCCGTCTAACGGAATATTTCGGATTCGTTAACGTATCACAAGATTTCCGTTAGTGGATGTGATGCTACCCGCCGCATCTGGAGAACATCAGCACCAAAAATCTGATGCCTGATGCGTCCTAAGGCGGGGCATTTACATAGCAAATACTCCATGAATTCCGCTTCTTCATTACAGCAGGGACACGTATCATCTGCCAGAATGCCCACAATACTCCTGCAAGTCCTCCTGCTTTTCAACAGGATAAACTTTGCGATACGCATGTTCGGTTGCGGCAGAAAAAGTTTGGTGTGTCGAGCAGCATTTAGGCTCTGCCACTTATCATTGTGGGAAGCTACTTCCAGTTTTTGACGACAGACTTAGACAATGCTACTGATACTCCAATAGCTGGTTCCGGTCCCAGCATAGGGGAGGTTGACCCCTCTTTCACTAAAGCATCCGAGATTTTATTTCCCTCTACGCCACAGTGGCCAGGTTTCTAGAGTAGTTCCACCGTATTGGATCTTGAGATAGAGTTCAAACGGTTTCTGCATTTCTGAATGATGTTCGAGGTGATCAAAGAACTACTCAACGCCCTCAATGCAGCTTGGCCATCAGTGCAGATTGTGATGCGCCTGCCTTCAACCGCTCATTAATCATCCAGTTTGCCGCCCTTAGGATTGCATAAACTTGGGCTTGAAAAACCACTGCATATTGTCCCAAAGGAAAAGCTCACGTCTCGTTTTTATTCGAAAGTTAGACTCCGGCTCCAGAACCCTGTTCTGTCACATCTTCTACCAAACAGATATACGGGGACACGACAATCGGAATACTTTGTAAAAACTGGATTCAGTACTCCCAGTAACTCTTCCAATGCTCTGTGCCCAACACATCCGTTGTTTGCCCATAGATCTAATCGAATTAGTCTATGAGCCGCTCTCAGTGCAGTGCTTTGAATAAATATATCTAGGAGCTGCAAATTGAGTAGTCCATTTAGAACTGCGGCATAGGTTGTGCTCATGGCACCAGCGATATCCAGACACACAGTTCTTTGCAGTGGGGCTAGTTTGCGGCGAAAACATTTTTGTCTCACCTTAAATCGCGCAATGCTGACCACATTGCCTCCTACAGTGTACTGTAGTGTACCGTTGCGGTCTTGAATGCAGTGCTCTAACACACTTCAAGGCCCTGATCCAATATGGATTGTTGCGCCAACGATTATTATTATTATTAAACTATAATACTACGGATGCATAAACGAACGTCAGCCTAATGATAGCAACATATATCCACGTTACCACATGAGACCTGAGTCCCTCTATCGAGGCAAACGTCTGCATAGTCCATAAGCTGTGAGAGCTCGTTTCATCTTTACCTCTACAAGTTTGTTCCAAAGAAGTTTTTCATTTAGAGCGACTCCCAGATATTTCATTTCTTCGGAGAGCTGAAGGGTAGTACCCCCATCTCAGGAAGGAAAAATCCATTCACTTTCCTCCTTTTTGTGAATAATGCCATTGTGATTTTATTTTGGTTAACTGAAAGGCCATGTCTGAGGCACAAACTGTCTATCAAATCAGCGGCACGTTGTATATTTTTACACACCGTTCTAAGATCCCGATCAACAGCAAGTATAGTCACGTCATCAGCATAAGCTTTTGCGTGTACTGGCAAATTTTGAAGTTCGCTAGTAGTGAATCGATCAGCATACTCCACAGAAGTGGCGGAAGCACATCTCCTTGGGAGCAGCCTTTCGTTGCTTCTGCAGTCAGATCGCGATCGTCACCCACCTCAACGCGCAGGAATCTCTTCGTTAGCATAGATCCACTTAGTTAAAGCATCATCAACACCTTGCCCTCTGGCGGCATCACAAAGTTTTTGAAAAGGCGCACAGTCAAACGCCCCTTCAATGTCCACCAACACCCGCAGCGCGTCACCAAAGAATGAAGAGTAGACTCGCAGGGCTTTCCACGCTGATAAGCATGTTGGTTTTCATTAAGTGGGTGCGACCTAAGTGCGTTTCCTCGAATGTCACGCTCCATCAGTCTCTCCAAACCTTTCAGCAAGAATGAAGTCAAGCTGATTTGCCTGAAGTTCTTTGGATAAGAATAGTCATCTTTCTCAGGTTTCAGTATGAGGACTAACTTAACCTTTTGCCAAGAGGAAGGCACGTAGCCCAGAGCAAGATATCCTTGAAAAATATTTCTTGAAGGTTACTCTAAGTGCTCCGTACTCTCTTTTAGCATTACCGGATAGATGCCATCCATGCCAGGTGCTAGAGGAGCACTTACAGTATTAATTAGATAGTCGTAAACGTACGTTTTATGAGGACGAAATTAACTGACTGATTTTTTGGCGGTGTGACTGGCATGTGTTCAACGGTGGAGGTGCTTTTAATTCAAAATATAGTGGCATGAGATGCTGCAAAGTATAAATAGTATAATATGGGTCTCATTTTTAAGGTTTTGTTTAAAACATGACCTTATTCAAATTGGTTTACTGTAAGTTTGTCAGTTCGTTTGTCTGTCCTCAGAAATGGTCAATTTGGTGGAAATGTGGGAACTATGAATCCCGTTGCATGCAGTAAATAACATTATTCTACGTTGTGTCTATGCGGGGGGGGGGGGCATACATGTATTATAAAATGAGGTATAAAGTATTTTTTCACTGAATATAGCTATGTGGGATATCAAATGAAAGGTCGCGATTAGCACTTTTCCAATTAGACATTCATTTTAAACGGGGGAAGTATGGCGGTCCGGAAGGGGTCAATTATTTTCAAGGCCAATTCTCACCAACTACCCAACCTATCTATTAAAAATTGTAGTGACCTATGCCTATGGTATCTACAGTGCTTGGCCAAAAAATTACAAACACTGGGAAAAATTGAGAAAGTTTTGATTTAAATATTTTTTTTTCAATTGAAAGTTGATATATTCATAAAAAGTTTATATACAGTATTATAGCGGTAATATGTATATAATATTTTCACTATATGAAATAATAAAGACTTGTTTCTCCTCTCCTCTCCGAGACAGATCATCGTATCTATGATGATGGTTCTTCCTTGCAATGTCCAAAATGTTTAGTTTTTTGGTCTGGCAGAGTTTTTCTCTCTGGTAGTCCTTGCAGTGTCCATAATGTAGAGTTTGTCGCTCTGGTAGTCTTCTCTGTGAGTTTCCTTAGGGAACCCACCAACATCCAGCGGACAATCCCGGTTACTTCGTCCCATAGTTAACAGCATAAAATGGCAGCTTATGACACGATGATTCACCGCCTTCTAATAATCCCACTCACAGAGGAAGACTAGCTTATGGACACTGGAAGGAAGAATGGGTACACCAGCACCACCATCGATACGAAGATCAGGAGACACGCATGAAGGATAGAACATAGTAATCTCATTACCCTGTACACCCAACAATCGACTTCTACCGTATTAAAAAGATCAAGTGTCACCTTCTCAAATCTCTCCAAACATTTAAAACGGACATTAAAAAGGTTCAACATACAACTGGTAGGATCAAGTCGTATCTACCAGCTAAAATCCCAGCTGGCTAGAGAAAAGGACCGAAAAACGGTAGAGGAGATGAGCGTTATATATGAAATCGCTTGCTCAGATTGTCCGAAGGTGTGTATCGGACAAACGAATAGGCTGGTAACTAATAGATTTAGGGAGCATACGAAGGAGGCAGAGCTGACTACGAAGTACTCCCGAAAACCTACAAAATCTATGGTGGCTAAGCATATGGGGGAATGCGACCATTAAATAAGCGCCGACGATTTGAAAGTATTAAAACAGGTAAAGAAAATTAACCAACTGGACGCCCATGAAAGCTCATTTATTGACAAACAGTTCGTAGACACTACAATGAATTTAGATTTAGGCAATTGCTCTTCACCATTATTTAAAAAACTTATACAAGACTAATTAAAAGCCCCTTGTTCTTTCAGGATGTAGAAATAAGTCTTTAAAATGTAACTAAATATTTCTTCTTCTTCAGGATTTAGTTATAAGTCCTTAAAAACTAATTTAGCCATATAATTAATTAGAATAGTATTATAGATTTAGATTAGTATAAATATAGCTAATAAACCCACCGGTGAGCAGACTTGTTAGCACTGATGAAGGGAACAAGTGGTTCCCGAAATATCGGTATTTGCAAATAAAAATCAGCACTAGCGAATAGGAAAAACAAGTTTTTATTATTTCAAATAATCAATCGCAATTTTTGCTATATTTTTTTATATTATTAATATTGTTGTTTTACCGGCATTCTTCAATCTCCTTCGCAAAGTTCGCTACAAAATTTCAAATTATGTCTGTATTAGAATCGGCAATCATATTAGCACTTCCAAATCGAACATCAAATACTTGGGAGTGGTAATAAACAGGAAACTCAGTTATAGACAACACGTGCAATATGTTTACGACAAATCATCCACTGGAAGTATGGCCCTGGCAAGGATGGTGGTCAACGTGAAAGGGCCACGGAATACCTCTAGGCTGATTCTGTAGCCATGGTGATGTGATCGTGCAGTTACGTACGGTGCGTAGAGAAAAAAGATGAAGAAGCTAGAGTGTTGAATAAGGTCCTTCAGTTTAATGTAATACCTTATGGTGTTTCCGCTGGTAGAGGGGGGGGGGGCGAAAGAGAGTCGGGGTGGTAATTAGATTGTGGGTAAAAATCTCAAATCCTCGCTTGTTCAGGCCAGTGTCTTTTGAAGATTTCCACCTTCTCAAAGAGAAAAAAACTGGGACCCGGTTTTAATTAAATTAACCTTAAAAATGGATAAAATGGATGTAGAATTACTAAAGGCAACAACTGTGGCTGACATATTGACGCTATGAACCATTGAAAAAAATCTGCAACCGGTGAATCTATTCTAAAGGATTGGCACCAGAGCCTGACATGTCCTATCTATAAATAGGATGATCATCTCTTCTGGCATTTACGGGTTATAAAGTGCCCTCAAAAAGGATTTAAATAGAGCTAAAGCCTTTCACGAGAAATATTGCTGACGAATACTAGTGACAATTTTAGGAAAGAAAATAAACCGCTTAGGAGATTTCTTTTATGAACCAAACACCTGGGAACCAAATACAACGCTGATGCCCATATATTTAGCATTCATAGTCTTGAAAGAGCCTTACGATACTATACATGATGTGTATGACCGATCAAGTCAAATTCACCCCAAAAAGATTTAATATCGCTATCTGAAGGATGAGAGTAGACTTACGGAGCGTTACTGCATAAATGGTCCGAGGTAGGGGTTTACGCGAGACAAAAATCCTTCGAAGGTCGAACATGAGGCCTGATAGAGTCGCTAGGGTAGAGCGTGAATGTCTACTGACCAATTAGTTAAGATAGGGAAGTGGTGAAGGAACACTTACCTAACAGAGTTAAAGTAATTAATAAAATTCTTAAAATAAAACCTGCTCATAGGAAGCCTTTTCGGGAAATAGGTCAATATCGTATTAATCTTGCCATTCAAGAGCGAAGTTTGTGAGCCGCAATAGACAAGAGTTTCACATTAGTGAAAAACTCAGCTTTTGATCTCTGTTGCCTGTGGATGATTGCCTCAGCCTACAGGAAAATCAATGAAAACTAACAACCCTTGGTTGGATTTTTTTTCCATAATGCTGATGACAAGTTCTTACAATAATTTGTAGAGCAATTCAAACCTAATCAATATAGATTTGTGATCTTCTTCAAATCTTCTTCTTTTTCTTAAGTCTTTGTTCCACTCACAAGCGGAGTTTGCTCGTCGTGATCGGTTTCGCCATTTGGCTCTATCGAATACCTGATCTAAGTGTAATCTTGAGGCTTTTAAATCCCCATTCAGCGTATCAAGCCACCGTTGTTTCGGCCTGTCTTTTGGTCGTTTACCATCGACTTCGATGTTCACACCAATCTTGGCAAGTGAATTCTCATTAGCACGAATTACATGATCATATCATCGAAGACGCATCTTTCGCAATTTTTCCACGATCGGTGCAACCCCATAGCGATCGCGATATCCTCATTTCGGATGTGATCAAGCCGTGTCACGCCACTAGTCCAATGTAACATCTTCCTCTCCGTTACCGCAAGACGCCGTTCATTGTCTTTTATAGTCGGCCAACACTCAAAACCATGGAGAGCGACAGAACGGACGACATTGCGGTGAATTTTAAATTTGAGACGTTCGTTGATATATCGATCACAAAGAACACCAGTTGCGGAACGTCACTTGATCCAGCTTGCGTTAATGCGTGGAGCAATTCCATAACGCAGTTCTCCATTGGCTGATAGCGTTGTCCCGAGGTATTTAAATCGGTCAGTTCTGGGCAGATCACTGCCACTGACAGTGATTGTGTCTGTTTCATGGGGATCGGTCATTAAAAATACAGTTTTGTTTAGTTTCAATCTGAGACCGTGTTGCATGAGGTGATTTTCTTCAAATATGTGAAGAATATTCGCGGTATTTGTTTCAGAACAGGCTTTTAATTTTCATTATCCTTCATTAAGCTAACGTTTCATAACGGTAATTTCTAATTCTTCCTATATGCTTTTCTAGTCAATTTTTTTTTCAATGTAATCTTTTTGGGCTTGGGTTAGTTAGCACCTCTCCTTCCTGCAACACGACCATCTTTTATCAGAAAAGCAGTGGGGCAGGCTAAGTGAAAAGAATTAGTCTCCATGGTGTCTTTACAATGAAGATAGATAGTTTTAACCTCAGCCGTCTTAAAATACATACATATATATCGTGTTTGATTCTTTCTAAAAATCAATATCTCCCAATTAAGTTTCTATCCAAAGCACTACTTGAGGAGTCGAATCCTTTTCTGTTGCTTAGAGGCTTGGTCTAATATAAACGATTTTGATGTAATTCCTTCAGAAAATTGTCAGAAGACGATTTTGTCTGAGTATTTTTTCCGAGAAAATACTCTTCGTTGGATTTTTCGTCCACTCTATGCTAAAAAATATGTAAACATTGAAGATTAAATCATATTTTAAGTATTTATCAGATACAACTCAGACTAATCTTACTAATGTTCCTGTGGACCCTGATATCTCCTTTTTTTAAGAACATAATTGAAGAAGATAACCCAGAAAAATAGGGGTGAGAACCTCATTATTCTAAACCTTTTGCTTTCTTCTTTCTTATTAAGACTAAAAATATGAACAGATCAATAAACAAATTGCACAGCAATTACTACTCGGTCGTAGATAGCGTGTAACAAGCACTCGTTATAACCAATACAGGATGGATAAATAACCCTGACATGACAAAATAATGGCAATTAACACCTGGTTAGGTCATTGTCTAAACCTAATTATTATTCCGTAAGGAATCCATGTAAGGAAATTTTCTCTTTCCTTATTAATTTTAATTGAGCTCAATTACTTTCCGGTATTTCATTGGATTTTGGTTCCATAACGATTTTTTTTAATTGTTTATACTTTTAACCCTTCTTCTCAAGAGCGGTACTTTGCTTACCGACCGACAAGTCGTGACGGATAGATGGAGAAAATATTTCGAGCAGATTTCAATGGAAGAAATTTCCCATCCTCCACTTCCACAAGTGCTGCCGAAATTTGGAGCAATTCCGCCTGTTAGTGTCGAGGAAGCGATAAAAGGAATGACATCGGGAAAAGCAACAGGACCTGGCGGCACCGCATCTGAGCTTTAGAAGTGAAAAGCTAGAACCCAACACTGCGGATCAGAGAAGAAGAGAAGAAGAAGAACTGTATATCCAATCACGAATGAATTTCCCGGCCTTTCCAAGTACAATATCGGCGAGGGTCAAGATGACGAGCCTCTTATAAGGTGAAAACAACGTTTCGCCACGATTATCCATCGCATAACATCTGGTGTGCCAGTAACTTTTACATGCCGGCTGCTCCTCCAGATTATAGTGGAATGATCATAATCCACTGGATTGTTTCTTCTACATATTAAGAAGGGTTTATAACATAGACATCCTTTTGATAAATGAAGCAGCTATAACATGCAATGAAGTCTTTAGCTCCTCAATATATGTTCTTTCGTCAGTTTGGTAGTATATGGAGGAATAAGCTCAGTGAAGATACGAATTAGCATTGATGATGGATTTATTAGGCATAATTAGGGTGTAGCTACCACTGAATGAGGTTGAACTGAGCCTTATCATACAAAATCCTAGATATATTTTCTTAGAAATGATCAGAAGTAAAGACAGAGGATCTGCTTAATAATAGTCGTTGGCGCAACAATCCATGTTGGATCAGGGCCTTGAAGTGTGTTAGAGCACTTCATTCAAGACCGTAACGGTACACTAGGAGGCAATGTGGTCAGCATTGCGCTCGCCCGAGATTATTACCCTGATTTGACTCATGTACTCATTCACAGCTGAGTCGATACAAATACGATACAAATTCCACTGCCACCAGTGAGATTTGAACCGCGACCTTCCGTACGACAGCCTTGCGCTCTAACCAGTCAGCTACCCGGAGGATCTGCTTGGTAGGCGAATAAAAACACATTCCTAGCCTTTACGTCCATTACATATGTATTGTATCAATATGGGCGAATATATCTTTTAAAGCATTAACTCTAAAATAAATGGCACAAGATTTTTTTACAAAACAAAACCGAATTCATCCCACTCATTAACTTTCGAGTCAAGTTGACCCTGCAATTTCTGTGGTACTAATTGGAGAACGTTGCGTTTTCGGTCATCGTACCCGTCTTCTCGGGTTACATGCGCCAAAGGGGGTAAAATATCACATGATGGCAAAATCTGCGAAGACTTTTATGCCCAAAGCAGACTATGCCAATATATTTTTTTTTTTGGGAGTAGGGTAGGTGAATCTGTTTACGCCACAAAGTGTTGGACTCCCGCAACAGGAGTATAGCACTAAACACCTCCCTGTCATCAGAGAACTAGCCTGGAACTGTTTGACACATTACTTCGACCTAGCTCTCCCTGCTTTGGGAGCTTTTAAGTCAGGGAATCGCCACTCCATTGCAGAACACACAATTACACAATCAGGAGATCGCGCCTTCCCAATCCTGTGCAGGTAAGACTGAAAACATCCATGCCCGCTTAAAAGTTGGATAAGGAAGTAATCAGTCTCACGTTCAGCCACGGGTCTAAATTGTCGAGGAGCCGCGCAGCCCATCTGCCATTTGGCTCATTTTACCAAAAGAGTTGCCACTAGGTAAGAGGGCCTTGACGTTCTTCACGTGCAACGCGGTGCGAGTGGCGTTTGCTTATCGCACTGTCTTCGAACCGGCCGTGATGGTGATCGCAGGAGTGATCCCCGTTGCTCTTCATGCGAAGGAGCATACAGCTATCCACCGCCGTAAGAGCGAGAACTTGAGAGACTATGCCGTTTGTGGAAGAGAGCTTTGCATCGAAAGTTGCATTAGTGAATCGTGAATGGGTATCTAATTACTTCAGGATAAGAATCTCATGTGAGCACAGTGCTAACCATAATGTGTACACCCCACCCAGCGCATCATCACAGTCTTGAAATAATGTGCTCTAACATACTTGAAGGCTTAGGGTAATATTGCAGTCTTGTAGTCATGTAGATTATTTATTAAAAAGTGGAAATGTTAATGAATAGGGATCACATTAAG
This sequence comes from Hermetia illucens, assembly GCF_905115235.1. Taxonomy (NCBI): domain Eukaryota; kingdom Metazoa; phylum Arthropoda; class Insecta; order Diptera; family Stratiomyidae; genus Hermetia; species Hermetia illucens. The sequence goes on from NC_051851.1 coordinate 132,342,243, forward strand.
AAAGAAGACAGCTCTAGTACTGATTAAACTAGCACTCAATACATTAGGATAGCTAACAAACGGATTCTCATAAAGGCGCAATAATACAGGCTGGTGTAGCTCTAGAAGGAACTCAAATATATAGTGCCAAACTGGTAACATGACGCGAAGACGCTGTTGCGGCATATATACCCTGTAGTGTGTATAAACTGAATTTGCCCGATATTCAATTATATGGAGTACAAACATTTTTTCTCTTAGGGAGTAGCAGTTGGGTAGTTTCCGAAAATAAGTCTTGTCTGACTTTCAGTTTGGACATTTTGACTCCTTGTTCGTACATTTTGTAATGTGTTAAAATGTTAACCACCACTGTTTATTGGGAATGTCGTAGTCCCGGAAAACTCTCTATACTTGTTTTTCACCATCCTGCTGGCTAAAACAGTTTTAAGTTAGTCTAGCAATACCTCGCTTCAATGATTTGCGTCGACGATACAAATATATTTTTTTTATGATCTAAACAACAAATAACACAATACACCCGCAATCTCATAATTGACCTGATAAAGTATATATGAGTTTTTCGATGTGCAAACTTTCCTCGATATTGCTACAAATCTTGCGGTGATTTATCTCAATGATGCTTACAATGATATAATGCAGATTTTAAATCAACTTCGTATTACAATGGCATTTTATATATTATATCAACTTTTGGTCAGAAGCTGACACTATGCGCGGCGTTTCCCCATTAATGAAGCTTGAGAAGCTCGTAGAGCATGGTTCCCATCAGGGAAGAATGAAGGGTGGCAGTTTCCGTAGATACCCCTAGCGTCCCTAGGTGATGCTTCAGCCGGCAGTGATCAATGAGAGTTTCCACTATGATTCAGAGGTGATGAGACTTGGTGGGGTTTAAATAGTCTCTTCGTGCGATTGGTTTTGCACCCCCCAATAAACAGCTGGGGATGCTCCATTCCTGGTAGACCCGCCCAGTTAGTGGCCTCAACCGTTCCTCTTCATTTCTTAATGTCATAACCATGAATCCCTTTCCGTTTCCACAGAAGGGTTCTGGACTGTCTAATGGCGTCCCTGCTCGCTTCTTGGCTAGTTCGTCCGCTGCCTCGTTGTCTTCCAACCCAACATGGCCTGGAGCTCACTTATTATGCAAGCCGAGCGCATTTAGTTTCTCAAGACATGCCCATACCAGTTTAGAGTTCACCTGGTTGCATAGCTGCTTGGCTGTGAGTCAGAACAGCAATGCTCTGCCCCCTGTAGTTCCTTTGGAAATTAAAGTAAATTATAATATATTTCCGCCTGGAATATGCTAGTGTGCTTAACCATTGGTTCCAAGTACATTTTTTTGGACCAAAGACCCCGGCACCCACTCCCTCTGCTGTGAGGGACCCATCATTGTACCAAGTAATCAGTTACTGGTTTAAGCCGTAAGTTACAGCCACGCTCTCCCAGTTTGCCTTGTTAATTCAACGTGTTTTAAACTTCTTATCGAAGTGAAACCTCGTTGTCATGTTATCCCTTGGGATCAATATCGATATTCCTTCGATTTAGGCAGCTCCCCGCCTCACTGATACTCCCGGCCATCGTGAAGATTGACACACACGCAAGCTAGTCTTTAGAGTTTGTGTAACTCTCTGCCTTTTTGTCAATATAAAATAAGCCGAAAAACGACACACACAACCGAAGAAATAAGAAAAAATGTTGTTTCTGCCACGATTGTGTTCTCAAATAATGCAGAAATAGTTTTCTCTTAACATTAATTAAGATTTAAATTATTATAAAAAACAGAACTTAAAATATGAATTGGGTTTGCCTTTATAAATCAAAGAAACTTACCATTGATTTCATGCACATCAGGTAGTATCACTCTTAAATATGATATGCCACTCTTGCTTGGCGAACCCTCTAATATTATAGCGCAAGCTCCTGGATATCGAGCCATTCTCTTTGGGTAACGAGGGATGTATTAAATTAGATTATATAATATAATAGTACGTGAGTATCATATTAAGAAAGATAGCCTCAATTATATACATGTGTATATTACGCGAGTAGGTCTGAATTACTAGATAATCTCTCCAGGATTCTGTTCAAATGAAGTTAATTTATTGAATGTCTTAATTATCAGATACAAACGAAATAGTATTATACAATATATCGCCACATTCCATTAGATTTCCGATAGTTGAAACGATCTAGCTAGTTGAAAATTGGTTCCAAAGGTGGGTTAATTGTGGTCCAGTCCCGAAGCTTAAATGATGTTTGAAATCATTAGTATTTTTAATACAAGGAATTTAATAATAAAAGTTTCAATTACGCTTTTTGTTTCCTTTTTAGTTAATCTTCAAATAAATGCATAAAACGATACGGTACGATATTTTAAATTTCGCGGAACTTATGTTATTATTATAAGTCACAGTTATAGTCGGTGATTCGGTTTTAGTTCCAGTACCTTTATTTTGTTATTTATTTTAATTCTACGATTGCAGTTGACAGTAATTAATCGATAAATGATTTAGTCACATTGGGATCTTCGTGCTCATTAAAACGTTTAGTTTTTGCGGCTGTAATGCTTTATTCTAGAACGGAGTTTTATATGAGGTTTGCTTTGGACGTGCGCATATTTGACTATCAACCTCATTTAATTGTATAAAAAGAATAAATAAATAATTTCTTTCTGGGATCACCATTTCTAAGGTTTTGCTTGCAAAAGGAAACCTTATTAAAATCAGTTCAATGTCTCTCTGTCTGTTTGTTTTTTTTTTTAAGGAGGTGGAAATCTTCAAAAGAATCTAGCTTGGGCATACAAGAGTGTGGGATTTTTACCCACTAAAACCAAACCATCATAGAATTGATCGCATCCCAGTTTTCCTGGCAAGATACCCGATGATAGCACTTCACCTAGAGTTTCCTCTAGGTTCCTCCTTTCTTCCATGAACCTAAGACACTGAAAGAATACGTGCGCTGGGTTCTCTGGGACCCCGTCGCAGCTTGGACAATTAGGCGAGGTATCCAATTTAAACCTGTATTGGTATTGACGGTATCCTCAATGGCCGTTGAGGAACTGGGTGAAATTATAATTGATCTCCCTATGCTTTCTCTCCAGCCACTCCCCGATGGAAGGGATTAACCTGTAAGTCCAACGACCCTTTTCTGACTGGTCCCATCGCTGTTGCCAGCTGCTTATGGATCTCTCCCTTTCGGCCTTTTTCACCTGCGATAAGGGAGAGATGGACCTGGTGTTATAAATGTTCATCATTTCGGTTGCCAAGACGTCAATTGGCATCATTCCCGAGATGACGAACGCTGCATCATCTGAGACGGTACTGAAGGCAGAACACACCCTCAAGTATGTCCTTCTTTAAACCGAACTCAGTTTATGTATATTGCCTAAAACCTGCAGCGCTTTTCTCGAAACTGGTACTGCATATAGCATGGTAGAACTCACCACCCTGGCCCCGAGGTCCTCCTACGTTCGGCATCATCCTTGCGAGAGCCATACTCGCGGTGGATGCTCTTTTACACGTATGCTCTATTTGCTGCTTAAAATTGAGTTTTCCTTCGATCATCACCCCCAAGTATTTTATGGCCGGCTTGGAAGTGATGATACGATTCCCGATTCTAATGAAGGCGAAATTTCTCTTGCGGCGCTTTGTGATGAGGACCACTTCCGTCTTTTTTTCCGCGAGTGTCAATCCAGCACTCTCTAATCAAGCCCTAACAACACTGATTGCTTCGCTTGAGTTAAACTTAGCATTCTCAAGTCGCTTTGCGATTACAACCAATGCTATATCATCGGCGTAACCCACCACCGTGACCTCCTCCGGAACCGGAAGGTTAAGAAAATAATTATACGTGATGTTCCACAGTACAGAGCCCTGTGGTACACTCTGAGGGACAACGTAATCCTTAGGTCCAGGTATTATACCAGAGTGTCCACTCTTGCTATCGATAATAACGGCGAGGTAGGTGGGAACACCAATCGTCGCCAGAGACTTTCGTATAAGGTTCCAATTGGCCGAGTTAAATGCATTCCTCACTATGTTCGCCTCCAAACAGAGTTCCTTAAAACTCTTTCTCCGCTGGATGGCGAACCTGAGGTTGTTGCGGGCTTCCTATTGCCCTCTGAGCCGTTCATCTGGCTGGCACTGTCTGTCTGTTTGCCACACGTACTTTTCTCAGAAACGGCTACATCGATTAACTCGAAATTTGGTGAGGAGGTGAGAACTGTGAACGCCCAGACATGCAGTGAGTGATATCCTTCTACATAGAGATTTATACATATACATTTTTTTTCACCGAGTATTAGTGGTTTTCGAAGCCGGTCTTAGTTTTGAGATTTTTTAGAAAGGCGGGGAGTGGGAGGGATAAAAAGTGATGATTTCTTTAATGGGCCCATTCTCAGAAACTACCCAAGCGGAAAATCTGAAAAAATTCATGAAGCTGCCTCCATATGGTGGCCAGGCTTGTTCAAATTAAGTTAATAATAGTATATTACCACATTTTTGGGAAAATTGAGTAAAACCCCCCTTAAGTTTACCCTAGAGTTATAAAAGTTGGTAGCAGTATAAAATATAATGTGAAGCATATTGTCCCCAAGATTGATCAAAATCATACTATTAGTAACAAAGTTACAGTAGCTCAAAATTGTCTTTACCGTGTAAACTTATGACCCGAAGTACTAAATCTGACATGCTAAATGCATATACAAATGGGATAGTTCTACACTCAAATATACTCAGAGAAGAAGCAAACAAAACCTTTTTTACTGAAGCGCCCAACTTCCGGTTTCCCGATTTGTTCATTTAACTTCCGGTTTCCCGATTTGTTCATTTAAGTATTTAAACTAAAAATAATATAAACTCAACTAAAAGTATTATAAATGAAATTTTTGCAGAAATGATTCATCACATTGGTTAGGGCTCAAAGATGAACATATCCTCCATTTTCCTTAATCACTTTTTTTCATTATTGTGGGGTAACAGCCTCGATGCCCAAGTTATAAGAAGATGGATATTTCAATGGATTGAATTTCCCTATCATCATCATCAAGGGCGCAACAATCGGTATTCGGTCTAGGCCTGCCTTAATAAGGCACTCCAGACATCCCGCTTTGTACCGAGGTCCACCAATTCGGTATCCCTAAAAGCTGTCTAGCGTCCTAACCTACGTCATCGTTCCATCTCAGACAGGGTCTTCCTCGTCTTCTTTTTCTACTGTAGATATTACTCTTGTAGACTTTCTGAGCTAGATAATTCTCATCCATACGGATTGAGTGATCCGCCCACCGTAACTTATTGAGCCGGATTTTATCCACAACCTAACGGTCATGGTATCGCTCATAGATTTCGCCACATGCAGAGTGAAATATAGTATGACAGTCAATGAAACGATATAAATGACAGAAAACGGAATATATGAACAACGGACTCCCCTTTCCGTGATATTATATCTTAGTAGTTTTGATTGGCAAATGTTTGATGCTGGAATGAATTTTAGTCTGCCTTTTGGGATAATAGGATGGCATTGATTGGGATGATAATCATAAGAAGAAGGCTGATTTTAAAGTGGCACCTTCTCAATAGGAGCTCAGATTATTGGTTGACCTCTTTCAGAGTCATAATTAGTTAATTTGCTTACTGATAAGGTCTTACTGTTTCTAAAGACGGTCATATTTTCAAACGAAAGTCATTTGAACTTCGGATATCTGTAAGCGGTTTAGAACAACACAAATTTTCTTTCCTCATCTAAAAATGTTGGTAGTATTTCAAATTGAAATTTCAAGTGGCTTTGAAATTATAACCTTCGCAGTATTCGTGTCTCCACTGGAGGGAAAGTGTCGACCTTTTCGTAATCTTTGCCGTTTGATTCGTTTCGGACGATTAACTGTTGTATATAGGTTTTGCAAGTCAAATTGAGAATTTCCCAGATAAATTTCCAATTTTCCAAACTCACTTCAGAAATTTGCAAACTAATTTCGGACTTTTAGTAGCCAAAATTTCAACTTCAGCCTTTTCCATTTCCAATTCATAATTTTGTCAAAATTTTACTGTCATAACACTGGATAAGAATTTAGCTGGGATTCTTTGAAACTTCTTCATACTTGCTAAGTCCTCTTGGTTATCAATGGACATTAGTGAGGCTCTACAGGAAACAGCGTAATTAATTGCAGTCACAAATGCAGGGGTCATGGAAAAAATAGTAGATTGAAGGAATTACAGGTTTTGCAAGTCTAATTCATAATTTTCCAATCCAATTTAAAATTTTCCAAGCCAATTTAGAATTTTCCGAACTAATTTCAGCAATTTACAAACTAACTTCAGATTTTTCCATGTCAACTGCCAAATTTTCCATTTCAAATTCGGATTTATTCATTATAATTTCAGATTTTTTTTCAATATTCTACTATCAACTTCTATATCAACTTTTTACCACTGGATAAGGATAGTGCTCTGGTTTTTTGAAAAAAAAAAAACAGCGCAGTTCATCAATTTTCTATCATTATTTGTGTTAATGGACGATGGTATCCGTGCTGGGAAAAATCTCTTTCTAATTCACCATTATATTTGAAAATTGATGGGCAGCCAAGAGTGTTTCTAATAAAAAAGTGATTAGCTGCTCAGATTTTTTTCAAAGAACCCCAGGTCCATTCTTCTCCAATGGTAAAAAATTGGTGTAAAACTTGATAGTAAAATGTTGAAAAAATTCTGAGTTGAAAATGGAAAAGGAAAAATTTCTGGAATGAGTTTGGATAGTTCTGAATTGGTTTTAGAAATTCTGAATCCTGAATACCTATATCAGGTATACCATCTCTACTACACACCTTTATGGGACGGGGATTGCTGAAGGGCTGTAAGCTCTTACAATTATCGATTTTTCGATATTGAGGCTTTCAACGTATTTTTCTCAATTGCTAAAATATTCCACATACCATTTACATCCTATTATCTTTTAATTGAGCCTTAAGATTATGATTTTTGGGAAATGGAAAAACATATAATATTAATTTCAAGTTTTTTTTTATTAAAAAAATAAAGAATGAAATCAAAATAAAATGTGTTTCCTCTTATTATTGAGCATTTTCAAGTCAAGTCAAGTCTCTTATAATGCAGCATTTTCAAGTCAAGTCTGAAGAATAAAAAAAAAACAAAGAAACGAATAATAAATGACTGCTTAATTTCAAAAAGTATCTGGAAAAATATAGTGTTACTTAAAATACAATTCAAATAAAAATGTGCCTTTTTGTGTTTTTTCGTTAGTTAGTGATTTGTATTTCCCGGTTTGAATTCACAAAATAAATTTGCGAGTTTCGACTTAAAAATTTTGAGGAATGAATCTTGAGACTGCATTCTATGGAAATAGTAAAAACAAAAAAGGGTATGGAGGTTTTGTGTTTTGTTCTTATGTGAGGAACTCTCTAAATACGGTTTTCCATTCGCACATAGATAAAAAAGCAAAATATTCGTTCACTAATTGCTAAACTCCATATATACGTATGTTCATACATATTAAAGCCATAAACATATGTTGTCCCTCTAAATTTATCTAACGCATCTTGACGCATTTCCACTTTACCCCGGTACTAACGTACGCACATGTCTATCCTATTGGACACTACCCGCAAACTTAATTAATACAAACATATGTGTACACGTGGTTCAGTGCAATGTCAAATTTACGTGAAATCCAAAATCTTGACCTTCAATAACTTTGTTAATAATAATTGGATTGCGTTCAAACTTTGCAGAATTATGTAATATGTTACCACATATACTGATGTAAAATGTACTTCTTGCATAATCGCAGGGGAATTTCCTTTAGGCCAAATTTTTAGAATATAGTTATATACTGTTCGGGGCACACATTTCAAGCCTTCGCTTCTCTATGTTTCACCCAATATCAGAATTAAGACGATTTTCGAAAAGAACGGATCGCCTTTTATTTGACATATTTGACACCCCACATGGCATATTCTGTGTGTGGAGAGTCCTCTTCAAACTCAACACAAAATGGCACCACTAACGCAATATGTAAAGGTTTTCACAGGCCACACCTTCTCACCAAATTTCGTCATAATCGGTTCGGCGGTTTTTGAGTTAATCGGCTGTGATAAATAGACAGACATTGAATCGATTTTGATCAGGTTTTGTTTTGCTCAAAACCTTAAAAAAGCCAAAAAAGCTTACTGTGGAAAGGCAAAGGCACGGCAATTCTTAATTTTCACTAAAAAATCGCTCTTTTTAAGGTTTTGTGTATTTTTCTTTAAAATCAAAATTTTTTCTCATAAATTTTGACAGTAGATTCAACTGTAGACTATGCAGACTTTCAAAAAATTGAAACATTTATGGTTGCTTCAGATTAAAATTACGCTCCAAACCGGACGGGTATTCTGATTGCGACATCATGGGAGTGGGTGCAAATATTACTGCTATTTTGTCTTTTTTTAGAGAACCTAGAAAATTTTATTTAAATATACCTAATAAAGACCATATTATTTAAAATATCTAAAATATAAAGCTTCTATGAGTAGAAAAACCTAAAAATTTATGAGTATGTCAACGAGCAAGTTGTTGCTAAAGTTGCTGCCAATGGACTAAGCTCGAGAGACTAGTAAACTAAATTTTTATAACCTACTTGGGTTATCTAATTCCTCGAGAAAAATAATATTTGCATTAATAATCCATAAAGATTTCAGCTTTTGGCGCAGAGGAGTTTACAACATTCGAAATTTATTTCGAATGTCGTTAACTCGATTGACAGTGGCCACCATCGGTGTTCTCCGTAGCGGAGCAGGCCGTGATTTAAAAAAATAATAAAATTTGTAAAAATGAATTTAGTATGTTGTCAGTACGAGGAAAAGAGTCGTAATAGGGCGAAGCGTTGTCCTGCAAGTTATTGCTTCAATTGTATTCAACTCAAAAAATAGTTAATTAGTTATAAGCCGTCAATTTGATTTCAAACATTGCTGATATAACAGAGAATTTAAAATTAATTAATAAACAAATGAAATAAAGTGCTGATTAACTAAAAGCCCACGAAAACAATTTACTGACAATTATGCAGAAGTGTGCATATGCAGTGCATAATAAGCAGAAGAGTGTTTCATTTTAAAGTTTTATGTAAGACGAAATCTTATTGAAATTAGTTTACTGTTCGTCTCTCTTTTAGTCTGCCTGTCTGTTACACGCAATTTTCTCAGAAACGGTTGTGTCGATTAATACCAAATTTAGTGGGAAGGTTGTGAATGCCCATGTACACAGTAAAATTTTTCTCATCGAATATAGTCATATGGGGTATCAAATGAAAGGCCTCGATTAGTACTTTCCAAAGCTAATCTCAATTCTGTCATTTAATGCAAAAGGGGGCAGGGTGGCGCCTGGAAAGTGGTAATTTATTTCATGGAGCCATTCTCAGAATCTACCCAACCGAAAAATCTGAAAAAAAATCACGAAGCTGCTAAATACCTTACCCCCAATATCTTTTCAAATAAAGTAGATCTTCTTTTTCCTTCAGCCTTTGTCCCGTTCACAAGCGGGGTCGGCTCGTCGTGATCGGCTCCGCCATTTGGCTCTATCGAATGCCTGATCTGGGTGCAATCAATTTTTCAAATAAAGTTGATAATAGTATATTACTACCACTTTTAGTCGTTAACTGTAAAACCTCCTTTGATTTCATTCTAGGAACATATAAGTAATATAAGCTACAATATAAATCATGATTTAACCAAGTTTGATGGAAATTGCACTATTACAAGTTATAGTAGGTCAAAATTGTCGCATTAGTGTAGACTTTGAATTACGCTTAAGTCAGTATTCTGACATAATAATGTATAGTATATGCTTTACAAGCTAGGTACAAATAGGACAAGTGTCCATTCAATTATGTTTACATAAGAAATACACAAACCCTTTCATACATGGATTGTCCAGACTTGTCTTTTTTTAAAGGATCGACGTCTGGAAATTTTGAGATAGTACAGATTTCTCTGACGCTTTTGATACAAAACGCGTAAAAGAGAATTATGAGTTTTGAAATTTGAAAATAAAGTCTCTACTGATTAATTCTTTTATGGATTTAGGAGACCCGAGCGGTTTACGCTTAAATTCTTAAATCAATTTGGATTTAATTGATTTTGTTGAACTTGCTCCTTTGTGCTAAGCAAATTGATTTTCTTATCAGCCCTTTATTTAGTTTTTCACACCAACACTATATAATTGGGAATATTTCCTCCGAAATATTATGAAATAAGTACTCATCGTACAAGGGTTAAATCCCTTGTTTTTTGAAACCATTTCCTGTGCCTAACTAAGCCATATAAAAATAACCGGTTTTCGGTGGAATATTCATTCGAAATCTGACTTCCGGCGGTTTCAGAATGAGGAAAGTGAACAGCAATCGCGCCTTAGAAGTACTTTGGGTTTCTATGAGGATCTTAGGACTTGATCCACCTGAAAAACATAAAGTTATTTACCAAGTCTATTCCCTTTGCCTCAATTCCACGATAACATTCTACTATCCGATATCGATGATTGTCAATATGTTCCTTCTTGATACGAAAAAGGAAGTGGTTTCAAATTTAACTTTAACAATAAGTATGTTTGTTTGTGCTATGAAAACTTTGAATAATTATTTGAAACGTAAGGAACTACGGAAAATTCGTGATTATTTGGCGAAGCTTGACGTTGATGTGAAATTTGCAGCTGATGAGGAGTATTTGGAGTACATAGTGAAAGTGTCTTTCCGATATTTTGTTTTTTATGCAGCAGCTTTCGGATTGGTTATAGCGACTTGTGAACTTCCGGTGATGTTTGCACATGAAAGGCGACTTCTTTACCCAGCATGGTTTCCTTGGGATTGGAAAAATTCAACGCGGATCTATTACATAATTCATTCTTACCAACTTATTGGCATTGTCATCCAAATCTACCAAAACTTACTCAATGATACCATCCCTGGAATACTTATGTGGCTTCTCAAAGGACATTTACATGTACTGAAATCCAGGATTGAGAGAGTTGGCTATGATAAAAGTTTATCTGCTGAGGAAAATTACACTGAATTAGTGGCTTGCATTAAAAGTCACAAAATTTGTTTGGCGTAAGTACGAATATATTTTCGGACTAAGGGTGTGTTCTTCAAATACATACGTGTGTTAATAAATTTTATGCAAAGCCCATATATTACTGCTCTTATATGGTGTGAGGTTTTGTGAAATTCTCATCCAGTCTAGAAACAAGGCGCACGTCATTTCTCTTCTTCAAGAAAAGACCCGCGTTTGGACTAGTCTGTTCACCTCTACACTTTCAACCCTCTTCATCTACACCAACCTAGACCTTTCTTTGATATATGCACTCTTTTCAAGGTTTGTCATTGCATGTTAAACAAAACGTTTTTTGCATTATCTCCTCCAATCCGGCTTGTGTACATATTGAGCGTATTTACGGTTTTCCCTACCCGGAACTCATTTATTTTCATTCTCCCAATCAACGCCAAATGTTAGCTAAGTGAAATCAGAGTAATAATCCTAGGCGAACGCTATGCAAACAACGTTGGGCTGCATTTTAATTAGACGGTTGGGCTTTAAAGCCTAGGACTGCTGCAGCACGGTTTATATATACTATAATACTATATGAAAGTGAACCTCACCCTGGAGACATTTGCTTTTTTTTCTTTATCTCATCGGTAAGGGAACATCTCGTTTAGATTTCGTATCTCGTTTAGATTTAGTATTATATGAAATGTGAAGTGAACTTAGATACTCAGACAAATATTAGCAACTGAGTGGCTATTCCCTTGATGATATATTTTCTTTGGTAGTCAACGAGCACTAAGAATGATAGAGGGCAAGGGTGTGTTTTAGCAGATGCATGGGTTCCTTTTTCTCTTTTCTCTACAAATAATCATCATTTAGTTCGCGACTGACCAATGCAGTCCTCAGGTTGTTGAGCCATGATTCGCAGCGAAGCAATCAACAGACGATGGTTTCATAGGGATCGATTTTCCTTTCAGTAACGGAGAAAAAATGGCTGCTTCTTATAAAAATATAGTCAATTTATATCTCACTGTTCCCACTAGAAAAATTAACAAATTGAGACACTTATTGCCAAACAAAAAAGTCTCCATAAAATTACCTATACCCTCAGTACCCTTTATTTCCACAAGATCAAGACCATCTCGCTTAATTAACAACATAGTCGATTCTCGTATTGGACGGTTGTTTGAAGGGGTACCAATATTTAGCATAAAGGTATAGCGGCTTTAGACCTCTAGACTGACATGTTCAAGCAAACCGCCCTCTATGATTCCGTTGATCAATACCTTCCTGAAGAATATCGGAAATATTTAGCCATAAATTACAGCAAATAGCTCTTCCTACAAAAACATGAAGAACATTTAAGCTTATAGGCCTATAAGCCTTTGACACACTTTTTCAAAAACATGCGAATATTTAGGACTTGAAAAACTGACTGTGAAGGGCTGTTTCTACTTTAAACCTTTCATAAGGGTTTTACATAGAAAATACAAACCACGATTCCCAAGGAATTTCGACTACACTATAGTATATATAAGTAAATAGGAGCCTATCACGGCAGAAGTTCTGCAAGGTAGCGTCCTCGGTTCAGTTCTCAAACTACTTTATACATTGGACCTTCTCACCTCATTATCACCACTTTTGCGGACGACACTGCAATCCGCCAAGACCACCAATCCCATTAGCAGATGTAAAAGAATTTGATTACTATCCCAATAGAATCAGTGCAGGAACAGCGAAGGGCGGAAGCAAGCCTCGGTTAAACAAGCTTTCGAGGTGTTCTTTGATATGTTCCAGGATGATTTCGCTCAAGATGGGTGCCCTTCTTCGGAATCTTAACGATCATCTCCTACTTCCACTCATTCGGAGAAAAGTAGTGAATTTCGTGATAATCTTTTTAGAGAGGAAAAACTTTGAATTTTGTGCCTCCGTTATTATGAATAATTAATTCAGTGAAAACCTGAAAATTTGATGATTAATAGAACTTGGAAAAAGATGCTCAGAGAATTTCAGTTTCAAAATCAGCACTTCAGATAGAAAGAAAAGCCGTAAAATGTATGTAGGAAAATTGGGGAAGATCGCAGAAACCTGCACGGAAATTTCCGGAAACGAGCGGATATCGTCATCATTCATTTAGAGGGAAAACGGGCTGGGTCATCATCAACACTGCAGGTCTGCCTAAGTAAAGAACACCAGACACCTCGGGTTTTGCGCCGAGAATCACCAATTTAACATCACTAAAAGCTCTCTCTTTCATCGCTCTATCTCAGCCAGGGTCCATCACGGCTTCTTTTCCACACCGTAGATATAGACCGAACGCAGTCAAAAGTTCATAACTTTTCTCATTAAGGATTGAATTCTCCGATTATTACATGCACACTGCTGCCAAGAACATTGTCTTGTACAGTAAGAGCTTTGACCTTACGGTGAGACGCTTCGAGAGGAACAATCATAGGGGGTTTTGAAGTCGATGAAAAGATTATGCAAATGATGGCATATTCCAACCGCTTTTCCATCACTTGCCGCAGGAGGCAAACCCGATCTGTTGCTAATTTGCCTGGAGTAAAGCCTCTTTGGTATAGGCCAATAATATTCTGGGCATAGCCCCCTTTTTATGTACGGGACAGATAATTCCTCGTTGTTAGTCATCAGGCATTGATTCGCTATTGCACACCTTGAGCATAAGTTGATGAACCGCTAGGTATAATTGGTCGCCTTCATATTTGACCAATTCGGCTGTAATTCCAACGGCTCCTGGCGACTTATTATTTTTTAAGTCGATAAATTGCACGGACTGTTCTTTTATACTTGGTGGTGGCACTATTTGTCCGTCGTCTTCAATTGGCGGGTCCTCCAACCCGCTGATATTTTGGTTGTTGAGATTGTCATCAAAGTAGTTTACCAATCCCAATATGGCCACACGGTTGGAAATTAAATTCCTTCTTTGTCTTGACAAGATGAGCATCGACCCTCCAGGCTTCCTTTTTCCGCCGGTGAACTCACTTGTCCACTCGACGGAGTTCGTGATAGCCTTCGGCTCGTATCCCAACTTTTTAAGAGTGTAGCATTAATCAGTATGCAGTATTCTTTCTTCTGTTGCTAGCTTAGATTCATCGTCAAACCAGTCGTTCCCACTTTTTAACGACTGCGATCAAGTATATTTGGGGCCTTACCAATGGTAACATTCTATAGGAGGTTATGAAGATCATTTATTGATGCTTCATCTCCAGGAACTCGATTAGCTGTGGTTATTGTGGAGGGCTTTGTTATGAATGGCTTCAGTATAAAATGTAACCTGATTTTCAGAGGGGATTCTAAGTGGTGTTGTAATTTCGGTACTATGCCAATGAGTTAGTGATGTGCGTTTATGTGGGCCCCCTATATGTTCCGACGTTCATCAAGGCTGAGAGGTGGTGGCATTCAATCAGAACTTGGTCAATTTGTTTCAAATTGGCACCATCTGGAGAGGCCCATGTATGTTTGTGGACCGCATTTCGCGCAAACCAGGTACTTCCAGCAACCATTTTGTGCGGTACTGCTAATTGAATAATCCGCAGTCCTGTATCGTTTGTACTTTTATGTAAGCTATCGGAGCCAACGTATCGCGCGAATATCCCTACTTGGTTGTTAAAATCTCCAAGCATAATTTTGATATCATACCTGAGGTAGACTTCGAGGGCCCGTCCCTCTGCCTCTTATCCTTCTCTGAATGTACAGTGTTCTGTGTAAGAGGTGTGAACGTTATGAGGCTTACCAGGTGTACAAGATTAAATCCGCCTTTTTTTCAAGAAATCCACACTTTTTTATAGGAACCGAAAAAAAACTTTATTGAAAATACTGGCCCTTGTGTAGACAGCAAGGGTCAGTATTTTTTCTCTCTCGGGTAATTTATTGATACCATTCCGAAAAAAATTGTTTATCTTTCGAGGCAAACCATTGTTCAAGCCATTTTCGGACGTCTGCGTGCCCATCGATGAAAACAGATGATAGTTGGATAGGGCCAGGTCTGGTGAATAAGCGCGGTGGGGTAGTATCTCCGAGTTGAGCGTTTCTAAGTAGTTTCAAACTTTTTTCGACGTGAAAATCAGCTTTTCATGCCTTCGTTGATATTCCGGCCGTTTCTCATTCAGAGATCGATGCAATTTTATGAGTTGTTGGTGATAACGGTGGGCATTGACAGTTTTACCAGTTCCAACAGTTCATAGCAGACAATACCCCGCTGATCCCACCACACGTCTTCTGTCCGAAGCGATTTGGTTTGGCAGAAGATGTCGTTGGTTGGTTGGCATCAATCCACGATTTTGGTTTGTTTAGGATTCTCGAAATAAACCCACTTTTCGTCGCCAGTCACAGTCCAATGCAAAAACATTTTTCTTTTGTGACTGGCAAGCAAGATTTCGCATGTGTTTTGGCGCCGTTACATCTGGCTATCGTTCAATTCATGTGGCACTCATTTTCCGATCTTTTGACCCTTGCCCATTGCCCGTAGATGCATGGAAACGGCTTGTTGAGAAACATCAAATTGCTTGGCGAGCATTTTCTGGTTTTAGTATCGTCTTCGCCCAAAAGCGCCTCCAATTCGTGGTCTTTAACTTCCCTGGGCCGATTTTCACGCTCCTTGTCGCTCAGATCAAAATCGCTATCTTTGAACCAACGGAACCAGTCTCGGCACGTTGTTTCCGATATAGCATTGTCGCCGTAGGCTTCCACAAGCATTCGAAGCCATTCAGCGGCTGATTTTTTCAAATTGAAACAAAAAAGTAGGGCTCTCCGCAAATGCTCTTTTCTGGGAACAAAACTGGACATGATTATTGAAGAGAAAAGATATGATTTTGCATGAAATGGTTGATGATACGGACTGACAATTTTTGACAAATGTACTAAAAAAAATATGGCGTGCTCATAGCAGCTTGATACCCTCACTGACGCCATTTATGAGGAAACAGCGGATTTAATCTTGTACACCTGGTATATTTTGAAATTTGGCTCGGAAAAGCAGAGTGTAAACATTTTCGCACGATGAATACCTTATACAAATAGCGGACTTAGTTCTAGATTCAAAAAGACAGACTCCAACAGATTATAGCAATGCATTGCTATGTACGGGCATCTAGTGAACTAAAAAACAACATAAACGGCAGGGTTTCAGAAAGCGATTCTATGGTGAAAAGGCGATTAAGAAACTTCATAGTAGTAATTAGCATATGATCGTCTGTACTAAACGTTGGATTAATTTTTCATTTGTACTGATATAGAGCCGTAGAACTCCGACCTGTTGTAGTTAAACCTTGATGAAAGTTTAAAATTGTTTGGGGCATTGTTTTCAAGTAAATACCCTCTGTTTACTATTTCATTCTTCAGTAGGAATTCATTGCAAAAACAGGCAGTTTCAAGCTGCAGAAATGTAATGGTTGATACCTTTTAAAGAGTTACCTATTAGGAAGTCTTCTGCCAAACTTATCGTCACTAAAAGAGAAAAATATGGTGGATGGCTGAAAATTGGAGGCTCAGTTAGGAATAGGGAGGACAGTCGAAGGAAGCCGTCAGATTAATGATGGAAAAAATAGGGGTTAAATAGGGGCAAAGTGGAGTATTCCTTAAACAATATTTCTATCATAAAGTTTTTATATACTACATGTTCTGTTCGCTCAGTCCCCTTTTCCATATTATTACTTTCCGACCAACCATCACAAAACTTGTATTCATAATCAGAAATAAAGTATATCACGAACTTTAGGGACTAGCTACTGGCTACTGTCCAATCAACCTCCTTCCCATTGGAAAGTTTTCGAAGCAGCAGCAAACATGCAAACATGAGGTTATCAAGGCTGAAATTCTGCAAAATAGTGTCCATCATCCAGTTCTTTAACCGTTTTATACCTTTTAGCTCCCCATTATATCATCACCACCTATGTACACGACATTACAATCCTTTACGCCCACCGAACCTATTAACAGTTGCAAGAGAATTTGAAGATTATGCCAATAGAATCTTAGATAAGGTCAAGCCTTCTCTTTGTAACCAAGCTATCAAGATATTCTTTGATACGTTCAAATATTTCAATTATTACTTTCGCAACAAAAAATTCAAACAAATTCTAGAAAAGTTCTAGCGTTGGAATCTTAACTATTGTGCTAGTAGCATAAAACCCACATCTTCATACACAAATAGATAACCGAACTGATATCAAAGCACATTTTCTGACCATAGCGGGATATCATACTCATACATCCATGTTAGGTAGATCATATTTACCTAAATTGTAGGGTTAAAGAACATCTAGGAACACCTTCCTTTACACCAATCGTTGGTAGAGCCCAAAAAGAAAGGTAAAAGAATAATCACTTCAAGTTCTCAACTTCACTAAGCTAAGCCATTCACAGTTGAGTCAACTGGTATCCGCCGTCAAGTCACGATACAAATCCTATTGCTTCCAGTGATTTTAAAATCGACTTTCCAGACGGCAGCCTAATGCTCTAACCATCGAGCTATCGGGACACAGACGTCAATACCCATATGAATATCTGTGAAAAAAAATTCCTCTGACACCGACTGGTAAATTTTTAAGAATACTGAACCCGATGTAATATCAACGATTGCTGTTACCTGAACAGATAGGGCTTACTATAAGCAGTATTACGCGCACCATACATTAGATGTATGTCGTCTTGTGGTCAGTGAGGTCGACGCAATCAGTGACAGACATGCCTGAATGATTTGGGAAACTCGTATTAGTAATCAGTCAATGGTGAGCTGGACCATTAAATTATTTCTTGTATCAGGGCACCCTAGAGAAAATGGTGGTTGACAACTGGCGTCCTTCATGATCGATACCTCATCAAGTGTCTTGAATTCAAACTCAACAGCGGTTTCGTTCGCCGTTTCTGAAAGCTGGGGAGTCACCACAGGCAATGAACATCGATTTCCAATTATGGAAACATAGATGTTGCGTTAGACCAATGGCATCACTTGCTATGATCATATCCGAATCCGAATCTTCCTGAAGTCAAGAGATATTGTTAGCACTATGACGTAATCGAGTGAGTTTACCTTGGTTTGATAGGTTCGATCCACATACCGCTTGAAACGGCACTGTCAGTTGGGCACTGCCCTCAGGAATTATCACAGTACGTCAACTGTAGAGGTGGTCAATGTGTCCCCACTACAGATCCCAAGAGATTTATTGATGTCAGAGGATATAAAAGCATTATCTTAAATGTTTATCCAAATATGTAGAGGATTAATGGCCGCGTTCTCAAATGGCAGCACATAATCACCTCTGAAAGATTCTTGTCAATAAAGACTTTCCCACCTTCACCTACATTGTTGGCTTGACCAATCGTATTATATAATTGGAACCACTGGTTCAGGGTTATTAGTCCCTAGCTCATATTCAATTAAGCATTTGCTTAGGCTAAGATTGGCTGTCATTTGAAGATACATTTCACAACTCCAAGTTAGGTTAATGCTGAAGACCTATCTAGGACTGTAGGGTAAGCGAGTGCGTTTTGCAAAATGAGTGCTGCACGAATTAGATTGTTCTTTACATGTGATGCGGATATGGTACCTTTTTTCGGAATTTGCACTACCCACCAACCTAAAAGTCACCAACTCCAAAATACTGACAGAACCAATCATGGGCAGTAAGCATAGCCTGAGAAGGGAACGCGTGTCCTTCGCCATTGTTTCCAAGGAGTAGAAAGTTATTATATTCTGATACCTTAATTTGGGGTTTTTACCTCCGTTTACCATGATAGTATCAAAATACCCCCCTCCCATTAGACTCAGAGATTTCAGAGAGAGCACGTCCTTTACCACTGCGGGAATAGGGCTCAAAATTAAACCCTATCTTTTAAAGGGATGTTGATCGATAAAAATTAGTTTTTATCGAATTTGAAGGGGACAGCACCTTCTTCTTCTTCCATAAACATTCCCCTTCTAGGGATGGGGCTGAGATTTCAATCTCCACTAAAGCTATAATTTAGTCATCAGCTGGGAAATATTGCTCAAACGAAGCGCAATATGCCCATACACAGCACAACCCGTTGCGCAAAAGACTTCAAACATGTTTGAAATTCGTCAAACATTTGTGCAGACGATAGCAAAACGTCATTATCGTAAAAAACGCTGTTTAGGGCGTTGGACATTGTATGTCCTGTGCGACAGTATCTATAACCAGAACAAAGCGGAGTGGCGAGAAAGGGCCTCACATTTATTATAATAAAGCGTAGTTTGAAACTATTTATTAGCTTTTCCTGTTTTTTTGTTTAATATACTGCAAAATACTCATATATGCTTTATAATTTTTTTCTAATTTAGCTGTATTATACTGAAGTGTGTTTAATCTCATATACCATATTCCAGGTTTCGAGACCAATGCCACACCTTCATTTCACAAATATTGGTTTTTCAATTCATTTCCACCGAGTTCACTCTATGCATGACAGCAATTTATATTTTCTTCGTTGGGGACAACTTTATGGAAATTGTCTACCTTTCTTGCTATTTTATGAGTATGATCTTCGAAATAACCCTTTGTTGTTATTGTGGAAGCGAAATGGTTGAGGAGAGCTATCACTTTACAACAGGCTTGTATCATTGCAATTGGATGGAACAAAATCTGAAATTCCGTAAAGTATTAATAATTTTTATGCAACATTCGCAGAAGCCATGGACCATCCTTGCAGGAGGCGTTATAAGTGTAACTCTTTCAACTTGGATGACTGTGAGATTACCAAGGAAAGAATTTACTAATAGTTGAACTAATTTTTTGTTTTTGTTTTTTCAGGTACTTAAATCAGCCTACTCCTTGTTCGCCGTTTTGAACCGAGTCACTTAAGGGATTGGCTATTGCACCTTACGCAATTTAAACACTCAAATTCGGCACTTGCCACCTATGGGTTAAAGCAACGGAACTATAGCAACCAATTACTAATCAATAAATATATTTTGATGTTTTAATGTTGTCGGCGTTTTCTTCAAGGTGGAATATTAAGATTAATAATCTAGCAAATGAGCTGCACTGCTAGACATACACGTTGCCATTCCCCAGTAACAATTGTTCTTTGATCTGCAGAAAAAGGAAGTGACGGTCTTTGGACATTTTAGTTGCCTCATAGCAATCTTGTATTTGCTAAAAATCATTCATTTCTAACAAATCCTTAACAAAAAGCTAAACTAAGGAATCACACAGCACGGGTAGATTGGTAATAAGAATAGTGACTTCTGACAAATTGATTACTAATTTAAATAAATTGGCAGCATATGGACAAAAATCGTCAATATGTACAATATCATATTTTCAAATCCAATAAACATTTGCAAATTGGCATTCTGCAGTTAGTGTATTTATAGAATCGGACAATATTGAAATGCAATACGTGCAATGCAGGAAATAAAGGAGCATATCATGAGGTTACAGTAATACTGGGGAGGTATTCGAATGTATTCATTAAGCCCTTTGATTTGGTATGGCACATAATCACGCCATGGGAAAAAGTACGCCTTCATTTCATATGTACTGGGAGCTCCTCTTCCCTTTAAAACTGAACGGATTAAACGGGCTACACCCTCTCACTAAGTAAGGCAACAATAGGCTTTTCCATTTTCTACTTGCAGCTAGCTAACAGCAACAAATCATAAACCTGGCTGTGGATGGACAAACAGATAAGTTCCATAAGAGACTTAGATTATCAATAAGTGTCCAGCAACCAAAACCGGGTGTTGCGTATTCTGAAAAAGGGAGATACTGTAGGTAGGAAAGTGGAGTCCAAAGTGTAAAAATCAGCAAGTGAGCTGTCCCATAAATAAAAGTCCATGACGAATGGACCAGGGTGGAGCGTTAAGAAAAAGGAGGAGATGGTGATTCTCTTCCTGGTAATTTCATCCGAAATGCATAGCAGTATTAAACTTCATGTTAGAGTTAGCGAGTCAATCACCACTACGCCCCATTTTGGTCAATTTCTGACAACGTGCGTTCTTTTTCTAGTCATGTAGCTCTAGGATGACCCACTTCACTGTCATCCTGGTATAACTTAAGGTTGTTGCCCTTTCTTAATGACTGACATCATTACGTCCGTACGTTCGGTCCGTACGTCAACAAAGTTGTAATGACAAATTGAGATTCAGATGGTCACAAGACCATCCTGAGTGGCCGGAGACGACCAGGAGGGAAGAGCTATCCCAAAAACCTAAAAAATGGCAAAATTGACCGTGGAAGCCCGCCCGCAAATTTTGAAGCTCCATGAAAGTGCTCCTTCGACACGTGCTCCACGCTTCTGTGCTAGCCAGGCGTGGGCGCGGGGTCCTTTGAGTGATTCGATCCCTCACGTGTCATTTTTACAAAAATCCACTTGTCGTTGCGGTGCGTGGGTCCGCACCGGATCCTGAAAAATACTGGGTTCGCAGTCTGTGAGGTTCTTGCTCTATCTTGACATTCTCAGATCGTGATTTTGGAGGATGTCCTTATTTGCATTAAGAGTTTTACCTGGTTAAGGAAGAAAAGGGAAGAAGTGAGCCCTCAAATTGAAGAGAGAGGTGCTCAGATTAGTGATTGTATTAATGTAAAAATTTAACGAAATGAATAATCATGCAAATTCACTAGCAAATAATATAGGTAAAAGAGCTAGTACAGGTACATTCAAAGAAAAAAAATATATAAATATATAAATAATGAAATGGAAGGAAATGAAAGTAGAAAAGTAGTCCGAAAAAAGTAAACAATAAAAAATATAAAATATTAATATTAATAATTCCGTTGAACACCTATCTGTCTTAGTCCTGGACGGAGCCGAGGGCGGATTGTCCAGGGTACGGAAAAGCATCTCAGACTTAAGTAGGCGAAGGCACAATCATTTCCAGCTGCACACTCTTCAAGAGATAAAAAAAGTCAACACTGATACATAAAATTGTAGCTCAAGCAAATTCAGTGGCCTTTCTCGGATCACATCTGATGTTCCTCAATCACTGGCTATAAAAATGAAACTGAAATGCAAACCACCGAACTGAAAATTATTTTTCATTTCTACAGCACAAACTCACGATTCTCTAATTCACAATTTCGTTTACTCCCTGTGAAGACAATTTTACGGTCCGATAATCGTCTACAGATTCAAGACATGAATATAAACAATTTCTCTCACTTTGATTCATGGATTTATTTTCATAAAATTAACAATTTTCCAAACGACGGATACTCTTTCTTTGAAGAAACCAAATTGATAGACAGTAGCTTACTCAGAACAACAATTTTATTTCATAGTGTATATATACAGGGTGCGGCAGCATAACTTCCTTTTTTCAAAACTCAATAAAAACTATTGTATGCATCGCAAAATATTTATTTATTTTTTATAATGTAGGTACATGTCTAAAGTTTTTATTTACATTATTTTGAAGATCAAATCTGTTCGTCCCCCATTCTCCATACATTGCGTAAACCGATTTCTGGCGTTTGTCATGACTCTTATTAGCATAGCAGGTGTTATGTTGGCAATTTCTTCTTGGATGTTCGTCTTCAAATCTTGTAGGGTTCTTGGACGGTTCACATAAACACGGGATTTAAAAAACCCCATAGAAAAAAATCACAAGGGGACAGATTGGCCTCTAATTGAGATAAGGCGCTCTGGAAAGTGTTCTCTCAAAACAGCCATCGATGCTCTTGAAGTGTGTGCTGTTGCACCGTCTTGTTGGAACCAAGTGTCCCCCAAATCCAAATTTTCTAGCCGTGGAAAAAAAAAATTCTGTAGCATGTTTACATACCGGTCCGAATTCACTGTCACTATAACCTCATTTTCCTCAAAAAACCAGGGACCAATAATTCCAACTGAGGAAATTGCACAACCACACTGTGACTTTGGGTGAATGCAAAGGCTTTTGATGCAATCCTCGAGGGTTGGTGTCAGCCCAGTAGCGCATGTTTTGTTTGTTAACCGACCCACACAAATGAAAATGGGCTTCATCGCTAAAAAAAAACACCCTCGGGAACGACATCAAGAAGAAGCTCACACGCATTCATCCGAGAATTGAAGTCACGTTCTGAAAGTTCCTGCACTGTCGCCATCTTATAGGGATGAAAATGAAGATCATCATGAAGAATTCTTCTCACAGAACGATTGGATAGTCCAAGGGCAGATGCGTGTTTGCGCGCAGAACGCCGTGGCGATCGCAACATTGACGCTCTCACTGCTTCAATGTTCTCAGGTGATCTAACGGGCCGAGTGACTCCAGTTCTTCCTTTTGTCGCACTCGCAGTTTGTCTGAATGTAGTGACCCATGTAACAATTGATTTGCGGTCTGGGACGGGAGCCAACGGGGCTAAATTAAGGCAACTCCGAAATGCACGCTGTGTTGCAATAACCGAACATCCGCTTGAAAAGTAAACCTCAACGGCAAAGGCACGCTCCTCACTATTCCAACGCATGATGGCGACTGAACCATGTCGGGACAAAACTTTACAGTATCCCTTCTTGAACGAGACCACTAGCGCTCCGCTATGACATCAACTAACTGAGTGGTGCGCATTTTAAAAAAGGAAGTTATGCTGCCGCACCCTGTATATTTCGGGAGCGACTTACCCCCTTCATCAGTACAAAGCGAGCGAAACAGTTTTTGTAAGCTGAAATAGGCTCTGTTGGCAACCAAGAACCGTGCGGATTTCATCGTCTTAGCTGTTATCGGTTGTGATTTTCGATCCTAGAAAGTCTCAAAGTTGTAGTCTCCTATCTTTATTGTTTCGGTTTGATCAGTGCGATTCGATATTGTCCGTTCTTTCCGTTTTGGCGCTGAAGCTTCCATCATGTAATTCGTCTCGCTTTCATTAATGTGCAGCCCAAGATCTCGCGTCTCCTGCTCGATCTGGATGAAGGCAGACTGTACATCTTGGGATGTACTTCCCATGATGTCGACATCGTCAGCGTAGACCAGTAGTTGGGTGCACTTGAAAAGGATGGTGCCTCTCTGCGAATCACTTTCTCCAAGGCCAGGTTGAAGGGGACGCATGATAGGGCATCCCCCTGATGTTGTTGATGTTGAATGGTCTCGAGAGTGATCCTGCTGCTTTTATCTGGCCTCGCACATTCGCCAAGTCAATCTTATCAATTTCGTCGGGAAACCGAATTCTCTCATGGCCGTTTACAGTTTTACCCTGGTTATGCTATCATAGGCGGCTTTATATTATTATAAATACCTCTATAAGTGCTGCACTGAGTGATATCCACTTCTTATGTATGAGACAGATAATTCCCCATTGTCAGTTGTCAGGCATTGATTCGCTGTCCCCAACTGTAAGCCACTTGGTGTAATTGGTCGCCTCCATATTTAACCAATTCGGCTATAATTCCATCCGCGCGTCTGGTGCGGTTGCTCCCTGTACTTTTCTAGTTCATAGACTTGTTGGGCTCTCCCAGACTTCCTTTTTCCGTCTGTGAAGTCGCTTCTCCGCTCGACGGAGTTCGTGGCAAGTCTCCGTGCATGCCCGCGTTCTTTGAGAATGCAACATTACTCGGTATGTAGCATTCTTCCGTTCCGTTGCTAGCTTACATTCATCGTCAACCCAGCCGTTCCGACTCCTTTTGCGGCTGGGGCCAAGTATGCCTGTGGCCGTATCCATAATAACGTTCTTCAGGTGATTGTGAAGATCATTTGTTGATGCTTCATCTCCAGGTCCTCTGTTGACTGCGGTTATTGCGGCATCCATTTCCCTCTTATAGGTGTCGCGGAGGGTTGTGTTGTGGATGGTTTCAGTATTCACTCTCATCTGATTGCCAGAGGGGATTCTAGGTGTTGTCAAAATTCAAAATCGGAGTACTTTGCCGACGAGATAGTGATCCGAGTCTATATTGGCCCCCTATATGTTCTGACATTCATCAAGGCTGAGAGGTGGCTGCGTTCAATCAACACGTGGTCAATTTGGTTGAAGGTAATCTCGTCTGGAGAGGCTCATATATGTTTGTGGACTGCTTTCCGCGCAAACCAGGTACTTCCAACAATCATTTCGTATGGCACTGCTAACTGAATAATCCGCAGTCCGTTATCATTGGAATCCTTATGTAAGCTATGGACGCCAACGTATCGCCTGAATACGGGCTCCGTTCCTACTTGACTGTTCAAATCTCCAAGTATGATTTTGATATCATACTTGGGACAGGCTTCGAGGGTCCGTTCAACTGCCTCCTAGAAGGTATCCTTCTCCGACTCTGCAGTCTCCTCTGTAGGGTTGTGAACGTTAATGAGGCTTATATTTTTAAACTTGCCTCGCAAACGCAGAGTGCATAGCCTTTCACTTATATTTTCAAAGGCGATAACAGCAGGTTTCACTTCACTTTCATCAAATTTAAATCATGTTTGGCATTAGATGCCAAGTTTTTCACCACCGACACATCGGCACCCGGGTGCCCGTTTACTCACTCCCAAAAGCCTGAAGTACCGAGCTGTATGTTTACTCCTTCTCTTGTCGTCCATGGTGGTTTGTATTTTGGTAATCCTTCCCATAGCCATTTTGGGCCACACGTTAAAGTTGAGCAAACATTTGTCAATGCATCGCCTGAAAAGGGAGTGCATTAACACATATTTATTCATCAATAGTTCCACCTATCCGCCAACTGGGGACGTGCCTTATGGGGAGATTTGGCAATTGCTTAACGGTGACGTCAGAAGTCTGCCTCACATAAAGTACTGGTTTAATGAGGATGACCAATACTATTGCATAATGATAATGTATTTAGAGCCTCGGTCATTAACTCACTTTCTTTGTTGAGTGCCAAATATTGTCATTGTGGTTCTATGTGGCGGATGCGCGTATCCTTTAACAATAGTTCAATATCGTTTGATAAATTGTAAATGGTTTTCGACCTTAATTATTTTGAAGTGCAGACGCTTCATTGCTCCTAAAAATCTATATTCCTCAATCAAATTCCAAAGAAAAGTAATTGAATCCTTTATAAAAAAATATTAATCAATGGCCGGTAAGAAAGGTTTTGTAATAATCCTCTATATAAAAATCGATGGAGAAATCTTCACTAGAATACTATACGTTTGCAAAGAAGTCAGGGCATAGGAGCTAATAAGATTGTTGAAAGAATTTAGTACTGATGTTTCCCCGCAGACTAGCAATGTATTCTCTCCAGAATTTTGATGAAAATAAGATTAATGAAAAGCGACCAAAAAAGTTGCTGTTAGAGTGCATTTTACCCCTTTTGAATCATATTGTCAAGAACAAAATTAAGAACAGAGTATCAAGCACACAAGGTCCAGTTCTAACTATCGTATGAATAAATAATCTTCCTGGCGATCAAAAGATATTAGAAAGTAACGACTTAACACTTATAATATGTAACAGTTGGATGTGTGACCGTTACAGCATAATGATTATTCTATATCAAATGTAATGTAATTTCAATCTTCCCCTATTAATTTTAATTGGGCTCAATTATTTCCATTATTTGATGAAATTAAATTAAAACTGAAGGAGCAGTAACAAATTATTTACTGAGTTGTCTAGCTTGTTTTTTAACCCTTGTTTCATGCTCGCGTTTCATCTCAATGGTTTTCCCCACTTTACAAGTAAAACAATTCGCGAGAGCTGAAAAAATTACCTATTCCTGCAGCTCTAAATTTGCACAAATAATTTCATCTAACGTCAATGAAATTCTGGTTTAGTTACATTTGGGAATATACGGCGATCTAAGGACCGTGGATTCAGTGAAAGGTTTTTGTATCTTATATGAGATGAACGACCAAATAAGAGGATTCTTATATTAACTCGTATTGCGAACTCACCGTTTTTACCATGGGAAAATATATCGTTTTGATTCGCGACACTGGAACACCTGCTCAATCGCAGTCCTCTGCAGTTGATGAGGAAGTAACACAAATTAAGAACGCGACTACAACAATTGAAAGTGCTACGATTGGGTGTATATGTCTTCTTCTTTTTCTTCAGCCTTTGTCCCGTTCACAAGCGGGGTCGGCTCGTCGTGATCGGCTTCGCCATTTGGCTCTATCGGATGCCTGATCTGGGTGCAATCTCGAGGCTTTCAAATCCCCATCCAGCGTATCAAGCCACCGTTGCTTAGGTCTGCCTTTTGGTCGTTTACATCGAAGTCGATGCGATGTTCAGACCAATCTTTGCAAGTGAATTCTCGTTTGCACGAATTGCGTGACCATACCATCGAAGACGCCTCTCTCGCAACTTTTCCACGATCGGTGCAACCCCATAACGATCGCGGATATCCTCATTTCGGATGTGATCTAAACGTGTGACGCCACTAGTCCAACGTAGCATCTTCGTCTCCATTACCGCAAGCCGCCGTTCATTGTCTTTTATGGTCGGCCAACACTCAGAACCATAGAGAGCAACTGGACGGACGACATTGCGGTAAATTTTAGATTTGAGACGTTCGTTGATACGTCGATCACAAAGGACACCAGTTGTGGAACGCCACTTCATCCAGGTTGCGTTAATGCGTGAAGCAATTTCATAACGCAGCTCTCCATTGGCTGATAGCGTTGACCCGAGGTATTTAAATCGCTCAGTTCTGGGCAGATCACTGCCGCTGACAGTGATTGTGCCTGTTTCATGGGGATCGGTCGTCAAAAATTCAGTTTTGTTTAAATTCAATCTGAGACCGTGTTGCATGAGGCGATCATTCCATTTTTGAACAAGTTGCTCGAGATAATTTTTGCTATCAGATGCTAGGAAAATATCATCTGCATAAAGCAGTCTATAGGGCGCTGGACGTTGGATATCCCGTGTGACAGTGTCCATAACAAGGACAAAGAGGAGTGGTGAGAGGGCACTTCCTTGATGAACTCCAACAGAGACACGAAGCGGTTTTGATACACCCGCCATACTTCGAAGTTTACTTTTCGGATCGTGGTAGAGCAATTGAACCCAGCGCACGAGTTCTTCTGACACGAAGTGTTGTCGTAAAGCATGCCAGATGAGTTCGTGTGGTACACGGTGAAACGCTTTCTCTAGATCCAGAAAGGCAATGTAAAGAGGGCGATGCTTCTCACGGTGTTTCTCCATGAGTAACCGCGCAGCATGTATTGCGGCAGTAGTTCCGCAGTTCTTGACAAATCCGGCTTGATTCACGGTTATTTCAACGATTTCGCGAATACGGTTGTCAAGAATGCGTTCAAAAATCTTCATGGTATGGGAAAGTAACCGGATCGGACGGTAATTTGAACATTCTGCTGGGCTACCTTTCTTTTTCCATATTGGAACAGTGGTACTTTCTTGCCAGTCAGATGGTGTTCTTCCTTCCTGAATAACCCGGTTAAAGAATTCACTGAGCCACAGTGTTGGGTCCCAGCTCTTCGCTTTCTAGAGCTCAGATGCGATGTCGTCAGGTCCTGTTGCTTTCCCCGATTTCATTTGTTTTATTGCCTCCTCGACTTCAGTTGCGCTGACTGGTGGAACTGTTCCAAATGTCGGCAATGATTGTGGAAGTGGAGGATGAGCAAATTCTTCAGTTGAAATCTGCTCGAACTATTCTCGCCATCTATCCGTTACGGCTCGACGGTTGGTAAGCAAAGTACCGTTCTTGTCATTAACACAACAGAAGTGTTCGATATCCTGTGTGCGTTCATCACGGCTTTTAGCAAGTCGGTACAGATCTCTCTCGCCATCCCGAGTGTCCAGTTTATCGTAAAGATTTTTGAAATGGTTCGCTCGGGTGACAGCGACCGCTTTCTTTGCTTCCCGGTTGGCATTCTTATAAATTTGCCAATTAGCATTATCGTCGAGAAATTTGTTGTAGAGGCGTTTCTTTTCACGGACCTTCATCTCAACATCATCATTCCAAAGCCAAGTATCTCGGTTGATGTACCGCTTACCCGGCTTGGTGACCCCGAGGGTTGCAGAGGCCGCTTTGTGGATTGTGTCTTTCATTTGGTTCCATGATTCTTCCACATTCGTAATGGTTGGCAATCGTATGAGTGAGACCGCTTCTTCTTTCTTCTCACCAAATCGCCACCATTTAATGCGCGGCGGGCCAGTGCGTTCCTCACGCCGTTTTATCGGTGGCTTGATTCGCAGGACAGCAATCAACGGCCGATGTTGAGGTGCGATGGTCTCATAGGGAACGACTTTGCAATCAGTGACCGTTGGAAAAATTTGGCGTCTTATGAGAATATAGTCGATTTGCGTTTTACTGTTCCCACTATAAAATGTGGGAAGATGAGACAATCGTTTGATGAACCATGTATTCATAAGTACAAGGTCATGGGTGTCCGCAAAATCGATTATACGTTCGCCACCTTCATTGCGCGCTCCGAACCCCTTTCCCCCATGGCACCTGTTACCGTCTGCCTTTTCATCCACATGACCATTAAGGTCGCCGGGTGTATATGTAAACTACAAAATTCGTAATGTGTATGTAGTTAGTACGCCAGATTATTATTGTGACATTCTATGTCTTGTGTTACATAAAAACCAAAGGTTCCAAGGCGAAAGCGAGGATTGGTAGCAACGATGGAGTACAAAACTTGGTAAGCACAAGCTGAACAAACCCCAGTAGCTCTAGTATCAAACCCTATCTCCACATCCAGTCCAGCTAAAAAATGAAACCTGCTGTCATTGGATGTTGAAAATAAGCGAACGGCAATGGACTCTGCGAGGCTGCAGTGTCAGAACATATAAGGAGGCGATATAAACTCAGATCACTACCACGTTGGCAATGTGCCCCGGCACGAAACGGAACAACACCCCGAATGCCCCCTGACAATCAGGGAGCACCACATAGTAAACAGGAGTGGAAACAGATGCCATAATAACTCCAACTAACAAAGGTGCTAGAGATGAAGTATCAGCAAACGCTTTTCACTTTCAAATGAAAAATGTTACCATTTGTACGGCACCGGTCGCAGAAAAAAATTGGAAGGATTGATTCGACGATGATTATAAGTTACCACCGGAAGGGAAGATTATTGCATCAACCGCACAAAAACGGGGACACGCACAGAGACTGATTACAAACTCCGCCGAGCGGAGAAGCGATTTCATTGGCAGAAGAGAAAGCCTGGGAGAACAAACAAGTAAGTCTGTGCACTCGAAAAGTACAGGAAGCAACCGCACCAAGAGCAGAAGTTTTACCAACAAGCCAGCTGAGCGAAGGCTTGTTGCTCTCAGGCAAAGAGGATAATCTGAGTTCCGACCATATGGTCATATGGGAGCGATGGGTCGAGTATTTTAGTGAACTGTCCAACAGACAGAATATCGGGAACTGGGAGGTCCCGTGAACTGAACGCGACGGATTGAGGAAGCAATCCGTACAATCCATCGGCTCAAGAATTGTAGGTCGCCAGAAGCGGATAGAACAACAGCTGTATTGGTAAAATATGGAGGCAACTAACTACAACAAGTAATTCATCAACTAATGCTCAAGGATTGGGACATAATGGTTGGCAACCAGACATTATCCATCCCATGCATAAAAAGTGGGATATTGGCCAGTGGAGCAATTATAGAGATGTCACGCTGAGTACCATCTATAAAAAAAATTCCGTTAACTTTCTAGGCCTGGCAGCCCCATACTACTCTTGGCAAATCAGCAATATATTTTTTTCTTCTATCCGATGGGAAAACTATTGACATATAGAGTTGCACCATTTTTTCATCAACTTCAAGGTAGTCTATGATAGCATAGCCAGGTTAAAACTCTCTATTGCTACTACCTGCGGTTGATAAACCTCCGAGCGAGTCATATCCTTAAAGGCCCATATGTCTTCTAGACACTATGAGAAAAATGTCAGTTAGGGTAGTCTACAATATATTTTTGCAGCTTTTGAGTGCCAACGAGGCCTTTTGGATCGACAGTATTAATTTCGGAAGCTCCATTGAGTTGGTTCCTAGATTAGCCGAAAAGGGAACTCACGAAAAAGGTAATTGCACGCTCACAAGCCTTTGTACCGGGCACAATGTTGTGGAATATCGAGTAGTCAATCCTCTGATTTTGGAAGAAGCCACAGTAGTGGGCTATGTCGATGACGTAGCATCGATTGTGGTTACAACAGATCTAGAAAAT
Source organism: Hermetia illucens (assembly GCF_905115235.1). Taxonomy (NCBI): domain Eukaryota; kingdom Metazoa; phylum Arthropoda; class Insecta; order Diptera; family Stratiomyidae; genus Hermetia; species Hermetia illucens. Next base: position 132,373,294 of record NC_051851.1, read on the forward strand.
GCTGTGTTTCACTCAAGCAGAGCAGTCAGTGCTGTTGAGGTTTGATTAAAGAGCGTTCCGCTGACACTTGCGTAGGAAAAAGCGAAAGCGTCCCTATCGTCCAGCATCCTAAGGAAAATAATGCTCTCATTAGAGTAAGAAATCGCATAATTATTATAAGGCTGGCATCAAATACTCAGGAGTGATATTAGACGTATAGTATTCATCGCGAGTATAGATTTCGCGGATGTGTTCTCCCACCGTTCTCTCGGTCTTTCTCGTAGTTTGTCTCCGTCGACACGCCGTCCGTTCATAGCCTTTTTAGGCATGCAATCATCACTCATTCGTCGGGCATGCCCTGCCTACTCAAGGCGTTGTAGTTTAACAAATTTCGAGATTTCTAGCCCATTGTACAGTTCATACAGCTCATGGTTGTACCGGATGCGTCATCCATCATGGTCGCGAACTGGTCCGAAAATTCACTGAAGGACTTTTCTTTAGAATGTGTTTACCAAATTTTCGGAGGTTTGGGTTAGGGTGCAGGTTTCGCAATCATAGTGTAGCACTAGTCGTATGATGGCTTTGTATACGCAGAGCCTCGAGTTTCTGTGCACATGCTTCGATTTCATAATGGCAAGGACCGAAAAGAAAGTTTTATTCGCTAGCTATCTTTTGACCTCGTCAGTCTCATTGGCGTCCTTTGACAGGCTACTACCCATATATATAAAGTTGGCTACGAATTCGATCTTGAGGTTCCTTACATTGATGCTCGAATGAGCTGGCATCCTGCTTCTTGATTGTATCATTATTTTCGTTTTGTCCTCGTTGAAGCGTAGTTCAACTTCTTTCGCTGCAGTGTCCAGAGTATGCAGAAGTTCCTCTGCATCGGTCAGTCAGTGCACGTCAACATCCTATTCCCAATTATGCAGGGTTAGTTTAGCGGTAAAAAACTGGTCGGCTGTGGAGCGTCCCGGCTTGAAACCGCCTTGATACTCTCCAATAACGTTCGGCGTATTCTACTCTCGACAATTTTCGTCAGTAATTTATAGGACGAAAATAGATACCTATTAAAATTCGTTCAATACCTGTTTGACTGTCTGTTAGTCTGCCACGCTCAGGAAGGCAGAACAACATCTAGTTTACAAATAGCAATTTGGAGGTTTTCATTGCCAATTCCAATTAATAGGCGTTATATCATATGATTGAATGATAGAAGACATTCGATCCAGTAGTTCTGTATTTCTCAGGAACATCCAGTAGTTCTTTGATTCTCAGGGACATTTGTTATTGTTTTGCTTTGCCGGGTGCCTACTTTCACTTCATTTTACAAGAAAGTGAAATCTTAGAAAAGTTGAACTTCTGTTTGCCGCTGCACGCAAATGCAATTTAGTGGCATTTGTTAAAACTGTCAATTCAACGAATGGCATCATGTTATGTTGGGTTTAGGAATGGCGGGGCTCGCCTATACATGAAAAGAGGGGGTTTAAAAACTATTTTTATCAAAGATCACTATGTAGGGTATGAAGAATAGAAGGGCTAAATTAATACTTTCCGTTAGCGCGACAATGAAATTGAATTTGGGCTTTGAAACGTGTTAGAGTACTTAACTGACGGTATAGTACAGAACTACGGTACACTGTAAGAGACAATGTGATCAGCATTGCACTCGCCACTAAGTCAGGAGGATTCAAAGAACCGCATGTGCTAATGGGGCCCTGCAGTCCTGCCCGGCAGATGCTCTCAATGTACTCCTGCATCTCCTCGCCCTAAACCTCCACATTAAATATGTTGCAGCGTGCAATGCCTTCAGACTATATGAGTTCGGTTGCTGGACAGTGAAGTCCTACGATCATAGCAACATCCTAGATGAAATACCTCTGGAAATCTGGGCATCCCCCGCAGACTATGTCACACACAAGCTGAACTTCACGAGAAACTTTGCCGTGGACCTTCTAACCAGGGCAAAGTGGAAGACCGGCGGCGTGTTGCAAGGCTATGACACGGTATTATTTACGGACGGATAAAAGGTGGCCTATGGAGTCGGCACGGGGGTTTTCTCGAATACACACGGTGTACCCAAATGATATGGTCTCTCAGATGATGGCTGGAGCGTGATTCGAGCCCCAAACGTAACATAGCCATTCTGACCGACAGCCAAGCGGCCATCAAGGCCTTGTACTCAACGACGACCTCTTCCCGGCTGAGATGCGCTCAACCATCTGGACGGCACGTTCAAGGTCACTATCCTCTGGGATCCCGGGCATAGGAACATAGAGGGGAATGAGCGGGCTGTCGGATTGGCCAGGCAGTCTTGGCAGTCCCTCGGTGAATACAGTCGGTGTTCCGCTGGTGGCTGTCGGGGGCCGAGTCTACTCGCACTACCTAACAGCTGCGGGCCTAAAATGGCGATGGCTTACGAGCTATGCCCAGTCAAGGAGAATTTGGCCCGCTTATAACATAGCTCGATCACGAGAGCGGCGGTCTGCAAGGGACACTGGCCCATAGGGGACCATGCCGCTAGGCTCGGCATACCCTACAATTCGCATTGCCGAAGTTGCGGAGAAGGACGAGAAACCCTCATGAACTTTCTGTGCGATTGCCCAGTTCTGGCTAGAATCAGCCTACGGACACTGGGTAAACCATTCTTTGGGGACCTCAAAGATATTTCTAGCAGCAGGGTAGGAGAGCTGCTTTCCTTTGAGAATGCTACGGGCTGGCTCTGAAGATCCGAGCCGGCTGGACTCTGCCTCCCTGCTCCCATAACAACAATGACGGATTTAGGAGTTTGTGGCATCAAAACGGCGCACCACAGCGCTAATTGGGCTCCTCGGAGTGGCCACTGATACCTACCTACCCATAACCAAATCATTTTTTTTCCCTGCTTCCTTTCTAAGAACTTAATTTTTGGTTTTATTTATTCGACAGCTGCAAAAAAATTCTGCTTCTTTCTTTACTACCTGGAGGAAATGAGTGGCGATCCGGCAGCGGGTGGAGAGCTCACCTGCTTCCCTACTTCATGGCTGACGGGTATTCAGATGTTCTATGTGCCCTTGACCCGAATAGCTCGAGGAGGTGGTTACAGATTTGAAACGAGCAAAGCAGGGAATCGTAAACCGTTCAAGATTTCAAAACAAAATTGAGCAGCTTCTAGAGAGGAAGTGCGCGGGTGTCGTCTTCGATAGCCGGGTGAAAATACGAGGTGGCACTGATGCGTGCAGGGCAAGGAGGCTACACAAGCAAGTGTGGCAGGGGTATGGAATGTGATTGCATACCCGTCGAGCAGGGACGAGATAGCTAGTTAGCCTGTGGTCATTGTGGTTAATGGATTGGTGTGTCGGTCTGTCGATGGTGTCTGAATGTGTGTTTGCTGTTGGCCAATGCCGCTTGGTCGCGATCGCACTGCCGCACACCAATGCACTGCATCGCATATGCGCACTAACAACAGACCTAATGAGCGGAATTTTTTCCGCGCATTTACCATTGACGGTCGAACATGCGCAATGGATTTTCGTCATCATAAAATTTCTTACAATGTGTTGGAGCTGAATTCTGTATTTGGTCGTCTTGCTCCATGGCTGCATAAGAGTTAGACCTGCTCTCAGGAGGTGAATAATTTTGGGTCTTAGGTTGTTGTCGAATCACCCCCTTGGGACTGTTCTTGAAAAGAATGGTGGTCAGTGGCTTCCATTGCTTACGGCACTGATGCTAGTATTTCGAGTGGAGCAGCGATGTCCTGCCTATTAGCAGTGATGTACCAAGCAGCAGCAATTGTATCCAGAGAGGCAGGCCAACGATTTGAACTATCACACGCTACGATTCGAACTCTTGCAGAAGGGTGAAATATCTTAGTGTGCGAATGACTTCATACTCTCTGTCTGAAATTGATTGCAAAAAGGAGATTCTCTACATCGTCTGCGGGAACAATGGGCGCTGTACCGTGGTGGGTGCCGTGTATACTGCATAGTCTAGCCTGTTTGGAATTCGAACCTAAAGCTGACCATATTGGCACGATGCTGAAAGCTAACACTTGCTTTACACGAATTCTTCTGGGAATTCTTTTCGCGTAGAAAAATTATTTTTGTGCTAGTAGTTCGAGCAGCTTTTCTGCCTGTTATGTTCAACTATTAAAGTGAAGGCAATAGCGCATGTGGCTTATATCATTGCAGTATCTACCAGAACAACTAATCATATAAAAGGCTTTTGGAAATTTCTACACAACTAAATTTTTAGCTACGTATAAACAGAAACTCGTACAGTCAATGAACTTCACACAAGGAAAATCTTTCATAACTAAAGGGTCCAGCTTTGCGTTTCTCTTGTTATTTCGTAGCTATGAAGATAAATTTTAAACACTAATATTTCCTTTGAAAGACTTTATCAATCAAATACCATGAAAGGGTTAAATGGATTGATTTTCTTTCATTTATGGTGGAAAATGTATAAGAAGAATGCACATTCAATGGAGTGTTCATTTGATTTTGAACTTTGTACCGTTTCAGAATGGGGAAAGCCAACAGTTATCGCGCCTTGAAAACAACGTGGATTGCTTTGAGAATCTTAGGCTTGGATCCACCTGAAAGATACAAAACTCTGTATCAAGTATATTCGGTTTTCCTCAACTTCACTGTAACGTTCTATTATCCGTTCTCGATGTTCATCAACATGTTCCTACTCGATACGAAAAAGGAAGTTGTATCTAATTTAACTCTAACTTTATGTGTGCTTATCTGTAGCATCAAAATGTTCAACAATTTCACGAAACAAAAGGAGCTGCGGAAAATTCGTGAATATTTGACGAAGCTTGATGCGGATGTGAAAGTTGTAGCTGACGAGGAATATTTGGAGTACATAGTGAAAGTGTCGTTTCAATATTTTGCTTTATATGCATCAATGTACGGATTAGTTGCGGCGACTTGTGAACTTCCGGTGATGTTTGCACCAGAAAGGCGACTCCTTTATCCAGCATGGTTTCCTTGGGATTGGAAAAAATCCACTCGGACTTATATTGTACTTCACCTTTATCAACTTATTGGAATTTGCATTCAAATCTACCAGAACCTCCTCAATGACACCTTCCCTGGTATACTCATGTGGCTACTCAAAGGACATTTACATGTACTGAAATCCAGGATTGAGAGGCTTGGCTATGATAGAAATTTATCTGCTGATGAGAACTACAATGAATTAGTGGCTTGCATTGAACGCCATAAGCTTTGCTTGGAGTAAGTATGTATATTTTTAAAATATATATATGCAACACAACTTGTGGTATGACGAACTTCTGTGGAAACGCTTATCGGCTAACAGATCAATGGTGTTATGTTAATTTATCGCGAATGAAAATTTTGAAAACAAACGGAAAAATCATCCCCAGATACGGATAGGTTTCTCAATGATATCGAAAACAAAGTTCTTAGGCATGAGTGGAGTCTAATAGTGCGGAGACGTTGCTCATATGTGGAAATCGCTAGTTGAAAGATAGTGCGTCAATCATTGTTAATTACTGAGGGCTGCATATCTCAGGCGAAGTTATTTCAGACAAGCCAGTATTTGAGGTAGATAAAGCGCCCGGCGGGGCAGACCGTCTAATTAGTGAACGTTTTATTCACTATACAAAATGTATGCCCAACTACTTTTAAGGCCTGGACTGAAGTGATTGTGCCATCCGCTTTGTCGATACGTGAAGGGAGTACTCAAGCCGAGAGGCAGTCGGGTGGAGTGTGGATTGTTTGGACGTAACTAACCAAGCCGTATGGCTGACTTAACTGCTCTATATCATGCATTCATAGTTCTGAATATTAATCGGTAGAAGAAACGCTCACCAGCCAATCAATATGGAGTATTAATTGATGGAAGTGAGTTCAACAGGACCTCCTGTTGAGCCCGCATCTATAAGTAAATAGTTCAGTACCTAATCCCTATCTGGGACTATTTTTGAAAAATTTCTCTATAGTGGAGTGTGTTGTATTTTACACCTTAGTAAGTACCAACATCGGCAGTTACCAACCTTAATATGATTGAAGCGAGTGAGGAAGTTAATGTGATTGAAGTGACTTCTAAAATGTTGGATCGCTCAGTAAAATTGGTTTGAAGGCTCCTTGTAGTTATAAGAGGGCACATCACGTTCAGCTAGGTAATCAAATCATTAAATCAGTGAAGGGTTAAGTAGCAATTCCAGATGCTGTACGTGAGTGTTAAAATACAACCCCGCGTGAGTTTAGGTTCAAGACTCACGGTCATCCTTGCTTTTCAAATAGGTCGGCTAAAAGGGATAGAAATTTGAGGGGTAGCAACCTGCAAATTTCGAAAGTCTACTGGTACCGAAGACCTTTGATTTGTTTTAGGAGTATTTGCACAAGCCTCGCGAACGATATCAAGGTTCCCCAGAATGCTCACTTTCTCGAACTCGAGCGGGAACGATTAAGCTGGATATTCCGGGCATAGGAAAAGTTAGATGATGGGACCCTGGAGTGCAATGCGCTTTTGTACTTCGAAAAGCCGAGTGGTAGCAGATGAGAATTCGGTGTCGGGTTATTTCTGATGGCTACCGCAAGACGCGCTATCTTTACCTGGGAGCAACCGATATCGCACGAGCAATTCGATTGACCACTTTGCGATCAGCAATAGATATAGGGGTTATTTTAGGAATGTACGTATCAAGAGAGGCACTGGCTTCGAATGGGGCCACTATTTGGTGGTCGCCTACATTCGCTCAGTTAAGGTGGCGCAACACCCAAGTTCAAAATCGCCCGCTTGAACAATCCTCTTGTCGTTCAACATCAACTTCGAGAAAGCGTACTCTGCGCAATGGATCCATTCCGGAGAAACTAGTAGCTATTACCAGAGCGATATATGATGGCGCAGAATGTCACGTACTACATCCAGGTAAAATCTCAAAGAAATTCGGGTTCCAAAGCGGAGTCCGCAAGGGTTGCATCCTTGCACCGATATTATTTTTTCTTGTTATCGGTAACATATTTCGTGTTGCCTTGGCCGGAGTAGTTCAATACACTATTATATCTTCCCTCGAAAACCTCGACTACGCTAATGACATCTGTTTATTCTTTCAACGAGTCATGGACCTTGGCGACATGGCTCTGGATTTGGGAGGACAGGCACGTAGAGTTGGACTGAAAATAGATACCTACAAAACCAAACTTCTCAGTGTAGCTTATTGCACTCTTCCTGTTTGCATTAATGGGTAGATAATCGAAAGCATCGATCAATTTGAATATCTACAAAACGTGGTTTCTGCCGACGGTGGCGCCGAACTCTTTGTCGTCCCACGCATTGTCACCGCCAGAGCCATTTTCACTCCCTTATTCAAAATTTGGGAATACGGTTATCTTAAGACCCAGATCACGTTAAGATTGTTCCGTGTGAATGTTCCTCCTGTAGAGGAAGAGTGCGGGCATCTCTGTAAATCCTGTGGAGAGGAAACGCATTTCGGGTAAGTGCGAACGATGGCGCGTAGCTGTGTTTTCCGTGCTATACCCCACAAGGGAAGAATAGCAGCCATATATAAAATTCAACCTCCCTATAATGGTATTTTAATAACTACAATATAATGGCTCGAAATATCAAAATTGAGTTTTTGCGGAACAAGGTAGCAAGATAAACGAAAGACATCTCCAAGAATATTAACATATTTCTCAGTGTACGTGCCAAGAATGGATAATAATCAAAATTCTCCTAAATGAAAGTGAATAAGAATTTTGTATAGATGATGATGTAAATTTTGAAAAGACTCTGCCGCGCCACATGTTTGAGGTGTTTTGAAACTACAGTCACTGCAAGACTGTCGTACCAGGAAAGCCTATACGAGATGTAAATTGTGATTAAGGGAGCTCAGTGGTCAGGTACATCCAATTTGATCAAAGCGACTTAATCCAACTCCATTTGCTTGAATGAAAAAAATTCCTTATATCTAATTTTACCAACGCACAAAAATGTTTAATGGTTTGGTTCTCCACAATTTGCAACAAGAGCCGCTATGTCCTACGAAATGAACACCTTTGAAAACCATTAGGAAGTTCTCCTGCTTAAAACCAGTTGATTATCTTAGTGCATTTGCTTTCAGAATGCCTTCGGTCGAGCAAGTTAGCCTGGTGGTTCTTTTGAGTGTAGTGTTAACTGACCCGCCGAACCATTTCCCTCATCAATGAACTATTTGTAAGAATACGTCCGTATCTGCCCCACAGTGTTGGCTGATTTGTGTCAACCTTGTTTAGGTCTGCGATTTCATCATCATTATCAACGGCACAACATCCGCGATCCGGTATAAGCCTACCTTAAAAAGGCACTCCAAATATCCCGATTTTTGCGCCGAGGTCCAATAATTCGGTATTCCTAAAAGTTGTCTGGCGTCTTGGCCTACGCCATAGTTCCATCTCAGGTAGGATTTGCCACGTAACTATAGATATTACCCTTGTAGAATTTACGGACTGGATCATCTTCATCCATATGGATTAAGTGACCCGCCAACTCCAACCAACACAATGCAGTGATATCGCTTATAAATTTCGTTGCGTATTGCCAGATATTCTTCGAAGGACTCTTCTCCCGAACGCGGGAAAGAGTTCATCATTTTTCTTGCTAAAAACTCAGGCCTTCGAAGAATACACAAGGACTGGCAAGATCATTGTCTTCTAAGCGCTTTGACCCTATGGTGAGACGTTTCGAGCGGAACAGCTTCTGTAAGTGCGGATTTCATCTGGGTAGCTGTTAACGGTTGTGGTTTCGACCCGGTCTCAAAGTTGTATTTGCTGCTCTTATTTTACCAGCGCTATTTGATGTGGTTGCCTATTTGGTTTTGATTTCTAGTGACGTTGTCAACATATTTGCCTCCATTGCCTCCATTGATGTGCAGCTCAAGATCTTGCCTCAATTGCCGTGGCAGTTTGTACATCTTTGGTAGTTCCTGCCGTGATGTCGATGTCGTCAGCATAACCCAGTAGTTGGGTGGTTCACTGCATTTGCTTCAGCATGGCGGATCACTTTTTCCAGAGCAAAATAAAAAGGGTATACGATTGAGCATCTTCCTGTCTTAGACCGTTGTTAATGTCGAATGGTCTCCAGGGTGATCCTGCCGCTTTTATCTCGCATCGTATATTGATCAGGGTCAGTCTAGTCAGTCTTATCGATTTCGTCGGGATTCCGAATTTTCTGATGACCGTGTACAGTTTTACACTGGCTACGCCATCATTGGAGCCTTGAAGTTGATGAAAATGTGGTGCAACTGATGGCCGTTTCTCAACAGTTTTTTCATCGTTTGCTGTAGAGAGAAAATCTGATCTGTTAATATGCGCCAATAATGTTCTGAGCGTGTGGGGCTATCCGACCGAGCAAGATAGCGGGGAATATCTGGCAGATAGTACTCAGCAACGTAATATCCCTGTAATCGCTGCGTTGCGTGATGCCTTCCTTTTTATGTACGGGACGGATAATGCCCTTTGAACACCTTGAGTCGACTCCATATTTAACCAGTTCGGCTTTAACTCCATCGGCTCCTGGCGACTTATGATTTTTAAATTGATGAATTGCACGGGCTGCTTTCTATAGCTTGACGGTGGCAGTATTTCTCCGTTGTTTTCAATTGTCTGTCGGAAATCAGATTTCCCTCTTTGTCTCAGCAGGATGAGCATCATGGGCTATCGGACTGCATCCTACTGACTTGCTGGTAAATCTTCCGCGCCCTTCGAGTTCATAGATCTGTTGGTTCTCCCAGGCTTCCATTTTCCGTCTATGAAGTAGCTTCTCCGCTCGACAAAGTTGGTGGTAAATATCCGCGCGGGGCCGCGTTCTTTGAGAATGCGCCATTTTTTCGTTTCGTTGCTAGCTTATATCCATCATCGATGCAGCCATTCCGACTTTTTTGCGATTAGGGCAAAGTATGTTTGCGGTAGCGCTCTTTAGGTGATTGTGAAGATCGTTTGGTGATGCTTTACGAGCAGGACCTCTGTTAGCTACGGTTATCGCGCCATCCGCTTTACCCATATAGGTGTGGGGGAGGGGGGATTCTAGGTGGTGTTGTTACTCCATAGATAGTGATCCGAGTCTATATTGGCCCCCTATATATTCTGATATTCATCGACACTGAAAGGTGACGGCGTTCAATCAACACGAGGTCAATTTGGTTGAAAGTGGTTCCTTCCGGAGAGGCCCACGTTTGTTTTTGAACTGCATTCCACGCAACTCCCAACAACCATTTTGTGCGATACTGCTGATTGAATTGAATTCTCATTGGTATTCTTATGTAAGCTACGAGAGGCAACATATCGCCTGAATTACGGGTTGCGCCCTTACTTCGCTGTTAAAAACTTGAAGTAAGATTTTAATATCATCCTTGAGGTATGATGGTTCTTTCTACTGCCTAGTAGAAGGTATCTTTCTCCGACTTTCCAGTCTTTTGTGTAGGGGCGCCAACGTTATGGGGCATATATATCTAAGTTTGTTTCGCAAGCACAGAGTGCATAACTTTCGCTTACCTTTTCAAAGCGAATAACAGCAGGTTTAATTTTTAAGCTGGCTGAAATGTCTACTCCGAGCACATGGTTTACTGGATGACCACTAAAATGTGTATAGTGTAGTGGCTCGTCCCCAAGAGACCGCTCCCTGTTCAGCGCATCTCTTGTAACGTTATTACATCAATTTTATGCGATCTAGCTTCCTTTTATATGCCGGACACTTATTACCGCCTTTATATGGTGTTCGCCATTCCTCATTTCGTTTCTTGGTTTTTTGGGCTGACTTTTTGGTAGGCATCTAATTTTTAAAAGTTATTTGTTAGAAATGCTCGGCAGTTTAAATGTCATGAGTACGTTGAATTATTTCTGACAAATACTCGCTACTGATGCACCAAATTAGTTTGGATTTAAGGATTTTCAGATCTGAACGGATTTCCCTCTAAAGAATGGCAAATTAAATTTCTTTCTTATATTTCAAATTATATTTCTGTTTTCTCAAAATGATAAGGTTGGTTATAATTCAACTGTAAAATTACAAATAAATCAATGCAGCAAGTTTTGGTGAAAAACGCTAGCAACTGACTGTCAACTTCAATTATTTTTTTTTCAATTTTTCCTAATTAGATATCAAGGTCTACTCCGCCACGGAGAACACCGGTGGTGGCATCTGTCAATCAAATTAACAACATTCGAAATAAATTTCGAATGTTATTAACCCTGCTGTGCCAGATCAGAAACAGTTTTTTTGGTTTTATACAATATTGTGTGGTCAATACACGTTGAACATTTTTTTTTCGATTATGATAAAAGACCGTGTCCGGATAGCCGAGTGGTTAGAGCGCAAGGCTGTCATACGGAAGGTCGCGGTTCAAATCTCACTGGTGGCAGTGGAATTTGCATCGTGATTTGACGTCGGATACCAGTCGACTCAGCTGTGAATGAGTACCTGAGTCAAATCAGGGTAATAATCTCGGGCGAGCGCAATGCTGACCACATTGCCTCCTAGTGTACCGTTACGGTCTTGAATGAAGTGCTCTAACACACTTCAAGGCCCTGATCCAATATGGATTGTTGCGCCAACGGTTATTATGTTATGATAAAAGACAATTAATAACTCATTGCTTTTGTTCATGTTTCAGATTTCGAAAACTTTGTGAAAACTTAATTTCAAGCGTGTTGGTAATTCAATTCATCTGCACGGAAGTCACTTTATGCATGACAGCAATTTATATTTTCTTCGTTGGGGACAATCTGATGGAGGTTGTCTACCTTTCTTGCTATTTCATAAGTATGATCCTCGAAATAACCCTTTGTTGCTATTGTGGAAGCGAAATGGTTGAGGAGAGTTATCACTTCACAACAGGCTTGTATCAATGCAATTGGATGGATCAAAATTTAAAATTTCGCAAAGTATTAATAATTTTTATGCAACATTCGCAAAAGCCATGGACTATCTTTGCGGGAGGCGTTATAAGTGTAACCCTTTCGACTTGGATGACTGTGAATTGAATAAGAAAATAAGTAAGAGAAGTGTTATAAATTTGTATTTTTTTTCAGGTACTTAAATCAGCCTACTCCTTGTTTGCTGTTTTGAATCGGGTGGCTTAGGACAACGTAGTAGCTCGTACAGTTAAAATACAGAAATTCGGCATAGATATTTAATGAATAAAAGCATCACCTACTGAACAACGTGGTTGACTAGCCATGGCTTTTTAAAGTAAATTACTAATAAAACATACTTTGAGGAATTTATTCACTTCACTCGTTGCTTGCGCTATTTTCTAGGCTGTTAGGGATTTAATATGGTTTTTTCATTAATAACTAATTTCTCTTTAGTCTGCTGGCAAAAAACGATAAATTATTGATATTGCAGAATAAGGACTTTTTCAATTACTCTAGATTATTATTATCAATTTGTATTTGCACAAATTTGGTGTGATTGTAGAAAAATAGTAATAAAGACTTGTAAAGTGGCATTCAAAATTTAGATTATCTATAGATTCCGGCAATTCTGAAAGAAGCTCGTTTCATTCCTTTTTTCAGTTTATGTAATAAAAGGAAATGCGTTGCAGGGACTACTTCCCACATATTGTTTGGGAACACTGCGTCGAACGAAACCCAGCTTTCTTTTTTCAAACTTTAAACTAATGTGCTTTTGAATGCCCAGTAGTTTGAAGTTAGCAAAAATACTCTCACCATGTTCATGGATACCAATGATAACGGATTGCGCAATATTCAGTTAGCAGTATCGCACGAAATGGTTGTTGCAAGTACCTGGTTTGCGTGGAAAGCGGTTCACAAACATGCGTGGGCCTCTCCAGATGGGACCACTTTCAACCAAATTGACCACGTGCTGATTAAACGCCGCCACCTCTCAACTTTAATGAATGTAAGAACACATAGGGGGGCCAATATATCTCGTTGGAATGGTGCTCCGAGCTGGCCCCAGCCGAAAAAAACGTCGGAACGGCTGGTTTGACAATGAATGTAAGTTAGCAACGGAACGGAAGAATGCTGCATACCGAGTAATGTTGCATTCTCAAAGAACGCGGGCACGCGCAGAGAATTATCACGAACTCCATCGAGCGGAGAAGCGACTTCAGAGACGGAAAAAGTAAGCCTGGGAGAACCAACAAGTCTGTGAACTCGAAAAGTACAGGGAGCAACCGCACCAGGCGCGGAAGTTTTACCAACAAGTCAGCAGGATGAAGCCTTATACACCTCGATGCTCATCCTACCGAGACAAAGAGGGAAATCTGATTTCCGACAGAATGGGCATATTAGAGCGAGGGGTTGAGTACTTTGATGAGCCACTGAACAACCAGAACATCGGCGAGTTGGAGGTCCCGCCAACTGAAGACGACGGACAAATACTGCCACCACCAAGTTTAGTAGAAACAGTCCGTGCAATTCATCGGTTTAAAATTCATAAGTCGCCAGTAGCTGAAGGAATTACAGCCGAATTGGTTAAATATTGAGGCAACCAATCACACCGAGTGGTTTATCAACTTGTGCTCAAGGTGTGCGACAGCGAATCAATGCTTGGCGAATGGCAAAGAGGCATTATCTGTCTCATTAATAAAAAGGGAAATATCACACAGTGCAGCAATAATAGAGGTATCACGTTGCTGAGTACCATCTATAAGATATTCTCTGCTATCTTGCTAGACCGGATAGTCCCATACGCCCAGAACATCACTGGCCCATACCAAAAAGCCTTCACTCCAGGTAAATCAGCAACGGATTCGATTTTCCCTGTGCGACAAGCGATGGAAAAACTGTTGCAATATAGACACCAGTTACACCTATTCATCGACTTTAAAGTCGGCTATGATAGCATAGCCAGGGTAAACCTGTACACGGCCATGAGAGAATTCGGTACCCCGACGAAATTGATAAGACTGACTGGCTGACCCTGATCAATATGCGTTTCCAGATAAAAGCAGCAGGACCATTCGACATCAACAATGATCTACGATAAGGGATGCACTATCATGCGTCCTATTTAACCTGAGCCCGAAGAAAATGATCCGTGATGCTGAGGTAAATACAAAACATACGATCCTCTTTAAGTCCACCCAACTACTGGTCTATGCTAGCGATGTCGACATCATGGGAAGAACAGCCCGAGATATACAAACTACCTTCATCCAGATCGAGCAGGCGGCGATGAGCGCGAGATCTTGGGCTGCACATCAATGAAGGCAAGACAAAGTATATGGTATCATAATTTCTCCCATCTAGGGTCGAAAATCACAAACGATAACAGCTCCAATAATGAAATCCGCCCACGGTTGTCCCAGTTGTCAGACAACAAAACCTATTTCAGCTTACAAAAACTGTTAAGCTCGAAACGTCTCACCGTAGGGTCAAAGCTCTTACTGTACAACACAATGATCTTACCAGTTCTCATGTATTCCTCGGAGACTTGGGTTCTTAGCAAGAGGAATTGCGAACTCTTGGCCGCGTTCGAGAGAAGAATCCTCCGAAGAATTTGTAGTCCCCCTTTGACATTGTCCTTTGCCAAAAATTAAGATACTGTTTTATGAGAACTTCGCCACATTATTTACATATCAGCATAAACTCAGATAAAGGAGTAGAGTTCAATGCAACGTATTTTGTACTTTCATCAATAAAAAAGATAAAATTTTTGCTCGGGGTATGATGGATCCTAAGTCCATATTTACTTGATGTTGGACCGGACCTAATGGAAAGCAACAACAAGCAAATCCACCCAATGTCGTTAAAAACAAAATGATATTGTTGAGAGATCCTAATCCTCAGAGAAATACTACGGTATTCACCTCATGCAAAGCTGTATGAGGCAAGGGCAAGGGTTCTTGACGTATGGACAGCGTCAGGACGTAAGTAAATTAGTCCAAGCAGAACACATACGTGTCTGAACGTTAAATATTGGCACCCTCTCCACTGAAAAGACGGGGAGCAAGCAAGAACTCTTTCGAAAAGGTCCATTGATAGCTGCGCTCCACAAGAAACCCTATGGTATGGCGCCAAAACCTGCGGTATGGAACGCCAACGCGATACAAATGGTTATAAACTTCTCTATTTTGATAGCCCACATACTCAATACGATGTTGGCGTTGTCATCCCAGAAGGTTTCCGTGATGCCATTGAAGAGGTTGAACGATTTGATAACAGACTCGGCAATTGGCAAATTTATAGGAATACCAACCGGGAAGCAAAGAGAGCGATCACTGCTACTCTAGCAGTCCATTACAAAGGTCTTTACGATAAACTGGCCACTCGCGATGGTGAGAAAGATTTGTATCGACTTGTCAAAAGCCGACACGAACGCACACAAGATATCAAACACTTCTGTTGCGTTAATAACAAGAACGATACTTTACTTCCTGACCGTTGAGCCACAACGGATATATGACAAGAATATTTCCAGCAGACTTCAACTGAAGAATTCGATCATGCTTCACTTCCACACTCATTCCCAACATTTGGACCAATTCTACCTGCAGCGCAACTGAAGTCGAGGAGGCAATAGAACGAATGAAATCGGGGAAAGCAACAGGACCTGACGACATCGCATCTGAGCTCTAGAAAGCGAAGAGCTTGGACCCAACACTGTGGCGCAGCGAATTCTTCAATCAGGTTATTGAGGAAGGAAGAACACCATCTGATGACAAGAAAGTATCACAGTTCCAATATGGAAGTGTTAGTGCCGCAGATCATTCAAATTACCATCCGATCCGGTTACTTTCATATCATGAAGATTTTTGAACGCGTTCTTGACAACTTGAATCAAGCCGAAATTGTCAAGAACTACGGAACTACGGCTACTCATGGAAAAACACCGTATTTTTGGATCTGAAGAACTCGTTTGACCGTGTGCCATACGAGCTCATCTGGTATGCTCTACGGCAACACCTAGCACCAGAAGAACTCGTGCACTGCGATCAATTGCTCTATCACGATCCGATAGGTAAAGTTTGAAATGTGGCAACAAAACCACTTCGTGTTTCTGTCGGAAGGAAGCGCGTCACCACTTCTCTTTATTCTTGTTAGGGACGCTTTCACACGGGACATGCAGATGATGTTTTCCTAGCGTCCAATAGCAAAAATGATCCCAAAATAATAATAATAATAATAATCGTTGGCGCAACAATCTATGTTGGATCAGGGCCTTAAAGTGTGTTAGAGCACTTCATTCAAGACCGTAATGGTACACTAGGAGGCAATGTGGTCAGCATTGCGCTCGCCCGAGATTATTACCCTGATTTGACTCAGGTACTCATTCACAGCTGAGTCGACTGATATCCGACGTCAAATCACGATACAAATTCCACTGCTACCAGTGAGATTTGAACCGCGACCTTCCGTACGACAGCCTTGCGCTCTAACCACTCAGCTATCCCAAAATACTTGTCTAAAAATATAATGATCGCCTCATGCAACACGTCTCAGATTGACGAGGCTGATCGATACCCATGAAACACGCGCTATCACTATCAGCGGCAGTTCGGATCAATGCTCTCACCTAGTAGAGAACAAATGCGTTTTGAAATTGTTTCACGCATTAACTCAGCGTGGATAAAGTTGTGTTCCACAACTGGCATTTTTTGTGATCGAGGTATCAACGAACATCACGAATCCAAAACTTACTGCGGTTTTGTCCGCTCAATTGCCTTCTATGGTTCTGAATGTTGGTCAACTGTAGAATATAATAAATGGCGTTTCGCGGTAATGGAGACGATGATGCTGCGTTGAACTACTGGCGTAACATGCCATGGTCACATTCGAAATGAGGATATTCGCGGTCAATATGGGGTTGCACCGGTCGTGGAAAAATTGCGAGAGAGGCGTCCTCGATGGTATGGTCATGACATTCACGCTAACGGGAATTTACTTGTCAACATTGGTCTAAATATCGGAGTCAATGGGAAAAGGCCGGTGAGGGTGGATGGTGATTTGAAATCGTCGAAATCAGGCGTTTAGCAGCGCAAAATGGCGGAACTGATCAGGACGAAACGACCCAGCTTCTCAATGGGATAAATGCTGAAGAAGAAGAAACGGTCTAAATTATTTAATTATGGACTAGTCAACGTTAAGTAAGTTAACTAGCAAAACTCTTTTAATAACGATTAAAATAGACTAATCTTTAACTGAAATGAATGGTTAACTAATAGCATTAAAGATGATAATACCTTTGTAGTTAATTGAAAATGAATATTAATTTGAGAAGGTGATATGCCCTAGTTTTGTACATTTTTCAATATGTTTGTGAATCGAATATGGAAATGCCGCAGAAGATGCGCGGTTTAGCGCTTCTGGAATATCAACAGAACATTAGTTTGCGAAATAGTTATTTTTCAGCTGATACACCATATGGAAAGGATACTTATTATGAAGATATCTACAAAATAATCAGGAGCTCTACTCTCGGTGATTAAATTTTCCAGACCCTGATTTTCTTTTGACCACTTAATTTTTATCATTTGCAACATGTTCTTAGCAATACACATAAATTGAGACGTCCATCATGGAAATACCAAACAACGTAATACAGTGGAGTAATCTTATTTTATGGAATACGGAAATAGTTACCTCAATGTAATGTGAATAATAAAGCCATTTCTCTTAACAGTGTTTTTATTTTCGTGGCTTTACTGCTTACTATCTAACAAGCAATAAATAACAAGGATTTCCGAATTTACTTACATAATCGACTCAATACATATTGGGTGGACTTATCCTAGTGGTAACGAGCATAGTACGATAATCGACCACATGTGTTCATTAAAGACATCCATTAAATCATGACACGAAGGTACTTAGGAGTTTAGGAGATGCTGGTGTGAATTTGCAACAGGAACAGTTGCAGCAATTTCCTCAACAAATAACTGGGAAACTTTTATGCTGGTGTTTTAAAAGGATTTCGGGGAACTCTATTATGCAAAAGTTTTCATTGTTTGTACGCTAATGTCTCCAGTATAATTTTGGAATGATTATAAGTTGTCCAGAGAAGTTTTAAAAGGAAAACAAGCATCCTTTCTGCCCACACCTCGATATTATGTATAAAACCATTACTGCTCCAAATACCATGTAAATGCACCAGAGTAGTTTTTCCGCCACAATGGCGGAACTACCCTGCACAGCAATACCTTATATTGTCACAGTAAACCTAAAATGACTATACTGTAATAACCCTACGGAAGACATCAAAGTATCGAGTAAAAGGTACCAGTTTAAGATTTTGCCCACGTTGGGCGCAATTTACTGAAGGGTACGTGACGGGTCAAATTTTTTTTAAATAATCGATTGTTTTTATAATTGATTTTCTTTGTGAATATCTTTAAAAATATGTTTTTATATTTAATATGCAGACATATGTTGTTCATAGAGAAGCCGCCTGAAGAGGAAAAAATACTATATAGTGCCAATAGCGTAGATAAAAACTAAACACATTTTTCTTAAAGCAACGTTTTTCGAGATGGCGTGTAAAATCACTTAGTCAATTGCTTTGAAATTTGAATATGTCGTTATAAACATTCAAAACAATAAAATTATCTACAATGGAGTAGACTGGTGTTAAATATTTTAGTCCGCAACGAGGTATCAGTACCCCCCTTTTGCAGGGGAAGTAACACCTGGGTAATTTTTAACGAGAGGGTAGGGCACGTGATCTGTGGAGATGAACGGCCTCTGAGTCGTGCCGTTACGAATGTATAGGCGCTACTCCTCGGGTTTATGTCTGCCTACAAACATTTCTTTTTGTTCCGCTGAATGGCGAGCTTGAGGTTCCTCCGGGGTTCTTTAAAGACCTTTTTAGAGCTGTTCACCTGGGTCGGTGGCAAGTCGATCGGTCCATTATTCCATCAATAATTGGGCCTTTTAGTGGGGAATGAGCATTTCCTAGGCATCGTTGCGCAACATGCTTTATAAATGCATTGTGTCGCATGGAGATCTCTATCCGTGGAGGTTCCTGTTTTGCTAGGCAAGTCTGGCCACACCTCTTTAAATGCTTTGCTCATCCATCACTTTTGCTGAACATCCTGGTGTTCTTTTCGATTTCGTCTTCCGGGGTTCAGTCGCACTACCCTGCGGCTCCGTACTTAGTTCAAAAGTGATTGCCTGGTGATAGGGGGCTAACAAAACTCAGATCTACAATTGAATCGGGAGCCCTTTTCGATAAATGTTTACATAAGCTGCTTTGGCCAGAAGTCCAACTGGACTAATGCTTCTAATAGTCACTGCCCCTTGCGTTATTTTCTTTGCTGCCCCACTCGGTGGCCCTAGTGAAAGTCACCGGTTATGACATTTAGACTTCATCCTCTTGGGTCACCAACAGGGTCATCTAACAAGTGTTCAAACTCAAAGAGTGAAAGGTTCGGTGGGGCGCAGCAGTTGTATACGAATATGTCGCTTATTTTTGCCATACAAAGCCACTAGCCGCTCCAGTCGAATCTGTAACCTATACACCACCGTTATGGTTTCAGTACGATTCACTTATGAAAGCAATCTTCATCGCAGCATCGTAAGTATTCTGCGCAAGCAGATCCTGTGCGACCATGCATTGATTCGAGTTTATTTGTATAAACAACATTTTTCATTGCACCCCATCCCGACACCTTTGACATAGATCGGACAGATCGATGCCACTAGTGCACGCCTTCACGAAGAGTCCCAACAATAAACTTCCGAAGCACATCTTTAGACGGCAAACAGCGCTTCCAATCCTAAAGGCCAATAGCTTCTGCGCTGTCTCAACTGGCAGTCGCATTATGATGATGAATATTTTTTTCGTTTGAGTACAGAGATGGCTTTTCTTAAGCCTACGATAGCTTTTTCTCGAATTCCCCCAGCATGAATTGTTGTTTCAAGGCAGTGTAGATCTCTTCTCTGGATGTTACCTCAACGAGTTCCTTGCACGGTATATATGTAGATCTCATGTTTTTGGGACCCTACCGCGACACTTGCCTCAAGCGAGTTTATCATTTGGTTGCGAATTTCTCATATTGGATTTTTTCAGCTCAAACGCCCTTTCTGGGTTCTCCTGGTTTTGTTGACATTTCTGCTTATGTCTTTTAGGTCGGGGTAAGCTTTCTCCTTTTTTAGTATCTCTGCAAGCGGTAATTTCCTTTGCTGGAGATTACAATTGCCTGTGGCGAAATTCGCATCTTTGGTTTCTTGTTTTTTTTTGTTTAGTCCGTTTATTGTTTTTACTTTCCTTGGGTTGTCATATCATTGTGTTGGAATGTGAATACAGCACATGTGCGCATTCTTCCACGTTGAACTTAAGGGACGGGGACTCCAAACACCTAAAAGAGGAGTGGAAAATTTGTTTTCACCGAATATTAAATAAAATATCTCGACTAGGACATTTCGAAACCAATGCTAGTTTTGACTGGGGGAGTGCAAGAGTTCGAAAGCCGTCGATTATTTAAAGGTCCTCAGAAACTATACAATCGAAAAAATTGAAAAAATTATAGTAGTCCAGACTCTGAAACAATACGGTAGACCACCCAAAATACAAAACACTACAGAATTACAATACCCTATAGGAGGGAATGTGGTCAGCATTGCCCTCGCCCGAGGTTATTACCCTGATTTTACTCAGGTACTCATTCACAACTGAGTCGACTGGTATCCGATGTCAAATCAGGATACAAATCCTACTGCCGCCAATGAGATTTGAATCGCGACCTTCCGTACGACAGCACTGTGCTCTAACCACTCAGTTATCCGGGCAAACTCCATCCATAATTATGTGTATTTAGGTCTCAAAATCCTCTCCGTTGCGATATCTCAAAAGAAGTTAATAATAATATGTATTTATATTTTAAAAATTTAGTACGAACCGTCCTTGAGTTCATCGCAGATCCGTCAAATGCAGTGACATTGATCTTTGTATGAGGCATCATACTGGAAAGTTTGGTGGAAATCATACTATTATTAGCAAAGTTATAGTAATCAAAGCTGCCTCTTTCCCGTCAAATTACTATTACCTAAGAAATAAAATGTCAGTGAATATCAAATTGAATATCGGGTAGATTTTATGCATATACACTATGAGCTATAAATGGGACTATGTGCACCCAAATATTGTTACATAAATAATCAACAAAAATCAAAAAAATTAGTGGTAATTCACAATTCCTTAGGTTTTTGTTTCCGTTCTCCGCCATTTATCCGCTCCAGACAGCCTATCTACTTGAACTTCTTCATTTTGATATCAATACCAATTTTAGATTTTAAAGTAAATTTTCCGTGTGTCTTATTTATGTATAATTTTCCATGCTCTCTCTGGTCCAAACACCCTGTAAGGACTTGACGTTTGAGTGCACTGGCTGCCTTTACTCAGGCTTAGTTCCTCTTGAAGTTATGAACAATATATTTTTGTATGCATCTTTACTTCTTAATAATCTAGAGGTTTTCAAACCACAATCAACCGTGTGAAGCCATCGCTGATCACTTCCTATAGACTTTGATTGTTCAGGCAAATTCTAGCTAGCGAATTCTCGTGCGCATACGGGTGCATATCATTTATTGTCCATACCGATCGTAGATGTTCTCATTTAGGACGTGATCACAGCTTGTTATGCCAATAATTCAACACAATATTTTCGCCCCCTTTAGCCCAAGGCGACGATAATAGCCTTAAAGAGTCGCCCAGCACTTTGAATCACAGAGGACAATAAGCAGAATGACATTGCTCTAACTTTAAGTTTGATTTTTGAATCAACGGACGGTGTCTCGATCACAAAAGATGCTAACTAATAGAAGTATTTAATTCGCTTAGCTCTCAACAGGCTCACGTGGCTGACAATGATACTGCGTGTTTCATTACAGTTCTTTTTCTACAGCTTTCTCCCCGTTCAGAAGATGAGTCGGCTCGTCGTAATCAGTTGCGCAATCAAAGGCCTGATCTAGACGCATTCGCGAGGCTTTCGGATAATCGTGCAGCGTATCAAGCTACCGTTGCTTAGGCCGGCCTTTTGGTCGTGTACCATCAACTTCAGTGTGCAGACCAATTATCGGTATCGGAAGTGAATTGTCGTTAGCGCGAATTGCGTGACCATACCATCAAAGACGCCTCTCACGAAATTTTTCCACCATCGGTGAAACCCCATATCGATCGCGAATATCCACCTTTCGGACATGATCAAGGTATGGACACAACTCCGAACCATAGAGAACGATTGGGTGGACGATGCTGCGGTAAATTTTAGATTTTTGGCGTTCGCTGATACGTCGATCAAAAGGAACACCAATTGTGGAATGCCACTTCATCCATATTGCGCGGATCAATTTCAGAAAGCAGTTCTCCATTGGCTGATACCATTGGCGTGAGATATTCAAATTGTTTAGTTCTGGGCAGGTGACTGCCGAAGAAGTGTCATGAGGATCGGTCGACAAAAATTCAGTTTTATTTAGATTCAATCTGAGATCGAAGGTTATCATTCCATTTTCGGAAAAGTTACTTCAGATCATTTTTGATATTCGATGCTGGGAAAACATCATCTGCATCAAGCAGTGTTTAGGGCGGTGGATGTTGGTTGTTTTGTGTGACAATGTCCATAACAAAAATAAGGATTAGTGGTGAGAGGACGCTTCCTTGGTGAACACCGTCAGAGGCACAAAGCGGTTTTATATACCCACCAGACTTCTTTACTTTTTGGATTCTGGCAGGGCAAATTTGACTTACCGTACGTGTTCTTCCGGCACTAGGTGTTGTCTTTGAGCAGACCAGATGAGCTCGTAGGGCACACGGTCAAAGGCTTTCTCCAGATCTATTTATCTATCTGAAATATGGAGAGGATGATCCTCGGCGTTTCTCCTTGAGTAACCGTGCAATGTATATTGCGTAAGTAGTTCCGCAGTTCTTGGAAAACCTCACTTGATCCACGGTTATTTGAACTATTTTGCGAATACGGTTGTTAAGAATGCGTTCAAAAATCTTCATTGTATGGGAAAGTACCCGGATCGGACGCTGAATATTCTGCTGGCCTACCTGTCTTTTTCTTATTGGTGCTTTCTTAATGGTCAAAACTAGATTTCAATCTGATTCAGATTGACAGCCTGAGATAGTATGTCATGTTTGCACGAATTATGTGTATTGTGATCCCTTCTCCTTTGGAAATGTTTTAAATAATTATTACACCCAAGTAGTAAAGCTTTTAGCTGTTTTTGGCTGAAACTGTTATGTAATGTAATTTCTATCAAAATGTTCGTTTAATATACATTTATGTTTAGCTTCACTTCTTTCATTGGAGATACAACAGATCCTTTTCAGCTATCGCGGTAGATCATATCAGGATTTTTTCATGGTTCTTATAAGGCGATGGGTGTGTCTATCTAAACCCGTTTCAAATTTAATAGAACAAACTATAATACTTTCATTCTAATAACAGTTTTCTAGAGGTCGTTCACGTTTACCTTAACTAATGAGCGAAAGGGCAGTAGCTGTGGATAGTAACCTCTAATTTACAGTGTAAATGTTTAATATGTCTATGGTGTCAGCTTATTTTCTTAACTTCTTTATGCTTAAAATTGATCCATAGATGGGGCATGATGAAGTGACAAAAACGACTACGCCTCATTGTTGCCGGTTGGCCTGCCCCCCTGCACTGTTTCATGCTCAATTGCAACAACTGCAATTGAGTTGTGTCCCTTTCTAAAATGAGAAGGCTATATCCGAAAAAGAAGGCCCCTTAGGAACATTCATGGACATCGAAGAAATCTTCAATTATGCATCATTCGCGACGATTTTTGGTATGGCAAGACAACATAGAATCGATGCGCTATTAGTTAGTTGGATCCTTCACATGCTAAAGTAGAGAAAGATTCACATATTGGTCGACCAGAAGTCTGGTGAGGTAAGATGTCTTAGGGGTTGATCATAGGAGTCGTGCTCCCTCCTCTCTTATGGCTCCTGGTACTGGACACTTTGTTTGGCTCTTGGAAGATACGAAGGTCTTCGCACAAGTATTTGTGGGGCAAGGCGCTCGAACATCGCTAATGATAATGAAGAAGCTAGCTGACTAGCTCGCCAAGAGCCTAGATCTACAATGGTGGGACCAGAGCTAGCTTTTGGTATTCGGCCTACCACTGTCAAGTCTACTCTGCAGGGTGAAATTGGAAGGACACACCCAGCCGAGTTGAGAAGTTTGAACCACTGCCAGTAGGCGAAAATCTTCGTGTAAGAACGTGGAGCCGCTAGAGTGGAATTTTTGTTGCTTCGAAAGATGCGGAATATGAAAGCCTTAGTAAGGCTTTTGACGGGACATTGCTTCTAAAACCTACCACATGGAAAACATTTGGTTGGTGGTATCGGTGATATGTAGCCAATGTAAGGAGGTGGAATAGACGGTCCTGCAATTTTAATGCAGCTACCCGGCCTCCTCAGATCTCAGGCAAAGACGTCGGTGAGGTTTTCTTCAACGAAGAGTCTACGCACCCTCTGCCTCTGGAGAATGCTCTCACAGTATAGTATACTGGCCCTAAGAAAAAGCCTAAGTATTTGTAGCTGCGGCTCCCCTACTTAACTAAACTAAGTGTTGAGATAATTTGATTTTAAGATATTGGGCTAAACAGTTAAAACGTATATGCGTTTGTTAATGCGCTGAGCGATATCAACTTCGGCCACCCTCCCAGCACAAACATCGCTATCTAGATATAATAGATCAATGCCTTCAATGCTTTACTTGCTTGCCCCCTTTTCGGCTCATTATTGTATTTGTGGTGTGTGTATAAAAATGTCATGGATCATTGACGGTTTCCAGCCAAGGCAGACAAAATAAGCCCTTCCACCAATTTCATTGAAGGTAGGTTAGATATCCCAGTTAGTAAGTATACCTATTTTCATTTACAAACAAAACAACCCACTAATCAAAAACGAGATCCCAAAAAAGAAATCAATGGCCAAATGTATCCCTTTTTACACTACAATAAAATAGACAAAATGCAAATGCACAGTAACGGAGAGTGGCTTTGTGACAAGCAACACAGCGTTACGGGAAGGGATAAAGAGGACCTTGTTAATTAAATCCGAATCGAGATCTGGGAGTATTAAAATTCAATTTGCTAGTGGAGCGACTGAAGGAGCTTCAGTGTCTAGCAAAAACGTGTCGGATTAGGGTTGTCTAGTGGGAAGGGATCATCCTCGGTATGTTGAACACGAACCCTCGCTTGTAAAAGTGAATCTCAGCGAATGAATATGTATGTATATGCTTTCGACTCGCCTAGAATGCATTTAATAGGATATTCGTTGTAATTAAAAGATTCGTTAATGCAATCCGGATAAGGATTGGATTTTTTCTTATGGCCGAGTAAATTTGCAAACCCATTACTTTGATTAAGTAAATTCAAAGGTATTCGACCAAAAATGGAGGCTGAAAAGATTGTCCTCGTTTGAGAGACAGACATAAAATTCACTGTATGGAGATATACTTCCATAGTTTATTTCAAATTGTATAATACTATACGAAGTAGTATAATATAATTTTTTTTATTAAGTACTACCCTTGCAATGTTAACAATATTAAACTAGTTATGATAAAAATGTAATTTTGCACAAAAAGTAAAAATTCATTTTTTATAAGATTTATTTCTTGCACATAGTAGCAAACAAGTTTTCATTTTTTAATGTTTTTTGAAAAAGGGAATAATGGCAGTTATTATAAACATCGTGGTTTAATTGTTTTTTTGTAGTTACGGCAGAATCACCTAAAATCATTGTCTGGCGCTATTTGGGGCTGGAACTTTCTCCAAAACCTGCGTGTATCAGTGGTATGAAGATATTTTTGAAGGACGCAAAATGGTGGAAAATCAGAGGCACGATCGGCGTGCTCGAACTTCAATCACAGACGAAAATATCTATGCAGTTAGAGAGCTTTTGCGGGTAACAAGCACCTCAGCCTATATTCCATTATGAATTCTCAAAGATCTCAGCAGGATGGGCTAGGTTTCTTTCTACTGAAAGAATAAGTCGGAATACATCACGTATGTGAGGTCCACTATAGACACCAGGCCTCCTCTCCGGAAAGTGTACGAGGCCTCAACACTCGCCAGTACCACGTCTAGCTTCGCGAATGCTTGGAGGAGAACACGTCCCCTCACGTTAGTTGTTCGGGTACTCCACTTAAGAGCCCGGTTGGATAGGTTCTGAGAACGAGACCTATTAGGCTTTTTGAGGGACACATTTTGAGCCGTCTTGTGACTATATATCATCTGTTTGGCCGTTGAAGAAAACTCTTTGAGGTCAAAGGCTGAATCTCGATAAAAAGATTGAACACCCTGTGCGGAATTAGTTAACGACTTAACCTTCAACTTACTACAATGACAGAAGTAGGAAACGCCCAAAAATCTAAGAAAACGTGTTTTGGTGCATGGAATCTATGTAGAAAATAAAAACAAACTATTTTGAAATTATACGTACTTAGGGAAATCTTTAAAAAATGTCGTTTATATTTGACTGGGCGTAGCATATCCAAGAAACAGTAATTGGATAATTGGGACCCGAGTCCCGTGATTGAGAGTAAAGATCCACGATGGATCACATTCTAATGATGTTTCTCCCGCCTCAGATGATCATGATATGTGGCCTTCAGAATTTTCACCCTGACCCACCCTGACCCTGTATAACAAGGAGGGATTTCTCTTCTTCCCTTCCCTTCTTCCCTTCTGATAATACGTGTTTCGCGGGTTAAGGAGGAAAAGGGGAAGAGTCCGCAAATGAAAGAACTTGATGCAACTTAATTCCAATATAAATATAAAAATTATACATATTATATAAATATACAGAAAATCAATAATCAAATAATAATGCCAAAAAAATATTTCCTTGATTTTGAGAATAACGAGTATGAGAAGGAAATCTATTCACCAATCTGTAGCTCACTTTTCATCTTGTCACTATTGAATTGCGTTTTTGGGACGGAACACCAGAACCACCACCACCAGCCAACGAGAAGCAGGGAGAATTTGCCATTCTGTTCAGTTTCTTTTCGGACCGCTCCATTTCAGACACTTTAATCACGACAATCACAAAGTGCCTTCTCACCAGAAGCTAATTCCCATTCCGTGGAACTATTGGAAACTGCTACTAGGGAACTCTACGAGGATTTTCACTTCAGTTTAGACAGAAATTACTTCGTCGAATTTAGGTAGAGATTTTAAAAACTGGGAAATTACAAAAGACCATTCTAGTCTAGCAACATAAACGAACCAAGTCCCTCTCGTTTGCTACCTTGAAGATCTACCCTCGCTTAGCAGTCCAATGTCCGGGTATTTTTCCTGTCCATACAGTGAACCCATGCATTTTTCACAAGATGGCATTAATGATTCGATTTTTATTAAATAAACAGTCGTTTTTGGATTATAAAACGGCAATTTTTTGTCGAAAAAAGTAATCGAACAATGAAGCACGGAATGTATTGATTAAGCCTACCGAGTTTCAAAATTATCGGTTCAGCCGTTTTCGAGTAATTTTGGCCGCCGATATAAAACATGCCATTTCTAGAAACACGCGTTTAAAGGTTCAACTTCGAATCATTTATGGAATGGATTCTTCTCTTTCAACGATTATATCTGAGCCAATTTTATTCGGATTGGCTCAAAATTTTAAGGATGTATTCTGAGACAATTAGACTTAAACAATTGCAATAAAAACCGGTCTATTCAAAGTTATAAGTGGTGTTAACTCTTTAAGTAGAAAAGATAGCCCGGAAAAAGCAAATCCCGAGTTTTTTTAAAAAACAACTTGAATCGGTAGGAATAGTGAACTAAAGGGGTCTTCAAAAGGGTTTGAATTGCCAGTAGACTTTTTTAGATTTCTACTCCCAGGAGACTTCATAAATTTAAACAACCAAATCTGAAAGCTCTCCAAGGTAATATTTACATTGAGCGATTGAACTCTAGTCAAGAGTGGGACAGCTTGGGACCATTTTCAACAACTTCGACCATTTTGGTTGAGAATTTCACCGTTCTCCTCCCCAAAAAACATTCCTAGCAACCACCTGCCAAGGGAAAACCCTAAAGGCCGCACCTCTTGAGTATTTGAAGCAGACAAACAATTGAGGATTTTCCCTCTCGTTAACGGCAGTCGAGTGTCAAAGTCAAAGTCAAACTTTCCGGCAGTCGAGCGGGTAGTTTGATTTTCATTCATTCTTTTTTATCTCGGCGTGTATTTTTCGCTAGGTTCCTGCGATGTTCCCTGTTTCTTGTTAAGTTTCCTGTGCGGTTCCACGTATCGGTTAAATGGCAGGAGAAATTTTGGACGTTGACATGTAAGGTACTAGAGTATCCAAAAGTGCCACTCGCCCCCCATTCCGGAGTCTAGCTACCATAGAAGCGTTCAAACATGTGTCGACGAGACACAGACACAGAGCTCCAATGTCTCCGGGCGGACCATCACCTTTCGTCGTTTTAGCGAATTTTCATCCAAATTGGTAAAACAGGGTTATCTCGCAACTGGTAATTAATGAATTTAGTAAATGATTTTCAGCTGAAAGCGTTTTAAAGTAATTGTTCAATAGTATAGAGGTAGGAAGAACACTTTCGGCTTATATACATAAAAGACTCTGGTATAGTGTATTTTAGACTATTGACTTTTATGTCGTGCTGATATTTTTTGATTCTTTAGAATAAAATAAATTCACACAAAGAACACAAATTTGACACCTTGAACTCTCCACTTTTTTGTAGGCGTATGGTAGCTCATTTGTAGAATACATTAAAAAACTTATTCCAAACTGCAGCGTTGGTAAACCAAAATGAGATTGCTTCTCAGCATATAAAACATTTTATTTTTGGAAACCGAATTTTATAAGCCGGCAATAAATCGTAGACGATCAATGCCGATTGATCCACTTGTTCTCTTCTCCAGCAATTTCAGTGGCAGCAAAACTATAAGAAAAAATATTCATGGGTGCTTGATGCGTCATTGGTGACCATATTACCAGCGAGTCTCTATTTAAACGTTAGTTTTAACTCTTCTCCTTCATCTAAAATTGCAAATCCCAAAAGCAAAGAGCTCTGTTGAAAAAGTTGCAAAAGAAATTTCACCTGCAACATTTTGATGTGACAAAAAAGCATTTTTTCCAAAATTGAATGAGTGAGGTTAGAAAAGTAGTCTTTATCCAGACCGTTAATTGTAAGCCTCAAAAATGATATTTCCTTTCGGACAAATCTAAGAAATATATAAAGCTGGACAGATGGACAAACGGGCAGACAGACATTGAACCGATTTTAGTAAGGTTTTGTTCACACAAAACCTTAAGGGGAGAAGTAAATTCTTTATGAACGGAATTTTAATATTTCACTCGAATGTCAATTATTCTCTTTAATTATGATGCCAGCATCTTATTTACATGGCATAAGATTCAGTAAATTCGCGCGAAAATGATAAGTTTGAACTGCTATAACTTTGACACTAATAGCCGAATTTTCAAGAAGCTTGACATGCGTATGTACGATAATCCTCTATGCTGATGCAAAACTTAAGGTTTTTTTCAGTCAATTTCTTAAAGTTGATAATATACTACTATATTATTGTAGTCATTTGATTTGAGCAGATATCGGAATGGGATATATTTTGCGGGTAAATTTTATATTAGC
The DNA here is from genome assembly GCF_905115235.1 of Hermetia illucens. Lineage (NCBI taxonomy): Eukaryota > Metazoa > Arthropoda > Insecta > Diptera > Stratiomyidae > Hermetia > Hermetia illucens. The sequence goes on from NC_051851.1 coordinate 132,402,828, forward strand.
GCACCACCGTATTTTTTTTCAGATTTTTGGGTTGGGTAATTTCCGAAAATGAGTCCTGTCTCATTTTAAGTGTGCACATTTTGGCTTACAATTCACGCCAACACTAACATCAGTTTCGTAAAGTACTAACCCAGGCCTTTCATTATATGTCCCACGTGACTATATTCCGTGAAATAATTGTTACATCCGCCTCTGCCTGTATGGAGGGAGGCCCTTGAAACTCATCTAAATTTATGTCACTCACCTTATGGGTGGGATTTCATAGTTTCCATATGTCCACCAAATTTCGTTAGGATCGGTTTAGCCGTTTGGGAGAAAAGTGCGGGTGACAAACAACTACACAGACAAATAAACAGGGCATCGGCTAAAAACGCAAAAAATGCCAACGAACCAGAAAATAATTTCTGCAATTGTTTCGGGCTCGTACACAAAGGTCGTTTGTATCGCTGATGAGATTGGAGCAAAGCGCTCCGCACGAATCTTTCTCTACTCTGGGTTTGCTTTTTACGAAACCCCCACTTGCAGGGCTATGCAAACCTTTAGAAATTGTATCATGGCTGCAGTAATCAATTCGTCGTCATACAAAAATTCGGGTGGAAAACGGAGCACTCAAGAAAAAAAAAAGAATAACATAAGCACTCCGGATCACTATCTCGTTGGTATGGTCCTCCGGGCCCGCATTACAACACTACCTACAATCCCCTCTGACAATCAGATGAGAGTGAATACTGAAGCCATTCACAACACAGCCCTTCCCAACACCTGTAAGAGGTAAATTGATGCTGTAATAACCGCAGCTAACAGATGTCCAAGAGATGAGGCATCAACAAATGATCTTCACAACCACCTCAAGAACATTATCATTGATACGGCCATAAATATACTTGCCCCCAGCTGCAAGAAAAGTCGGAACGCCTGGTTTGACGATGAATGAAAGCTAGCAACGGAACGGAAGAATGCTGCATACCGAGTAATAATTCTCAAGGAATGCGGACACGCGCAAAAACTTATCACGAACTCCAGCAAGCGGAGAAGCGACTTCACAGACGGAAAAAGGAAGCCTGGGGGAACCAACAGGTCTGTGAGCTTGATAAGTACAGGGAGCAACCACAAGTCAGCAGGATCAAGCCTTATAGACCTCGATGCTCATCCTGCCAAGAGGAAAATCTGATTTCCGACAATGTTTTGATAAACTGTTCAACAACCAAAATATTGAAGAAAGTGATTCGCAGTCCAGATGTAAATGTGACAGGGACCATCCTCCTTCAATTCAACCAACCACTGGCCTACGCTCACAATATTGACAGATAGGGTACAGAGAATACAACTTTAAGACTGTTGAAAATTCCTCCCATTTAGGGTCGAAACCGATAACAGCTATGACGATAAAATCTACGCGCGGTTGTTAGCTGCCAACAGAGCCTATTTCAGCTTACAAAAACTGTTTCGCTCGAAGAATTTTTGGCCCGTGATACCACGATCGTCTGGTTGTGAATAAAATCCGGCTCAACAGGTTGTGGTGGGCCGGTTACCTAATCCGTATGGATGAGAATGATCCAACCAGAAAAGTCTATAAGGGCAATATTTATGGTAGAAAAAGAAGACGAGGCAGACCCTTCCTGAGATGGAATGATGGCGTAGGTCAAGACGCTAGACACCTTTAGGGATATCGAATTGGTGGACCTCGGGGCAAAACCGGGATATCTGGGGTTCCTTATAAGGCATGCCTAGACGGGATACCGGTTGTTGCGCCGTTGATGATGATGATGATGATGAATTCTTAACCACAAATTTACTGGCCCGATCAAAAGCATTCTGCTTACGTATGCCGCCACCTTGCTGATTCCTACTTTTGAGGCTACCTCGAAGGAAATTTCCTTGAATTCGACGATTATTTCGATTATTTCTACGAATATTGTCAATCTAAAGATTTTCACCAATGCCACCACCGGGGGTCAAACAAATGTAACTGGAGAATTCTCATTTCTCCGTAAATTATTCAGAACGATTGCAACCCAACTCGCGGTTCACTTTCCTGTGCATCCACCCAACAACAGTTCCGTTAAGTCCCATGATCCGTGCATGTGCATGTTGCTTTGACTAGAAACAAGCATTAGTAATGTATTTCGGAATAAGTAAATAATTACATCTATATGTAAACGACAACAAAAAAGGCAATGATCGTTTCCGAAATTTTGGAAAGTTTCTACCCTTGAAATGTTTCAATGACTTTCAGGATTATGTGGGTTAAAATTGTCCCTTTAAAGTTAATATTTTAACATAAGTGGATGGTGGGATGGGAACTAGGACATTGAAAGGAGAGTAACGGCGATGTTGGAAGAGACAAACCATAGACGCTACACTGCCCACTCGTAACTCTCAGTAATAATTGAAGTTACATATTAAATGACATAAAGGATGCACCTAGAACCCAACCTAGACAACCCCCAGGCCAGAAATCAATTCGCCTCGTGCTTGGCAATAGCTAACCGGAATTATTTTATTATGCATTCATAGCCCCTTCCTTACTCCTTTCCTCCTTCCTTCCTTTCTTCTTCACTTTATTATGGCAAGAATGCGAGATGATACGAAACTACCTATTACGTTGGCAGGACGACGATAAAATAACCAACCCCAGAAATTGGAAAAGTCATTTAAAAATTATAAATTGGACAATCAAGGCTCAAATATGAAAGAGCTGCAATGAGATTGTCACTTATGAGTTTGTAAGATTTGTAGGCAATCGAAGTATAATGAAGTACTGATGTGTCCAGTTCTAGCATTTTCCAACCGTTGATGGCTTCCAAGCCAACATAGCAATAAATTAATTATTCCATAACTGGGTTGACGTGAACAGTAATACTTTCCCGACTGAAGGCTAGAAGAAAACGGTTATTATATGTTACATACTTTACTCTGTTTATTCTGTTCTATAAAAACCATCCCTATAGATATTAATATATTGTATACATAATACATTGCTTTCCTTTTCACGTAATCCTTACCCCCAACTTCACCGAATGACAAGCAACAATGTGAATGACTACTGCGACTTACTTTCCAATTACGTCCTTTCAAATTTTTACAAGAAAAGTATCTTTGGTTAATGTAGTGTGGGAGATAACCCGAACCCTTGCTCTGCTTTTATTCCTTTCATGAAACAAGTTGCCATTATTCAGATACAACATCTGAATGCACGGCACACTGTACCTCATAAAGCTTATGATAACATTTTTGCTGGCTGAATGCACTCTGAAATATAAGCTTTTTGTGTAAGACCTGTTCAGAAAAAAGTGGATAAGAATGAAATAGAATGAGATTTTTCTCGGAAGCATTATGAAAGGAGCTTTGCTGTTTTTCTCCTGTGCGCCTTGATGTAGTTTTTGTACAATCCTTTTCAGTTTCAGACCTGCATAATGGAAGGAACACATGATACTCGCACAAAAAGAACTGGGAAAGTGAAAGGAAAGAAATTTTTATTGTTCGGGGGAGGATGAGCTGTTGAAGTGCTGCTGCAATTTTTTGCTGTTGTACCACGATGAATAAATGGATGTAAGATCCTTTAAAAGACTTCACGCTAGCTCCTCAACCACAGCCTCGTTGTGGAAGGCAGAACTGTTGAAAAGAGTATTTTTTTCAATATTCTCATTTCATTTACCTTATGGTTATTATGACTGAGGAGATATTTTTTAAAGAATATCAATAACTTATAGTTAAATTTACTATTTTCCCTTTTGGGACTCCACAACTTCACGTCTTTCAAAGCGAAGGTGGTAAATTGATCATCAACCGATAAATTATATCGAAGAAGATTCTTAGACGTGGGCAGTAATGAAAGATATTTAATATTGTGGTTGTAAATACCTAGCCAGGGTTATATAGTCTTACTGAGGATTCAGAAGATTTGCATCTCTCTAAAAAGGGTCTGTCTCATATTTGTCGATTCCGCCAATCCTTATTACTTCTACATACAAGAATCTACAAGCAAAACTAAGGAAATATGGGGTTGCAACCAATTCTGCTATGACAGCTTCTTGAATTAAATTTTTAAATAGCGGGGAGAAGTGGCCGTCAAAGAGGTAAAACGTCATGAGGTTAAGAAAATTAAGGCAGATGTAATTGAAAAACAACCTAATCACTCTCTGTAAAAAATTCCTTACACTACTACATTAAGTTAATATATAGCTGTAATAGAATTGCATCTACCGCCTCCTCTTCAAGGAATTGGGAACAGCCTCGTCTCCTAACTGTCGAGAATCTCGACTTAAGTCACAATCAAATTTAAAGTGCTGCCGATGTATGATAGGATGACCAGGCACTACTGCCTGATGCAACACTCTTGCATAACAATGCCCGAGAACAAACGAAACACCAAAATAGTGATCACTCGGCAGAGCACATACCTTAAGTCGACTGAATTCCACTTCGATAACACAGAGAGAGAGAGAAAAGTATGAAATTATGTGTCATTTAAACTATGAAATAACATAAATTTAGTTACGATTGGTGTCAAACATTTAAGAGGAATTGGAAAATGGTAGTCCTAATTCGACTCGAACTTAATGAGTCATTCTTCCTATTGCCTTGAAGTGCCGATGAATTTGTTTTTGGTTTTCCCTATGTATTGTGAAATGTCACCAAGCCAGGTAAGCGGTACATCAACCGAGATGGAGTGGAGTGGAGTGATGATGTTGAAATGGAGGTCCGTGAAAAAAAACGCCTCTACCACAAATTTCTCGACGATAAAACACCTTCCAATCGGCAAATTTTTAAGAATGCCAACCGGGAAACAAAGAAAGCGATGGCTGCCACCTGAGCGAACCATTACGAAAATCTTTACGATAAATTGGACACTCGCAATGGCAAGTGCGATCTGTATCGACTTGCTAAAAGCCGTAACGACCGTACACAGGATATCGAACACTTCTGTTGCGTTAATGACAAGAACGGTACTTTGCTTACCAACCATCGAACCGCAACGGATAGATGGCGAGAATACTTCGAGCAGATTTCAACTGAAGAATTTGCTCATCCTCCACTTCCACAATCATTGCCGACGTTTGGACCAGTTCCACCTGTCAGCGCAACTGAGTTCCATCCCCACGTACTCGAGGAGGGCGATCAGACCCGAGTCTGCAAGGGACTCATTTGAAGTGGCTCTGTCACGAAGCCTCACCGGAGGTTATCTGGTACCATGGGAACCGGGATGGCCCTCTGAGAGCATATGCTCCAGGAGAATTCCTGGAGGATGCGCTCTCTGCCCGGTTATTTGCGGTTGGCCCCCTAGTGGTAGTTTCATGGTGGTTGTGGTTATGCCTACATCGCGGGCAGAGCTCCTCGGAGCTCGAGCGTGGAGTTACGCTGTACAACTCGGGTGCCGTACTCCTTAGTTGCGACAGAGGTGTTAGATACGCATCCACTGGTATGAATGCTGAGCCTGCACTAAGTATAAACCAGGACCGCTGTGCTTGCATGGCGGGGCTCTGATTGTGGTCCCAAAATCAATCCGTGTCCGAAGAGGACCGTGGGATTATGCCTTCATGGCAGGTACTCACGTTAAACCCCCAGAACTTTAATGTCAGCGCACCTGGTGCTCAGAGGTGGCGGTGAGGAACACGGAGCGGCAACCCTGTCGGCCAAACCAAAACCAAGTAGCCGAGGAGAAACTCCATAGTGGTGGCAGCGGGAGACTCTATACTCACTTTAGCTTGCCGGCCGTGATGCAGTAGGCGAATGCTCCGAAGGCCTAATTAGGGTAATCAGACCCGAGTCTGCACGGGGACTCATCTGAACTGGCAATTTGGTCAGGAAGCCTTGCCAGGGGCATACTGGTACCATGGGAACCGGGATAGCCCCTGGTCTCTCATACTTCGGGTGAACTCTCATTGTATGTGAGTACAATTCGGTTATTTGCGGTAGGCCCCTTAGTGGGAGTTTCATGGTGGTTGTGGTTATGCTCATGCGAGAAAAGACCTTCGGGCCTCGGCGTGGTGTTGCGTTTCAACACGGGTGTCGTACTCCTTAGTTCGGAAGAAATTTAGATATGTCATGCATCCACCAGTATGAATGCTAAGCCATGCACTTGGTATAGACTAGTACCGTTGTTGCTTGTCTCAGATGGGCTCTGATTGTGGTCACAAAATTAATCCGTGTCTTAAGAAGACCGTGGGATTAAGTCGTAAGACTCACGTTAAACCCTCAAGGACTTAACTGTCAGCGCAACTGAAGTCGAGAAGGCAATAAAACAAAAAAAATCGGGGAAAGCCACAGGACCTGCCGACATCGCATCTGAGCTCTGGAAAGTGAAGAGCAGGGAGCCAACACTGTAGCTCAATGAATTCTTTAATCGGGTTATTCAGGAGGGAAGAACATCATCTGACTGACAAGAAAGTGCTACTGTTCCAATATGGAAAAAGAAAGGTAGTCCAGCAGAATGTTCAAATTACCGTCCGATTCGGTTGCTTTCCCGTACCATGAAGATTTTTGAACACATTCTTGACAACCGTATTCGCGAAATCGTTGAAATAACCGTGAATCAAGCCGGATTTGTCAAAAACTGCGGAACTACTGACGCAATACACGGTGCGCGGTTACTCATGGAGAAACACCGTGAGAAGCATCGCCCTATTTACATACATTACATTTCTGGATCTAGAGAAAGCGTTCGACCGTGTGCCATACGAACTCATCTGGTATGCTCTACGGCAACACTTAGTACTAGAAGAACTCGTGCGAAGTGTGGCGGGTGCATCAAAATCGCTTCGTGTCTCTGTTGGTGTTCATCAAGGAAGCACTCTCTCGTCACTCCTCTTTGTTCTTGTTATGGACACTGGGACACGGGATATCCACTGTCCAGTCCCCTATACACTGTTTTCTGCAGATTATGTTTTCCCAGCATCTAATAGCAAAAATGATCTCGAGTAATTTGTGCAAAAATGAAATGATCGCCTTACGGTGATTGACTTACCAGCGGCAGTGATCTGCCCAGAACTGAGCGATTTAAATACCTCGGGTCAACGCTATCAGCCAATGGAAAATTGCATTATGAAATTGCTTCACGCATTAACGCAATCTGGATGAAGTGGCATTCCACAATTGGTATTCTTTGTAATCGACATATCAACGAACATCTCAAATCTAAAATTTACCGCAATGCCGTCCGTCTTGTCGCTCTCTCTATAGTCCTGAGTGTTGGCCTACTATAGAAGACAATGAATGCCGTCTTGCGGTAATAGAGGCGAAGATGTTGCGTTGGACTAGTGGCATTTGGTCACATCCGAAATAAGGATATCCGATATTGGATTGCACGGATCGTGGAAAACTGTGAGAGAGGCGTCTTCGATGGTATGGTCACGCAATTCGTGCTAACGAGAATTCACTTGCCAAGATTGGTGTGAACATCGAAGTCGATGGTAAGCGACCAAAAGGCAGGCCGAAACAACGGTGGCTTGATATGCGGGATGGGGATTTAAAAGCCTCGGGATTGCATCCAGATCAGGCATTTGATAGAGCTAAATGGCGAAATTGATCAAGACGAGCCGATCCCGCTTGTGGACAATGGCTGAAGAAAAAGGAACCTGTGAAATATCAGCTTAAAATTCTTCTGCAGTTTTTCTATCATATTATATGAAAATTTTCTTAGTCTTATCCTGTTTGTTGCTTGTAGACTGAATATGGGACATTTCAATAGAATAAGTCACATTTTAAGATTAGTACGATCTCTTGTGATAGACTTCAGGGCCGAGGAGTTTATTCGGACATAGATTGGTTTAGGGGCCACAATTAGCGTCAGTGACACAGAGGTATTGGTTTACACTGACACTCTCTAAGGTTAATGCGATTTCTGGGGGTTTACTCGGATGCGGTTTGGTTTGAGGAGCACAGTTAGCTTCAGTGATACAAAGGTACTGGCTTATATTGAGTGTAGCCTCCGCATTCATACTAGTAGCTGCTAAATCCATCTAACGCCTCTACCTTATTTAAGGGGAACAGTTCCTACGGTCTAAGTACACCTTGACACATTGAGCCAAAGGGCCGAAAGTATATTTTGCTTAATTGTATTGACTCGTACCCTATCAGATGTCCATTCCTGTTTCTATGATACCAGATAACCTCTCCAATATTTATGGTTCTTTGCTGGATATCTATGTAAAAATTCATACAACTAACGAAAACCGGAAATGAACTTGATAAAAATAGGAACGAATTCAGCTCGCAGACAGAGGCTTACTCGGTTCCACCGATTTTAAAAGCCTCAGGAAACGAAAGCTCTGGGTATACAAAACGATAATAAGACCAGTTCTACGGAAGCGAAATATGAACATGAAGCACAAACTTTCCAAAAACTGGTTATTATCTTCGGGAAGAGGGTCATAAGGAGAATATTTGGTGTTAAATGAGCGAATGGCCAATAGCAAATAAGATACAGTCGTGAGTTCTAGTAAATATTTGACGAACCTGAAGTCTCAGCTGAAGTCTTCGAAAGTTTGAATGCGCAAGCGTTGAGCGTATGGACGATACTCAGATTGCTCAAAGGGATGGAAGAAAAACGAAGATAACGCACCACTGTTCGGATTTCAAAATTCGAAGTAACAATTGATGGATGGAGATAGTTGGAGAAAATTCATCCTATAAAGCCTCGATGACGACAATAATACCTTGCATGACCATATTTTCAAAAGCAGCGTAACTCACGTATAGCGTTCAGCTGATTAGAAAATACTATGTGTCATATATCATAAAGTCACTTTGTCTAGAAGGGTTGAGTTTGTTGGTTGCCTTTAAAAATCAGTATTTTAAGAAAAACCCTCTTAGCATTTTTTTAAAATGCATAAGATTCACCAGAAGATCAAACAGTGGGTCGCAGGATAGCCTGATGCGGAATATAGCCTTCTAAGATCCAACCTATCTCTCTCGTGGTTGATGTGTGACTCTGTATGATACAAGTTTCTCGTCCAACAAGACCGTTAGTAGTTGGTGATAGCCGCACCTTGTACGAGGTGACACTACTATTTACAAAACGATACGGATCCAGACCGAGCAGTCGAAAAACACCTCCCTCAATCCAAGGTGTTATGCGGACCGTGTCCATTGGATAGTTTGCAGTTGGGAGTAACTGATTATATTGGAACGGAACCTCATTGAACACCTGATCGCCTCAGTGCGCAAGCCTGACCATGCCGAGTTAGGGGGGGGGGGCTATTGCACGGCGCACATCCTAAGTCCAGACTCGTCGGAATTATATGAGTAATACAATAAAACAAACCAACAAATCAAGTAAAAAACAAGGGGACCCCGTACCGCACACAAATTGGCCATCAGGCGGAAGCACATTCCGTAACACTGAGAGCCGAGTGACCACACCCAAGAAGGGAGAGGTTTTGAGGTCAAGCAGTGGAGCAAGGGTCAATATTGGCCTACTTCGAAGACCACAACCAACCAAGGTCGCCGCCAAAAAAGCAGGGACAAGCAAAAGTACGTCGGAGGTCATCCTACCAGAAATCAGGAAGAAAACAGGTCTCAGTGGCGGAGATGCTAAATGGTACTGGCGCTATCTGAAGTACGGTCTGAAAAAAGAAGAGGACCTTGAGAAGTCTCAATATAGGCCTAAGCCAAAAGAGCGTTCGGCTGGTCATACTGCCGAAAGTATTTCTGGAGCAAATACTCACTCGCGAGGAACAGGAAATAATTGAGGACATCATCGTCATGGAGTTGTGAGGGATAGAATAAGAACATGTGCTGGGGATGATACACCAGGGGCACACATAGTGACGGTCTGTCTTCCCAAAGCCTAAGCGACCCATTCTGTGGAATGAGATATGGGTTCATGGCCACGACATTGAAAAATGAAGAGGAACGGTAGCGGGAACTTTACTGATCGAAGTTACGAGGCATGCAAGAGGTCAGGGTGCTCATGGAGAGATACGAACCCAAACGTTCGAACGATTGTTTAAATCTCACTAAGAAGATCCTCCGCACGAGATTAGGCATACTAAGCGGGTACTGCAGACTAAACTATCAGCTGGGGTAGCTAGGGATATGTACGGTGGCTTTGTACAGAGTACAAAGTACAAAGCCGGCACTGAAGAAGGACACATGTTGTGTCCGAAACACGTGTTTGCATTTTTCAAAAAATAAAAATTAGATCTATAGTAAAATCGGAAACTTTTTCTTTTAACAGTTTTATTTACCTTTATAAAACCTTTAGGTTCAGACACCTGGGAGAATACTTAATACAAGATGGCAGATTGAAACACTTGAAAGTAGGGAACATAATAAAGTTTCTGTCGTTTATTCGTGGTGAATGGTTCGCCCTAAACCTGTGCGTCATAGGAAGTTCCGAAGGAGTGTCCATTCCTAGGAAAATCGTGCATCGTGCAATGAACTGCCGGGAGGTAACAATAATGACACCTAGGTATGGTAGGCACGCTAGGCAACGTCTACGAATTTGGTCTCTCCTGAGGCCAGAAGGTTAGCAGAACCTTATATGTTTTCTTTTCTTTGTGAGTGCAAGTGGAAACTTTAAAAGGGTATTATTGAGCTAGATCACAGTGGTTTCCTCAAGCACCAAATCCCCACTATCATATTGGAATCACTGTACAGTATTCCTCGCCTGGTTTTCCAGCACACTATATTGAAATACTAAGTTTGGGGGTTTCTGTTTGAACCATGAAAAATGGAAGACCACATGGTTCAGGTCCTGGAACGTAGCAGCGCATTGAAATCATAATCTAGAGGCTTTTCTAAGCGAAAACGACATAAATACCATGTTTCGTGTAACCTCCGTATCGCGAAATCTTATCCAGTGATAATTTACTTTCCGCGTTTTCCCTGGTCCCCTCCCTCTTAATATACAGTATCAGTGTATATATCCAACGGAATCCGGAAACTTCACCTATCTCAGCATTAACGGTACAGTGCTCCATCGCAGAATTCGCCGTAAGGGCAGTTATATGTATGGTCAAAGGATAGTATAGGTCCCAGAGCGAAACGTTGATTGACACCCACAATGGAGCACAAAACTTGGGAAATGCCTGCTGAACCAACACCAGTAGCTCTACTACCGGAAAACTGCAGACAGGGCAGGATGAAGCCGAGTCTCCCGCGCTTAAAAAAGAGACAAATTATACCAAGGAGTCCTCCAGGTTGGGGGTTGGGTAGGGCTGACAACCTTACATAGAAAACAACTCGTTACGAAGTCACGAAAGGTGCCTCGGATAGGATAGAATTTAAAACGGCGAACCCGGCAAAGAAAACGGAATAACGATTTGCGCATTTTCTCATGGAACGTGTACAAAGAAGGAGCTGCCAAGTAGCTAGCCGATACCCTGTCCCGATATAGGGCTGATGTTACACCGTTGCGTTAGATGCATTGGACATTGACTGGTTTCCTGGAGAAGAGCCACAACATCCTATATTATAGTGCCCATCCAGTAAACTATGTGCTCAGAGTAGGTTTCTTAGTCAACCAAAAAAATGAAACCTGCTGTTATTGGCTTTTAAAATATAAGCGAGCGGCTATGTACTCTGCGTCTGCGAGGCATATTTCGAAATGTAAGCCTGTCCCAAGTACGGTAGCAAAATCGTACTTGGGGATTTTAACAGTCAAGTAGGTACGGAGCCCGTATACAGGCGATACGTTAGATCCGACAACTTACATTGGGATACCAATGATAACGGACTGCGGATTATTCAGTTGACAGTATCGCACGAAATGGTGTTTGGAAGTACGTGGTTTGCACGGAAAGTGGCTCACAAACAAACGTGGGCCTCTCCTGACGGGACCACTTTCAACCATATTAATCACGTGCTGATCCAACCGCGCCACCTCTCAGCCTTGATGAATGTCACAACAAATAAGTGGGCCAATATAGACCCGGATCACTATCTCGTTGGCATAGTGCGCCAGACTCGAATTACAACTCCACCTACAATCCTGGATGATACAGATGTCCTGGATATGAAGCATCAACAAATGATCTTCAAAATCACCTGAAGGACTTTAACATTGTTACGGCCATAAACATACTTGGCCCCAGCCGCAAAAGGAGTCGGAACGGCTGGTTTGACGATGAATGTAAGCTAGCCACGGAACGAAAGAATGCCGCATACCGAGTAATTCTCAAAGATCGCGGGCACGCTCGGAGACTTATCACGTACTCCATCTAGCGGAGAAGCGACTTCACAGGTGGAAAAATGTTGCCTGGCAGAACCAACAAGTCTGTGAACTCGAAAAGTACAGGGAGCAGGCGCGCAAGTTTTACCAACAAGTCAGCAGAATGAAGCCTTATACACCTCGATGTTGATCCTGCCGAGATAAAAAGGGAAATCTGATTTCCGATAGAATGGGCATGTTCGAGCGATGGGGTGAGTATTTCGATGAACTGCTTGACAACCAAAATCTCGGCGAGTTGGAGGTCCCGCCAACTGAAGACGACAGACAAATACTGCCACCACCAACCATAGAAGAAACGGTCCATGCATTTACCGGGTTAAAAACCATAAGTCGCCAGGAGCCGATGGAATTACAGAATAATTGGTTAAATATGGAGGCGACCAGTTGGCTCATCAATTGATGTTTAAAGTGCGTGACGGACAATCAATGACTGACGTCTGGCAACGGAGCACTATCTGTCCACATACATAAAAAGGGAGATATCATGGGGTGCAACAATTATAGAGGTATCATGTTGCTGAGTACCCTCTATAAGATATTCTCCGCTATCTTCCTAGACTGGATAGCCCCATACGCCCAGAAAATCATTGACCCATACCAAAGAGGCTTCGTTCCAGGCAAATCATCAACAGATCAGATTTTCTCTGTACGGCATGCCATAGGAGAAATCGGTATTCCGACAAAATTCATGAAACTGACTAGGCTGACATTGACCAATGTGCGAGGCCAGATAAAGGCAGCTGGATCATTATTGACATGATTCAACATCAATAACGGTCTAAGACGGCCCTATCGTGTATGCAGATTTATCCTATCTAGAGTCAAAAATCACAACCGATAACAGCTATGACTATGAAATCCGTGCACGGTTGATGACAGGCAACAAAGCCTATTTTAGCTTACAAAAGCTGTTTCGCAAGAAAGGTGTTACCATAAGATCAAAGCTTTTACTCTTCAAGACAATGATCTTGCCAGTCCTTATGTATTCTTCGTAGACCTGGGTTCTCAGCAAAAACACTCTTGGCCGCGTTCATTCGTTCAGAATAAAATCCGGCTCAACAGGTTGCGGTGGGTGGGTCAGCCAATCCGTATGGATGAGGAAAAAGAAAACGAGGCAAACCCTGCGTGAAATGGAGCGATGGCATCGTTCGACGCAAAACCAGAGTGTCTGGAGTTCCTTACTAAGGTAGGCCTAGACCGGATACAGGTTGTTGCGCCGTTGATAATGAGGATGCTTCTATTGTCCTGGAAGGTAATCCAACAAATTTCAATCAGCAGTAAAATTGGGAATTGTCCTTTAAATATGCGAACTTAACCAGAAATTCATTTGGTTCTTGACAAGGAACTTCAACAGACAGAGTGTTAATTCCAAATGTTCCGCTCGTGAATTAGGAATTGAACAATGCACATGGTCTATGTGTTAATTAATATCTCAATATTCTGATCAATATATCATTATATATCTATCAAAGCTACAAATTTCACATTTTTAAAACACCTAGTGGTCTGTTGTAAGATTGCAGTTCGATTTAATTTTTATTCAACGGACAGTGCTCCTCCCATATGCTCTTTAAGCAGGGATCAGTCATGGCTACAAACTGATTATATTCAGTCAACATAATTTTATATATTAGACATTTAATGATGCCTTGAATATATTAAATTCGCGGGAAAAAGACAATTGTTGCCTAATCTAACTTTGTTAATAAGAGTATGGTTTTCGCCAAAATTTTCAGTATCGTGTTTCATGTTATGATTCATATCACTGCAAGGTTTCATGTTTTCAGATTGAGCTTAAAACGATTGTTCATTCAATTGTTCATTCAATTTATGAAGGCAATAAAAATTTCCGGGAACCCTGACGCGGCTGATACTCACGCACTTAGAGGCTTTGGGAACCATGTGTAGAATAATATATTTTGAGGAAAAATCCGTTCATAAAACATTGTGGTAATTTGACTTTATTTTCAGAAATTTTTAATGCTAATGAGTACATATTTTGGTGTAATATTAAGTTCGAAAAAGAAGAAAGAATTGTTTTAAATGTTCCTACTAAATCCTTTTGAGCTTCAATTATTAATCTCATCTTTAATCTTATGATCGAAATATCTTTCTGAACGACGACTCCATTTTTGTTTAGCGCATTCGGTTCACAATAGCAAACAGAGAGTAAGTGCTTTTGAAAACCTAAAATGAATTTAAAAAGCTGGAATGCCTTCAAGCTTTTGTAAATGGAGCTGTAAACTTACCCCGAGTAAAGTTGAAATGGACACTTTCACAACACCACCTGCATAAATTTCCAGAGGCTTTTCAGTTTTCTGCATGACGAAAATCAAAGTTTTCTTGAATTTTTGGTTCTGATCCATCCAGTTGCAAGAATATAAAGCGGTCGTAAATTGGTTGTTTTCGTATTCAATTTCATTTCCACAAAAGCAAGGTAAGCATATCTCAATCAAAACACAGATGAAGTACGCTGCAGTGTACACTATTTCCGCTTTACTATCAGCAAAGAAAACGTAGACTGCAGTAATACAGGCGCTGACTTCGGTTATAAAAAATTGAACCAACAAAACTCCACTGAATATATCTTCAAAAACGTCACAGTATCTGGAAAGGAATGATACTGTCAATATCATTTACAAAAACAGAACGACGAAAAGGACTCACTCCAATACGATCCTGTGATCTGAAATACATCTGAGCAAGTCGTAGTAATTCTGATCGTTACTCTTCTTCAGGTCATAGCCGATCTTGGAAACTCTGATATTAAGTGCTCGGAAATGACCTTTCAAGACCCATAAATATAGTCCAGGAAATGTGTCGTTCATTATATTTTGGTAGATCGTAACCCATATACCAAGCACTTGGTAGGTAGAGATTATGTAGTACGTTGTATCATTATTCCGCCAATCAAAAGGAAACCAGGCCGCATATACGAGTCGCCTTGTTTTTGAAAAGACGGCCGGAAGCATGCACGTGAGTGCAGCTAAAGAAAATGGTATAAAATAGGCGACCAGGATTCGATACGCAATCTTGACAATTCTCTTCAAAAATATTTCTTCTTCTGGATCAGCAACTGCTCGGAAACGTTCGTCCAAATTCTCTAATAAGTCGTTCATACGACGATACTGTTTTCGCTTTAAGAATATATTTATCGACTTCAAACTGGCCATCGTTTCAGCAAAACAAACAGATAAGTTTTCAAATAAGTGTCTAATATCTTCCGATAGAAAGAGGTCTATGAACATTGTCACCGGGTACATGATGGTCACGCTTAAATTGAGGCAGATCGCGGAAATATAATATAATATACTTGCGTCTTCCGAAGGGTATAGTCCCAAGAATCGGAAACTGTGTAGTGCTATTCGGAATATACGGGTTGTCAGAAATGTTTCGGCCATTTTTGCTGCTGCAGTTGGCTAAGTTAAACGTAGTGTTCTCACTTGTTTTTTAATAAGATATAATTTTCCTTTATACTTTTCACCAACCTACAAAAAAAATAATTATGTAAGTTGTATAGAAAAGAACTACATAACAAAAATTAGAAGAAAACGAGAGATTTTTAGGATGATGCCCAATCATCGAACCCGAATCGTGTGTTTCCGCGTAAGCCACACACCAATGTTGGGAATGAACCTGGAGCTTGTGCGTCCACCGCCCATTCGTAAACTCGTCCAATCTGCGTTGCCAGAATGGAATGCACCACTTCAGCTAGAAACAACCTCGATTATTTAAACCGCTTCCGTCTTCTTGTCCGCCAAGAGCAGCCTGGCTCTTTCTAGCCAGGACTTTACTGACTGCTTCCATCCCGTATACCTCCACCCACTCTGGGCGCCAAAGCTAGATCATCCGCAAAACCAACAATTGTAATTCCCTCTGGGATGAGAAGAGCAAGCAACCCATTACACATGACATTTTAGAATAGGGACCCAGTACCAAGTCCGCGATACTCTCCTTGTGGAAGTGTACTTCTTGGGGAGCTCATCCGTCCCGTACCATAGGTCCTTTTTTGAGAAGAAAATTTTCGACCGGATTCGCTAAATATTCTAGCATAACGCGTTTCAATGTTGAATGCGTTTTTGACATCTAATGTCAACATGGGCCAATAGCCGGCAGAAACCAGTGCCCTTTTTGCCAGATTCACTACCATGCTTGCTGCATCCACTGTACTGTGTGCACGCCGAAAACTATACTGGCGCTCCGTAAGTTCATTACTGCTTTTGACAACGGATAGGACTCTGTTGTAGATGACCCTCTCCATCATCTTTCCCATTGTACCAAACAAACAGACCGGACGATATAATGCAGGGTCTCCAGGTGGCTTGCTGGGTTTGGTAAGCAACACCAACTTTTCGTTTTTCTACTGGGCAGTGAATAGACCTTATTTTAAGCACGTCTTAAAGGTCGCCTAGTCTTCACTGCCAGCTTGAAATCTCTCTTAGTGGTGCCATCCAAATCTAAGGCCTTGTTGTCGCCTATCCTACCACATATTTCCCGCAGTTCCTTCGCAATTATTAGATGTATTATACTCTCGTTTTATTGGACAACCGTTTGCCTTCCGCTGCTTCCATGGTGAGGAAACAGAGTAGTAATAATTTGTTTCAGTAGCCGTGGGTAGGTCACCTGATGTGATCTTCGCACATTTTCATTACTACTTCATGTCCTACCCCAAAGGTTTATATCGGCATGGTTGCGAGATTATTTGAAGCAGTTCTTTTTACTCTTCCGAATGGGTTTTTTAAGCGGCCACGCAGTTTCCTTCGTTTTTTCCATGAACCGTCGCTACTAGGTTTTCCCCTGAGCCTCTGGTTAAACCTCCTTGCTCGGAAATATGCGAAACTTTTGCGTTTACTTCATTGGGTTGAATACAGGGGAGCGATCGCCTTCTGGGCATAGTAGTGTTACATGCTTGCGTCGCTGGGCGATTGAGTGGTTTTTATCTAAACATACCATATAAGAACATGTCGGGCTAGAGTGCTACGGAAAACGTTCCCTCCTCAAAAGCTTTCGTTTTTCTCCCGGACAATTTAGCTGGAATTCTATGAGAGGTCTCCTTCGAGCTCAATCCACCCTTGATTTCTATTCTGATTGCCTGGCAGTCACTGTGGATATAATCCTCGCTGATTTGCCAAGCGATTCTACTGCCCAGAACGGCGCTCATATGTAACCTCAGGTTCCTTTCGTAAAAGTGGGAGTGCTTCGAGGAGAACATGTCCTCTCGCATTTGTAGTTTGGCTTGCCTATTTAAGATCCACGAGTTAAAAGTCACCGTGATTCCGATGTGCCTCACTAATTATAGCCACATCGATGTTTTGCTGGTTTGTGAAAGTAGATCCTGCGCCGCCTGGCAGTAGTTAAAGTTGAGCTGGCTCTACTGGTCGGCTGATGATGGTTTGTGTACCACCGTATATTTTCCTTGGTGTTTTGGCTGAATCTTGCAGTCCGATGAAATCAAATTACTTTTTAAGGCCTCTAGAACCTTCTCCTTGGTGGTGATCTCATCTACATCCTTGCCGAATATAGTGATCTTCGCTGCAGTTGCATCCTTCGAATTCTTAAGCTCCAAAATAAGGTTTCGGGGGCCGTCAAATGCGGCCTGAATATTTTTGATTTGCTCCATGTACAATACATATATTAATACGAAGGAAAATTGAATACCGCTGGGACTACATATTCAATATAACATGTGTATATGTGTTCTTATATGAAAATCCATTTGAATTCGTGACGAGGGGGAAATTTCACGATTTCATTTTCAGATTTCTGGGTTGAGCACTCCCTGAGAACGAAATTTCTTTCACCACTTTATAGTCAACGCACTCCCCGTCTTTCCAGCAAATGTCAAAATTAAGACTGGCTTTGGAAAATACTGATCGAGCCCTTCCATTGATATCCCACACGATTATCTATCGAAATAAAATGTTTACACCCCCTCTTGCTAATATGGGGCTCCCCTCTTAAGCTCAACGTAGAATTATGTAACTTACTGCATAAGTGGTGTTCACAGTTCCTACCTTCCTCGGAGAAAAGTGCAAACAGACAGGCAAGTAGACACTGAACTGATTTTTTTTTATTTTACACACACAAAGGAAAGCTAAGATGTTCCCATGCGCCCACTGCTCACAAGAATTTACTTTATATGATGATGACGTCGCACTGGCTTAGGGTGCAATAATACAAATTTGGACGTTCTATTGGATTTCCCTCAAACTTGCCAACATTTTTAGGTTAAACTTATATGAGGCTTTCGGGTAAATTTCTAAAATAGAGTTATATGGAATTAATAACTTGGAGTTTCCAAATTTTTTGGTTGGAATGGTTTGAGAACGAAATCTGTTACACTTTTTGGGCACACATTTGGAGTCCACACTCCCCCATATTTCACCCAATATCAGAAATAAAATCAGTTTCGAAAAGTAGTCTTTTAATTTCATACCACACATGACAATCTTCTTCTTTTTCTTCAGCCTTTGTCCCGTTCACAAGCGGGGTCGGCTCGTCGTGATCGGTTTCGCCATTTGGCTCTATCGAATGCCTGATCTGGGTGCAATCTCGAGGCTTTCAAATCCCCATCTAGCGTATCAAGCCACCGTTGTTTAGGTCTGCCTTTTGGTCGTCTGCCATCGACTTTGATGTGGTCTGAACATCTTGGCAAGTGAATTCTCGTTAGCACGAATTGCGTGACCATACCATCGAAGACGCCTCTCTCGCAACTTTTCCACTATCGGTGCAACCCCATAACGATCGCGGATATCCTCATTTCAGATGTGATCTAAACGTGTTACGCCACTAGCCCAATGTAGCATCTTCATCTCCATTACCGCAAGACGCCGTTCATTGTCTTTTATAGTCGGCCAACATTCAGAACCATAGAGAGCGACAGGACGGACGACATTGCGGTAAATTTTAGATTTGAGACGTTCGTTGATACGTCGATCACAAAGAACACCAGTTATGGAACGCCACTTCATCCAGGTTGCGTCAATGCGTGAAGCAATTTCATAACGCAGTCTCCATTGGCTGATAGCGTTGACCCGAGGTATTTAAATCGCTCAGTTCTGGGCAGATCATCATTTTTGCTATCAGATGCCAGAAAAACATCATCTGCATAAAGCAGTGTATAGGGCGCTGGATGTTGGATATTCCGTGTGACGGTGTCCATAACAAGAACAAAGAGGAGTGGTGAGAGGGCGCTTCCTTGATGAACACCAACAGAGACACGAAGCGGTTTTGATACACCCGCCATATTTCGAACTTTACTTTTCGGATCATGGTAGAGCAATTGAACCCAGCGCACGAGTTCTTCTGGCACGAAGTGTTGTCGTAAAGCATACCAGTTGAATTCGTGTGGTACACAGTCAAACGCTTTCTCTAGATCCAGAAAGACAATGTAAAGAGGGCGATGCTTCTCACGGTATTTTTCCATGAGTTCCGCAGTTCTTTTCAAATGTGGCTTGATTCACGGTTATTTCAACGATTTCGCGAATATGGTTGTCAAGAATGGGTTCAAAAATCTTCATGGTATGGGACCGGTAACCGGATCGGACGGTAATTGGAACATTCTGCTGGACTGCCTTTCTTTTTCCATATTGGGACAGTGGTAATTTCTTGCCAGTCAGATGGTGTTCTTCTTTCCTGGATAACCTGGTTAAAGAATTTACTGAAGCACAGTGTTGGGTTCCAGCTCTTCGCTTTCCAGAGCTCAGATGCGATGTCGTCAGGTCCTGTTGCTTTCCCCGGTTTCATTTGTTTTATTGCCTCCTCGACTTCAGTTGCGCTGACTGGTGGAACTGGTCCAAATGTCGGCAATGATTGTGGAAGTGGAGGATGAGGAAATTCTTCAGTTGAAATCTGCTCGAAGTATTCTCGCCATCTATCTGTTGCGGCTCGACGGTTGGTAAGCAAAGCACCGTTCTTGTCATTAACACACAGGATATCGACTGTGTGCGTTCATTATGGGTTTTAGCAACTCGATACAGATCTCTCGCGCGAAATAGATTTCGAATACCGCGAATCCTGCCGCGCCACAAGACGAAGTAGCATGTATGATAGCAGGGATGATCCCCATCGACATCTTGGTGAACCAGGGTCGAGGTCTCTATGACCCAAATTATGCAGTCGGCGAGCCCTGTGCCTATCGACGGCAATTAACACAAAATGAAGCTAGTATAGGGTTGCGGAAAAGATGGGATGACTGATTTAAAGGACGCTGGGCTCAGAGACATATCCCAGATGTTTGAAAATGGATCAAACGATGGCTTGGTCAAGTTAGCTTCGACCTAACCCAAATGTTAAGCGGAGACGGAGGGAATCATTCATACCTTTATTGCTTCGGGCGTGACGACTTTCCACATTGCCCAAAATGCGAGATGTATTCGGAGGATGTGCAGAATGTGGCTTTTAACTGTCCGAGATTTTTCGCACACATGGTGGTGGTGGAAATTGACGCCGGGGCGCGATTGCTACTCGAGAAGATCGTGGACCACATGCTAGTCTCTGAAATAGCTTGGAAGGTGAAGCCGATAGTGTTTTACGTAGGCACCTGCCGTGAGACTTAATCCTACGGTCCTCTTAAGATACGGATTGATTTCGTGACCACAATCAGAGCCCCGCTGAGACAGCAACAACGAAACCAGTCTATACCAAGTGTATGGGTTAACATTCATACTGGTGGATGCAAGAATTACCTAAATCTGTACCGAACTATGGAGTACCGCACCCGTGTTGATACATAACACCACGTCGAGGCCCGAAGGTCTCTTCTCGCTTGAGCATAACCACAACCACCATGAAACTCCCACTAGGGGGGCCAACCGCAAATAACCGAGCTGTCCTAACATGCAACAGGAATTCACCCGAAGTATGTGAGTCCAGGGGCTTTCCCGGTTCCCATGGTACCAGTATACCCCTGGTAAGGTTTCGTGACCAATTTGCCACTTCAGATGAGTCCCCGTGCAGAGTCGGGTCTGATCGCCCTGATTAGGTCTTTGGAGCATTCGCCTACTGAACCACGGCCGGCAAACCAAAGTGATTACAGCGTGTCCCGGTGCCACCACTGTGGAGGTTCTCCTCGACCATTTGGTTTTGGTTTGGCCGATAGGGTTGCCGCCCCATCTTCCTCGAAGCCACCTCTGAGCACCAACTTGGAAGGTGGTGGAAAAATTAATGAAAGCGATTCACAATATGCTGAGGAAGGAGGAGATTCGAGGGAAGTGGCAGATAACCGCATAGTAGTAGCCAACGGTTCCACCTTCCAACGACAGAAAAAGAAAAGACAGACATTGAATCGATTCTAATAAGGTTGTGTTTCACACAAAACTTTAAAAGCTCATACAAATTTAACCGCACTATCCATCACTATCTGGAAACTGTTGCTTTCAATCTTGGGCGCAGTATTTAAGATTGCAATGCATCAATGAGCTGACAATGTCTAAACCTAAAACATTCGTATTTCGTTACAGTCAACTGAAATGAAACGCAAATATTCAAAGCTAGAATTTCCAAGGTGTTAAAAATTGACTGTTTTCAGCTTTCAGTTTTCAGAAACATCGTTCCATTTACTATCAGTAAACTTAAGAAGAATTTTGTGTATCTAAATAATTTTTAAAACATTTTCAAAATATCTAGAATAGTATTTTGCGATACAATTACCGGAAACCAAAGGATCTGACTTACGTAACTATATAAATTTAAATGTTCTTTAAACTGCAGAAAATAAAGTTTGTCTATTATCTTTATAGGAGAAAAGTCAACTAAACCATAAAACCGAACTCAACTTACTACTTATTGTCACGCTAATCACCTATAAGGTACGGCATTTTCCTTTCTTTTACACTTATTACACGAAATATCCTATATTATATATAATAACTTGATTGCAGCCATGCAATTGAGCTCCAATAATCCATGGGTTTCAATACAATTTCCGTGGGAGATCCGATTGCATATAATGTCTTGTTATTGCTACCTATATTGTCTAAATTGTCCTCATTGCAGTAATTCATAACTAGTGTCTTTAAAAGATATAATAAAATGGTTCAGAGTTTCTAATTTTATAGAAATACAATTACGTCAGGTTTGTTACCTGTTATTTTGAACAAGGAGTACAATTTACATTTTTTGTTACCATTATGTACATCCATTATCGATTTATTGTACGAGTAAGCTTTCATTTTATTGAAGTTTGATTCAGCAAATCATTTCAGATATATTTCTGTTGAGATGCTTTCTAAGAAAAAATTATAGATCTGTTCGAAAGTGCAAACGAATAAGACGAAAACTAGTTGGAAACCGAAAGCTCGGCGCTCCAGGTATGAAAGGTTTTGTTTGTTTCTTATTCTTATTCTCTGAGAATGAGTCCGTTAAAGAAATCATCAATTTCGACCCCCCGCACTCCCCGCCATTAAAGCAAATATCAAAACTAAAACTGGCTTCGGAAAGTACTAATAGAGGCCTTTCATTTGATACACAACATGATTTTATTTGGTGAAAAAAATTGTACCCCCCCCTCGAAGGACAAGGGAATTCACGACGGCCTAACGAGATAAACCAGAACGCGAGCTAAACCTGGAAAATAAAAAAAAACGGCTCGACCGCACGTGGAGCCGTGAGTCTCCGGACCCAAGCGCCGCGATCGAGGAGGAGAAATCCACGACGAATCACAGCGTCAATCATTGTGTCCCCTATCCGAGATTTCCAATGAGGCGTGGCCTCTGAAGTAGGCTCCTTGACATCCTCAGGCCATTATCTGGAGGATGGCCCTATACGCAGAGTTTGCAGGTTCAAGGAGGAGGAAAAATAAAGGAAGTCCTCAAATCAAAGAAATTATCTCATATGCATGGTATACATGTATTCAAGCGCCAATTCAGAACAAGTCGGGAAACCGGAAGCTGGACGGTATGAAAGGTTTTGTGTATTTTTTTATAAAGATATTTGAGTGTACATTTGGCCCATTAGTACGTAACACATAATATATGCATATGTTATGTGAGAATATCCAAATTCAGGTGATATTGACATTCAAAGTCTTGAATTTGCAAAGAAGTGACAACTTTGACCTATTATAACTTTGTTAGCAATAGCGAGATTTTAACCAAGCTTGGTAGGATCATGCTCTATGTTATATCCTACATTGTTTCATTCATTGTTTTGATAGGAGGAACTTAAGGGGGGTTTGAAGCCAATTACTGAAAATTAAAATAATACACTATTATTAACTTTATTTGAACAGATATGGTATGGAAGGTATTTCGGAGCCTAGGGACCCTATTTTAGTAGTCTCCTGACTTTGTTTCATATTTTTAGTTTGGGTAGTTTCTGAGACTGGGTCCGTTAAAGAAATTATCACTTTCGACCCCCCGCACTCCCCATCTATCCAACAAATGTTAGAACTAATACCGCCTTCAAAAAGTATTAACCGAGACCTTTCATACCCCACATGACTATATTTGATGAAAAAAAATTTACATCCCCCTTTTGCATTTATGGGGACCCCTCTTAAAGTCAATGTAGAATTATGTAACTGCATGCATGAGCGCTCACAGTTCCTTTCTTTCCACCAAATTTGCTGGGAATCTCCGGGAAAAATGCGTGTGACGGAAAAACAGGCAGACAAACAGTAAATCGATTTTAACACAAGGTTTGGTTTTACATAAAACCTTAAAGAGGTAGTCCAATAAAGCGTATAGATAATAAATAATTAGATTTAAAAGAATAAATAAATTTAAATAATATTTAAACAAGTCGGAATACCGGAAGCTCGCGCTTCGGGTATAAAGGTTTTATGTTTATCTTACGTAAGAAA
The DNA here is from genome assembly GCF_905115235.1 of Hermetia illucens. Classification (NCBI taxonomy): domain Eukaryota; kingdom Metazoa; phylum Arthropoda; class Insecta; order Diptera; family Stratiomyidae; genus Hermetia; species Hermetia illucens. The sequence continues at coordinate 132,426,806 of NC_051851.1, forward strand.
CTTCAACCCACATTTTTCTCCAGCTATAAATCCAATCTATTTCTTCATATTTTTCCAAACTACAGAACATACGTACATATTACAGCCATGGATATTATACTCACCCTAAACAAACAAACTGCCTATATCCGAATACTGTACTTTTATATGCACGTATATAAACTCGTACCCATATTTCCGATTTACTGCGTGCACGAAAGCATACATATGTATGATACATATATAGTACATATTAAATACGGCTGATTTAATGTACAAATATCTCTATTTGGATTAGACACTACCGGCAAACTTCATTAGCACACATACACTATATACCTACATACACACTTGTCTGTTTGGAGTAATTACCATTCATATACAAATGACTAAAAAACTAAAACAAAATAATTCTTTACGACCCCATTCATAAGAGCTCATTTCGATTTGGTATTGATGAATTGATATGTGATGATGACGTCATACAGGTTGTAGAATGCACGAAATTCACCAAAAATGGCAAAGTTTCACCCGCTATAACTTTGCTAATCATAGTTGGATTTTCTTCAAACTTGACCAAATTGTGCATGTTCTTCATTACACCCCTGCCTTCTGGAATGAACATAAGCGGAGTTGCCGGGTCAATTTCTAAAATGTGGAAATATACTATTATTAACTTTATTTGTGCAGATATCGGATGGTTATGATGGTCATATTTTGAGCCCTCACTCCCCTATGTTTCACCTAATATCAAATATGGAACCACTTTTGAAAAGTACTAATTGAGGCCTTTCATTTGATACCCCGCATGACCACATTTTATGAAAAAAAATTTGCACCCTCCATTCACATGTATGGGGAGCCACCCCTTAAACATAACAAATGACGCCACTTGCTGCGTGTAAAGGGAACAGCAGGTTACACACTCTGACCAATTTTCGTCACAATCAGTCTAGCTGTTTCCGAATAAATCGGGTGTGACACACAGACAGACAGACGCCATGCTTCCAGGTTGCTTATAGCTAGGGTAGTGTGTTCGATCCTGCTCTATGCAGCTCCAGTTTGGGGGAAGGCATTGTAGGTAGCATTTAACAATAAGAAACTGAGTTCTGTCTACAGAGGAACAGCCCTAAGGGTGTGCTCAGCATTCAGGACTGTCTTAGATGATGCAGCATTCGTCATCTCTGGAATTATGTCCATTGATATCTTGACAGATGAGATGACGAATATATATAATCCGAAGTCTATAGAAGAAGAACACCGAAAGGGAGAGATCTCCAAATAGATGGTAAGAGCGTTGGGAACGATCAGGAAAGGGTCGGTGGACACACAGACTCATCCTTGCCATCAAAGAGTGGTTGGAGAGACGGCACGGTGAGATTAATTATAATATTACTCAGTTTCTCATGGGGCATGTCGTCAGTACCTGTTCGGGTTTAAACTAGATACCTCACCCGATTGTCCAAATTGCGATGGAGTCCCAGAGGATTCAGAGCATGTATTCTTCCACTGTCCAAGGTTTGTGAAGGAAAGGAAGAACCCAGAGGAGACTCTAGGAGAGGTGCTCGTACCAGAGAATCTGGTGCGAAGAATGTTAGCATGTCAGAAAGACTGGGATGCAATCAACTCCATGGTCGTATCTATCCAGCGCAAACTGTGAACGGCAGAGGAGACTAGAAAAGCGCGGTTACGTACGCCGCGTAGAGACGAAAGGGAACCAAGCTAAAATGAGCTGACTCCGACCCGTGATGTAACACCGAACGGTGGTTCCACGGGGCTTGGGGGGAGTCGGGGTTGGTTTTAGTGGGTAATGGTGTCCAGGCCAGTGTCTTTTGAAGATTTCCACCTCCTCAAAAAAAGACAGGCAGACAGACAGACTCTGACTCAATTCTAATAAAGTTTTGTGTCACACAAAAGCTTAAAAAGATGACTAAAAAAAAGAAATGATAATTAGGAAAATTAAGAGGATAAATTAATTAAAATAAGATAATAAACAAGTCGGGAAACCGGAAGCTAGACGCTTCAGGCATGAAAGATTTTGTGTATTTCTTTTATAAAGAGATTTGGGTGTGCATTTGTCCCATTAGCATGTAGCACGCAAAATATGCATATATTATGTGAAAATAGCCACTTTCAAGTGATATTGACATTCATAGTCTTGAATTTGCAGAGGAGCGCAGATTTGACCTAGTATTATATAACTTTGTTAGTAATAGTGCGATTTTCACCAAATTTGGCAAGATCATGATCCTATGGTGAACTTAAGGGGGGTTTTCCTGTCAATTACTAAAAATTACAGTAATATACTATTATTAACTTTATTTGAACAGGTATCGATATGGAGGGTATTTCGGAGCCTAGGCACCATATAGTGGCAGCCCCCTGATTTTTTCCAGATTTTTCGGTTGGGTAGTTCCTGAGAATGGGTTCGTTAAAAAAATGACCACTTTCAACCCAACGCACTCCCCACCTTTTCCGCAGAAGTCAAAACTAAGACCGGCTTCGCAAAGTACTCACCGAGACCTTTAATTTGACACCCCACATGACTATATTTGAGGAAAAAAAAATTTACACCCCCCTTTTGCATGTATGGGGACCCCCCTTAAATTCGTTCTAAGAGGTTGTAACTCACTATATGCGTGAGCGTTCACAGTTCCCACCTTTCTACCAAATTTGGTGTCAATCGCTATAACCGTCTCCGAGAAAAATACGTGTGACGGACAGACAGACAGACAGACAGACAGACGGACAGACAGGCAGACTGTAAACCAATTTTAATAAGGTTTTGTTTTCAAATGGATATTTTGTTATTGATAACGAAATAAGATCCACTGCGATATACAATATTTATGTAATTAAAGAACAATGCTATGAAAACCCAGTTCCACCCAGCGTGCGTCTTGAAATGCATGACCATTAGATAAAATAGCAATTAATTGAAGTAAAACTTATAATCTCTACGCCGAACGTAAAATTCTTCCAAACTATGAGTAATTTCTCCAAATGTGTACCCTCGATGTAACACAATCTCAACCGAAACTGACGCCGGAAAGAAATTCAACACTGTCAGTGGCCCTTTTTTTTGATTGCGATTCAAATTTTCCAGTCAAAAGAAACAAAAACTTCATTTTTCCCCTTTCATCACGCTTTGAAAGTTTCCAGGCTACAAAATCTTCGAGAAAACTGCGCTACACTCCTAACCATGGAGAAGTGCTCCGAGCTACAATCCCGTCAAAATCTCCTATTACAGTAACGGGTTCGATCCGTCGGGAAAAGGTTCCCCCCAATCCTTCACCTCTTCGTGCAGTTATCTCACAACAAGATCTCCGACTTCCATCCACCACGGTCCCAAATCCTTACTCTAAGTTGGTTGCACAAAGAACAGCTCTGTTCACTTCGTACACGACCGAAATGTCAACCAAAAATGATCTCCCTACCCATTAGCCGTCTCTCGAACCGCCGGTTCAGCAAAATTTGGCCTTGAACTTCTTGAGTTCATGTTGCCAGCAACATATGCATCAACGTTGTCGGATGCGCAGATCATTCCCTTCTGAGACTATCAATTTGCCCAAATGCATTCAATAATGTGCAATATACGGCGAAATTTAAGGTAGTTGCACACCATGGAATGCATTATTTAATCAAATTAATCCCGAAAAAGGCGAATAAAATCCCACTCCCGTCACGAAGCCGCGGCCACTACAGCGTAAAGAACGTAATTCACCGCATGTGTTGCGATTCACAAAACAAATGGAATTCGTTGTCTAAAACGCGATTGCTGATAATTTATACGAAAGACGAATTTAAGTTGAAAGCAAGCGTTGAAATAGTTCGAAACAGATTGATGGATCATAAATTGAACGACTGAAGTCCAAGAGTTACATATGCATAATGACTATCCTCTGATAAGACCGACTGTAAGACAAACAGATGAATATTAACATGAACATTCACATCTGTTTGTCATAAGATAGGATAAGAAATGCATAATGATAAGAAGTAGTCATCGACTCCTATCACTCATGAGTCATGTGTATGTAAGTAGTGATAAGTTCGAAATGTAAATGTAAGGATCAAAGTACGAGCCTGACCTTCTATAAAATGTCATGCAAGATGGCCAGCTCACCAGTTGTATTTGACATATCGGAAGATACGTATGTTTGTCGAAAATAATAAAAACGAAAAGAAAGAAATAAAATTGGCGCAGTCGGTAGGATTGCTACCCAAAAGTGAATTTATTAAAATAATCTTCACAAGTTTTAATAACAAAGTTTTAATAAAGTGAGTGTACATCAAATAAAAAAAAAAAACTTTTTATTAAATAAAAGGGCAGTGGTTCGTCCTTAAATGACTGAGTAAAGTGAACGTATATCACTTTAACTGCAACTCAGTAGCTTATACGTAATAAGTGGACATTTTAAAGTTATATTAAAATTCGACACAAATACATACTCAGGACACAGATTTTCCTTAAAGTTATTTCGTGAAACTTGAAAATTTTGTGAAACAGTAGACTACTGTTTGTCAAATAGTCACCGCGTTTTACTTGAAGTAGAAATTCGAAACAGTAAACCACTGTTTATTAAATGGCTATAGTGAAAAACACGAAATAAATGTGGACATCTGCGATCATCCAGAGAAGCAGATTAAATTTCAACACAGAGGAATACGCCAACAGCACAAAAAAGCAGGAATCAAAAGAAGAAAGCGAACACAGAAACGAAATGGCTACAAATTCAAACACCACCGTGGATCTATCATCAATAAGATCAGCAATTCGAGGATTAATTGACCAACTCCCGACGGTCACTACAAGTAAGGAATATTATGAGTTTAGAGACAAGGGCGATCAAATAACAAATAGCTTATACAATTTCTTCCAACTGTGGAACAAGCTCCAGTTTTAATAACAATGTTACATAAAATTAATATTTTGCGAATTCGCTACGATTCATCGTTAAAATGGGACGTAATTAAACAAAAAGCGGAAGAAGAACTAAACAATGGCAAATCGTATGATACCATGTTAGGTGATATTAAATTAATAAATGTTAGAAAGACATCTGAATACTTCGATATCCTCAGAGATAAATTAAATGAAATCAAACTTATGATAGACATCAGAGAAACAGCTAGGCAAGACGAAACAAAAAAACACTATGAAGCGAAAGTAATTAAAATAGCAATTCAAAAACAGGATAGCAGTATTATTGGAGTATTAAAATCAATAAAACCTAAAACCTTAGAGGATTTGATACATGAAATGAAAGAAGAGAATTATTGGGATAATGATGAAGACACGAGACAGAACTATACCGCTGAACGTAGAAACAATTTTTATAATAGACCCAAGAATGAAAATTTTAGGCAAAACAATTTTAGGAATCAATACCGAAGTTCAAATTATACTGAACAAAACCAGAATCATGAAAATAGACAAAATCATACACAACAAAACCATAACTGAGGTAATAATTCAGGAATATCTAGACAAAATTTTTCACAACAAAATCGGACTTGGGGACAAAATTCAAGACAGAACAGGCAAAATTCTACACAAACCAGACAGAATTGGGGGCAAAACAGACAAAACTCTACACCAACTGTACAAAATTGGGGGCAAAATAGAAATTGGGGAAATCATAATACATTTCAAAACCCTTACAATCAGAGCAATAATAGTGTTCAAACCAGAAGGGAACGCACTCCCATGGATACTAACATGATCAGTGAGCAAAATTTTCGGCTAACAGCCTCAAGATTAGATTACCTTACATAGAGCTGTATCACCCATTGAGGAACATAAAAGCCATGATAGACACAGGTTCTACAATATCATTCACTAATACTAAAATAACAGACCCAAGAGGATACATTAAAGTTGACAAAAGGATAGTTAATACAATGAACGGTGGGACCGTTTTAGACACAATTATAACTAGGGACGCATTCGAAGAATTCAATTCAAAGGAAAAATTTTCATTTTTCGTACATAATTTTTCGGATACATTTGATATATTATTGGGTTCAGACATATTAGAGAAACTTAAAACAAATATTAATTATGAAACACAAGAAATCACCTTCAATGGTAGACTTCATAAATTAATAATACCTGGTAGGGAATTATCCGAACCGTCACAATTAGAAATAGAGGAAATATGTAATTTAGTTGAGGAAAAAGTTGACAGATTTAGATTAGACCACTTGAATAAGGAAGAAAAAGACAGCTTAGGGAAAATATTAGGTAAATATAACGGCCTAATGTTTAATGAGGAAACTGACAATTTGAGCTTCACTCATCATATTAAACACCATATTCGTACTAAAACAAATGAACCAATATATACACGGGTATATCGCACTACAGGAAAACATAAAGAAGTAATAGACAAAACAATTGAAGAATATCTAGAATCAGGCATAATTAGGCATTCCGAATCACCATACAATGCACCAGTTTGGGCTGTACCCAAGAAAATGGATGCAAGTGGTAAGGAAAAATGGCGAGTAGTAATAGACTACCGTAAGATTAATAATGAAACAATAGAGGATAAATATCCTATACCTAATATCGAGGATATATTGGATAAATTGGGAAGATGTCAATATTTCACGACATTGGATTTGGCGAAAGGGTTTCACCAAATCGAAATAGAAGAAAAGGATATAGAGAAAACTGCTTTCTCTACTTCTAGCGGTCACTATGAATTCTTAAGGATGCCATTTGGGTTGAAAAATGCACCTGCAACTTTTCAACGATTAATGAATAACGTATTAAAAGAATATATAGGTAAATTATGTTTCGTTTATCTCGACGACATAATTATATTCAGCACATCATTGGAAGAACACTTAGTTGCACTTAACAAAATATTCGAAACTCTGAGAAAAGCCAATTTGAAATTATCACTTGATAAATGTGAATTTAGGGCATATTATTACAACAGACGGCATTAAACCAAATCCGAAAAAGATTGAAGCAATTCAAAAGTACCCTCTACCAAAAACTGAAAGGGAAATAAAATCGTTTTTAGGCTTAGTAGGCTATTATAGGAAGTTCATCCAGGATTTTGCAAAAATCGCAAAACCAATGACCAAATACTTGAAAAAGGGAAATAAAATAAATATTACAGATATCGAGTTTATCAGTGCATACAACAAATTTAAAACTTTATTGGTAAATGATCCGATTCTAAAATACCCAGACAGACAGAAAGAATTCACATTAACTACTGATGCTAGTAATTACGCCATAGGATCAGTTTTATCTCAACAAGGTCATCCAATTTGCTTTGCCAGCCGAACTCTAAATCAGCATGAAACCAACTACAGTGTAATTGAGAAAGAATTCTTGGCGATTGTATGGGCAACAAAATATTTCCGGCCATATTTATGATATATGGAAGAAGATTCACAATAAAAAGTGATCATCGTCCGCTTCAATGGATCAATAGTCTAGACGAATCAAATAGTAAATTTGTCCGATGGAAAGTTAGACTATCCGAATTTGACTATAAAGTAGAATATCTTGAAGGGAAGGAAAATCATGTCGCAGATGCTTTATCTAGAATTAAGAAACTAATATGCATGTAGGACAACAGGAACAACAAGATGAAAATGAAAGTTTAGCCACTCAACATAGTGCCGAGGAAGACAATAGAAACTACATAGAAATCTCAGAAAAACCTATTAATATATATGGGACACAATGGATTATAAAAAGGGGAAGAATAGGAACTCACATATTTGAAAAACTATTTAATACCAAAAAACGACATACGTGGGTAGTGAAAGATAAATTAACTGAAGAAAATAGTAAAGAGATACTCAAGAAGATTCATAGTGAAAGTATCATAGGAGTGAAAATTGATAATATAGACGACTGGAACATGTTTCAGAATACTTATTTAACATTTATTAATCAAGATTTAAAAGTAAAATTATTAAAATGCAATACTTTATTAGAAGATGTAAGATCAGGAGCCGAGATGCAGGAAAAAATTTTAAAAGAGCACTTGAAGAATAAACGATGAAAAGAAAGTTTTACATACCGAATTTAGAACATCTGATCACTGAAACTATAAACCAATGCGAAACTTGTAAACTGGCTAAGTATGAACGAAATCCAGTTAAACTGCCATTTAAAGAAACAGAAACATGTAATGGACCGAGAGAAATTTTTAGTATGGACATTTGGATGCCTACTACGGGTGTTAACTATGTATCATGTATTGACAGATTCAGCAAATACGCTACTCTTATTAAAATTAAAGACAGATCATGGTTATCAGCGACGGAAGCGATGTTCCAAATTATAAATATAATGGGGAAACCAAAAAAGCTCATTGTTGACCAAGACGCATGTCTTACGGCCGAATGCTTTAAGAATTTTTTAACTAAAGAAAAAGTAAAAGTGTATATCGTTAGTTCAAAGACAGGTTTAGCAGACAGAACGATTTCATGGGAGAATGAACGAACATATTCGAATTTTATGAATAAAAGAAGACAAAGAGAATTTCGATGAAGTTGTTGAAGCACTCAAACATTATAATCATACCCTTCATAGTACTACAGGACAAAGACCAATTGACTTACACCTACAAGACGAAAAAGAAACAAAGAATAAAGTGAACAAAAGTAAATAGGTAAAGTACAGAAATAACAAGGAAAATAGAAAAGACGTCGAAATTGACGAAAGGTATGTTAAAGATAAAAATAAAAAGCTTGGTAGAAAATATCGTAGAGTTGGTAACACTTCGAGGGAAAATGATAGGAGAATTTTAGTTCAAAATAAAAAAGAAAAACGAATATACAATAAAGGAAAATTTAGGAAAAAGACTAAAGTATAAATATTTCACTATTGCAGTATTCATCATAATTGCCTCATTAAGCCAAGTAGATGGACAAGTTATCGAAATCGTAGACATAGATAATGGACCAGGATATATAGTGACCCAAGGGGAAAACCAAGAATTAATAAAGGCGTATGAACAGAAAATATACATGTCCAATATTACTGATTATCTGGTAAATATTAATACTTTGAAAGAACTATACAATAACAATAGCCACTATCAAAATCAATTTGCTTACAAAAAATTACTCAAGCTAGAAAATATGATCACGCATTTAAATAATAGAAGTAAAAGAGGGCTAATCAATATTGTAGGAAAAGGACTTAAATACTTATATGGTACCTTAGACGACGATGATAGAATTCAAATAATGTCAGAAATAGATAACTTACATAAAAACCAGCAGAATATCCGACATATTAAATAATGAGATTAGAAACATAACAAACGCACTAAATACTCAAAACAGGAATTTGAAAGATATAGTCCGAACAACCAATTCCAAATTAGATTCTTTTAACGAAATGATTATGCGAAATGATTTCCTACAGCACCTTATCGAAATTGAAAATCATGTAACCGAATTAAAACAAGCCATTATCTTTTCAAAACAAGGAATACCAGACAGTAGACTAATTTCCGAATCCGAAATAAACTTAAAACAATTCACGAATATTAAAGTAGGTACATTTTTAAAAGAAAATATTATTCATTATATCATTCAAATCCCCATATATTCAGAAAAAAAATATTTTATTGTAAACATTATACCTATATGTAATAAGGAAAACATTAAACTTAATATAACTCCAAGCCAATATTTAGTTAGAAATAAAGAAATTTTCCATGTAACAAACAAAGAGACAGATTTAGTAGATGTCAAAGATGACTGTATTTTAAGTATATTGAAAAATTTGAATGGAACGTGCAGTTTCGTAAAAAGCTCTAACAGACTTATAGAATCAATCAATGAAAACATGATAATAACCCAAAATTTACAAGCTACGAAAATTTATCATAACTGTAACAATAGATACAAAGAAAACATTTTAGGAAGTAAAGTAATCAAATTTTTTAATTGTACTGTAGAGATTAGTGATTTTAAGTTTGAAGGAATTCCTCATTATAAAAATTTCATGATTCACACTCAAAATAATAATATGACGACTGAAATCCAATTTGTAGAGATAGATTTGAAAAAACAAATAGTCGAACATATTAATGAAATTAAGGAAATTAAGTTACAAAACCAAATTAACTCACGACTCAATTTTTCCACAATTAAGGTTATAATTGCAATATGCATAATAACCTTCTGCTACATGTATGTCAAAATGTCAAAAGAATAAAACGAAAATTATAGTTAAGACCGAGCCTAGCGTTGAATATCAGCCCACAGCTTTTAAAAGAACTCCTACCTCAGATTCATTTAAACGAGTTGTTTTTCCACCTATGGATTAAAAGTTCGAATTTCTAAATTTTTCGGGGACGAAAAAACTTAAGGAGGGGGGAGTTACATATGCATAATGACTATCCTCTGATAAGACCGACTGTAAGACAATCAGATGAACATTAACATGAACATTCACATCTGTTTGTCATAAGATAGGATAAGAAATGCATAATGATAAGAAGTAGTCATCGACTCCTACCACTCATGAGTCATGTGTATGTAAGTAGTGATAAGTTCGAAATGTAAATGTAAGGATCAAAGTACCAGCCTGACCTTTTATAAAATGTCATGCAAGATGGTCAGTTGGCGAGTTGTATTTGACGTATCGGAAGGTACGTATGTTTGTCGAAAATAATAAAAACGAAAAGAAAGAAATAAAATTCAAGAAGCAAACCGGTTTCAAAAACAGCACATGTTGTTAAAAGAATTCAATTGGCAAAATAACATGTGGAATGACCTATCCATAAAGTGGATTAATAATACAGGGTACGGCAGCATAACTTCCTTTTTTAAAATGCGCGCCACTCAGTTAGTTGATGTCATAGCGAAGCGCTAGTGGTCTCGTTCAAGAGGGGATACTGTAAAGTTTTGTCCCGACACGGTTCAGTCGCCATCATGCGTTGGAATAGTGCCTTTGCCGTTGAGGTTTACTTTTCAAGCGGATGTTCGGTTATTGCAACACAGCGTGCATTTCGGAATCGCTTTAATTTAGCCCCGTTGGCTCCCGTCCCAGACCGCAAATCAATTGTTACATGGGTCACTACATTCAGACAAACTGCAAGTGCGACAAAAGGAAGAACTGGAGTCCCTCGGCCCGTTAGATCACCTGAGAACATTGAAGCAGAGAGAGCGTCAATGTTGCGATCGCCACGGCGTTCTGCGCGCAAACACGCATCTGCCCTTGGACTATCCGATCGTTCTGTGAGAAGAATTCTTCGTGATGATCTTCATTTTCATCCCTGTAAGATGGCGATAGTGCAGGAACTTTCAGAACGTGACTTCAATTCTCGGATGAATGCGTGTGAGCTTCTTCTTGATGTCGTTCCCGAGGGTGCTATTGTTTTTTTAGCGATGAAGCCCATTTTCATTTGTGTGGGTCGGTTAACAAACAAAACATGCGCTACTGGGCTGACACCAACCCTCGAGAATTGCATCAAAAGCCTTTGCATTCACCCAAAGTCACAGTGTGGTGTGCAATTTCCTCAGCTGGAATTATTGGTCCCTGGTTTTTTGAGGAAAATGAGATTACAGTGACAGTGAATTCGGACCGGTATGTAAACATGCTACAGAATTTTTTTTTCCCACGGCTAGAAAATTTGGATTTGGGGGACACTTGGTTCCAACAAGACAGTGCAACAGCACACACTTCAAGAGCATCGATGGCTGTTTTGAGGGAACTCTTTCCAGATCGCCTTATCTCAATAAGAGGCGATTTGGAATGGCCGGCACACTCTCCCGATCTGTCCCCTTATGATTTTTTTCAATGGGGTTTCTTGAAATCCCGTGTTTATGTGAACCGTCCAAGAACCCTACAAGATTTGAAGACCAACATCCAAGAAGAAATTGCCAACATAACACCTGCTATGCTAACAAGAGTCATGACAAACACCAGAAATTGGCTTACGCAATGTATGGAGAATGGGGGACGTCACCTGACAGATTTGATCTTCAAAACAATGTAAATAAAAACTTTAGACATGTACCTACATTATAAAAAATAAATAAATATTTTGCGATGCATACAATAGTTTTTATTGAGTTTAGAAAAAAGGAAGTTATGCTGCCGCACCCTGTATTTTATGGGCGAACGAAAGTGAATTCATTCCTTTTAGTGACAGTATGTTCGAGGTAAGCGGAATTGCAAACACAATTCCCGCTTGACAACGGAAACAATTAATGAAAGAGGAAGGCAGATAACCAGCATCATGATATGGGCTTACTTTTCTACTATGATGTTGTTCCAATATACTGGATCAAGAGCATCATGGATCAAAATGTCTATACAGAGATTTTGCCCGAAGTTATCCTCCCATATCATCATCATCAATGGCGCAACAACCAGCATCCGATCTAGGCCTGCCTCAGTAGGGAACTCCAGACAAGTTTTCTGCCGAAATCTACCAATTTGATATCCCTAAAAGCTATCTGGCGTCCTGGTCTAATCCATGGGCCGATCTCAAGCAGGGTCTCCCTCGTCTTTTCTTTCTACGATAGATATTTTCCAGACAAAAATTCTTCAGAGAATTCTTCTAATTTTTGTTTGTCATATTCGCACAGTTTTTCCATCGCTTGACACAAAGGGAAAATCTAATCTGCTGCTGATTTCCCTATAGTGAAGCCTGTTTGGTATGGGCCAATGATGTTCTGGGCGTATGAGGTTATCCGACTTAACAATATAGCGGATAATATCCTATAGATAGTATATAACTGCTTCACTGATGCACGTGATATTCCCCTTTTTCCTCGCGTATGCTTAGTAGGAATTCCCTCTTAGATGGGCCCTCCGGCAGGGTAATGACACAAAATATACCCGCAGAAAATGTAAAGAATGGTGTTTATACAATGAATGGGATGTTTACTAGACGGTAGTCAAAAAAAACTATTTGGAAATAGCAAAACAGCGAGTCGTGAACGGTAGTAGAACGTTCCTGAAAGGCGATCCCTGTTGAAAGCCATCAGTTGTAAAGAGGTGGAACATCGTTGCGAAGCAGATATTAGTGTCATAGGGCACTCAACCAAATTTTGAATCCTTCTGTGTTAATATTTTATATCCAAGCATTATTTCGTCTTTGTTGAGCGAAATATTGAATTACTATTATTTTTACCGCTCCTTTCTCGACATTATAAAAGTATTTTTCTACTGAAACTTACATTGCAAATTTTTTAACCTTTTTCTTTTACCTTTGCTACATTTTATCACTATATTCCAGTTTCGGTGAAATTTTGGAGTTCATTTTTCCGTTCCACAATTCTCACAGCCTCTTTATACTATCTTCAAACAGCTTTACTATTTCATATGTATCTATTTGCTTATAACGTTTATAAATTGCGAGCATAAAGTATATTGAATTGGTAATAAAATATTTGGTAAAATTGCAGAACTGCATCCCAAAGCCAAAGCTCCTACCTACAAGCGCGTGTTGCAAGTTTAGATCGAATTGAAAAGCGACTCTTTTTCATCATTAGTTGACCATAATTAACGCATTTGATTTACAATTGCAAAAAGCGAGTAGCTACTCCTTAAAACCTATGGAAAGGAATATACTGTTAATAATGGCGTGGTTTCTGAAGAATCTAAATTACTCTCACCGCAAATAAAGTTGAAAGCAAAATCCTTATAACTCCGCCAGCGCGTATAAGAGTAGGTTTTTGTGCAATTTGCATGGTAAACAGCACTGCCTGTTTAAATTTTCGGTTTTGATCCACCCAATTGCAAGAGTACAATGCGTCAGTGAATTGGTCATTTTCATAAACAATTTCGTTTCCACAGTAACAAGGCAAAAATATCTCAATGGCCATGCACAAAAAATATACTCCCGTATAAATAATTTCCGCCTTGCTATCAACATAAAAAATATAAATGGCTGTGATGCAAAGGGTCAACTCAGTTACGAAAAACTGCATGAGTAGGACTCCACTAAAGGTTTCCTCAAAAACGTTGCGGTACCTAAAATATTATACATTTTATAAATATACATAGACATCCATATAGTCCAACGAAATCAAATCTCACTCCAGTATCCTTTTATGATCCCCAATACATTTCATCAGTTCGTGGAAGTATTCCTCACTGGTTTTCCGAAGATTATGTCCTATTTTTGATACTCTGATGTTGAGGGCGTGGTAATGTCCTTTTAGAATCCACAAATATAAGCCAGGGTAAGAGTCGCTTAACATATTCTGGTAAATATTAATCCAAGTTCCAATAAGCTGATAGGCTTTTATATAATAATATAATATGCAGTATCAGAGTTTTTCCAATCGAAGGGAAACCACGCGCTATAGAGCAGCCGTCTATTTTCCGAAAAGACAGCAGGTAAAAAGCATGTGAGCGCGGCACCAGTGAATGGGATGAAGTAGCTTAGCAGGATCCGATTTTCAGTCCTAATGATTCCTTCTAAATATCTATGCTCATCGTGATCGTTAACTTCCTCCACACGGCTATCGAAATCTTCCAGGAGCTCATTAATTCGACGAAGCTGCTTGCGCTTGAAAAATGTATTCAATGACTTCATGGCTGACATTGCATCCGCAAAAGTTACTGATGCATTCCCGAATAGCTGACTCGTATCTTCCAACAAAAACAGGTTGACAACCATGGTGATCGGATAGTAAAATGTCACAATAATGTTAAGTAGGAATGAGTAAATATAATACGACGTGCTGGCATTTTTGGCTGGATAGAGTCCAAGATATTTCAACGCTTTCAAAATAAAACGGAAAACTCTCTTTGTTTCGTATTTAGCATACATTTGGGACTAGTCTAAAATAAATAAATAAATAAATAAATAAATAAATAGTCTAAAGTAATCTTGCGCCAACAGTGAGCAAATTTGTTAATGTCGATTGTCTGAAAAGAAAGAAAAAATATTATTAGATAGCAGAAAGTTTTTCGGTAGAAAGTAAATCTCTGCCGATGTCGAGGCCATGCCGCTTCGAAAGAGCGCAGATTCGTCTGTGAGCTCCGGGATCAGCAAAATGTAGTTAAGGGTTTGTTTCCGAGGATACACCTGTTCCTGACTATTGCGGCCCATTCCATGGCACACGGAGTTTTGGTGTAATTAAGAGTTTACACCAAAACTCTGGGTAGATAGTAACGAAGGAGGAAAAAAAGGGGTTTTGTTTTGGATGCAGTACGAAACTGCCCCAGGTGACGCAGTTGGAATACAAGGCGAAGCCAGTAGTTTTTTATGGCGAAACAAAATGCATGCTGCCGGTGTGATGACGACAACTTTAGTACTCTGCAGTGCCTCTGTTCCGGAAAAGAGAGAAAGAAGGTAGCCCAAATTAGGCAAAACGCTTTGGACGAATGGATGCACCGTAAGCGATAAATGGACAGCATGTAGTTGCGGGGTAAATCTAAATGTGTAAACGAAAGAAGGCCGGAGAAAGACGCTTCTAAAAAAGTCTGTATCCAGCTAATCTTTGGGTACAAAAACAAGTCAAGTCTTTGTCATGATCCACTATTAGATTAAGCCTAAAGATAACAGAATACAAGCCTATTACATAGGCAAAATGAAAGTCGGCATGGATACGTTTTGTGAAGCTTTGATTTCTAGGCTAGCGCCAATGTGCTGTTTGGAAATGCGAAATCTTGACTATTATACTGAAAAAAACTAAATTAGAAGAGGTTATAAAGCCTGAATGCACAGAAGCAGTCAATACCCGGATTGGCCGTTGTGAATCTTCACGGCCTTCACTCGCTGTGGTGGAGGTTGCCGAACAATACTCACTATCTTTCAACGTAAACCGATTGAGGTCGAGGAACATCACGAGGGTGAATATTAGGAGATTCATCTAATATTTTCGGGGTAAGCGAAGCCAGACTACAGGATACGTCTAAGGATGAAGTCAGTTATGAACCTGACAACGACAGCCGGCGGAGCTTTCATGCCCGAGAGTACACGCGGTTATAATAGGCCTTCTTTATATTTATCGACGGCGCCATTTGACTTAGGTACTTATCCACAGCTAAGTCGACTCGAAGTGATTAGAACCATGACCTTCTGCTATGACAGCCTGACACTCTAACCATTAAGCCATCCGGACACATCCTGAGCGTCATAAGACCTACCGTTTGACTGATAATATTACAGCCTTGCTGCTAGACGAATGGACGGTTACACGCTGATTATACATTCAAAGTCAACGATTAACCAATTTGGAACGCTCGAGTCAAAACTGAATTTTTTAAAGCAAAGCAAAACTACGGTGATCATGGTTAGAGCAGGAGTTTTGATTCGAAGTCGGCTAATGCGAGCGTTGGTGGTCCTTCCTTGCACTTAACAAAGGGATCTCCCGTAAGTATCTTACGTAATTTCAGCGATGAGTTGTTTTGTGGATGGTGCCCGCCTAGCGTTCTGTCCCAAAGCTGACGGTGATGGTAAATACACCAGCGATCCTCGTCGTATTCTATCCTAAATAAAGCATGGTTACCTATAAGCGCAAGAGAGAGAAGTCAAAAGACTTGTTTGCTCATGAGGAATATTAAAGTTTGACAAAACCATCGGAAACTGCGATCTAAGGCTGCATGGAATAGACGGTAAGATTGATTATTTCCTTACCGATTAAGCGTGAATGCTTTTATTCTTACCTGGACAATACCGATCGCTCTTTTTATGTTGTGCTTCCCCGAAGAACATTGTATTAAACATAAGGTTCAGCTTCTTCTTCTTGCGAAAAAGATCGAGCTGATGGCAGGGAGTTTTTTGTGCTAAAAGTAAAGTAAAATGATTTTGTACTTCCTATAAGGAATTCACCAGCACCATCCAAAATACGAGTTCTGGTTCGGTCCAGTTATTTCATAGATGGTGCCGTCCCCACGTACTCGAGGAAAGGTATCAGATCCGAGTCTACAAAATACTCGTCTGAAGTGTTTCTTCGAACAAAACCTCAACGGAGATTATCTAGTAGTATGGGAATGGGAATGGTTCTCTGAGAACATATGTTCCAAGAGAATTCCAGGGAGATATGTCCTTGGCTCAGTTATTTAAGGTTGATCTTTTTGTGGGAGTTTCGTGAAGGTTTTAGTTTTGGAATTACGGAGTGCAATTCGGGCACGGTTCCCCTTAGGTATAAGATAGGTCTCACATGCACCAATATGACCGGTAACCCTGCACTCAGTGTAAACCAGTGCCGCTAAGCAATTCTTGGCAGGGCTCTGGTTGTGGTCTCTAAATCATCGACACATTTATGAAGATTAGCAGTAAGTCCTTATGCGAGGGAAAATGCCACAGCAAACTCTATGCGTTGTCTTCTGCTAATAAAGTGCAATTTATTATTTAATTCTGGTAGGTTAATTTTGTGCTTAATTATATTATGTTATTACATTCTTTTATTTTATTAATATTTTAATCGTTCCTTGTATTCTGTTCTTTTAGATGCTTTTCTTATTATATCTATTCGTTTGAAGTACATATATAATATTATTGAACGGTGACAATTTCCTCTTCCTTTTAGCAGACACACACACATATAAGCCGTGGGATAACTAGTTAAAGAGGATTTATTTTGAGCTAACAAACAAGTCGGGAAACTGGAAGCTGGACGCTTCAGGTATGAAAGGTTTTGTGTATTTCTTTTATAAAGATATTTGGGTGTGAATTTGTTCCATTAGTACGTAACACGTAATATATGCATATATTATGTGAGAATATCAACTTGCGGGTGATATTGACATTCAAAATCTTGAATTTCCAAAGAAGTGACAACTTCGACCTATTATAACTTTGTTATTAACAGTGCGATTTCCACCAAACATGGTAGGATAGCTCTATATTATAGCCTACATTGTTCATGCTAGTATGAACTTACGCGGGATTCTGCAGCCAATTATTGAAAATTATAGTAATACACTATTATTGACTTTATTTGCAAGGATATTGGTATGGAGGGTATTTCGGAGCTTGGTCACCATATAGTGGCAGCCTCTTGATTTTTTTAAGATATTTCGGTCGGACAGTTTCTGACAATGGCCTCGTTAAATAAATTATCACTTTCGACCCTCCCCAACTCCACGTCTTTCCAACAAATGTCGAAACTAAGACCAGCTTCGGAAAGGAAACTAAGAGAAAGTAAACCGAGGCCTTTCATTTGATACCCCACATGAATATATTAGGTGAAAAAAAAATGTGCACCGCCCTTTTGCATGGATGGGAACAACCTTCCCCCTTAAATTGGACGTAAAAGGATATAACTCGCTATATATGTGAGCGTTCACAGTTCCCGCCTTTCTACCAAATTTGGTGTCAATCGCTACAACCGTCTCGGAGAAAAATGTGTTTGGCGGACAAACAGACAGACAGACCTTATAGCCGCGCTCTTTTTGCCCGTAGGCAGAATCGACTAAGGGCAAAAAGAGCGCGAAACCCCCAAGCTCGCCATCCAACGGAGCAAGAGGGAAAGCTTTAAGGAGCTCTGTTCGGAAGCGGACGTAAACCCGTGGGGGAGCGCCTATACAATTGTGATGGGACGGTTCAGAGGCCGATCATCTTCGCAGATCACGTGCCCTCCACTCTTGTTAAAAATTATCCAGAAGTTATTCCCCCAGAAAGTGGAGGGCATAGACGGCTTCCAGTGATCTCTGAATGACACGGCAATACCGCCAGTTACCAGTGACGAGCTGCTAGAGATCTGCGCTAGGATAGGAGATAACAAAGCCCCGGGTCCGAATAGCGTTCCGAATAGGGCTCTTAAGCTTGCTATGAAATCCAGACCGGACACGTGCATGTCCGAGGGGATATTTCCTGCACCATGGAAGCGACAGAAGTTGGTGCTCCTTCTTAAGGCTGGCAAACCTCCAGGTGAGCCAACCTCCTACAGACCTATTTGTTTTTTGGACACTGTGAGCAAAATGTTAAATGAGATGATGAAGTCTACCTCTCCTTTATCGCAGATGAAGAACGCCGAAAGGGAGAGATCTCTAAATAGATGGCAAGACCGTTGGGAACGCTCGGGAAACGGTCGGTGGACACACAGGCTCATTTCTGCCATCAAGCAGTAGTTGAAGAGACGGCACGGTGAGATTAATTATAATCTTACTCAGTTTCCCACGGGACATGGAGGATATCGCCAGTGCCTCTTCAGGTTTAAACTAGATACCTCACCCAATTGTTCAAATTGCGATGGAGTCCCAGAGGACTCAGAGCAGCACTTTCAAGGTTTCACTGTCCAAGGTTTGTGGAGGAAAGGAAGAACCTAGAGGAGACTCTAGGAGAGGTGCTCGTACCAAAGAATCTGGTGCGAAGAATGTTAGCATGTCAGGAAGACTGAGATGCGATCAACTCCATAGTCGTATCTATCCAGAGCAAACTGCGAAAGGCAGAGGAGACTAGAAAAGCGAGGTTATGTACGCCGCGTAGAGACAAAAGACGACCAAGATAAAATGAGCTGACTCCCCCGAGGAGTGTTTACACACAACCTTAAAAAGGCAGTATTGAGCAAGAACCCAATCATTGGATTGTTCCATTTGCGCAGGCAGGCCATTTATTCTCGTTTCCCTTCTTTTTTTTCATGATCTACTTCATTTTTGTCAAAGTCTCGGCTGATATTTAGATATATTATAAGATTCCTGACCATATTCAAAAGAACGTTCGCCTCGGCAGAAACTAGGGACGTACGTAAGTGTGTGCGGGCCTGAACGACCAATAGTCGCCAATTTCCTCAAAGTAAGGTATAGCTTAGTCCTCGTAACTGGTTACACATCGACCATATTGCTAATTTTACGACCCATTCAAATCTATTCCGCAGATGAATTACAGCGCCTTATCAGAGTAGTTGGCATGCAATTGCTGTTAAATGGTGCTTAGGGTCAACTGACTCTATGAACCGCTAAACGGTAGATCTCTTGATCACGATCGATATTGTAAAAACTAATAAGTAAGGTTGGAACCTTCCTGTTCGATAATAGTAGAATCAAAGGTAACTTTTGACATTATGTCATCTGCTTGCATTAAATACCAGATTGCGAAATAGTGACGTCGCACATCCCGTTGATCATAGCTATACCAATTGCAATAATGGCTATAATAGCTAATAGAACCTTCCTTTAAGGGGTCATCCCGTGTGAAGGCCGTTTTTTTAGAAATGTTTTGTGAAGAACTGGTGAAAGATACAAATACGAATTTTTCACCATAGATTTACTGATATCTTGTGCGTGCATAGTAATTTTTCCAGCCCGATTGCATAGTTCGTTATTGAAATACAGAGCAATTTATACACCCATCTCCAAAAAAGGTATTTTTTGCAGCCACGCTAGAGGGCGCTGCGGAGAAAAAAGTAAACTGCATTTTAACCTACAGACTTAACTACAGTCCGCAAACTAGGATTATTAGAAAATATTAAAAACTAAATTTTTGGTGCCTTGTTAAATTTTTTTTTTAATTTTGGTGTTTTTAAGGCTTCTTCAATGAATAAAAAAAACTACTGATGAACAATTAGCCTAGTTTGCGGACCGTAGGAATATGTTCTGAATAAGTCCTGAAAATTTCAAAGAATTTCGTTGAGTAGATTTTGGGCTATGGTGGCAGCCGATTTTCAACATGCGATTTCGAGAAAAACGCATTTAAAAAGTAGAATGCGATTTTTAGCAAACCTTAAACCTTAGGGTTCTTGAAGAAACACATGTACGGCCTTGGCTTCAATTCTTGTTCTTTTAGCGAAGTCATTCGAACGTCATTCGGAACGATAAGTACGAGCTTTATTACGGCGATCGATATAAATCTAGCATGTGACTTATCACGTGTTTCACACTATAATTTCCGAACGACTCTGAATATAAAAAAATCACTTTACCCATATATTCTACACTATACCTAGATACAACTGACGTAAAAAAAAAAATTCGATTCCGCGGATCCGACACACGGGAGGACCACCTTAAAGGATTGAATTATTAGATTAGATACAAATAAAAAGAACAAGTCTTTCCAGAGTACATGAAAACTGCTAAGACGCAACTGAGAACTACATTCTTACCAGCTCGCTTATGAGAGCAGCAACAAGATCCTACCAAGGTTTCTAAAGCGGTTTTTTCCCAGGACGTTTGGAGACTTCATGGTAATAAGCTCAATTATCTGCAGTCAATGTAAGAAAGACAAGGAGGTGGCTATGAACGCTATGCGTTACAGTTGAGGTGCAGATTCCTTGGTATAATCCTTTCTAGGGCAAAAACTGCTTTCTTTGCCTTCGAAAGACGTCCCTAGATTCGCAAAAGCTTATTAGTAACTGCACTGTTACTCTAACTTTGATAAAAACTAACATATTAGCACTCAAAATTTACTCTCTGACTCTCTCAACGATAAAACTTAAAAATTAGCCTCGGAAAATTAAGAATCGTATCTAAAATGCCCTCTATGAGGCGACTAATCCCAAATGGTTGACAGGGGAATATTTCCGAGGTCAAGCCACAATATAGGAATTCCCGCCATTGATGATGAGAGCAAAATGACTGCCTTAAAAAACACTTTAATTCCCATTTATTATCTATTGACTTTTAAAATGATGCTAGCTTTCATTCTATCATTAAAAGGATAAAGGGAATTATTGTTATTCTTCGTTAACTTGAAAAAATATCACTTGGGACTCACTTTTTACTCCTAAATATTGTTCACTAATCGCTAGGAAGCGTCTTCCTGCGAGCGGGGACAGCTTTACACTATAGAAATATATCCAAAGATATCAACGAAATGCACGCGCCACACTCTTTTAAATTGTCTTGAAATAGAGTGATATGATGAGGAAATGATAGACGAAAAACAACCCTATGGCCTGCCTTTTCATCAAAGGTGTCTATTAACATATTTTATATTCTGAGGAATTGCCTAATAAAATATTATTTCCCTACTAAAAATAACACCTTCTTTTTGATGAAAAAATCCGATAAATATTTTATAAGTAATCTCCTCAACGGACTTTCCCTCATTCTCGAAATAAATTCTTGGAGAGAACGAAAAAAATTTCGCGGATGAAATAAAATCATTTATGGCTGCTACTGATTCTTAATTCAATTCAAACCTTATGAAAATAAAATCAATATTCCAATGTCCCATATCCCAGCAGAAAGATAACACGATATCCATAAAATTCACTTCCTTTTGACTAGTAATGAACAGGAGAAAAAGTCAAAATGAACACCGAAACATCACGGTAGAACTACGGAATATACAGAAAAAGTTGCAAATGCTGGCCGATCTGATCTTCAACAACTGGCTGGTTGCTTTGGGAAGGGTACTTTGCTCCGTCATATATCACTCTTATAGTAGCTGTTAGTTTTTCCTAAGTGCCTCTTTCGCGTACAAAATTCTAGATAGATTCCCAGTTGATGCTGTTGAAGGCTATCTCGAAATTGAGAAGAGCAGATGGAGCGGTGCGCACTATGCTGTACAATGATCCCGAAGGTATTAATGTATTGGCTTCATTGTGTCCTTTGATACGTTCTAGGATAATTTTAGCTGACATCACTCCACTTGTCGCTTTCTTCATAATTTATTGCAAAATTATATTTGGTGCTAAGCATTTAGGCTCGGATGATTTAAAAATAGATATAGATGGGCTCTGGAAGTGGTGGTTGGTTAATGGGAAAATCGGTCGAGGACTCGTTGAAAGATCAGCCATATGGATTAAGTGACCCGCCCACCGTGACCTGTTGAGCCGGGATTCTATCCACAGCCAGATGGTCATGGCATCGCTCATAGATTTCGTCATTGTGTAGACTACGGAATCGACAAACCTCATGTGGATGGCTAAAAATTCTTCGAAAGATTCTTCTCTCGAACGCGGCCAAAAGTTCGCAAGTCTCCGAGGAATACATGAAGACTGACAAGATCATTGTCTTGTATTATTGCATATGAGCTGTGAGACGTTTCGAGTGGAATAGCTTTTGTAAGCTGAAATAGGCTCTGTTGGTGGCCGACAACCGTGCGCGGATTTCATCGTTAGCTGTTATCGGTTGTAATTTTCGACCCTCAATAGGTCTCCTATCTTTATTTTTCTCGTTTGACCAGTTCGACTTGCTTGTTGGTTGGTTGGGTTTTGGTGTTGACGTTGCCACCATATATTTTATTTTTCATTCATTGTTGTCTAGCCCAAAATCTCGCGCCGCCTACTCGATCTGGATGCAGGCAGTTTGTACGTCTCGGATTGTATTTCCTCGTGACGTAGATATCGTCAGAATAATCCAGTAGCTAGGGGGACTTAAAGAGGATCGTATCCCTCGCATTTACCTCAGCTCCACGGATCACTTTCTCCATGGCCGGGTTAAAAGGAACGCATAATAGACGATTCCCTTGCCTTAGACCGTTGTTGTCTCGAGAGTGATCCTGTTGCTTTCACCTGGCCTCGCACATTGTCATGGTCAACCCAGCCAGTCTTATCACTTAAATCGGGATACCAAATTTTCCCATGGCCGTGTACAGTTTTACCCTGACTATGCTATCGTAGGCAGCCTTAAAGTCGATATTCCAGCAGTTTTCCCATCATTAGTCGCAAAGAAAATCTGATCTGTTGTTGATTCACCTGAAGTGAAGTCTCTTTGGTATGGGCCAATGATATTCTGGGGGTATGGGCTATCCGACCAAGCGTGATACCTCTATAATTGGTGCATTGTGTCATATATTCTTATTTAAAAATGGGACAGATAGCCTCGTGCCAGTTATCAGGCATTGAATCGTTGTCCCGCACCTTGAGCATAAGTTGATGACTGGTTGTCGCCATATTTAACTAATTCTGCTGTAATTTCATCATATCCTGGCGACTTATGATTTTGAAGCCGGTGAATTGCACGGACTATTTCTTCTACACTTGGTGGTGGCGGTATTTATCCGTCGTCTTCAATTAGCGGGACCTCCAACTTGCTGACATTCAGATTGTTGAACATCCTCTTGAATTCTCAACGCATCGCCCCAATATGCCCATTCTGTCAATCAGATTTCCCTCTTTGTCTCGGTAGAGTGAGCATCGTATGAATAACGCTCCAGCTTGCCACTTCTTGGTGAAACTAAAACGGCAGGTGAGGTTGCTCCCTGTACTTTTCGACTTCATAGACACACTGGTTCTCCCAAGTTTTCTTCTTCATTCTGTGAAGTTGCCCTACCGTACGGCGGAGTTGGAGATAACCCTCCACGCTTGCCCGCGTCTTTTGAAACAACATTACCCGGTATGCGGGAATCTTTCGTTCCGATGCCAACTTAAATTCATTGTTGAAACAGCCGTTCCGACTTTTCCTTCGGGTGGAGCCAAGTATTCTTTGTGGCCGTATCAATGATAAGTTGTGTGGATCATTTGTTGATGCTTCAACTCGAGGATGTCTGTTGACTGCGGTTATTGCGGCCCTTCGACTTCCATTCATTGATACGCTCTTTGTCTGACTTCTCGCCGCATAGAGGATTGAAAGATCGATCCTTCAAATTAAGCGGAGTCAACCCACAACCTGCAATAGCAACAGCTACGTGAAGGGACTCGCCTCCTTTTTGCTATAAAAATAAGCTCATAGTGAGTCGATATGGCGTTGATATTGTGTCGCAATGTCAACCACACTTCCGCCTCTAGAGTCACAAGGCAGGTTCATCTGCTGTACGGCAGAATTTGGGGGATGCATTTGGAATTTGGACCTGGAAGTCCGTATCCGCCGCTGGACGCTTTCCAAATCAGTTTTCATCCACGGCAAGATTCCGAATGCATAAGTCATTTAAGGGTCTGTGGTATTGGTACCCTCAGATAAATGCACTGATAAAGTGGGTATTCAACCTTCCACGAATATCGTTGAAAATTTCATTAGTTTGCAATCAATGGGATGCTGAAAAACTTGGGTAATCGATAAAGCAACTAAAGAGACTTTTTTTGGTTTCTAGTTGCCTGTGCTACAACTACCGGGTCGATAATGAGTTGCTCTTTGCAACCCCTTGGCTCAACTGGGCAGTCCTTATGCTCCTCGGGCAGAATGTTATTTGTCTCGCAGTGCGCAAAGACCCTTCCACTAATAATCGACGTAATGAACTTGTTGAGAAGCAAGCAAGTTTGTTTGCAGGATCCTGCGCCGTGTCCATTTTCGGGTTAAGGTAGGTATCACTGCAATAAGTGAGGATAGAAATTCCTCCTTCCTAATGGTCAGCATAGTCGCACGCCGGTAACCCCGAAAGTCCACCCCAATAGTCTTTTTCTTACGTTACTGAAAACTGCATTCTGTGCACAATCTGACTTTCAAAAATATTATGGCTTTGCTTGTCTTGGCTTGAAACACATGTGGATGCGTGGAAAAGAAACCGCAGCCTCCCCTCCGAATTGTAGCAGCAAGGCACGTCGTGTCCTCCGTACTTTATTTAGCGCTAGCTGCCGAAAATGGCACTTCACGAGAAAAAGATGAACCCCTGCAATCTTCCGGCAAAGATTGCCGGAAACAGGAGGGCACGTCTTTTGTTGCGGTAACTAGATGAGATGAAAAATACCCAGGTTCGATGTGAAAATATACGTACAGGCCCCTCATAACGCATTCTACACAAAGAATGTGTATTTTTTGTAGAAGTCACCTTAAGCATAAGTGGTTATCAAAACTATGAACGTCTTTGCTTTTATCATTATCGCTTCGGTGAGAAAGTCCTCAAGAATGAATTGTCGTGCCAGTGGTGCTGCCGTTCGATGCAGCAGGTGTCCGACTCATACTCAGCCTCGGCCTACGCCGGGATGCAGACTTCCTAAATCATGACAGCCTGTTGGTACGAGCCATAGTACAGAAGCAATAGGAATCAAAAAATATTGCCGAGCCATCTCTACCACTTCACCAACAGAGAAGTATCCCAATTTATTGGGCTATTTCATCAACAGTGTTGCTGCAGCCGACCCAGATAGTGCAAAGACATGTGTTTCACTACATAATCAAGACAAATCTGCCGGTGGCATAACGAGCAGACAGAAGCCCAAAGCTGAGTTTGCATCCATAATCACTCAACGAATCTGTCGCTCCTTTAACCATTGGCCAGTGGCCCTCGAACCTAAATAAAAACCAAACTGTAAATTTATCAATTCTTTACAATGTTAGACCTCATCAGGGGGACGTACTCAAGAAAGCCACTATTATCCCTTTGGTCTATTCTAATTTTGAATAATGACGTTTACCCAAAAAACTTTGCACAAACTTTTCAACTTTATGTAGAGACACCCTCAGAGGGCACAAATTTTGCATCGCATTCATCGCTTTATGGACAGCGTTAGTGGTATGGTCTGAACATCAACGTTATCAAATGAGTTTCCATGTGCTCGACGGTAAATTATTTAGGAAACAAGATTGAAGAACACCAGCTAAAGCGGTTGTCGGACAAGATGGCAACAATACGTGATTTCGAAAAGTCAGCAACATTACATGAGCTTAGAGAATTTTTAGGGATGAGGAATTTCTATAGACATCATCACCCAGACGAAACGTCAATGTTGCTGGAGGACCCGTACAGAAGCACAGTGCTGATAATAGGTATTTATGCTCCTGAAACAGTAATGGGAGCAGCGCTTGACCAATTCGGCGAAAGCATATGGGAACCGCTAGGTTTTTTTCGCGAAAAATTCGGCGAGGGACAGGTCTAGCAGAGTACGTACTATCATGAACTGCAAGCGATTTACAGCATTTTAAAGTAGTTTCGGGACTTAATGGAAAGAAGTAAACTGGTAAGCAGCGTAAGCATGCATTATAGCAGAAACTGGAGAATCCTTCACCGATGTAGTTGCAATAGTTAGATTTAGTCAATTGGTAACGAAGTTTTGTTTCCTTACGAAGCAGGCGAGGATAATGTCGTGGCTCAATTTTTGTCCTATATGGTTAGTATCGACGCTCCAGTCCTTACTGCCATCAAAGGAATGGAGAACTAACGAAAACTCTGAAATCTAATGAGTTTTAACCTCAGAAATCCCAGTTGGACAGCAGAGTCTCCGGGTATTGCATACGCAGACCAGTGGAATTCGTCGGTGCAGCGGCCATTCTCTGAGGAACCCAAAAAATACAATTTTAGGGCATACACTTACCCATCGACATATCGAAATGTTAAGGTTAGATGCATATTCTGACGATGATACACAGAAATATGCATTGGCATGAGTCAATGCCGATTAAGGACACGATGATTTGGGTGGAAAAATTTCGATCACCAACGATGAAACTGTCAAATTTTCCTTTCCAGACTTTCTTCCTTGGCACTGGCTACAAACTGCCGCATATTCTTAACTGGTGTCAATATTACAATTTCTAGTAGAGTACCAAGCAGACTCATCAGTAGCGGGGGACGAATTCACTAGAACCTTTTATAATATAGGGCCAATTTTTACAAGGATAGCGAGGCCCCGTTTGAATCTCCTGGAACTAATTTGCTGAAGGCGATCTCTTTTTAAACGAGTATTGGCAGATTTTCAAGGGGTTAGGACACTGTGGAAATTTAAAAAAAAATCCATCTTTCGTTCTGCTGATAGAATTATTTTGAATTTTAGTTGCGCTTCTTTCTTGAAACTACATTTTGCTAGTTGGCCGAACTTGTAACTCGAACAAATTACGATCGGTTGACTTGAAATTTTAACCATATTTGTAATTATATTCTGCATGGAAGTACACAGGATTTCTGCTATGTATTGCATAGTTTTTTTAATAAATAATTTTCAGACCTTTTTGTCGAAAATTTTGATTTTATTATATTTAAAGCCCAGCGTTTTTGCGAAATTTTACATTTGCGAAAACTGGAATGTACTTCTCTAGCTATGTAGGCATTTAATCGAAGAAATAATTCTTCGTTCGTCGTAAATTAAAAATTTTAGGTAAAATAGCCAAGCAACCTTCAAAAAAGAAAGCATCAGCGGAAAAATGCTTGTAGCCGCCATTTTCCTTTGATTTACTTCATTATCTTTTAACTTTAATAGTCCAATTCTTTGCAAACCACAATTTTTAGGTACACCGGAACATAGACTGGGTTTTTACAATCAATAGGCTGGAAGAAATGTTCTCCCCGCTCGAGAACGCGTTACGGGCCCTCATATGGAGGCTGCAGCGGCTTCCGGACGGCATCCGTCCTGACCAGAACGTGCGTGCACGTGCCCAGTTCCTTGGGCGAACAGACAGGTGTGGACGAGTGTCGGGTGGGTGGTGTGGCTTTTATGCGTCGGAGATTGTCTCTCAGCAGACGCACCAACCCCGACTCTGTGAGACCCGATCTCTTGTCAAAGACCGGATCGCTTGGGAGTCTCGGGTTCTCCCCGTATACCAGCTCCGCGGGGCTGGCAGCAAATTCCTCTCGTCGGGTTGTACGTAGGCCGAGTAGGACGAGAGGCAAGACTTGGGACCAGGACGGATCGTCACGTGCCATAATGGCGGCTTTCAGCGTCCGGTGCCAACGTTCTAGCATCCCATTGGATTGCGGGTGGTATGCAGTAGTCCGCTGGCGTTTAAAACCAAGGAGTTTGCCTAACTCGGAGAAAAGGGTGGACTCAAATTGCATTCCCTGGTCAGTGATGACCACTGCAGGGACGCCAAAGCGAGGTATCCACTCTCGACAGAGGGCTTCGACACATGATTGCACCGTAATGTCTTTCAGAGGTATTGCCTCAGGCCACCGCGTAAACCTGTCGATGATTGTGAGACAATACCTATAACCGCGCGAGTCTTGCAAAGGCCCTACTATGTCGAGGTGTATTGTGTGGAACCGCTTGGTAGTGCGGGGGAATGAGCCCACTTCTTTCCTTACATACCTGGAGACTTTACACTTCTGGCATGCGACGCACTCTCTGGCCCAGGAATTGACATCCTTATTCATAGAGGGCCAGAAGTATTTCTCGGTGACTAGCCGATTTGTTGTCCTGATGCCTGGATGCGCTAAGTCGTGAACTGCGTGGAACACTTCCTTGCGAAAGGTGGCCGGAATGTATGGCCGAGGTCCCTTTTCCGAGTCTTCGCAGCAGAGAGAGAGGTTTGAGCCGAAGATGGGCAACTCCCGAAATTTGTATTTGGGGTTGGATTTGAGGCTCTGAAATGCTGCGTCATCCTCCTGCGCCTTGGCAATAGCCGAGAAATCGAGTGAGGCGGGGATGTTAACCTCGGAGACACGCGACAAAGCGTCAGCAACTATGTTGTCCTTGCCGGACACATGCTGGATGTCTGACGTAAACTGGCTTATAAAGGTCAGATGTCGAAGCTGACGAGGGGACGCTTTGTCGGGCTTCTGTTTCAAAGCATACGTGAGAGGCTTATGGTCCGTGAACACTGTGAACGGCCTGGCTTCTAGGGAGAAACGGAAGTATTTGATGCTCAAGTACGCGGCGAGCAATTCGCGATCGTAGGTACTGTAGTTCCGTTGAGCGGAATTCAACTGCTTCGAGAAGAAGCTCAATGGCTGCCAAACTAGATCCACCTTTTGGTGAAGGGCAGCACCTACTGCGATGTCAGAGGCATCAACAAAAACGGCTAGGGGTGCATCTTGCAGAGGGAATGCCAAGGGTGTAGCGTCGGCCAGTTGTTGACGGGATTTGTCAAACGCGCAGATAGCCTCTTCAGACCACACGATCTCTCGTGTGTCCTTAGTTTTGGGGCCAGACAAGTACGCGTTCAAAATGGACTGGTGATGGGCGGCCTTGGGCAGGAAACGACGGTAGAAGTTTAGCATGCCCAAGAACCTCCTCAACTCCCTCACTGTCTTTGGATGCGTGAAGCTTGTTATCGCTTGCACCTTGTCTGGGTCGGGCTGTATTCCTTCAGGGGAAATGAAATGGCCGAGGAATCTCACCTGTTTTTGGAGAAATTTGCATTTCTCAACGTTTAGGACTAAACCGGCCTCAAGGAGACGTTGAAAAATGCACTCGAGATGGGCTAAGTGCTCAGACTCAGTGGAAGAAGCGACCAAAACATCATCCAAATATACGAAACAGAAGTCGAGGTTTCGCAGGACTGAGTGAATGAACCTTTGAAAGGTTTGCTCCGCATTGCACAATCCGAAAGTCATCCGGGTGAACTCGAAGAGTCCAAAGGGTGTGCATATTGCCGTCTTTGGAATGTCTTCAGGAGCTACTGGGATTTGGTGATAAGCCTTGGTTAAGTCCAAGGTCGAAAAGATGCGGCAATTCGCGAGGTGATGCGCAAAGTCGTGGATGAGTGGAATTGGATATCGGTCAGGAACAGTCTGTGCATTTAGCCTTCTGTTATCCCCTCATGGGCGCCATTCGCCGTTTGGCTTAGGGACCATATGCAGTGGGGAAGACCAACAGCTGTTTGAGGGCCTGCAGATACCCTGTTGAAAGAGTTGTTCAAACTTCCGTGCAATAGCCAGTTTCTGGGATGGTAGAGGACGCACCTTCGAAAAGATCGGGGAACCAGTAGTGATAATGTGGTGCTGCACATTGTGCTTCACTGGTTTGGAGAGACTACACTCGGTAGTAATCTGGCTGAACTTTTGGAGAAGTGCCCGAACACGAGAGTCGGTAATGTCTTCTAAAAGAACGGAAAGGTTATTGCCTGAGTGAGATACCATTTGTCCCGACGAATTAAGGTTGGTCGTGGAGTCTATAAGGGACTTATTTTGCAAGTCCACCAGCAATCCATAGTGACACAAGAAGTCTGCGCCTAGTATGGGGAAGCTGACATCCGCCAGGATGAAACGCGACGAAAACGTCCTACGCAAGCCAAGACTCACGTCCACTTGCCTATACCCGTATGTGTTTATGCGGGAGGAATTTGCTGCCGCAAGTTTGAGCGGTTGTGGGAAAAGTTGATGTTGCCGAGGTACAGGAAGAACCGAAACCTCCGCACCAGTATCGATGAGGTAGCTGCGCCTGCTGAGGGGGTCGAAAATAGTTAGGCGACGTAGCGCTGCGTTCTGGGTGGCCGTCGCCAAGACCCCCCGCGGACCTAGTTTTTTGCGGTAGGAGCGAATCTACACGGTAGCGTACATCTTGTCGCTTTATCCCCGAATCTGCGGTGGTACCAGCAAATCCCTCGGTCCGCGCACTGTCCTGACGACCTGCTACCTGATCGCCCTTTTCGGGTGGCAGACCGTGAGCGTGCTCGCGATCTGGTGCCCGAACGCTGAGCGTCCAACGTCGCCCGCATCTCGGCCACACTGGCTGTTAAAGCGGCTATCTCGCGCCTCAAGTCATCCACCTCATCCGACGGTAGTTGAACGGCCGCCAAGGTTGGGCGTACGTACACCTCCTGCACCTGGTCGGCCGTCGCTGCCAGTTCCTCCAAGGAACCGGAGACGCAAGCGAGGATCGCCTGGGTGCCCTCTGGGAGCCGTCGCAGCCAGAGCGACTTGATCAGGTCATCGCCAATCTCCCACCCAATTGCCTCATTTCGCAAAGCAATTGGCTGGGAGTTCGATCACCCAACGTTAAACCCGCCAGCAAGTGGTCTAATTTTGCCGACTCACTTGCCGACAGGCGCCTGATCAACTCGCTCTTGAGCTGTGTGTACGATGCCGACTTCACTACGTCGGACACCAGAAGAATAGACTCCTCGTCCAGGCCGACCACCGCGTAGTTGAAGCGGGTCGCGTCCGATGTGATACCGGACATTTGGAACTGCGCTTCCAAATGCACGAACCACAGCTCCGGATTCCGCCGCCAAAGCGGAGGAACGCGTACGGCGAGGGCGGTCACTTGCGGGTCCGATGGGCCTGCCGCGTCTTTGCTGTCGAACGACATCTTGAGTAACGAAAAGTACGAGTTTGCAATGAATGCGCGGTGAGTTTATAATGAAACGCGGTGAATTTTGCTCCGACACGGCAGGCCGCACCCACAAATGCACGCACGAACACAGAAATGACGACCGAAGCGGACGCTCTCCAGCGCAGACCGAAATCACCACCCAGAAACCCGCCTAGAAAACGGAGAACCCGCGATGAGAAACACTTCAACGCCGTCACTTGCAGCGATTTTTAATTATTATTATCCGAACTATGAATATAATATAATAATATATATTAAATATACAAATGCGGAATAAATAGTGTAGAAAACTTCTATGTGGTTTTTATAGTAAAAGGTGTGGTTGTTGTGATGAAGTCAATTGGTTGCTAAATAATCGTTCGTTTTCTAAGTTGCTGCTGCCAATGTTGAAAGGTGGTCGCGCTCGTTGAATTTCTGATGCGGCAATAATGCTGGTGTCAGCTACGTTTGAGATGGTGATGGCTGCGGCTGCGGCGGCAACGATGGTGGCTGCGGCAGTGATGCTGACGTCTGGGGCTGCGGTGCTGATGTTTGGTTAACTTGATAAAACGCGCTCGAGATCAGAGGAACAGAACGAGTCATCTGAGGTATCGGCTGCACAGGTTGTTCAATAGTTATGTTTACAGGTGGGGGTCCAGCCTCTCTTTCTTCACTTTGGATACTGATAGTACTAGGGCTTTGTGCTCTTCGGGGTCACCAATTTAACTTTAACCACAATTTTTAGGTGCGAATCCTGCCGCGCCACAATCTCACTGAAGAAAAGTCCGTTAAAGAAATGATCACGTTCAGCCCCCTACACTCCCCAGTTTTCCAACAAAACTAACACCGGCTTCGAAAAGTACTAATCGAGACCTTTAATTTGATACCCTAAATTAAAAAAAAATGTACACAGGAATAAAAATGTACACTCTCCTTTTGCATGTATGGGGACCCCCTTTTAAATTCTATGTAAAAAGATGTAACTCTCTATATGCGTGAGCGTCCACAGTTCCCACCTTTCTACCAAATTTGGTGTCAATCGCTACAACCGTCTCCGAGAGAAGTGCGTGCGACCGACATGCAGACAGACAGGCAGACAGTAAGCCGATTTTAATAAGGATTTGTGTTTACACAAAACCTTAAAAAACGACACTCGGCCGGATCAGGGCAAGCGCTTTCAAGTCTACACAGACCAAGCCAAATGTCCTATCTACACGTTTGCATTTGCGAGGGTTTCTTCTGATTTGCAAACATTGTGAGTACATATATAATTTTGAAACATTTTCGCCATTTTATATGCATCTATTTACTAATAACATTTATATATAATTGCAAGGACAGTTTTTCCATTGAATTCGTAATCAAATACTATATAAAATTGCAAATTCAATTCAGTTTTAGATCAACATTTTTTAAGCATATGCTCGCCATAATTAACGCTTTTGATTTACGATTGTAAACAGTGAGTAAGTGCTCTTGAAAACCTGCGAAAAAAGGTGTAATATTAATGATAGGGAATTTTTTGAAGAATTTAATTCATTCTCACCGCAAATAAAGTTGAAGGCAAAATCTTTATGACCCCGCCAGCATATATGACAATGGGCTCTTTTGCAATTTGCATAGTGAATAGCAATGCCTGCTTAAATTTTTTATCTTGATCCAACCAATTGCAGGAGTATAACGCATCAGTGAATTGTTCATTTTCATAAAAGACTTCATTTCCACAGTAACAGGGCAAAAATATCTCACTGGCCATGCACAAAAAATACACCCCCATGTAAATAATTTCCCCCATACTATCAACGTAGAAAACGTAAACGGCCGTGATGCAAAGGGTCAACTCAGTTACGAAGAACTGCATGAGTAGAACTTCACTAAAAGTCTCTTCAAAAACGTCGCGATACCTGTAATTTAAAATGAATTTTTAAATTTAATTTGTAATTATCTAATGAAATCAAATCTCACTCCAGTATTTTCTTATGGTCCCCAATACATTTCTTCAGTTCCTGATAGTAGTCTTCACCGGTTTTCCGTAGATCATGTCCAATTTTCGACACTCTAATGTTGAGGGCATGGAAATGTCCTTTTAGAATCCACAAATACAAGCCGGGATAAGAGTCACATAGCATACTCTGGTAAATATTAATCCAAATTCCAATAAGCTGGTAGAAGATAATAATATAATATGCAGTATCAGAGTTTTTCCAATCGAAGGGAAACCACGCGCTGTAGAGCAGCCGTCTATTTTCCGAAAAGGCAGCAGGTAAAAAACATGTGAGCGCGGCACCAGTGAATGGGATGAAGTAGCTAAGCAGGATCCGATTGGCAGTCCTAATGATTCCTGCCAAATATCTCTGCTCATCGTGATCGTTAACTTCCTCCACACGTCTATCGAAATCTTCCAGAAGCTCATTAATTCGACGAAGCTGCTTGCGCTTGAAAAATGTATTCAATGACTTCATGGCTGACATTGCATCTGCAAAAGTTACTGATGCATTCCCGAATAGCTGACTCGTATCTTCCAACAAAAACAGGTTGGCAACCATGGTGATCGGATAGTATACTGTCACAATAATGTTTAGAAGGAATGAGTAAATATAATACAATACGCCAGCATTTTTGGCTGGATAGAGTCCAAGATATTCCAATGTTATCAAAATTATGCGAAAAACTCTTTTTGTTTCGTATTCGGCATACATTTCGATTAGGTTGAGCTGAAAAATAAAAATATTCTCTTTAAATTACTTACAGATTAGTTGAAAAAATTCAGTTTGGGGAGTGCATATACATGCTAATTACTATCTTCTCAATGGCCAGCTATGAGCCCTTACCCTCTACAGGGAAAGCTAAAAAATAACTCAATCCAAGTACGTTGAAAATGCGCTTCTGGTAAGAAAAGTTTTGTTTATTTCTTATTGAAGTGTTCCATGTTCCATTTGTATGTTGCTCGTCATGTATGCATGTATAGGGGTTTAGTATTTTTTTTTATGGATGGAGGTGGAAATCTTAGAAAGACGCTGCTGCGCCAGGTTGCGGCAGTGTGTGGGATTCGCACCCACTAAAACCACCCCCACTCCTGCACCCCTCCCCGCGGTTCCACCGTGAAGTATTACTTCGCGGGGGAGGCTCTGGTTCGCTATATCAGCTCGTCCATGTCGCGTCTCCGTCGCGCCACCTTCCGAGCTCGATACAATTCCAGGAGTTTTGTCTGCACCACGGCTACTGCCTCATTTACCGCCATCCAGTTTTCCTCCGACTTCAGCATCTCTTCCGCCAGGTTCGAGGGTTCGATGTCCGCCCCTAAGATGCTGTTCAACCTCCTTTTCTGCTGCAGAAATCTGGGACAATGGAACATAACATGCTCCGGGTCCTCGGGTGTAGCACCGCATTCAGGACAGTTGGGAGACTCGTCCAACTCGAAGCGATGCAAGTACTTCCTATAGCCACCGTGTCCCATAAGAAACTGTGTCAGGTGGTAATTCAATTCTCCGTGCTTTCGGTTGACCCATTTCTCGATACACGGGATCAATGTATGGGTAAACCGGCCCTTGTCAGAGTTATCCCACCGTTGTTGCCACTTGCCACACAACTCTCTCCTGATGGCTTTTCGGAAATCCGCATTCACCTCGGCTGGATTTGACTTCCGTTTTTGGTAGAGCCAGTGTGCCTCGCTCGCTAGAAGATCTATAGGGATCATTCCTGCGATGACACACACTGACTCCGTCCACGCCGTCCTAAATGCGCAATTGGCCGGTATGCCGAACTTAACTTCCTCCGGTTGACAGCATGGTTCAGCGCTCCCGCCCAGACAGGGGCCGTGTATAGCAGGATCGACCTCACTACTCCCGCGATGAGTAGTCTGCGACTATACTTCGGCCCTCCCACATTAGGCATCATCCTTGCAAGGGATGAGCTGGCATTTGCTGCATTTTCTCGCGCATAATCCAAGTGTCCCTTGAAACTCAGCTTGGCATCGATCATCACCCCCAGGTATTTGACAACCGATTTTGAAACGACCTCACGATTACCAACCCGGATGGTAACCGTGTTGTCCTTCCTACGGTTGGTAATGAGGACCGCCTCCGTCTTTTCGTCCGCCAGGTCCAACTTGGCCATTCGTAACCATGACTTGATGGTATGAATGGCTTCATTTGCATAAAGCTCCACGTCCTCGGGATGCTTTGCAATTGCAACTACCGCCAGGTCGTCCGCAAAACCAATCAGCGTTGTCTCCTCCGGCACGCGAAGGCCAAGCACTCCGTCGTACATTATGTTCCACAGTAGCGGTCCCAATACAGAACCTTGGGGCACACCTGCTGTCACAATGCACTCCTTCGGTCCATCGTCCGTCTCGTACCAGAGAAGTCTGTCCGAAAGGTAACTCTCGATGAGGCGAGCCAAGTAGTTAGGAACATCCACTTTGGCCAAAGTGCCCTTAATCCAGCCCCAATTGGCTAAGTTAAAAGCATTTTTGACGTCCAGCGTCACCAGAGCACAGCATTTGCTGTGGCCATTGCATTTCGAGCCAACTCCACGACCTTTGCTACTGCATTGACCGTAGATCGGGCTCGCCGAAACCCATATTGCTGCTCTGAAAGAGCACCTGCAAGCTCGATGAACGGGAGCAGCCTGTTCTATATCACCCTCTCCAACATGTTCCCCATGGTGTCTAAGAGACAAATAGGGCGATATGAAGACGGCACGCCGGGTGGTTTTCGGGGTTTCGGTAGCGAGACCAGCTTCTGCCTCTTCCACTGGGCGGGAAACACTCCTTCCGCCATGCACGATTCGAATGTGCTTGCGAACCACCTTGGTCTGGCCTTGACCGCCACCTTCAGAGCCTTATTCGGAGTTCCGTCCAATCCCGGAGCCTTGCTGTCCCCAGTACGTCTGCAGATTTCCCAAAGTTCCTCTTCGGTAACATCAGGGATCGAGAAGACGTCCTGCTGAGCTGCCAGTTGGGGTTCCCTTTCGTCCTGCTCCTGTTACGGGAAAAGAGTTGTAATTATTTGCAACAAGAGCCGTGGGCATGTCACTTGAGGTGATTTTCGCCCGCGGATCTTCTTCATTACAACTTGGTAGGCTGTACCCCACGGATTCCTATTAGCCTCCATGCAGAGCTTCTGGTAGCATTCCCGCCTGCTTCTTCGAATGGCCTTCTTAATGTTGCTTCGCAGATCCCTGTATTCCTCCTCACGCTCCTGGTGCTCCGGCCTTTCCCTTGTCCTATGGGAAAGTCTCCTCGCTCGGAGACAAGAGGATCTCAAGGCAGCGATCTCCGTGTTCCACCAGTAGTTTGGCCTCTTGCCGTGGTGCAAACGTGGTCGTGGCATCGTAGCGTCGCATGCTTCGGTTACACGCTGAGACAGCTGTGTCTGAGTTTAGTATAAGCTTATTCACTTTAGTGTGTTATTGAAATTCAATCCTATGTTGTAATATGAAGAGGAGGGATGAATAGATTCACTCTG
This sequence comes from Hermetia illucens, assembly GCF_905115235.1. Lineage (NCBI taxonomy): Eukaryota > Metazoa > Arthropoda > Insecta > Diptera > Stratiomyidae > Hermetia > Hermetia illucens. The sequence continues at coordinate 132,463,942 of NC_051851.1, forward strand.
ACTGCCTGTACGCCACCGCAACGTTTCATGGGTTTGGCGAAGAACAGGAACTTTGCAGTCTTGCAGATTACTCACTGAGGAAGCTATCATCACACCTGATTAGAGATAAAATGCAAATCCATTAGATGGGGGAGAAAAAGAAATCGGAAATCTTCTAAACGTCATTATAACTTGGAGCATTGCTCCGCCTGCTGCAGCTGTTTCGCCACAATCTGTGGCAACTATTTCAGCAGATTTGCATAGGCAGCGGATGAAGTGGACTGAGGAAATGAACCGCTCCATCATCCGCTCCTACTACGAAATAATGGCAGGGGAAGGTACAACATCCTACCGCCATTTATTGGATCAGAGATTCGCCGAGCATTTCTCGCAATTCGTGCATGTGACTGGGTAGCGAGCAGCACCCGCCAGAGCATTCTTCTTCACCGTCCTGAGTCCGAGTTTCGAGATGAAGCAGGCATAGATTTCTCGGAAATGGATCCCTTGCATAGACTAGGTATTCCAAGCCTCTATACATTCCAGCAACTCCTTTAATTCGATCTCAAATCGATGATAAGATTGCATCTCGACTGTATGCTGATATCTTGCTGCTGCAACTACAATCACTTGTGTATTGTAGTGCGGTTACAACTGCCAGATTGCAAGGTCAGAAGATTCGCTTTCGTGTTATTGGTTTGGGTGACTGTTGCGATCCACCATGAAAAAATCATCCAGAACGTCGACGTGACTAACTAAGGCAGGATATTGCCAGTAGTCGGGTGAAAATTAAGGTATAGAGGATATTTTTTCGAGAATTGCGGGGTCCTAAGTCCGCATCAATTTGATGCCGGTCCGGCCCGAATGGTATGAAACCGTAAAGCCGTCATCGCCTAATATTTTTTAAAATGTAGAGGGTTTACCGGAACTATGCTATTCCCAGTCAAACACCCGTAGCTGAAATTCGGGATATACTAAAGCGGAAACTGTCTGCTGTTTGTAGCGGTTACGACGGTATGGCGAAAGTCGCCCCCAGACGTTCCAGTCTAGAAAGCAACTTATGCAAGGAACCAGTGAGTTTTTCAGGTCACTCAACGAATTCCAACAGAACGTCCAGGCAGTACAGTTTTCAGTGACAGAAAAGAAAGAATATTGGGAAGAACTTTGGGAATTACCCGCCCAGCATGCCGGGTAAATCACCGCCGAAGACACCCGCCGTGCCAATACGCCTGGCATGAATTGTATGGATGTTACCGAAGAGGAGGTTCGACGAGCAAAGGGCCATTGCCTGAATCGGGTGTAGAATTTCTTGTATAAAAAACTTGCCAGTATACACAGTCAGATTGGCACACAGCGTAAATTAGGTCATTAGTTGCCCGGAGGAATTTCCGCCTTTTCTCACTGCGGGAATTACCTTGCTTATCCCTAAAAATGACATGATACACGACCCTGCAGATAAGGAGGATAAACAATTAGAGGCTAATAAACCTTTTTAGCTATAATATCGAGCTAAGGCTGTTGATAGCGCCCCGTATACCTGACTAATCGATGTCGTCCATCTGTATCGCATTGATCCGAAACTAATCAAGTTTTCGGCTACGGTTATGGAAGGGTGGCATACCACCTATTATCAGACCATTTATCTAAGGGCCCCAACACCTCAGAGTCATGGTCGATTGGTGATCTGAAGAATACTCTGCTGTCCAAATTCTTGCGACGTCTAAAGCTGATACTGAAATTGCATCCCTCGGGGTGGAATAAAATAAACGCATTGAATGTATTCGCAATCCCTTTACTGGCTTATCATCAACGGCGCAACAACAGAGCAGAAGTTTATAATATAGGAAAAATGAAAGCCGGCATGGATACGTTCTGTGAGGCTTTGGTTTCTAGGCTAGCGCCAATCTGCTGCTTGGAAATTCGACATCTTGACTATTATACTGAAAAAGCTAAATTGCAACAAGTTATAAAGCGTGAATGCAAAGAAGAAGTCAATACTCGAATTAGCCGTTGCGAATCTTCACGGCCAATAACTCGCTGTGATGAAGGTTGCCGAACAATACCCGCTGTCTTTCAACATAAACCAATTGAGGGCGAGTAACATCACGAGGGTGAATATTAGGAGATTCGTCTATGACTTTCGGGGTAAGCGAAGCCACACTACAGGATACGTCTAAGGTTGAAGTCAGTTATGATCCCGATAACGACAGCCGGCGGTGCTTTCATGACCGAGAGTACATGCAGTTATAATGGGCCTTCTTTATATTTATCGACGACACCATTTGACTTAAATACTTATCCACAGCTGAGTCGACTCGAAGTGATTAGAACCATGACCTTCTGCTATGACAGCCTGGCACCCTATCCACTAAGCCATCAGGACAGACATGCTGAGCGTCATAAGACGTACCGTTTCACAGACAACATTACAGCCTTGACGGTTGCGCGCTGATTATACATTCAAAGCCAGCGATTAACCAATTTGGAACGCTCGAGTCAAAACTGAATTTTTTGAAGCAAAGCAAAACTACGGTGATCAAGGCTACAGCAGGAGTTTCGATTCGATTCGAGCGTTGGTGGTCCTTCCTTGCACTTAACAAATGGATCTCCCGTAAGTGTCTTACGTAATTTCAGCGATGAGTTGTGTTTGTGGTAGGTGTCTGCCTAGCGTTCTGTCCCAAAGCCGACGGTGATGGTAAATACACCAGCGATCTTCGTCGTATTCTATCCTAAATAAAGCATGGCTACCTATAAGCGCAAGAGAGAGAAGTCAAGAGACTTGTTTGCTCGTGAGGAATATTATATATTGAATGGTTGGTAAAAAGTTTTACAAAACCAGTCGAGAGATGGATGGACTACGATCTCATCGGAAGCTACGATCTAAGGCTGCATGGAATAGACGGTAATATTGATTATTTCCTTACTGATTAAGCGTGAATGCTTTTATTCCTACCTGGACAATACCGATCGCTCTTTTTATGTTGTGCTTCCCCGAAGAACATTGTATTGAACATAACGTTCAGCTTCTTCTTGTTGCGAAAAAGATCGACCTGATGGCAGGGAGTGTTTTTGTGCTAAAAGTAAAGTAAAATGATTTTGTACTTCCTATAAGGAATTCACCAGCACCATCCAAAATACGAGTTCTGGTTCGGTCCAGTCATTTCGTAGATGGTGCCGTCCCCACGTACTCGAGGAAAGGTATCAGATCCGAGCCTACAAAATACTCGTCTGAAGTGGTTCTTGGAACAAAACCTCAGCGAAGTTTATCTACAGGGTGCGGCAGCATAACTTCCTTTTTTAAAATGCGCGCCACTCAGTTAGTTGATGTCATAGCGGAGCGCGAGTGGTCTCGTTCAAGAGGGGATACTGTAAAGTTTTATCCCGACACGGTTCAGTCGCCATCATGCGTTGGAATAGTGAGGAGCGTGCCTTTGCCGTTGAGGTTTACTTTTCAAGCGGATGTTCGGTTATTGCAACACAGCGTGTATTTCGGAATCGCTTTAATTTAGCCCCGTTGGCTCCCGTCCCAGACCGCAAATCAATTGTTACATGGGTCACTACATTCGGACAAACTGGAAGTGCGACAAAAGGAAGAACTGGAGTCCCTCGGCCCGTTAGATCACCTGAGAACATTGAAGCAGTAAGATCGTCAATGTTGCGATCGCCACGGCGTTCTGCGCGCAAACACGCATCTGCCCTTGGACTATCCCATCGTTCTGTGAGAAGAATTCTTCGTGATGATCTTCATTTTCATCCCTATAAGATGGCGATAGTGCAGGAACTTTCAGAACGTGACTTCAATTCTCGGGTGAACGCGTGTGAGCTTCTTCTTGATGTCGTCCCCGAGGGTGCTATTGTTTTTTTAGCGATGAAACCCATTTTCATTTGTGTGGGTCGGTTAACAAACAAAACATGCGCTACTGGGCTGACATCAACCCTCGAGAATTGCATCAGAAGCCTTTGCATTCACCCAAAGTCACAGTGTGGTGTGCAATTTCCTCAGCTGGAATTATTGGTCCCTGGTTTTTTGAGGAAAATGAGGTTACAGTGACAGTGAATTCGGACCGAAAATTTGGATTTGGGGGACACTTGGTTCCAACAAGACAGTGCAACAGCACACACTTCAAGAGCATCGATGGCTGTTTTAAGGGAACTCTTTCCAGATCGCCTTATCTCAATAAGAGGCGATTTGGAATGGCCGGCACACTCTCCCGATCTGTCCCCTTATGATTTTTTTCAATGGGGTTTCTTGAAATCCCGTGTTTATGTGAACCGTCCAAGAACCCTACAAGATTTGAAGACCAACATCCAAGAAGAAATTGCCAACATAACACCTGCTATGCTAACAAGAGTCATGACAAACGCGAGAAATCGGTTTACGCAATGTATGGAGAATGGGGGACGTCACCTAACAGATTTGATCTTCAAAACAATGTAAATAGAAACTTTAGACATGTACCTACATTATAAAAAATAAATAAATATTTTGCGATGCATACAATAGTTTTTATTGAGTTTTGAAAAAAGGAAGTTATGCTGCCGCACCCTGTATAATAGTAGCATGGGAATGGGAATGGCTCTCTGAGAACATATGTTCCAAGAGAATTCCTGGGAGATATGTCCTTGGCTCAGTTATTTAAGGTTGACCTTTTTGTGGAAGTTTCATGAAGGTTTTAGTTGTGTTCATATCTCGAGCAGAATTTCTTGTGGACTCAAGCGTGGAATTACGTAGTACAACTCGGACACGGTTCCCCTTAGGTATAACATAGGCCTCGCATGCATCAGTATGAACGGTAAGCCTGCACTCAGTATAAACCAGTGCCGCTAAACAAGTCTTGGCAGGGCTCTGACTGTGGTCTCTAAATCACCGACACATTTATCAAGATTAGAAGTAGGTCGTTATCCGGGGGGAAATGCCACAGCAAACTATATGCGTTGTCTTCTGTTAATAAAGCGCAATTTCTTATTGGATCCACTTCTCTTAATTAAGTTAAGTTTGTGCTTAATTATATTATGTTATTACAGTTTCTTTTATTTCATTAATGTTTTAATCGTTCCCTGTATTCTGTTCTTTTAGATGCTTTTCTTATTATATCTATTCGTTTAAAGTACATATATAATATTATTGAGCGCATTCTAAATTGGTGACGATTTCCTCTTCTTTTTAGTAGACTCCAACAGGAGGGCCTCTCACATATAAGCCGTGGGGTAACTAGTTAAAGAGAATTCATTTTGAGCTAACAAACAAGTCAGGAAACTGAAAGCTAAACGCTTCAGGTATGAAAGGTTCTGTGTATTTCTTTTATAAAGCCATTTGAGTGTGAATTTGTTCCATTAGTACGGAATATATACATATATTATGTGAGAATATCCAATTTCGGGTGATATTGACATTCAAAATCTTGAATTTCCAAAGAAGTGACAACTGCAACCTATTATAACTTTGTTATTAATAGTGCGATTTCCACCAAACTTGGTAGGATCAAGCTCTATATTATAGCCTACATTGTTGGTGCTAGGATGAACTTAAGCGGGGTTCTGCAGCCAATTATCGGAAATTGTAGTAATATACTGTTATTAACTTTATTTGAAAGGATATCAGTATGGAGGGTATTTCGAAGCCTAGGCACCATATAGTAGCAATTTGTTGATTTTTCTCAGATTTTTCGGTCGGACAGTTTCTGACAATGGTCTCGTTAAATAAATGATCACTTTCGACCCTCGAACTGCCCGCCTTTCCAACAAATGACAAAACTAAGCCCAGCGTCGGAAAGTACTAACCGAGGCCTTTGATTTGATACCCCACATGAATATATTTGGTGAAAAAAAATTTACACCCCCCTTTTGCATGTATGGGAATCCCCCCCCCCCGCCGCGTGCGTGTGACGGACAGACAGACCGTACTACCCCCCGTATACGGGGGGGCATCTTCTAGGGGGATTCGTTGAGTCCCCTTTGGTTTTGTACCCCCTTTCATGGCTACTGAATGATGTTAGAGGTCATGGTCTTGCAATAAAGTATGGCCTACGTGCTAGGTGCGAACTGACACACTTGATGTACCTAGATGACATCAAGCTGTATGTTGGTACTGACAACCATCTTAGAAGTCTGTTGCGAATAATAGACACGTTCCGCCGTGATATTCGGATGGAGTTTAGATTAAACAAGTGTCGAATCCAAGCCATCCGCAAAGGTCATCACGAGCCGCATGCCGGACATAGCATTGGTGACCTCCACATCGAAGCTATGACCGAGACAGACTTCTACAAGTACCTAGGAATTCTGCAAGGAACCCATGCTCAAGTTGGTGATCTGAAGGATGCTCTGCTGTCCGACTTCCTGCGACGTGTATAGCTGGCGCTTAAATCGCATCTCTCGGGGAAGAATAAAATAAGCGCGTTGAATGTATACGCTGTCCCCTCACTGACTTATGCATTCGGACTATTGCCGTGGACGAAGACCGATCTGGAAAACGTCCAGCGGCGGATACGGACAACTATGTCCAAATTCCGAATGCATCACCCAAAGTCTGCCGTGGAGCGGATGAACCTGCCTCGTGACATCGGAGGTAGGGGCGTGGTTGACGTGGCGGCACAACATCATCGCCAAGTCGACTCGCTGCGCGCTTATTTTTAGAGCAAAGAGCAGGCGAGTCCTTTGCATGCGGCTGTCTGTAAGGCAGACTGTGGACTGACTCCACTTAACTTGAAGTATCGATCTTTCAATCCTCTGAGTGGGGCGAAGTCGGACCAAGAGCGGATCGATGAATGGAAGTCGAAGGCAATGCACGGTAAACACGTGAATTGTCTTTGGCAGCCATTTGTCGATTTTCATATGTCGAACAGATGGCTGTGTGCTGGGGAGCTCTTTGCTGAGACGGAGGGGTTCATGTGTGCTGTTCAGGACGGCGGCGTCGCCACCCGAGCTTATAAAAAGCTCATCATGAAAGAACGGGTGGAGAACGACCAGTGCAGAATGTGTGGTTCGGCGTTAAAGACGTTGAACCATCTCATTTCTGGCTATACTATTATGGCACCGGTGCAATACATCACCAGGCATAATGCTGTATGTAAGGTTAACCATGAAAACCTTGCATACAAGCATGGGGTGATCACGGGAACATGTCCGGTTTACCGATATGAGCCGGAAGCGGTACTTGATAGTTCTACTTACAGCATGTATTGGGACCGGTAAGTTCTGACTGATCGCCATACTCTACACAACAGTCTGGTTCAAACCATGCAGAAGTACACCATTCTGCATATGTGCTCGATGTTGCGGGGAATACTCGACGGATTCTCCCACTGACCTACCGCCGGCCACCACCACCAGTGCTCTTTTAGTTTTTAAGTAGGTAAGATCGTCCCGGCCTAAATGCTTTTCACCTAGTGTTAGTATTAGGTAAAATCCGGCATCTGCCGAGATTGTGATAACTTGGAATAATAATAATCCATATTGGATCAGGGCCTTGAAGTGTGTTTGAGCACTTCATTCAAGACCGTAACGGTACACTACAGTACACTGTAGGACACCGTCACACGAGACACCCAACTTCTAGGGCCCTATACACTGCTTATGCAGATGATGTTTTCCTAGCATTTAACAGCAAAAATGATCTCGAGCAACTTGCCCAAAAATGGTCTGATCGCCCCATACAACGCGGTCTCAGATTGAATCTGAATAAAACTGAATTTTTGACGACCGATCTCCATGATCCATGATCCATGAAACAGGCACAATCACTGTCAGCGTGTGTGATTTGCTCAGAACAACGCTATCAGCCAATGGAGAACTGCGGTATGAAATTGCTTCTCGCATTTACTGCAATATCGTCCGTCCTGTCGCTCTCTGTGTTTCTGAGTGTTGACTAACTATAAAAAACAATGAACGGCACCTTGCGGTAATGGAGACGAAGATGTTGCGTTGGACTTGTGGCATGACACGTTGTGATCACATCTGATATGAGGATATTCGCGATCGATACGGGGTTGCACCGAACGTGAAAAAATTGCGAGAGAGACGTCTTTGATGGTATGGTCACGCGTTTGTGCTAAATCCGTCCGAAAACAACGGACCAAAAATCCGTCCGAAACAACGGACGCTGGGTGGGGATTTAAAAGCCTCGAGATTGCCTTCAGATCAAGCATTTGATAGGGTCAAATAGCGAGGCCGATCTCGACGAACCGACCCCGCTTGTGAACGGGACAAAGGCTGAAGAAAAAGAAGAATATGAGAAAGACAAGGAGGCGGCTATGCACTTCATAGACATTCGTTTTGCTGCGTTACATCTGAGGTACAGATTCCTTGGAATAATCCTCTCCGGGGCAGAAACTCCTCATTTTTTGCCTTCGAAAGACATCCCTAGATTCGCAAAAGTTTATTAGTAACTGCACTGTTGCATTCACCTTGATAAAAAGACTTAGCACTTCAAATTTATTCTCCCGTGTCTCAACGATTAATTTTAAATATTTGCCTCGGAAAATTAAGATTCGTATCTAAAAAATGCTCTCTGAACTTTCAAACTGTATTCGAACATCAAATTATGAGGCGACTATTGAGCTACATTGAACAAATTTTATGATAATTTCGACGAGGAGATACTGAGATACACAATTATAAATTTGTGAATCGTAAATGGGTTGGCGGGGGAGTATTTCGGAGGTCAAGCCACAATATAAGACTTTCCGCCATTAGTGATGAGAACAAAACAACACTGCAATTCCCATTTATTATCTATTGACTTTTAAAATATAGATGCTAGTTTTCATTCTATTGTTAACAGGATAAAGGGAAGTCTGTTATTCTTCGTTAACTTGCAAAAATATCACTTGGAACTCACTTTACTCCTAAATATTCTTCACCAATCGCAAACGCCTTCCTACAAGAGGGGATAGCTTAACACTACAGAAATATATCCAAAGATATCAACGAAATGCACGCACCACACTCTTTTAAATTGTCTTGAAGTAGAGTCATATGATGAGGAAATGATGGACGAAAAACAATCCTCTGGCCTCTCTTTTCATCAAAGGTGTCTATTAACATATTTTGTATTCTGAGAAATTGCCTAATAACATATTATTTTCCTAGAATAAATAACACCTTCTTTTTGATGACAAATTCCGATAAATATTTTATAAGCAGTCTCCTTCACTTACTTTTTGTGACTTAGCTGAAAACTCTCCAAGTAAATTTTTGGAGTGAATCAAAAAAATTTCGCAGAAGGAATACTATCGTTTATGGCTGCTAATGACCCTTGATGGAATTCAAACCTTCTGAAAATAAAATCAACATTCCAATGTCTATTAGAGACATTTAATATCCCAGTAGAATGATGACATGATATCCATATAATTCGCTTTCTTTTGACTAGTAATGAACATGAAATTAACTATTGCCAACCTTCACGATAGAACTATAAAATATACAGAAAAAGTTGCAAATTGTGGCCGATTTGATTTTCAACAATTGGCCGGTCGCTTTGGGCCGAGCCCTCGGTACTTTGCTCCGTTATATATCACTCTGATAGTAGTTCCTAGTTTTTCCGAAGCGCCCCTCTCGCATACAAAATTCTAGATACATTCCCATTTCATTCTGTCAAAGACTATCTCAAAATTGAGAAGAGCAGATAAAACGGTGATCAAACAGTGCGGAAGGTATTAATGTATTGGCTACACGTGAATCCAGAGCGGAAACTAGCTTGTTTCGACCAAACTTTCACTGTATCCTTTGACACGTTCCGGAATAATTTTAGCTAACATCATTCCACCTGTCGCTTTCTTCACAATTTTCAGGACCAGCTGCTCGAATTTCAACATGTTACTGCGAGGTCACAGTGTCATTCGCAAAATTATATTGGGTTGGGGAAAAAGAAATGTCGTATTTTGTCAATAGATGGCGACACTTAAACATATCTTGTGTTGTACTTATCGCATCGGGTCAGACTATACGGCGATTTAAAGACGACAATTTGTGCTACAAGTGTCTCTTTGACAATGGTTTGATCGTACGTTTAGTCTCAAGTTATTGTGCGTCAAAGATGGAGTCCACCAAGCAAGAAATTCGTCATATTTTACGTTTTTACTACGTGAGAGGTAAAAATGCAACGAAGGCGGCCGAAAAAATTTGTGAAGTTTCTGGGTCCGATACTGTAACGATCCGCACAGCACAGCGTTGGTTCGATCGATTTCATCCTGGTACAGTGGATGTCGAAGATACACCCCGTACTGGTAAGCCAATCGTCGTGGAAACCGATAAAATCGTCGAAATCATCCAAGTAGACCGTCATGTGAGTACTCGCTCGATTGGCCAGGAATTGTGTATAGACCATAAATCCGTTTGGAGCTATTTGCAGAGCTGTATGTTTGAGTGCCACACGAGTTGACGCAAAAAAATCTCTTGGACCGAATCAACGAATGCGATGCACTGCTGAAACGGAACGAATTCAACCTATTTTTGAAGCGGATGGTGACTGCTGATGAAAAGTGAATCACGTGCGACAACCTCAGGCGAAAAAGATAGTGGTCGAAGCGCGGCGAGCCGACTCAAACCATCGCCAAGCCCGGATTGACGGCCAGGAAAGTTTTGCTGTGTATTTGGTGAGATTGGAAGGGAATCATCCACTATGAACTGCTCAACTATGGACAGACCCTCAATTCGGTTCTCTACTGTGAGCAACTCAACCGCTTGAAGCAGGCGATTGACCAGAAGCGGCCAGAATTGGTCAACAGGAATGGCGTTGTGTTCCACCAAGACAACGCTCGGCCTCACACATCTTTGATGACCCGCCAGAAGCTACTGGAGCTCAGATGGGATATCCTATCACACCCACCGTATAGTTCGGACTTGGCACCAAGTGATTACCATCTTTTCCGGCCCTTGAAAAACGCTCTTAGTGCTACTAAGTGGGCCTCAAATGAGGCTTGCGAAATCTGGCTGTCTGAGTTTTTTATAAATAAGGAGGGGGTTTCTATACGGGGGGTATAATGAAGTTACCTTCTAAATGACAACAAGTTTGCGAACAAAACGACGCATATTTGAGTTAAATCAGATAATTCTAAGTATGTTAAATAAAGCGTCTAATTTCGATCACAAATACGACATTTATTTTTCCCCAACCCAATACTTGGTGTCAAGTATTTAAGCTCAGATGATACTACTTACTTAAAAGTAGATATAGAGGCGCTCTGGACGTGGTGGTTGGTTAATGGGAAAATCGGTCGATGACTCGTTGAAACATCAAGCATATTTGAAAAATGGCGTGTTTCTGCATTGTTGGAACTAGACTGAGTGTCTAATGTTCCGGTTTAATGTTCCGGTTATGGGAGTAACATCAAAAACATACGTGGACCGACTCGTTTTATCAACTTTCAGCACGTCAGTATTGCTGTGTGGTATATAGCGATCCATTAAAACTTGCTGGTCCCAACACATTCTGTAAAAACTATCGACTTCTGTTTGCAATTCATATCGCTAAACCGAGTATATTTCCATAATGAGGTCATTTTTGTATGCAAGGTTTTGACCCCCGCCCCAATAGTCTTTTACTTACGTTACTGAAAACTGCATTCTGTGCACAATCTGACTTTGAAGAATATTATGGCTTTACTCATCTAAAACCGCGAACTTTTCCTGTTTCAGTTCCTACTAAACTGGTGCCAGGACTATGAAAAGCTAAAATGTAAGAAACACATGTAGAAAGGGAACCGTAGCCTCCCCTCGATCAACGGTCTTATTGGCATACTTTATTTACCACTAGCTGCCGAAAATGGCACTTCACGAGGAAAAGATGAACCCCTGCAATCTTCCGGCAAGCTTTGTCGGAAACAGAAGGGCGCGTCTCTTGTTGCAGTGAGTAGACGAGATGAAAAATACCCAGGTTCGATATGAAAATATACGTGCAGGCCCCTCATAACGCATTCTACACAGAGAATGTGCTTTCTTTGTAGAAGTCACCATAAGCATAAGTGGTTATCAAAACGATGAACGTCTTTGTTTTTATCATTATCGTTTCGGTGAGAAAGTTCGCAAGGATGAATCGTCGTGTCAGTGGCGCTGCAGTCCGATGCAGCAAATCTAGGGAGGTCGCCACCCATTCAGGTGTCCGACGTCGACCTTTGAAAAACTCATACTCAGCCTTGGTCTACGCCTGGAGTTCAGATGGAAACCGTCGAATAGCACATCCTGGATATAGACTTCCTAAAACATGACAGCCTGTTGGTAAACTTACCAATACGACAGTTAAGTGATGAAGTAACGAGCCATAGTACAGAAGCAATAGGAATCAAAAAACATTGCCGAGCCATCTCTACCACTTCACCAACAGAGAAGTATCCCAATTTATTGGGCTATTTCATCAACAGTGTTGCTGCGCCGACCCAGATATTGCAAAGACAAGTGTTTCACTACATAATCAACACAAGTCTACCAGTGGCACAACAAGCAGGCAGAACGCCAAAGCTGATTATTAATAAAAATAATTTAAAATTGAAATTAAATTAACTTTTATCAAGAATATAAAAAGATATTTATATTACTTAATTAATAATATATAATTTAAAACTTAATTGAAACTAATTTACTTTTGAGTTATTATCTAAGTTACTTAAGTTAAGTTGGAAAATTGGGTGAGTTTTTTGTTTATGTTTCCAAAAAATTAAAGAAAAAAAACAAAACTCAAGAAAAAATGTTAAATAATGTTAAAAATAATGCAAGTACGAGTGAAAATTTAAAAAATGGTCCGACTGGGGATACAATTAGCACCCGAAATAAAGAAAAGGGGGAAAGGGTGCCCCCCATTAATGTTTATAAATTAGGTGGTAGAGATTTAGCCAGTCTACTTAATAGGAGCGCGGGGCTCTCAAATTTTGTTATTAAAAAGACGGGGGCCGAGAGAGCCCAAGTCAAATGCAATAAAATTGCATATTACAAAAAAGCACGGGAGGTCCTCGTGCGAGTGAAGGCTCCTCACTTCACCTACACTCCAAAGGAAGAGAAGGTGCAAACCTTCCTTCTGAAAGGCTTGGATGCGGAGGAAGAGCCCGATGAGGTGCTCAAAATGCTCCGGGAGACGGGAACTGAGGTTAAGTTCCTCTCAGTGTCACGGTTTAGTACGAGGAGGTCCGTTTTGGAAAAGCAAATCCTGCCGCACTTCCTCGTGCAGATAAGCCCGGAGAGCCGGGGAAGCGATCTGATCGGCATCAGGTCGCTTAATTACCAACCCATTCGTTTTGAGCGCCTGCTAAGGGGCGAAATAGTTCAGTGTCGAAGATGCCAGCGCTATGGTCACTTGGCAGTGAACTGTCAAATGACCTTACGATGTGTAAAGTGCGGGAAAGACCATACCGCAGCTGAATGTTCGCTGACTGAAGCAGATGGCAAGGAAAAAACTTTCTGTGTTAACTGCGGAAGCGGAGGGCATCCGGCTTCGTACCGTGGATGTCCTGCATACCGCAATGTTAAGGTCGCAAGGCAGCAAGCACCGAGATCGGTCCAAAGAACGAAGGTGTCAGCGGCGTTGGATGGTACCGTCCCTTCGGCACTAATCGTCTCGGGGATCCCATTTGCAGAAGTATCATAGTTCGACAAGGGGGAGCTAAGAAGCCCCAACAAGATGCAAGTGGCGGGATGAACACTATCCTCAATAAAATACTAACCATGTGTGAAAACATGCAGCATACGCTACACGTACACAATACAAAAATAAATAGCATAACAGAATATTTACACAAACAGCATGTCCGCTGCTGGGTCTGCAGTCACAGCGGTACCACTGGATGGTCTCCGGATCATCACGATTAATGTGAATTCCATCGTAGGAATCCATCGAAGAGCGGAGCTCCTTGATTTCGCTGCCAGACAACAGCCTGACATAGTCTTGATTTCAGAAACCCACCTCAATCCGAGGCATTCGATAACATTCAAGGATTTTGAATTCGTGAGGAACGATAGACGAAATTGTGATGGGGGAGGTGGTACCGGAATACTTGTGGGTCGCCATTATCGTTTCAGGCATATTAATAGGCCTGAATTTGAAACCTTTGAGTATATCGAAGTCTCATGTATTCTTTTTTCACTGCCTAGAGGAGGGAATTTATACATTCTGTCAGTCTATGCAGTGGGAAACAACCGAGCCAAGTTCAGGGAGGAATTCCATTCTCTGTTTACGATACTCGAACTGAATAGGCTGCATAATTACTATATTATAGCTGGCGACTTGAATGCTAAGCATACCTCGTGGCTAAACGCCACAAACAATCCCAGAGGGGTATTCCTCAAATCTTGGATAGAGCAATACCAGATAGAGTATAAATGCGAATTATATGGGTCAGAGAGTCCAACCTGGCCCAGGGCAAATTCCTATCTGGATTTGTGCATTGCTGACGCGCGCTTGAATTTTAATTTTAGGAATCCTCAACGGAAACTACAGACTCTTCCTTACGATAGCGACCACAACGCTATTCTTATTGAAGTTCTGTTTGATGGACGAAGAGTTCGCCTTCTGCCGATGGACAGTGGCGTCCACAGGCTGAATTTTAAACAAACAAATTGGAAGAAATTCCAAGAGAGGTTTATTCGGGGATATCGAGAGGAATGCCCACCTCTTGATGGGGCAAACGATAGTACAATTGCACCAGGTGACAGGAACTTGAGCAACGAGGAAATACTTCAGTATCTTCTCAAGCTGGAGAACTTGACGCTGCAAACAATTGAACAAGTCGTCCCTAAAATTAAACCTCGCAATAATATGGAAGGATATGAAACTGCAGCCATAAAACGGTTGAAAAAAGTGAAAAGCCTTCTGCTCACTCGCGTCAACAAAATCTATCGGAGATATGGGGACTATCATCATCCCATATTGGTTGAGTTCAAATCACTTCTAAAGATCGCGCGGGATCTTATCCGTCAACATTACGTAAATGAAGTGAACTCCCAGTGGCGGGAGAAGTTAAAGGGTATTTCACCAAGCGATCCAGATTCCATGTTTACTAAGATAAATACGTTATTCCGGAAGAAGTCACGAATAACTGTGCCGAGAATTAAAGTCGGTGGCAGCCAGATACAACACCTTATTGACTCTGGTATAGACACGAATAGTGTAACTGCTGATGCGCAAGGCAATTACATTGTGATGGATGATGCTCTGAAACTCGAACTTATAGGGGCGCACTTTGAATCGGTGCATCGGCCCAGAACGGACTTAGAGCCAACGCGACTTTCGGAAATTGTAGAACGAGATGTCCACAATTTCAAATATAGCCTGAACGGCACCACAGTTCTCCAATTTAGCTCTGCGTTGCAGGCTGATCTCATACCGAGTGATAATCTGCTTGATTACTTTGTCTCATGTGTTGAGTTAACTTCCATATTCAGAAGAGTAAACAATAAGAGATCATCCGGTATAGATGGCATTCCCAACGTGGTCCTCAGGCATTTACCAGACATTGCCATTCGTAATTATTGCATTTTGTTCAATAATTTATTGAACAATTCCTTCTTTCCAGGACACTGGAAGAAAGCCCGAGTATTCCCGATTTTAAAGAGAGGGAAGGATTCATCCAGCCCTCAAAGCTACCGCCCAATCAGTTTGCTGCCTAACATCAGCAAGGTGTTTGAGGTTTTGGTATTGAAAGCCTTGAACGGGCATATCAAGAAGAAGGAATTATTGCCGAACGCGCAATTCGGATTTCGAGCTGGACATTCGACAATACATGCAATAACGAAGGTAACGTCTGATATTTGCTGGCGGATTAACAATGGTGAGTGCGTAGGCGCTTGCCTTATAGACATGGAGAAAGCCTTTGATACCGTCTGGCTGGATTTACTGATTTTCAGGCTCCTGGAGAATGAGTTTCCCAGTCACCTCGTAGCGATGATGTGTAGTATGCTGTATGGCAAGTGCTTTGTCATTACGGACAGAAATCTCACTACTAACAGAGAATTTCATGTTCTGAATGGATTACAGCAAGGGACAGTGACTGCGCCTACACTTTTTGCGGTATTTGCCGGCGAATTACTCAATTCTTTCGATTTTAATAAATCTCCTAAAAGGTCGTTGGTTGCCTTTGTTGACGATCTGATAGCCTACACGGCGCACAAGAAGGTAACTGAGGTGCAAGTTGAACTTCAGAAGATGTTCAATGATATTAAGTTCTTCACGAACAGTTGGCGGATGAAAATCAATGCGCAAAAGTGTGAAACGATTCTGTTTCGAAATTCCTTGGCGTATGCCAGTAGGAACTTGAAAAGGAATTGGAGAGATTTCCACATTGTCGCGAACGAGGATAGTTCTGAGCGCATTCCTCATAAGAAGTGCGTTAGATACCTGGGTGTGCGTCTTGACGAGCGTCTCCAATTTAACGAGCACGTTAAAGTCGCGCTAGAGAGCGCTCGCAAGGCATTCATGTCTCTCCGAAGACTCTTTTATGCTCTACATCTTAGCCGGAAGGTTAAGATTATTTGCTATGTTACTTTGGTTAGACCGGTGCTCACCTACGGGTGTGCTATCTGGTTTAATTTGAGTGCTAGCCAAATGGAGAAAATAAGGATCTTTGAAAGGAAATGTCTGCGTGCTTGCACGGGGCTTAATAGGACTGCTTCTTCAAACTATGAGCACTATGTAACTAATGAAGTGATGTATGCAGCTGCTGCTGTGCTAAGAATCGACACAGTTATCATCAGATTGATTCGGAATTCCAATCTATATACTATTGTTACCTATTTCTTAAAAATAAAAATGATTTTAATAAAAAAATAAAAAAAAAAAAACGCCAAAGCTGAGTTTGCATCCATAATCACTCAAAGAATCAATCGCCCCTTTCACCATTGGCCAGTGGCCCTCGAACCTAAATAAAAACCAAACTGTAAATTTATCAAATCTTTACAATGTTAGACCTCATCAAGGGGACGTACTCAAGACAGTCACTATTATCACTTTGGTCTATTCAAATTTTGAATAATGACGTTTAGCTAAAACACTTTGCACGAACTTTTCAACTTTATGTAGAGAGACCCTCAGAGAACAGATTTATGGACAGCTTTAGTAGTATGGTCTACACATCCACGTCGTCAAAAGAGTTTCCATGTCCTCGACGGTAAATTATTTAGGAAACAAGATTGAAGAACACCAGCTAACGCGATTGTCGGACAAGGTGGCAGCAATACGTGATTTCGAAAAGTCAGCAACATTACATGAGGTTAGAGGATGAGGAATTTCTAAAGACATTATCATTCAGCCCGTGAAGAAGCGCAGTGTTCACAATAGGTATTTATGCTCCTGAAACAACAATGGGTGCAGCGCTTGACCAATTCGGCGAAAGATGTGGGAATCGCTAGTTTTTTTCGCGAAAAATCTGGCAGAGTACGTACCATAATGAACTGCAAGCGATTTACAGCATTTTAAACTAATTTCGGGACTTAATGGGCAATAGCAAACTGGTAAGCAGCGTAAGCATGCATTAAAGCAGAAACTGGAGAATCCTTCACCGATGTATAATAGTTGCAATAGTTAGATTTAGTCAATTGGTAACGAAGTTTTGTTTCCTTACGAAGCAGGCGAGGATAATGTCGTGGCTCAATTTTTGTCCTACATTGTTAGTATCGACGCTCCAGTCCTTACTACCATCAAAGGAACGGAGAACTAACGAAAACTCTGAAATCTAATGAGTTTTAACCTCAGAAATCCCAGCCGGACAGCAAAGTCTCCGGGTATTGCATACGCAGACCAGTGGAATTCGTCGATGCAGCGGTCATTCACTAATAAACCCAAAAACTAAATTTTAGGGCATACACTTGCCCATCGACATATCGAAATCTTATGGTTAGATGCATATTCTGACGGTGATACACAGAAATTTGCATTGGCATGAGTCAATCACTAACGATGAAACTGAAAAATTTCCTTGCAGATTTTCTTCCTTGCCACTGGCTGCAAAGTGCTGCACATTCTTAACTGGTGCTTTATAACAATTTCTAGTAGAGTGCCAAGTAGACTCATCAGTAACGGGGGGCGTATTCACTAGAACCTTTTATAATATAGGGTCAATTTTTATAAGGGTGGCAAGGCCCCGTTTGAATTTCCTGGAAATAATGTGCTGATGGCAAGAGATGTCGATCTCTTGTTAAACAAGTATTGGCAGATTATTTAAGGGGTTAGGACACTGGAAATTTAAAAAAAAAAGTCCATCTTTTGTTCTGCTGATAGAGTTATTTTGAATTTTGGTTGCGCTTCTTTCTCGAAACTACATTTTGCTAGTTGTCCGAACTTGTAACTAGAACAAATCATAATCGGTTGACTTTTAATTTTAACCATATTTGTAACTACATTCTACATGGAAGTACATAGGATTTCTGCTATATATTGCATAGTTTTTTTTTTATAAAAAATTTTCAGACATTTTTTGTGGAAAATTTTGGTTTTATTGAAAGCCCAGCGTTTTTGCGAAATTTTATATTTGCGAAAACTGGTATGTACTTCTCTTGCTATGTAGGCGTTTAATCGAAGAAATAAAATAGCCAAAAAATCTCCAAAAACGAAAGCATCCGCGGAAAAATGCTGTGTAGCCGCCATTTTCCTTTGCATTGCTCCCAAGAAAATAATTTAGACGAGTTACAATTAAGGACCTTTATCAGAATTTTGATTTACTTCATCATCCCGCTGAAAAAATCCTAAAATACGCTTATCTACCAGCCAGCTCCAGTGGCCTAATCCCTTAAAGCGAGGTCATCTTAACTAGTATCCGAATAAGCACATGGGAGGCGGAGGGGATTCGATTTTTCCTCCTGTCCCCCTGTGACATACTTCATTCACTTAACACCAGCTCGATATATTAGGCGCTTGCCGCAAACTCTAAACCTCCATAAACATTTGGCGGACCAAAAATCGCCTTTCACACGCTTGCGAGTGCATTAGTGTTTTCTGAGTAGGCAAGCGTATTTCCTTTCATTTGTTAAAACAAGTCGGGAAACCGGAAGCTAGATGCTTCAGGTATGAAAAGTTTCGTGTATTTCTTTTATAAAGATATTTGAGTGTGCATTTGTCTGGTTAGTATGCAGCGCGTAATATATGCATATATTATATGAAAATATCCAGTTTCAAGTGATTCAATGTTTTGAATTTGCACAGAAGCGACACTTGAAGCGACGAGTGATTAGAGCACACGGCTATCGTCCGGAAGGTCGCGGTTCAAATCCCACTGGTGGCAGTGGGATTTGTATCGTCATTTGACGTCGGATACCAGTCGACTCAGCTGTGCATGAGTACCTGAGTTATGATAAATCAGGATAATAATCTCGGGCGAGCGCAATGCTGACCACATTATCTCCCAGAGTATACTGTAGTGTACCGTTTCGGTCTTGAATGGAGTACTCTAACACACCTCAAGGCCCTGATTCAATATGGATTGTTGCGCCAACGATTATTATTATTATTATAACTTTGTTAGTAATAGTGCGATTTGTACCAAATTTGGTGGGATAATTCTCTCTATAGCCTACATTGCTGCAAAATTTCATAATTCTAGGGTGAACTTAAGGGGGGTTTCCTGCTAATTACTAAAAATTATAGTAATGTACTATTATTAACTTTATTTGAACAGGTATCGGCATGGAGGGTATTTTGGGGCCTAGGCACCATACAGTGGCTTCTTGACTTTTTTCAGATTTTTCGGTTAAGTAGTTTCTGAGAATGAGTCCGTTAAAGAAATGATCACTTTCAGCCCCCCTCACTCCCAACCTTTCCAACAAAACTAGGATCGGCTTCAAAAAGTACTTTCAACCTTTAATTAGATACCCACATGACTATATTCGATGAAAAACAAATTGTTACCCCCCTTTTACCTGTATGGGAACTCCCCTTTAAATTAACTCACTATATGCGTGATCGTTCACAGTTTCCACATTTCTACCAAATTTGGTGTCAATCGCTACCACCGTCTCCGAGAAAAATGCATGCGACGAACAGACAGGCAGACAGACAGACAGTAAACCGGTTTTAATAAGGTTTTGTATTTACACACCAAACCTATACAGACCAAGCCAAATGTCCTATCTACACGTTGGCATTTGCGAGGGTTTCTTCTAGTTTGCTAACAATGTGAGTACATATATGATTTTCAAACATTTTCGCCATTTTATATGCATCTATTTACTATTAACATTTATATGTAATTGCAAGGACAGTTTTTCCATTGAATTCGTAATCAAATACTATATAAAATTGCAAATTTTTCAATTCAGTTTTAGATCAACATTTTTTCAGCATATGCTCGCCATAGTTAACGCTTTTGATTTACGATTGTAAACAGTGAGTAAGTGCTCTTGAAAACCTGCGAAAAAAGGTGTAATATTAATGATAGGGAACTTTTTGAACAATTTAATTCATTCTCACCGCAAATAAAGTTGAAGGCAAAATCTTTATGACCCCGCCAGCATATATGACAACGGGCTTTTTTGCAATTTGCATAGTGAATAGCAATGCCTGCTTAAATTTTTTATCTTGATCCAACCAATTGCAGGAGTATAACGCATCAGTGAATTGTTCATTTTCATAAAAGACTTCATTTCCACAGTAACAGGGCAGTAATATCCCACTGGCCATGCACAAAAAATACACACCCATGTAAATAATTTCTTCCATACTATCAACATAGAAGGCATAAACGGCGGTGATGCAAAGGGTCAACTCAGTTACGAAGAACTGCATGAGTAGAACTTCACTAAAGGTCTCATCAAAAACGTCCCGATATCTGAAATTTAAAATGAAAATTTAAATTTAAGTTTATATTTGAAATTATCTAATGAAATCAAATCTCACTCCAGTATTTTCTTATGATCCCTAATACATTTCTTCAGTTCCTGGTAGTATTCTTCACCGGTTTTCCGTAGATCATGTCCAATTTTCGATACTCTAATGTTGAGGGCATGGAAATGTCCTTTTAGAATCCACAAATACAAGCCGGGATAAGAGTCACATAGCATACTCTGGTAAATATTAATCCAAATTCCAATAAGCTGGTAGAAGATAATAATATAATATGCAGTATCAGAGTTTTTCCAATCGAAGGGAAACCACGCGCTATAGAGCAGCCGTCTATTTTCCGAAAAGACAGCAGGTAAAAAACATGTTAGCGCGGCACCAGTGAATGGAATGAAGTAGCTAAGCAGGATCCGATTGCCAGTCCTAATGATTCCTGCCAAATATCTCTGCTCATCGTGATCGTTAACTTCCTCCACACGGATATCGAAATCTTCCAGAATCTCATTAATTCGACGAAGCTGCTTGCGCTTGAAAAATGTATTCAATGACTTCATGGCTGACATTGCATCTGCAAAAGTTACTGATGCATTCCCGAATAGCTGACTCGTATCTTCCAACAAAAACAGGTTGGCAACCATGGTGATCGGATAGTATACTGTCACAATAATGTTTAGAAGGAATGAGTAAATATAATACAATACGCCAGCATTTTTGGCTGGATAGAGTCCAAGATATTCCAATGTTATCAAAATTATTCGAAAAACTCTTTTTGTTTCGTATTCGGCATACATTCCGATATTCTCTTTAAATTACTTACAGATTAGTTGAAGAAATTCAGTTTGGGGATTGCAGATACATGCTAATTACTATCTTCTCAAAGGCCAGCTATCAGCCCTTACCCTCTACAGGGAAGCTAAAATCTAACTCAGCCCAAGCACATTGAAAATGCGAAGTTGAGGGCTTCTGATAAGAAAAGTTTCGTGTATTTCTTAAGAAAGAATATTTAAATACACAACTGTTCCATTTGTATGTTTCTCGTCATGTATGCATGTATAGGCATTTAGTATGTCAGATTATTGACTTTAGTGTGTTATTGAAATTCAACATCCTATGTTGTGATATGAAAGGGAGGGATGAATAGCTTCAGGCTTCAGGCTGTTCGCAGCTGCAACATTTCAGGGGGTTGGCGAAGAAGAGAAACTTTGCAGTCTTGCAGATTACTCACTGAGGAAGCTATCAACACACCTGGCAGTTAGGGATAAAATGCAAATCCATTAGATGGGGGAGAAAGTCTTCTGATTTGGTGACTCGATCGAGCTTCCATAATGAACACTATGGCGTCGAAACCTTCAATCATGGGGCGTCTAGACATCATTATGACCAGGAGTATTGCTGCACCTGCTACAGCTTTTCCGCCACAATCTGTGGCAACTACTTCAGCAGATTTGCGTAGGCAGCGGATGAAGCGGGCTGAGGAAATGAACCGCTCCATCATCCGCTCCTACTACGAAATAATGGCAGGGGAAGGTCCTACTGCTTCTTCAGAGATTCGCCGAGCGTTTCTCGCAATTCGTGCATGGGACTGTATAGCGAGCAGCACCCGCCGGAGCATTCTTCTTCATCGTACTGAGTCCGAGTTACGAGATGAAGCGGGTATAGAATTCTCGGAAATGGATCCTTTGCATAGATCAGGTATTCCTAGCATGTATGCGGTCCAGCAACTCCGAGAATTCGATCTCAATCGTTTGTGTGACTGAAGAGATCTGCAATTAAAAATTTATCCAGAAGGTCGACGGAACTCACTAAGACAGGACATTGCTAGACTGATTCAGATCAGCATTGGCAATGCCAGCAGACGGGTGAGAAAGCTTTTTCAAATCTCTCAACGAATTCCAACAGAGCGTCCAGGCAGCACAATTTTCGTTAACCGCCAAGCCAATACGCGCGCCACAAATTTTACGGATGTTATCGAAGAGGAAGTTCGATGAGCCATAAACAGCTCGAAGAACTTTAGGGGCCCAGTTCTGGATCGGGTGCAGAATTTCTAGAACAAAAAATTCACCAGTATACATACTGGACATAATATCTGTTGGCACACAGCATAAATCAGATCATTAGTCGGCCGGAGAAATTTCCACCCTTCCTCACTGCGATACTTGTAGGACAAGCAACTAGAGGCCAAAAAAAACTTACTATATCGATTATGCTAAGGCTTTCAATGTCCTACATCTGCATCGCATTAATCACAAACTAATAAAGTTTTTGGCGACAGTCATGGAAGGGTGCGCACCTTATCAGTGCGTACATCTGAATGTTCTAATACCTCAGAGCCCATCCGTATATGGAGGGGGATTCGTTAAGTCCCTTTTGGTTTTGCATGGCACTGAACCCCCCTGCTGGTTACTGAATGATGCTAGAAGGCATGGTTTTTCAATCAAATATTGCCTATGTGCTAAGTGCAAACTAGCACTCTTGATATATTTAGATGTCATCAAATAATATGCTGGTACTGACGACTGTTGCGAATAGTTGACATCTTCAGACATCACAGCTGCCGAATATCACATTTGGATGGAATTTGGATTAGACAAGTGTCGAATCCAACCCATCCACAAAGGTCACCCACCCGGACATAGCATTGGAAATCTCCATATCGAAGCTATGACCGAGACAGGCTTCTACAAATTCCTAGGAATTCTTCAAGAAACTCATGTGGTCTGAAGGATGCTTTGTTGTCCGAATTCCTGCGACTTGTAAAGCTAGTACTGAAACCGCATATCTTGAGGAAAAATAACATAAGCGTTTATGCATTCGGAATATTGCCGTGGGCGAAGACCGATCTAGAAAATGTCCAGCGGCGGATACGGAAAACTATGTCCAAATTCCGAATCATCATCCAAACACTCTCGTACAGCGGACAAACCTGCCTCGTGACATCAGAGGTAGGGGCGTGGTTGATATGGCGGCACAACATCATCACCAAGTCGACTCGCTGCGCGCTTATTTTTACAGCAAAGAACAAACGAGTCCCTTACATGCGGTTGTCTGTATGCCGGACTGTTGACTGACTCCACTTAACTTGAAGGATCGTTCTTTCAATCCTCTGAGTGGGGTGAAGTGAGTCCAAGAGCGGATTAACGAATGGAAGGCGAAGACAATGCACGGTAGACACGTGAATTGTCTTTGGCAGCCATCGGTTATCGGTTTGCATTTATCCAACAGTTGGCTGTGTGTTGGGGAGCTCTTTGCTGAGACGGTGGGATTCATGCGTGTCATTCAGGACGGCGTGGTCGCCACCCAAGCTTATAAAAAGCTCATAACGGAAGGACGGATGGAGAACGACCAGAGCAGAATGTATTTTTCGGCGTTATAGATGCTGGAACATCTCATTTCTGCCTGAACTGTAGTAGCACCGGTGCAATATACGGGCCGGCATCAAAACCTGGTATGCAACCATGGGATTGACCATGGGAATGAGTTGAGCTGAAAAGAGTACTTAATAGTTCTACATCCATTGGGAACGGCAAGTTCTAACTGATCGCCGCATACCACACAACAAGACGGTTCGCTCCACCTATATTATTGATCTTGTTGTCCCCCATAATAGCAACATTGAACGGAAATACGTGGAGAAGAAGATGAACTATGAGTCAAATCAAGGAAATTTGACATTTCGAGCGGGTGGTTGTAGTGGCCATAATATTTTCAGCTACAGGTATTGTACCTAAATCCCTCACGGAGGCTTGATGTCTTGGGACTCTGACACAGTCTGGTTCAAACCATGCAGAAATACACCATTCTGGATACGTGCTCGATGCTGCGGGGAGTTCTCGAGCGATTCTCCCACTAACCTACCAGCGGACATCACCGCCAGCGACCCTTCGTCTTTTGAGTAGGTAAGATCTCTTGAGCCTAAATGCGTGACACTTAGTGCTAGTATTAGGTAAAGGCTGGCATCTGCCGAGATTGTGACAACTCAGAAAAAAAATAAAATAAAATATTGAGTGGAATAAAAATGTTGCATCCTTGTTGTGACTCATTAAAAAAAGAAAGGAATTATTGGAAGTTGATTTACTGAAGTAGCAAGAAAAATAAGCTAACACCAGAAAAAAGAAAATTTTGGTTGATAAAAGTAGAGTAGAGTAGTAGTAGGATTTGAAAAAGTAGAGAAACTCAATAGCTCAGGAGCTCGATAGAAGAAGGAGCGGAGCAAATCAAAAGGTTTCGTGAAAGAGAAGAAATGGACACAACAGTCAAGTAGCAAAACAGAATTATAAGGGTAGGCGAAACAATACTGATTCGGGAAAATTCAGTAATTCTAAATTTCTATCAAATAATCAAAAATACTATCATAATAATTTCAATAACAGGTCCGTTCAATTTAGGCAAAATTCCCATTCTCGTAGGCATCAGCGTAAAATGTTACCAATGAAAATAGATAACGTCCAAGGTAATGGTAGGCAAGCTAATACACAAACGAATGAAAATTCGACCGAAATTCAAAAACAAGATCAAAGAACATGATGAATCAAATCATGTTACTGCTTTCCCGGAAAACAAATATTTTTTTATAAATTGGCCTCGGATGATTTCTATATGAAGCCTTAATTGACCCCGCCTGCTTCTTTAGTATTATTTCGAAAATTTCGAAAATTTTTCAAAAGTCGAAATCAAGCTATTATTGTCTTCAACCATAACAGGAAAAAATATTGTGAAGTATCAGCACCGCCAGAATTTAAACTGGCAATTGAAGCAATCATTCGGTGAAAAGTTAGAAATTTGAAATATGGAAATAGATCTTGAAAATCTTCAATAAATGGAATTTTGAATAGTCCGTATCTTATTGAATAAATATGTGTATTGGAAGCGGTAGGAAATTATTATTCGAAATCTTGAACATTTTGAACAGGGAAGACTACCAAGCAATAGCAAATTTGGTTCGAAAATTTGAATACATCTTCTTTCAGGAGGGAGACAGGCTGACAGGTACTACCAGTGTGCAGCATGAGATTAAAACCACGACAGACAATCAAGTTAACTCCAAACTTTATAGATAGTCACCTACGCACGAACAGTTCGCAGGAAAATCAAAGAGATGGAGGAACAGATAATTAATCGGAAAAATTATTCAAAGTTCTCCAGCCCTTTTATTTTAGTGCCGAAAGAAAGTGGTAATTTAGGCGAAATAAAGTTCCGAATTGTCATCAATTACGACAAATTAAATGAGGTCACAATTGATGACAAACTCCCTTTACCAAAAATCAAGTGATTCGGCAGAATAATATCACCAAGCCCTAATAAAAGAGGGGGATTGAAAACACAGCGTTTGTCACTTTTCAAAGTCTTTATAAATTTATAAGAAAGCCATTCGGGTTGAAAAATGCCCCAGCCACGTTTCAAAGGCTTATGAATGATATTCTTAGAGATTTCATCCATAAAAATTGTGTGGTTTATCTTGACGATGTGCTAATATTTAGCACCTCCCTTAAAGATCAAGGCTATTTCAGATATATTTAAAGTTCTGGACAAAAAATGGTTTGAAAATTGAAATTGACAAATGCGGGTTCATGGAAAAATAATCCTGTTTCTTAGGCCATATAATTATAGGAGGTGGCTTGAAACTTAACCTGGATAAAATCAAAATAACCAAAAAATTGAAACCTCGAGAATAAGAGATAAAAAGCATTTTGAGATTGACCGGCTTTTACCAAAAATTCCTCAAAGACCAATGTGGTCCAACCAATTACAAACTACCTCCAGAAAGGTATAAAATTAAACTATAACGACCCAAATTATGTGGATGTCGTGGCAAAACCAAAAAGTCTTATAACATCACCAACCTTAAGACTCTCTGATCTAAACAAGGAATTTCACTTGATTACTAATGCCTCTAACTATGTAATAGGCTCTGTTTGTCACAAAATGGATACCCTATTTGCTTTATCTCCCATGAACATAATTATTCAGCTACAGACAAGTAGTTTTTAGCCATCAGATGGTCTATAATCTTAACCCATATTCGTTTGGCAATAAGTTTATAGTCCTCAATGACTATTAGCCAAAGAGGTACCTTGAGGCTAAATACAGAGGTAGAGATTTTTCGCCAAGCCATCCGAGGTGGTTATTAAAATTAGGGGAATGCGACTTCGAAATTGAGTATTTGAAGGGATATTACAATAAGGTCGCAAATTTTTGAGCCGGATAAAGTCCGATGAGGATTATATTGAATGTTTTGATGAAGGTGATAATAAAACTAATTCTTTCTCTGATTTAAAAGTTTTAGTAAATAAAAAAGATGATAGTGTAACAATGGCAACTACCCATTCAGTGGAAAAAGAACTTTTCGACCATATCCTCAAAAAAGAGTAGACAGTAAAGAAATACAAATCACAGATAATCCTTACCAATAATAAAACAATAGATATAGAAATAGTACATTAAAAAGCTATCATATACATAGCGAGTATGATTTTAAAAATTTGGGCGAGATACGTAAAAAGAATATAGAGAAAGGAAGAACGGAGATTCTCTGAACTGCCGGATATCAAATACAATATACTCGAAGAAAAAATAAGAGGAACTTATTCTTATGGCAAACAAATTAGTTTTATTAGATGTACATTTAGAGCAATAGATTGAGGGTCCGTGAAAAGAATCGCCTCTACCAGATGCTTCTCGATGATAAAACGCTCGTCAATTGGTAAATTTATATGAATACCAACCGAGAAGCAAAGACAGGGATCGCTGACATCCGAGCGGTTCATTACAAAAATTTTTACGATAAACTGGACACTCGGTATGGCGAGACAGATCTCTATTGATTTGCCAAAAGCCAGCACGGCCGTACACAAGACATTGAACACAGTGGATACTTTAACACCGGCATCCAACGTCCAGGGCTTTATATACTGCTTTATGCAGATAATGTTTTCCAAGCACCTAATAGCAAAATGATCTTAAGCAGCTTGTCCAAAAGTGGAATGATCGCCTCTTGCAACACGGTCTCAGCTTGAATCTGACTAAAACTGGGTTTTTGACGGCCGATCCCCATGAAACAGGCACAATCACTGTCAGCCGTAGTAGCCTGCCCAGAACTAAGCGGTTTAAATATCTAGGGTCAATGCTATCTGCCAATGGAGAACTGCGTTATGAACTTATTAACACAACCTAAATGAAGCGGCGTTCCAAAACTGGTGTTCTTTGTGATCGACGTATCAACGAACATCTCAAATTTAAAATCTACCGCAATGTCGTCCGTCCTATCGCTCTCTATGGATCTGAATAGTGGGCGACTTTAAAAGACAATGAACGGCGTCTTGCGGTAATAGAGGCGAAGATGCTGCGGTGGAATAGTGACACGTTTTGATCACATCCGAAATGAGAATATGGGGTTATATGATATGCGGTTGCACCGATCGCGGAAAAACTGCGAGAGAGTCGTCTTCGATAGTATGGTCACCTAATTTGCGCAAACGCTCGCCAAAATTGGTCTGAACATCGAAGTGGATGGTAATCGACCGAAAGGCCGGCCGATACAACGGTGGCTTGATACGCTAGATGAAAGAAAAACGGCAAGGACCATGTAACACCTTGTCATAATTAGCAGTAAATATTATATATAATTTTCGTTTTGGTTTTTGCAAAACGTTTCCAACTGAACTGAGTTCTAGTTTTTCTTGAGGAAATGAAGTACAAGTTTTGATTTGATTTCGTATTTGTTGGTTCTTCGCGCACCTGTCAATTCTGATTCCTACTATTTCGTGTAAAAAGGGGCAAAGAAAGTAAAACCTTGTTAAGAAGAAATTATCTAAAAATCAAATGAGTAAACTCAAAGAAATGAGTACCTTTCCGCTGGCCAGAAATTCGGCAGATTGTGTTCCAAGTGTGACGCCGTCGGCAGGAAGCGCATCAAGGGATGGTGTCAGATGAGTTTTACACAAACTGTCCCCTTAACTTTTAATTATCACTTCGAATTTCTAACGAAGGAAAAAACAACTTTGTGGTTAATTAGAAGATGAAAAAACAAATGTTCTAAATAACATTATTGAAAAATCAAATACAGCTCTGGTTGAGGTATTTTGGTTGATTATCATATCTTTTGTTATTTTTTAATGTTTATGATTTAGAATATATTTTAAAATGAATTCCTGCTAATTTCTTTAATTTGAGACCTTTCTTTTTCCCTCTTCCTCTTTGACCCCGCAAAAGTCTCTTTATAAAGGGCATCCTCTAATATAATAGCTTGGGTGGGAACAACAAAGGCGGCGTCTGAATTCTCTCCCTTCTTGGTCGTTTCCGGTCACACAGGATGGTCTTTGGACCATCGCGATCTCATCTAGTCAGTTAAAGTAACTTCCACATTCTGCTCGATAACAAAACCTTGCATTGTTAAAACAATCTATCGGTACACTCTTGTAATAACTCTTAGATTATAGGTATAACTCCGCCAGTTATTAATAATTTTAATATTTCTGTATTTACACAGCCTTTTAGCATCAAGATGGCTTCAACTTCTTGATATACAGGGTGCGGCAGTATAACTTCCTTTTTTAAAATGCGCGCCACTCAGTTAGTTGATGTCATAGCGGAGCGCTAGTGGTCTCGTTCAAGAGGGGATACTGTAAAATTTTGTCCCGACACGGTTCAGTCGCCATCATGCGTTGGAATAGTGAGGAGCGTGCCTTTGCCGTTGAGGTTTACTTTTCAAGCGGATGTTCGGTTATTGCAACACAGCGTGCATTTCGGAATCGCTTTAATTTAGCCCCGTTGGCTACCGTCCCAGACCGCAAATCAATTGTTGCATGGGTCACTACATTCAGACAAACTGCAAGTGCGACAAAGGGAAGAACTGGAGTCCCTCAGCCCGTTAGATCACTTGAGAACATTGAAGCAGTGATAGCGTCAATGTTGCGATCGCCCCGGCGTTCTGCGCGCAAACACGCATCTGTCCTTGAACTATCCGATCGTTCTGTGAGAAGAATTCTTCGTGATGATCTTCATTTTCATCCCTATAAGATGGCGATAGTGCAGGAACTTTCAGAACCTGACTTCAATTCTCGGATGAACGCGTGTGAGCTTCTTCTTGATGTCGTCCCGAGTTTTTTAGCGATGAAGCCCATTTTCATTTGTGTGGGTCGGTTAACAAACAAAACATGCGCTGCTGGGCTGACACCAACCCTCGAGAATTGCATCAAAAGCCTTTGCATTCACCCAAAGTCACAGTGTGGTGTGCAATTTCCTCAGCTGGAATTATTGGTCCCTGGTTTTTTGAGGAAAATGAGGTTACAGTGGCAGTGAATTCGGACCGGTATGTAAACATGTTGTCCGGATAGCTGAGTGGTTAGAGCACAAGGTTGTCGTACGGAAGGTCGCGGTTCAAATCTCGCTGGTGGCAGTGGGATTTGTATCGTGATTTGACGTCGGACACCAGTCGACTCAGCTGTGAATGAGTACCTGAGTCAAATCAGGGTAATAATCTCGGTCGAGCGCAATGCTGACCACATTGCCTCCTAGTGTACCGTTACGGTCTTGAATGAAGTGCTCTAACACACTTCAAGGCCCTGATCCAACATGGATTGTTGCGTCAATGATTATTATTATGTAAACATGCAACAGAATTTTTTTTTCCCACGGCTAGAAAATTTGGATTTGGTGGACACTTGGTTCCAACAAGACGGTGCAACAGCACACACTTTAAGAGCATCGATGGCTGTTTTGAGGGAACACTTTCCAGAGCGCCTTATCTCAATTAGAGGCGATTTGGAATGGCCGGCACGCTCTCCCGATCTGTCCCCTTGTGATTTTTTTCTATGGGGTTTTTTGAAATCCCGTGTTTATGTGAACCGTCCAAGAACCCTACAAGATTTGAAGACCAACATCCAAGAAGAAATTGCCAACATAACACCTGCTATGCTAACAAGAGTCATGACAAACGCCAGAAATCGGTTTACGCAATGTATGGAGAATGGGGGACGTCACCTAACAGATTTGATCTTCAAAACAATGTAAATAAAAACTTCAGACATGTACCTACATTATAAAAAATAAATAAATATTTTCCGATGCATACAATAGTTTTTATTGAGTTTTGAAAAAAGGAAGTTATGCTTCCGCACCCTGTAGTATTATAATAATGCCTAGTCCACAGAAAAGCGAAAAATTAGATTTAAGCTCAGCGTTTATATTTGAAAAAAGAAAAAAAAATCACTACGTCGCACTTTTGTTTATGAGTTATTATATTTCGCATAGTTAACTAAAAACGGCTGTTTGTGATTCACAGTTCACTAGGATAAAATTCGCAGCACAAAGGAAGCTAAAGTTGAGTCACTATAAACTATGCTTCTAACCTTCCGTAGCAGTCTCAATTTGCACCTCGCTCGGATGGCGGTTTAGGCCTGTCTATCTGTCTGTCACACCTGATTTACTCGGAAAAGGCTGGAATAATTATCATAAAATTTGGTGAAAACGTCTGGTATGTGAATGTCTTTACATACAATAGGTAGCATCATTTGGCATTGGGTTTAAGGGGGGTGAAATTTTATTAGACAACATAGTTATGTGGGGTATCAAATGAAAGGACTCAGTTAGTACTTTTCGAAATTGGTCTTATTTTTGATAGTGAGTGAAATATAGGAGAAAGAGGGCTCAAAATGTGTGCTCGAAAAGTGAGGTTTCGTTCTCAGAACCTATTCTACCGAAAAAAACAGAAAATACATCCCATTCCGATATCTACACAAACAAATTTATTAATAATATTTTACCATATTTTAGAAAAAATTTACGCAAAAGCCCTCCTTAAGTTCATTTTAGTGCCTTGTAATTATATAATGCACAATTTTTTAAGGTCAAAATTGTGTATTCCACATCAATTTATCACACTCTTAAACGTGTATGATGTCGTCATCATAAAAGTGAACTCATATTAATGGCAGAGTTGTAGTTTGGGAATATGTATAAAGAAATATTTTGAATTTTTAATTGCATAGAAAATTTTATTCCATAAAATCTTTATATCCGAAGCCGACTTATTATAATAATTTGGAGGATTTCTGTTTTCACTATTACCACTTTTAAATTCGGGGTTGATTGAGGAATCTGCAAATCCTGATTTTATTATAAGCGTCAAACTACATTTTCCAAAAATTATAAAATTTTCGTAACACATCTTAGCAGTCTTGTTTCTCTTTTATTGGGATGTCCTTTTTTCCAAATTTTTGGTTCTTTGAAGAGCTTCATATACTTTATATTAGTTATTTGTTTTTATTTGCAGGTGAAACACATACTACAAATTATTCTGCTACTTTGCAACTCACGATTTCAAATTTTATTTGTTTTTATTAGTTGGTCATATTTCGTGGTAAGTTACCACTTTTGATGAATTCACTCGGTTAAAACTCAATCGGCGAGTAACCGACAGCGCCCATTAGATATTCTACACGGACGGAGAATTAAAAGGTTAATTAAACCCATCAATATTATTTAGGCGAATTTTATAGGTATTCTACTTTATTATAGTTTTTTAAGGTTTTGTGTGTCGTTCAACGTTAAATTCAAGTGGGTTCATACATACAAAAGGGACACAGTTACTTACTATTTGAATGTATAAATCCCACTATCACTAATCTATTATATATCTCCGGAGGTGCCATAGAATTCAACTATATGCGATGAGAATCTGGCACAAGAAAATGCACATTTATAATTTTTTTCCGGAATTTTCACTGTAAATAAAACATGGGATTCTATCACTTCTAATTGCTCCAAACTATCCCCTAAGATTCGCTTTTCTCAATGGGTCAACGAATCGTTCACCACGATGTAATGTTGATTGGTACTAAAGTACTTAGCAGCGCCCAGTACGTAACGTCCGAGTTCTGGCAGTTTAGAACGTCCTTATTAGTTACTTAGTGAAAGTAGAACCGCATATCCAATGGACCATAAAACCAATAATAAAGCACATGAAATTATAACCAACGAAATATTTGATGGGATTATTATTTATCGGGTTCAGGAAAGAAATGAAATAGCTGGGATTTTTAGATAAGAAAGTAAGAAAGTAAAAAGGAAAAGTAGATGAGCATTTTCCGGAGCAAACTGATGAAATGGCGCAGATTGCCCATAAGCGATTCCCGAGATTAAAAGGATTTAAATGAATACATTGAATACTTTGTATTCCTGCTGAAGGCTATCAGGATCTCAATGGAACTACAAACGCAATACATTCCTTGAAAATATCATCTTCGGAAAATCATCGCGGCTTTGCAATAAACGCTAACTGCGTTTCAAGGGCAATGAACTGCGCCTGACGGTGATGAATACGGAGATGTTGCGTTAGGTCAATGAAATTACCCCAAAATCACATGAACTGAAGGCATCTGCGATCGATATAGGAGTGCGTCGATCATGGGAAAAATTCCAGAGATGGTATGACAATGTAACATATTCGGTGCTAATTAGAACCCATTTGCAAAGATTGGTCTCAACATCGATGTCGGGGGGAAACGACCGGTCGAAAGAACGATGGCCTGATACGTCAGATGGTAATTTAAAAGTCTCTCGACTTCAAGCGGACTGAGCTTATGAATAAAAAAATATCGTATTTGATGAAGGCGGGTTGATCCTGGTTACGAGCGAGACAAAGACTAAAGAAGACATCAGTGTACACGATGATACAGTTGAGTTACTAAGCGAGACTGACTACTGGAGACCAAAAGGCTATCCCATCAAATACAGAGGGATAGTGCATAGAGAGCAAACAATAGGCGAATCGGAAATCCAGATTGCCGGATCGACTTTGTTGCTATTGATGATAAAAGAATCGCGTAGCAAATACCACTTTAATTCCAAATATTATATGTTGATCTATAAATAGTTAATGTTAGCCGCCGAAATGGAAAAGTTCTATTATCTCTTATTAACTTACCGAAAAATCACTTGGTACGCACTTTACTCCAAAATGTTGTACACTAATCGTGAAGAAGTGTCTTCCAGCTGAAAAGGACGACTTAACACTGCGGAAATCTATCGAGAGATATGAAGGAAATTTTTCATGCTATATATTCCTAAAATACCTTAAAATAGAGTGTAAGTGAGAAAATGATGGAGAAAGGAGTATTAACACGAACGTTGCGGCTTCTTCTACCAAAGGTGCCTATTAACATATTTTACATTTTGAGGAATTGTCTAATAATATATTATTTTCGTCGTAAAAAAAACACTTTCTTGTTTCTAAGGACAAATTCAGACACACATTTTATAACCTATATGAAAATTCTACAATCAAATTTTGGAGCTATTAAAAAAAATATAGATGCCATTGACCCCTGATAGGTTAAAGCACACACTACAAAATAAAAGGCTTATAGTTGTTCTGGAAATTTGAGCCCCTTAGGAATAAAGTCCATATATAAACTTCAAAGGGTCAAAGGTGGTCAAAGGGTAGTATAGGTCCCAGGGCGAAACGTGGATTGGTACTCACGATGGAGCATAAAACCTGGGAAATGCCTGCTGAACCAACACCAGCAGCTCTACTAGCAAACCCTATCTCCACCTCTACGTGGTGACCGCTGGGAGCTCTTTCGTAACGAAAAGCTGCCGACGGAGAAGGATGAAGGCGAGTCTCCCGCGCCTAAAAACGGCACAAACTGTACCAACCGGTCCTCCAGGTCGGGGGTTGGGTAGGGCTGACAACCCTACACGGAAAACCGATGTTACGAAGCCACGAAAGGAGCCTCGGACGAGATGGACTTTAAAACGACGGACCCGGCAACGACAATGGATTAACGATTTGCGCATTTTCTCATGGAACGTGCGCTCCTTGTACAGAGATGAAGCTGATGAGCAGCTAGCCGATACCCTAGGGCTGATATAACAGCGTTACAAGAGATGCGATAGACAGGGACCGGTTTCCTGGAGAAGAGCCACTACATCGTATATTATAGCGGTCATCCAGAAAACCATGTGCTCGGAGTAGGTTTCTTAGTCAGCCAAAAAATGAAACCTGCCGTTATCGGCTTTGAAAACATAAACAAACGGTTATGCACTCTGCGCTTGCAAGGCAAGTTTAGAAATATAAGCCTCATTAACGTTCACGCCCCTACAGAGGAGGCTCCAGAGTCGGAGAAGGATACCTTCTACGAGGCAGTAGAACGAACCCTCGACGCCTGTCCTAGATATGATATCAAAATCGTACTTGGAGATTTTAACAGCCAAGTAGGGAAGGAGTCCGTATTCAGGCGATACGTTGGCTCCCATAGCTTACACCAAAATACAAATGATAACGGACGGCGGGTGATCCAATTAGCAGGGTCACACGAAATGGTTGTTGGAAGTACCTGATTTGCGCGGAAAGTGGTCCACAAACATACATGGGCCTCTCCAGACGGGACCACTTTTAACCAAATTGACCACGTGCTGATCGAACGCCCCCACCTCTCAGCCTTAATTAATGTCAGAATATATAGGGGGGCCAATATGGACTCGGATCACTATCTCGTTGGCGTGGTGCTTCAAGCTCGAATAACAATACCACCCAGAATCCCCTCTGAAAATCAGGTGAGAGTTAACACTGAAGCGATCCACAACACGGCCCTCCGCGACACCTATAAGAGGAAAATGGATGCCGCAATAACTGCAGTCAACAGAGGACCTGGAGATGAAGCATCAACAAATGATCTTCACAATCACCTGAAAACTGTTATCATAAATACGGCCACAAACATACTTGGCCCCAGCCGCAAAAAAAGTCGGAACGGCTGGTTTCACGATGAATGTAAGCAAGGAACGGAACGGAAGAATGCCGCATACCGAGTGATGTTGCATTCTCAAAGAACGCGGGCACGCGCAGAGACTTATCACGAACTCCGTCGAGTGGAGAAGCGACTTCACAGACGGAAAAAGGAAGCCTGGGAGAACCAACAAGTCTGTGAACTAGAAAAGTACAGGGAGCAACCGCACCAGGCGCGGAAGTTTTACCAACAAGTCAACAGGATGAAGCGCTATACACCACGATGCTCATCCTGCCGAGACAAAGAGGGAAATCTGATTTCCGACAGAATGGGCATATTAGAGCGATGGGTTGAGTACTTTGTTGAGCTACTGAACAACCAGAATATCGGCGAGTTGGAGGTCCCGCCAACTGAAGACGACGGCCAAATACTGCCACCACCAAGTTTAGAGAAACTGTCCGTGCAATTCATCGGCTAAAAAAATCATAAGTCGTCAGGAGCCGATGGAATTACAGCCGAATTGGTTAAATATGAAGGAGACCAATTACACCAAGTGGTTGATCGACTTGTGCTCAAGGTAAGGGACAGTGAATCAATGCCTAACGATTGGCAACGAGGCATTATCTGTCTCGTACATAAAAAGGGAGATATCACACAGTGCAGCAATTATAGAGGTATCACGTTGCTGAGTACCATCTATAAGATAATCTCCACTATCCTGCTAGGCCGGATAGCCCCATACACTCAGAACAGGCTTCAGGCAATTCAGCAACAGATCAGATTTTCTCTCTGCGGCAAGCGATGGAAAAACTGTTGGAATGTGGACATCAGTTGCACCATCTGTTCATCGACTTTAATGCAGCCTATGATAGCATAGCCAGGGTAAAACTGTACACGGTCATGAGAGAATTCGGTATCTCGACAAAATTAATAAGACTGACCAGGCTGACTCTGACCAATGTGCGAGGCCAGATAAAAGCAGCAGGATCACTCTCAAGACCGTTCGACATCAACAACGGTCTACGACAAGGTGATGCCCTATCATGCGTCCTCTTTAACCTGGCCCTCGAGAAAGTGATCCGCGATGCTGAGGTAAATGCAAGAGGTACGACCCTCTTTAAGTCCACTGAACTACTGGCCTATCCTGACGATATCGACATCATGGGAAGAACCACCCGAGACGTACAGACTGCCTTCATCCAGAACGAGCAGGTGGCGCGAGATCTTGGGCTGCACATCAATGAAGGCAAGACAAGAAAATATATGGTGGCAATGTCAGCACCGAAGACGAATCAACCAACAACATCAAACCGCACTGATCAAACAGGAAGAATAAGAATAGGAGAATATAACTTTGAAACCGTTGACAATTTCTCCTATCGAAAATCACAACCGATAACAGCTACGATGATGAAATCCACACACGGTTGTTGTCAGGCAACAGA
Source organism: Hermetia illucens (assembly GCF_905115235.1). Classification (NCBI taxonomy): domain Eukaryota; kingdom Metazoa; phylum Arthropoda; class Insecta; order Diptera; family Stratiomyidae; genus Hermetia; species Hermetia illucens. Next base: position 132,500,844 of record NC_051851.1, read on the forward strand.
GCCTATTTCAGCTTACAAAGACTGTTCCGCTCGAAACGTGTCACCATAGGGTCAAAGCTCTTACTGTACAAGACTATGATCTTGCCAGTCCTCATGTATTCCTCGGAAACTTGGGTTCTTAGCAAGAAAAATTGCGAACTCTTGGCCGCGTTCGAGAGAAGAATCCTCCGAAGAGTTTCTGGCCCCCTACATGAGCATGGACGATTCCGTAGCCTACATAATGACGAAATCTATGAGCGATACCATGACCGTCCGGTTGTGGATAAAATCCGGCTCAATAGGTTACGGTGGGCGGGTCACTTAATCCGTATGGATGAGGATGATCCCACCCGGAAAGTCTATAAAGGCAATATCTATGGTAGAAAAAGAAGACGAGGCAGACCCTGCCTAAGATGGAGCGATGGCGTGGGTCAGGACGCCAGACAGCTTTTAGGGATATCGAATTGGTGGACCTCGGCGCAAAACCGGGATGTCTGGAGTTCCTTATTAAGACAGGCCTAGAACGGATACCGGTTGTTGCACCGTTGATGATGATGATGATATAAACTTTATTTTAATAAATTTGGTGTCCCAGCAGACATGAATTCGACTCCTCTAATAAAATATTTGATCCGTTTCCTTAAATTTGTAATGAACTGACTATCGCCTACTTAAGCAGGGGAGAACTTTGCAGAACACTGAAAAAGTGGAAAATTTCGGCCATTCTAGTCTATTCGGCAGTCACTCGCTGTCTAATTTGGGTCGAGTCCTATTGGTGTGACAAAAAATATAACAATAACAGTAAATGTGGCAACATGAAAAATCGGGGTTTAACATGGGTATCTGCCAATGCCATAGTCTGCTACCAGCACGTATTGATTTGGCGAAAATGTTGGCTTTTTAGTATCAAAGGTATTAATTTTAGTACCTTTTTATGATTTTTTAGTACTTTTTTAATTAAATAGCTACTTTTTAGTACTTTTTAACAGAAACCCAAACGAAGTTCATGTTTGGTAATATCATATTATGCTGAATAACAAAATGACCGAAAAATTAGTTACGCCGCCTAGTCACTTCATAAAATAGCTCAAAATTCCCGTCAAATTGCGAAAACAAAGCAGCGGTTTCAGTGAATGCCATCCACGACATCATAAAAGAATTATATCTTAGAACATACTAAGTTGGATATAAAGTGGGATCATCCACTGTGAAAACTGGCAGTTCGAAAATAATGCGATGCCATTCACAAATCGATTCAAAAGCGCCATGACATTGCAAGAAAGTATTCTGAGTAGGATGAGGATGATCCCACCCGGAAAGTCTATAAGGGCAATATCTATGGTAGAAAAAGAAGACGAGGCAGGCCCTGCCTAAGATGGAGCGATGGCGTAAGTCAGGACGCCAGACAGCTTTTATTGATATCGGATTGGTGGACCTCGGCGCAAAATCGGGATGTCTGGAGTTCCTTATTAAGACAGGCCTAGACCGGATACCGGTTGTTGCGCCGTTGATGATGATGATGATTCTGAGTAGCAAAGTTTCATAGTCGCTCGACCTGAAAAAAAAGCGTTTATCTCTGAAAATAACCAAGAAAACAGTCTGGCTTTGTGAAAGAGCATGTATCAAAATTTTGGATATTTAGTTTTGTGGACTGGCAAAAGTAAATACGACTTGTTTGGCTTTGCTAGGTACACCAATGCGAAGCGTAAAACTCATGACATACATTCAACTTTCCAGCGTAGTACCGAGAGTTAATTAAATTGAACCTTCAACCGGAGTGAATAAATTGGTTTTATTGACTAGAACATGAATAGGAACTACACTCTAATATGGTGTCTAATTTGCTACAAAACACTACTTTAGGTATAGAACAACCCTTTGTCTGCCCATAGGACAACAACTCCAAGTACACTTTCTTCTCGGCACGAGAATGGTTGTTGAATAATATCCCACTCCGCCTCAAGATACTTCCCTAATCGATAAGTCTTAACCTGGTCTGTATCATTTGTTCGAACTCCATAAAGGGCACTACTTCTTTAAAAATGTTTTCCTTAAGGCATTGTATAAAGCTGGTCACTTAGCTCGGATAATCGAGAGTTACCTTTCGGAGAGACTTCTTTCGTATGAGACGGACGGCGGGTCGAAGGAATATGTTGTGACAGCAGGTGCTCCCCGAAGCTCCGCTTTTGGGCCCCTGCTGTGGAACATAATGTATGACGGAGTGCTCGGCCTTCGCGTGCCATAAGAAGCATTGATTGGTTTTGCAGACGATCTGACAGTGATAGTAGTTGCAAAACACCACCAGGACGTGGAACAGCATTCAAGTGAAATCACTGTTGCCATCAAAGCATGGCTCCGAATAGTGAAATTAGATCTGGCGGAAGATAAGACCTTACCAATCGAAGGAAAAACAGTTGCTGCGATGCAGGAAAAGCTGCAGGAACTGGAAAGAGCTGTGTACTGATGTGAACCAGAATCCTCCTCACAGTGGGAAGGCAAGGGAATTGGTTTTTGGTTTAATCTACCTTCTAAATATATATTTGATTTCTGTGTCTAGTTTAACATCCATTTTTTGTATATATTAGCCGCCAATTGATCAAACTTCCACTTTGGAGTAAATTGTACTCTGATGGCCTTGGCTGGATTGATGGGTAACCCCCGCCTTTCTGCACTCGGTGCTAGTGATTCTCAATTCGATTTGGATTCTATATGATAGGTTTCATCATATTTGCCCTTACAAATTAATACAATATCATGAGCATAACCTTCGATTTGCCATCCAATATTTGTTAACCCTCCTAGCAATTTATCAACTTCTACACTCCACATTAGCAATGACAGTACCCTGTCAGTACTGTTCGGGAGCCTGTCGGCACTTCTACTTACCCGCTCTTTAACATCCTGCCCCTTAAAAAGGCCGGGATGTTTCCGAATCCCTTGCGGAGGGACTAATCACGTAGCTGAGAAACCGTCGATTAGTTCCTTTCCACCTCTGTCACCTGTCTTCCTGTATGATTTACCTCCAAGAAAGGAGTATTGCCTCAACTTTAGAGTTCATAAAAGTTCCTTCAGGCTTTCTAAGAGAGTGCAACGTGGCCAACACAGCCCTGAAATCTAATTCTCCGTTCCAGTTCCTCACAATATGTTCTAAAGAATTCTCATTTCGAATATTTAATGAACGTGTTATACTCACGTTCCTTAAATTTAGCAAGGCTTAACTCTTATTGCATTTACAAGCACGATTCAGCTGTCCGGTCGATTTACTGAGTTTTCGCAGTTCTCAGTTTCACAAGAAATCGTTTTATCCCGTTTCCCTGGGGTTATAGGATAAGTAATTTTAGAACACGCGGAAAGCGCGCAAATTAACTGTCTTCCGAGCGGATCTTTTTTAAAAAAAAGAAACTCTTTACTCAATAAGTGAAAGACGTGGTTAGTCTTTGAGTACTTTATTCGAACTGAACTTCTTAATTCTATTATAATTAACTTCTACACGAAGTAATGGTCACAATATATTGCAGGGTCGAGTTCCTTGTCCATGTCTTTTTAAATGCTTATTACGCTGATTCGGCAGTTATGTTGCTTATAGTTTGATCTAAATTATGTGACGATGGATACATAACTCGTAACTCACGGCTCCAAATTGAAATCCCTTTAAAGGAATCCTTAGTTGCTTATTGTTAACTAAACGACCGTAGAGATGAAACCAACGTTCCCAGTCATGAGAGCAGCTGAAGTCATTAAATCAAATAGCTTATCTCCTCTAGGATTGCATTTCATACTCCCCCAGCAAATGTATTATTGTTTTTACTGGCGCCACCTATTAAGAGTTCAAGACCTTGGTTCTTGCGATTTGTCAAAACCTTAATGTTTTTCACACAAGCGTAGTCTTATATGCTATAGAAAATATATATATAAGTATATGCCACGATCAACGTGTTGCCAAGTTTCCCTCACACTCTACCGTCAAAAACTCGATTATGATCTATTCCTCTAAGAATAGCACATTTGGTGGTGCAACAGTACACGAGGGGCCTAGCCCTTTTTCGATTTGATGCCCCCACTGGTTCGCAGTATCTGGTCCGTCATATTTCATAAACTGGTAACAAGTCAGTTCACTTATCTAACTTCCCTTTCTTCCAATAAGGTCTGCCCTGCCCTACATAATAGTTCCACTACTGTGTGCATTATCCTCCTCGAAGATCAACTGCCCTCATTTTTATGAGTCGAAGAGCATAATTGTACTTCGCTCTTCAAACGAAAATGATGCTCTACAGTTTAGTGAATTCTAATACTTTCAGGAAAAAGGGGAGCATCATAATGTGGTATTCCCTAAACACATTTAGACTCTTATGATGCATTCGAATACCAAGTTGGAACACTCTACGTTTGTGGATATGTTCTTCCATACATTCATGAACTTTACCCTCCATTGCCCAAGATAATAGAACAGAATCCACACATTTCCTGACTTCTACTCATCAAGCATGCGAATGGTGTCTGCTGCCTTCCTTACAGGGCGGCTATCCAACTCACGACATGTTCCGCCCTGCCCAGCTCGGTGTTCACAATGGTGGCGAAGACAGCTTCACCGATGCTTTTCTCCTTAATTATTAAACCGTGACTGCGTTGTACACTACGCTCTTGGGTCGATTACCGCTACACTTATTGAGGTGAAATTTAGTGAAAGTGTATACCAGGTGCCTTGAAAAGCTCATAGGTTAACACACAGACGTTACTAGTATTAACTCCATATAAATTTTAGTTAACACGATCCTTCAAAAGACAACTAACTGTACAAATTTGACACCTATTGGACTATTACGATGTGGGATAGAACATTTGGAGTGAAGCACGAAAGGAATGTCGTGTGTTAATAAAGCATTGCCTCGGCGTGAAAATAAATATTGTTGAAGTCAAGTCTTGGCTTGATCAACATTACTCGGACTTTGCAAAAAGAAAATCAACTGTTGATAAGTGGTTTACTAAGTGGATACCTCACCGACGGAAATATCAAACAAGTCGAGAAACCGGAAATTGGACGGTTCAAGTATGAAAGGTTTTGTGTATTTCTTTTATAATGATGTAACTCACTACATGCGTGACAGTTCACAGTTCCATCTTTCCACCAAATTTGATGTTAATGGCTATATCGGTTCCCGAGAAAAACGCGACAGACGGACAGACAGACAGACAGTAAATCGAATTTAATGAGGTGTTATTTTATACAAAAGCCTAAAAAGTCCATAAGATAATTTTGGATGACCATCATTTCCCACCAGAGTCAAAACGATCGTCATCTGAGTGGACTACACGTGGTGTTCAAAGCGTGCAAAGACAACCGTTAGCTACCAAGGCTATGGTAACACAGCCGAAGTCGATTCAAATAAGGTTTTGTTTTTTTACAAAACCTTAAATAACACAAGTCGAAATTCTGGAAGCTCGACGTTTCGCGTATAAAGGTTTTGTGTTCATCTTATGTGAGAAACTTTCTATGCACGTTTTCTATTTGTACAGAGCTGAAAATTTATATCATATATTTCCAAACTGCAAAATATACACATGTACATAGTACAAAGTCATAAATATAGCCCATCTGCTGGTGTTATACATACGTATACCTATTTGATTTGGGCACTATCCAGAACTCCCTTAGCATATATAAATAACTAAAAAAAGTTGAATAAAGGTAAAAAAAAAGATATTCACATGTTTTCTGCTGTTCAGATGCCCCCTTTTATATGAGGATGACGCCATGCACGTCTTAGAGTGCAATCAATTCATATCAAATATAAGACCTTCACACTCTATAGCGTTGTTAATAGAAGTTTTGCTAAAATTACCTCTTTCTTAGAAAAACCTGAGTATAATGCTGACTCTATCTGAGAAAATCTTGAGTTCATTCGTCTTCTGAGTTTCTTTCTTAGAAAATCCTGAGTATAATGCTGGCTTTTTCTAGGAAAATCTTGAGCTCCTTCGTCTTCTGAGTTTTTTCTTTGAATGTAATTTATTTTTATTTAAATATCACTCGATAAAAGTTTGAGAAAATACGGAGATCTTGGGTTTTATATATTTTATTTTCGTTTAAATGCAACTCATTTCGATGAACAATACTTTTCTCCACTCTATTACTTAAAAACTGACATTTCAAAAACAATTCATTTTTAAGGTTTTGTTTGTAAAACAAAACCTTATTAAAATCGGTTCAATGTCTCTCTATCTGTCTGTCACAAACACTTTTCTCAGAAACAGCTATACCGATTGACATGAAATTTGGTGAGAAGGCGGGAATTGTGGACCCCCAGACATGCATTTAGTGATATCCTTCTAGGTTGAATTTAGGGGGGGGTCCCCATACAAAATGGGGGGTGTAAACATTTTTTCCACCGAATATAGTCATGTGTGGTATCAAATGAAAGGTCTCGATTAGTATTTCTCGAAGCCGGATTTAGTTTTGAGAGTTGCTAGAAAAGCGGGCAGTTGGAGAGGTGGAAACTACCAAACCGAAAAATCTAAAAAAATTCATGAAGCTGCCTCTATATGGTGCCCAGGCCTGAAAATACTCTCCATATCGATATCTGTTCAAATTAAGTTACTAATAGTATATTAGAATATTTTTGGGGAAACTGAGTCAAACCCCCGGTAGGTTTATCCCAGAGTTATAGAACTTGGTAGTAGTATAAAATATAATATGAAACATATTATCCAAAAGTTTGATCAAAATCATACTATTAGTAACAAAGTTACAGTAGCTGAAAGTTGTATTTACCGTGTAAATTTACAACCAGAAGTACTAATTCTGCCATGCTAAATGCATATACATAACGGGCTACGTACAAATGGGATAATTCTGCACTCAAATATACTTAGCGCCCAGCTTCCGGTTTCCCGACTTGTTTTTTCTAAATTTGTTATTTTTATCATGGCCTGCTCCGCCAGGAAGAACACCGATGGTGGCCAAAGTCAATCGAATTAACAACATTCGAAATAAATTTCAGGTGATGTTAGCTCCGCTGCGCCACAGAAGTTAAATTCAAACTTCCCGTTTTGTTTTGTTAAATCAATAAAAAACAAAATAGGGCAAATATCTCCTATCTCGGAATTCTCATTTTGTCCGCATAACTTTTAACCATTGTGATCTCACGAAATCCACCCACCCATTATTAGGTTTAGGACCCTTGTGAAGTGTATTTCAGACTATTGGCTTCAATGTGGTGCAGATATTTCCATATGTTCTTAAAATCTAGTAAATTCAGCCGAAGAAGACAAATTTGACACTATAACTTTGCTAATAGTAGTAGAATTCGTCTCAAACTTTATGATATTATATGTTCCCTTATGAATCCAATTTACAATTGAATAAAAAGTAAAAAAAAATGAAAATAAAATTCCTATATGACTCCCAACAACATCCCATACGGCTCCCATCAAAGTACTACAAATTGCAAAAAATGATTAAGCCGATTACGCATCTTACCCGCCGAGCGCATTTTCTTATTTGGCAAAATCATTTTTATTAAGAACAAATATCGAACAGTAATAATGTAGATTCTTCTTTTTCTTCAGCCTTTGTCCCGTTCACAAGCGGGGTCGGCTCGTCGTGATCGGCTTCGCTAGTTGGCTCTATCGAATGCCTGATCTTGGTGCAACTCGAGGCTTTCAAATCTCCATCTAGCGTATCAAGCCACCGTTGTTTAGGTCTGCCTTTTGTTAGTTTACCATCGACTTCGATGTTCAGACCAATCTCGGCAAGTGAATTCTCTTTAGCACGAATTGGGTGACCATACCATCGAAGACGCCTCTCTCGCAATTTTTCCACAATCGCCACTAGTCCAACGTAGCAGCTTCGTCTCCATTGCCGCAAGACGGCGTTCATTGTCTTTTATAGTCGACCAACACTTAGAACCATAGATTGCGACTGGACGGACGACATTGCGGTATATTTTAGATTTGAGACGTTCGTTGATATGTCGATCACAAAGAACACCAGTTGTGGAACGCCACTTCATCCAGGTTGCGTTAATGCGTGAAGAAACTTCATAACGCAGTCTCCATTGGCTGATAGTGTTGACCCGAGGTATTTAAATCGGTCAGTTCTGGGCAGATCACTGCCACTGACAGTGATTGTGCCTGTTTCATGGGGACCGGCCGTCAAAAATTCAGTTTTGTTTAAATTCAATCTGAGACCGTGTTGCATGAGGCGATCATTCCATTTTTGAACAAGTTGTTCGAGATCATTTTTGCTATCAGATGCTAGGAAAACATCACCTGCATGAAGCGGTGTGTAGGGCGCTGGACGTTGGATATGCCGTGTGACGGTGTCCATAACAAGAACAAAAAGGAGTGGTGAGAGGGCGCTTCCTTGATGAACACCAACAGAGACATGAAGCGGTTTTGATACACCTGCCATAATTCGAACTTTACTTTTCGGTTCGTGGTAGAGCAATTGAACCCAGCGCACGAGTTCTTCTGGCACGAAGTATTGTCGTAAAGCATATCAGATGAGTTTCGTGTGGTGCACGGTCAACCGCTTTCTCTAGATCCAGAAAGGCAATGTAAAGAGGGCGATGCTTCTCACGGTGGTTCTCCATAAGTAACCGCGCAGCGTGTATTGCGTCAGTAGTTCCGCAGTTTTTGATAAGTTGGCTTAATTCACGGTTATTTCAACGATTTCGCGAATATGGTTGTCAAGAATGTGTTCAAAAATATTCACGGTATGGGAAAGTAACCGGATTGGACGGTAATTCATTCTGCTGGACTACCTTTCTTTTTCCATATTGGAACAGTGGTACTTTCTTGCCAGTCAGATGGTGTTCTTCCCTCCCGGTTAAAGAATTCACTGAGCCACAGTGTTGGGTCCCAGCTCTTCGCTTTCCAGAGCTCAGATGCGATGTCTTCAGGTCCTGTTGCTTTCCCCGATTTCATTTTTTTTATTGCCTCCTCGACTTCAGTTGCGCTGACTGGTGGAACTGCTCCAAATGTCGGCAATGATTGTGGAAGTGGAGGATGAGCAAATTCTTCAGTTGAAATCTGCTCGAAGTATTCTCGCCATCTATCCGTTGCGGCTCGACGGTTGGTAAGCAAAGTACCGTTCTTGTCATTAACGCAACAGAAGTGTTCGATATCCTGTGTGCGTTCATCACGGCTTTTAGCAAGTCGATATAGATCTCTCTCGCCATCCCGAGCGTCCAGTTTATCGTAAAGATTTGCGAAATGGTTCACTCGGGTGACAGCGACCGCTTTCTTTGCTTCACGGTTGACATTCTTATGAATTTGCTAATTAGCAGGCGTTTTATCGTCAAGAGGCGTTCCTTTTCACTCATCCACTTTTCATCATTCCAAAGTAATGATGTCGATTGAGAGAAATTAATGAAAAAAATCTTATAATCTAACAAAAAAAAAGGGATAAACGTTATAGCCATTGTGAGCAATAAGCGTCTTTTGCTAATAAATAAAAAACTATGATTAATATAAAAAAAATAATATAAAAAAATACATTAAATTGAAAAATAATACGATGTCGGGAAATTGTCAGAAGCGCGACAAAGTTAAAGTAAAGTAAAAGAAATATCTTAACCTAATTCAGCACTTTATATCTTAAAAAGTCATTAAAAAGCCACCATATGGTGGTAGACTCTTGATTTTTTTTCAAATTTTTTGGTTGGATAGTTTCTGAGAGTGGCCCCGTTAAATAAATGATCACTTTCAACCCCGCGCACTCGCCACGTTTTCAACAAATGTCAAATCTAGGACCAACTTTGGAAAGTACTAACCGAGGTCTTTCATTTGATACCCCACATGACAATATTCGGTGAAAAAAAATGTACACCCTCCGTTTGCATATATGGGGACCCCCTTAAATTCGACGTAAAATGATGTAACTCATTGTATGCGTGAACGTTCACAGTTCCCACCTTTCCACCAAATTTGGTGTCAATCGCTGCTACAGTCTCCGAGAAAAATGCGTGTGACGGACAGACTGACAGACAGACCCTGGCTATAAGCAACCTAGAGGTATGCCGTGGCCCTCCCACGTCCGTCATTATCCTTACCAGGGCCAATCATCAACTGCAAGTATGGCCCTGGTAAGAGTGATGCCGAACGTGGGAGGGCCACGGCATACCTCTGGGTTGCTTATAGCCAGGGTGGTGACCTCGATCATGCTCTATGCCACGCCAGTTTGGAGGGACGCGTTGCGGATGTCAGGAAACGCTACCAAACTGAGTTTAGTCTACAGGAGGACAGCCTTGAGGGTATGCTCTGCCTTCAGGACTGTCTCAGATGATGCAGCATTCGTCATCTCTGGAATGATGCCAATTGACATCTTGGCAGATGAGATGGCGAACATATACAATGCAAAACCAACCTCTTCCTCATCGCGGACGAAGAAGACTGAGAGGGAGAAACCATAAATAGATGGCAAGAGCGGTGGGAATGCTCGCGAAAGGGCCGGTGGACTCACAGGCTCATTCCTCCCATGGAGGAGTGGTTGGAGAGACGGCACGGTGAGATTAATTATAATCTCACCCAGTTTCTCACGGGGCATGGAGGATATCTCCAATACCTTCACAGGTTTAAATTAGAGACCTCACCCGACTGTCCAAATTGCGATGGAGTCCCACTGTCCGATATTTGTGGAAGAAAAGAGGAATCTAGAGGAGACTCTAGGAGAAGTGCTGGTACCAGAAAATGTGGTGCCGAAAATACTAGCACATCAAGGGAATTGGGATGCGGTCAACTCCATGATCCCATTCATTCAAAATAAACTGCGAAAAGCAGAGGAGAGGAGAAAAACGACTGAGCTAGAGTGAGCTTACTCCGCCCCGTGATATAATACCTTATGGTGGTTCCGCGGGGCAGGGAGGGAGTGGGGGTGGGTTTAGTGGGTAAAAATCCCACATGGTGGTGTGTCCAGACCACTGTCTTTTGAAGATTTTCACCTCCTCAAAAAAAAGACGGACAGACAGTCAGTAAACCCATTTTAAATAGGTTTTGTTTTATACAAAACCTTAAAAACTTGTTCTGAAATTCAAATTTATTCATAAGGCTACTATACAATTTATTTATATTAAAGCTAATAAAATGTAATAATATATTTATTTAAAGATATAAATGTAAGATATAAGATAAGATATAATTATTCTTATATTTTATAATCTTTTTTGAAGAGTGAAATATAATAAAATATCTAATTCATAACGACCGATGGTGAAACCAACGCGCATATAATATTTATATTATTTATATAGTCCCACCTTGAGACAAATGGCAGAACTGAGCACGGCCTCCGCTAGTCGGCATCCAAAGCCACCAGTAACAGGATTTCTCCTTTTCATCCTGCTTAACATCAGTTGTTCTCGGCCTGGAATATCTCCAGTCGAATCCCGGAGCCCTCCCAGTCAAGTTCCGAGGATATTCCATCTTCTTCTCGGCGAAGTGGTTGCAGCACTTGGTAATGTAATGGAATGATTTGTGGTGTAGTGTGTCTGTCTCCAGTTGGTAACGTGTGTATAATATTTGGTTATTCTCTCATGAAAAGTACTAATTTTATGTACTATAACTTTTTTGACTTCAATATGAGTGATAGGTTCTGAGAGCGAGACCTGTTACACTTTTTGGAGCACACATTTTAGATCCTCGCTACATTGTGCTTCACCCGATTTCAAAAAGTACTAATTGAACCCTTTCATTTGATACCCCACACGGCCCTATTCTATTAAGAAAAATTTGCTCCCCCCTATCGCAGATATAAGGAGCCCCCTGTAGTGACCGCGGGTTCGCGACGGGAGCGGAATCTCATTCTGCTCTTTCTGAATTAATTTGCCCATAGAATGCATTTCATAATGTGCACTCGAGCATTCGAGCGAATTGAGCTTGACAGAGGGGGATGATTTGTCGCATCCGCAGGTGTACGCGCATGTTGCTCCAACAACCTCTCCAGAGAGTTCAAGGCAAGTAGCGGCTGCAGAGCGGTTCTCTGAAAAAATAGCTGCTCGGTGGCGAGGAAAGTACCGCTGAACTATGAGAGTGTCGTCGTGGACGGTGGTCGCGGGAGGGGATTTTCTTAAAGGCACGACACGTTCATCTCATGAGTCAGTGTTAATTTTATTTGCTCTGCATTAATCAGTGAAAAACTCAAAGCGAAATTTTCCTGCTTTAAGAAAAATTACTGGGGTCGGTTATTTGGATAGTTGGAGACAAGTTGGTAGGAGAGGGGTTGTTTGTGCGGCAGTGAACGACTTAAATTCGCAATGAGACGTTTCCATGCCTTGTCGAAGAAAAATAGGAAAGGTAAAAGAAAAATCGGCGCATGGAGAAGAACGTTGGGATTGGCGGCATTTAAATTTCCTTATCGTTGGTGAATTCGACGAGAGAATATTTCTGTGGCAACTGTGTGTCGCGTATCAAATTACTACGAGGCTGCAATATCGAAAGGTTTGCGTGCACAAATTGAACGTCTCTAGCAAACTTCAATGTTTCGCTAAGTGTTTATAAAAAAATACGAGGAAAGCGGAGTTGGAGGAGGAAACAAAGATGGAAAGAGTAGCGCGCAGTACGAGTTAGTGCAATTTCTTGAGTGCTCGTGAGGTTTTTTCACCAACTGGGGGGGAATTTGCGGTGGATATTGATGCGAGCCTAGTTACTTCTCGCCAAGTCCATCAGTCCATCCTGCGGAACCTTTTCAAGGGACATCTTCAAAAAGATGAAATTGCCTAAGGATGTCAAGGAAGGATGGGAACCTGGGGCGGACCTTCACGGTCAATTTCGCCAATGTCTTTTAGGTTTGTGGGATAGTTCTGCCCTCTAGGTCGTTGTCAGCCACTTAGGTTGTTCGTTCTGATCATCCTACCCAAGTAAGTTCATTACACCGCTTAAAGCCACCAGAAAATGATGCCTATTGTTGCACGCGTAGCGGTTCACAGACCACATATTCTCACTAAATTTCGTAAAGATAGCTTCTGCCGTTTCGGAGTAAATCGTGTGTGACAGGCGGACAGACGGACAGACGGACAGATATTGAATCGATTTCAGCATTATTGTTGTAAGCAAAGCCTTAATAAGCCAGCTGAAAATGATAAATAATTCTCAAACAACTTTGTCATTTTGAATGCATTTATTTGATTATAATATTAATTAATTGCAAGTGCGTAGAAAGTTGAAGCGGTTAGAAACTATTAGCTAATGATGTGGAATTCATTACCGCGTGTTTTACAGCGTTTCAAAGGCAAAAATTCTAAGTTCGATTAGCAAGTTCAAATCATAATTTTCTTGAAGGCACAGCTACCCTTTCAGTCAAGTCACTGTTAGCGCGTTTGTTTCACGATTGTAAAAAGAGAGTAAGTGCTCTTAAAAACCTGCAGGAAAGAGTATAATATTAGCTATAGATACATAAGTGTCTGGAAAGTTTAGTTTACACTCACCGTAAGTAAAGTTGATAACGAAATCATTACAATTCCACCAGCATAGATGATAGTAGGTCTCTGTGTTCTTTGCATAGTAAAGAGCAGAGCATTTTTAAATTTCCGATCTTGATCTATCCAGTTGCAAGAGTATAATGCATTACTGAATTGTGCATTTTCATAGACAATTTCATTTCCGCAGTAACAAGGCAAACATATCTCAGTGGCCATGCATACGAAATAGACTAACGTATAAATCATCTCCGCCATGCCATCAACATAAGGAATATAAGCGGCCGTGATACAAAGAGTCACCTCAGTTACGAAAATTTGCACAAATAGAACTCCACTAAACGTTTCTTCAAAAACTCTGCAATATCTGAAATATTTTTAATTTAACAAAAGCACATATCCTGCAATACAATTTAGTTAAATCAAATCTCACTCCAGAATTTCTTTGTGATCCCCAATGCATTTCAGCAGTTCCTGATAGTAATCTTCACCAGTTTTTCGTAGATCATATCCAATTTTCGACACTCGTATATTCAGGGCATGAAAATGTCCTTTCAGAATCCACAAATATAGGCCCGGATAAGAGTCACTTAGCATGTTTTGACAAATGTTAATCCAGACACCAATAAGCTGATATACGATGACAATATAATATAGAGTATCAGAGTTTTTCCAATCGACTGGGAACCACGCGCTATAGATTAACCGTCTCTGCTTCGAGAAGATAGCAGGTAAAAAACATGTCATTGCGACCGCAGTGAACGGAATAAAGTAGCCAAACTGGATCCGATTGGCAGTCCTAATGATTCTTTCTAAATACCTCTGTTCGTCATGATCGTTGACTTCCTTCACTCGATTATCTAAGTGTTCCAAGAGGTTATTAATTCGGCGAAGTTGCTTACGCTTGAAAAATGTATTCAATGACTTTACACCAGACATTGCATCGGCAAAAGTCACACATGCATTTCGAAATAGCAGGCTCCGATCTTCTAATAGAAACAGATCAACAGTCATGGTGATCGGATAGCAAACTGTCACAATGACGTTCAGTAGGAATGAATAAATATAGTACGATGTGCGAGCATTATTGGGTGGATACAGTCCAAGATATTCCAATGCTAGCAAAACTATACGAAAAACTCTCTTTGTTTCGTATTTAGCATACATTTCAGCAATGTGTTACCAGCGGCAAACACCACCTTTATCCCCGTAATTCGACCTGCAAAGAGAAATTAATATTAGTCAATTTCACAAAAAAATGTGTGCAGCTCAAATTGTAATTCCATTTGACTTTTTGTCTACCCGATTGTTATATAGAATGGGTTCGAATGAATAGATTCGCCAACAGGATAACCATTTAAAACATCGTTACCGATAGTGTACTTTCAGGCCGGTAGTAGGTCAATAGGAGCCCGTCGAGAACACCCCGCAACATCGAGCACGTATGCAGAATGGTGTACTTCGGCATAGTCTCAACGAGACTGCGAAATTCCCAGGACACAAAGGAAAGCCGTGTGGAATTCAGGAACAATACCTGTAGCTGACAATATTATGGAAACTACAACATCCCGTTCGAAACGCAAAATTTCCTGAATTTCTCGAACCAGTGGCTCATAATTCACCATTTCCCCGCATTTCCGTTCAATGTTGCTGTTATGGGAAAAGAAGTCGGAACGGCTGATTTGACGATGAATGTAAGCTAGCAACGGGGCGGAAGAGTAAAGGGTAATGTTGCATTCTCAAAGAACGCGGGCACGCGCAGAGACTTACCACGAACTCCGTCGAGCGGAGAAGCGACTTCACAGAAGGAAAAAGGAAGCCTGGCAGAACCAACAGTACAGTACAGGGAGCAACCGCATCAGCTCGCAAGTTTTACCAACAAGTCAGCAGGATGAAGCCTGATATACCTCGATGCTCATCCTGCCGAGACAAAAATGGAAATCTGATTTCCGATAGAATGGGCATATTAGAGCGATGAGTTGAGTACTTTAATGAGCTACTGAACAATCAGAACATCGGCGAATTGGAGCTCCCGCCAACTGAAGACGACGGACAAATACTACCACCACTAAGTATTGGAGAAACATTCCGTGTAATTCATCGGCTAAAAAATCATAACGGTAACGAGGCATTATCTGCCTCATACATAAAAAGGGAGATATCACACAGTGCAGCAATTATAGAGGTATCACGTTGCTGTACCATCGATAAGATATTCTCCGCTCTCTTGCTGGGCCAGATAGCCCCATATGCCCAGAACATCATTGGCGCAAACCAAAGAGGCTTCACTCCAGGCAAATCAATAACAGATCAGATTTTCTCTGTGCGGCAAGCGATGGAAAAACTGTTGGAATATGGACGACAGTTGCACCAGCTATTCATCGACTTTAAAGCCGCCTATGATAACATAGCCAGGGTAAAACTGTACACGGCCATGAGAGAATTCGGTATCCCGACGAAATTAATAAGACTGACTAGGCTGACGCTAACCAATGTGCGAGGCCAGATAAAAGCAGCAGGATCACTCTCAAAACCATTCGACATCAACAACGGTCGACGACAAGGGGATGCCCTGTCATGCGTCCTCTTAACCTGGCCCTCGAGAAAGTAATCCGTGATGCTGATGTAAATGCAAGAGGTACGATCCTCTTTAAGTCCACCCATGCTGACGATATCGACATCATGGGAAGAACCACCCGAGACGTACTAACTGTCTTCATCCAGATCGAGCAGGCGGCAATCGGCGCGAGATCTTGGGCTGCACATCAATAAAGGCAAGACAAAATATATGGTGGCAATGTCAGCACCGAAGAGGAACCAACCAATAACATCAAACAGCACTGGTCAAACAGGAAGAATAAGAATAGGAGAATATAACTTTGAGACCGTTGACAATTTCTCCTATCTAGGGTCGAAAATCACAACCGATAACAGCTACAATGATGAAATCCGCGCACGGTTGTCGTCAGCCAACAGAGCCTATTTCAGCTTACAAAAACTGTTCCGCTCGTAATGTCTCACCATAGGGTCAAAGCTCTTACTGTGCAAGACAATGATCTTGCCAGTTCTCACGTACTCCTCGGAGACTTGGGTTCTTAGCAAGACGAATTGCGAACTCTTGGCCGCGTTCGAGAAAAGAATCTTCCAAAGAATTTTTGTCCCCCTACATGAGGATGGGCGATCTCGTAGCTTACACAATGACGAAATCTATGAGCAATACCATGACCGTCCGGTTGTGTATAAAATATATACGGTGGGCTGTTTAGTTAGTCCGTATGGATGAGAATGATCCCAACCGGAAAGTCTATAAGGGCAATATCTATGGCAGAAAAAGAGGACGAGGCAGAATCTGCCTAAGATGGAGCGATGGCGTAGGCCAGGATGCCAGACAGCTTTTAGGGATATCGAATTGATGGACCTCGGCGCAAAACCGGGATGTCTGGAGTTCCTTATTAAGGCAGGCCTAGACCGGATACCGGTTGTTGCGCCGTTGATGATGATGATGATGATGCATGAGGGTTGACAGTTCCCACCTTTCCACCAAATTTGGTTTTACACAAAACCTTAAAAATGGCTTGTTGAAAAATTTTACCGGGTACTATATCTGTAATTACATAATGTAAATAATTAGACGATTCTTCTTCTTCGCTAGTGTTTGTTTGTTTTATTTTATAAACGTGAGTTCACACTATTTCTTCTGCTTTGCTATCAAGGAGTTCTTCACTGGTTAGATAAGCCAGTTTCGCTTCTTCTTTCTGTCTTCATCAGCAATTTCGTAGATTCCCTACAAGTATTAGTCAGTAAAACTTCGCTAGTATGGAACGAAAAATACACAAGAAATGAAAGGAATATCTAATAAAATCCCGAAGTAAAATGTCCAGTTATACTTGAATACATTCATAATACTTACCTTTCTTCCTGAAAAGAGAAACAGGATGTGCATAGAGGGCCAGAGGAGGATGGAAATCACGTCGGGAGTAGCACAGGGATCCATCCTAGGGCTTCTTATGATAGTCTGCTGAGACTCGATATGCCCGAAGAGTCGCGCCTGGTCGGTTATGCAGACGAAGTTGCGGCACTTGTTGCCGGACGCACTGTTGAACAGGCGCAAAGCAGACTTGGCATATTGATGCGACGGGTAAGCGGATGGATGATTGCTCACGGTTTCAACCTTGCGCTGGAAAAAACCGAAGTATTCATCCTGACCACAAGGAGAATCCCGACCCTGCGTCCCATTCAAAACCGATTAAATACCTTGGTTTAATGCTCGACTCGAAGATGGGCTTCTTCGAGCAAATCAGAGCAGCAGCGGACAGGACTGCAGCTGGCGTCACGGCCTTGAGTCGGCTAATGGCGAATGTCGGGGGCCCTATATCAACTAGGAGACGTCTTTTCATGGGAGCAACGCAGTCCGTTCTTCTCTGTGGTGTGGAGGTATGGGTTGATGCCCTTGACAAGGAGGTGCATCGTAAACGCCTCGCTCAAGTGCAGAGGCGGAGAGCTTTGCGAGTGCCGTCTGCTTATCGCACCGTCTCCGAACCGGCTGTAATGGTGATTGCGGGAGTGATGCCCGTTGCCCTCCTTGCCAAGGAGCGCAAAACTATCTATCACCGTAAGGGCGAAAACTTAAGAGAAGTGGTTGTCCGTGAAGAACATCATCGCACCCTTAGCGAGTGGCAACTTTCTTGGCAAAATGAGCCAAGGGGCAGATGGACTGCGCGGCTCATCGACAGATTAGACCCATGGTTGAACAGAAAGCACGGTGAGATTGATTACTTCCTTACCCAACTTCTAAGTGGGCATGGAGGTTTTCAGTCTTACCTGCACAGGATTGGGAAGGCGCGCTTTCCTGATTGTGTTTTCTGCAATAGAGAGGCGGATGACAACACACCTTTTTCTCTTGCGAGAGGTGGGACGGCCTCCGCCAGCACCTTTATGCAGACGCAGGGGAGCTCTCTCCAGACAACATTGTCAGAGAGATGCTGAAGAGCGCTGGCAGCCGGAATGGTATTGCGTATTATGTTCGGGCTCTTCTTACTACGAAGAAGATTGAACTCGACCGGCAGAGGGATCGGACGGTAAGGGGTTCCCTGAACTAACAACAACTCCCTTTCTTCCCTCCCCTCCCGTTGGTGTGTGACGCGGCAGGATTCGCGGCATTTGAAATTTATTTCGAATGTCGCGTATACCAGCGGACAGATGACGTCACCGGCGCTCTACTCAGTCCAGAACTCGCTACAAGAGTGAAGAACAGAGTAGGTGACGAAAAACGTCAGATAGGAAAAATAATAGTTGGTTGGCAGTCACGGTGAAAGAAAAGATTTTCGTGCAGAAAGAAAACAGTTACATACGGAAATCAGTATTATTTCTAATATCTCGGAGTTATAATAAGAGTAATTTACAATAAGAGTAATTTCTTGAAACTGTGTATTGAACTTTGCAACATACGAAAAATATGTCAAAAACCTATTTCGAATAATAAAAGAATAAAAGGTTAAATACAAGCTTCTAAATTTGACTGGGACCCTGGTGACCCTGGAGCGAACATCGCCGCATTAAAATACGTTTAGAACCAAACTGTCCCAGATTCCACCGAGGAACAAAGCGCAGAATAAATTCTCAAATGGAAAGTCTATCGAAGATGGGGGAAGAAGTGCAGCTTTAAGAGGAAACGGTGCCAGCAAGATCCCGTGGACATGCACCAAAGTGCGTGAGAAGCCACCGCAGCCCCCGCCCTCAAGACCAGCGTCATCGCCGCAGGATTCGAAGCCGCCGCCGTCAAGACCAGCGTCAACGCCGTAGCCGCCGCCACAACCATCAACAATGGCGCGTTATTATTATTTATAATTTTATTAAAATTTTGTTGTTTTAAAAAAAGTGGTAACAATAAAACAAAATCGCCGCAAGAGACGGCGTCGAGGCGTTTACATCGGCATCTTTTCCCTTGCTCTCCGCTCTTTTAGCGAGTTTTTTTTTGCCTTGGGGTACGTCGTTGGTGTCGCTTTATTTTTTTTTTCGCTCGTGCGTGCATTTTTGGATTCGGCCTGCCGTGTCGACTAGATCAGTTTCAGCGCGTCTTCGCTTTAACACTCGCGTCGAAAAGAAGTTTTCTTTATTAGTCAAGATGTCGATCGACAACAAAGACGCGGCAGGCCCATCGGACCCGCAAGTTACCGCCCTCGCCGTGCGCGTCCCTCCGTTTTGGCCTTCCAACATGTCCGGGATCACAGCGGACGCGACCCGTTTTAATCACGCGGTGGTCGGCCTGGACGAGGAGTCCATCGTGCTCGCGTCTGACGTAGTGAAATCGGCTTCATATTCACTGCTCAAGACTGAATTAATCAGACGCCTGTCAGTAAGTGAGTCAGCAAAACTGGATCACTTGCTGGCAGGCCTAACGTTGGGAGATCGGACTCCCAGCCAATTGCTGCGCGAAATGAAGCAATTGGGTGGGAGTAAGATCGACGACGAGTTGATGAAGTCCCTTTGGCTGCGTCGGCTCCCGGAAGGCACCCAGGCGGTCCTCGCGTGTGTCTCAGGTTCCTTGGAGGCATTGGCAGCTGCGGCCGACAAAGTGCACGAGGTGCACGTACGCCCGACCATAGCGGCTGTTCAACAGCCATCGGACGAGGTGGGCGACTTAAAGCGCGAAATAGCCGCCCTCACAGCCAGTGTGGTTGAGATGCGGGCGACGCTGGACGCTCAGCGTTCGGGCACCAGATCCGCGAGCTCACTCGCAGTCTGCCACCCGAAAAGGGCGATCAGGTAGCAGGTCGTCAGGACAGTCCACGGACCGAGGGATTTGCTGGTACCACCGCAGATTCGGCGATAAAGCCACCAAGTGTACAATCCCTTGCAAATTCACGCCTGCCGCAAAAAACTAGGTCCGCGGGGACGACGGCCACCCAGAACGCAGCGCCACGTCGCCTAACAATTTACGACCCTCTCAGCAGGCGCGACTACCTTATCGATACTGGTGCGGAGGTTTCGGTTCTTCCCGTACCTCGGCAACATCAACTATTTCCACAACCGCTCAAACGCTCTCCCGCATAAACACATACGGGTATAGGCAAGTGGACATGAGTCTTGGCTTGCGTAGGACATTTTCGTGGCGTTTCATCCTGGCGGATGTCAGCTTCCCCATACTAGGCGCAGACTTCTTGTGTCACTATGGATTGCTGGTAGACTTGCAAAACAAGTCTCTTATAGATTCCACGACCAACCTTAATTCGTCGGGACAAATGGTATCTCACCCAGGCAATAATCTTTTCGTTCTTTTAGAAGACATTACCGACTCTCGTGTTCGGGCACTTCTCCAAAAGTTCAGCCAGATTACTACCGAGTGTAGTCTCTCCAAACCAGTGAAGCACAATGTGCAGCACCACATTATCCCTACTGGCTCCCCGATCTTCTCGAAGATGCGTCCTCTACCATCCCAGAAACTGGCTATTGCACGGAAAGAGTTTGAACAACTCGTTCAACAGGGTATCTGCAGGGCCTCAAACAGCTGTTGGTCTTCCCCACTGCATATGGTCCCTAAGCCAAACGGCGAATGGCGCCCATGTGGGGATTACAGAAGGCTAAATGAACAGACTGTTCCTGAACGATATCCAATTCCACTCATCTACGACTTTGCGCATCACCTCGCGAATTGCCGCATCTTTTCGACCTTGGACTCAACCAAGGCTTATCACCAAATCCCAGTAGCGCCTGAAGACAATCCAAAGATGGCAATATGCACACCCTTTGGACTCTTCGAGTTCACCCGGATGACTTTCGGATTGTGCAATGCGGCGCAAACCGTTCAAAGGTTCATCCACTCGGTCCTGCGAAACCTCGACTTCTGTTTCGTATATTTGGATGATGTTTTGGTCGCTTCTTTCACTGAGTCTGAGCACTTAGCACATCTCAAGTGCATTTTTCAACGTCTCCTTGAGGGCAGTTTAGTCCTAAACGTTGAGAAATGCAAATTTCTCCAAAAACAGGTGAGATTCCTCGCCCACTTCATTTCCCCTGAAGGAATACAGCCCGACCCAGACAAGGTGCAAGCGATAACAAGCTCCCCGCGTCCAAAGACAGTGAGGGAGTTGAGGAGGTTCTTGGGCATGCTAAACTTCTACCGTCGTTTCCTGCCCAAGGCCGCCCATCACCAGTCCATTTTGAACGCGTACTTGTCTGGCCCCAAAACTAAGAGATGCACTAAGATGCACCCCTAGTCGTTTTTGTTAATACCTCTGACATCGCAGTAGGTGCTTCCCTTCACCAAAAGGTGGATCAAGTTTGGCAGCCGTTGAGCTCCTTCTCGAAGCAGTTGAGTTCCGCTCAACGGAACTACAGTACCTACGATCGCGAACTGCTCGCCGCGTACTTGAGCATCAAATACTTCCGTTTCTCCCTAGAAGGCAGGCCGTTCACAGTGTTCATGGACCATAAGCCTCTCACGTATGCTTTGAAACAGAAGCCCGACAAAGCGTCCCCTCGTCAGCTTCGACACCTGAGCTTTATAAGCCAGTTTACGTCAGATATCCAGCATGTGTTCGGCAAGGACAACATAGTCGCTGACGCTTTGTGTCGTGTCTCGGAGGTTAACATCCCCGCCTCACTCGATTTCTCGGCTATTGCCAAGGCGCAGGAGGATGACCCAGCACTTCAGAGCCTCAAATCCAACCCCAAATACAAATTTCGGGAGTTGCCCATCTTCGGCTCAAACCTCTCTCTCTGCTGCGATGACTCGGAAAAGGGACCTCGGCCATACATTCCGGCCACCTTTCGCAAGGAAGTGTTCCACGCAGTTCACGACTTAGCGCATCCAGGCATCAGGACAACAAATCGGCTAGTCACCGAGAAATACTTCTGGCCCTCTATGAATAAGGATGTCAATTCCTAGGCCAGAGAGTGCATCGCATGCCAGAAGTGTAAAGTCTCCAGGCATGTAACGAAAGAAGTAGGCTCATTCCCCCGCACTACCAAGCGGTTCCACACAATACACCTCGACATAGTAGGGTCTTTGCGAGACTCGCACGGTTATAGGTATTGTCTCACAATCATCGACAGGTTTACGCGGTGGCCTGAGGCAATACCTCTGAAAGACATTACGGCGCAATCATGTGCCGAAGCCTTCTGTCGAGAGTGGATACCTCGCTTTGGCGTCCCTGCAGTGGTCATCACTGACCAGGGAATGCAATTTGAGTCCACCCTTTTCTCGGAGTTAAGCAAACTCCTAGGGTTTAAACGCCAGCGGACTACTGCATACCACCCGCAATCCAATGGGATGCTGGAACGTTGGCACCGGACGCTGAAAGCCGCCATTATGGCACCCGACGATCCGTCCTGGACCCAAGTCTTGCCTCTCGTCCTACTCGGTCTACGTACAACCCGCCGAGAGGAATTTGCTGCCAGCCCCGCGGAGCTGGTATACGGGGAGAACCCGAGACTTCCAAGTGATCCCGTCTTCGCCAAGAGATCGGGTCTCATAGAATCGGGGTTGGTGCGTCTGCTGAGAGACAATCTCCGACGCATCAAGGCCACTCCTCCCACCCAACACTCGTCCGCATCCGTCTGTGCGCCCAAGGAACTGGACACGTGTACGCACGTCCTGGTCAGGACGGATGCCATCCGGAAACCGCTGCAGCCTCCTTACGAAGGCCCGTACCGCGTTCTCGAGCGTGGAGAACATTGCTTCCCTCCATACCGATATCTATTCAGATAAAGTTAATAATAATATACTATACTATAATTTTTAGTAGTTCAATACAGAACCCCCCTTAAGTTCATCCTAAGATCACAAAATGTTGTAGCAAAGTAGGCTATAACATAGGATATGATCCTACCAAATTTGGAAAAATCGCACTATAACTAACAAAGTTGTCATATGTCAAAGTTGACGCTTCTATGCAAATTCAAGGCTTTGGATGTCGGTATCACTCGAAAGTGGATAATCGCACATAATGTACGCATGTATTTTTTGCTGGGCATAATTGGGACTCAAATGTTTTTATAAAAGAAATACACAAAACCTTTCAAACCTGAAGCATTCAGCTTCCGCTTTCCCGACTTGTTTATACATTAAAGAAGCCACACCAAAATTTACAAAACAAGTTTAACAAAGGCACCAAAAATTTACCTTTTGATATTTGTTGATAATGTTAGTTTGTAAACCGTCGTAGACTGCACACAATAAAATGCTCCTACTTTTTTTCTTTGAGGGTGATTGATGGGTGGTCGCTGTGCACTTCGATAATAAGCGATGATACAGGTCTGTTACGTATGCTGAGGATGTTAATAAATGTATGAAGAAAGTGTCGATTTGGATTTCAATTTAAGCAACTATTATAGATTTATTTAATTAATTTATTATGATTACACATTTATTTTTCTTATTTTTTTCCAGTTGCCTCAATCTGGGTGGATCCCGGATTTCACTTAACACTAGCATAAAGTTCCAGGCAGTTAGTCTCAGAGAACAGTAACCAAGAGTCCTAGGCCAGAAAAACCATGAGCGATTGGAAACATATTTCCACCAAATGTTGCTTCTATAAGGGCGAGCAACGTCAATAATATACGTGCAGAAAAACTGGTGGAATGTGGCTATTCCATTTTCTCATCGACTTCAATGCACCATAGGCAGGGTAAAATTTTACACGACCATGAGAATATTCGATATCCCGACGAAATTGATGAGACTGATTAAGCTTACACTGGCCAATGTGCGATGCCAGATCAAAGCAGCAGGATCACTCTCGAGACCATTCAACATCAACAACGGTCTAGACAAGGGGATGCTGGCTCTGAAGAAAGTGATCCGTTATGCTGAGGTAAATACCAGAGGCACCATTCTGTTTAGGGCCATCCAGCTACTGGCTTATGTTGACGATATCGACATTATGGAAAGAATAACCCGAGACGTACAAAATGCCTTCATCTAAATGGAACACATCAATGAAGACAAGGCGTTAGTGCCAAAGCACAAAGAACCAGCAACATCGAATCGCACTGGTCAAACGAAAACAATAAAGATAGGAGACTACAACTTTGACACCTTTGAAAACTTCTCCTATCTGAGGTCGAAAATCACAACCGATAACAGCTATGACGATGAAATCAGCGCACGGTTGTTGGATGCTAACAGAACTTATTTCAGCTTACAAAAACTGTTTCGCTCGAAACGTCTCACCATTGGATCAAAGCTCTTACTGTATAAGACAATTAATCGGGGACTTGGATTCTTAGCAAGAAAAATTGCGAACTCTTGACCGCGTTCGAGAGATGAATCATTCGAAGAATTTTTGGCCCCTTACATGAGGGTAGACGATTCCGTAGCCTAAATAACGACGAAATCTATGAGCGATACAACGGCTGTCTGATTGTGGATGAAATCTGACTTATTAGATTGCGGTGAGGGGGTCACTTAATCCGTATGGATGAGGATGATCCAGCTTGGAGCGCCTATGAGGGAAATATCTATGGCAGAAAAAAGGCAAGGCAGACCCTGCCAGAGATGGAGCAATGGCCGGGACGTCAGACAACTTTTAGGGATATCGAACTTGTGGACCTCGTGGCAAAACCGCGGTGTCGTGGTGAGACCCGATACCGGTTGTTACGCTCATGATGATGATGAAGTACATCGGGATGTTCTTATCCATTTCTTCTCCTATAGCAAAACTTTTTTTTTGGTACTCTTTACCAATGATAATATTTCGTTATTAAATAAATTTAAAGATTTGCTTTATTCTCTTTTCAAATCAACCTTACAAAAATTTAAACCACTAATTCCAGTTTTCAGTAGTACGGATAATTATATGTTCACAGGCTACCGAGTGCGACACGGAGAAATTAACGCAAATATGCTTTACTGGTTGACGGATGTCCCCGCGTTGGTAAGTCAATTGAGGAATTAAAAATAATATTATTTCCCTATAAACAAGTAATAAATGATGCAGTCATGCATTAATGTTTTTTTTCTAGATAGGCAGGAAGCGTTGGCTTGTTTTTGTGGATAACCAGTGCAGTGCATTATGTTGTGGTCGAATATATAATTTTCGGTCTGGCTGGCGTTCCATATTATAATTATGTATAGTATTAATAATGGTTCTCGCTATGAAATACAAGGTTTTCTGAACTAAAGAAAAATTCCTGCTGAACGCCCATTGCTAAAAACAATTATTGATAATAGATCCAGGATTTACGTCAGATTTTGTTTTGGGTAATAGGAAGACTCTGAAGAAGTACGTTCCTCCCCCTCATCGCATGATTAGGAAGAATAGAATCACTTGCTGTCCGTCTGGCCAAACAGCCTGATGGCAAAAACCAAGAATATTGGAATTCGAACCAGGGCTAAAGTGTAGAGATAAGATCTCAATAGCTTCGTCGAATCAAGGTGCGGCGTGTTTACCTCTATGTTGAAAGAAAATTGGTGCAATTTTCTAAAGAATCCTCACTAAAACGAAAATTCCGGTGGTATTCAATGGGAATGTTCACTTAGGAACCCAACCGGTCATCCTGGCCACACAACTCCCCACAACTTCTTATTATTGTTCTAGTGATTATATATATATGGTTCCCACTTACCCCTTCGTGGAGTATAGTGCGTCAATAACATCTACGCGCGATCCTTCGCGGTTACCAAAAATGTACTTCAGGCGCTCCACAACTTCCCGAGATGTGCCCGCTTCTTCTCTACTATTCTATGTTACGTGCCCTTGGAGCGACCCACTCGTCGGCCATCTTGTGAAAGTGGATTTCACTATATGAAATAGCGAGCAATGCAATTGTAACCCCTCCTTAATTTGTCACCTACCTACTACCAATCACATTGCATACAGGTGACAAGCCTGTATGTCGACCGAGTCTTTCTTTTGAAATAGTATCAGGTCAGCGTTCTCTGATGATGCTTTACAAGAAGGTGTTGAAGAAAGTCTGGAGTTTCCGAGCGACAGTGGGGGTCACTTCATGTGCGACTCCTATGTAGGAGCACAGAAAGAACATTAGCACAGAACAGTCTCAACTAAACTGGGCAGCGAAAGCAGAACTAACACTGTTAATGCATCGGGCAAAATTTCATTCGGTGCTAGCCTCGACAAAAACCACGCTTCAAAGATATACAAATTAACCAACGCCTTTAGGAGCAGAGAACGATGACCCATGAGACTCAAAATATTGATATTGTTGGTGTTTGTGGTGTTTGTTACAGTGTAGCATAAAAAACGCACCGATAACAAGAAGAAATAGTGTCGGTGTCGGGACCTCAAAAACTTCTGAGATTTTACCTCGGTGCAACACATGACATTTTGCACCATCATATGTCGCACTGATAATGGCAATTAGTTCCTCCGAAATGTCCCTGCTGTGTAGAACGCTCCCTGTTCACACTATCGAAAATTTCTAGAAATCGATGAAGATCTAAATTCCGCGCACTGTTCTAAAATGATCCGTTGGGTGTTGTTGTGGAAGATCCAGTGCAGAAACCAGCGATAAAAGTACGCGTTCAAAATGGGTGCTCTTCTTTGGAATCTTAACGATTATCCCCTTCTTCACCTCCCTGGAAAAGGTCTCGGATTCCCAAGATTTCCGTATAAGTGGAACTAGCAACAACTCTGCGAGAAGATTGGCAAACCCAACAGCGTCACTCCCTTCTCATTGACCTGAAGGAACCGTCCATATTCGCATGCTACGATGACTAGCCATTTCATCCACAAGAGAACCAACTTCACCGTATTTGGTGTGGTTAAGGAACGTGGTTGTTGCTCATCATCGTGAATGAAGAGTTGGCAATCGAAAGATTTTCGACCACATGCAAGCTCTTTCGTGATGCAACATACACTTCTGAAATCATATTATTCTGGATCATCAACTGCTTCCTTGATCCCCACACAAAAAAAGAACAAATTGCCTTTTATCACGGCGTACACTATGTTAAACTTCTCGGGATTTCGCTCGGTAACGCCTTCCATCGCCCATAGCGGTCACTAGAGCCTTCAACCCCTTTCATTCATGGATCCACTTCCACGATTCCACAGTCAGCCAGATATTATAACGACCCTTCGGGATGGGACGGGACGGGTAGCACCCGAGAAAAGAGAATTTTTGATACGGTTCTATGCTCATCGATATTCTCAGACAGGTTACTCGGTGTATCTGTCGTCCCATCAGCAAAATAGCTCCTCCACGTTTGACCGACAGTTGGATCATACAAGCGGTCGACTTTGAATTTATGGAGTCGCAGCTCTCTAACCCTGCGAGAAGTGGCGGACGTCACACACTAGCAAACTACTACTGATCGCCAAATCGTCGATCTAATTGCTCGTGCGATGCCGGTCGCTTGAAACCCAACCTGTTCAGACCTTATGGTAGGTTATGTGTTCGAAAAATGTGCCATCAATGACGAGTCGATAGAAGCTGCTTATCCACAAGATTCCACAAAATAGGTGTTGCAGCCACCCAGACGGTGTTTCCCCGTCTCATTTCCCAGCAAGGTTTTACCAGAGTTCACTTTGGCAGGCTTTTCAGCAAAAAGCAAGTTATTGTAAGAGGTCGAGAATGGAGTTGGAGACAGTGAGCATTTTTAAGGACCTTGCTACCGCTATCGAGAAGTGTTCGCACATGTGAAAAACCAACAATAGTCCGTTTTCGATAGCCAAAGTCGTGCGCGTGAGTCCTTATTCGAGGCGTTCTAAATTTGTTTTTTACAAGCCTATAAATTTCTACCCCTTTAAGTCGCCTCTTGCGGCATGCAGGGAAGACTATGAGTGTATTCTTAAGCCCAACACTCAATGCAGTCCTAGTGTTTGGTTGATACACTTTAAAAGAGATCGGATGCGCTGTTACCGTGAAGAAGTCACGAAAAGTCAGTCATATATGGTACGTTGCTTTCTGTTAAAAGCATCAGGCTCTGGATCAAGAGATCACATTTTTCTAAATTGATTAAACAGCAGTATAAGTTTCCAGATGTATCACAAAACTTTATATTCAATACTCTTTAGTAAACGCTGCCCAAACAGTTCTCAAATAATTATGACAAAATACAGTACTGCACTTTGCAGAGCAGAATGACAAAAGATTGCTAGTGAATCTACGAAATGTCTAAATCTAAGAAATTCTTCGAGGAGTTCGTAGTTTTTTTGCTAAGAAGACCAAAAATTACCCTCGGAAAATAAGTTTCTCATCTATGTTGGGAATAATGAACCTGGGCGTTTTGACTGGTGCTCAGAGGTGGCGGTGAGGAAGACGGAGCGGCAACCCTGCCGGCCAAACCAAAATCAAGTGGCTGAGGAGAACCTCCATTGTGGTGGCACTGGGAGACGCTGTACTCACTTTGGCTTGCCGGCTGTGATGCAGTAGGCGAATGCCCCAAAGGCCTAATCAGGGCGATCAAACCCGAGTCTGCACGGGGACTCATCTGAAGTAGCAATTGGTCACGAAACCTTACCAGAAGTATACTGGTACCATGGGAACTGGGATAGCCCCTGGACACTCATTATGCGGGTGAACTCCCGTTGTGTGTGAGTACAGATCGGTTGTTTATGGTTGGCCCCCTTGTGGGAGCTTCATGGGGGTTGCTGGTTATGCTCAAGCGAGAAGAGACCTTCAGGCCTCGGCTTGGTGTTGCGTTCCAACACGGGTGTTGTACTCCTTAGTTCGGTAGAGATTTAGGTAGGTCTTGCATCCACCAGTATGACTGCTAAGCCATGCACTTGGTATAGACTGGTGCCGTTGTTGCTTGTTATTGCGGGCCTCTGATTGTGGTCCCACAAAATCAACCCGTGTGTTAAGAAAACCGTGGGATTAAGTCGTTCAGACAAGTGCTCACGTTAAACACTCAAGGACTCACTGGTCGTTTAGACTAATTGCTGAAAAGCCGGGTATGAATTCGAGCGCAAAATCTTGAGACGGCTTATGAAAGAATTAGTTCAATACAAGAAGTTTTATAATATTGCGACTGACCATCAGTGTCCACAGTCATACAATTGAGGAAGTTACCAGGGACCACACATGTCAAATGGATGGAAAACAAAATTGCCGGATAGAGCACAGGGAACGAACCCACCATCATATCATCGAGACAAGTGGAAGGTTAGTACATGTACTAAGGCCAGGGTCGATAATCGGTTGGGCCGTTGATGGTAAATGTCGAATAGCACCTTCATTTCAGTTTGCTATTTGTTGATCTTTAGTTAGTTTCATTTTGCCAACTTTAATTTTCTTTTAAAAAGAAAAAATAAAGTTTGTTATTTCTAGTTGACTTGCAGAAATGTCACTTGGCACTCACTTTACTTCAGAATATTGTCTACTTGTTAGTAAGAAGCGCTCTTTCAACTGAAAAGGGCAACTTAACACTAAGAGAATCTGACGAGAGGTATTGAGTCAATATTCGTGCCAGTCTTTCTTAAAATATCATGAAATACCGCACGAGCAAGAAATGATGAATATTAACACGAACATTGCGGCCATTTCCATCATAAGTGCCTATTAGCATATTTTATGAGAGTCTGAAGAATTACTTAATAGTATATAATTTTCCAAGCATGGGTTCAGTGACAAATTTAGATACATTTTTTATAAGCAATCTTTTTAATTTACTCACTTAGCTGGAAGCTCTTCAAACAACCAACCTTCTGGATCAGAAAACCACATTAGTTGAATTCTTTTCATGAAATTCTTGTACGATCGAACTTAGGTATGTGTATTGTCGATTACCGCAAGGCATGCTCTCCTGATGTGAGAACCTGTTTCTGACAGGATACAAGATTCTTTTCTTCTTGGAACATTACAAGGATAAAGATGACTTCTATGAGCAATTACACGCAGTTTTGGAGAGGCTTCCTAAGGGTAATATTGTAATTATAATGGATGATTTGAAAGACAAGGTGGGCTCTGACAACACTCCGTTCGGGCGTGTGATATAGAGGCATGGTTTCGATGACCGTCACCACACCGTTGAAATGTTTGTAGGCTTCTACAATTTTCTCCTTCTCATCAACGCAGCACACGATCACACACCTATCGCAATGACAGTTGGGTTTCAACTGACAATAAACATCTAATTAGATCGATCTTATCGCGATTAGCAGAAGATTTAGAAGTTTAGACACAGATTTAGAATCTGTGTACCAAAGGTGGCGTTGACATGGGCCTCAAAAGGGACCACCATTTGATACTCGCTTCCTTATGCCTGCGTGCCACTACTGCATTTGCTCCCTCAGGGGTCATCAGCGACCTTTAACGGGTCGCTTACGATACGGGGTGTGACGTCCCCGAGGTGCACGAGTAAGTAGTTCTGACCTCCTAGTTGTCAGTATACCTGCGTCCTAGGTAGTAGCCTTGAGAAAGATCTCGGTGAAGAGCGAATGACCGGTACACGTCGGGACACACTGGGAGTCTCCTGAGCCGTCCACAGCTCTCTGTCGACTTCGATGGAGCGATGTTAGCCTAGCTCTACCAAGGTGGTAGTTGTGACGTATATCAGATCGGCTAGTGATCATTGAACCGGTGTTAGCAAACCACGTTGCCCTGAGCGAGCGCTGATTTAGGGAACTGGGGTAGGGACTGTGTCCTGGAGGGTGCACCTATTCCTGGCTATTGTGGTCCGCTCCCTTGCACAGGATGCGCTAGTGAATACACATAAACCAACAAAGAAAATCGACGAAATAACAGAGAAGGAGGAATAGCTGAAAGCGTTTGGGCGGAGCACAAAAATGTGTCATTCACCGCAGCGATCAGCGAAAAAGGCAGCGAGAGCTGACATACCCGATGTGACAGCGGGGCGCCCAAATAAAGAGGAAGCCTTATCAAGTCGCACGACTAACCGTGCGGGGATGGCAACTTCAACACCCTGTAGTGCCCCTGTTCCGAGAAAAAGCCCAGTCAGAATCGCTAGTCCTGAACCAAATGCAAGTGCAGCCACACTCCTAGCTGAGAACGCTGCTTGCACCAAACGGACCGCAGATACCCCACTCCATAGCGAACTGGGGAAAAAGCCGAAAGAGAATGACGTGCCTGAAGGAGACTTTATCAAAATAGTTTCCGGGGCCCAAACAAAGAAGGCGAAAACCGGAAAAGGAAACAACTGACTAAGCCGCCAGAGACCCGTCTATCCAAAGGACTGCAAGGCTGCAAACTAAAAGCCAGGAGCATTAAGTCGGCAAAAAGTAAGACATTTGCGGAAGTCCTTAGTGAAATCCGCTACAGGATGAAACCCGAAGACAACGAAGCAGAGGGGTTTTACATACGGAAAACGAGAAAAGGCGAACTGGGCCCGAAAGTGGCTAGCAATAGTACGTTCTGCAAAGCGGTCAAATTGTTATTGGGGGAGAAGGCTCTTGTTTCTAGCCTAGAGCCCATATGCTCTCTAGAAATCCGCAATCTTGGCTCCCTAACAGGAAAGGTCGAAGTGGAGGAGGCGATAAAGCGCGAATGTCCAGAAGTAATCAATGCCCGGATAGGTATTGCCTCTGTAAATGTTCGAGGTCAAAAACTTGCCGTTGTGAAAGTTTCGGAGCTATATGCGAGTAAACTCCTTAGCCGCAAAATTGGATGGTATGTAGTATGCAGACTGCGAATGCGGATAGTCCCCTCCAAATGCGGATAGTCCCTCCAAAGGCTAGGGCGAGAATGGCATGATCCGCATTTCGCAAACTAACTTTCACAGGAGTGCAACCGCTTACCAGTTGCTAACACAGTTCGCTGCGGAAGTAAATGCTGATCTTGTGCTAATCAGCAAGCAATACCGAAACAGGAACCCGGTTTCATGGCATCTTGACTTATCGGACACCGCTGCCATCTGAGTTCGGGACGACGTTCGACTTCGTGTTCTTGCCTAAGGCCGAGGTAATGGATTGGTCTAGATCCGGAGTTTAGGAATTACGTTTTTTAGCATTTACCTAACGCCGAACGAGACGATGACGGACTTTCAGCAGCAGCATGATGCACAGGAGGACGCTGTTTCGAGCACGGAGGGACGAATCCTGGTAGGCGGTGATTTTAATGCGAGGGCTCTTGAGTGGGGGTCCACGCCAACGTTTCGGCGCTCAAGCTGTGAGGGAAGCATTCTAGACACAACTTTTGCGTCGAAATCTTTGGCATCATCGGTGGAGGGGTGGCGATTCCTAAAACACTTCTCGGCAAGTGATCACCAGTACATCACGTTCGACGTGGTTGACGCTAGTTGCCAGTGAGTACCAACCCGACGCTCCCCTGCCTGTGGAATGTAGTGAGGGTGAACATCGAGAAGTTTTTCGAAGCTCTTGGAGCAAGTAGAGCCGCGCGGGAGGACGCTCCGGGGGATAGTAGCGTCGCGGCTGACATTATGTTCGGGCTCTTCTTACTGCAAAGAACATCGAACTCGACCCGCGCCACCCGTTGGTGAAAGGAATTCACGCACCCCCTCCGCGCAGAGTCAGGGAGGGTTAGCCCGAAGTAATATGTGAAACGATTCCAAGCTAGTTCTCCTTCTCCGATAACAGGGAGATGTTTGGTTGGTAGCATACTGTTGCGAAAGTCCAACAGTCTGTGCGTAAACGCATTCACCCACCCTACTCTAAAAAAAAGAAAACTACTGCATTTGCTCACAGGGCATATAGCGTCTGCCCTCCTCTATGACTATCGGAGTTACATCAATGAGAAGTAAGAAACTGAGAGATGGCTGCGAAATGGAGTGGGTGCAACGCACTGAAGTCTATTGGACAAGTACGAGAAATACAACACAGTGTAAGCTGTGACAAATGATATACCACCATTACGATGGGGAGTAAAGCAAAGGTTGCCTTAAATAGCAACGAATTCGCGGTTGTATACCCTACATCCCGATTCTGAATCTTCTACTATCCAGTGAATATCAACGTTTTGTAGATGATCGTCCAGGTCAGGGTTGTATATAATTTCTTTTTCTTATCAGAGGCGCTCCTTATACTACCTCCACGGTGGGAGAGGGGCTTGAAGGATTTCAGTGGACTATGTCATCATTGTTAAAATACTTTAACTACGCTGACAATATCTGCGTGCTCTCTCACCGAGTCATTGACCTAGGTTAAATGGCTTCCATTTGATAAACGAGGCAAGAGTCGGACTGAAGATAAACATCAACAAAATCAAGGTTCTCAGTATAACGGGTCATCGCACTCTTCCCATTTGCATCAACGAGCAAGCAACATAGAATGTGTTGGTCAATTTGTATTTTTAGAAAACGACCACCGAGTTTGATGTCCCTCCTGGCTGTATTCACAATGGTAGATCCTCCTTCGCTGTCTGTTCCAGCCAACGTTTTTTCTTTGTGCTGTTATGGGAGCCGTATCTGGAAAGTGACTATCACTGTTACCCAAAAACTCAATATTTTCATCAATTCTTGTCTGCATCATTTCGTCGAGATATTCAGGCCTTGGCCAGCGTATGGGGCAGATACTCGTAGAAGTGTTGATGAGAATGCGGAACTGGCAATGGATAGGTCAAACCTTAAAGAAGGGCGATAATTCCATTGCTGGTTATTTCATGCAATGGAGCTTACTATGCCAGTATAGCCGATAATTGGGCCGCGCTGGAACAACTTGACACCCGGATAGTTGTGAATTTAATTAAAGAATGTCGCCGGGAATCGACGTCCATGACATAGGTGTGGTTGACCCGCTATGTCCCAGAGAGGTGACTACAGCAATCATATATTCGGTACAACGTGGCCGTGTTTCTGTAAAGTTTAATATCAATGAGTGGGAAGAAAATGACAATTGCAAAATGTGCCATTTCTTCTCATATTGTCTTTGCTCTCTCCCGCTGTTCCACAGTTCTGATATTGCTTCCCGGGCTGTTATCTTTAACTACTCGTCTTAGTCGTCCAAGTTGCTATTGCGTGGCATGGTGTTAAGTGGAAATTCTCCCCCATGCCATTTTTACCCCCATTTTTACACAATGCAACTATCGAAATCCACTCTGTTTTCGATTCCACAATATAGCTTACCTCATTCTCCGCCATTAAACGAAAATCTAGCACCATCTTGGGGTTTCAAATCTTGAACTGGTAAAGAAAACATGTTCGCATTTTCAGCTGCACCTTCACACGTAGGACAATCAGGTGGTTCGTCCAAACAAAGTCTGTAGAGGTACTTCCTTCATACATTGTGTTGTATGCACTTAAAAACTAAGTCTAATAATAGCTCCCCGCTTACTCAGCTTGTTCACTTACGTTTGCTTGTAACTTTTGTTACAGACGGCTCACCTAATCTGCTAGAATATCTCCGCAGCTACGCATCCTACCTCTCCATCTGTTTGTCACACTTATTTTGGTTAGGGCTAACCGATCGACTATGTGTTGAGTTTAAGGAAGGGCCCCACATATAGAACAAGTCGGGAAACCGGAAGCTGGATGCTTCAAGTATGAAAGGTTTTGTGCATTTCCTTTATAAAGACATTGGAGTGTGAATTTGTCCCATTAGTACGTACACGTAATATACGCATATATTATGTGAGAACATCAACTTACGGGTGGTATTGACATTCAAAATCTTGCATTTCCAAAGAAGTGACAACTTTGACTTATTATAACTTTGTTAGTAATAATGCGATTTCCACTAAACTTGGTAAAATCAAGCTCTACATTATAGCCTATATTGCTACAAATTTGTATGGTACTAGGATGGCCTTAAAGGGGGGTCTGCAGCCAATTGCTGAAAATTATAATAATAATTATAAATTATTATACTATTATTAATTTTATTTGAAAGGATATAGGTCTGGAAGGTACTTTGGAGCCTAGCTACCATATAGTGGCAGCATCCTGATTTTTTCCAGATTTTTTGGTTGAGGAGTTTCTGAGAATAATAATAATAATCGTTGGCGCAACAACCCATATTGGATCAGGGCTTTAAAGTGTGTTAGAGCACTTCATTCAAGACAGTAACGGTACACTACAGTACACTGTAGGAGACAATGTGGTCAGCATTGCGCTCGCCCGAGATTATTATCCTGATTTAACTCAGCTCAGCTGAGTCGACTGGTATCCGATGTCAAATCACGATACAAATCCCACTGCCACGAATGAGATTTGAACCGCGACCTTGCGTATGATAGCCTCGTGCTCTAACCATTCAGCTATCCGGACACACAGTTTCTAAGAAGGGCCTTGTTAAATAAATGATCACTTTCAACCCCCTGCACTCCCTGCCTTTCCAACAAATGTCAAAACTAAGACCAGCTTCGGAAAGTACTAACCAAAACCTTTCATTTGATACCCCACATGACTATATTTGGTGGGAAAAAAATGTGCACCTCCTTTTTGTATGTATGGGGACCTCTCTTTAAATTCGGCGTAACAAGATGTAACTTACTGTATGCGTGAGCGTTCATAGTGTCCCACCTTCCGAGAAAAATGCCTGTGACGGACAGACAGACAGACAGTAAACTGATTTTAATAAGGTTTTGTTTCACACAAAAAGCTGGTACAAGATCGAACACCGAGATTGTCACAAGTATTGTCCTCACTGCAGATGCTCTTCTTGCCGAACTCACATGTTTAGTTCTAATTCATGACTGATAAATATTTAAGCGGTGATTGCGAATATAGATATATATTTTCCGATGATCAATCGTAATCTTTATAGAAGTTTCCTTTCCACGTTGTAGAATTGAAACTACCTCAGTTTTAACCTCTCCGAGGGCGAGAGCAATGACTTCGTTCATTTGTATGGATTTCAGTGTCGTCGATATTTATTTATTTAGTTAAGGACAATAAACAGAGATACTTCAATTATATTGTATATTGTGTCAGAATACTCACTTTAGCGTGATACGAACATTCAAAGTTTTAGAATTTACAGTGAAGCGACAAGTTCGGCCTACTAGAACTCTGTTAATAATAGTGCAATTTCCATTCACTGAGAAATTTCATGCCTTCACTATGAACTTAAACGGTATAGTAATATATTTAAAGGGTATACTTATTCACTATTATTAACTCTATTTAAACAGATATTGGTATGGAGGGTATTTCGGAGCTTAGGCACCGTATAGAGAAAACTTCGGTATTTTTTCAGATTTTTCAGTTGGGTAGGTTGTAAGAATGGGTCCGTGAAAGGAATGACCACTTGCCAAAAGTACTAATGACAACCCTTCATTTGATACCCCACATGATTAAATTTTGTGAAAAAATTTTTTAGATTCCCCTTTGGGCTTATGGAGACCACCACTCGCCCCCCCCCCCTTAAATTTCACATAGAGTGATTCAACTCGCTGTCTGTGTGGGCGGGCGTTCATTTCTCACGATCCAACCAACTTTCGTTTCAATCGGTAAAACGGTGCGTGTGGCAGACAGACAGAAAGGCCAATACTAAATCGATTTTAATAAGATTTTTTTTATATAAAACCTTTAAAAGGGGAGGGAGGTTCTGTGCAATTTTAAGCAAGGGAAGTTAAAAGAGTGGAATTGGGTAAGATAGTCCAGGTAAAGGAAATTCTTTTTAAGGAAGAGGGATCAGGTGAAATATACGTGGAACATTTTCTACAGCAAGACAATCAGAGTTGCAGAATGAGGACTAGATGACGGAGCTCTACTCATAAGTGCTAAATATGAGGGAATTGAAAAGTGTTAAAGTGGATTCGACCGAATGAAAGTTAGAGGATCGCAATTGGAGGCCAGTCTATCAAAGCGGAGTTTGCCATCAGAAGTTACGCCGAGGTTTTGTATGAAGCTGCGATACGATAAAGAAGAGAAACGAATTCAAGAGAAGAATGATAAAAATCATAAGTGACTTGAGAGACAGAACATTGCGATAAGCAATGCGCCGACAAGTTGAGGAGGACAAGATCATTAAAGTGTTTTAAGTGTTTTCTGATACGGTTGAAGTAAAGAGTAGCACAGGTGTTCATAAAGGCATACAAGGGTAGAGAAGAGCGAAAGCAAATACTGGCAAGTGTTGGAGAGCACATTAGGCTATGCGCACATAGGAAAATTAAAATCATCAAAAACAAGTAAAGGGAAAAGCACGGTAATAGACATAATATCCCGTCGTTTCACTGATCTTTAGGATTAGTTGCCTTCGAAGTAAGTTCACGGGTTTTCCACAGGAAAGCATAAAACAATACATAGATTTTTGACAGCTGTATAAACTTTCTGAATGTATTCCACCACTCGTTCGTAACGGAAGTCTGGAAATCTGTCACCACATTTGCTCTTTACGGTTTCTACTAAAGTTTGTAAGTATGGTCCTTAAGGAAGGATTTCCATCGCTTAATTTCAAAATTATGTAGCATTTTTGTTACTCAAGATATATATTGTTTTTGGGTGGGGGGTTTTGGGTGGTCAAAAGGTAGTATAGGTCCCAGGGCGAAACGTGGATTGGTACCCACCATGGAGCGTAAAACCTGGGAAATGCCTGCTGAACCAACACCAACAGCTCTACTACCAAACCCTATCTCCACCTCTACGTGGTGACCGCTGGGAGTTCTTTCGTAACGAAAAGCTGCCGACGGAGAAGGATGAAGGCGAGCCTCACGCGCCTAAAAACGGGACAAACTGTACCAACTGGTCCTCCAGGTCGGGGGTTGGGTAGGGCTGACAACCCTACACGGAAAACCGATGTTACGAAGCCACGAAAGCAGCCTCGGACAGGATGGACTTTACAACGATGAACCCGGCAACGACAACGGATTAACGATTTGCGCATTTTCTCATGGAACGTGTTCTCCCTATACAAAGAGAAAGCTGATGAGCAGCTAGCCGATATCCTGTCCCAATATAGAGCTGATATAACAGCGTTACAAGAGATGCGATGGACAGGGACCGGTTTCCTGGATAACAGTCACAACACCATATATTATAGCGGTCACCCAGCAAACCATGTGCTCGGAGTAGGTTTCTTAGTCAGCCGAAAAATGAAACCTGCTGTTATCGGCTTTGAAAACATAAGCGAACGGCTATGCACTGTGCGCTTGCGAGGCAAGTTTAGAAATATAAGCCTCATTAACGTTCACGCCCCTACAGAGGAGACTGCAGAGTCGGAGAAGGATACCTTCTACGAGGCAGTAGAACGAACCCTCGAAGCCTGTCCCAGATATAATATTAAAATCATACTTGGAGATTTTAACAGCCAAGTAGGGAAGGAGCCCGTATTCAGGCGATATGTTGGCTCCCATAGCTTACACGAAAAACCAAATGATAACGGACTGTGGATTATTCAATTAGCAGGGTCACACGAAATGGTCGTTGGAAGTACCTGGTTTGCGCGGAAAGCGGTCCACAAACATACGTGGGCCTCTCAGACGGGACCACTTTCAACCAAATTGACCACGTGTTGATCGAACGACGCCACCTCTCTGCCTTGATGAATGTCAGAACATATAGGGGGGGCAATATGGACTCGGATCACTATCTCGTTGGCATGGTGCTCCGAGCTCGAATAACAATACCACCTAGAATCCCCTCTGACAATCAGGTGAGGGTGAACACTGAAGCCATCCACAACACAACCCTCCGCGACACCTATAAGAGGGAAATGGATGCCGCAATAACTGCAGTCAACAGAGGACCTGGAGATGAAGCATCAAAAAATGATCTTCACAATCACCTGAAGAACGTTATCATGGATACTGCCACAAACATACTTGGCCCCAGCCGCAAAAGGAGTCGGAATGGCTGGTTTGACGATGAATGTAAGCTAGCAACGGAACGGAAGAATGCCGCATACCGAGTAATGTTGCATTCTCAAAGAACGCGGGCACGCGCAGAGACTTATCACGAACTCCGTCGTGCGGGGAAGCGACTTCACAGACAGAAAAAGGACGCCTGGGAGAACCAACAAGTCTGTGAACTAGAAAAGTACAGGGAGCAACCGCACCAGGCGCGGAAGTTTTACCAACAAGTCAGCAGGATGAAGACTTATACACCACGATGCTCATCCTACCGAGACAAAGAGGGAAATCTGATTTCCGACAGAATGGACATATTAGAGCGATGGGTTGAGTACTTTGATGTGCAACTAAACAACCAGAACATCGGCGAGTTGGAGGTCCCGCCAACTGAAGACGACAGACAAATACTGCCACCACCAACTTTAGGAGAAACAGTCCGTGCAATTCACCGGCTAAAAAATCATAAGTCGCCAGGAGCCGATGGAATTCCAGTCGAATTCGTTAAATATGGAGGCGACCAATTACACCAAGTGGTTCATCAACTTGTGCTCAAGGTATGGGAAAGCGAATCAATGCCTGACGATTGGCAACGAGGCATTATCTGTCTCATACATAAAAATCACGTTGCTGAGTACCATCTATAAGATATTCTCCACTATCTTGCATAGGCCGGATAGCCCCATACGCCCAGAGCATTATTGGCCCATACCAAAGGCAAATCAGCAACAGATCAGATTTTCTCTCTGCGGCAAGCGATGGAAAACTGTTGGAATATGGACAACAGTTACAATATCTGTTCATCGACTTTAACGCCGCCTATTATAGCATAGCCAGGGTAAAACTGTGCACGGCCATGAGAGAATTCGGTATCCCGACGAAATTGATAAGATTGACTAGGCTGACCTTGACCAATGTGCGAGGCCAGATAAAAGCAGCAGGATCGCTCTCAAGACCATTTGACATCAGCAACGGTCTACGGCAAGGGGATGCCCTATCATGCGTCCTCTTTAACCTTCCTCGAGGACCGGAAGTAATCCTTGATGCTGAGGTAAATGCAAGAGGTACGATCCTCTTCAAGTCCACCCAACTACTGGCCTATGCTGACGATATCGACATCATGGGAAGAACGACCCGAGATGTACAAACTGCCTTCATCCAGATCGAGCAGGTGGCGCGAAATCTTGGGCTGCACATCAATGAAGGCAAGACAAAATATATGGTGGCAACATCAGCACGGAAGTCGAATCAACCAACAACATCAAACCGCACTGGTCAAACACGAAGAAGAATAAAGATAGGAGAATACAACTTTGAGACCGTTCACAATTTCTCCTATCTAGGGTCGAAAATCACAACCGATAACAGCTACGATGATGAAATCCGCGCACGGTTGTTGTCAGCCAACAGAGCCTATTTCAGCTTACAAAGACTGTTCCGCTCGAAACGTCTCACCATAGGGTGAAAGCTCTTACTGTACAAAACAATGGTCTTGCGAGTCCTCATGTATTCCTCGGAAATTTTGGTTCTTAGCAAGAAAAATTGGCCGCGTTTGAGAGAAGAATCCTTCGAAGAATTTTTGACCCCCTACATGAGGATGGACGATTTCGTAGCCTACACAATGACGAAATCTATGAGCGATACCAGGACGGTTCGGTTGTGGATAAAATCCGGTTCAATAGGTTACGGTGGGTGGGTCACTTAATCCGTATGGATAAGGATGATCCCACCCGGAAAGTCTATAAGGGCGATATCTATGGTAGAAAAAGAAGACGAGGCAGACCCTGCCTAAGATGGAGCGATGGCGTGGGTCAGGACGCCAGACAGCTTTTAGGGATATCGAATTGGTGGACCTCGGCGCAAAACCGGGATGTCTGGAGTTCCTTATTAAGGCAGGCCTAGACCAGATACCGGTTGTTGCGCCGTTGATGATGATGATGAAGATATATATTAGCGGTTGGCAATCCTGATAGGATATTTTTAAAGGATTTAAGAGCCCAAACTATCACTAACATTCCTTTCCCATTTGTGGCGCACTTTTACTCGATATTGTTAAGGGCACGTGAGAGGAACATGCGTATTGTAACTAACTGTAGTTAGTGGGTTCAAATTCTTCCACAAATATAATATGCTAGAATATAATTTTTTTTTTGATTTTTTTGCATTTTCCTAAAGGTTTCCGGTCCCTTTTCTTCTAGTTTGACTTTGATTTTACTTGACCTGCTTTCCGATACCCTTCCTTCTTCGCATCTTAGGGACAATGATGTTAAAGAACATGTAATTTTGGTAAAGCGTGCAGTAAAGTGCCTCTAATATCCTAAAAGAGAATCAAATTCTTTTAGATCGATAAGCACAGGAAAATATGTTAGTCCACAATATGAGCAAATGTAAGAGTCCTAAAGATTGTAATGACTACATGGAATTGCCGATTATCAAAATTCCATCCGGAATGGTAGAAGGGAACCAAGATGGGAGAGCTATCCCAACAATTTAAAAATTTGGCGAAATTGGCGGTGAAGGTTTGTCACGAGTAATTGATATTCATATATAAATGATTAAAAAACTAAAACGAAATGTTTCCTTCCGAGCCCCCATTCATATGAGCTCACTTGACATGTTATGATATTGTCATACACGTTTTCGAATACACAAAATTAACATAAAATGTAAAAGTTTCACCTTCTATAACTTTGTTAATAGTAATTGGATTTTCTTCCCATAGTTATGTCTTATATTATCCCTTATACCTATGCCAAATTTTGCACTTTCAGCATGAACTTAAGGAGGGTTCCCGGCTAAATTTCCAAAATATGCTAATATAATATTATTCACTTTATTTGTCGGGGCGGGATGTATTTTGAGGCCTCAATTTCGTTTGGATACAGTACTGTGATTTTGAGATTTTCTGGTTGGATAGGTTATGCTGACCACATTGCCTCCTAGTGTACCGTTACGGTCTTGAATGAAGTGCTCTAACACACTTTAAGGCCCTGATCCAACATGGATTGTTGCGCCAACAATTATTATTATTATTATTATAGGTTCTGAGAACGAGACCTGTTACAGTTTTGGGGGTCATATTTTGAGCCCTCACTCCCGTACGTTTCATCCGATATCAAATATGGGACCAGTTTAATGAGCCTTTTCGTTTGATACCCCAATAGCCATAATCTACGAAAAAAAAAATTGCACCCCCTTCGTATGTATGAGAAGCCCCTTAAATTCAATACAAAATGGCGCCTCTTGCTATATGTGAAGAGATTCACAGATCACACGTTCTCACCAAATTTCGTGACAATCGGTCCAGGCGCTTCCGAATACATCGGGTGTGACAGACAGACAGACGGACAGACAAACATCGAATCGATTCTGATAGGGTTTCGTTTAACGCAAAACCTTAAAAGCTAAAACCGTATGTTTCCCTGGTGCCCCCATTCGTATGAACTCATTTTGTTGTGGTATAGAGGAATTGATATGTTATGATAACGTCATACACGTTTTAGAATGCACGAAATTCACATGAAATGTAAAAGTTTCATCTGCTATGACTTTCTTAATAATACTGGGATTTCTTTCAAACTTCCCAAAATTATACCTTACTTTGTCGTTTATACCAATGCCTATTGAAAAAGTTCTATACAAAACAATAGTGAATAGCGGAGCTAATACGCACGTATTTTTCGGATGCGATAAAATCCTTGTTCCTTTTTTATTATTACTTCTATCATTGCATGCCACAGGACGCAAATAGCAATAGTAACAGACAGAGCTAACGTGCGGATAACGTGTTCACCATACGATGGTTACCCAACCTGTTGTCCATCACCAACACCATAAATACAGTCTACAACGATTCAAACAATTTTTGCAAGCGATAGTCAGTGACATAATCGTAATGATACTTGGCAACTGCCGTCGCCACTTGCACTGCGAAAAGCGGTGATGTTTGCTAATGTGATATTACACACATACATTACAGAATATTATATATCACAGAAGTAATATCACCATCACTTTGGTAATGGCTAGTGGAGGTAATGGTTAGCAATGCAGTATTCTTATTGAATGCAGTAATATTACGCAATGCGGGCATGTTAGGAGAAGCGCAACGTTCGGTAATGCTAGGATCGCGCTTGGTGATGGTGTTAGGTAATATTACTTTTGCGATACTACATCACCCACCCATCACCATCTGTACTCGCGATACCTTCTGTTCGAATTTGGTCGCAGAGTATAAAATCTACGGCAGAGGGGATCTCGATTGATGTTTCTCCATAGAACAATCTACTGTGTACGGGATTTTCTTTCTGCTTAAAGCAAACAATGATGGAGTTGGGATGGTACTTTCGCCATCCGCAAATTTTCCGAAAGTTTTCGTATGAGAGACGAAAATTTAGAAAAGAGGGAGAGTCAGACAGACCGATCAAGTAAATGCACCGAATATCATGTAGGGGTTGAAAATTCTTCTCCCAAATGTGGTTAAGACTTCGAAATTTATCATGCTAAGTCTTTGTGAAATACATGAGGACTATCAAGACCGTAATGCTGTATAATAAGAACTTTGACACTATGGTGAGACATGTCGAGTAAAACTGTTTTTGAAAGTTAAAATATGCTCTGGAAACTGCCAACAACCGTGAGTCGTCATAGCTGTCATGACATAAGAAATTATAACCGATTTTAAAGTTGTCTTCTGCTATCTTTATTGGTTCAATGGTCGATTGAGCAGTATTACCTGATGAAGCTGGTTCTTTTGTTTTTGATACTGATCCTGCCACCATGTATTTCGCTCTGCCTTCGTAAATATACACTCCAAGATTTCGCTCCCTGCTCGATCGCGGTGAAGGCAATTTTTACATCTCGGGTTGTTCTTCTCATAACATCAATATCGTCAGCATAGGCCTGTAGTTGAGTGGAATTAAAAAGGATCATGATACTCGTATTTACATCACCATCCTCGAATACTTTTTCCATAAATGAAGCTTCTTTGGTATGGACCGATAACATTCCGGGCGTATTGGGCTATCCAGCCTAGCGAGATAGAGAAATATTTCTTATGGATGGTCCTCAGTAACGTGATATCCTTGCAATTGTTGCACTTCGTGATATGCCCCCTTAAACGTTTTGTGTAAAATAAAGCCTAATTAAAATCGATTCAATATCTGGCTGTCCACCACACTTGATT
Source organism: Hermetia illucens (assembly GCF_905115235.1). Classification (NCBI taxonomy): domain Eukaryota; kingdom Metazoa; phylum Arthropoda; class Insecta; order Diptera; family Stratiomyidae; genus Hermetia; species Hermetia illucens. Next base: position 132,545,019 of record NC_051851.1, read on the forward strand.
TACTCGAAAACGACTGAATTGGAGAGAAGGTGTAGTCTGGGAATTCTTTCCATATAACAAGTAACATCTTTTTTTGGATTAGTTTAAGCAGGGACCCTTTCAATATATGAAGTCATATATGTACAATATACCGGTACCAGAATGAAATTAAAAGACACTCAAAGCCAATATGTAAAGGGGCCGTTTGAGAATGTCTTATTTTTACTTGTTTAGTTTTTTTATAAATCAGTTTAGTTACTCTAGAACTCCGCCATGCTATTAACATAGTATGCTGGTCCCAAGCCCAGGTAAAGGAGGAGGGTTTGAGGCAACGTACTCTGTACTATCCTCAGTAAAACAAAAATAAAATGCTGAGATCAGGGAAAGAGATAAACAGAGTATAGTTGGAGTTATTCTACTATGCTAAATCCTACCTGACCTCTCTTGGTGACAGGCCCCGCGACAGGTCGACCAAGAAAATGCATAGAATGTCGTTACAAACATGATGATCGGATTGAGTCACAAGCCTCGGGGAAATGCTAGGGCGTCCACCTCAGTCGACGCGACAGGACGGGCCCCGGTCTTGTCGAGAAATGGGCAAGGGTTCTTGACGCATGGACGGCGTCAGGACGTAAGCAAGTTAGTCCGCACACAACGAACAAAACAAATACGTGTCTGCACGCTAAATGTTGGTACCCTAACTGGAAAGACGGAGGAACTCACAAGAGCCCTTCGGAAAAGGTGCATTGACATCTGCGCTCTGCAGGAAACCCGATGGTCTGGTGCCAAAAGCTGCTACATTGAACGCTAACGCGGTAAAAATTGCTACAAACTTCTCTATTTTGGTAACCCACACACTCAATATGGTGTTGGCATTGCCATTTCAGAGGGTTTCCGTGATGCTATTAAAGAAGTCGAACGATTTGATGATCGGCTGATGAAGCTCACCATTATATCAGCTGATCGCACTATTCACTTCTTCACCGCGTATGCACCACAAACAGGTCGACCTGATGCCGAGAAAGATGCCTTCTGGCAACTTCTCGATGAAAAGACTTGTCACGTGCCTGCTGACGATTACATAATCATTGCCGGCGACCTTAATGGTCATGTGGGTCAAAAGACAGACGGTAACAGGTGCCATGGGGGAAAGGGGTTCCGAGCGCGCAATGAAGGTGGCGAGTGTATAATCGATTTTGCGGACACCCATGACCTTGTACTTATGAATACATGGTTCATCAAACGATTGTCTCACCTTCCCACATTTTATAGTGGGAACAATAAAACGCAAATCGACTATATTCTCATAAGACGCCAACATTTTACCACTGTCACTGATTGCAAAGTCGTTCCCTATGAGACCATCGCGCCTCAACATCGGCCGTTGATTGCCGTCCTGCGAATTAAGCCACCGATAAAACAGCGTGAGGAACGCACTGGCCCGCCGCGCATTAAATGGTGTCGATTTGGTGAGGAGAAAGAAGAAACGGTCTCACTCATATGATTGCCAACCATTACGAATGTGGAAGAATCATGGCACCAAATGAAAGACACGATCCACAAAGCGGCCTCTGCAACCCTCGGGGTCACCAAGCCGGGTAAGCGGTACATCAACCGAGATACTTGGCTTTGGAATGATGATGTTGAAATTAAGGTCCGTGAAAAGAAACGCCTCTACCACAAATTTCTCGACGATAAAACGCCTGCTAATTGGCAAATTTATAAGAATGCCAACCGGGAAGCAAAGAAAGCGGTCGCTGTCACCCGAGCGAACCATTTCAAAAATCTTTACGATAAACTGGACACTCGGGATGGCGAGAGAGATCTGTATCGACTTGCTAAAAGCCGTGATGAACGTACACAGGATATCGAACACTTCTGTTGTGTTAATAGGAAGAACATCATCTGACTGGCAAGAAAGTACCACTGTTCCAATATGGAAAAAGAAAGGTAGCCCAGCAGAATGTTCAAATTACCGTCCGATCCGGTTACTTTCCCATACCATGAAGATTTTTGAACGCATTCTTGACAACCGTATTCGCGAAATCATTGAAATAACCGTGAATCAAGCCGGATTTGTCAAGAACTGCGGAACTACTGACGCAATACACGTTGCGCGGTTACTCATGGAGAAACACCGTGAGAAGCATCGCCCTCTTTACATTGCCTTTCTAGATCTAGAGAAAGCGTTTGACCGTGTACCACACGAACTCATCTGGTATGCTTTACGACAACACTTCGTGCCAAAAGAACTCGTGCGTTGGGTTCAATTGCTCTACCACGATCCGAAAAGTAAAGTTCGAAGTATGGCGGGTGTATCAAAACCGCTTCGTGTCTCTGTTGGAGTTCATCAAGGAAGTGCCCTCTCACCACTTCTCTTTGTCCTTGTTATGGACACCGTCACACGGGATATTCAACGTCCAGCGCCCTACACACTGCTTTGTGCAGATGATGTTTTCCTAGCATCTGATAGCAAAAATGATCTCGAGCAACTTGTTCAAAAGTGGAATGATCGCCTCATGCAACACGGTCTCAGATTGAATTTAAACAAAACTGAATTTTTGACGACCGATCCCCATGAAACAGGCACAATCACTGTCAGCGGCAGTGATCTGCCCAGAACTGAGCGATTTAAATATCTCGGGTCAACGCTATCAGCCAATGAAGAGCTGCGTTATGAAATTGCTTCACGCATTAACGCAACCTGGATGAAGTGGCGTTCCACAACTGGTGTTCTTTGTGATCGACGTATCAACGAACGTCTCAAATCTAAAATTTACCGCAATGTCGTCCGTCCAGTCGCTCTCTATGGTTCGGAATGTTGGCCGACCATAAAAGACAATGAACGGCGTCTTGCGGTAATGGAGACGAAGATGCTACGTTGGACTAGTGGCGTCACACGTTTAGATCACATCCGAAATGAGGATAGCCGCGATCGTTATGGGGTTGCACCGATCGTGGAAAAGTTGCGAGAGAGGCGTCTTCGATGGTATGGTCACGCAATTCGTGCTAACGAGAGTTCACTTGCCAAGATTGGTCTGAACATCGAAGTCGATGGTAAACGACCAAAAGGAAGACCTAAGCAACGGTGGCTTGATACGCTGGATGGGGATTTGAAAGCCTCGAGATTGCACCCAGATCAGGCATTCGATAGAGCCAAATGGCGAAGTCGATCACGACGAGCCGACCCCGCTTGTGAACGGGACAAAGGCTGAAGAAAAAGAAGAAGAAGTTTAGTTACTCTAGATATATGTATATATATGTTCAAAGTACGCGGTAGTAGATATTCAATTCGACCCCAAACTGAACCGTTTTTGGAAATAGTCGAGTTTTAATTTTTTTTATAAAAATGGCTGATTTAGATATTTTGAAATATGTGACTCTTATTATTATCATTATTTAATTTTTACATGTAGAATAAGATGCTTTATGACCTCAATAACCATAATTGTACAAAATAGGTCGTTGTAGACGATTGTAGGTTAAAAAAGTTAATATAAATTTTAAAAAAAATATGGCAATTGCTTGGCGGATGTGCCTAAAAATATCTACGGTTTATCAGCTATCCAACGAGGTATAACAATCTAGGGTTTTATTTAAACTAGAAAAAATAGAAAAAACTTAGCTTCTTATGCTACATTTGATTTAAAAATAATGGCTCTATCCCGGCCGTCGAGTGCCGGATGTGAGCGTGTTCGACCGAATTTATCGAAGACTTCGAGAAACTGGCTCTGTTTCAAGACAACGTACAAACTTTGGAAGACCACGTGTCATTGATGACGTCGAAGAACAAGATAATGAGATAGATCCAACCACTTCCACTAATATTGTTGGCCGTGAACTGGGACTCTCTCTATGGAAAGTGTGGTTTACAGCACATATACCCATACCACTACTCGCCGGTGCAAGTTATCAAAGAAGGAGATCCCGCGAGAAGGTTAAATTTCTACAGATTTATGCTAAATGCTGATGTGGAAGACCCGAATTTCCTTAAATGAATATTGTGGACTGATGAATCAAAATTTGATAAAGATGGGATTACGAATTACCACAGCGCTCACTACTGGGCCCCGAAAGAACAAAGAAATTGCAATAAGAAGAGAGTAAAAAGGTCACAACGTAGATTCAGCGTGAATATGTGGATGGACATCATTTCTAATAATTTGATTGGGCCTTACTTTCTCCCTGATAATTTAAATGGCGAAGACTACGAAAATTTCCTGAGAAATGAACTAGACGACTTACTGGAGGATCTACTTCAAGACATGTGGTTTCAGAATGATGGCTGCCCTGTGCAATTTAGGAGAGTGATAGAGAATGGCTGAACACAAATTATCCCAACAAAGGGATTGGACGAGAAGGACCTTTACCCTGGCCAACCAGAAGTCCAGAAATAACCTCCATGGACTTTTGTATGCGGGACTACATGAAGAGCCTCACGTACAGTGAGCCCAATCCAATTTCATCAGTTGAAGTTATGAAAGGAAGAATAATTAATGCAGCAAAAGAAATAAGAAGGACCTTGACTGGTGTAACAAAAAGTGGACTTCGCAAAAGAGTGGGAAAATGTGTGCAAAACAGAGGTGGACATGTTGAACATGAAATTTAGAGGTATTTTATTCGAAGTTAAATAAATGTTATTTTGTACTCATCTATTTTCTTCTTTAGTTATCTAATTTGAAAGAATAAATTAGATTAAATAAGCATTTTAACTTTAATATTAATTTCTTTGTAAACCACACTTTTAGGTACACCGGAACATAGACTGGGTTTTTACAATCAATACTCGATATATTTAACCATTAGACTTTATTAAATAATTTGTGTGACTTTATTAAATAATTTGTGTGATTTGTGTGTGAAATAAATTTCGAATGCTGCGAATCCTGCCACGCCACAGCATCATTATTTTTAAATCGCATGTAGCGTAAAAAACTAAGCTTTTCTATGAGCTTAAATAAAACCCGAGATTGTTATACCTCATTAAACATCTGATAAAAAGATATTTTTAAACACATCCGCAAAGCTGTTGCCATATTTTTATTTTTTTTTGAGATATCGTTTAAAGAAAATTAAACTTTTTAAATTAAAAATAAAATGTGCTCAATTTTTGAAGTTTCAATCGTCTACGACGGCCTATTTCACTTATGTACAATTATGGTTAATGAGGTTATAAAGCATTTTATTCTATATGTAAAAATATAATAACTTTGCCGTAGCCGGTCCCAAGCCCGGTTGTGAAAGGAGGAAGGATGGATAGCTTCAGTCTAAATGGCTGTACGCCACCGCAGCGTCCCAGGGGGTAGGTGGGGAAAGTGCAGGAACTTTGCAATCTTGCAAATTACTCACTGAGGAAGCTGTCCATCCATCCATCCATCCAATGAGAAGAAACAGAAATTTGAGGTCCGGTACGGATAACCGGCGGGAGTCGTCTAACTTGGTGACTGGGTCGGGCTCCCGTAATGGACAGCACTGCGTCGAAACCGCTAGTCGTGAGGCGGTTCACCAGGAGCATTGCTCCGCCTGCCGCAGCTGTTCCGTAGCAATTTGAGGCGACCACCTCAGCAGGTTGGCGTAGGCAGCGGATTCGTCGAGCGTTCCCGCAATTCATGCACGTGACTGTGCAGCGAGTCGCAGACCAGTACTGCTTTATTACTCATAGTGACACAATCCTGGCCATCATCAGGGAGCGTGTTCGACTTGAGGTCATCGGGGAAACTGGTGACCGAGAGTCGATGGGGGCAGAGGCGGCGGCATAAACAACACCACGCCGTACTACAGGTAACAGCTTCAGTACTCGCCGACGCACTCTTCTCCAGCATCCAGTTGAGATTCAGGACGAATTCCAAAGAGCGTGTAAAGAATCCTCAGATATGGATTCCTTGCATAGACCAGCTATTCCCAGGCCCTATGCATCTCCAGCAACTCCGGAAATTCTATCTCCAATCAATGATAAGATTGTCTCTCGACTGTGTTCTGATATGTCGCTGCTGCAACTACAATCACTTGTGTATTGTGATGCAGTTGCGGCTATCAGATTACACGGTCAGAAGATTCGCTTTCGTGTTATTGGTTTGAGTGACAAAAGAGATCCACCATGGAAAATTCGTCTGAAGCGTCGGCGGGACTCACTAAGCCAGGACATTGCTAGACTGATTCAGATCAGCACTGGCAATGCCAGCAGACGGGTGAGAAATAAGGTACAGAGGGTTTACCGGAACTATGCCATCCCCAGTGAGACACCTGTAGTTGAAATTCTGGACACACTAAAGCGGAAACCTTCTGTCATATGCAGTCGGTTACGACGGTATGGCGAAAGTTATTCTAGACATATCCAGAATGCAACATACGCGAGAAACCAGCGGAGCTTTTTCAAATCTCTCAACGAATCCCAACAGAGCGTCCAAACAGTGCAGTTTTCGGTGACGGAAACGAAAGAATATTTGGGTAGACTTTGGGGGTTACCTGCCCAGCATGCTGAGTGGATCACGCCGAATACCAATAGGCCTGGCATGATTTTTGCGGATGTTACCGAAGAGGAAGGTCGACAAGTCATAAATTGCTCGAAGAACTGGGGCCCATGTCTGGACTGTGCGCAGAATTTCTGGTATAAGAAATTTACCAGTATACACAGTCGGTTGTCACGCAGTATAAATGAGGTCATGAGTCTGCCGGAGGAATTTTCACCCTTCCTTACTGCGGGGATTACCTACCTTATCCCTAAGTTGGACACGGTGCAGGACACGGTGCAGGACTCGGCAGACACAAGCCCTATTACTTGCTTACCAACCCTCTACAAATTCATCACGTCCATTATTAGTGGAAGGATCAATGCGCACCTCGAGACCAACAACCTTCTGTCCGAGGAGCAGAAGGGCTGCCGAGCTGGGTCAAAGAGTTGCAAAGAACAACTCATTATCGACTCGGTAGTTGTAGGACAAGCAACTAGAGGCCAGAGAAACCTCTTTAGTTGCTATATCGATTATGCCAAGGCTTTTGATAGCGTTCCGCATACCTGGCTAATTGATATCCTACATCTGTATCGTATTGATTCGAAACTAATAAAGTTTTTGGCGACAATCATGGAAGGGTGGCATACCACCTTATCAGTCCGTACATCTGAGGGTGCTAATACCTCAGAGCCCATCCGTATACGGAGGGGCATCTTTTAAGGGGATTCGTTGAGCCCCGTTTGGTTTTTTATGGCACCAAACCCCCTTTCATGGGTACTGAATGATGCCAGAGGTCATGGTTTTGCAATAAAGTATGGCCTACGTGCTAAGTGCGAACTGATATACTCGACGTGCTTAGATGACATCAAGTTGTATGCTGGTACTGACAACCATCTTAGAAGTCTGTTGCGAATAATAGACATGTTCAGCCGTAATATTCGGATGGAGTTTGGATTAGACAAGTGTCGAATCCAAGCCATCCGCAAAGGTCATCACGAGCCGCATACCGGACATAGCATTGGTGACCTCCACAGTCAAGCTATAACCGAGACAGACTTCTACAAGCACCTAGGAATTCTGCAAGGAACCCATGCTCCAGTTGGTGATCTGAAGGATGCTCTCCTGTCCGCATTCCTGCGACATGTAAAGCTGGTGCTGAAATCACATCTCTCGGGGAAGAATAAAATAAGCGCGTTGAATGTATTCGCTATCCCTTCACTGGCTTATGCATTCGGAATATTGCCGTGGACGAAGACGGATCTATCCAGCGGCGGATACGCTCAACTATGTCCAAATTCCGAATGCATCATCAAAAGTCTTCCGTGGAGCGGATAAACCTGTTTCGTGACATAGGAGGTAGGGGCGCGGTTGACGTGGCAGCACAACATTATCGCCAAGTCGACTCGCTGAGCGCTTATTTTTAGAGCAAAGAGCAGGCGAGTCCCTTGCATGCGGTTGTCTGGAAGTCAGACTATGAGCTGACTCGACTTACCTTGAAGGATCGACCTTTCAATCCACTGAGTGGGGTTGAGTCAGACCAAGAGCGGATCGATGAATGCAAGTCGAAGGCAATGTACGGTAAACACGTGAATTGCCTTTGGCAGCCATTTGTCGATTTGCATTTGTCAAACAGATGGATGTGTGCTGGGGAGCTCTTTGCTGAGACGAAGGGGTTCATGTGTGCCGTTCAGGATGGCGTGGTCGCCACCCGAGCTTATAAAAAGCTCATCATGAAAGAACGGGTGAAGAACGACCAATGCAGAATGGGTGGTTCGGCGTTAGAGACGTCGGACCATCACATTTCTGGCTGTACTGTTATGGTACCGGTGCAATACATTACCAGGTATAGTGCTGTTTGTAAGGTTATCCATCAAAACCTTGCATACAAGCATAGGCTGATCACGGGAACATGTCCGGTTTACCGATATGAGCCGCGAGCAGAACTTGATAGTTTCACTTACAGCATATATTGGGATCGGCAAGTTCTGACTGATCGTCATGCTCCACACAACCAGCCTGCACTGTTAGTTGACAAGGCTGGTTCCTCTGCGTATATTATTGATGTTGCTATCCCCCATAATAGCAATATTGGACAGAAATACGTGGAGAAGAAGGTGAACTAAGAGCCATTGGCTCGAGAAATCAAAGAAATTTGGCGTCTCGAGCGAGTGGTTGTAGTTCCCATAATACTGTCAGCTGCAGGTATTATACCTAAATCCCTCACGGCTTTCCTTGATGTCCTGGGACTTTCGCACAGTCTGGTTCTAACTATGCAGAAGTACACCATTCTGCATACGTGCTCGATGTTGCGGGGAGTACTCGACGGATTCTCCCACTGACCTACCACCGGCCATCACCACCAGTGCCAATTTAGTTTTTAAGTAGGTAGAATCGTCCGAGCCTAAATGCTTGGCACTTAGTGCTAGTATTAGGTAAAATCCGGCATCTGCCGAGATTGTGATAACTCGGAATAATAAGAGTCACATATTTCAAAATATCTAATTCAATAGCCGAAAAATCGGCCATTTTTATGAAATAAATGTTGTTTCTTTTCTCTTTCGTTAATGTTTATTCTTGCAAATACCGATATTTCGGGAACCACTTGTTCCCTTCATCAGTGCCAACGATTCACATTTTTACAAAAAAAAAATTGAAATTCGAGTATCTCGAAAGCGGTTCAGTTTGGGGTAGGATGGTTCATAATCTAATCAGTCAGATATGATGGATAATACACGTCCTTAAGGGATCTAGGTCGACTTATCCTGTAGTCCTGTATATATGTTAGCACGTGTCCAGTATATGGTATATTTATATATCCGAAGTTTTTTGTACGAAATCTATCGGGTTTCTCGACCTCTTTTTTATGCAACAGATAATGTTATTCGAGTTCGGAGTACCATGCTAACGAGAAAGTCAGCCGGGTCTATATTGGACCCCCTGTTCTGACACCCCTCGAGGTTGACAGGAAACAGCCTTCAATTAGAATGTAATCAATTTAGTGGAAAGTGAATACACTATATTTGAAGTCTGCGATTCAAACTCCTCCGCCATCCCTTTGATTTAAACCACGATCGACCGACAATAAGATAGCTACAAATACTTTATGATTTTTAGCCTTCAAATAACTTCGCAATGTTTGAATTTATTTGTTATTAATAATTGCGGATACATGTTGTGTGTTGAATATTGGACAGTTAAAGAAATATTATCTATAATTGCAAACTTGGTTATGGTTGTTACTGCGTTTTACTGCAATTCAAAAGCAAAAATCGTTCTTACAGACTAGATTGGTTTTATCGAAAGTTGCAGCTCTTTCCAATGATTAACTAATCACTGTTAACGCATTTGATTTACAATTGCAAAAAGTGAGTAGGCGCCCTTGAAAACCTGTGAAAAGAAACACAGTATTAATAACAGCATAGAAAGTTTAGGTCACACTCACCGCAAGTAAAGTTGATAGCGAAACCCTTACAATTCCACCAGCATATATTACAGTAGGTTTTTGTGTCCTTTGCATAGTAAATAGCAAAACCTGTTTAAATTTCCGGTCCCGATCCATCCAATTGCAAGAGTATAATGCATCAGTGAATTGGTCATTTTCATAAACAATTTCGTTTCCACAGTAACAAGGCAGACAAATCTCACTGGCCATACATATGAAATATGCTGCCGTATAGAGGACCTCCGCCATACTGTCAACATAAAAAACATAAATGGCTGTGATACAAAGAGTGAATTCAGTCACGAAAAACTGCATGAGTAGAACTCCACTGAATGTTTCTTCAAAAACGTTCCGGTATCTGAAATATTGTCAATTTAGTAATACAAATGAATTCTCATATAACCTTCAAGCCTGACTCCATTATCTTTTTGTAATCACCAACGCACTTCAGCAGCTCCTGATAGTATTCCTCGCCGGTTTTCGGCAGGCCGTGTCCAATTTTCGATACCCTGATGTTGAGGGCCCGGAAATGTCCTTTCAGAATCCACAAATATAAACCGGGATAAGAGTCATTTAACATGTTTTGGTAAATGTTAAACCAAGTCCCAATGAGCTGATATGCGATGATTATATAGTATCTGGTGTCAGAATTTTTCCAATCGACCGGAAACCATACACTGTAGAGTAATCGTCTCTTTTCCGAAAAAACAGCAGGCAGAAAACATGTCAATGCGACCACAGTGAACGGAATGAAGTAGCTAATCAGAATTCGGTTTGCAGTTTTGACAATTTTCTTCAAATACCTCTGCTCGTCGTGATCACCAACTTCTTCCACACGATTATCTAAATGTTCCAAGAGCTCATTAATTCGACGAAGCTGCTTGCGCTTAAAAAATGTATTCAGTGACTTTATGGCACACAAAATTTCAGCAAAGGTCACTGAGGTATTTTGGAACAGCTGGTTTGGATCTTCTAATAGGAAAAGATCGACAACCATTGTAATCGGATAGTAAACTGTCACAATTGTGTTGAATATGAATGAGTAAATATAATACGATACGCCGGCATTTTTGTCTGGATAGAGCCCAAGGCACTTTAATGCTATCAAAATTATTCGAAATACTCTCTTCGTTTCGTATCTAGCATACATTTGAGGCACTCCAAAAGCAATGTATCGCCAACAATGAAATGATTCCTTGACGACGAATTACCGCCTGAAAAAAAAGATGAAATCCCAAAATAAATACATAAATTTGACGAAAATCATGAGATTCCCGGCGAACTTTGGTCTACTTCTTATTTTAGGCGACTGGACAGCTACGAGGGTAATGTTCATATACATTCTATCTGTCTGTCTGTCTGTTTCTTGGAACACACACTTTTCTTGAAAACGATTATACCTATTGAGAGGAAATTCGGAAAACATAGGCAGATTGTGTTTTCTCTTCATTTCAAGATAACATCATATCTTCTACCAAACAGATGTATGAGGATCTGAGAATCGGAGGGCATTGCGAAGACTAGATTCAGTTCTCCCAATGACTCTTCCAATCTTCTGGTATCAGTGGCCCCTCCAACGAGCCTAATTAGCACTATAGTTCGCCGTTTTGATATCAAAAATTCTTGAAGCCATGACTGCTGTGGTAAAAGAAAGAGGGCAGAGTCCAGCCGGTTCAAAGTTTCAGAACCAGCAGGTAGGATTCACGAAGAAAACCAGATCTCTCTGAGGTCATCAAAGAATGGTTTACCTAGTTCAATGCGTTAATAATTGCTTGGCTGCCCAGTCAAAATAGCTATGCTTACATTTGGGGTTCACATTTTGGCCTAGCCCCCGGGCTTCTAATATTGCGAATACTTCGACTTGGAATACACTGACGAATCCTTGGAGATCGTGCCAGTCACTATGTATTTCTCGTAAGAACTTCACGGCTTGCGTGTGTTATAGTCTGTGGAGAATGCCCCAGAGTTCCCGGGGCATCTCCTTGCAACCGTCACTGTTCTCGAAGATGGGAAAACGAAAGGTTGGTGTATTGTCCTATATACCAATTGATTTCTGTTAATATTCAAATCAAAAATGGCTCACCTTACAGAAAGACGTGCAGACTCTTCCTCGCAAAGATAAATGTTCTAGGTCTGTCCTAATCTGCGTCTATAGTGTAGTGGAATAAACTATAAAATTTGCTTTGGAGCTCTTTGATGGTTTGGTCGCCGCAGAGCCAGGCTCCTTTAGTAGTGCGACGCCTTTCTCTTCCAGACAAATTAATCTATCTGCGATAATCTCATCATGATCTGCTTGTGGGGGGGGGGGGGGAGTTCGTCAATCCCCGTCTGACTTTTGATTTTCATCTCGTCCACCAACTCGTTGGTGGCGACGATTGGATCCAGGTTGTCGTCCAGCTTCTACCTTTGCGTTCCTGACTCCGAACCACACATGCTTTTTCCAGTGCCTCCAGTCACTTTCTGCTTATACAAAGCAGGAAAGGTTGACTGTTCCCCCGGGGGTTTCCCTCCTTGATAACTACCCAGTCGTCTATGAGAATCCTGGGGTTTTGAAAGTGCAGCTTGTTGTTATCCGTACGGATCTTTAGTAACCAAATGCGAGCCATCGGTCTCCTGGGGATCTCGTGATAGGGGTTGATTTTCAGCTTTACGCCCGCCCACGAGTCGTTGATCTTAGCGACCTACGAACCGAGAAAATCTCTGGCGAATTGGTCCGCGCATACTATTACGTGGAATCCACGGGAGATGAATCCCGTGCGCTCGTCTTTGTCGTCCAGGAGATACTCTGGCGCTAGTAGCCAGCACTTGCACACTCTGCTTAGATTGTGTTGATATTCAGTCATCTTAAATGCAACCCAGAATTCAAAATTTTTGCGCAAATATAAATGACAACATAAGGACAAATGGAACTGTCGTGCAACGAAATATTGTTACAAATGAAATAAAAAAACCTTTATGTCTGAAACAACGAGCTTTCTATTTTGGAATTGCTTTTTTTCGATCTATTTATCCCTGAACAACTCGAAAACTGGAGGTTTTAAGTAAGAAGCGCTTCATTCTTATGTCAAAACATTTAGAAACGCCAATTTTTAACTTTACACCCAGTTAGAAGGCAATAGGGTTATAAAAGCAACAATTAGGTAGATATATTGACATAAGGTGTCCCATGCCGCTATAGATGCAGTAAACATGATCGTGAAACTGACAAGAATAGCACAAAGCTCCTTGCTTTGCAAACTTAACAACCATCCTCTCCTTTGGATCTCTAAGAAGGACCTCAGTCTTCTAAAATATTTGAACAACTAGCAGCCCTATAGGAAGTAAAGGGCCTGTACGAAACAGCTCGGCAGGGAGATCACCACTTCGCTTGCTTTAAGGCCATAGTCCAAGGAGTTTCGTTTCTATTTAGAGCAAAATGCATACCTAGGTGCATATTATAATGGCTTCCTATTCTAACCACGGGATCATTCAGTGGTCGGTTACCTTCGCTTGCATGCCGCTCCCACCTTCACATGCTTGCAATTATTAACCGCTTAGGAGTTCAGAACCGACAGAGGCAGTTTCGCAATCTAGACGTGATGCACTATAGTTTCGATAGAGTGATAAGCACTTGTAATCTAGCATGACCTATGCTATTGCATTTACTGGTGGATCACTACTTGGACAACGAAAATTGTTCTATAATAGGTCACGCAAAGTTCTAAACCTTTCCTTCTTGATTTATATTCATAAGGTACAGCCATATTGAAAATTGTTGATTAGTTAAAAGATTGGGTGGGATTTTATGCAACATCCACTGATGCTCGAAGGAGTTTACAGCAATCGAAAAAATATTAGGATACCTTTAATGAAAAAAAAAAGCAATAATCACTGTTATTACCTGTAGGAAAAAAACGATTTAAATTGCAAACCGACTGAAGACACCCAGGAGGTAAAAGGAATGCGTCTTTTTTTGTAAGGGAGAAATTAACTCAGGACGTTTCCGAAATACAATTCTTTCGCTAGTTATTATTTGATTTTGCTTATATCACTTGAATCAAACCAACAACAATTTACCAATAGTACAAAGAACGTTCGCTAAACTAGTTCAAGGCAGTACAGATATCAACTTCAACCCTTGACTGATGCTTTCGCACATTATGTCCATGTTACACGTAACCACGTAACTACTGCAAAGGAACGCAAAAGTTCTTCTTGGACACGGTGCAACTGCCCTTAACAAAATAGTCAACTATTGGAAATACAAGATATGTACATTGTGATACATATGTACCATATATGAAGGTTCAAACTGCGAATTTTTGTTTGTTGTTTTTATTACAGCTCCAAGAAAGTTTCGTAATTAGCATCGATTTATAAAAGCCTTGGCATCATTTAATTATTATGGAAGAATTTCTGATGAGAAGAATACTTGCAGGAGCACGGGTGCCTTGAATATCTTATTGACCTGTAGAATTTTCATTTTGCACATCATAACTGTTAAAGTGCCCTTCCATACATCACCTGAAGTAATGGTGACTTGAACGTACCTTGTTGACCTATGGAAATTTTGTTTGTATGGCAATTAAAACAAGCTTATGTGCATATAGTTGTCACAGTGACAATCATAACAGGATTGTTTAAAATGCATATATCTTAATCGAATAATTCAAATTACTTTGTGTTGAAGAATTTTTGAAAAAGATCAAGTTATGGAGAAAGCTCCTGGAGAAAAGAACACAATGGCGGTTATATTCACATCTTTGGCGAATAAATGATTAAAATATTCAATTCCTGGTCGTGGAACTCAGTATGATCCAATTAGAGTTATCAAATTAAAAAAAATCGATTCGTCGTTGACCTAAGGAAAAGGTACCTTGAACCAATGCTTAAGTAGATCCGCATATTTCAGGCCGAAATAACATATACTCCGTAGCTGTATCGAATTGAACCCCCAACCTACAAGGGGAAGAATATTGCAATTCTAACCAATAGCCAACATTTATCAGGGCATTTGGACCCAACTAGGTGGACTCTAAACTGGTGTCTGAATGCCTTAATAAATTGGATACACTTGATTCGCGCAATTGGATCTAGATACTCTGAATTCGGAGCCACATTGGCTAGTAAGCAATGATGGTGCAGAAATCCCACTATATGGAACAGTATTTTCCTGTAAAATCGGGGAACAATGATGATCATGACTATAAGGAAGGGTTGAAGGAACTATAATACGCAAGTCACATATCAGTATAAATATAATGAAATATTAGCAAATGCAATGCAACACCTTGCACATGCAGCTGAATAAGCAGCTGGCAATTTGACCCTTCATAAAAAAAATCCACAATGTGGGAAAAATGCGGACGAAAGGTCAGCATTCTATTTTGAATAGATTAGCGATTGATATGTGGCTTCTCGCAGTCCGTTCACGATACTTTTACATGAAACGCTGTCCGTGTAAATTTTGATCATTTTATTAATAAATCATATTAAGTGAAGAGTGTTGTTTTCTTTATTGTGAGCTTTAAAAAGTAAACTTGGGCTTTTTCTTTTTTTCGTGAGTCTTAAGGCCACGACAAAACTTGCGCGCGGAAAGGCAGCAAAGGCTAGCCCATCTCTAGCAAGGGTGATGCCTAATATTGGAGGGACAATATCTAGTCGCGGGTTGCTTATAGCAGGGGTGGTGAAATCCATCCTATTATACGCGGCTCCTATCTGGGCGTGCGAACTAGAACCAGGGAAGAGTAATTTCGGTATGCCGGCCAATAGAGCTGAGGGTGTGCAGTGCATATAGGACGGTATCTGGCGAGGCTGTGTGTCATCGCAAGGATGATTCCCTTGGATCTTTCAGCGAATGAGGCACACGGTCTCTACCGGAGGAGAAGGGTGAATCCGGTCGAAGTGACTGCAGGTTTCCGAAAAGCCGCTAGGAATAAGCTGTACAGGAGGTAACAGCAACGATGGAATAATTCCGAAAACGGCCGCTGGGCCCATACACTGATTCCGTGTATTTAGAAATGGGTCGAGTGAAAAGATCATCATCATCATCATCAACGGCGCAACAACCGGTATCCGGTCTAGGCCTGCCTTAATAAGGAACTCCAGACATCCCGGTTTTGCGCCGAGGTCCACCAATTCGATATCCCTAAAAGCTGTCTGGCGTCCTGACCCACGCCATCTCTCCATCTTAGGCAGGGTCTGCCTCGTCTTCTTTTTGTACCATAGATATTGCCCTTATAGACTTTCCGGGTGGGATCATCCTCATCCATACGGATTAAGTGACCCGCCCACCGTAACCTATTGAACCGGATTTTATCCACAACCGGACGGTCATGGTATCGCTCATAGATTTCGTCATTGTGTAGGCTACGGAATCGTCCATCCTCATGTAGGGGGCCAAAAATTCTTCGGAAGATTCTTCTCTCGAACGCGGCCAAGAGTTCGCAATTTTTCTTGCTAAGAACCCAAGTTTCCGAGGAATACATGAGGACTGGCAAGATCATAGTCTTGTACAGTAAGAGCTTTGACCCTATGGTGAGACGTTTCGAGCGGAACAGTCTTTGTAAGCTGAAATAGGCTCTGTTGGCTGACAACAACCGTGCGCGGATTTCATTATCGTAGTTGTTATCGGTTGTGATTTTCGACCCTAGATAGGAGAAATTGTCAACGGTCTCAAAGTTGTATTCTCCTATCCTTATTCTTGTTCGAGTTTGTGTTTGACCAATGCGGTTTAATGTTGTTGGTTGATTCGTCTTCGGTGCTGACGTTGCCACCATATATTTTGTCTTGCCTTCATTGATGTGCAGCCCAAGATCTCGCGCCAATCACCGCCTGCTCGATCTGGATGAAGGCAGTTTGTACATCTCGGGTGGTTCTTCCCATGATGTCGATATCGTCAGCGAGTGAAAAGATGCAGAATTGAATTACCACCTAAAACAGTTCCTTATGGGACATGGTGGATACAGAAATAAATTGCATCGCTTCGGATTGGATTGGAGTCTCCAGACTGTCCCGAATTCGCCACTACACCCGAGAATTCGGAGCACTGTTCGACGCCCTCAATGCATCGGACCCCATAATTTCGCGGAGGAGATGCTGAGGACCGCAGCAAATTGTGTGCAATAAACGCAATAGTAACTGTGATGCAGGAACTGGAACGAGCCCGGAAAACGCGAAGGACCCGTGACTTTCCTGCGAAGTAATACATCAGGATGATCTCGCAGAGATAGGGGCGGAGAAGTGGGGATGGTTTTAGTGGGTGAGAAAATCTCCACCTCCGCCCATAAAAAAAGCCACTAGGAAAGAGCTGTACAGGAAAAAAAGACCACTGGGCCCATACAATGATCAAGTGTGTTGAAAGATATGTCGAGCAAAAACACGAAGAATTACCGTTAATTACCACCTAATACAGTTCCTTTCAGAATACTGTGGTTACACAAAGTATTTACATCGTTCCGGTTCAGATGAGTCTCTCGAGGACTTGGAGGGCGTTGTTTTCCGTTTATTGAGATTATTGAGATGGATGAAAGAGGAGGGTTAACAACGCCCTCAACATAGTTGTTGGGCAGCAATTACTCGTGGGTCAGAACCAAATTAGAGCATAGCAAATGCAACAAAAATTGCAATACAAGAAAAGTTCCAGGAACTGGATCGAACCCGAAAATTACCAAGGACGAATACTGCTCTTCACAATAGCTTCGTGGGGTTATGGGCGGAGAAGTGGGGGGTGGTGGTGGTGGTACCACACACTGTTGCAAGTTGCTGCAACTGCGCCTTTTTAAGAATTCTATCTCAATTCCAGAAATAAAAAAATGTATGTATGTGTCGCTCACATATGCGGAGGTAATATATTTTTTTCTCTGAGGCCGAATATCTTTGACAATTTCTTCAATTTCTAATCTAAGTTGAACTTTGCCCCGCCCCGCCCTTTTTTGAATAAATTTCTTCTCACTAAAAGGCAATGTTTTTTATATATGGTTCTCTCTAACAGTCACGTTTCCACCATACTCTCTTTCTTGTAACTTTTTGAGCAAAGGTTCGAATGTAAAAACATAATCAAAGAAGATTTTTGTCCTTTGCAGAAGATCACTTCCCAGAACCACGTCTCCCCTTCATCAACATCTGTTTTTTTAAGCTTGTGCTTCCCTGCATAAGGTTCTATATAAACAAAGTAATCCCGGTTTTCTGCAAGGACCCAAATTTTATAGCCAAATCTTATGGGCTTTCGGGGGATGAACTGTTTACACCTGTGGCTTCCATAATAGGGAATTATGGATTCAAGTCAACTCAACAATGTTGCTCGCTTGGAAATAACTACAAATTTTTGTTTATTATGGAACGTCAAAGAGTGACCAAACTTTATAAGTCCTTACCGAAGCGTCACCTTTGCTGTGTCGCCTGAATGCAAAAAACGTACAATATCGTCATATTTATTTCTCCTGATTACGTTGTTTATAAGTTTTGCATCGCAATCGGGATCCCAACTGCAGTACAAACGCCGATGAAGTAACATATGGTAGCCGGAAAATAATAAAATTCCTATAAGGACATATATTTCGTTTTCATTTATAGAAAAATTGTTTCTACAACCAGTAAATCTACTAACTCCTTTGATTTTTTTGTAATCAGAGGAAGTTAAACATTTTTTTAGTCGGTCAAAATTCAACTCCTTTGGTGAAAATTATGACAAATTAGTTTTAAATATTTTTGGATTTTTATTCCAAGGAACCATAATTTCAGTCCTGTTAGTCCTTTTTGGTGCTTGTAATTTTGGCAACGGTTCTTTTCTTCATCTCCTTCATGAGCGGAAATCTGAGGAAGGTGTCTTAATGGCCCCCTTGATGGAAAGTGCCGTCATCGAGTCAGTTTCAACCAGAGCTAGAAATTTGTTAATGGTGGGTCGGCGGAAGAATTAATTTCACCCTCAACATTCAAAATCCTTCGTGGCAAATGTACAGAATCGCCAGACACACCAGTATTAGATTCTTCCGAATCCACGTCCGATTGCATGCCTGCCCCTTCTTGCGGAAGAATGATTACGATAATTTCGCTATACTCGGAATTTGTTTCCTCGATGAAATTGTCTAATTAACCATAAGCTTACACTTATATAACACGACTATTTTAGTAAAAGAATATAAAAACAACAAATGAGTAGTATGAGATGTATTTGGAGGTACTTACATTATATATGTGCAAATGACTCATTGAGTGCCCAATCGTAACCTTAGTGACGTTCCTAATTTATCGCACCAATATTCAATAACGTAAAGAAGTGCCGGAATACCGATGACTAGGATGTATTCGAATATGACATGAAACAATGAACTTTACCGCCATCACACCGGGTAAAACCACACGCAGGATTATAAAACGCAAAGAATCAGACAACCAAAATCGAGCGATTGCTTTTGAAAGATAATATCGATCAAAAATACAGTGAATCCTTGAGGGTTTAACGTGAGCACCAGTCTGGACGACTTAATCCCACGGGCTTCTTAAGACACGGATTGATTTTGTGACCACAATCAGAGCCCCGCTGAGACAAGCAACAACGGTACCAGTCTATACCAAGTGCATGGCTTAGCATTCATACTGGTGGATGCAAGACATACCTAAATCTCTACCGAACTAAGGAGTACGGCACCCGTGTTAAAACGCAACACCATGCCGAGGCATGAAGGTCTCTTCTCGCTTGAGCATAACCAACAACCCCCATGAAGCTCGCACTAGCTGTACTCACATACAATGGGAGTTCACCCGAAGTATGAGAGACCAATTTGCCTCTTCAGATGAGTCCCCTTGCAGACTCGGGTCTGATCGCCCTGATTAGGCCTTTGGAGCATTCGCCTACTGTATCACGACCGGCAAGCCAAAGTGAGCACAGCGTCTCCCTGTACCACCACTATGGAGGTTCTCCTCGGCCACTTAGTTTTGGTTCAGCCCCGTCTTCCTCACCGCCACCTTTGAGCACCGATCAAAAGTACGTAAAGGTCGTGCTGGTTTAACGTGAGTACCTGCCATGTAGGCATAATCCCACGGTCCTCTTCGGGCACGGATTGATTTTGGGACCACAATCAGAGCCGCGCCATGCAAGCACAGCGGTCCTGGATTATACTGAGTGCAGACTCAGCATTCATACCAGTGGATGCGAGGCCTATCTAACACCTCTGCCGCAACTAAGGGGTACGGCACCCGAGTTGTACAGTGCAACTCCACGCTTGAGCTCCGAGGAGCTCTGCCCACCATGTAGGCATAACCACAACCACCATGAAACTCCCACTAGGGGGCCAACCGCAAATAACCGGGACGAGAATACATCCTCCAGGAATTCTCCTGGAGCATATGCTCTTAGAGGGCCGTCCCGGTTCCCTTGGTACCAGATAACCTCCGGTGAGGCTTCGTGACAGAGCCACTTCAGATGAGTCCCTTGCAGACTCGGGTCTGATCGCCCTCCTCGACTACGTGGGGACGGGATCAAAAGTACAAAAAATGGGACAAATTCAATCTAGTCGCCTATAATGCACACCTGAGGCTAGCAAAATACCTAACAATGGAAGGGACTCAGCTAAAACCAGAGATATTTAAACTGGATAGAGCATTCGAATGAGAAAGAAGGCGAAAGCGGGATTTGCTCAACAAAAAATTATACAGAATGAAAATAAAGTCACCACCTATGCTAAAAGCTTCAACCCTAGAGGCTCAACAAATACCGAACTTCGTCATCAACAAATCGTCGGAAAAATTTACAAAAAGCGAACTAGAACTACTCAACAATGGACTCAATTTCGCATTCGATACAAAGCCATGAATTGAAGCCGTTGCTAACCACGTAGAAAGAGCCATTCGGCATCTAGACTCCAAATCAAAGGAAATCGTTCGTAAGGAAGTGGGAGGGATTCTGGACAAGAGAACGACAAGTGAAAAACATACCGATGTGACCAGGTAGTTAAAAATTACAAGAAAAGGATATTTTCTACACGAAAGCCGACATAGGAAACGCGGTTGTAATAATGGATAAGAATAAATACAACTGTACCCTAGAAGGAAACTTGAAAAATAGAAATTTTTTCAAGTTGAGAAACAGTCCTCTTCCTGACTCTATAAAAAGGGTAGAAAAGGCGCTCAATGAAAGTAGGAAACCACTAGGAAACATTGCAGACCTGAGGATGCCAAACCCGTCTTTCCCGAGAATGAGGATGCAGCCAATAATCCATAAGGAAGGTAATGAAACACGAGAAATCATAGCGGACACCAACCTATAAAATTCCAAAGTGCCTTATAAAAGAAATCAGCACCCTCGGAAATTATCACTGCAATTATTCAGTACTGTCTGGTATCATTCGATCTAAAAACCTTATATCCGAGCATACAAACCAAAGAAACCATTTGGAAACTCGAGGATTGCCTAACGTAACAATGTGTGAAAAAGGCGAAAATCTACACAAAATTATCAACTCTTTGTATGAATGAGAACCACTTCATCCGTAGAGACCAATTTTACAAAACCACTTCAGGAACTGCAATAGGGCATCCATTATCCGCCTTTATAAGCAAAATCTACATGAAAAGCATAAAAGAAGAAATTGAACAAATCGGGAAACCGGAAGCAAGACGCTTCAGGTACGAAAGAAATTTGAATGTGCATTTGTCCCATTAATACGTAGCACGTAATATATGCACATATTATCTGAAGATATCCACTTTCATGTGATGTTGACATTCAAAGTCTTGAATTTGCACAAAGCTGAGTTTTGACCTATTATAACTTTGTTAGGAATAGTGCGATTTTCACCATCGTAGGGTAATGCTGTAGTCTACATTGCGGCAAAATTTCGTGATTCTAGGATGAACTTAAGGGGGGTTTTCCTGCCAATTACTAAAAATTATAGTAATGTACTATTATTAACTTTATTTGAACAGGTATCGGTATGGAAGGTATTTTGGAGCCTAGGCACCATACAGTGACAAAAAAGTTAAATAAAGGTGAAAATAACATGCTTCCTGTTGATGCGCCCATTTTATAGGAGGATGACGTCATACACGTCTTAGAGTGCAATCAATTCATATTAAAATACAAAATGTTCACGCTCAATAACATTGTTAATAGTAGTTACATTTCTTGCAAACTTCTCAATTTGTTTTGTAAAATCAATTAAAATCAAAAAAACATAAAAGGGTAAACGTCTCTTATCTCGGAGCTCCCATCTTGTCCGTTAAACGTTTAACCATTGTAATCTCACATGTTCGGCTTATATTAGTATAGTACATTCCAAACTATTGGCTTCAATTTTTTACAGATATTGTAGGGTGTTCTTAAAATCTAGTAAATTCAACCGAAGAAGACAAATTTGACACTATAACTTTGCTAATAATAATAGAATTCATAACAAACTTTCTGATATTACATGTTCTCTTATGAATTCAATTTACAATTGAATAATAAAAAGTAAAAAAAATGTAAATAAAAATTCTATATGCCTCCCAACAAAACCCCATACGGCCCCCACCAAAGTACTACAAATCGCAAAAAGTGGTTAAACCGATTGCGCATCTTACACGCCAAGCCACTTATTTTCATTTTCAAAATCATTTTTATTAAGGTACCTCATTAAAATCAATTCAATGTCTGTCTGTCCGTCACACGAACTTTTCTCTAAAACGGGTAAAGCGATCCGGACGAAATTTAACATATGAGAACTATAAAATCCTATACATACAGCGAGTGACATAAATTTGCGTGCAGTTTGAAGGGGGTTCCCCATACATGCAAACAATTTTTTTCATCGAATATCGTCATGTGGGATATCGAATGAAAGGTCAGTTAGTACTTTCCGAATCTGATATTAGTTTTGACTTGAATTGCAAGTGCAGGAGTAAAAATTTACGCACTTAAAGTGAGACAGGACTCATTTTCGGAAACTACCCAACCTAAAAATCCGATAAAAATCACGGCGCTTAGATGAAATCTGGGCCTCAAAATATGTCCCATACCGATATCTGCTCAAATAAACTTACTAATAGTATTATACTAACTTTTAGAAATTGACTGAAAAACTCCCATTAAGTTCATCTACGAGTACTGGTGCACCGGCATAGAGAGCATCATCGTGCATACGCATGTCAAATTTCATGAAAATCCAACTATTAGTGTGCTCTTTTTTAAGGTTTTGTGTGAACCAATTTTTTGATATTGGGTGAAACATAGGGGAGTGACGGCTCAAAATATGACCATCAAAAAGTGTAACAGGTCTCGTTCTCAGAATATATCCAAGCGAAAAATCTGAAAAAAATCACAGTCATGCATCTCTACGAAATCTAGGCCTCAAAATATATCCGGTTCCGATATCTGCACAAATAAAGTTAATAACAGTATATTTCCGCATTTTAGACATTTACCCAGCAACCCCCCTTGTGTTCATCCCAGAAGTACAAAATTTGGCATGGGTATAATGAAGAACATAATGCACAATTTGGCCAAGTTTCGTGAATTTCGTGCATTCTAAAACCTGTATGACGTCGTCATGACTTTCACAAGCGGGGTCGGCTCGTCGTGATCGGTTTCACCACTATATTTTATCCAATGCCTGATGATGTAATCGCGAGGCTTTTAAATCCCCACCCAACGTATCAGGCCACCATTGTTTCCCCTTTTGGTCGCTTACCATTGACTCCGATGTTCAGAACAATATTACCAAGCGAATTCTCGTTAGCGCGAATTACGTCGAAAATGCCTCACTCGAAGTTTTTCCACGATCGGTGCAACCCCATATTGATCGCGGATATTCTCATTTCGAATGTGATCAAAACGTATCACGTCACTAGTCCAATGGAATATCTTCATCTCCATTACCGTAAGACGCCGTTCATTGCCTTTTACAGTCGGCCAACACTCAAAACTATAGGGAGCGGCAGACGGACGATATTGCGGTAAATTTTAGACACCACGCAGTTCTACTTTGGTTCATAGGATTGACCCGGGATATTTAAATCGCTCAGTCTGGTCAGGTTACTGCTATTGATAGAACTGAGCAGTTTAAATATCTCGAGTCAATGCTATCAGCCAATGGAGAACTGCGTTATGGTCCTCACATAGGGAAACACAAAACTTTTTATACCTGAAGCGTCAAGCTTCCGGTTTCCCGATTTGTTTAAAACAAATATCGAACAGTAACAATGTAGATTGAGAAAACTGAATGAAAAACAATCTTATAATCTAACAAGAAAAAATGCAATAAACATTCTGGCCTCTGTGGGCACTAAATCTTTTTTGCTAATAAATAAGAAACTATAATTAATATAAAAAATATATTAAATTGAAAAATAATATGTAAGTTGTCGGGAAATGGTCAAAAACCCGATAAAATTAACTGTGTCTTGTTGACGAAAAAAAGTAAAAGAAACCTAATTGTGCACTTTATATCTTAAAAACTTGTTCTGGAATTGAAATTTATTCTTAAGGCTAATATACAATTTATTTATATTAAAACTAATAAAATGAATAATATATGTATTTGAAGATATGATTATTCTTATATTTTACAATTTTTTTCTTCTTTTTTAATGAGTGAAAAGAACACAATACAATATAATAAAATATCTAATTTACAACGACCAGAGGTGAAAGCAACACCCGTATAATACGTATACTATTTACATAGTCCCACCATGAGACAAATGGCACGGTCTCCGCTAGTCGGCATCCTGAACCCACCAGCACCAGGATTTCTCCTTTTTCTCCCGCTTAGCATCAATTGTTCTCGCCCTGGAGTATTTCCAGTCGAATTCCGAAGTCCTCGCAATAAAGTTCCGAGGATATTCTATCTTCTTCTTGGCGGAGTAGTTTTAGCAGTTGGTAATGTAATGGAATGAATTGTGGTGTAGGACGTGTGTCTCCAATTTGTAATGAGTATATTGTCTTTGGTAATTCTCCACTAATTTTATGTACTAAAACTTTTTTGATTTCAATACGATTGCCATGAAATTTGGCGGTATCATGCGATATATTTTATAATCATACGGTACAATAAACTTGAGAAGGGTTTCAAGTAAATTTTTAAAATATCGTAATATGCTGCAATTAACTACCTTAATTAAATTTTGTATTGGTGCATCACTGTATTTTTTTGCAGATTCGGTACGTAAACGAGACCTGTTACATTTTTTGGAGCACACATTTTGAGTCCTCACTCCCTTACGCCCCCATCCCCCCCCCTTCCAATTTCACAAATTCGATTATTTTCGAAAAGTACTAATTGAGATCTTTCATTTGATACCCCACACCCCATATTCTGTTAAAAAACATTTCGTATATAGTTCGTATATATGAGGAGCCTCCTTAAGGCCAATAGAAAATTATGCCCCTTGTTTCACGCGTAACGGTTCACAAACCACAGATTCTCACTAAATTTTATGAAGATAGCTTCAGCCGTTTCGGAACAAATCATTTGTGACATTGAACCGATTTCAGCTAGATTTTGCTTCACACCAAACTTTAATAAGCCAACTATTCTCTAGCCAGAATTCTCTAACAACTTTGTCATTTTAAATGCATTTATTTAATTATAACATTCATAAATAATTGCAAGTGCATATAAAGTTGAAGCGGTTAGAAACTATTAGCTAATGATGTAGACTTCATTATCGTTTGTTTTACAGCGTTTCAAAGGCAAAAATTCAATCTATTATATAATTTCGATTAGCAAATTCACATCAAAATTTCATTGAAGGCACCCTTTCAGCCATAGTCACAATTAGCGCGTTTGTTTCACGATTGCAAAAAGAGAGTAAGTGCTCTTAAAAACCTGTAGGAAAGAGTATAATATTAGCCACAGATACAGAAGTGTTTGGAAACTTTAATCCACACTTACCGCAAGTAAAGTTGATAGGGAAATCCTTACAATTCCACCAGCATAGATGATAGTAGGTTTCTGTGTTCTTTGCATAGTAAATAGCAATGCCCGTTTAAATTTCCGATCTTGATCTAACCAGTTGCAAGAGTATAATGCATTACTAAATTGTGCATTTTCATAAACAATTTCATTTCCGCAGTAACATGGCAAACATATCTCACTGGCCATGCATAGGAAATACATTGCCGTATAAATAGTCTCCGCCATGCTATCAACATAAGAAATATAAGTGGCGGTGATACAAAGAGTCACCTCAGTTACGAAGAATTGCATAAGTAGAACTCCACTAAACGTTTCTTCAAAAACTCTGCAATATCTGAAATATTTTAATTTAATAAAAGCACATATCTTGCCATACAATTTAGTTAAATCAAATCTCACTCCAGAATTTCTCTGTGATCCCCAATGCATTTCAGCAGTTCCTGATAGTAATCTTCACCGGTTTTTCGTAGATCATGTCCAATTTTCGACACTCGTATGTTCAGGGCATGAAAATGTCCTTTCAGAATCCACAAATATAGGCCCGGATAAGAGTCACTTAGCATGTTTTGATAAATGTTAATCCAGACACTAATAAGCTGATATACGACAACAATATAATATATAGTATCAGAGTTTTTCCAGTCGACTGGGAACCAAGCGCTATAGAGTAGCCGTCTTTGATCCGAGAAAATAGCAGGTAAATAACACGTCATTGCGACAATAGTGAATGGAATAAAGTAACTTAGCAGGATCCGATTGGCGGTCCTAATTATTATTTCTAAATACCACTGTTCGTCATGATCGTTGACTTCCTTCACACGGTTATCTAAGTGTTCCAAGAGGTTATTAATTCGACGGAGTTGCTTGCGCTTGAAAAATGTATTCAATGACTTTACACCAGACATTGCATCGGCAAAAGTCACTGATGCATTTCGAAATAGCTGACTCCGATCTTCTAACAGAAACAGATCGACAGTCATGGTGATCGGAAAATATACTGTCACAAAGACATTCAGTAGGAATGAATAAATATAGTACGATGTGCGAGCATTATTGGCTGGATAGAGTCCAAGATATTCCAATGCTATCAAAATTATACGAAAAACTCTTTTTGTTTCGTATTTAGCATACATTTGAGATAGTTAAAGAGCAATGTGTTACCAGCGGCAAACACCTCCTTTATCCCCGTAAAACGACCTGGAAAGAGAAATTAATATTAGTCAATTTTACAAAAATGTTGTGCAGCTCAAATTGTAATTCCATTTGACTTTTTGCCCCCCCTCCTTACTAAGTAGTTTCATCTAAGTTACACGCTGCTATCTGAAAAAATTAAGTTCGCTTGGTTTTCTCTACCATCCCAATTCACACTCAACAATCAATTGACCATTTCCGGAATGTTTCATTTAATGTTGATAGATTTACGGTCGAAACTAGTCTTCTAAGTGTTTCCCTACTAATTATCTTGTTATCATTTCGTACCTTCCACAGGGAAAACTAGAACCTATGTTATGGGTTACATATATATATATATATAGGCTTTATGGTTTTTGCCTGAAGGAGAGCCTCGTATCCAAATTTACCGTAATCCAAAGTACTACGAACAGTTAGAAGTAGTATTTCTCAACTGTTCTCAACTCAATCAAGAATGAGCCCAACCCACGTAGTTAGACAACTAAAAGCTTCCAACGCGTTCATAGCCAAATCTACCTGGGAGGGGTTGAAGTAGAGGCACCACTAAAGCAAAGGATAATGCCAATATCACTTGTTCAGGAAGTCTTCAATATTCTCTTTACGAAAAAAAAACCGAGGTGCCATTAAACACTATCAGGCAAAGCCTTGGATATCCGTCGATTCTCACAAGAGTGCTGCGGCGAAAATTGCTCTGTCAGCGAAGCACATCGAAAAATGTCAAAGTAGAGTCCATCGAAAATATCAACCAAGGTTAGAGGAATGTCTTTTGCTTCAGCCTTTGTCCCGTTCACAGGCGGGGTCGGCTCGTCGCGATCGGTTTCGCCATTTGGCTCTATCAAATGCCTGATCTGGGTGTAATCGCGAGGCTTTTAAATGCCCATCCAGCGTATCAAGTCACCGCTGTAAAGGCCTACCTTTTGGTCGTTTACCATCGACTTCGATGTTCCGACCAATCTTGGCAAGTGAATTCTCATTAGCACGATCGGTGCAACGATCGTGGATATCCTCATTTCGGATGTGATCAAAACGTGTCACGCCACTGGTCCAACGTAACATCTTCGTCTGCATACCACAAGACGCCGTTCATTGTCTTTTATAGTCGGCCACCACTCAGAACTGTAGAGAAGACAGGACGGACAACATTGCGTAAAATTTTAGATTTGAGACGTTCGTTGATACGTCGATCACAAAGAACACCAGTTATGGAACGCCACTTCATCCAGCAATGTAATATTTGGATAGCAGTTGACTTTACAAATAGTAGTTGGAAGCGTGTTGGGTCAAAAAAGGAAAGACGATTTTCCAGTGAACATTCACTCTTATGGATTCTTCTCTCTGAAAGGAACTGATACCCAGAAATTTCGAGGCAAAGTTTTTATTATACCAGGAAGGGTAAATGGCCTCTCCATATCAGATTGCCCTGTTGAATATTAATACGCTAATCCAATCGCATAAGCTTAAAGATTACAAACGAGCAAACCAGAAGCTGCACGCTTCAAATATTTTATAGAAGGTTTTGTTTATTTCTTATATTGAAATATTTGAGTGGAAGTTTCTTCCATCTACAGCTAGCATGTAATATCTAGGGGGGCGCAAAACATGTCGACACATATAATACAATGTTGGTAATTTTTCCTGACTTCCAGGGAAGGATAAATAGCGTTATTAGCAAGGAAATTATTGGATAGCAAAATTTGCTTTAAAAGCAATTAGTTTTTCATTTTCCGAGTTGTCACAATCTCGGCAGATGCCAGATTTTACTTAATACTAGCACTAAGTGCAAGCATTTAGGCTCGGACGATCCTACCTACTTAAAAACTAAACGGGGCACTGGTGGTGGTGGCCGGTGGTAGGTCAGTGGGAGAATCCGTCGAGTACTCCCCGCAACATCGAGCACGTATGCAGAATGGTGTACTTCTGCATGAACCAGACTGTGCGAAAGTCCCAGGACATCAAGGGAAGCCATAAGGGATTTAGGTACAATACCTGTAGCTGACAATATTATGGGAACTACAACCACCCGCTCGAGACGCCAAATTTCTTCGTTTTCTCGAACCAGTGGCTTACAATTAACTTTCTTCTCCACGTATTTCTATTCGATGTTGCTGTTATGGGGGATAGCAACATCAATAATATATTCAGAGCGACCCATCTTGTCAACTAACACTACGTCAGGCTTGTTGTGTGGTGTATGGCGATCAGTCAGAACTTGCCGGTCCCGATATAAGCTTTCAACAGAACTATCAAGTACTGCTTGCGGACATGTTCCCGTGATCAGCTTGTATGCAAGCATAGCATAGCATTATGCCTGGTGATGTATTGCACGGATGCCATAAGAGTACAGCCAGAAATGAGATGGTCCAACGTATCTAACGCCGAACCACACATTCTGAACTGATCATTCTCCATTCGTGCTTTCCTGATGACCTTTTTATAAGCTCGGGTGGCGACCACGCCGTCCTGAATGGCACATATGAACCCTCCGTCTCAGCAAAGAACCCCTCAGCACACAGCCAGTTCGACAAATGAAAATCGAAAAATGGCTGCCAAAGACAATTCACGTGTTTACCGTGCATTGCCTTCGACTTCCATTGATCGATCCGCTCTTAGTCCGACTTCACCTTACTCAGAGATTGAAAGATCGATCCTTCAAGTTAAGTGGAGTCAGTCCACAGTTTGTCTTACAAACAACCGCATGCAAAGGACTCGCCTGCTCTTTGCTGTGAAAATAAGCGCGCAGCAAGCCGACGAGGTAGACTCATCCGCACCACAGCAGAGTTTTGATGATGCATTAGGAATTTGAACATAGTTGTCCGTATCCGCCGCTATTTTTCAGATCGGTCTCGCCCACGGCAATATTTGGAATGGATAAGCCAGTGAAGGGACAGCGTATACACCCAATGCGCTTATCTTATTCTTCCCCGAGAGATACGATTTCAGCACCAGCTTTACACGTCGCAGGAATTTGAACAGTAGAGCATCCTTCAGATCAGCAACTCGACCATGGGTTTCTTGAAGAATTTTTAGGTACTTGTAGAAGTCTGTCACGGTCGTAGCTTCGATGTGGAGGTCACCAATGCTGTAACCGGCATGCGGCTCGTAATGACCTTTGCAGATTACTTGGATTCGACACTTGTCTGATCCAACCTCCATTCGAATATCACGGCTGAATATGTCTACTATTCGCAATAGACTTCTAAGATGGTCGTCAGTACCAGCATACAACTTGATGTCATCTAACTACATCAAGTGTGTCAGTTCGCACTTAGCACGTACGCGATATTTAATTGTAAAACTATACCATCCATCATTCAGTAGCTATGAAAGGGGCTTCAGTGCCATGCAAAACCAAAGGGAACTCAAAGACTCCCCCTGGAGGATGTCCCTCTGTATATGGATAGGCTCTGAGGTATTAGCACCATCAGATGAAGGCACTGATAAGGTGGTATGCCACCCTTCCATGACTGTCGCCAAAAGTTTTATTAACCCCTTGACCCAACTCGGCAGTCCTTCTACTCATCGGACAGAATGTTTCTGGTCTTGAGGTGCGCATTGACCTTTTCACTAATAACGGACGTTATGAATTTGTAGAGGATCGGTAAGCAAGTGATCGGTCTTGTGTCTGCGGGATCCTGCACCTTGTCATTCTTAGGGATAAGGTAGGTAATCCCCGCAGTGAGGAAGGGTGGAAATTCCTCCGGCCGATTCATGACCTGTGTGCCAACCGACTGTATACGCTGGTACTTTTTTATACCAGAAATTCTGCACCCGATCCAGACCTTGGCCCTTCCAGTTTTTCGGGCTGTTTATGGTTCGTCGAATTTCCTCTTTAGTAACATCCGCAAAATACATGGCAGGCGAATTAGCATGACGGGTGCCTTCGGCGGTGATCCACTCAGCATGCTCAGCATACTGGACGGGAAACCCCCAAAGTCCACCCCAATACTCTTTCGCTTCCATCACCGAAAAGTGTACTGTCTGGACATTCTGTTGGGATTCCTTAAGAGATCTGAAAAAACTCCACTGGTTCCTCTCGTAAGCTGCATTCTGGACACGTCTGGAATGATTTTCGCATTCCTTCGAAATCGACTGCATATGACAGGAAGTTTCTGTTTTAGTGTGTCCAGAATTTCAACTACGGGTGGCTCACAAGGGATGGCATAGTTCCGGTAAATCCTCTGCACTTTATTTCTCACCCGTCGGCTAGCATTGCCAATGCTGATCTGAATCAATCTAACAATGTCCTGGCTTAGTGAGTCCCGCCTACGTTCCGTACCGAATTCTCCATGGTGGATCCCTTCGGTCATTCAAACCAATAACCCGAAAGTAAATGTTCTGACCGGGCAATCTAACAGCCGCAACTGTACCACAATACACAAGTGATTATAGTTGCAGCAGCGACATATCAGCACATAATCGAGATGCTACCTCATCATTGATTTGAAATAGAATTCCCGGAGTTGCTGGAGATGCATAGAGGCTGGAAATACCTGGTCTACGCGAAGGATCCATTTCCGAGAATTCTATACACACTCTTTGGAATTCGTCCCGAACCTCAGCGGAAACCTCAACTGGATTGTCGAGAAGAGTGCTTCGGCCTGTTGCCCGCAGTGAGGCGTGATGTTGTTGATACCGCCGCCTCTGCCCCCACCGACTCTCTGTCACCAGTTTCCCCGGTGACCTCAAATCGAACACGCTCCCTGATGATGGTCGAGATTGTGTCGTTGCGAGTTATAAAGCGGTACTGATCTGTGGCTCGCTGCACAGTCACTTGCGCGTATTGTGGGAAATGCTTGACGAATCTCTGGTGCAACAAGGGGCGGCAAGATGTTGTACCCAGCCCCACCGTTATTTCATAGTAGGATCGGATGATGAAAAGGTTCATTTCGTCTGTCCACTTCATCCGCTGCCTACGCGAACCTGCTGAAGTGATCGCCACAGATTGTGCTGTTCTTTACGGGAGCCCGAAATAGTCACCAAGTCAGACCCCGCCGGTTATCTGTATCAGACCTCAAGTTTCTCCTTCCTCGCATTAAATGGATTTGCATTTTATACCTAACAGATTGCAGATTACTTACTGAGGAACCTGGGGGCCTCAGTAAGTAATCTGCAAGACTTTAAAGTTACTGCACTTTCCTCACCTACCCCCGAGACGCTGCGGTGGCGTACAACCATTCAGACTGGAGCTATCCATTCCTGCTCCTTTCACAATCGAGCTTGGGACTGGCTACAGCAGTTTTATTTTTATTATTTTTTTATTAATTTACCGTGCAAAATTTTTTAACACTAACATTTTTGTCGATTTTCCCCAAGAATAAAAGCAAGTTTTCACCACTTTTTATGATTATAACTTTTTTAGAGATTCGATAAAAAAAATAAAGAACTTTGCGAACTTTACCAAAGCTGCTCAGTTGTATCTAAAATATTTTATTTACTGAGAATAATGTTTTATTATATCATAAATTCTGATCCAGTTAAAGACAAGAAGACAGTTGGAATGCGAGCAGAGACAGTATTGAAAGGGAGGTTATAAGAATAAAGCAGGAGAACGAGTAGCTGATACAACAATTCAAGCAAATTTAAGTAGAAAAACTATTAAATGGATGGAAATGGCGAATTCTAAGAAAGATGTATTTCACATTTAAAAAGGTAAACAAGTCGAAATACTAGATACATGACGCTGCAGGTATAAAGGTATTCACGATTTCCCATTCGCACATTCCTGCGAAACTTCAACCCTGCCGTTCGTATGAGTTAACTTTATAAGGTGGTGACGTCATACACCTCTTAGAGTGCGATAAATTTACGTGAAATATACAATTTTGACCTTTTATAACCTTATTAATAACAGTTTCTAAAATTGTACACTATATTATTACTTATGACGGTGCCAAATCCAATTTCTACGATGAACTATTATGAACTATTATTTCCGAATTATCACAATCTCGGCAGATGCCGGATTTTACCTAATACTAGCACTAAGTGCCAAGCATTTAGGCTCGGACGATCCTGCCTACTTAAAAACTTAAAAAGGGGCACTGGTGGTGGTGGCCGGTGGTAGGTCAGTGGGAGAATCCGTCGAGTAGTCCCCGCAACATCGAGCACGTATGCAGAATGGTGTACTTCTGCATGGTTTTAACCAGACTGTGCGAAAGTCCCAGGACATCAAGGGAAGCCGTCAGGGATAGCAACATCAATAATATACGCGGAGCGACCCGTCTTGTCAACTAGCAGTACGTCAGGCTTGTTGTGTGCGGTATGGCGATCAGTCAGAACTTGCCGGTCCCAATACATGCTGTAAGCAGAACTATCAAGTACTGCTTGCGGCTCATATCGGTAAACCGGACATGTTCCCGTGATCAGCCCATGCTTATATGCAAGGTTTTGATGGATAACCTTACATACAGCATTATGCCTGGTGATGTATTGCACCGGTGCCATAACAGCACAGCCAGAAATGAGATGGTCCAACGTCTCTAACGCGGAACCACACATTCTGCACCGGTCGTTCTCCACCCGTTCTTTCATGATGAGCTTTTTATAAGCTCGGGTGGCGACCACGCCATCCTGAATGGCACACATGAACCCCTCCGTTTCAGCAAAGAGCTCCCCAGCACACAGCCACCTGTTCGACAGATGCAAATCGACAAATGGCTGCCAAAGACAATTCACGTGTTTACCGTGCATTGCCTTCGACTTCCATTCCTCGATCCGCTCCTGGTCCGACTTCACCCCACTCAGAGGATTGAAAGATCGATCCTTCAAGTTTAGTGGAGTCAGTCCACAGTCTGCCTTACAGACAGCCGCATGCAAGGGGCTCGCCTGCTCTTTACTGTAAAAATAAGCGCGCAGCGAGTCGACTTGGCGATGATGTTGTGCCGCCACGTCAACCACGCCCCTACCTCCGATGTCACGAGGCAGGTTCATCCGCTCCACGCCAGATTTTGGGTGATGCATTCGGAATTTGGACATAGTTGTCCGTATCCGCCGCTGGACGTTTTCCAGGTCGGTCTTCGTCCACGGCAATATTCCGAATGCATAAGCCAGTGAAGGGATAGCGAATACATTCAACGCGCTTATTTTATTCTTCCCCGAGAGATGCGATTTCAGCACCAGCTTTACACGTCGCAGGAATTCGGACAGCAGAGCTTCCTTCAGATCACCAACTCGAGCATGGGTTCCTTGCAGAATTCCTAGGTACTTGTAGAAGTCTGTCTCGGTCATAGCTTCGATGTGGAGGTCACCAATGCTATGTCCGGCATGCGGCTCGTGATGACCTTTGCGAATGGCTTGGATTCGACATTTGTCTAATCCAAACTCCATCCGAATATCACGGCTGAACATGTCTATTATTCGCAACAGACTTCTAAGATGGTTGTCAGTACCAGCATACAGCTTGATGTCATCTAGGTACATCAAGTGTGTCAGTTCGCACTTAGCACGTAGGCCATATTTTATTGCAAAACCATGCCCTCTAGCATCATTCAGTAGCCATGAAAGGGGGTTCAGTGCCATACAAAACCAAAGAGGACTCAATGAATCCCCCTGGAAGATGCCCCTCCGAATACGGATGGGCTCTGAGGTATTAGCACCCTCAGATGTACGGACTGACAAGGTGGTATGCCACCCTTCCATGACTGTCGCCAAAAACTTTATTAGTTTCGGATCGATGCGATACAGATGTAGGATGTCGATTAGCCAGGTATGCGGAACGCTATCAAAAGGATTGGCATAATCGATATAGCAACTGAAGAGGTTTCTTTGGCCTTTAGTTGCTTGTCCTACAACTGCCGAGTCGATAATGAGTTGCTCTTTGCAACCCCTTGACCCAACTCGGCAGCCCTTCTGCTCCTCGGACAGAATGTTGTTGGTCTCGAGGTGCGCATTGATCCTTCCACTAATAATAGACGTGATGAATTTGTAGAGGGTTGGTAAGCAAGTGATCGGTCTTGTGTCTGCGGGGTCCTGCACCGTGTCCTTCTTAGGGATAAGGTAGGTAATTCCCGCAGTGAGGAAAGGTGGAAATTCCTCCGGCCGACTCATGACCTCATTTATACTGCGTGCCAACCGACTGTGTACGCTGGTAAATTTCTTATACCAGAAATTCTGCACCCGATCCAGACCTGGGCCCCTCCAGTTCTTCGAGATGTTTATGGCTCGTCGAACTTCCTCTTCGGTAACATCCGCGAAATTCATGCCATATGTATTGGCATGGCGGGTGACTTCGGCGGTGATCCACTCAGCATGCTCAGCATGCTGGGCAGGTAACCCCCAAAGTCCACCCCAATACTCTTTCGCTTCCGTCACCGAGAACTGTTTTGTCTGGGCGCTCTGTTGGGATTCGTTGAGAGATCTGAAAAAGCTCCGCTGGTTCCTCGCGTATGTTGCATTCTGGACACGTCTGGAGTAACTTTCGCCATACCGTCGCAACCGACTGCATATGACAGAAAGTTTCTGTTTTAGTGTGTCCAGAATTTCAACTACGGGTGTCTCACAGGGGATGGCATAGTTCCGGTAAACCCTCTGCACTTTATTTCTCACCCGTCGGCTGGCATTGCCAGTGCTGATCTGAATCAGTCTGGCAATGTCCTGCCTTAGTGAGTCCCGCCGACGTTCCAGACGAATTTTCCATGGTGGATCTCTTTTGTCACTCAAACATCGACTCTCGGTCACCAGTTTCCCCGATGACTTCAAGTCGAACACGTTCCCTGATGATGGCCGGGATTGTGTCGCTGCGAGTGATGAAGCGGTACTGGTCTGCGACTCGCTGCACAGTCACGTGCGCGAATTGCGGGAAACGCTCGACGAATCTCTGGTGCAACAAGGGGCGGTAAGATGTTGTACCCGCCCCCGCCGTTATTTCGTAGTAGGAGCGGATGATGAAGAGGTTCATTTCTTCAGTCCATTTCATCCGCTTCCTACGCGAACCCGCTGAAGTGGTCGCCACAGGTTGTGGCGAAACAGCTGCAGCAGGCGGAGCTGTGCTCCTGGTCGTCGTGGCGCCTAGACGTCGAACCGCCCCACGACTAGCGGTTTCGACGCCGTGCTGTCCATTACGAGAGCCCGACCCAGTCACCAAGTCAGACGACTCCCGCCGGTTATCCGTACCGGACCTTAAATTTCTTCTTCTTCTCATTTTTTGGTGGTGCATTTTATCCCTAGCTGCCAGGTGTGTAGATAGCTTCCTTAGTGAGTAATCTGCAAGGCTGCAAAGTTCCTGCACTTTCCTCACCTACCCCCTGAGACGCTGCGGTGGCGTACAGCCATTCAGACTGAAGCTATCCATCCCTCCTCCTTTCACAACCGGGCTTGGGACCGGCTTCGGCGGAGTTTTATGAACTATTATTATTTTATTTAGAAGTTTATGAACTATTATTATTAACTTTATTTGAGCACACTTTTTGCGGCATAAATTTTGAGGCCGTACTCTCCTAAGTTTCATTCAATATTAAAAGTATCATCAATTTCGAAAAACACTAATTGAGTCCTTCGATCTGATACATACATACATGACTATATTTTGTGGAAAAAAAATGTACACCCCGCCCCCGCAAACGCAGTGCAAAATGATGCCACCGGTCTTCTGTAAAAGGACTTACAGACTTCACGTTATCACCAAATTGGCTTAGCCATTTCTGAATAAATCGGGTGTGACAGACAAACAGGCAGACGGACAAACAGACATTGAATCAATTCCAATAAGATTCTGTTTTATACAAAATTAAAAAAAAAATCCTGTCATCGTGTCGGAGGAGCGTCAAAAAGGATCAGAGATAGTACAAAAGTGGTCCAAAGAAGTATGTCTATAGAAAAACCCTGACTTCCAAATTAGAAGAAATTTGATCTGGAGGAACTAAATAGCTAATATGCTTAAAAAGATGAAGATGAAAATTAATTTCTGGTTAGAGAATGACGTGGACACTACAAACACAGCATTTCAGATAGATAATGATGGAATTTATGAAGAAAAAGTTGTTGTGCTCCACTTGTGAGGATGTGCGTTTTCTGTTTTTATTTTAAATTTTGGTAATGCAGTCATTAGGGCTTTCTATCTAGTTTCGGTTGATATTAGTTAGTTAGTTAGTTTAGTTTACTGGGGGGAGCCGCAGCTCCGAACACTCTGGCCCTTGTCAGGCCCATAGTACTATCCCCGTAAATCGCCTATTCAATGGCTTTCCGCCTACGGTGTTCGCCGGCTTTATCGAATCTGAGAACATTCTCCAAAGGAAGAGAGTGTGCAGATTCTTCATTGAAGAAAACCTTGCAATGCAGGGTCGTCTACTCCCCCTCCTCACATTGGCTGCACCTAGCCGAAACCATCACCCTAATCTTTTCCATATGGTAGTTTAAGGAGCAGTGTCCCGTTAAAAGCCCTACTAGGGTTTTCATGTCCCACTTCTTAAGGGGCAACAAAATGCCGCCGACTGTCGGAACAGATTCGAATGGTGCGACCCCTCCATTTTTGTCGCAGACATTCTTCTGCTGCCAATGAAATCGCATCTATCTCCCCCTAGAATATGGTTGTCATTTTTCCGAAGGGTCGGGCCAGTCAGTTCTATAATCGGATTCTCCGAGAACTCCCCTGCGCCCGATCCACCCTCCATGACTGACTGGTCGGTGAAGATTATTAAGTCTGTAGTCTGATAAGACTCATGGCCATTTATCGACCATTCTTCTCTTTCGGTAATTACGGCAGTGTATGTCTTTTCACAGACGAATCTGGAAACCATATGATCGGTTGGCATCAGGGCTACCGGATGTTTGTCAATGAATTTCCAGATAGACGCATGATCGCGTGATTGGCGTTTCACCTCCAAATGAATGGGGGTATATTTAGGATAGCTTCAAGTGTCGCAGTCAGCGTAGTACTCATTGCTCCAGTAATACTTAGGCAACCAAGTCTCTGAATCTGCGTTAGCTGCTTCCTGCTGTTAACAAAGTTCAGTCTTGGCCACCAGACGATGCATGCATACATCAAAATGGGTTTTATTATGGATGTATACATCCAGTACATTCGTTTTGGTAAAAGTTCCCAGGTTTTACCTATCGCATTCCTACAGTATCAGAGAAATCTGCTTGATTTTTGATGTTGTTCCTGGATATAGTGCTTCACCGTTAACTTAAAGTCGAAATATACTCCTAAGTACTTAACTGCTTGTGCCTGCTGAATTTCCGCCCCTGCTAAGGTGGGTAGCATATAGCTGCCCCACCTGACGTTCTTAGTGAACATAACGAGTCCAGTCTTCCTAGCGTTGACCGTAAGTCCATTGCGCTAAGGACCCTACTTACATTTTCAACTTTGTTATTGTAATAATAGATTGGTTGAACACTCAAGTGGAACTGTATTTAAGTTTGGGAGCCCTGAATGACCACCAGATCTATAATTTTGCCGTCGTAGTGGCATATCAACCAGAAACTGACTGATCGTTTGGTTACCCTAATTATTACTCATATCCACTACAGATATTATAGTCTAATTGGAATGTTCACATAGAAACTGATTCCCCCCCCCCCCCCCCCCCTTTGATCATCTTTTTTTTGTCAGACACAAAATTCCCACCCTGTCAGTCATTACTTCTTTAATCATTCGTGAAAAACTTACAATAAAGTTGCCTGAAATTTGTCATATGGTCAAATCGAAACTCAAAAGGAAGTAAACAGTAGCTTCCGAGCTGACCTAGGTTTAGGATAAGAAGAAGAACATTTCGGATTATGTCTGGGGAAAATTGTAACTCGATATAGCGTACCACTTGAATCCAGCCAAATATATATGAACCTTCATGAAATTTCAAATGAAAGCACCGGCTTACATGAAAATATGACAAAGTTCATCACTCAAACAAGAAAACAAATTCATTTCCCTTGATAAGAACTGGAGGAGCAGCAAATAAACTTTGTCCACGATCAAGACCAAAAATTCAGCATCAAGAGCGCAATAACCGGCATCGGGTCTAGGCCTGCCTTAATAAGGAACTCCAGACGTCCCGGTTTTGCGCCGAGGTCCACAAATTCGATATCCCTAAAAGATGTCCTGACCTACGCCATCGCTCCACCTCAGGCAGGATCTGCCTCGTCTTCTTTTTCTCCCATAGATAGACTTTCCAGGCTGGATCATCCTCATCCATATGGATTAAGTGACCCGCTCCCTGCAGCCTGTTGAGCCGGATCTTATCCACCACCGATTGTGGTATCTCTCTTAGATTTCGTCGCTATGTACATCTTCATGTAGGGGACGAAAGATTTTTCAGAGGATTCGTATCTCGAACGCGGCCAAGAGTTCGCAGTTTTTTTTGCTAAGAAGACCAGAAATTACCCCGAGAAAATAAATTTCTCATCTATGTTAGGAATGTTTGGATTAAACCTGGACGTTTAGACTAATTTCTGAAAAGCCGGGTATGTGTTCGAGCGCACAATCTTGAGACGGCTCAATACAAGAAGGAGTCTTATGATATTGCGACTGACCATCAGTGTCCACAGTAATAAAATTGGGGAAGTTACCAGAGATCACACATGTCAAACGGATGGAAAATAAAATTGCCGGATAGAGCACAGGGAACGGGCCCACCATCATATCATCGAGGCAAGTGGAAGGTTAGTCATGTACTAAGGCCAGAATCGATAATCTGTTGGGCCGTTGATGATAAATGTCGAAAAGCACATTTATTTCAATTTGGTATTTGTTGATCTTTAATTAGTTTCATTTTGTCAACTTTAATTTAAGAAAAAAATAAAGTTTCTTATTTCTAGTTGAAGAAATGTCACTTGGCACTCACTTTACTTCAGAATATTGTTTGCTTGTAAGTAAAAAGCGCTCTTTCAGCTGAAAAGGGTAACTTAACACTAAGAAAATCTAACGAAAAATATTTAGCCAATATTCGTGCCAGTCTGTCTTAAAATATCGTGAAATACAGCACAAGGGAGAAATGATGAATATTAACAAGAACATTGCGGCCATTTCCATCATAAGTGCCTATTAGCATATTTTATGAGAGTCTGAAGAATTACTTAATAGTATATAATTTTCCAAGCAAAAATAACACCTCCATGGGTTGAGTGACAAATTCAGATACATTTTTTATAAGCAACCTTCTTAGTGTACGCACTTAGCTGAAAGCTCTTTAAACAACCAACCTTCTGGATCAGAAAACCACATTAGTTGAATTCTTTTGATGAAAATCTTGAACGATCGAACTGAGGTATGTGTGTTGTCGATTACCGCAAGGCATGCTCTCCTGATCTGAGAACCTGTTTCTAACAGGATGCAAGATTCCGCTTCATGTCTTGGAATATCTCCATTGCATCGAGCTAATGAGTTTTCCGATATAAGGATAAGGATGACTTTTATGAGGGATTATGCGCAGTTCACGAGAGCCTTCCTAAGGGTAATACTTTGCTCGGGCATGTGATATGGAGGCATGGTCTTGATGACCGTCATCACACCGTTGAAATGTTTGTAGACTTCTACAATTTTCTCCTTCTCTTTTTAGGCGGCACATTCTTCACGTCTGCCACAATGACAGTTGGGTTTCGACTGACAAGAAACATATAATTAGATGGATCATATCGCGATTAGCAGTAAATTTAAGAGTTTGTTTTCTGAATGTAACAAAAGTGGTGTTGACATGGACCTCAAAAGGGACCATCATTTGATACTCGCTTACCTTAGAGAGCATGGAACGTTCGTCCTACTCTCTGAATATAGGAATGAGGAGTTACATCAATGTGAAGTAAGAAGCTGAAAGTTGTGTAGATGGCTGCGAAATGGAGTGAGTGCGACGTACTGGAGTACTGGAAAATAAAGGTTGCCTTAAATAGTAACAATTTCGCCGATTCTGAATCTTCTAACATTCCGGGGATTTCAACGTTTTGTAGATGATATATGAAGCAATCGTTACACGCGGATACGAACTGCTTCTCCAAAGCAAAACGAAGTTCTCTTTGCAATAAAAGCATTCAAACGATGTAGAACCGCCGCTCTCTTCCCTTTTCCACTCATTGGTAGATGCTGGGAATCTAAATTGTTCCCATTGAGTGGAAGAACTGAAAGATCGTTAAAATTCAGGAAAAGGACCCATCTTGAGTGTGGCGGCTCGAGGTGAACTCATCAGAGAAAACTTTGAAGGCTTATTTGAGAGAGAACAGGTTGGTTTACGTTTTGAATTCTCCTCTTCCAACCTTACTAGCAGGCTGTCATCTTTTTGAAATACTTTGACTACGCTGAGGATATCTACTTGCTCTCTAACCGAGTTGTTGACCTAGACTAAATGGCGCTGAATGTGATAAACGAGGCAAACAGAGTCGGACTGAAGACATACATCAACAAAACCGAGGTTGTCAGTCTAACGCATCATCGTACTCTTCCTATCTGCATCAACGAGCAAGCAACATAGAAGGTGTCTACCAATTTATCTTTTTAGTTAACGTAGTTTCCGGCCACCGTGGCACCGAGTTTGATGCGCCTCCTCCTTCGCTGCCTGTTCCGCGCCAACTTTTTTTCTCTGTGCTGTTATGGTAACCATCACTGTTATTCAAAAGCTCCATTGTTTTATCATTTCGTTCACCATCATTTCATCGAGGTATTCTTAAGGACCTTGGTCAGCGTATAAGACAGATATTCGTAGAAGTGGCCTTGAGAATGCGGAAGTGGCAATGAATAAGTCACATGTTAGAGAAAGGCGACAATTCCATTGCTGGTAATTGTGTGCAGTGGAGTTCACTATACCAGGATAGCCGATGATTGGGTTGCCCTGGAACAACTTGGCATAGAATAGTGGAATTGAAGAATGTCGCCGGGAACCGAGGTCCATGACCCGTAGGCGTCGTTGACCCCCTATGCCCTACAGAGTTAACTACAGCAATCTTATATTACAACGGGACCGTTTTTATAAAAAGTTTAATATTAAAGAGTGGGAAGAAAAGGACAATGCGCCGTTCGTTTTTATATTTTCCACCATTCTGGTATTGTTTTTCCTACTCGTTCTAGTCATATTAGTTGCTACTACTCGGTATAATGTTAAGTGGCAATAGTCCCCCATTTACACAATGCAACTATCGCAATCCACCTTGCATTGTATTCCACAATATTATTTATCTCATTTTCCACCATTAAACGGAAACCCAGCTCAGTCTAACTTGGGCATTCAAATCTTGAACTGGTGAAGAAAACATATTCCGCGTTTTCAGTTGCACCTTCACACGTAGGGCAATCAAGTGATTCAGCTAAACAAAGTCAAATAATAGTTCTCTCGTTCGCTCAGCCTCTTTACTTATGTTTGCTTGTAGCTTTTGCTACAGACGGCTCGCCTTACCTGCTAGAATATCTCCGCCACTACGCATCTTATCTCTCCATCTGTTTATCACACTTATTTTGGTTGGGGCTAACCCAACCCAACCGATCGCCCCACATATACAAAGAGGCAGTGCACATTTTTCTTTTCATCACATAAAGCCACGTAGAGTATCAAAAGCATCATCTCGATGAGTACTTTTCCAGATAAGTTTTAGCTTCGACATCGCTTGCAGTGGTTAGAAATAGGTCGCATAAATTAAGAGTCAATTTCAGAAACCACAAAGCCAACAAATCTATACATCAAGGGCTCAAAATATTCCCCATAGTATATTACCATATATGAAAAATTTACTGAAAACCCCTCTGAAAACCGCTTATGGATTGTGTTAAATATTAGCTGACTGCTCCATGTCGTCTTCTTTGAAATGTAGTCCCAGGGTCCTTCTGGTGAATCTCCTCATTTCTTCCACTACTCCAGGACCGATTCCATTTGTTGCGTCAAAGATGAGTCAACCCTGTTCGCCAAGATGTCGATAGGGACCATGGCTATATTCATATTTGCGGCATCGTTCAATGTTATTTGGTAGGTAAGCTCCAACTTTTTAAGGTTTTGTTTGCAAAACAAAACCTTATTAACATCGGTTCAATGTCTGTCTGTCCGTCTGTCTGTCTGCCTGTCTTTTTTTTTATATGTTGGAAGGTGGAAAGGTTCAAAACCTACCGCTGGCTGCTGCCATACGGTTATATGAGACTTTTACTCACTAAAACCACCTCCTTCTCCTCCGCTTACCCCGCGGGACTGCCATTTTGGTATTACATCGCGGGGCAGGATCAGTTATTTGTAACTTTCCTCCGAAGCTCCTCCCTCCTCAGCAGATTGTGGATTGGCTTCACTAA
Organism: Hermetia illucens; assembly: GCF_905115235.1. Taxonomy (NCBI): domain Eukaryota; kingdom Metazoa; phylum Arthropoda; class Insecta; order Diptera; family Stratiomyidae; genus Hermetia; species Hermetia illucens. The sequence goes on from NC_051851.1 coordinate 132,588,147, forward strand.
TTTTTCCACCGCCCTCCAAAATGTATCAGAGGCTAGCATGTGGTCCATGATATTCTCGGGTGTCAACCGTGCCTCGGCGTTAATTTCCGCCTCCGCTCTGTGTGCGGCAAACCGGGGGCAGTTCCGCATCTTCCGGAATCATCACGCATGCAATAAAGGTATGCATGGTACCCTCCGTGTCCGCTTAGGAATTGAGTTGGAATAATCCTGTGTGTCCATCGTCCTTTAGGTGAATCATCTCATGTTTTTCACCATTCCAAAATAGATTCACTTCGTGCCAATTGCCGACGATTGGTATGGGACTCGCCGATTGCACATGATGGGTCATAGAGGCGTCGACCCTCGTTCCCCGAGATGTCGATTGGGATCATGCCTGCTATCACACAAGCTGCTTCATCTGAAGTTGTACGGTAAGCGCATGACGTTCGCAACGCACTCAATCGGTATGGGGCTGCGATTTTACTTTTATTTAGTTCGATAGATTTACCTAGGACCACCTATATTCGCTAACATTCTTACCAACAATGGGAAGTGTTGGTTGCTAAATTTTCAAGATGGGACTTGAATTTCAGTCTCTGGTCAACCATGACTCCTAGGTATTTAAGCGTTGGCTGCGACTGTATGATGTGTTCACCAATCCTGATTTTTACCGACATCTGCTTCCTTCGCTTGGTAATCAAGACTACCTCAGTTTTATGCTCCGCGAGCCAAGACCTGATTTGAAAAATTGCCTCGTTTGTGAGTACCTCGATCTCATCAATGTCTTTTGTCACGATAGTTACTCCGATATCGTCTGCGAAGCCAATGATTTTCACTCCTTTGGGTAGTTGCAACTTTAAAACTCGGTCATACATCATTATCTATAGAAGAGGACCGAGGACTGATCCTTATGGAACCCCGCAGGTTGTTGTATACGTCTTAGGTCCACCATCTGAATCGTAAGACAATATCCTCTCCTGGAGAAATTCCATAGCTATGTGCACCAAGTATTTAGAAGTGCCCAATTTGGCTAAAGCCGCAATTATTTTGCTCCATTTTGCCGTATTAAAGGCATTCTTCCCGTCGATAGTAACTACCGCGCAAGATTTATTCGCCTCCATTCCTTTTTCCGCAGTTTCCGTCACCGTGCTGATGGCATTGACCGTAGATCTTGCCTTTCGGAATCCGAACTGCCTGTCTGAGAGACCACCCTCCTTTTCTGTGATTGGTACAAGCCTATTGAAGATCACTCGTTCGAAAAGTTTGCCGATGTCGTTTAGCAGGCATATAGGTCTATAAAATCACCCAAAGGTTTATTTGGCTTCGGAATTAGCACAAGCTTCTGTTTCCTCCACTCTTCCGGGAAAATCCCATCTATGAGGCACCTCGTAAATGTTTTAGCGAGCCGCCTTGGAACTGTTTGGATGGCCACTGTCAATCTTCTTCGCGCAGGACTTCTTTCGTGGGGAATTTCACCGGGATCTACCTGGACAATGGTTAGGTTCGACTCACTTGAAACTTGTGGGATGAGAGTACGAATGATTTCCGGCAGCAAATCAGGGTTTGTTGGTTTCTCTTGATTGTTGCCATAACTGCTTTGTATGCACCTCCCCATGGGTCGAAGTCCGCTTCCTTGCATAAAAAAAAATCATGAAGCTTCCTCTATATAGTGACCAGGCCTCAAAATACTATCCATATCGATATCTGTTCAAATTAAGTTAATAATAGCATATTGCCATATTTTTGGGAAAATTAAGTAAAACCCCCCTTAAGTTTATCCCAGAGTTATAAAAGTTGGTAGTAGTATAAAATATAATATGAAGCATATTATCTCCAAGTTTGATCAAAATCATATTATTAGTAACAAATTCCGTAGCCTACATAACGACGAAATCTATGAGCGATACCATGACCATCCGGTTGTGGATAAGATCCGGCTCAATAGGTTAATCCACATGGATGAGGATGATCCAGCCCGGAAAGTCTATAAGGGCAATATTTCTGTAAAAAAAGAAGACGAGGCAGACCCTGCCTAAGATGGAGCGATGGCGTAGGCCAGGACGCCAGACAGCTTTTAGGGATATCGTATTGGTGGACCTCGGCGCAAAACCGGGATGTCTGGAGTTCCTTATTAAGGCAGGGCTAGACTGGATACCAGTTGTTGCGACGTTGATGATGATGAGTAACAAAGTTACAGTAGCTCAAAATTGTCTTTACCGTGTAAATTTGCAACCCGAAGTACTAAATCTGACATGCTAAATGCATATACATAACGGGCTACGTACAAATGGGATAGTTCTACATTCGAATACACTCACAGAAGAAGCAAACAAAACCTTGCATACATGAAGCGTCCAGCTTCCGGTTTCCCGACTTGTTTCCATTCTAATGCCAAAACACAGATAAGAGCTGGTACAAGATCGAACACCGAGGTAATCACAAGCATTGTACTCACTGCATATGCTCTTCTTGCACATATTTAGTTCCTGTTCAATCATGACTGACAAATATTTAAGCGGTCATTGCGAATATAGATATATATTTTTCGATGATCAATCGTAATCTTTATATTAGAAGTTTCCTTTCCACGTTGTAGAATTGAAACTACCTCAGTTTTAACCTCTCCGAGAGCGAGAGCAATGACTTCGTTCATTTGTAAGGATACTGCTAGAACTTTGTTAATAATAGCGCGATTTCCACTGGGCATGGTAGGGTCATATATTATAGCCTAGATCACTGAGAAATTTCATGCTTTCAGGATGAACTTAAGGGGTATAGTAATGTACTTCTTTTTTTTTGGGGGGTAGGGTAGGTGAATGCATTTGCGCACACAGTGTTGGACTCCGGACTCGGTACGTCGTCGGACTACCAACCACACACCTCCCCATAGTCAGAGAGCTAGCCTGGAACCGTTTGTCACATTACTTCGGGCTAGTCCCCGAACTTTCCCGCCTTGCGGAGCCTTCAAATCAGGGAATTCCTTTCACCAACGGGAGGGGAGAGGAGGAAGGGAACTGTCAGTTCAAGGAACCCCCTTCCATTCGGCTCCTCCACCGGTCGAGTTCTATTTTCTTAGCAACGAGAAGGGCCCAAACCTAATGGGCAACATAGTTCCACCTGTCAGCAGTCCTCAGCATCTCTTCAACAATGGTATCTGGAGAGAGATCCCCTGTGTTTAAATAGAGCTGCTGACGAACCCCATCCCACCTTCCACAAGAAAAAAAGGTGTGTTGCGCGTCGTCCACAACTCCATTGTAAAACACACAATAGTAATATACTTTAAGGGGTGTACTTATTCACTATTATTAACTTTATTTAAACAGATATTGGCATGGAGGATATTTCGGAGCTTAAGCATCGTATAGAGGCAGCTTCGGGATTTTTTCAGATTTTTCGGTTGGGTAGGTTCTAAGTATAGGTCCGTGAAAGGAATGACCACTTGTCAACCCGCGCCCTCCCCGCTTTTGCATTAAATGTCAGAACTGCATTGAAAAGTACTAATGGCAAGGTGTCCGGATAGCCGAGTAGTTTGAGCACAAGGCTGTCGTACGGAAGGTCGCGATTAAAATTTCGCTGGTGGCAGTGGGATTTGTATTGTGATTTGACTTCGGATACCAGTCGACTCAGCTGTGAATGAATACCTAAGTCAAATCATGATAATAATCTCGGACGAGCGCAATGTTGACCATTTAAAAGGGGAGGAAGGCTCTGTGCAATTTTAAACCAGGTACGTTAAGAGAGCGGAATCTGGTAAGATAGTCCACGTAAACGAAGTTCTTTTTAAGTAAGAGGGATCAGGTGAAATTACTTTGAACTTTTTCTACAGCAAGACAATCACATTTGTGGAATGAGGACCAGATGACAGAGCACTATTTAAAAATGCTAAGTATGAGGGACTTGAAAAGTGTTAATGTGGATTCAACTGAGTCAAAGTTAGAGGAGCGCAATTGCAGACACCCACCCAATGTGTCGAAACGGAGCTTGTCATCAAAAGTTACGCGAAGGTTTTGGATGAAGCTCCGATACGATAAAGGAGGAAGAATTCGAGAAACCCCAGTTGATTTTGGCTACGGCTAAATTGAAACCTGCTCAGTTTGTCTTTTGAGAGTTGAACATAGCAGACTTTGATATAATATGTGCATTAATTTCAGCGCGAAACAAATTTCAAGAACAGAATGATAAAACTCAGAAGTGACTTAAGAAGCAGAAAATTGGAATAAGTAAATCGCAGGCAAGTTGTGGAGGACCATGAATGCGGTTTAAGTGATTTCCAATACGGCCGAACTAAAGAGCAGCACAGGTTTTCATAAAGGTATACAAGGGAAGAGAGCAGCGAAACGAGTTACTGGCAAGTGGTGGAGGGAACATTGAGCCTCGTGAGCATAGGAAGATTAAACTCACCACAAAGGAGGAAAGAGAAAAGTACGATTAGTATATCCTGGCATACTATTTAGTAGACTTTTGCTGGCTGTGTATACTTTCTGAGTGTATCCCGACATTCATCCGTAATGGAGGTCTGGAAATCCGTCACCGCATTTGCTCTTTACGGTTTCTACTGAAGTTTATGATTATGGTCCTTAAGGAAGGATTGCCATCCCTTAACCTTAAAATTATGTAGCATTTTTATTACTCAAGATATATGTTAGCGGTTGGCAATCCTTATAGGATATTTTTAAAAGATTTAAGTGCCAAAACTATCACTAACATTCCCTTCGCATTTGTGGCGCACTTTTAATCGATTTTGTTGAGGAACGTGAGAGGAACACGCATACTGTAACTAACTGTATATAGTGGGTTCAAATTCTTTCATGAACGTAATATGCTGGAATATTAACAATTTTTTTTCATTTTCCTAAAGGCTTCTGCCGCCTCTTCGTTTAATTCGATTTTGATTTTACTTGACGCCACCCTTCCTTCTTCGCTTTTTAGGGACAATGATGTTAAAGAACATATAAGTTTGGTAAAGTCCAGAGTAAAATATCTATAATATCCCATAAAAGGAACTAAATATGTTACTCCGCAATATAAGCAATTCTCCGAGTTCCACAGATTGTAATGACTACATGGAATTGCCGATTATCAAAATTCCATCCTGAATGGTAGAAGCGAACCAAGAACGGAGCGCTGTGCAAACAATTTAAAAATTTCGTGAAATAGGCCGTGAAGGTCCGTCACGAGTAATTGATATTGATATATAAATGATTAAGAAACTAAAACGAAATGTTTCCCTGCGATCCCCCATTCATATGACCTCACTCTGATGTGGTATTGAGAAATTGATATGTTGTATCATATACGTTTTAGAAATGACGAAATTCATACGAAATGTAAAAATTTTGTTAATAACAGTTGGAATTCCTATAAACTTCCCAAAGTTATGCCTTATGCCTTCATACCACCGCCTATTGAAAAAGTTCTACACAAAACAAGAATAGTGAAACTAAAATACGCAAGTATTTTTCAGATGTTCCTTTTCTATTACACATTACGCAAATAGTAATAGAAATAGACAGAGCTAGCGTGTGGATAACGTGTACATCTTCCCGATAGACAATGGTTACACCTTAGATAAGAACCGTGGAGTGCAATAGACAAAAACCTCGGGAATGACACTCTACAACTGCCGTCACCACATGCACTGCGAGGAGCGGTGATGTTCGCTAATGTGATATTACACACATACATTACAGAATATTGCATATCACAGAAGTAATATCACTATCACAAACTACAGATGATGTAACATTTGGTAATGTTGGGATCGCGCTTGCAGATGGTGTTAGGTGGTATCACTTTTGCGATACTACTGTTTTAATTTTATTATTTTATTATACTCTGCGGCAGAGGGACATCTCGATTGATGTATCTGCGTAGGAGAATGTACTGAATGGAGGAGTTTCTTTCCAGTCTTAGAGTTGGCTTCGCACCTTGGTGATCCGCGAATTTCGTGAAAAATTCCGTATGAGAGTTAAAAATTTAGAAAAGACGAGGAGTTCTCAAAGCTAGTTTGGCACGTTTACATAGTTCTTTTGATAGATTCGTATTTACTTTTTTCATTTATTCTTTTTACATTTTCTTTCTTTTAATTGCAATCCCATTAAATTGTTGCAAGATTTCTTTAAAAATTCAGGATTTTAAAATCTAGAAGCAACTCATCTCAATTTTACCGCAGATTACAATATCATCAATGAAACCGTAACTTTCTTAACCTGCGTGGAAAGAAGGTCTGGAGTCTACGGGTGACTAAATTCATACGTTACCAAAAAAGCGAACCTTTTTGTTTTGTGTGAAGCAAAACTTTATTAAAATCGATTCATTGTCCTGTGTCTGCCTGTCCATCTGTCTGTCACACCCAATTTATTCGGAAACGCTAAACCTATTGTCACGAAATTTTGTAAGAACATGTGGTCTCTAAATCCTTTCACACATAGCATGTTGCACTATTTTCTGTTGAGTCTAATGGAAACTTCCTGTACATGCAAAACGGCGGAGAAATTTTAGAACTGAATATGGCCGCGTGGGGTATAAAATGAAAAAAATCGACTAGTAGTTTTCCAAACTCGACAATAGAAATAGGACATCGTTCTGAAAAGTTTTAAGTAAATCCAACTATTATTAAGAAAGCTATAGATGGTCTGCTATTTCACTGAGTTTATTGCTCTCTAAGACGTGTATGAGCATTATTTTGTAAAGTGAATTCATATGAGCGGCAGGTCACAAGAGAACATCTTAGTTTTCCCCTTTTTAACATTTTTAGTTATTTTTACATCAGTGTCATTTAGTCGGGACAAACTCCACCATGTTATTTGCATTGCAAGCTGATCCCAAATCCAAGTTTGAGACAACGTATTTTGTATTATCCTCCGTAAAACAAAAATAAAATGCTGAGATCAGGGAAAGAGATAACAAAAGTATAGTTCCAATTATTCCATTATACTAAATCCTATCTGATCTCTCTTGTTGGTCCCGCGACAGGCCGACCAAATAAATGCATCCAATGTCGTTAAAAACAAAATGATCGTGTTGAGTCATAAGTCTCGGAAAATCGTACGACGGTCACTACAATCGAACCGGCGGCACGGGCTCCGGTCCAGTCGAGAAATGGTCAAGGGTTCTTGTTGCCTGGTCGCTGTCGGGAGGTAAGTAAATTAGAGCAAATCAAAAACATGTCTGCAGACTAAATATTGGCACCCTCACAGGAAAAACGGAGGAACTCGCTAGAGCCCTTCGGAAAAGGTGCATTGATATGTGAGCTCCGCAAGACACCGGATGATCTGTGAAAAGAAACGCCTCTCCCAGGAGTTTCTCAACGATAAAAGACTGGCCAATCGACAAATTTAGAAGAATGCAAACCGGAAATCAAAGAAAGCAATCGTGTTCCATTAAAAAGATCTATATAATAAATTAGACGCTCGGAATGGCCAGAGAGATCTATATCGACTTTGAAATAATTAAGACCTGCCTTTTCTTTTCGTGTTTATTATATTTATTAACTTTGCAAATACCAATATTTCGGGGAACGACTTGTTCCCCTTGTCAGTGCTGCAAGGGAGTTGAATACAAAACCTCTATATCTGAAACGCCGAGCTTCCAGTGTTCCGACTTGTTTCAAGTTTGCAGTTTACCTACTCAAACTGTGCAAATAATGTTCATAAAATTGCGGGAAATCCATGACTTGTCTACTTATTTAATCATGATAAACGGCACAAAAGCTGGTAACCGGTCTAGTACTGTCTTTGTACTTCTCAGCCGATGACCATTAATTCGATATGCCTAAAAGCTGTCTGGTTTCTTGGCCTACACCAACGCTTACGCTTCATCCCAGGCAGGGTGTGAAAGGTTTCCTTTTTCGACTTAGATATTGCCTTTATAGACTCTGTGGACTGAATCAACCTTCCCCATATGGATTAGGTGACCCGTTCACTCTCACTCTCTTAAGCCGGAGCTCATAAATTTCGTCGTTGTATAGCGCTGGGCTGTCGTAGCCGAAGGACGCCGTTCAAACCTCACTGGTGGCAGATGGATTCGGCATCGTGACTGGATACCGGATACCATGAATGAGTACCTGAGTAGCAAGGTAATAGTGTCGAATGAGCCCAGTGCTGACCACATTCCCTCCTACCTTTACAGTCTTGAATTAAGTGCTCTAACACACTGGAAGGCCCTGGTCCAATATGGATTGCTACACCAACAATTATTATTATATCTGGATCGGGTGCAGAATTTCTGGTATAAAAAACTTACCAGCGCACACAGTCGGTTAGCACACAGCATAAATCAGGTCATTACTCAACCGGAGGAATTTCCAATCTTCCTCACTGTGGGGTTTACCTACCTTATTGCTAAGAAGGACACGTGCAGGACCCCGTAGACACAAGACCAATTACTGGCTTACCAACCCTCTACAAATTCATAACGTCCATTATTAATGGAAGGGTCAATGTGAACCTCGAGACAACGACATTCTGTCCGAGGACCAAAATGGCTGGCGATTTGGATTAAGGGCTTGCAAAGAGTAACTCATTTTCGACTCGGTAGTTGTAGGACAAGCAACTAGAGACCAGAGAAAACTCATTAGTTGCTATATCGATTATGTCAAGGCTTTCGATAGCGTTCCGCATACCTGGCTAATCAATATCCTATATCTGTACCGTATTGATGCGAAACTAATAAAGTTTTTGGCGACAGTCATGGAAGGGTGGCATACCACCTTATCAGTGCGTACATCTGAGGGTGCTAATACTTCAGAGCCCATCCGTATACGGAGGGGCATCTTCCAGGGGGATTCGTTGAGTCTCCTTTGGTTTTGTAAGCTGTATGCTGGGGCTAAGAAGTCTATTGCGACATATTCAGCCGTGATATTCGGAGGAGTTTGGATTAGACAAGTGTAGAATCCAAGCCATCTGCAAAGGTGATCACATCCAAGCTATGACCGAGACAGACTTCTACAAGTACCTAGGAATTCTGCAAGGAACCCCCCGAGTTGGTGGTCTGAAGGATGCTCTGCTGTCCGAATTCCCACTGAAACTGGTAGCAGCAAATTATTCCTGTATCAACACCTACGCGTATAGGCAAGTTACCTTGAGTCTTGACTTGCTTAGGACGTTTTCGTGGCGTTACATCCTGGCGGATGTCAGCTTCCCCATATTAGGCGCAGACTTCTTGTATCACTATGGGCTGCTGGTGGACTAAGAAAACAAGTCTCCAATAGATCCCACAACCAACCTTAATTCGTCGGGCCAAATGGCATCTCACCCAGACAATAATCTTTCCGTTCTTTTAGAAGACATTACCGACTCTCGTCTTCGGGCACTTCTCCAAAAGTCCAGTCAGATTACTAACGAGTGTAGTCTCTCTAAACCAGTGAAGCGCAATGTGCAGCACCATATTAACACCACTGGCTCCCCGGTCTTCTCGAAGGTGTGTCCTCTACCACGCCAGAAGCTGGCTATTGCACGGAAACAATTTAAACAACTTATGCAACACTATATCTGTAGGCGTTCGGAGAGCTGTTAGTCTTCTCCACTCCATATGGTCCCTAAGCAAAACGGCGAATGGCGCCTCTGTGGGGATTACAGAAGGCTAAACGCGCAGACTGTTGCAGGCCGACACCCCTCTCATCCACGACTTTGCGCACGATCTCGCAAACTGGCGCATCTTTTCGACCTTGGATTTAACCAAGGCATATCACCAAATCCCTGTAGCTCCAGAAGACATTCCAAAGACGGCAATATGCACACCCTTTGGACTCTTCGAGTTCACCCGGATGACTTTCGGGTTTTGCAATGCGGCGCAAGCCCCTCAAAGGTTCATTCCCTCAGTGTAATCAGTCAGATATGACGGGGTACTACACGCCCTTAAGGGATCTAGGTCGACTTATCCTGTAGCCCTGTATATATGTTAGCACGTGTCCAGTATATGGTATAATTATATATCCGAAGTTTTTGGTACGAAATCTATCCGATTTCTCGATCTCTTTTGTATACAACAGATAATGTTATTCGAGCTCGGAGTACCATGCTAACGAGAGAGTCACCCGGGTCTATATTGGACCCCCTGTTCTGACACCCCTCGAGGTTGACAGGTGACAGCCTTCAATTAGAATGTAACCAATTTAGTGGAAAGTGAATATACTATATTTGAAGTCTGCGATACAAACCCCTCCGCCATCCCTTTGATTTAAACCACGATCTACCGACAATAAGATAGCTGCAAATACTTAATGATTTTTAGCCTTCAAAAAACTTCGTAATGTTTGAATTTATTTGTTATTAATAATTGCGGATACATGTTGTGTGTTGAATATTGGACAGTTAAAGAAATATTACCTATAATTGCAAACTAGGTTATGGTTGGTTGGTTATTACTGCGTTCAAAAGCAAAAATCGTCCTTATAGACTAGACTGGTTTTATCGAAAGTTGCAACTCTTTCCAATGATTAACTAATTACTGTTAACGCATTTGGTTTACAATTGCAAAAAGTGAGTAAGCGCTCTTAAAAACCTGTGAAAAGAAATATAGTGTTAATGGCAGGTAACTGTGTAGAAAGTTGAGGTACACTCACCGCAAGTAAAGTAGATAGCGAAACCCTTACAATTCTGCCAGCATATATGACAGTAGGTTTTTGTGTCCTTTGCATAGTAAACAGCAAAGCCTGTTTAAATTTCCGGTCTCGATCCATCCAATTGCAAGAGTACAATGCATCAGTGAATTGGTCATTTTCATAAACAATTTCGTTTCCACAGTAACAAGGTAGACAAATCTCACTGGCCATACATGTGAAATATGCTGCCGTATAGAGAACCTCCGCCATACTGTCAACATAAAAAACATAAATGGCTGTAATGCAAAGAGTGAACTCAGTTACGAAAAACTGCATGAGTAGAACTCCACTAAATGTTTCTTCAAAAACGTTCCGGTATCTGAAATATTTTCAATTTAGTAATACAAATGAATTCTCATATAACCTTCAAGCCTCACTCCATTATTTTTTTGTAATCACCAACGCACTTCAACAGCTCCTGGTAGTATTCTTCACCGGTTTTCGGCAGGCCGTGTCCAATTTTCGAAACCCTGATGTTGAGGGCCCGGAAATGTCCTTTCAGAATCCACAAATATAAACCGGGATAGGAGTCATTTAACATGTTTTGGTAAATGTTAAACCAAGTCCCAATAAGCTGATATGCGATGATTATATAGTATGTGGTGTCAGAATTTTTCCAATCGACCGGAAACCATGCACTGTAGAGTAATCGTCTCTTTTCCGAAAAAACAGCAGGCAGAAAACATGTCAATGCGACCACAGTGAAGGGAATGAAGTAGCTAATCAAAATTCGGTTAGCAATTTTGACAATTTTCTTCAAGTACCTCTGCTCGTCATGATCGCCAACTTCTTCCACACGATTATCTAAATGTTCCAGGAGCTCATTAATTCGACGAAGCTGCTTCCGCTTAAAAAATGTATTCAGTGACTTTATGGCACACAATATTTCAGCAAAGGTCACTGAGGTATTTTGGAACAGCTGGTTTGGATCTTCTAATAGGAAAAGATCGACAAACATGGTAATCGGATAGTAAACTGTCACAATGGTGTTGAATATGAATGAGTAAATATAATATGATACGCCGGCATTTTTGTCTGGATAGAGCCCAAGGCACTTTAATGCTATCAAAATTATTCCAAATACTCTCTTCGTTTCGTATCTAGCATACATTTGAGGCACTCCAAAAGCAATGTATCGCCAACAATGAAATGATTCCTTGACGACGAATTACCGCCTGAAAAAAGGATGAAATCACAAAATAAATATATAAATTTTACGAAAATCATGAGATTCCCCGCGCACTTTGGGTTAGTTCTTATAAAAGGCGGCTGGACAGCTACGAGGGTAATGTTCATGCGAACGAACAGAATGTATGCACATTCTGTCTGTTTGTCTGTTTCTTGAACTCTGTGTCTGTTATACACACTTTTCTTGAAAACGATTATACCTATTGAGAGGAAATTTGGAGAACATATGCAGATTGTGGAGTCCACTGCGTGCAATTTCAGGATATGGGGTGTCAAATTTATTTTCTCCAAATATGGCCGTATCAACTACTAAAGTTTGGTGGTGTCTTGCAGCATTCTGTCATTATGGGAAGCTTGTTCCCTATTTTTGATAGCAGTATCAACCATTACTACTGGCACCCCAATTGCTACTTCTGGTCTGCGATGGGCCTGCCCTTCAACCGCTCGCCAATCATCCAGGTTGCCGTCCTTAGGATCGCATACACTTCAGCCTGAAAGAGCTGAGAGGTAGTCTCCTGCTCCAGAGCCATTTTCTGTTTTTGAGCCATCGGTGTAGAAGACGTCAGCATATCCTGATACGCATTCTTCTCGTTCGTCCCAGTTTTCTCTTCATTTCATGATAACATCATATCTTCTACCAAACAGATGTATGGGGATCTGAGAATCGGAGGGCATTGCGAAAACTAGATTCAGTTCTCCCAATGAGTTTTTCAATCCTCTGGTATCAGTGGCCCCTCCGACAAGCCTAATTAGCACAGTGGTTCGTCGTTTTGATATCAGAAATTCTTGAAGCCATGACTGCTGTGGTAAAAGCAAGAGAGCAGAGTCCAGCCGGCTCAAAGTTTCAGAACCAGCACGTAAGATTCACGAAGAAAACCAGATCTCTCTGGGGTCATCAAAGAATGGTTTACCTGGTACAAAGTTTTAATAGTCGCTTTTGACTGCCGGTCAAAATAGCTATGCCTATGTTTTGGGGTTCAGATAATGGTCTAGCTCCATGCTTGCGATATTGCGAATACTTCCACTTGGAATACACTGACGAATGGAGATCGTGCGACTCGAATACACTATGAAGCTCGGCTTGCGTGTATCATAGTCTGTGGGGAATTCCCCAGAGTTCCCGGGGTACTTCATCTAGGATGTTACCATAGCAAAAAGGCTTCGCTGTTCAACATCCGAACTCATGTATTCCGGCAGCACTGCACACTACGACGCATTTAATATGGAGGTTTACGAGTAGGAAGTGTTGGAGGAAATTCTGACTATCTGCTATGCAAGACTGCAGAGCTTCAATAACACCTATACACGCGATTCTCTGAATCTTATTCAGCTTCGTTCTGTCGCACTTTTTGCTCAGCGCCGGCCACCACACAATAAAACCATACCCGCCCACTCCTATGGTGAGTTCTAAAAAAGTGTGGAGAGCGGCGTTGGCGTCATCTGACCGTTCACATTCGCAATATTCGAAATAAGTTTCGAATGCCGCGAATCCTGAGTCAGCGAGAAATACTTCTGGCCCTCCATGGCAGGGATGTCAATTCCTGGGCCAGAGAGTGCATCACATGCCAAAAGTGTAAAGTCACCAGGACTGATGGGGAACACAGTTCCGGATTCGGTCGCTGAAACTCCTCGGTTTCATCTGAGGGCGGAGTGATGTGGCGCAGCAGAATTCGCGGCATTCGAAACTTATTTCGAATGTTGCGAATGTGAGCGGTAAGATGACGACAACGCCGCTCTCCACACTCTAACCACTTAGCTATCTAGACACTTAGGCCTCCATAACATTAAACTAAGACCTCATTAAACTTCAGTTACAGTTCAATCCCCAATTAGGCTTCGGATCCAGGATTACACCGAGAGGAAAGAACCAATCTTTGCTTATTTAGCCACGGGAGGCAAAAATCTGGTATACTTGCTTTGGAGATAAATAGCATCATTTCCGTTTTGGTTAGAGGAGGACATTGATCTCCTTGCAATCGTCACTGTTCTCCGGGCTGGGAAAATGGAAAGTTGGTGCATTGCCCTTGCCATATACCAATGGATTTCTGCTAATAATCAAATCAAAGAATGACTCACCTCACAGACAGCGTGCAGACTCTTCCTCGCAAAGATAAATGTTCTAGGTCTATCCTGATCAGCGTCTATTGTGTGGTGGAATAAACTATAAAATTTGCTTTGGAGCTCTTTGATGGTTCGGTCGCCGCAGATCCAAGGCTCCTCAGTAGTGGGACGTCTTTGTTTTCCAAACAAATTAACCGAGGCGCTGCAGTGCAGTACGCTGCAGATCTATCTGTGATAATCTCATCATGATCTGCTTGTGGGGGGAGTTCGTCAATCCCCGTCCGACTTTTGATTTTCATCGCGTCCAACAGCTCGTTAGTGGCGGCGATTGGATCCAAGTTGTCGTCCAGCTTCGCGGAGCGGAGCACTTTCACCTTTGCGTTCCTGACTCCGAACCACACATACCTTTTTCAGTGCCTTTCGACGCTCTCAGTTTATACGAAGCAGGAAAAGTTGACTGTACACCTGAAGTTTTCCCTCCTTGATAACTACCCAGTCGTCTATAAGAATCCCGGGGTTTTAAAGGTGCAGCTTGTTATCCGTTCAGATCTTTGCTAACCGAATGCGAGCAATTGGTCCCCTGGGGATCTCGTGATAAGGGCTGATTTTCAACTTTACCCCCTCCCAGGAGCCGTTGATCTTAGCGACCTACGAACAGAGAAAGTCCCTGGCGAATGGGTCCACGCACCACCCACGCCCCACCTGAGAGGAATCGAAGCGGAAGATGAATCCCGTGTGCTCGTCTTTGTCGTCCAGGAGATACTCCGGCACTAGTAGATAGCGCTTGCACACTCTATTTCGATTGTGTTGATATTCTGCTCGACTCCCAGGCGTGTGTTGTTATATTCTTTGACATGATATGCAGGACTACATTTTCGGAGTTTACGAGAAAGTCATCTTAATTGCAACCCAGAATTCAAAATTTTTGGGCAAATATAAATGCCAACATAAGGACAAATGGAACTATCGTGCAACGAAATATTGTTACAAATGAAATCAAAAAAACCTATTCCTATTTTGGAATTGCTTTTTCTTCTATCGCCAAATTTGTTTATCACTGAACAACTCGAAAACTGGAGGTTTAAAGTAAGAAGCACATCATTTTTATGTCAGAACATTTAGAAACGTCAACTTTTAACTTTACACCCAGGTAGAATGCAATAGGGTTATAAAAACAACAATTAGGTAGGTGGATCTCTAAGAAGGACCTCAGTCTCCTAAAATATTTGAATAACTAGCAGCCCTATAGAAAGTACAAGGGCTATACGAAGCAGCTCGGCAGGGAGATCACCACTTCGCCTGCTTTAAGGCCATGGTCCAAGGAGTTTCGTTTCTATTTAGAGCCAAATCCACATCTAGGTGCATATTACAATGGCTTCCTATTCTAACCACGGAATCATTCAGTGGTCGGTTACCTTCGCTTGCATGCCGCTTCCACCTCCACATACTTGCAATTATTAATCGCTTAGGAGTTCAGAACCGGCAGAGGCAGTTTCGCAATCTAGACGTGATGCACTATAGTTTCGATAGAGTGGTAAGCACTTGTAATCTAGCATGAGTTATGCTATCGCATTTACTGGTGGATCACTACTTGGACAACGAAAATTGTTCTATAATAGGTCACGCAAAGTTCTAAACCTTTCCTTCTTGATTTATATTCATAAGGTACAGCCATATTGAAAATTGTTGATTAGTTAAAAGATTGGGTGGGATTTTATGCAACATCCACTGATGCTCGAAGGAGTTTACAGCAATCGAAAAAATATTAGGATACCTTTAATTAAAAAAAAAAGCAATAATCACTGTTATTACCTGTAGGAAAAAAACGATTTAAATTGCAAACCGACTGAAGACACCCAGGAGGTAAAAGGAATGCGTCTTTTTTTGTAAGGGAGAAATTAACTCAGGACGTTTCCGAAATACAATTCTTTCTCTAGTTATTATTTGATTTTACTTATATCACTCGAATCAAACCAACAACAATTTACCGATAGTACAAAGAACGTTCGCTAAACTAGTTCAATGCAGTACAGATATCAACTTCAACCCTTGACTGATGCTTTCGCACATTATGTCCAAGTTACACGTAACCACGTAACTACCGCAAAGGGACGCAAAAGTTCTTCTTGGACACGGTGCAACTGCCCTTAACAAAATAGTCAACTATTGGAAATACAAGATATGTACATTGTGATACATATGTACCATATATGAAGGTTCAAACTGCGAATTTTTGTTTAAGTTTGTTGTTTTTATTACAGCTCCAGGAAAGTTTCGTAATTAGCATTGATTTATAAAAGCCTTGGCATCATTTAATTATTATGAATGAATTTTTGATGAGGAGAATACTTGCAAGAGTACGGGTGCCTTGAATATCTTATTGACCTGTAGAATTTTCATTTTGCACATCATAACTGTTAAAGTGCACTTTCATACATCTCCTGAAGTAATGGTAACTTGAACGTACCTTGTTGACCTATGGAAATTTTGTTTGTCTGACAATTAAAACAAGCTTATGTACATAGATTTGTCATAGTGACAATCATAACAGGATTGTTTAAAATGCACATACTTAATCGAATAATTCAAATTACTTTGTGTTTTTTAATTTAATTTATCATAATTTAATTTTTTAAAAATGTCAAGTTATGGAGAAAGCTGCTGGGAAAAAGAACACAATGGCGGTTGTATCACATCTTTGGCGAATAAATGATTAAAATATTCAATTCCTGGTCGTGGAACTCAGTATGATGCAATTGGAGTTATGAAATTAAAAAAAAATTGATTCGTCGTTGACCTAAGGAAAAGCTACCTTGAACCAATGTTTAAGTAGATCCGGATACTTCAGGCCGAAATATACTCTGCAGATATATCGAATTCAACCTCCAAACTACAAGGGGAAGAATATTGCAATTCTAACCAACAGCCAAGTGTTATCAGAGCATTTGGACCCAACTAGGTGGACTCTAAACTGGTGTTTGAATGCCTTAATAAATTGGATACACTTGATTCACGCAATTGGGTCTAGATACTCTGAATTCGGAGCCATATTGGCTAGTAAGCAGGGCAGGGGTGAGGGAATTATCCTACTCGTGCTTACCAGGAATAAAATAGGCCGGGGTGTCCAAGGGAAAATATGAGCCATAGCCATCCATTGCCATTATTTGAACCCCACCAAGAGGAACATGATTGCGATTCTTTGGTTTATGGAAAGATAACTCTGGTCTGGATTTCACGGGAAGCTTAAAGACCTTATTCGGTATGCCCGTCCAAACTCGTGGCTTTATTCTACCGCAATCTTCAACAGATCGTTTCTGGCGGCACCCGGAATCGCTTTTAGATTTACATGTGGCTGAAGGTTATCAATGCTCACCTCTTGTTGTGTGAATAAGACTTGAATGATTTTCAACGAGAAGAAAGGACACATGATCTGCAAAATGAATCGTCTCATTAGAATTCTGTACTGGGGAATTTATAATGCATTGTGTCACATGGAGTACTCTTTCCGTCGTGGCGCCTTTTTAAGGTTTTGTGTGAAACAAAACCTTATTAGAATCGAGACGGTGTCTGTCTGTCCATCTGTCCGTCTGTCTGTCTGTCCGTCTGTCTGTCTGTCTGTCTGTCTGTCACACCCGATTTATTCGGAAACGGCTGGACCGATTGTCACGAAAATTGATGAGAGTATGTAATCTGGTGATCCCTTTACATGCAGTAAGTGGCGCCATCTTGTGTTAAGTTTAAGGGGGGGCTGCCCGTACATGTGAATGGAAGGTGCAAATTTTTTTTTCACAGAATGTAGCCATGTAGGGTATCAAATGAAAGGTCTCAATTAGTACTTTTCGAATCTGGTTCAATATTTGATATTGGATGAAACATAGGGGAGTGAGGGTTCAAAATATGACCCCCAAAAAGTGTAACAGGTCTCGTTCTCAGAACCTATCCAACCGAAAAATTTGAAAAAAATCACAGTGGCGCATCTCTACGAAATCTAGGCCTCAAAATATATCCGGTTCCGATATCTGCACAAATAAAGTTAATAATAGTATATTTCCATATTTTAGAAATTTACCCGGCACTCCCCTTGTGTTCATCCCAGAAGTACAAAATTTGGCATGCATATAATGAAGAACATAATGCACAATTTGGTCAAGTTTGAAGGAAATCCTACTATTATTAACAAAGTTATAGAGGGTAAAACTTTACAATTTTTTGTGAATTTCGTGCACTCTACAACCTGGACGACGTCATCATCACATATCAATTCGTCCATACCACAACGAAGTAAGTTCGTATAAATTGGGTGGAAAAGAATTATTTTGTTTTAATTCTTTAATCACTTGGATATGAATATCAATTATTCCAACGAGACATGTGTGTATGTAGGTATATAATATATGCGTGCTAATGAACTTTGCGGGTAGTGCCTAATTCAGATAGATATAAGAAGTAAATCGGAAATATGGGTACGATCAATTTATATACGTGCATATATACATGCATATATAAATATATATATATATATTTATATACGTGCATATATGTGTACAGTATTCAGTAACAGGCAGTTTGTTTAGGGTGAGCGTGATATCTATGGCTGCAATATGTACGTATGTCTCGTAGTTTGGAAAACTATGAAGGATTATGTTGGATTTGTAGCTATATACGGACAGAAAAATGTGCGTTGAAGTTTCTTCCATAAGATGAACACAAAACCTTTATACCCGAAGCGCGAGCTTCCGGTATTCCGACTTGTTTATTAGATTATTCTAGCCACATTTTTTGCAGATCAATCTAAAATCTTTCTTCGTTTCGATTATGCTCGTGCTCTGACCTGTGGCTTTCCCCATAGTTCCAAGAAAGTTGCTTGGTGACCGCGGTGGGAATAGTCCAAGCAGTCGCACCAGGATGTACTACGTCAAGAGAGGGTCAGCTCTTCATTCTGCGTTGTCTCAACTGGTAATCGTGTTCTAATTGCTCCAGTTGCAAACTCAAAATGGATTGCTCGACAAGTTACTTTTTCATGGAGAATATTCAGAAAATTATAAAGAAAACGACGAAACAACAAACAAGGAGGAAGAGCTGGGTGCGGGGCGGAGCACAAAAATGCGTCGTTCACCGTAGCGATCAGTGAAAGAGGCAACGAGGGCTGATATATCCGATGAGACACCGGGGCGCCCAAATAAAGGAGAAGCCTCATCAAGTGGCGTGACTGACCGTGCGGAGATGGCAACTTCATTACCTTGCAGTGCCCCTGTTCTGGAAGTAAGCTCAGTGCGAAACGTTAATCCTGAGCAGATGGATTTGGACACAAATCGAGTGGAAATGCATTCGACCGTCCTCGCTAGAGCCGAAGAGGAAAGGCTCATCAGAAGTGCGCAGCAGTAGTGAAACGTATGCGGTCGGCAACGTTCCTTCAGAGGAACGTCAGCAAAGGCGTCAAAAACGGGCTAATGGAACTGGAGGAACTACTGGACCGCATTTCCCTTTATAGATGAACGTGGAGAGCAGCAGAAGACGATTGTAGAGCAGAAGCAGTCGCACTCCCCGCAGAGAATGCTGCTTGCGTCAAACGGACCGCAGATAGCCCTCTGCAAAGTGAACTGGGGAAAAAGCGGAAAGAGGACGACGTGCTTGAAGGAGACTTTATCGAAGTAGTCTCCAAGGCCCAAAAAAAGAAGGCGAAAAAAGGGAAAAAGAAACAACGGACTCCGTCGCCAGAGACACGTCTGTCCAAAAACAAGGAGGCTGCCAACCCAAAGCCAGTAGCGGAAAAAACCTTGCAAACGAAGAAGGACTAGACCGTCGGCTCTGCTCATTAAGCCGACGGAAGGCAAGACATTTGCGGAAGTCCTTAGTGAAATCCGCTACAGGATGAAACCCGAGGAGAACGGAGCAGAGGTGTCTTCGATACGGAAAACGAGGAGTGGTGGAGTTCTCGTCGAACTGGGCCCAAAGACGACCAACAAGAGCACGTTCTGAGAAGCGGTCAAGGGGCTATTGGGGGAGGAGGTCTTGTTTGCAACCTAGAACAAATGTGCTCTCTAGAAATACGGGATCTTGACTGCCTCACAGAAAAGGCCGAAGTAGAGGAGGCGCTAAAGCGTGAATGTTGAGGTAACCAATGCCCGGGTAGGTATTACCTCTGTAAATGCTCGAGGTCAAAAGCTCGCCGTGGTGGAAGTCCCCGAGCAATATGCGAGGAAACTCCTTAACAGCGGGAGAATCAAAATCGGATGGGTAGTATGCAGGGTACGAATGCGGATAGTCCCCACCAAGTGCTACAGGTGTCTGGACTATGGACACACGTCAGCAGCTTGCAAGGGTCCGGACAAGAGGACAGCATGCCGGAGATGCTGCAAAGCGGGTCATCAAGCGAAAACTTGCAAGGAAAGCGAGAGTTGTGTTCTCTGTAGGGATCGTGGCGCATCTGGCGAAAGCGTCGCACACGCGGTGTCCGATCTTCAGGGCGGAATTGGAGAGGGCTAGGGTGCGAACGCTATGATCCGCATTTTGCAAATTAACATGCACCGAAGTGCAACCGCTCACCAGTTGCTAGCACAGTTCGCTGCGGAAGTAAATGCTTGACCTAGTGCTGATTAGCGAGCAATACCGAAACAAGGACCTGTCCTCATGGTATCTCGACTTATCGGGCACCGCTGCCATCTGCGTTCGGGACGACGTTCGACTTCGTGTTCTTGCCGAAGGCCGGGAGGACGGATTTGTCTGGATCCGGTGTTTAGGGATAACGTTTTTTAGCGTTTACCTGACGCCGAATGAGTCGATTCCGGACTTTCAGCGCCGGCTTGATGCTCTGGAGGACGCCGTTTCGAGCACGGAGGGACGAATCCTGGTTGGCGGTGATTTTAATGCCAGGGCTCTTGAATGGGGCATGCCTCAATCAGACTCCAGAGGGAAACGGATTCTGGAAATGGCGGCGAGAACCGGGCTCGTAATTTTAAACACCGGATCCACGCCAACGTTTCGGTGCCCAGGTTGTGAAGGAAGCATTCCTGACATCACTTTTGCGCCGGAATCTCTGGCATCATCGGTGGACAGGTGGCGAATCCTAGAAGACTTCTCGGCAAGTGATCATCAGTACATTGCGTTCGAAGTGTTTGACGCTACTTGCCGGCGAGCACCAACACGACGTTCCCCCTGCGTGTGGAATGTCGCGAGGGTGAACATCGGAACGTTCGTCGAAGCTCTTGGAGCAGGTAGGGCCGCGCTGGGCGGCACTCCGGGGGGTGGTAGTGTCGCAGCTGACACCGTCGTAAATTCAGTGATGAATCTGATAACAACGGCGTGTGAGGCTTCCATGCCCCGGAGGGGCCCCAGCCGCGACAAGCCTTCTATGTACTGGTGGACGGCAGAAATTGCCGACCTACGGAAGGAGTGTCATAAGCTCCACCATTTGGCACAACGGTTGTACGCCAACGAGGAGGCAGGTGCCATAAAGGCACAATATAGGTCAGTAAAAAGGAGACTCCGCAGCGCTATAAATAAAAGCAAAGCTCGCGGCTGGCAAAATCTTGTTAATGAGGTGAATGAGGACCCGTGGGGACTTGGCTATAAGCTTGTCACTGGGAAATTCGGGGCTCTGCGGAAGCCCTGTATATTGAGCACTGACAAGATGGACCGCATTGTTCGCCAGACACCCTGTACGGGTTGATGTAAATAGCGCGGAAAGCGTCGTGGATTGCCCTCTTTTCACAATAGGAGAACTCGAAGAAGCGGTTCTCACTATGAAAAACAGGAAGGCGCCAGATCCTGATGGCATCCCGGCGGAAGTTTACAAACTGGTGTTCCGCCAACGGCCAGAATTGCTGCTCAAAGCGTTCAACGCGTGCTTGAAGGAGGGCATTTTTCCTTGTCGCTAGAAAGTGGCCAGACTCGCGTTGATCAGTAAGGGTAAAGGAGACCCGGAGCTCCCGTCTGCATACCGACCGCTGTGTATGCTTTACACGACCGGAAAAGTGCTCGAGAAGCTCATCAGGGGTAGACTCGCTGAAGCGATCCGTGCTGCCGGGGACTTATCCGCAAGGCAGTTCGGGTTTAGAACAGGGAATTCTACAGTGGATGCTGTTATGGAGGTCGTAAATGCATTTAATCGAGCCGGGGCACACAGCCGCCGATCTCGACGGATAGTGCTCCTCATAACGCTGGATGTCAGAAATGCCTTCAATTCCGTAAGATGGACCGATATGCTAGGCACACTAGAGAACTCCTTTCACGTGCCAAGCTATCTCTTGCGGATATTGAGGGATTATCTGAAAGACCGATCCCTGTTCTATGAGGCGCTAGAGGGCCAGAGGAAGATGGAAATCACGTCGGGAGTAGCGCAGGGATCCATCCTAGGACCGGACCTCTGGAACGCTTCCTACGATAGTCTGCTGAGACTCGATATGCCCGAAGAGTCGCGCCTGGTCGGTTATGCAGAGGACGTTGCGGCGCTTGTTGCCGGACGCACTGTTTAACAGGCGCAAAGCAGACTTGGCATATTGATGCGACGGGTAAGTGGATGGATGACTGCTCACGGTTTCAACCTTGCGCTGGAAAAAACCGAAGTAGTCATCCTGACCAGAAGGAGAATCCCGACCTTGCGTCCCATGTCGATCGGCGAGTTGACTATAGAGTCAAAACCAGCGATTAAATACCTTGGTTTAATACTCGACTCGAAGATGAGCTTCTTCGAGCAAATCAAAGCAGCCGCGGACAGGGCTGCAGCAGGAGTCGCGGCCTTGAGTCGGCTAATGGCGAATGACGGCGGCCCTATATCAACTAGGAGACGTCTCCTCATGGGAGCAACGCAATCCGTCCTTCTCTATGGTGCGGAGGTATGGGCTGATGCCCTTGACAAGGAGGTGCATCGTAAACGCCTCGCTCAAGTGCAGAGGCGGGGAGCTTTGCGAGTGCCGTCTGCTTATCGCACCGTCTCCGAACCGGCT
Organism: Hermetia illucens; assembly: GCF_905115235.1. NCBI lineage: Eukaryota > Metazoa > Arthropoda > Insecta > Diptera > Stratiomyidae > Hermetia > Hermetia illucens. The sequence goes on from NC_051851.1 coordinate 132,610,923, forward strand.
GTGATGGTGATTGCGGGAGTGATCCCCGTTGCCCTCCTTGCCAAGGAGCGCAAAGCTATCTATCACCGTAAGGGCGAAAACTTAAGAGAAGTGGTTGCTCGTGAAGAACGTCAACGCACCCTTAGCGAGTGGCAACTTTCTTGGCAAAATAAGCCAAGGGGCAAGTGGACTGCGCGGCTCATCGACAAATTAGACCCATGGTTGAACAGAAAGCACGGTGAGATTGATTACTTCCTTACCCAACTTCTAAGTGGGCATGGAAGTTTTCAGTCTTACCTGCACAGGGTTGGGAAGGCGCGATCTCCTGATTGTGTGTTCTGTAATAGAGTGGCGGATGACGCTGAATACACCTTTTTCTCTTGCGAGAGGTGGGACGGCCTCCGCCAGCAGCTTTATGCAGACCCAGGGGAGCTCTCTCCAGACAACATTGTCAGAGAGATGCTGAAGAGCGCTGGCAGCTGGAATCATATTGCGCATTATGTTCGGGCTCTTCTTACTACGAAGAAGATTGAACTCGATCGGCGGAGGGATCGGACGGTAAGGGGTTCCCTGAACTAACAACAACTCCCTCCCCTCCCCCGTTGGTGAAAGGAATTCCCTGACTTGAAAGCTCCCAAAGCCGGGAGAGCGGGAGGGCTAGCCCGAAGTAATGTGTCAAACGGTTCCAGGCTAGTTCTCTGATGACAGGGAGGTGTTTAGTTGGTAGTCCGCCAGCGTGCTGTTGCGGGAGTCCAACACCTACCCTACTCCCAAAAAGAAAAAATCCCCTGTTGCTCCGGTGAATGGTCAGCTTGAGGTTTCTACGGGTTTCTTTATGTGCGTTATCCTTTTGTCCCTGATCAGTCTTAATTACCACCCTCCAAGCCACTAGTAAGATATTGTACTGGGGAATTTATAATGCATTGTATCACATGGAGTACTCTTTCCGTCGTGGCGCCTTTTTTATTAGATTATTCTAGCCACATTTTTTGCAGATCAATCTAAAATCTGTGACTTTCCCTATAGTTCCAAGAAAATTGCTTGGTGACCGCGGTGGAAATAGTCCTCGCAGTCGCACCAGGATATACTACGTCAATAGAGGGTCACCTCTTCATTCTGCGTTGTCTCAACTGGTAATCGTATTCTAGCTGCTCCAGTTGCAAACTCAAAATGGATTGCTCCACAAGTTTATCCAATTTCAATTGATCTTTCCAGGCAGTGAAGATTACTCGTTTCGATATTACGTCATCAAGATCCTTAAACTGCTTGTCTATCTACTGTTTTTCGACGCGCACTGCAACATTCTCTTCAAATGAACTTGAAAGCGGAAGTTACCAGTTTCGCCCACGCTTAACATTTCCAGCTCCAACATTGGATCTCCTTCCTGGGTTCTTCGAATTCTGTTGACGCTCAGATTTTTTAGGTCAGGATCAGTTTTGCCCTTTGCTTTTTTGTTGATAACCTTGATAAATCTATTGTTTTCGTCCGCCTTGGGTTTCGCCACGTTAGCCGACTTTGGCAATTTGGCATAAACTTTGCCTGTCTGAAGATTTAGATCCACCTTTCGGAACTACCTGTATGAACACTTCTTTTCCCAAATTACATCTGTTGTAGCATTAGATTCCACTTTGGCCAAGTTGTATACCATGGAGGCACTGCAATCAAAAGCTATCAATGGCCGAGAGCCCTGCCTCCAAGCCCCTGCGCCGAAAGTTTACTCTTTATCTCGTCTTGCATGGTGAGTTTTTGTTCTGGGTATCCTTCACATAGCCATTTTGGTCCACGCACCAGAAATGGGCAAACTCTTGTCCATGCACAGTCTAAAAGGAGAGTGCATGAACAAATACACATCTATTGATATTTTTTTTGTGGGTGAAGGGTAGGTGAATGCATTTACGCACACAGTGTTGCACTCCCGGTTCGGTACGTCGTCGGACTACCAACTAAACATCTCCCCATCGTCAGAGAGCTAGCCTGGAACCGTTTATCACATTACTTCGGGCTAGTCCCCGACCTCTTCCGCCTTGCGGAACCTTCAAATCAGGGAGTTCCTTTCACCAAAGGGAGGGGACAGGAGGAAGGGAACTGTTAGGAACCCCCTGCCATCCGGCTCCTCCATCGGTTGAGCTTTATCTTATTAGCAACGAGAAGGGCCCGAACGTAATGGGCAACACCGCTCCACCTGTCAGCACTCCTCAGCATCTCTTCGACAATGTTGTCTGGAGAGAGATCCCCTGCGTTTAAACTGAGGTGCTGACGAACTCCATCCCACCTTCCATAGGAAGAAAAAATGTGGTGGGCGTCGTACACAACTCCATTGCAAAACACACAATCTGGAGATCGCACCTTTCCAATCTTGTGCAGGTAAGACTGGAAACTTCCATGCCCACTTAAAAATTGGGTAAGGAAATAGTCAGTCTCACCATGCTTCCGATTCAACCACGCACCTAAGTTGTCGATTAGCCGCGCAGTCCATCTGCCTCTAGTTTCATTTTGCCACGAGAGCTGCCATTCGTCTAGAAAGGCATTGCAGTTCTTCGCGAGCAACCACCTCCCTTGGATCATCTCCCTTGCGCTTGTATATGGCTTGACGCTCCTTAGCAAGGAGGGCAACAGGGATCACTCCCGCGATCACCATCACGGCCGGTTCAGAGACAGTGCGATACGCAGAAGTCACCCGCAAAGCTCCCCGTCTCTGTACTTGCGCGAAATGTTTACGATATACCTCCTTGTTAAGAGCGTTAGCCCATATCTCTGTGCCGTAGAGCAGGACAGACTGCGTTGAACTCATCAGGAGACGTCGCCTGCTAGACGTAAGATCCCCAATGTATGCCATTTGCCTACTTAACGCCGAAACTCCGGCTGCAGCCCTGTTTGCTGCTGTTTGATTTGCTCAAAAAAGCTCATCTTTGAATCAAGAAATAGACCGAGGTACTTAACCGCTGATTTTCACTCGATTATCTACTCGCCGAACGATATGGGACGCAGGGTCGGAATTTCCTTTTTAGTCAGGATGACTACTTCGGTTTTTTCCAGTGCAAGCTTGAAACCATGAGTAGTCATCCATCCACTTACCCGTCGCATCAATATGCTGAGTCTGCTTTGCGTCTGTTCGACAGTGCGTCCAGCAACAAGCGCTGCGATATGCCCTTATCTGAAATGCCTGGACCTATTGACGTGACATTTGATGAGAAGTGTGAACCGTGAATCTTTTTACAAATAGAAAGTAGCGCAATTTTCTGTTGAATTTATGAGAAGGCTCCCCATATAGGCGCAAGAGAAGTGTAATTTTTTTTACTAATTTGTGGTCAAGGAGCCTGATTATTACCAGTCAAAACTGATCTTGTTTCTGGCATTGAGTGGAAAGTAAGGGAGTGAGGGCGCAAAATATGAGCCCCAAAAAGTAAAACAGGTCGCGTTCTCACAATAGTGCATCTATAGTAAGTCTAGGCTTCAAATTCCGATAACTGCTCAAGTAAAGCTAATAATGGCCTATTACCACATTTCAGAAATTTATCCGAACCCCCCCACCTGGCACCAGTGGAAGCGACGATATAAGGCATAATTCTGGAAGGTTTGAAGGACATGATTAGCACACTTGTTGAAAGTGAAAGTTGTATATTTCATGTGAACTTATTGCGCTCTAAAACATGAACCGTGAATGGAACACGCTCAGCAATGTGCGAAAGTTATATAGGAATGTAACGCAAGGATAGTTGCTATAATAGAAGCCAAGGGTGGACAAATAAAATATTGATAATATTGTATGATGACAACGCAGTGGATTAAATCACAAAAAGGGTTTCATTTTGACACTAAGGAAGAAAAAGACATGGGGTTCCTACTATTTATGATCAGAGCTGTATGTGTATCTATATCCTAATAAAGTGCATAAAACGTTCCTCACACAAAACATTTATTGCCGAAGCGTCCAAGACGGAATACCGCGCCATGTTAGGGATGAAGTGAGAAAGTTCAGAAGAGATAGAATTTCTGACGGGTTCCACATAAAAGGACTTGTCAATTTATACTTTCTTATATCACATTAGGATGGAAATTGACAGAAATTTTTGCAATCTTCCCGAAAACCCCCCGCAAAGCTGCAGAGAGAATCGCATCAACGCGACCTCTTATCCGCGATAAAGAGAACAATCCTCAGAAAACAGAGCGATGACGGAGCCCAGGATTACAACCGATATTTGGAGTTACTTATTAACACACCTTATACCGGTGTCCGGATAGCTGAATAGTTAGAGCACAAGGCTATCATACGGAAGGTCGCGGTTCAAATCTCACTGATGGCAGTGGGATTTGTATCGTGATTTGACGTCGGATACCAGTCAACTCAGCTGTGAATGAGTACCTGAGTCAAATCAGGGTAATAATCTCTTCATTTTGAAGCCCACCGTTGAGTTGATTAAATTTATATTTAGCGAAAATGCCCCCTTTGTTTCCAGATTTGGGTTTTACCTGATCGAATTACAAATAATTCATGGTTTGATCCTGGATGGATTGATCGTCGCATCAATCAATCGCAAAGCTCATTTGAGTCTCCTGGAAATAACTTGTTTCCAGGATGTACTACCGTCTCTTTCTCTCTCTCTCTCTCTCTCAACAAGCATCACAGGCTGTGAAGGTCTTTTTTTCTTAACACATTCAATTTATTTTGTTTGATTTTGTTACAGGTAGTTTATGACTAAAATTAATACTAGACTTATCTCTAACAGCTTAACTTTACCTAGAAATTAACATTTTGCTTAATACTAGACTTAATTTACGGTGGTATTAATTTATCCTATGGCTAATGTTATAGAGGGGAAAGTCAGGAAAAACCCCTCTTATGTTGTTGTTTGTTCGTTGGATAATTGTGTTGCATGAATGGATGGAGGAAGGATACATATAGGGGAAGGTGGTGTTATTGGGCGGTGGAGTAGACGAGGCCAGGGCGATGTCGATCGTATGGGCGGTTGAATATGATCATCTTCCCGCCGCGATAACTGCTGTTTTGGGAGGAAAGGGTTAGGAGGTCTGAAGGGAGGGGATGGTGGCGGTATGTGGGGTTAGTGTTATGGTTTCGTATGTGGGAGTAAAACTGGATGAGGTTGTTTTCATGGGCTTGACATTTGATGAGGAATTTGGTTAGTGAGGTAAGGAGGATCTGGTCTATGCGGGAGCACTTTACCTCGTCGTAGACAGCTTGGTTGGAGTGGATATTGGACTGGGAAAGGGAGAGGCGGAAGAACCTCCTTTCGCGTACCCGAAGGCGCTCCATTTGAGCTGAGGAGACGTCACACCATGCGACGAATCCATATGTAATTAAGGGACGGATTAGCTGCTTATAGCAGTAGAGTTTCACTTTAGGGAGGATGGCGGAATCTTTCTTAAGGATGGGCCATAGGGTTTTTAGTCCTGTTAGGGTCTTTGAAATGATGGAATTTACCTGGGGTATGGGTGATAGGCGGGTGTTGGGGGTTATTCCCAGGTATTTAGTGGATTTGACGGAGGGAATGGTAGAAGGTCCGATCTTGATAGTGAGGTTGCGGGTGTCTGCCAGCATCTTGCGGGTAAAGGTGGCTCTACCGCGGAAGACGATGGCTTCGCATTTGCAGGGGTTGAGTAGGAGTTTCCAGGATTGGAGGAATTTGTTGAGGGTTTGGATTGAAGTATTGATGCGGTTTTGGGCGGATTTTATTCTCCGGGAAGAGGTGTAGAGGATCAAGTCGTCAGCGTATTGGATGGTTTTGACTGCTTGGGGGGAGTTGGTAGGGTGCTGGAGTGGGATATCGGCGGTGTATAGGGAGAAGAGGGTTGCTGACAGAACTGAGCCTTGGGGGATGCCTGCGGGAGGACTGTAAGGGTCGGACAGGGTATCGTGGATACGGACTAAGGATTGGCGATCAGACAGGTAGTTAAGGATGAGTTTGCATAATTGTGGGTGGAATTTGAAAGTGTGGGAGAGTTTGTAGGTGAGGCCGTCGTGCCAGACCGCGTCGAAGGCTTTCTGGATATCGAGGAGGCAAGCTGTGGTGGGGATGTTGTTGTTTAGTTGGGATAGGATGTCGGTTTTGAGGACTAGGAGGGCATGTGAGGTGCCGTGGCCGCGCCTGTTGGCAAACTGGAAGGGGGGGATAATGGCGTGGTCGGTGATGTGTTGGAGCATGATATCGTGGATGACGTGTTCAAAAATTTTCGATGTCACGTTAAGGAGGGAGATGGGGCGGTAGCTGCCCGGGGAAGCTGAAGGCTGGTCCTTTTTTAGGATTGGGACGATGTGGGCTCGTTTCCATGGGGTGGGAAAGTGTGCAGAGAGGAGGCATTGATTGAAGAGTTGGGCGAGAAAGGGGCTTAGGGTTTTGGCGCATTTTTTGAGGATGATGATGGGGATGTGGTCGGGTCCGGTAGATTTTTTATTATTTCGGGAGAGGATAATGGATTCAACTGTTTGGGGTGTGACGGCTTGTATTGGTAAGCAGTAGGGTGTTGTAGATTCGGATGGTGGGATCGGGAATTCGGTGTGGATGGCTGGCGTGGTAGTGATGTTGTGTATGTGTTGGCGCACCGCTGTTTCTGTGGGTGGGTCGGACAAATGTTGGGTGGTGTGGTGGGCGGCTAGAAAGCTGTTAGCAATCAGGTCGGCGTGGACTTTGGGTGAGGTGTTGTGTGGGAGGACGCTGGCTGAGCGGGGTTTGGCTAGTCGGGGCAGGTACCCCGGAGTTTATTGCATGTTTGCTGATTAAGCGAGATGTTCGCATGCTTTACCGCGTAGTGATCAGCGTATAGCGTCTGGATCTGGAATTGGATGCGTTGTGTGAGGGAGTGGATTTGTGACTTGAGGAAGTTAAATTGAGGAGCGTACCTGTGCCTGTGGAGTTGGCGTCGTAGGGTTGATTTTTGTTTGATGAGGTCTAGGATGTGTGATGGCAGGGTGATTAGGCCCTGGTAGTTTAGTGGTCTGAGAGGGATGGTTTCGTTGCAAGCCTTTTGTGTGGATTCCGTGAGCTTTTCCACGGCTGAATCGATTTCGGTAGGAGACGGATTGGACGGGAGGCGGATGGTCGAGAGTTTGTCGGCTAGGTTGTAGTTGAGGCGTTGCCAGTTAGTGGCAGCGTAGTTGGGAAGGAATTTAGGCTGGGATTTGGGGAGGCGGTCGGTGATATTGAAGTGGAGAACCACTCCGTCATGATCGCTCAAGCCGGGGATGGTGGGGAGGTCTTGGGGGGAGGTAGGCGTGCTGGGGTGTACGAGAAGGTGGTTGCTAACCAGGAAGAGGTCGATGAAGGAGTGGGTATTTTGCCTATGGTAGGTGGGTTGGTTGGTGGGGAGGAGGGTGAGCTGTAGAGGGTGGGAGTGTTGTGAGTACCAGTTGGCTAACCTATTGCCATTGGCATTTATAGTGGTGTTATACCAGGTGTTATGTTTGGCATTTAGGTCGCCCCCTAGTACAAGGGAGAAACGCTTGTTTCGGCTGACTGGGAGGGCTTTGAGGTGTTGTGTAAGGTTGGAGATGTCAGCGGGATTGAGGGTTTGGTCGGGGCAGTAGAGGCTACCTAGGAATGTGATGGAGGAAGGTGTGGCAATGAAGACAATGGTTAGCTCCATGGATGGGGCAATAGTGTTTGGGATGTAGACCCGTTGAGCGTCTAGGAGATTTGCCACTAGTATGGCTGTGCCTCCGCCTGGGCGGTCAACACGGTCGGAGCGGAAGGTGGTATAGTTGGGGATGTGCAGCTTATGCCTTGGGTGCAGTTTGGATTCTGTGAGGAGGAGTAGGTTAGGTTTGTGGACGGACAAGAAATTAGTTAGATCGTGACGTTTTTGTCGACTGACCACCGAATTTACGTTCAGTAATACCACTTTAGTGGACATTACTGGGGGACACTTGGCAGAGGAAGGAGAGGAGAGCGAGTCTCTTCTCCATCGGCGAGGAAAGGGAGTTGTATGTGGGGAGGAATGAGGTGAGTTGGGAGGCTAGTTGGGTGGTGGAGGTGTTGAAGAGGGAGTGGATCTCGGAGTCGAGGTCAAAGGTGGGGACTGGGCGCGAGGCGTTCCTGGCCATCGCAGCGTAAGAGAGTGGTGGGGACGTAGGGTTGTACGGGGCGGGGACCTGAACGGGTTTTGGTTGGGGACCGGGTTTGGTTGGTGGAGCAGGGTTATGCTTTGTGGGGGGTGATTGTTGTGTTTGGCGGACGCGGGCTTGCACGAACATCGGGCAGTTGCGATAACTAGCCGGATGAGTGTTGGCTCCGCAGTTGATGCAGGATGGATTTTCTTCCTGCTTCTTTGGGCATTGTCGTGGCCCGTGAGGGGTGTTGCATTTAACGCAATGGTAAGCCAGATTGCAATTTGACGCTGCATGCCCAATGCGCTGGCAGTTCCGGCATTGGGTGATTTCGTGTAGCTGGACGGCTTCGACCTTCACGATGCAGTGAAACATCGCCCTGGCTTTCGTGAGAGTGGCCTGCTGGAATTTGGGGGAAAACGTTACAAGGAAGAGGTGGAGAGGTTTCGCGTTTCGTCGGGAGGAGCTAGTCTCGTATTGACGAACGCTGATGGCTTCGGAGATGCCGAGGCGGTGTAGCTCCTTGAGGATTTCATCGGGAGAGTGTGTATAATCTAGTCCTCGGAGGACTAGGTTGATTGGTTTGAGGTGTGACGGAGTATACGTGAAGAAGGGGTGGTTTCCTTCTTTAAGTAGGTTTTTTGCAGAATCGTAATCTGCCTGGGAGGTGGCGAGGACGTGGGTTGAGCGTATTGATGTTTTTTTAAGGGATATATTGTTGGGGATTGTGGACAGAATTTTGTTAGTGATATCTTTAGTGGTTGTGGGGTCAGCGCGGATAATTAGCGGCGGGAATTTTTCCTGACTTACCCTTGGTGGGGTGGATTTGGCTGGTTGAGCGGCTTGCTGCGTGGTTGTGGTGGTTGTTATCGGGGTGTGTGTGGTTGGTTGTTGTAGTTGTCGGGCTGGATGTTCGGTGACATTCGTTGTTGTTGTCGTTAGATGGGGTGAGGGTGTAGATGCTATTGCTGAGGCTATTTTTTGTTGTGGCTTCGGTGTGGGAATTTCCATTTCTGCCATCGACCGTTCTTCTTGGTTCTCATGAATTGATGTAGTTGCTGTATTGGGTTGCTGAGATGACTTGTTGAGGGCGATGGTAGATTCCACTAATGAAGAGCTGAACAACGCAGAGAGCCGGTCGTACCGGCTTGTCATCTCCTTCAGGGAGGTTCTCAGTTCTTGTACCTGTCTCCGCAGGGCGGCGACATCGTCTTGATCGTCGTCTGACGTTTCGCGAGCCATGTCCGACTCGCTATCTTCTCGGGCGGGTTCCCGACTGGCTTCGGGACTTGATGGAGCCTCGCTTTCGCTGTCCCCAAGGGGGTGAATCCTCTTGGGCTCAGGATCCATCCCCTGGGGCGACAGTGACCTGTCCTCAACCGGGCGCTTTGACATAGCGCCTCGCCACTGAATGTTTGATCGAAAACACTACGGTCGCGATTGTGTTTTGTTTTGTTTTTCACTCCGCACTTTGGATTTTTCACTCGGCACTTTCGTGAGCACACGTCCGATCGTCTCGGACGCTTGAGACTGACTGAACTGTGAAGGTCTGAGTTTTCACTTCATATATTACGTAGACTCAATCAATAAGTGAATCTTTTCTCGAAAAAAAACAAGAACATAGCAAGTGTTAACGTTTTTTAAAGTACATAGAATATTGGAACAATTAAAGAAATATTAGCTGTAATTGCAGATTCTGCTATCGCATATTTTACTGCATATCTAAAGCAAAGATCCTACTGATGCATATGCTCAATTGATTGATTGATTTAGATCATAATTTTATTGAAAATCTGTGACACCATCCCACCATCGACTAAACATTCCTAACGCATTTGATTTACAATCGCAAAAAGTGAGTAGGCGCTCTTGAAAACCTGTGAAAAGAAATATAGCATCAATGGTAGGTAAATGTGTAGAAAATTAAGGTACACTTACCGCAAGTAAAGTTGATAGCGAAACCCTTACAATTCCGCCAGCATATATGACAGTAGGTTTTTGTGTCCTTTGCATAGTAAATAGCAAAGCCTGTTTAAATTTCCGGTCCCGATCCATCCAATTGCAAGAGTACAATGCGTCAGTGAATTGGTCATTTTCATAAACAATTTCGTTTCCACAGTAACAAGGCAGGCAAATCTCACTGGCCATACATATGAAATATGCTGCCGTATAGAGAACCTCCGCCATACTGTCAACATAAAAAATATAAATGGCTGTGATGCAAAGAGTGAACTCAGTTACGAAAAACTGCATGAGTAGAACTCCACTGAATGTTTCTTCAAAAACGTTCCGGTATCTGAAATATTTGTAATTTAATAATTCATCTACAATGCCAATGACATTCAAGTCTTACTCCAATAGTATCTTGTAATCACCAATGCATTTCACCAGCTCCTCATAGTATTCTTCACTGGTTTTCCGTAGGCCGTGCCCAATTTTCGATACCCTGATGTTGAGGGCCCGGAAATGTCCTTTCAGAATCCACAAATATAAACCGGGATAGGAGTCGTTTAACATGTTTTGGTAAATGCTAATCCAGATTCCGATGAGCTGATATGTGGTAATTATATAATATGTAGTGTCAGAATTTTCCCAATCGACCGGAAACCATGCACTGTAGAGCAGTCGTCTCTTTTCCGAAAAGATAGCAGGTAAAAAACATGTCGATGCAACCACAGTGAACGGAATGAAGTAGCTAACCAGGATGCGGTTAGCAGTCTTGACGATTCGCTCTAAGTACCTCTGTTCATCGCGATCGTTAACTTCCTCCACACGATTATCCAAATGTTCCAAGAGCTCATTAATTCGACGAAGCTGCTTGCGCTTAAAAAATGTGTCCAGTGACTGTATGGTACACAATGTTTCAGCAAAGGTCACTGAGGTATTTTGAAATAGCTGACTCGGATCTTCTGATAGGAAAAGATCGACAACCATGGTAATCGGATAGTAAACTGTCACAATGGTATTCAGGAGGAATGAATAAATATAGTATGATACGCTGGCATTTTTGGCTGGATAGAGCCCAAGATACTCTAACGCTAGCAAAATTATACGGAATACTCTTTTTGTTTCGTATTTAGCATGCATCTGGGCCAGTTCAATGTATTACCAGCAATGAGCAGATTTCTCAACGCCGACCCTCCACTTTGAGAGAAAAAAAGTATTACTAGATATTGTATATACAGGTATACATACGTACCTGTAACGAAAATCTACTGCTTCCCCGTCGAACTTTTCGTCCTGTTGCACTAATTTTGATTGCTGTCGTAGTGATTTCAAGTTCGTGGTAAACCCCAAGATATAAAATAATCTTTTCTTTAATTTTTTTAACCGAAAAACGCCTGAAAAAGTTCAGATTGTGGAATTCTTTCTCATGTCAAATTATTATACAGGGTCCGGCAGCATAACTTCCTTTTTTAAAATGCGCGCCACTCAGTTAGTTGATGTCATAGCGGAGCGCTACTGGTCTCGTTGAAGAGAGGATACTGTAAAGTTTTGTCCCGACACGGTTCAGTCGCCATCATGCGTTGGAATAGTGAGGAGCGTGCCTTTGCCGTTGAGGTTTACTTTTCAACCGGATGTTCGGTTATTGCAACACAGCGTGCATTTCGGAATCGCTTTAATTTAGCCCCGTTGGCTCCCGTCCCAGACCGCAAATCAATTGTTACATGGGTCACTACATTCAGACAAACTGCAAGTGCGACAAAAGGAATAACTGGAGTCCCTCGGCCCGTTAGATCACCTGAGAACATTGAAGCAGTGAGAGCGTCAATGTTGCGATCGCCACGGCGTTCTGCGCGCAAACACGCATCTGCCCTTGGACTATCCGATCGTTCTGTGACAAAAATTCTTCGTGATGATCTTCATTTTCATCCCTATAAGATGGCGATAGTGCAGGAACTTTCAGAACCTGACTTCAATTCTCGGATGAACGCGTGTGAGCTTCTTCTTGATGTGATTCCCGAGGGTGCTATTGTTTTTTTTAGCGATGAAGCCCATTTTCATTTGTGTGGGTCGGTTAACAAACAAAACATGCGCTACTGAGCTGACACCCACCCTCGAGAATTGCATCAAAAGCCTTTGCATTCACCCAAAGTCACAGTGTGGTGTGCAATTTCCTCAGCTGGAATTATTGGCCCCTGGTTTTTTGAGAAAAATGAGGTTACAGTGACAGTGAATTCGGACCGGTATGTAAACATGCTACAGAATTTTTTTTTCCCACGGCTAGAAAATTTAGATTTGGGGGTTACTTCGTTCCAACAAGACGGTGCAACAGCACACACTTCAAGAGCATTGATGGCTGTTTTGAAGGAACACTTTACAGAGCGCCTTATCTCAATTAGAGGCGATTTGGAATGCCCGGCACGCTCTCCCGATCTGTCCCCTTGTGATTTTTTTCTATGGGGTTTTTTGAAATCCCGTGTTTATGTGTACCGTCCAAGAACCCTACAAGATTTGAAGACCAACATCCAAGATGAAATTGCCAACATAACACCTGCTATGCTAATAAGAGTCATGACAAACGCCAGAAATCGGTTTACGCAATGTATGGAGAATGGGGGACGTCCCCTAACAGATTTGATCTTCAAAACAATGTAAGTAAAAACTTTAGGCATGTACTTACAGTATAAAAAATAAATAAATATTTTCCGATGCATACAATAGTTTTTATTGAGTTTTGAAGAAAGGAAGTTATGCTGCCGCACCCTGTACTATATTATTAAATTAGTCCGACGCATATTTATCATCAAGTCCAAGTATCTTTATCGTGATCTTTGAAAATGGCATACTGATGGTTGTCGTCTGTATCTATCTGTACCATTTATTGACAAAGCTAAAATCTACTGCACTTCAAATATTAAGTCTTTTTAAAGGTATATAATTACTCATTGGGGTACGTGTCAAAGCAGCTGGAATTCTAGGCAATTGCCCTTTATATTTTATTTTATATACTTAAGCAAATTGTAAGGGCCAACAATTGTTTGTAAATCACGGAAATTAATTTTCACAATTTGTGTAGAGCCCCACCCCACTTGCCATACTTTGACTCAAACCATCAATTTACTGAAACAAACTCATTTATTTATACTGATAAACCATCTGTTTGTGCCTTGGTAGATATGTAGGTATCAGTGGCCGCTTCGATGAGCCCAATTAGCGCTTTGATGCGCCGTTTTGATGCCACAAACTCCTAAGACCGTGACTGTTGTTATGGGAGCAGGGAAGCAGAGTCAGCCGGTTCGGATCTTCAGAGCCAGCCCGTAGCATTCACGAAGGAAAGCACCTCTCTCTGAGGTCCCTAAAGAATGGTTTACCCAGTGTCCGTAGCCTGACTCTAGCCAGAACTGGGCAATCGCAGAGAAAGTGCGTTAGGGTTTCCCTTCCTTCTCCGTAGCGTCTGCAATGCGAGATGTAGGGTATGCCGAGTCAAGCGGCATGGTCCTCTATGGGCCAGTGCCCCGTGCAGACCGCCGTAGCCTTGAATGCATTTGCACGCGTATGGCACAGGAGCTCTCGTGATCGGGCTATGTTATAAACGGGCCAAATTCTCCTTGACTTGGCACAGCTTGTAAGCCTTCGCCATCTCTGGCCCGCGGCTGCTAGGTAGTGCGAGTAGACTCGGCCCCCGACAGCCGCCAGCGGAACACCGATTGTATTCACCGAGGGACTACTAAGAGCTGAGCCTTGCCTGGCCAATCCGACAACCCGCTCATTCCCCTCTATGTTCCTATGCCCGGGAACCCAGAGGAGAGTGACCTTAAGCGTGCCGCCCAGATGTTTGAGCACATCTCTGCACTGTCCCACCAGCCGGGAAGATGTCGTCGTTGAATACAAGGCCTTGATGGCCGCTTGGCTGTCGGTCAGAATGGCTATGTTACGCTTGGGGCTCGAATCACGCTCCAGCCATCATCTGGGAGACCATATAGTTTGGGTACACCGTGTGTATTCGAGAAAACCCCCGTGAGGACTCCATAGGCCATCTTTTATCCGTCCGTAAATAATACCGTGTCATAGTTTTGCAACACGCCGCCGGTCTTCCACTTTGCCCTGGTTGGAAGGTCCACAGCAAAGTTTCTCGTGAAGTTCAGCTTGCGTGTGACATAGTCCGTGGGGGATGCCCAGATTTCTCGAGGTATTTCATCTAGGATGTTGCTGTGGCCGTAAGACTTCACTGTCCAGCATCCGAGCTCACGTAGTCTGACGACACTGCACGCTGCAACATATTTGATGTGGAGGTTTAGGGGGAGGAAATACAGGAATACATTGAGAGCATCTGCCGGGCAGGACTGCAGAGCCCCCGTAGCACCTGCACACGCGGTTCTTTGAATCCTATTAAGCTTCGTTCTATTGTATTTCTTCTTCAAAGCCTGCGACCACACAATAGAGCCGTACGTCAGGATCGGACGCACTACAGCGGCGTACATCCAGAGAACCATCCTCGGCCGGAGACCCCATTTCTTTGCAATGGTTCTCTTACAAGCATACCTTCACCCCGCTGCTGTCCAATGTACGTAAAATTTTGTCCATTACTATTAACCAGAGCACTGGTGAAATGGCGCCCTGGGGCGTGCCTCTGTTCACAGCTCTGGTCTATCGACGAAATTAGGCCGAATACCCTGTTCAAACCTTGACTAACAGAGTTGTGTTCCTAAGAAGAATAACCTAACCTATTTAAAGATATCTGTAAAAAGAAGTGGAAAGCAGCTCATTGCTTCTTTTTGCGATTGTGTAGAAATTTTTGTGGATTTCTCATATCCGAAAATGAACAGCAAGTAATCTATATGTATGAAGTATTTCGCGTTATTCACTTTAAAGTGATGTGTGTATCTGATGCGGGAGAAGCCTCTCCGTTAGTGGATGTGTTGCTACCCGACGCAACTCGGAAACATCGGCACCGAAGATCGGATATCTGATGCGTCCTAGCCGAGGCATTCACATAAGGAATACTCTGTGGATTCCGCTTCCTCATTACAGGAGGGACACGTATCATCTTGAATAATTCCTATTCTGAACATATGTCCAGGGAGTGAATTATGGCCAGTCAAAATGCCTACAATACTCCTGCAAGTCCTCCTGCTTTTCAACAAGATAAACTTTGTGGGTCGCATGTTCGGTTTTGACGGATGTCTCTAGCAACATTAAGGCCCTGCCACCTCTCATTGTGGGAAGCTTTTTCCTAGTTTTTGAAGACAGCCTTAGCCAATGTTACTGGTACTCCAATTGCTGGTTCCGGTCGCGGCATGGGGGAGATTAAACCCTCTTTTGCTAAAGCATCCGAGATTTCATTTGCCTCTATATCACAATCACAATCACCACCAAAGTAGTTCAACCGTATTGAATCTAGAGATAGAGTTCAAACGGTTTCTGCATTTCTAAGCAATTTTTGAAGTGACCAAAAGACTACAAAACGCCCTCAATGTAGCCTGGCTATCACTGCAGATTGTGATGCGCCTGCCCTTCAACCGCTCATCAATCACCCAGTTTGCCGCCCTTAGGATCGCATATACTTCGGCCAACGGTATAGAAGACCTCCGTATATCCCGCAATGCATTCCTCTGGGACTTCCCAGTTCTCTCCACGGATAACTTCATATCTCCCGAGAATGGGAAGGCATTGCGAAAACTGGAGTCAGTACTCCCAGCAACTCTTCCAATACTCTGTGCCCCCGCGTCCGTTATTTCGATCTAATTGATCTAATCGAATCAGTCTATGAATTGCTCTAATTGCAGTGCTTTGAATAAATATATCCAGCGGCTGCAAATTGAGTAATGCATTTAGAGCTGCCTCGGATGTCGCACTCATAGTGCTGGTAATATCCAGACACATAGTTCTTTTCAATGCGGCTAGTTTACGGTGAAAACCTTTTTGTCTCAATTGGGAAGCATAAGCGAACATTGGCCTAATGATAGCAACGTATATCCACATTACCACATGAGGCCTGATTCCCCCTGTCGAGGAAAGGTCCGTCTGCACAGTCAATAAGCTATCAGAGCTCGTTTCAACTTTACCTCTACATGTTTGTTCCAAAGAAGCTTAGATATTTCACTTCTTCGGAGAGTTGAAGTATTGTACCATTCATGTCTGGTTGGCAAAGTCCATTCAGTTTCCTCCTTTTTGTGAATCATACCATTGTGGTTTTATTTGGATTAATTGAAAGACCTTGCCTAAGGCACCAACTGTCTATCAGATCAACGGCACGTTATATATTTCTACACACCGCTTCAAGATCCCGATCAACAGCAAGCACAGTCACGTTGTGGCGCAGCAGGGTTAACAGCATTCGAAATTTATTTCGAATATCTGATAAGTGGCATACTTTCTGATAAGAAGGAGCTTTTTATGTTTTATTGATGAGATTTTTGTGGGTTTATGCTTGTCTCAGGTTATGGCGATTTTAGTGAGATGCAGTAACAGTTAGAAGGACAGCCGAATTTATTGGTAAGCGTTTTCTATTAACATTCCCATCAATCAACTAAAGTTAACAAAAATCAATTATATGGATTACTTAACATTTATGAAGGGTTTATACCTTTTTTATAATTTTGAGTTGGAGTACTCCTCCTCCAAGTGGTAGCAGACGCGAAGCCGGTGCCGGGTTGCTTCTGACGACTACCCCAAGGTACGTTCTCTTCCCCTGGGTGTCAGTTTCTGACAAACTTCTAACTGCAAGATTCCGGTCCAGGTTAAGGAATATCAGCATTGTATAATGCTATGCACCAACGGAAACTTCCGATGTAGTGGAGAAGGAAATTTTCTAGGAGCAATTAAACGCGGTTGAGGGGAAGCTTACTGAAAGTGATATTGTGCTTATGATGGGTGATCTGAATAGCAAGATGGATATGACAACACCTTGTTCGGGCATGCAGAAGCAGGGTTTTAGTACCGCAACGGTAATGGTGAGAGGTTCGTGGATTTTTGCACCTTCCACCACCTCGTCATTTGTGGCACGAGTACAGAATCTGCCATAAGGTCAGATGGGTTGCATTGACGGCGTATGAGCAATCAGATCGATTACTTTGCGATCAGCAGTAGATTTAGGAGTTGTCTTCCGGATTTGCGTAACAAGAGAGGCACGGACATCGGACTCGACCGCTTGTACCACCCAATTGTCGCTCGACAGTGGAAGAGCCATCTAGCTGATCAAGCGCCACTGAGTAACGCGGCTGCAAATATCGATGAGTATTGGACCGCAATCAAAAATTCCCGTCCTCGAGTCCTGCGCTGGTCATCGGCCATGAGGCGTCGTAAGATCTGGCTGACTCAGGAATCGCGGAAGTGGATCGATAAACGGAAGGGGTTGAAAGCGTCAATAGAGCGCTTCAAATAATGGTGAACGTGACGCTCCTGAACTCCGTTACCGAACGAAATCTCAAGTTCACCGTGACAAGAGAGAATTTGCTATTGCGCTGGTCAGCGAAGCGGAAGATGCTACAGATCACAATTATATCAGGAATGTATACGGCATCACCAACGAGCTTGCTTTGCTACCACATAGCTTTGGGTGGTAATGTGAAAGACGTCAACGGTCAACTTCTCATCCACGATGATTAACAACTTGAACAACTGAAGAGCTGGAAAGAACACTTAACCACGGTTATTAACCGCATTACATCCAGTAAGATTTCTACTCTTGTAGATGAAGTAGGCCGTCACCGTAACGTGCACCTCCAAACAGAAGAGGAATCATTTCGGCCATCAATGTACTCAAACGGAGTAAAGCCCCTGGTTTTGACGGTTTCCCTGCAGAGTTGTTTATTGCCGCACCTGCAGTTACTGCAGATCTGCTACTTTTACTTGTACGGGAATCCTCTTGGGAATCCGAGACTTTCCCAGAGAGTGGAATAAATGGAATGGGATTATCGTTAAAATTCCAAAAACCGGCACGCGTTTTGAGTGTGGCAATTGGAAGTTATCCGGGTGCTCGTCGCAAAGATACTAGCTAAAAGAGCCCTCGTACGCATCAAAGAACATCTCGAAAGTTTCTTCATTGATTTCATGTAGAAGGGACATTCCAGAGAAATGAATGGTTATTATTAGAATGATATACGACAGCGCAAAATGTCGTGCGCCGAGGTAAAATCTCGGAAAATTTTGAGGTCCAAAGCAGAGTCCGCCAGGGCGCCGATATTATTTCTTCTTTTTATCGGTGACGTTCTTCATGCTGCCTTGTCCGGAGAATGTGGAAGAATTCAGTGGACGATGAAACCTTTCCTCAAACACTCGACTACGCTGATGACACCTGTTCGCTATCTCCCCGGTCGTGGACCTCCGCCAAATGACGCTAGATTTAGAAAGGGAGGCAAGAAAAATTAGACTGAATATAAACACCAACAAAATAAAGGTTTTTAGTCTAACGTGTCATCGCACCCTCCCTATTTGCATTAATAGGCGGAACATCGAAGGCATCGATCAATTTGTATATTTAAAAAGGGTGGTTTCCGCTGACTGTGGCACCGAACTAGATGTTGCCCGACGCATTAGTAGTCCTAGATCCGCGTTCGCTGCCCTGTCTAAAATCTAGAAATGCAGTTATCTCAACACTAACATCAAGTTGAAACTGTTCTGAAACTATTTTAAGCGAACAACTTTATCGGCATACAGACAGGGCACCCATATACGCACATTAAACAGCGGGGAGGCAATGCATTGCGGGCTATGCCATGCAGAAGAGTGGAAAAATGGCTCACGATTGGGTCGCCCCAAGGACACTTATCGCAGAACAGTAGAGAGCGAATGCGCGCGTCTCGGGAAGTTATGGGGAGGGGTTATGGCAACCATATTTACATAGTGAAGTCCTAACTATGATTTAGCATTCATTTCAATGCTCGAGCTATCGTATTTTTTAGTTATTATGATTTTAGTGAGGTAAAGACATTTTTTTAGAAATTAATATGCACACCTAGTGCCACAAACACCTGTTCTAGCAGATGCTGCCACTGTCCAAAGTGTCTGGCTGCAGAGGAAACATATTATTATAGTTACACGAATAAAATATATAAAATTAAACTTTTATGCTACGAACTAAATAAATCTACACTTTATTGGATTTTAGGGGGCGTCTAGCGAGAGATTGCCATTATGATAATTGTCTAGCAATGCGAAACTTCATTTCTGACATTATCCCAAAGAAAATATAAAAAAGGTACCCTAGTTAAGTAAGTAAGAATTTTACTGACCTTCATTACCTGTTACTTGCCGAATTCACTACGATTCAAACTCTATCATACGTAATTATTCGTATACCTATGGGGACCTTTTACACATAAACTTTCAAGTTTTATACTACAACGTGGGTCTGAGGTCCGCGGGCTGTTAGACTACTAGAATACGTAAAAGATTTGCACCGGTGAAACCGAGGTGATTACTATAGTCATAGAGATTATCATCCTTTTTTATCTGGATTTGTTGGCGAAACTTTACAGTAGCCGGCAAGTTTAGTTGTCTGTGAATAGATCACAACAGTAACAACAACAAACAAATATGATTCCTAAGTAGATTGATCTAAGAAAACGGCAAAAACAGCAGTTGGTAGGTCATAAATTAGGCAACAAAAATGTATTTTTAGTATCACCCGATCTTCACAGGAGTCTCAGCAACAAAAAAAAACTAGGAGGCTTGGAATTACTATATAATAAATACTATCATTACCTTCAGAAAAAAACGATTCGCTAATTGATTGCGAGTGATCAGAGACACAAACTCTCAAACTTCTAATCAAACTCTGATTAATGAACGAAGGGAAGAAGAGAAAATTCACTACACCTGGCTCAACGCACTGCAGATATCAATTTTAATCCTTGACTGAGGCTTTTCCGACATTATGTCCATTTTATACGTAACTAATTTCAATACAACATACATATGGTGTATACATATGTTATATTGTGGTACATATTGGTTAAAACTGCAAATTTTTGTTTAAGTTACGTTTGAGCAACGTTTTCATTACAGCTACAGGAAAGTTTTGTAATTAGCATCGATTTATAAAAGCCTTGCCATCATTCAATTATTATGGAAGCATTACTTATGAGGAGAATACTTGCAGAAGCACAGGTAACCTGAATATATCTTATTGACTTATAGAAATTTTGTTTCACATTTCCATAACTGTTCAAGTGCATTTACGTATATATCTCGTAAGGGCAATTATAATAAAATTTTTAAACTATGTACGCACATATCGATGTTAATGAATAAATTCAAAATTAAGCCATATAGGTACCACAGAAAGGAAGGATTAATCGGTCGACCAAACTATGTGGTCGGTGTTTCCAGCGAGAAAATCAAATTGAAAAAATTTACCGTCTTTCTTTAATTCGCTGAAGTTTTGATTATAGTTCGCATAAAATTATAATAACAATATTGGCATGAGAGGTCACACTACGTCATAAAACAATTATTGTTCCCCTTTACTGGTCGTAGTATACCAATAGTATGCTGCTCAGATCTCTTACCGACAGGAACTCCATTATGTTTCCTTCTTCCGAGTGATTCAACCTGGCATCTGGTATTAAGTCTTCTCCCAGATGTTTCAACCCATTTTGTACAAATGCCAAACACTATCCCAGAACGGGTGTGCAGGTTTTTTCTCTCTCCTCACAAAATATGCAGGCAGTGTCTGCAGTTATCCCATGTTTCCCCAGGTGATAATGCAGCCAGCAATAACTAGTGAGTATTCGTACTATGATCCAGAGGCTTTTCTTAGTGAAGCTTAAACAATCTTTCGAGGGCTTGGGTTCGTACCCTCCAATGGACACGCTAGGGTGTTCCATCCCTGGTAAGCTCGCCTAGTAAAATTCTCTCTCTTTTTCGTTTTCAGCTTAGTAGCCATTAACCCATTTCCGATTCCACAGAATGCTTTGGTCAATGCAGAGGCGTACGTTTTTCTCGAACCAATGTCCCCGGCGCCTGCTCCTTTTGCTGTAAGAAATCTGTTAGTGTACCACGCTCCCCAACTTTCTCCAATGAGTTTGAAACTTCTTATCGAAACGAAACTTCGTTGTCATGTAATACCTTTGTATCAGTAACTTGGTATACCGCCTAGAACGAATATAAATTTTCCTTCGATCTAGGCAGCTCCTAGATATCGTAAAAATCACTCTATCTGCCTACGAGAAGATATCTCGTAAAGATGGAGAGAAGTCAATCCCAAAAGACCTCCAAGCATGCCGCTGGGCATGTTTACATTTCGCCACTGATATACACGCAAGCCAGTCTATTAAATTCGTATGACTCTGTGTTTGTTGTGCAGCGTTCAGCTCTGTCTACCTAGATTACTTCACATAGAAGGTGCAGGCAATATTCATAGATAATCCTAACTTCCCAAGCAGTGGCAAATGAGCATTCGCACTATAATCCAGGAGCCCTTCTTGCTGAGGCTTAAACAATCCTTTGAGCGCTTGGGTTTGCATCCCCTATGAGCACCCTTGATTGTTCCATTCATGGTAAATTCGCTTTTCCTTCAGCTGTTCCTCAGAATTGCAATATTCTCCTCCCTTTAGTTCCTTTCGAGGTATCTATAGGGTATATTTTCGTCTGAAATATATTAGAAAGAGAGATCCGTTAGTGTATTAGGTAATCAGTTCCTGGTTTATGCCCAATATCAATGCCACCCTGTCGCAGTTTGACCTGTTATTCGAACGTGCTTCGAACGGCGCAACAACCGGTATCCGGTCTAGGCCTGCCTTAATAAGGGACTACAGACATCCCGGTTTTGCGCCGAGGTCCACCAATTCGATATCCCTAAAAGCTGTCTGGCGTCCGGGCCAACGCCGTCGCTCCATCTTAGACGGGGACTGCCTCGTCTTCTTTTTCTACCATAGATATTGCCCTTATAGACTTTTCGGGTGGGACCATCCTCATCCATAAGGATTAAGTGACCCGCCACTGTTACCCAAAAACTCCAAACTTTTGTCAATACCTTTCTGCGTCGTATCATCGGAGTACGCTCGGCTGACACTGAACACTAATGAAGAACTTGTTTGACGCATAGGCTTGGCACTCACACTCATACGCAATGTGATCGGAAGACGGAAGTGGCAGTCTGTAGGTCACACATTAAGAGCCCGACAATGCCCCAAGATGCCGGCGACCGGATCGCCCTAAAGACCCTTGGCACAGAACAGTAGAGGAGGAGTACGAGTGTCTTGATAAGGGATAGTCATGAGGAATTTCAGGTAACAGTGAACGATAGCACGTATGGTTGGTTGACGCCCTATACCCTCCAAGAGGTGAATATTTGATTTAAGCAGTTCTCCTTCTCGCGACATTGTGACGATTGTCTTTCTTGCTTGTGTCTGTACGTGAAGATGGAAAGGAGTCAATCTGAGATCGACTTGCTGGGATGCCGTTGGGGATGTCCTCAGTGAAGCATTTATGAGCCGCATCCCCATTTTTTCACTCCTATAGGTCTTCAAGTTATGAGAGTCTTTGTAGTTTTCCGACGTATTTTTTCAACATATGTCTACCAGAGTAGTGTAGTGATTCCCAAATATTTGAGCTCTGTTACTCGTTTCAACTCCATGCCATGTAATGACCCTCAGTTGTTTAAGCCTATACTGCCTAGCTAATGGTACTGCATTGGCCTTGGTTGGATTTATTCGTAGCCTCCTCCTCCTGACCAGTTATTAATGATTCGTAGTCCGGTTTGGATTCTGTCAAAAAAAGGTCCTCTTATTTACTCCTACAAATTAAAACAATGTCATCAGCGTATCAGTGGACCTGTACTCCAGTGTTCATTTGCTCTCCTTGAAGCATATTCACCTATAATATTCGTCATTAACGGTGATAATCTCCCGCCTTGCAGACAGAGTGTTCACCATTCCCTTGTGAATCAGAGTTCGCATAGACCGGACCGATGGCTGCCACGTCAAAAATGGTTTTCAATGCTCTGCATAAGTTTACAAAAAAACATGGCCATAATTAGTAAAACATTAAGCTCAACTTATTGATTAGGAATGTGAATGACATTCCAAAAATCAACAGCAAGTTAATATAGTATAAAATAAGGAGTGCAACTATGTCGGAAAAACAAATCTCCCAGAAGAAAACATACGCAAATAAGCAGAGGAACGAATCCGTCACGAAATATCAACAAGTTGGAATACCGGAAGCTATGCTCTGAACGGACACCAACAGCTCTACTACCAAACCCTATCTCCACCTCCACGTGGTGACCGCTGGGAGTTCTTTATTAACGAAAATTGAGCGAAAAGGAGGAAGATGACGACGAGCCTCCCACGCCTAAAAACGCGACAAATTGTGCTAACTGGTTCTCCAGGTTGGGTTTTGGGTAGGACTGGCAACCCTACATGGAAGCAATTCGTTTCGAAGCCACAAAAGGAGTCTCGGACTTATTCACCTCGATGCTCCTCCTGCCAGAAAAAAAGGGAAATCTAATTTCCGACAGAATGGGCATATTGAAGCGATGGGTTGAGTATTTTTATGAACTGCTCAGCAACGAGCACATCGGCGAGTTGGAGGTCCCGCAAACTGGAGGCGACGCTTAAAAACCATAAGTCACCAGGAGCCAATGAAATTACAGTCGAATTGGTTTAATATGGAGGCGACCAATTACACCAAGTGGTTCATCAACTGATGCTCAAGGTATAGGACCGCGAATCAATGCTTGACAACTGGCAAAGAGGCATTATCTGACTCATACATAAAAAGGGGAATATCACACAGAGCTCTAATTATAGAGGTATCACGTTACTGAGTGCCGTCTGTAAGATATTCTCCGGTCGGATAGCCTCATATGCCCAAAACATCATTGGATCATACCAAAGAGGCTTCACTCCAGGCAAATCAGCAACAGATCAGATTTTCTCTCTGCGGCAAACGATTGAAAAACTGTTGAAATATGGACATCAGCTGCACCATCTTTCCACTTTAAGGCCGCCTATGACGTGATGCTGATTTAAATGCCCATCCTGACGATATTGACATCATGGGAAGAACGGCCCGAGACGTACAAACTGACGTACTCATGCAGATCTAGCAGGCAACAATTGAGGCGTGATTCTGTGCTGCATATCAATGAAGGCTAGACCAACAGAGCTTATTGCTGCTTACAAAAACTGTTTCGAGTGAGACATTTCACCTCGTTCGAGAGGAGGATCCTCCGAAGAAATTTTGGCCCCTACGTAAGGATGGACGATTCCATTCCCTAAATAACGACGAAATCTATGAACGATACCACGACCATCTGGTAGTGGATAAAATCTGGCGCAACAGGTTTCGGTTGGCGGGTCGCCTAACTCATATGGATGAGGATGATCCTGCCCGGAAAGTCTATAAGAGCAATATCTATGGTGGAAAAAGAAGACAAGGCAGAATGTCGAATTGGTGGACCCCGGCGCAAAACAGGGATTTCTGGAGTTCGTTATTAAAGCAGGCATATATTTTGAGGCCTAGATTTCATATAGATGCAACATTGTGATTTTTCTCACATTTCTCGGTTGGATAGGTTCCGGAGACCTCTTTTACTTTTTGGGACTTATATTTTGAACCCTCACTCCCCTGTGTTTCACCCAACACCAAAAATAGAATCCGCTTGGGAAAGTACTAATTGATTCCGTTCAGTCGATACCTCACCCGGCCATATTCGTTGAAAAAAAAATGTTGCACCCCTCTTTCCGATGTATGGTGAGCCCATTTACATTCAACAGAAAACAGCACTCGCTATATGTAAAGAGATTGATAGGCCACAACTTCTCACCAAATTTCGTGGCAATACCTGTAGATTCAGCTGTTTCCAAGTAAATCAGCTGTGACAGACAGACAGATGGGCAGACAGACAGATGCCGATCACCAACCCTGATTTGCTGCTGGGCATCATTAGATCTCTTTCCATAAGTTTCAAATGAATCGGAGCTACACATTGCCCAGATAGATTCCGATGAAACTCCCGAGGTAACCATTGAAGAAGTCCTAGGAGCTGCAAAAGTGTCGAAGATTAAGGCCGGGGCTTAGATGATATTCCGAAAAAAGGTATGGTAATGGCCTTTAAAACAGTTCCAAGGTAGTTTGCTGAAACATTTCCGACGTGCCTCAAAAAAGGAATTTTCCTGGAAAGGTAGTAGAAACAGAAACTTGTGCTAATCCGGAAGCCAAATAAACCTTTGTATATTAAACGGCGTCAGCAAACTTCTCGAACAGGTTATATACAATAGGCTTGTACCAATCACAGAAAGAGCAGTTCGGATTCCGAAAAGCAAGATCTACTGTCAATGCGAGCGGAATGGTGACAAACATTGCTGAGATAGCAATAGAGGCGGATGAATCTTGCGCGATACTCTCGATGTGAGGAATGCCTGCGATACCACAACATGGTGCAAAATAATTCCGGGTTTAGTCAAATTGGACGTCCCAAATACCTGATGCGCATAGTCAAAGAATTCCTCCGGAAAAGGCTATTGTGTTACGATTTGGTCGATGGACCTAAGACGCATAAAACAACTTGCCGAGTTCCACAAGAATCAGTCCTCAGTCCCCTCTATGGATAATAATGTATCACAGAATTTCAAAGTTGTAACTGCTCAAAGGAGTAGGTTTATCAGACAACATCGGAGTGACTATCGTTGCAAAAGATATTGAAGAGATCGAGGTCCTCCCAAATAAGTCAATTTTTAAATAAAATCTTGGCTAGAAGACCCTATCGAGATAGTTTCGCTCTCGCTTCTCAACCTTGTCCTGTTTTTGCGATGATAAAAGGGAGCGTCTTTCCACCTGTTGGCACTTTCGGTCACGCTGCTCGGATCAAAGGTGAGGCAGCGTCTGATGAGTTGCCTCTGCCCTAGACGAAACCGTCAGTCAATTTTTGATTTTAGTTTTGATTACCAAGCGAAGGAAGCAAACGTTGATAAAGATCAGAATTGCGAACACATCATACATTTGCAACCAACGCTTAAATATCATACATTGAAGCCATGGGTAACCAAAGATTGAAATTCAAACCCCATCTTGGGAAGTTAGCAACAAAGGTTTCCGGGTTTGCTACATTGTTGGCAAAAATGTTACCGAATATAGGTTGCTATAGGCAAAGCCGTCGGCTCCTTACCTCGAGAGTGCTCAGCTCCATTTTGCTTTATACAACTCCAGTTTGGGCGTCGGTATTAAAGCTAGAAGCAAAGAAGTAAGAAAAAGCGAAGCCCGATATCAATTGAGTGCATTGTGGACATCGTGCGGACGCACGTGATTGCATGTGTGATTGCAGGCATAGTCCCCATTGAATCTTGGCGAGTGAAGGTCACCTCTATAACCCATCATATGCAATCGGTGGGACCGAGCACGAAGTGAAGCAAAGAGTGCCAAAAACATAAGATGATTCACCTAAAAGATGCTGGACTCAGAGCATTATTCCAGATGTCTAAAAGTGGGTCAAACGAAGGCACAGTGAAGTTAGTTACCAGCTAACTCAATCACTAACCGAACACGGAGGGTACAGTGCATACGTTTATCGTTTCGGGCGTGACCACTTCGTCATATTGCCTATAATACGAGATGATATTGTTTCTAACTCCGCCTCCAGGGCGTGGTTGTCACTGGACAATATCGTGGATCACATGTTAGCCTCTGAAAAACCTTGATGAGCGGTGGAAAAATTAATAAAGAAGGAGCTTCGGATCAAAGTAGCAAATAACGACAAGCACGGCAATTCGATCCTGCCCCGTAACGTAATACCGAAATGGCAGTTCCCCGAGGTAAGTGAAGGAGAAGGGGGTGGTTATAGTGAGTAAAAGTCTCACTGAACCGTATGGCTTTGCACCTTCCAACGGCAAAAGACAGACAGACAGACATTGAATCGATTTTA
The DNA here is from genome assembly GCF_905115235.1 of Hermetia illucens. Taxonomy (NCBI): domain Eukaryota; kingdom Metazoa; phylum Arthropoda; class Insecta; order Diptera; family Stratiomyidae; genus Hermetia; species Hermetia illucens. The sequence goes on from NC_051851.1 coordinate 132,637,775, forward strand.
ATAAGGTTTTGTTCCACACAAAACCTTAAAAACTAAAGTATTGAGAACAAAAAATTCAAAGCCTGTTATTCCCCTGGAAACTAAAATCATAAAAGAGCTGAAAAATAAATCAGTAAACTACTTAAAAGCGGATAAAGGTGACACTATTGTAATTATAGGTGATGGAAATGATGACCGGTAATTGATTGAATTAAGAACTTACCCACTGCCACCATCAACTAAACGAATGGAAAAAGCCTTAAAGAAATACTGTTGTCCTGGTAGCAACGAAAAATACACAAATTAGACAACGGATTCAAACTCCACTACATAAAATATCGCGAAGTGGATGGTCCAAGGATGCCAATAGTCAGTGATCAAGAACTTGCAACAGATAATCGAAAGATTGAGCGCAGCGGGCGAATTGGCTGGTAATGGTCCCTGAAGGACCAAAAGGTATAAAAAGGAATTCTACAAATATTGACGGTCAACACACCATTATATATACCCATAAAATACAAACATTTACAAATTTAGAAATAAAAATTTCCCAGAAATTGGATGGGTTCCATTCCGCTAATTAATTCAAAATAACGTGGGCCTTCCTGGATTGTAATTACGTTAATAGCTGCAAACTGCAAGGGTGCGAAAAGTGCAAAAAGCTACGAGCTTCCAAGGAACAATTCAATTAGTTCATTTCCTTTATGTATCTGATTGAGCACTTGAAACTTTGCTAACGTACTCTATTCTGCAGCTAGTATGTCCTCCACAGCAACCAAGTACTGTTGCCAACTTACAAAAACAGATTCTGATAAAAGTGAATTTTTTGAGAAGTTTCCCGGAACGGAAATCAAGTGAAAATGAGAAATTATCGCTTCTGAGAGTCGTTGCTAAAACGGATTGTCTGCAAGAAACGTATGTAGTCTTTAAGTAACGAATTTACCCCATCCAGGGTAATTTCCGCGCCATGCGAAGAGCTATGAATACGGGCTGACTGGTTTGTTGGCGCTGGTCCAGGATTGTTTCCCTTGTGAAATTTCGTTGAGCCCTAAAAGCGACCATAAATTTTCAATCAATGGCTAAATTCTGGAAGCGATGCTTCTTGCTAACCACTGTACTGTAACTCTTATCGTTCTAGCAAGTTTTACAGCATGTTGTACACATGTATATATGCAGAGAGTTAGTATATACATGCGCATGTCCTACCCTCGCTTGATATTGAGGACATCTATTACGACAAGCTTTGCTGGGTCCTCTCCAGGATAGTTGAAACTCGCGATAATTCTTCGAAGAATTTTATGGTCGGGAAAAATCGATGGTCAGTTGGAAGATTTATTTGCGTTGGAAGTTTTTCATTTGGTAAAATCGTTTTATAAATGCATTTGAATGTATTTCCAGTGTTGGGGTTGGGACGAAACTATTTAAAAATATGGTGACAATTCGTTTAGTTTGGAAATCATACATCTTCTTGCTGTGCATCAACGATAATATATCAAGATAAAGTACGCAATACAATACAAATGAATGGTTGCAGGTTTAGCCCAAAAATTTCAAACAATTCTCTACTCTACTAAAAAAATCTTTAACAAGATAACTAAAGTTAATATTAAATGGTAGGAGACTGATGGCCCCCAAATGAAGTAAAATATGACATCAAATTTAGGTACTATATATTTGTACCTTAGTACTCGTTGGCCTTACAGTCCAATTTGAAGTCATGCCTTGATATTTCACCGACGATTATCTACCTTGGTGTGGTGAGGGTGCTCAGTAACGAAAATCCTCTAGGGAACCAGAAGTCACACCCGGAGCTAAACGGTAATCAAAACCCCAAGCCAAAGTGTGATTATAGTGCCGAGAGCTGAATAATCATTGGATTTAAGAAGTCGCCGGAAATGGTGAGCAATTTCCAGTTTCAACTGGCCTTGTCTAAAGATGCTCTTCCGAGGTCGACTTACTTTCACCAGGTAAATAAGGCCATGGCTGCCAAATATGAAGATTTTCAAAACATAAAACCTAAAACCAACACCAAAATTAAATTTCAATTATGACGTTCCAATCCTGAATGAGGAGGCAGCAGATTCTCCAATAATTCAAGTGGCGAACAATCCAATTGGGACTCAGTTCTTTACTGAAATTAGCCCCTTCTCTCAGCACTCCTGATCCTCGATTGAATTCAGCACCGCCTGGTCTTGCCTCTACCTTCTGGCAAAGCAATACCTCCCGGCAAACCGCCTGCAGGTAAACTACATCCCCCGGTTTTTGCCAAGTTTGTGGGGAAAGAAACGTCCGGAGTATCTGGGGCTAAGAGCAAACCCAAGCGGCAGCAGTCCTCTAACGATCCTACCTGGCAAAAGGCAGCAAAGAGGGCTCAGCCAAAAACGGCTCAACTTTCATTTACAACCAAAGCTCCTGGAGCCGATGGATGGGTTTTGTATGGTGACACCAATCTATCCGATTATGGTACCAGAGCAGTGCGAACAGCTTGAGAGGGAATTCCCCGTGACTCTAAGCACTGCATTGTCGAAAAGCATCTAGATTTGCTTTGAGTCGGTAAGTGACGGCCAAATTTAGTCGGTGAAAGCGCGAACGAGTGGGTCAGGCAATATTGCTCCTCTCTCAACGATGTGGAGGAGTGTCCGTGACTAACACCTGAAAACGGTCCCTGAGCTGGTATCGTTCTGGCCTCCAAAAGTGAAGCATAGTTATGCTAAGGTTCTGCAACAACATAATGTGCAGAAAAACAGAAAAACACCTCCGCCTGGCTGCTGCTAGGCAACAAAGCAGAAGAACCACTTGGCCGGTAGCTTTCCTTACTATCGGTGCTCCTAGACCGAATATTAATTAGCAGGGTTCGAGACCAAACGGACCGCCGATTCTACTATAGTCCTGGGATCGTCAGGCTACAGATATAGGCATCTAAAACAATTAAAGGGGGCGTGTAGTCCACGACATCCTCATCCAAAATGTAGATGAGTTGTCATATTCCTCAAAATAAATTTGCAGCATTGTAAAGCGGCACTGCAATTATTAGTGGTCAGATTAACTAGGTCAAATCATATATATCTCATACAAAGACCATGAGTTGTTGATGGGGAAATCGAACATGCTGCCTTGTTATATGCCAGTGGAAGTGATACACCCCGCTCCTGCATGTTGATTTCAAAAGACATATAGACAAAACTAAACATAAAAAGTAAACCGAAAGGTAATGAGATCCTTTGATGACCTGCTTATTTCCTCTATGTCCTAGATGAAGTTCCAAGTTCATCCGAACTACCTGAAATGCCAAAAGTAAGGCACGGTGGTAATAGCAGAATGTGATGTTAACACCCACCATATATGCTGTAGAAATGCCAATATCAACACGAGAGAGTCGAGACTATTAGAGTAACTGATAAAATCCCAACTCCAAATCCTCAATATCGGTAACTTTCTTCAGCGTAATCAGCCTAGAAGTCATCGACATCACGGTAGCATCACCTGGCAATACGGCTTTTGTCAGATAGCGGAGGGTATCAAACGACATAACGCTGTGGGATCACAAGCGCATTGATTTAGTAGTGGTTATAGATCCAACTCCACACCACTCCGTTTCGGAATCCCCAGAAGACAGATTGGGCAGCATACGAAATAGAACTGAACGCATGAGTTATGATCCTTAAGAGGCGCATCGAATACATTGCTGAAATTAATAAAACAAACCAAGTGGGTTGCAACTATCACGCGAGGCTTTCGAAGCGAGCTGTCCACTCAATACGCGAGAAGGGTAAGATACGACTATGAAGCTAGGACTTGACAAACCAGAGGAGAACGGCAACCCAACGAACTTTTAAACCCAGATTCAGTCACAAACAAAAAAATACGGTAGGCAAAACGATAATCATGAAGACGCTGACACTCTTGAAGCAATCTCAAAGCTGGAACAGATCCTTGTCAAAGGACCTACCCAGCTGATAATCAATTATCTACGTTTGCAAACCGGAATATATAGCAATGAAGATACGGCAAATAATTTACTTGAAGAGCACATCCCAGGCAGGTACATACAGCCCTCAAACGAGGGGCTGGACTTTCGCATTCAACATTTTACTCGGTGCATAGATACAAGCCTCTCCGCGGCAAGCGATGGAAAAACTGTTAGAATATGGACAACAATTGCACCATCTATTCATCGACCGCTTATGACAGCATAGCTAGGGTAAAACTGCACACGGCCATGAGAGAATTCGGTATCCCGACGGAATTGATAACACTGACTAGGCTGACTCTGACCAATGTGCAAGGCCAGATGAAAGCAACAGGATCACTCTCAAGATCATTCGACATCAACAACGGTCTACCACAAGAGGATGCCCTAACATGCGTCCTCTTCAACCTGGCCCCCGAGAAAGTGATCCGTGATACTGAGGTAAATGCAAGAGGTACGATCCTCTTTAAGTCCACCCAAATACTGGCCCATGATCGTCAGCACCACATCATGGGAAGAACGACCCGAGACGTACAAACTGCCTTCATCCAGATCGTTCAAGCGACGCGAGATCTTGGGCAGCACATCAATGATGGCAGACATGAAATCCGCGCACGGCAGCCAACAGAGCCTTTTTCAACTTACAGAAACTGTTTCGCTAGAAACGTCTCACCATAAGGTCAAAGCTTTTACTGTACGAAACAATCCACAGTCCTCATGTACTCCTCGGAAACTTGGGTTCTTAGAAGACGAGGCAGACCCTGCTTAAGATGGAGCGATGGCGTACGTCAGGACACTAGACAGCTTTTAGGGATATCGAATTGGTGGACCTCGGCGCAAAACCAGAATGTCTGGAGTTCATTATTAAGGCAGGCCTAGACCGAATACCGGTTGTTGCGCCGTTAGTGATGGTGAGGAAAGCGCTAAAATAGCCAACACAGGCCAAATTTGTGAGTAAAACTAGCTACCGCTCCAGTTTACGTGGGTTGAATATACATTATCAGGTTGTTTGATTGCATAGTGCAAATGGGGATATTAAAATAGAATTTGGAATTGCGCAAATTGTGATGGTTAGGGGAAAATGGCCAGCAGTTAGTCTTTTTATGAAATAAATAAAAGTACTTAATTTAAAGATACAAATGTTAGATTTTTAAGTTGAAAGTTGAAATTGAAATGTAGAGATAAAAATGGGTAAATTGAAAGTAGTAAATTGGGGAAGGCTAAAGAATGTTAGGACGGAAAAAACGAAGGAATATTGCAAAAATCCAGAATGTCGCAAGGCCGTGGCCGCTATATACCTGATATTAAAATATAATTGCAAAATTCTGCGGATCTAGGTTGAACTTAAGCGGGGTTCGCAGTACATTTTCAAAATATAATTTTATACTATTATCAACTTCATAGGGTTCATGCTTGTAACCTTTCTACCAAATGTCGTGTCAATAGGGATAAGCGGTGCTGAGAAAAGTACTTGTGTCAATTAGAGAGGCAAACCAGCAGACAGACAGTTAACCGATTTTAATAAGGTTTCGTGGAAAATAAACAAAAAGGACTGACAGCTTCTTCATATATGCAACTTTAGAATTTCACTCATGCGCATCATCAGCATCTTATCTACATGGCTTAAAATCCAGTACATTTGCACGATATTGATATTAGGCGCGATACTTTCCTCTATGTTATTGTAGGTGTAGCCTTTTTGGAAAAAAGAGCGTGTAACAGACAGACAGGGTGGCAGTAAACCGGTTTTGTTTCACATGAGATCATAAAAAAATAGAGAAGAATGGATTTCTGTCCGCTCATAAATCAATCTAGAATAAGGTCATCTTTATAAAATTCTATCTATACCATAGCAAGCTTCAGGATATGAGAAATTCACAGACCAAATTCAACGCCCCGCGAACTGAGGATTCATAAAATATAAATTATTTCGAAATACTACTTTTCAGCAAACTTTCCATCATTCTAAATAAAATACTCCGTTCTGTATTCTCACCGATTTGCAAGCCTTCCTGTTGGCAGTTTTATGTAGGTGCAGTAGCGTAGTAACGACTTTATGCTGGACTCGTCTACATGCTGTTCTCAATTCCTCTGCAATGCGAAACCATCAGAAGTTTTCCTTTTGAAGAGGCAACCAGCAACAACCCCAATACTAGGACGAGTACGTTGTTACCAACAATATCAAGCACTGGGTAAACAAAAGCACTTTAAACTCGATTGCCCTCGCACGGGCTGCACATTTTCGAATGAGCCGACAATCAGGTGAATGGAGTACGGATGTGAAGGAGGCAAGCACCTGATTTACACCAATAAGGTGTTCTGCGGTTGTGTCCATTTTTGCAAGCGGAAAAGCAATTCTGGGAATGCCCATTCCAAAGTTTATGAAATGCATTTAGTTTCTGAGGGTTCATCATAATATCTGATGGCTGGAAATGGATTCATAGCCTGAACTTTGTGAGATTTTGTTGGGTCATTTATATGAGTGAGCAGCAGACAACAATAATGCAACAAATTCTTTTGGAAACGTAGGCTCAAAGGATATCTACGTCCTAGCTTCATAAGGAAGTGAAGGAGTACGTGCTTCTCTTTGAATACAATTCAAGATACCACATAAGGTGTTTGGGCATTTTGGACAATTCATACCGTAGGCCGTCCATTGTATTTACACATCGGCCCAATTACGATCCATTGCGACACCTTAATATCCTTAAAAACCAGCCACTTTTTTAGAGAGTCAAAATCTCATTGATATCCAGTGTAGATTACATGCAGGTCTACAGATGTCTGAGAAGGTAGAATGGAAATGTATGTATGGCTGACATCGCAACAGCAACGATATTCCAATAGAATTCAGACATACGATTCTACCATTATGCAAACATGATTGTCCAGTTTAGCCGTCAGTGGACGGGAAATATGGTTTCCTGACATTGGCTTTTATGTAAAGGAAGGAAGCTTAATGGATGCTAATGAAACAACAATGTTCAAATTCACGAAGTTGAGCTGAAGATATTTTAAGGCTCGGCAACTAAGAATTATTATGCCCACTATCCGTAGCTGCCATTTTGTAGATTACCCGATGCAGTACTCGTATTTGGACAACTAAATGCACCTCATGTTATGTTTCCGCAGACGATAATGGTCTCTATAAATTTGGAATAATTAGAGAATTGAATATGGAGTGGAACTGATTGAAAATAAATTTTTGGTTATACATCGACTGATATAGGAGGTCCTCAGCAAATTGTTACCGTTTAGGATTCTCAGGAGGGTTTTTGTGGTAGAATATTCCTCCTGGCCTTATGTAATAATTCTATGGAATTGGCTAATTTTTTAACCTGCGTTTGAACAGAAATGAAAGAATTTATCATAACTAGATCTCTTTCTTACTTTCCTAAAACGTCTACACTCCAGTCATTACATTCTTACAAAAAATTAGAAAATCGTAAATGAAATTATGTACTAAATTACAATATGGCAACTAAAGGTCGTTTTCAGCGCCGGAACGTTAACTAACTTCTGTTGGAAAATTTCTATTCTCTATTCTCTCCACACGTGCTGATAAAATTAATAAAAAATACTAATTTACAGCTTAATATATATATGGTTGCCATATACCTATTGGTGGGGGATAGCGCATCAATAACACCTACGAGTCATCGTACGCGGTCACCTGAAATGCTTTTCAGCTCCTCCTACGATTTTCCGAGATGGCTGAACTCCTCTCTACTGTTCTGTACCTAGTATCTTGGGGCGACCCATTCGTCTCCATAGTTCATTGAGCTCCTTAAGTCCTCTGGACAAGGCAACATGAAAAACGTCACCAAACATAAGAGGAAATAGAGAATTAGTAACGATGACAAAGTGCGGCCCTGGTGGACTCCACTTCGACCTCAAAAACTTTCGAGATTTCACCACGGTGAAATGCGTGACATTTTGCGCCATCATATGTCGCTCTGATAATAGTTATTCGTTTCTCCGGTATACCCCTCCTTCGTAGAGCACACCAGATACACTCCTCTCTCACGCTGTCGAAAATCTTCTCGGAATCAGTTAAAAGAAGGTAAAGCGAAGACCTAAATTCCACACACTGTTCCAAAATGATTCATAGGGTGTTGATGTGGTAAATGCAGAAGGAACCGGAGGGAAACCAAACTGTTCTCAATTGCTCAAGCTTTCGAGATGTTCTTTCATGCTTTCCACGATTAGTTTAGCTATTATCTCTGCGACGGTAGGGAACACGCAAATACCCCACCCATTGTTACACTCAGAATCCTTTCTGCTGGGTCTTAACAACAAGCTCCTTCTTCTATACTTCCAAATGTCACACTCAGAACAGGTCAGCTTCTTTGGGGTCTTAACAACCAGCGTCTTCTTCCATTCTTGGGAAAGGTTTCCAAGATTTCCGTACTAGCGGAAGTAACAGATCTGCAGTAACTGCAGGGTGCAGCGATAAATAACTCTGTGTGGAGACCGTCAAGCCCAGCGGCTTTACTCCGTTTGAGTTCATTGATTGCGGAATGGATTTCTTTTCTGCTTGGAGGAATAGTCCGTATCCGCCATTTCATTCGCAAGAGAAGGAACTTCAACGAATGTGATACCTTTAAGAACCGTGGTGAAGTGTTCTTTCCATCTCTTCAGTTGCTCGTCATCGCGAATATTAAGTCGACTCACAACGCCCTTTGGAGGACCATCGAAAGATTTACGACCACATGCAAGAACTATCGTGATGCAGTATACTCTTCTGGAATCATTGCGTTCTGCGGCATCTACATTTTCCATTACCGCGCACACTACGCTGATCTCTCTGTTTCGCTCGGTATAGGATTTCGAAGGAATCACGCAGAGATCAACAGAGCCTTCATTCTCTTTCGTTCATCGATCCGCTGTCAGCCAGAACTTATGACGCCCCGATAAAAGAGCATTTTTGATGGTAGCCCAATGATATATCTTCCGTCTGATCGAACGACAGCTGTATCATACAAGTAGCCAAGGTTGAACTTGGGGGATCGCAATTCTGCAAGAAGTGGCGGTAGCAGCACGTTAGTGCCTCTTTCGTTACGCATATGCAGGAGACAACTCCTCGCTGATCGCTACTACTGATCGCGAAGTGGTCGATTTGAAACTCAACTGACCTTATGGCAGTTTCCATGCTCCAACAATGTGCCGCCAATAAGGAGGCTTTGAAAATTGCAAAACTCCACGAACCTCTCACCATTATCGTTACGGTCGCCAAGACTGTCTTCTCCAGAAATAGTGGAAAGTGAACCAGAGAAACATATCTGCAGAAAAACACTATTATTTAAATCAGGCGAATTTTTATATGGGCGGATGAAATGCATTGTATCCTTACACAGATGAAGAAAGAGTAAATCATCATTTGTGTGAAACAAAACCTTATTAAAATCGGTTTAATGTCTGTCTGTCAAACCCGATTCACTCGGAAATTGCTATACCAATTGCCAATTTGATGAGAACATGTGGTCTCTGCGTCCCTTTACATGAAGCCATTGGCACTATTTTGCGTTGAGTTTGGGGGGCTTCCTATACATATAAAGGAGGGGTATAATTTTTTTTCACCGGAATAAGATCAGCAGAATATCAAATGAAAGGGCTCGATTAGTACTTTTCGAAACTGATCTTATTTTTGATATTGGATGAGAAAGGGGTCAAAATGTGTGCCTCAAAAAGTGAAACAGGTCTCGTTCTCATAACCTACCCAACCGAAATATCTGAAAAAAACCACAACTATATGAAATCTAGGTCTCAAAATACATCCCACTCCGATATCGGCATAAATAAAGTTAATAATAGTATAGTGCCATATTTTAGAATTTTACCGGAAACCCCCATTCCTAAGGTTCACTCCAGAGGTACAGGCGTCAGCATAGGCGATAATATAGCACTGAATTCTGAAAAGTTTGCAGGCAATCCGACTATTATCAACAAAGTTACAGAAGGTCAAAGTTTCGCATGCCATGTAATTTTATGGCACCCTAAGAAGTGTATCATAATTTAAAGTGAACTTATATGAACGGCTGGGTTCATGACGACGTTTTAGTTTTCCTTTTTCGGCTTTTTCTGGTCATTTGCATATCAATGTTAATTATTCGAGGTAGACATATGAATGTATATGTATGTGCTAATAAAGCTTCCGGGTAATAATCAATATAATAGATATTTGTGTACCTGGTTACCAGCGGTTATTAATTTACGTACATATCATATATACGGACACTTTTTTGCTCAGAGTAAAGTAGAAACGCGCACTATATATAATTTATTATTTCTTGCTACGTTTGTACCATTGACTACCACACCGTGAATAGAATTTACTATAATTTTGCTGTTTTCTTCAATGACATTTGAGTGTGTATTTGTCCCATTAGTACCAAGCGTTAAAGAAATGATCACCTCCAAACCCAACCCCCCGCCTTTCCGACAAATGTCAAAACTAAGACCGGCTTCGGCAAAAAAATGTACAACCCCTTTTGCATATATGCTACTGTATGCGTGAGCTGCGTTCCCGCTTTTCCACCAAATTTGGTGTCAATTGGTGTAACCGTATCCGAGAAAAACCCAGGATTCTCAGGGAGTAGGTGGGGTCGTCCATAGTATTCGTTATTCGAGATAGTCGCTCAAGAATTCATACAGTGTTATGCATCAACGGAAACTTAGAATGCAAGGAAGAAGGAGGCTTTCTATGAAAAATGAACGCAGCGCAGGAGGTGCTTTCTAACGATGACATTGTGATCATTTTGGGTGATCTGCATGCCGAGATGAGCGTAGAAAGTTGGCCAGACCGTAACGATAATGGTGGGAGCTTTGTAGGTTTCTGCATATTCGACTGCTTCATCATTGGTGGCACAAAGGATACGATCAACACAAAAAATTTAAGCTTTATAGATTGCAACGAGTGATAGCGAGCGTGACGCGCCCGAGCTCAAACTCCGATACCTTGCTGGAAGTTTTGAATTGGGTTCAAACGTGATGATTTCAGACGTGTATACCGTATCATAAAAAATCCAAGCGGTCGCAAATCTTGTGGCATTCCTATGAAGGACGTTAACGGTCGACTCCTCATGCACGATGACGAGTAACTGAAGAGGTGGGGAGAATATGGTTCCCAGCCGTACCACATGTGGTGAAATTCCTCCTCTTGTGGATAAAATGTAAATGAAATACAGAAGCTTCCACTGATAGAAATCACTTCCGAACCGTACACCGCTTCAAAGAAGAACTTGCGGGTCGTCATTCGATCGTCTTGTAAAGGGCGTCAAAAGTTGGCTTCTATTCACGATGACGTGCTGTTGAAAAGGTAGGAGAAACTTTCACTACATCACATCGCTTTTGTGGACGAAATAACTAGTCACCGTAACATGAGCTGCTCCTCTCAGTAGAAGAACAAGTCGGGAAACCGGAAGCTGAACGCTTCAAGTATGATATTTGGGTTATGTAGTTTCTGAGAAGGGGTCAATTCATTTAAATAGAGTAAACCTGCTAGGCTTGGCAGGGTGCGGAATATTTTCCATTCTGAATCAGGAGGACATGGAGCGCATCCGGAGAAACTAATAGCTATTATTAGAGCAACATATGATGGCACGAAGTCACGTGCTACACCGAGGTAAAATCGCAGAGGAATTTGAAATCCAAAGCGGAATCTTCGGGGGTTGTCACAATATTATTTCTTCTTGTTATCAATGACGTTCTTCATGCTGTCTTGTCAGGAAGACATGGAGGAACTTAATGAACCACGAAACTGGAAACTGGAACCTAGACTACGCTGATGAGATTTGTTTGCTCTTTTACCCGGTCCCAAACCTTGGCAAATTGCTCTAAATGTGATGAACGAGAGAAGTAGAGCAGCACTAAAGATAAACATCAACAAAACCAAGGTTTTCAATCTAACGGGTCGTCGCATCCTCCCTATCTGCATTACTGGGCAGAGCATCGAAGCCGTTGATCAATTTGCATATCCAGGAATCGATATTGCTGCCAACAATAGCACCGAACTGGATGTCAATTAACAATACTACAATAGATCCGCCTTCACTATCTTGTCTTAAATTTAGAACTGCAACTATCCCAGAACTAAGTTCATGTTAAGACATTCCTGTGCTAATGTTCTTTCTGTGTTGCTATATGGGAGTATCACGTGGAAATTGGCCCACTTTATTACCTAAAGGCTCCAAGCCTTCGTCAACGTGTGCCTGCAATGTTTCATCAGGATACGCTGGCCTGATACTATTCCGAACAAAAAACTTGGTCGGTGTACAGGTCAGTTATCCGTGGGCAATTTAAGCAGAAGGCGGAAGTGGCGGGGAATAAGTCACATATAAGAAAGGGCGACAAATCCATTACTGGCTACGCCATGCAGTGAAACCCACTTTCCCAAAATAGTTGACGAGTGGGTCGACCCAGGAGCATTTAGCACAGAACCGCAAAAGAGGAATGCAGGCTTCTCGGGAAGTTTTGAAAGGAATTAAATCGCGTCTAAAGGACCGTGTACGATGACGTGTAGGCGTAATTAATGCACTATGTCCCACCAATGGGTGGAGGGTAACCGCATACATACATATATAGAACCGTTTTGCTTTAGAATACAGCATTAGGGGTCTTTCCCCTAAATAAACTTTCAATGAAACATGAAAAAAGCTCTAAATTGATAAAACCCTTTGTCATCATAAACTTCCGTAACTTTGTACTTCCCTTATTTGTTATAGCCGGAATGCCATACGGCACTTGATAAACTCTTGGGTTGGATAGAGTATGTGTATGTATTCAAACAGGGCTAAAACTGCAATTTCAAACTCCTAAGCCCCGATATTCAGTTCCTGTCCAAAACATGTAGCAAACATTTTACCCCGAAACAAATTATTGAACCAATTTTCATTGAATTTTCCTCGAGTGGAATTTCAAAATTTTCGACATCTGGAATCACATCAGAATCTGCTTGTTTGAAAATAAACGTGCAATTAATATACATTCAATTCTGCTCAAATTATTCAAATGTGATGCCAGAGGAACAAATGTCGCTCGAATTTGCATCTCAATTATTTGTAATTTGGGTCCATTTAGTTTACATATGAAATGCCATCACATCTGTTTGCTGATAAACTTAATTATGTTCTAGTTGGCTCCCAATTCGTTTAAACCGTATATCTCGGTGAGGATTATACATATTCGTATGTACAGCATCTAAATATGAAAGGTTGCACACATGAGGCTGTTGGGGATGTACCAGAGAAAATTTCGGTTAGTGATTTATGCTAAAAGGGTGGTGCTATCAGGAGCTCGGAGATAAACTTGCAAGTCGAATTTCGAATGAATGGCAGAAATGAAAATCTGCAATTCAAATTATTAAATTCGAAGGGAGTGCAGGAGCTATTGAATGCATTTGCACATTTGTAAAGAGCTCTGATGAACTGATTCCAAATGAAAAGTGTATGCGGTGGAGGGCTTCAAACTGTGAGAACATGAGAACCCAAACTTATAGTATTTGTCTGCAGAATTGAGAATTTGTGTTTGAAGCTTACTTCATTTGTATACTGTCCAACCCTTGCAAATATATTATCTAAATTAATTCTGGACCGTATGAAGGAATGCCAGATGATTATAAATAAAGTCTAACGCAGGAGTATGTTTCTGCACAGAGCAGCCTTGAAACATCTTTTGAAGTGGCCATCGCTTTACGACTTATTGGCTTTACTTGCACATTTCACTATGCTAAGCTTTAAATGTGACAAAAAGTTAGGAAATGGTAGCTATATATGAGCGCACTTAGTTAAGTTCAAGCAAAAGGAAAAGACTACATCCCGCTCTCCCAAAAAGGGCGATCGGATAGTAGGTCATCGGGATCCTAAACATGTACCGTGGCATACTGGGACCATCAACGGTTTACCGCAATGGCTAAAAAATTGTTGCCAGATTTGCATCTTTTCAAAAAGGTAGATTTAGCGGCAGCTACTCGAAATCCAACATCACGTCAGCAGACAATTTACGATCCCTTGAGCCGCCACCGCTACCGGGTCGGTACAGGCGTCGAAGTTTCGGTTCTTCCCGTATCCTGGAATCATAAATGAAAATCGCAATCACTAAAACACGCGGCAGCAAATTCATCGTCGATCCACTAAGGAAGAAACAGGAAATACTGCTACTCCATCTTAGACGCAGTCTACTAGTGATTCTGAACAACGCATCCTTTATTGATGTCACAACCTCCTTTGAGCCATCATGAAGTACGCGCTTAAAACTCTTTTAATCGTTATTGATGGCGTTGCCAGCCCACATGTGTATTCGCCCACATAAAAATCCCGCAGCATCACTATCAAAAGTAGTCTCTCTGAACCTCGGCAATATGCACACCTTTGGAACTCATCGGTACTACGTAACTTCCACTTTTGTTTCATTTATTTGGATTATTCTGGTCGCGTCCTCCTCAGAGTCGGAGCATTTAGAGCGCCTTAAGTGCATTTTTCAACGTCTCCCCAGGTCAGTCCAGCAATAGATGTTGAGAACAGTAAACTTTGCCAACCGCGAGTGGGATTCTTCGACCACCAAATAACTCCTGAGCGCATCCGACCAGATCCTGTCAAGGTTGAAACGATTTCAAGCTTCCCGTTCTCGAAAACCACTAAGGATTTGAGAAAGTTAAACTTTTACCGCCGTTTCTTTTGCAAGGTCATCCACCATCATCATCATCAACGGCGCAACAACCGGTATCCGACCTAGGCCTGCCTTAAAATGGAACTTCAGACAGTTTCCAGCCCCAACCCCGGCTTTGCGCCGAGGTTTACCAATTCGATATCGCTATATCTCAAGCGGGGTCAACCTCATCTTCTTTTTCTACTATAGATATTGCCCTTATAGACTTATAGACCAACCGCCATCAACCGATCTTTAACGCTTACTTATTTGAGCCAAAGACTCAGTCCTAATTGTGTGACCCACAGAGACTTCCCAGGCGTTTGAACCCATCAAACAACAGTAGGTGAAAGCTAAACTTCTAGCATTCCATCAGCAAGATCCACCACTTACCGTATTCATCGATATTTAAGACATTGCCGAAAAGTGAACCAAATCTGGCAACCGTTGAACTTCTTTACCGAGCAACTGAATCCCGCTCAATGGAACTACAAAACTTCCGATCGTGAGTTATTAACCACGAACCTTACAATTAAATACTTCCGGTATTCCCTTGAAT
This sequence comes from Hermetia illucens, assembly GCF_905115235.1. NCBI lineage: Eukaryota > Metazoa > Arthropoda > Insecta > Diptera > Stratiomyidae > Hermetia > Hermetia illucens. The sequence continues at coordinate 132,652,927 of NC_051851.1, forward strand.
GCACGCCATTCACAACATTCAATGAAAAGGATAACATTGTAGCTAACGCATGTTACGTGTCGAAGAGGTCAAGATCCTCGCCACCGTTGATTTGCCGGTCACCGTGAAGGCGCAGAAGAACAACATAGTTCTTCACATCCTCAGGATCAATTCCACATACATATTTAGAGAGGTCCCTATATTTGGATGAACATCCAGTATATACTGCAAGGTCTCAAGGCCATACATGTCGACCGTAAGGAATTATTTCACGCCGTTCACTATCTAACACAACCAGACATCCAGACAACCTGTCGATTAATAACCAAATCGTCTATGAACAAGAACATGCATTCGTAAAGTAGGCAGTGCGTCCAATGCCGACCATACACAAAACGTGCGAGGAAAGGGATAGTCGTGCTCTCCGGCCCACCAAGCACTTCCACCGATTTAATGCATCTGTTCAAGTACGCAGTGCGGAAGCTGATGCCGTCAACACCCAACTAAGCGAAAAATGTGCTCTTTCATTTTCAGCTGCCTCCAGCAATCTCCCTATCGTATTCAGAAGGCATACTAAACTATATAAGGAGCGATATCCGCACCCTTTGTTTCCTTTCGGTAGCAAACCCAGACGTTACTGCTTCCATTTTTTTAGGGAACAAGCCTTCCTGGAGACATTTTTGTATGGTTATCTGCTGTCTTCTTCCCCTTAATTTTAGACATCATCGACTTGATTACTGTACCCCAAGATTTTACGTCCCCTTCCTTGCAGAAATGTTGAAGCTTCTGTTTTGATTTTCCTTGAACCATTTCTGCAGTTCATGTCTCGATTGTCAAAACGTAGGATTCTGTTCTTCTCTGGATGGTTGAACGGTTCTTTATGTATTCAAGCATTTTGTCCCGAGTTCCTTTATTTCTTCGTTCCATCAGTAGTAAGGTTAACCTCCCCTGTTGTTTACTCTTCTCGGCATTGACAACAGCCTGAATTAGTTGTTTAGATAACTTTTCTGCTGATCCTTGATTCATACTGGCGAAATTCGTCATTAAGTTAAACGCATCCTTGTCGAAGAAGATATCTTTCTGTGTTTTGGACTTGCCGGTTTGAAATTCTCTGCCTTCCTATACTCTCTAATTTCGAACATTACCGTCTAATGATCGCTGAATGTGCATTTTTCTCTCACCCACCAAGGAAAGGGCAAAAGGGGTCAACTGGTGATGGTGATATCAATGGTGGGACCCATACTGGCTTTTCGATAGGTATTTGACTAACCATTATTAGCTAGTCTTATTTCCAAAGTTCTAAAGGTTTCGAGCAGCCTATAACCTCTGACGTTGGCGTGCCTGCTACCACACTCGGTCGCCTATAAGTTGAAGTTACTGCTGATAATTACTAGATATCTGCCGCCTTAAGCTTCGCTGCCTGACATTGTGTTAAACTAAGCTTTCGTTGAACTCGGTTTTGCGTAGAGGCCATAAAAGCTGGACAAAACCCTTCCCTTCGCTGCTTCCCGCACACCCACATTGCAACTTCTTCCCTCCAGCCGTGGATTCGTGTACTACTGCTTCAGGTTTATTGGTTGTCTCCATGTTGATTTCATAGTATTCGGCCTGAACACCTGACCTTTATTATTGCCAGCTATATGACTAGCATTTTTTGCCAGGTTCTTTCTACAGAACATTCATGATAGTTTTCTGTTGTACTTCTTCGCTGTATGGCCTTCAACGCCGTATCTTCTGCTTAGCTTGGAGCGATCCACAAGGACTTCAAAGTAATTTGTAATTAACCACAAACAACCCAGTTTATTTTTATTCGTCGTGCTTCTAAAAGCTTCTTTGCACTTTCTGCTGGAAGGACAAGTATCGCAGTTTGCGTACCATACGATTTCCGCGAAGATATTGTTCTAAGGATATTGCATCCCCGATTCTGAACTGCAATCTGCAAAATTCTAATTTTGGACACTGTATTGCCAATTTCATCCAGTTTTAAGTCGGTTTCGACACGACGAAGTATATCACCGGTTTTGTTTTTATCAAACCATTACTATGCTTCTTGTTGTCTGTTTACTTTTCCTGCAGATTATCACTTCCTAACAGCACTAGCACTGAATGAACTTCTCCCAAGGACCAATACCGCATTGCAGCATTTCCTGGTTATAGTATACATAATGACTATAGTGTAGTATGTCGTTCAAGCCTATAATCAACTAGAGCTCCATTATCTTCCTTACTTCCAAGTATTTCTACCTGGGATCTAGTATAAAGTATTCTCCCGGGTGCCTTACCCTACATTGCGAAAGTGTCGGACACTGTCCCAGAGCCTGTGTGCAGGTTTCGTCACTTTCCGCACAAACTCCACAGAGAGTGTGCGTAGATTCCTCTAGCTTCCCTAAGTGATAATTCAGCCTACAATCACAAGTGAGTATGCCTCATGTGGTCTGATGCTTCTTCTTGTGAGGTCCGTACAACAAGCGCTTGGGTCCGTACAACTCCATGAGCACCCTGTAATATTTTATTCCTGGTAGGTTCACTCAGTACAGTTGAATCAGTCGTTCCTCTTTATTTTTCAGCGTCATAGCCATGAAACCGTTTTCGATTCCACAGAAGGGCTCTTGTCCATGTAGTGGCGTCCATTCCATGTCAGAACGTCAGCTACCTCATTGCCTTCTACCTCAATGTGCTCTAGAATCCAGAATATCCAGATTTTATTTAGAGCCGTGCGTATTCATTGTATCAATCATGCCAGCTTAGAATTCACTTGGTTGAACGTAGGTGCTATCAATCAGAATTGCAATTTCTTGCAAGAGCATGTATGCCAGTTTCGGAGAAGTCCAATTTTCAGGGGTTGATAAATTCGTCGAAGGCAATTTTGATGAACTCTTCATTCCTAAATTGTTATTCCGCCAAAAAAATAATCCAAATGTTTAAAAAAGTGGTAGTCGGTTGGCGAAAGGTCCGGTGAATACGGTGGATGAGGCAGAGTCTCATACTGCAATTCGTTTAACTTTTGAAACGTTGTTCAGGATTCATAGGTCGTGCATTGTCGTGAAGGAGTATCACATCATCTCTGTTGACTAATCTCCGCCGTTGAATACTTAATTTTTGGTGCATTTCCTCGAGTTTGGCGCAGTATTTCTGTGCATTTATCGTTTCTCCAGGTGCCAAGAAAGAATAGTGTAGCTGTAGATCACCAAACAGGAGGCTCGGTTTCGGCATATGCTTCAGTGGCTCATCAGCATCTAACTATTGTGCTGATGACTACGATCGTCGTATAATATCCACTTTTCATCACATGTCACTATTCTGTGCAAAAAAGGAATCGCTTCTGTTACGGCAAAGTAAATAACTGGAAATTTCCTTTCGAAGGGCATTGTTTTGCATCGTAAGGGCATCCGGAACCCATTTGTCGAACTTTTTCACCTTTCCAAGTTGTTGCAAGTGCTGGGAAACTGTCGAATAGTGTACACTCAGTTTCTCTGGAATGTCTTTCACAGACTGACGTGTGTCGGATTCGACTAGCAAACGCAGCTCGTCGTTACCAATCGTCGGTCCTGGATGTCCACGAGGCCACTTTGAAGGTTTACGTCGCCTGAGCAGAATTTTTCGAACCACCGCCGTGTGGTTCGTTCGCTTACCGTATCAGCTCCAAATGCGTTGTTAATGTTCCTGGTCGTCTCCACTGCTTTTTAACCAAGCTTGAACTCATACAGAAAAAGTATACGTTTTTGGCTCTTCTCATTCCTTTTTTCCTTTTTATTCACTGGTATCACATCGGTGATCAAAACTGACATGACTCCTTGATTAAATGTAGGAGTATTTATACTTCATTACGCTCATTACGACGCTAACTGGTGGTGGTTTGATACAGCAAAATCCCAACTAACTTCACTTGATTGCCAAATCGACCATTTCATATGCAACAACCTAATAGTATCTATCCAGTGCAGCATTTTCAGGGTGTATCCCCATTTTTCTCTGTCGTCGACTATGTAAGTCATCAATTCAGTCTATTTTTATCGTTATATGGCTTGCCGGTATGTGCTTCTATAGCAGTTGTTAGTCTAGTGTGATTTTCGAATGTTTGACACCTCTCTTACTCCTTTCACATCCTCTTATATACACTATATTCGCCTTGGCTGCATTGATGCGACTTGTATTCCAGTGCTTGTTAGCTCTCCTAGGAGTTCATCAGCTCATCAACCTCGCCTTGTGGACAACGTTGAATAATGTTCATGACAAAAGAATCTGTACCGGTTGGCACTTCTATTCATCTTCTCTTTAAGATCTTGCCCTTCCAGAAGGCCAGGGTGTTTCCCACTCCCTTGCGGATTAGGGCATCTGGTATCTCTATGTGCGATGTGCTGACGAACACTCATTCGATGTCCAAAAACGCCGCCGTTTTGGGTACAGATGATTTAGGCAAATTGGTCTGAAAGACTTTGACTTACATTCTTTCGTAATAAAAGCCGCTTTGATCCGCCTCCATACCCTTAGTATATAGCCCAAGGCTATACTGCCCCTTACCACCTCTAAAAGAAATGCATGGATAGCTTCTAGGCCTCTCAGAAGTGGTTCTGAAGAAATGACATCTACTCCGGATGATCTCAATAGCTTAAAAGTTCCCACTGCCTATCTTACCCTAGCTTCCAAGCATACCTCGTTTTCTAGTCTCCAATTTTCCTTTTTCCTCCTCTGTTTGTTGCTAGGGTGCTATGCAAAGTATTCTCTTCTTCTGCCGAGGGTTAGGATCCCGGTTAATAAGTTCTGAGAAGCAGTTGTACTCTGTTCTCCTTATTCTCAGTCAAAACCCCATCTTACTTCTTCAGGCAGGCAGAATATGTTAACCTGTATTTAGGTTTAGATTTGTATAGCATGGATGCTTCCACGTTTTGTTCGATCTCTTCAGAGAATTCCCTTTCGTTTCGTTTTGCTTCCCTGAACAGTCCCGGTTTGTTTCGCTCGGTTGAAGAGTTTTCGCAGCTTCGTTCTCATTTCATTCACCAGGGTGCATCCCGTCATGACGTGACTGTCTTTACCGAACCCATGACGTCAAGCGCGTCAATGACGACTCTGTTGAGGTTTTCACTACTGTTTGCAGTTTTGTTTTGCTCCAGATGGCACTACCCACGTGCAAATGAGCCATGTTGTCACTCAGATACTTTGCATAAAAGCTCTAATATGGGGATTCTTTTATTATTTTCTCGACTTCCGAGTTGCCCTCAATACCGAGTCAGTGACAGAAATAGATGTCTTTTCTGACACCCTCCAATTCTTGACCAGCTTGTTCATCAAAATATTCCTTGGTGCTAGTTGTGAAAGTTAGCGCTATATTATGTACTTCTAGCTTATTGCTAAAATTAAATTGAAGAATGCACTCACCTCATCTTCATCCCTAGATCTAATGCAGAGAGTTGTCATCGCCACCGATGCGAAGTGGTATCGCCTTCCCCCAGAATTTCACTAGTCTAACTGCTAATTCCTCTCGGGGGAGGTTTCCTGATGCCATGACCGCCCTATAGTTTCTATAGCCTCCCCGATTCCATAGGGGACCGATTCCATCCGATGTATCCCACGAAGTATCACTCTTTGGTTTCTTCCTCTGCACATCACAGGTATGCTGCCAAACCTATAGTTGACAAATCAGATGCGTCGTTAGATTACTCTGGCCTACCCGGGATTTCTCCCTCCTCGGTTCGGATTCGGGTTTCTTTGGACCATTTCCCTCATCTTTGGCTCGACTGTTGAAGTCGTAAATCAATCCTAAGTGTTTTTAGAAAACTCGTCTGGTTTCACTCCTTCCTTGAGATAACGCAGAAATCATTTAGCACCTCCGTCACTGAGCCTGTCTCCTTCTTCAAGCCTGATATATTGACCATATACGGTATGTACATACTTTTGCCGGCTGTGGTGTTCGCAATATGTCAATGTTAAACTTCGCTCCACTTCTCCATTTCCCAACTTTTCCCTTCTTAGGTGTAGTCACCTATTTCTCAGTATTGCGAAGATGAGCCTGTGCGTGATGTTGCATGTTGTTAGTTAGGCGAGATAGATAGGAGAGATTATGAAAAGGTCAGCGCTTTTCCTCTGGTTATGCGAAGTATAACTTCAAAATCACTTGAGATTTCGACTTAAAATTTTCCAGGTGTCCCGGAAAAAGGACTTGCAAAATTTTTAGACAACAAAATCTGAGTTTCAATCCGGCTGGAAAACTGACATTTGCTTTCTGAGTCCTTTCACAAGTATTTCTAAACCTCTTGTTTGCCGACTCTTGCAAACTATGAGTTCCAGTAATACTTTCGCTAATCAAGGATGTCGATCTCCTGCTTTTGACTCTTCAGGCTGATTGCAAATTGATCGCAAGGAGAATTATGACTTTACAAAATGTTTCTATTAGATTCAACATTTACGTACATCTATTTCAATATTGAATTTGCTGTATCATATACAGTCCTGTATACTATATTAGAAAATGTAAAATTCAGATACTCTTGGCTAATTTTCATGAGTGGAGTATGCAAATTCTCTCTTTATCATGCAAATCTGAATTGATTCTTCAATAGTGTGAAAGGATAATCGATCCGATCTAAATTTTGGTCCAATGCACAATTAACAGTCATTCTTATTTAAGGTTTGCTCCTAAGTTTCCAAGAGTTCAACTCACCTCGTATGCATGCCTTTAATTCTTAATTCCCCTTTTGTTCGGTTAAGGAGGAATTCTCTTAGGACGATAACTATGAAGATATCGAAAATTTCAGCTCTCCTGAGGTTTCAATGCAAGACTCATCGTCGATTTACCAAAAGGTTTATTCATAGAAAGGATGTTTCGAATTCCGAACAAAATTCTACCCACTGGAATGTTTAACAGATGAATACAAGAATATGCAGAGTATCTTAATACACGTATGTGCATGCAAAGGATGAGATTACCTTTGCTGTAATGCATACCAGCTCACAAAGTAAGCTGCATCTACATACCTTGTCGACAGTTGAGTTACATTACTATGGAGTGAACGATTTGAATTGCCTTGAATGTTAGGAATGCAGAAATTCCTTTTCAAACTTGAAATTACTTGGTTACGTTGTTGTCAATGGAAATTTCTACCGTTACAACAGGGATTCAGCGTCGGGTGATAGGTCCCAAAAATTATTGTTTGTATAAATAGTTGAAAAATTACTCGTACGTTTTTCTATGGATAACAATTTCTGATTACTCCTTAAAATGATAGGGACATGTGGGAGCGATTTCTGGACTAGAAGCTAGGATGGCTGCTAATGAGGTTTCTGAAATTAGGAAAAGTTACCCGTGTTGAAAAGTATTCTGCCCTGAAAATCAAAAAGCCCTTTTTAGGATTAGAATGTTGTAGCAATTGAAGGGAAAGATGAGTTCGAAGAAGGCTCCCTTCAGTGATCCCGGGCAATGCGTGGGTTGGGATGGGAGTGGTACTTGGTGAAGAAGTTGAGAGTATCACGGGCTAGGACCGCATCGTTGCCGGGAGATTGACAGGAATCATACAAGATCTATTCGGAGATATATTTAGACCGGGCTTCGTTTTTGAAACTGATGGAACAGTTACGGAAGACTGCGCTCTTGGTGCCAGAGTCGTTCTATTTTGAACAGGGAAATATCGGACTAGAAAAAGGATGCCGAAAATCGGTCGGGATAGGATAACCCATTTATAGCAAAACAGTTGAACCTTATGGCGAGTTGGGATGTTATATTTGATGACAGCACAGCACAGCATAGTGATCTAAAAGCAACGGTTGCACGACCCAGTGCCTTGGTGATATGGAGTACATAGGACAGAAGGGAGTTCATCCCGAGATTGTGACTTCGGATCGTAGTGCTATGAATTTTAAGGGACATGGAAACTGTAAACTTCCTCGCAAGCAATGAGTCACATTGTACTACGCTAGTTTAAAGGGGACATGCAAAAAGGGGGGTATCGATTTTTCTTTTCGACGAATGTACTCGACTTTCGACCCTAGATAGGAGAAATTATCAACGGTCTAAAAGTTGTAGTCTCCTATCTTTATTCTTCTCGTTTGACCAGTGCGGTTTGATGTTGTTGGTTGGTTGGTTTTCGGTGCTACAGCCCAAGATCTCGTCGTAGACCGTTATTGATGTCAAATGGTCTTGAAAGTGATCCTGCTGCTTTTATCTTGCCTCGCATATTGGTCAGGGTCAGCCTAGTCAGTCTTATCAATTTCGTCGGGATACCGAATTCTCTCATGGTCGTGTACAGTTTTACCCTGGCTATGCTATCATAGACGGCTTTAAAGTCGATGAAGAGATGGTGCAACTGATGTCCATATTCCAAAGAGATTGCTCGTCACAAAAATTGATGCCATGGCAGCATATTTTTCCTAGTATAAAATTGCCCAGTCCATTCGTCGAACATTCTGAGAATGCGTCGCTTATTCTCATGAATTTATATCGTATTGACCTTATTTCAAATGGAAAATCTTGTTGCCGCAATAATTCGAAATTTGTAGACAGATCGGGTTCTGCAAATAGGAGAAGCGCTGAAGAACCACTTGATACCAGCACTTCGGACACCATACTCTCTCCTTATCTTGCGTTTAGCTCCCTTCTTCAGATTAGGCGCTCCTTCTTCGTATTGGTTTGTTTCTCCATACATCTGTGGGTATATGGGTGAGTGTTATTTGTATTGAGAGAGCCTTGGTCATGGAATTAGTTTTAGGGCTTTTCTTCGATCACTTTTCCGATGTTTTTAATCGCTTGTATGTTACGTTGTGTTTTTATTTAATATTTTCAATTTAGACATTTCGAAAATGTTAGCTGCGAGCAAAGTAAAAGTTGATCTGTGTAAGATGACCTCATTGCTCCTTCTTTACCTTTCGGGATGTTTAGAGAGTTTCCCGTACCTGCGACCTTCTACCCTCAGGTATCGTTGGAGTCACTGCCGCTTCTTCTCCCCTGGAAGGCAACCTTTAGTTGGCACATAGCCAAATCTTTTTCTACTCTCTCTTTCGTGTTATTGATTGCTGCCTTCTTGTAGACACTGATCTCTAAAGTCCGATAAAGTCGAACCCTTTTCCAAGGTTTTGCCACTTTCATAGTGATCTTATAGACACCTTTCCGCTTTATAGTGAGCACGTAACGGATAGTCCTTCAGACAATTCCCTGCTCTAAGCACTCAATTTAATTTAAAAAGTTATTCGCAGTGGAGTGGAATTTCTTAAACTCCAACTTTCTTAGACCGTCAGATGTGGCTGACCTTAACCTAAGATCTCCCTCCAGGCTTTTGAGGATATCGGCGTATGATCCTTCACCTCACTTTGAAATGATAATTTTCGGTCATAGCTTCCTCGAACCTCTACTTTCAAATGCTACCTGTGGGGTTCGTTATATGAGTTTCAGTAGCAACTGAACTCCTCTTCTCATCTCCTCTAGGGTACTTGTCCTTTTGAATCATCCATCCCTTGACACAGCCTCTTCCGCGGAATGGATGTTGAGTTACCTTACTTATCTTTTCACTGGCATTTTTATACTTCTTTCAAATTTCTTTTGAACAAGTTCGTCGGTGGAACCAGTTTTGCTCCCTCCCGCGCTTTTGTAACGTTTGATTTCACAGTAACCAAGATTTCTACAACTAAGACAGTAGAGTTTGCTCCGAAGCCACTGGCACCGCTTTGCATCATAACTTTATTACCCGTCACCTACTTTATGTTTAGCTGCATTGCAGCATATCCTTATCGTAGTCAATTATTATCTACTGGTGGGTATTTTGCTCCCACCTATTCAGCCTAGATATAAGCATGCTCTTATGCTGACATTTCCGGATATATTCATGTCACGCTAATGACACATCCCTCAAGTCGTCTCTTATCTTTACGAAAGGACGCAATGGGAATCCACCACAGACAAGTCGACCTGATGCCTAGAAAGATGCCTTCTGGAAACTTCTCGACGAAAATACTTGTAACGTACCTGCTGACGACCATATTATCATTGCCGGTAACCTTAATGGTCATGTGGGTAAAAAGGCAGACGGTAACAGGTGTCATGGGGAAAAGGGGTTCGGAGCGCGCAATCAGGGTGTCGAGCGTATAATCGGCCTCTGCTACCGTCGGGGTCAACAAGCCAGGTAAGCGGTACATCAACCGAGATACTCGGCTTCGGAACAACGATGTTGAAATGGAGGTCCATGGAAAGAAATGACTCTACCACAGGTTTCTGGACGATAAAATGCTCGCCAATTAACAAGTTTATAAGAATGTCAACCGGGAAGCAAACAAAGCGATCGCTGTTACCCGAGCAGCCCGTTACAAAAATCTTTACGATAAACTGGACACTCGGCATGGCGAGAGTGATCTTTATCGACTTCTGTTGTGCTAGAACACCATCTGACTGGCACGAAAGTACGACTGTTCCAATATGAAAAAAGAAAGGTATTCCAGCAGAATGTTCAAATTATCGTCCAATCTGGTTACTATCCGATACCATGAAGATTTTTGAACGTATTCCTCACAACCGTATTAGCGAAATCGTTCAAATAACCGCGAATCAAGCCGGATTTGTCAAGAACTGCAGAACTACTGACGCAATACACGCTGCGCGGTTACTCATGGAGAAACACCGTGAGAAGCATCGCCCTCTTTACATTGCATTTCTGGATCTAGAGAAAGTGTTTGACCGTGTGCCACACGAACTCATTTGGTGTGCTCTACGAAAACACTTAGTGCCAGAAGATCTCGTGCGCTGGGTTCAATTGCTCTACCACGATCTGAAAAGGAAAGTTCGAAGTGTGGCGGTTGCATCAAAACCGCTTCGTGTCTCTGTTGGTGTTCATCAAGGAAGCGCCCTCTCATGGCTCCTTTTTGTTCTTGTTATGAACACTTGTTATGACATCCAACGTCCAGCGACCTATACACTGCTTTATGCAGATGATGTTTTCCTAGCATCTAATAGCAAGAATAATCTCGAGCAACTTGTTCTAAAATGGAATGATCGCCTCATGACATTGTAACCACAGTGTCTGCTCATCAGGTCCAGTTTCCATTTTCCATAATTCGATTGTCAGTAAACCAATCTCCTCTGGCATAAGGCGCACATGCGCTTCATTCTGCGTAATCTTTCCCTATAGAGATCTAAGTACAGAATAGCGACTGGCACCTGCTGCAATAATGTATGCTTCCATCCTATCGTTCGTTCCTAAGCCGCTAGGAATATCTCCCCTCAAAAAATATCAAAGCAGGCAACCATTTGAAGTTTTGCACTTTCAATGCGCTTGCATCATTTTCATTTTCGAGAAAGTTAGCCTTATGTCAGCTGGTTCCAATATCTCCATGGACGACTGAATGATGGTAAAGAAGGAGAAACCCCAACAGGCAATCGACCTTCCCAACGCCTTTTAGGAGAAGCAGGGAACACTTTCAGTGTATTGTGTGTATTCTCAAGCCTTAACTCGATAGACTTCGACATCTATGATATATAAATGGAAGGAAATATGGAAGAAAATCCATTAGCCAATGCAAAAGAAAAACGTACAATACTTTAAATCAGAAATCGACTTTTAAATGAGACATCATGTAATGCAGGAGAAAAATGGAATACCAAACCTTTCTCCAGCCCTCTGGCCCGGATATGTTTTCAGAGCAGGATTTCTTTGGTATAGGTTCACTGTAAGGATTTAAACTTTTTTTTCGATTTTTTAAACTCGTCCCAGTATACTATGGATGATAAATTTGCCCAAGATCGAAATCCAGCAGGAGTGGACCCAATTTGTAGTGTCAAAACTAATGATTTATTACGTGCATGGTGTAGTAGTAAAAGCAAAATACAATATTCAACAAAACCGTCAACAAATCTTCCGCCTTCTTTCTGATTGAACCAGGCCAACTTTTTATGCCAACTGTCAATATCTATTTCTTTTGAAAACTAATATTGAACAGCATTTTATGATTGGCCTAAAAATATTATCTCTGCAAATGTACATATTCATGTGTACTTCTCGAATTGAATAAATGAATGTTTACTGTTTACAACAAGCACACCACCCCAATTAAGTTTTCATATATTCTCCTTGTTTCAATCCCCCTCGCCTTACAAAACTGGCTGTCATGAGTTCAGTCATTATTAATTACCGAGGAGGAACCCAAGAGCTGTTTTCATTCTCCATTAGCGAAATTGTTAGTCAATCCATTGAATTGTTTTTTCAGCTGGGGAAATGGAAATCATTCGATTCACTAAAGTGACCGGAATATGTGCGAAATTTATTTTCCTTTGGCTGTGGATCCATTTTCCCAAGGAAAATATGGAAAATAAAATTTGTTGAGAAAATACGCAGAACAAGCTAATTGGGAAATTAAGGTCAGTCGAACCAGAATTTTATTTAGAATGTTATAAAAGACGCTCGTACTATCTTGGAAGGAAAGAAAATCAAGTAGATATGGTTGGAAAAGGAATGGAAAGAACAAAACCTACTACATCAAAAGATACTAGTTAAAGTACCCTTAAAACAAATGATTATCCTATACAGGGAAGTAGGAATACGCCAATGGATAAATTTTATGCAGGGCACTTTGACAGTTCTACCCAAGCTTAAATATTTAAAATGACTGTACAAGGGGCAGATCTGAACTGAATATTATGAACTTCCTGCAGACGGTAAAAGGGTTGATAATTCGACTACTTCAACTTGAAGTTTATGACAGGTAGTTGATATTAATTGAGACTGTCTATAAATTTGAGTGAAATTGTTATTAAAGGGAATATGACTAGCTTCCAAGTTCTCCCTTTATCAAAATTGATAATTCGAAAAGACTTAATTTGTGTTTTGTATTAGGCCGTTTTGACACTAAAATTTGAAACGACTGTAAAGCTTACAAAAATCTATTTATTTAATCAAAATAGGTGCCAGTCGAAGGCAATTTTGACAGCCTCTTCGCTCCTAAATTATTTTTCCGCCAAAAAATGATCCAAATGCTTAAAAAAGTGGTAGTTGGTTGGCGAAAGGTCCGGTGAATATAGTGGATGAGGAAGAGTCTCATACTGTAATTCGTTCAACTTTTAAACCGTTGTTCTGAGTACACGAGGTCGTGCATTGTCGTGAAAGAGTATCACACCATCTCCGTTGACCAATCTCGGCCGTTGAATACTCAATTGGTGCATTTCCTCGAGTTGGGCACAGTATTTCTGTGCATTTATCATTTCTCCAGGTGCCAAAAAATAATAATGGATAACTCCAGTTGTAGACCACCAAACAGTCACTATTACCTTCTTCGGATGGAGGCTCGGTTTCGGCATACGCTTCGATGGCCCTTCAGCATCTAGACATTGTACTGATAGACGACGATTGTCGTAGAATATCCACTTTTCATCACATGTCACTGTTCTGTGCAAAAAGGGATCCGCTGTTAATGTTCTTGGTTGCCTCCGCAGCTTTATGACCGAGTCATACAGAAAAAGTACACGTTCTTGGCTCTTTTCCATCCTCTTTTCCTTTCTATCCACTGTTATTACAACGATGGTCAAAACTGAAATGACTCCTTGATTAAATGTAGGAGTATCTATACTTCATTATCCGACACCAACAGCGCCAACTGGTGGTGGCTTGATGCAGCAAAATCTCAACTAACTTTACTGATTCCCAAATCGGCCACTTCATGTGCAACAACCTAATCTTATAAGACTTTTTTGTGCAGAGTTCAAATTTCAGTTTCATAAATAATTGATACTCTGATATTGGATTCCATATGCCCTTCGCTGGAATTCGCCATTCTAGATATCTTACCGAGTATTCATTGAAATTGCAGGGTTTCTGTCTCATTCCTAGATGAAGGTAAAAACGCTTGCCAACGTTATCTTTGATCTTCCATTTACCAAAGCAACTTTTAATGATACGTAGATGAGCTTGATGTGACCGCGAGCATTTTCTCACCTGCATTTTTGGGTATTATAGTGTTATCTATTGTGTTCCAAATCACCATCCTAACTAAGAAAGTTAGGTGAACTGTACACAATGTAAATCTCTGCAGATATTTTCAGTTTACACCATGAGAGCCCCACACACTAACTGCAAGCAAGCTTCGATTGCATTTACTACTAGCGCCATCTTAGTACTCGTAATGTATACCGTGGCGCAATCATATTTCAGAGGCTCATTGAATCTTGACTTGGCGTATATGATCACTTCAAGCTAGTTCGTTGCTGGCTTTGAAATAATGACTCAGACAGTGTGTGTGGGCATGGTGGGGGAGAAGCCATAGCTTCCGAGTTCTCAGGCCATGGTGGACCATTATAATCGAGACCCCCGTCTAACGGAATATCCCGGATTCGTTAACGTATCGTAGGATTTGAGTTAGTGGATGTGATGCTACCGTCCCATAGGCGGGGCATTCCGCCGATTCCGCTTTCTCATTACAGGAGGGACACATTTTATCTTGGATCATTCCTATTCTGAGCATATGCCCGGCTAGTGAATTATGGCCTGTCAGAATGCCTACAATACGCAATTCCGCCTGCCTTTACGCTGCGCATATTCCGTTCTGACAAGAAAAGTTTGGGGTGTCTAGCGGCATTTAGGCTCTGTCACCTGTCATTGTGGGAAGCTTCTTTCCAGTTTTTGAAGACAGCCTTAGGCAGTGCTACTGATACTCCAATTGCTGGTTCCGGTTCCGTCATCGCATGGGGGAGATTGAACCTCCTTTGCTAAAGCATCCGAGATTTCATTTCCCTCTACGCCACAGTGACCATGTACCTAGAGTAGTTCCACCGTATTGAATCTACAGATAGAGTTCAAACGGTCACTGCATTCCTGAACGATTTTCGGGGTGATCAAAAAACTAGTTAACTCCCTCAATGTAGCCTGGCTATCACCGGAGATTTCGATGCGCTTGCCCTTCAACTAACCACCCAGTTTCCTGTCCTTAGGATCGCATGCACTATGGTTTGAAAAAGCATTGCATATTGTCCTAAAGGAAAAGCCCACTTCTCGTTTTGATTCGAGAGGTAAAATAAAAACGAGAAGTTGGCTTTTCCTTTAGGACAATATGCAATGCTTTTTCAAACCGTAGTGCATGCGATCCTAAGGACAGGAAACTGGGTGGTCTAGACTCCTGCTCCAGAACCCTGTTCTGTTTTTGAGCCATCGTAATAGAAGACTTCCGTATATCCGGTCACGCATTCTTCTGGGACTTCGCAGTTCTCTCTAAGTTTCTAGATAGCTTCTATCAAACAGATGTATGGGAACCCGAGAATCGAAAAGCGTTGTACGAACTGGATTCAGTACTTGCGGTAACTCTTCTAATGCTCTGTGCCCCCCACATCCATTATTTCCCCATAGTTCAAATCGATTTAGTCTATGAACAGTGTTGTGAATAAATATATCGAGAGGCTGAAAATTGAGTAATACATTTAGAGCTGCGGCAGATGTCGTCCTCATGGCACCGGTAATCCACAAACACACAGTTCTTTGCAGTGCGGCTGGTTTACGGTGAAAACTTTTTTGGCTTACCTTAACCCATCACACAGATCCATAATCGAAGTTCGGCCTAATGATGGCAATGTATATCCACATTACCACATGAGGCCTGAGTCCCCATGCCGAGGCAAAGATCCTTCTGCAAAGCCCATAAGCTGTGATAGCTCGTCTCAACTTTACTTCTACATGTTTGTTCCAACGAAGCCTTTTATCTAGAGTGGCTCCCAGATATTTCACTTCTACCAAGAGTTTTACCTTTCATCTCTCGGAGACAAAGTCCATCCAGTTTTCTCGTTTTTGTGAATAATACTTCAATTTTGATTAACTAAAAGACCATGCCTGCGGCACCAACTGTCAATCAGATCAGCGGGACGTTGTATATTTCGACACACCTATTAATCGACAGCAAGCACAGCCGCATCCTTGAGCGTGTATTGGCAAATTTTGCAGTTCGCATAGTAGCGAGTCGATAAGTATACCCCACAGAAGTAGGGAGAGAACACCTCCTTGGAGGCAGCCTTTCGTTGCTTCTGCTGTTAGGTAGCAATCGACATCCACTTCAGCACACAGCAATTTCTGCACTAACATAGCATGGATCTACTTAATTAAGGCATCATCAACACCATGCTCTCTGGAGGCATCAACAAGTTTTTGAAAAGGCGCACAGTCAAACGCCCTTTCTATGCCCACAAACAACCTCAGGTAAATCAGCTTAACATGATTTTCGCTGAAATATCTGAAGAAACTGGTTGAGCTTCACATTCGCCGGAAGGCCGTTAATGGATGCAACTAAATGAAAACCAAGATGCTTACCAATGTGGAAAGTCCTGTGAAGAGCCACTTCACTCTTTGGTTTCAAAGAGAGGAAGCAACTCTGAAAGGCGAGTACCCGATGGGGGTGTTTGCGAACATTGAAGGGGCATTTGAATGTGCGCTTTAAGTAATCCAATTAAGTAATTATGATTACTTATTATTTTTATTGAAATATTTAAGCGAACTCAATGCGAATTTTATACAGCAAACTCAACGCGAATTCTATACAGTAAACTCAACTCAAATTCTATTTTCAAAAAGGACTTCCATATTCTTTAGCAATTTTCACTTAATAATTAAATTCAGTGACAGGTCTGAAAAACATAATTACTGCGATCTTCGACTCCCTTGGTGTGCCACGCAAAGTGGATAGATCCGCGCCATCTATTCGCTCGCAACATTCGAAATAAATTTCGAATGCTGCGAATCCTGCCGCGCCACATCACTCCGCCCCCAGATGAAACCTAGGGGGTTTCAGCGACTGATCCCCGAACTTCGTTCGCCGTTAATCCACAAAGCGGACACGACGTTGCTTCGGGGCGCACGCGGGTTTCAGCCTGGACAAAGAGACCGCCTTTTTGTGACCACCGATCTCGAGCTGGAAGAAATGTTCTCCCCGCTCGAGAACGCGGTACGGGCCCTCATATGGAGGCTGCAGCGGCTTCCGGACGGCATCCGTCCTGATCAGCACATGCGTGCATGTGTCCAGTTCCTTGGGCGAACAAGCAGGTATGGACGAGTGTCGAGTGGGTGGTGTCGCCTTGATGCGCCGGAGATTGTCCCTCAGCAGACGCACCAACCCCGACTCCGTGAGACCCGATCTCTTGTCGAAGACCGGATCGCTTGGGAGTCTTGGGTTCTCCCCGTAAACCAGCTCCGCGGGGCTGGCAGCAAATTCCTCTCGGCGGGTTGTACGAAGGCCGAGTAGGACGAGAGGCAAGACTTGCGTCCAGGACGGGTCGTCGCGTGCCATAATGGCGGCTTTCAGCGTCCGGTGCCAACGTTCCAACATCCCATTGGATTGTGGGTGGTATGCCGTAGTCCGCTGGCGTTTAAAACCAAGGAGTTTGCCTAACTCGGAGAAAAGGGTGGACTCAAATTGCATTCCCTGGTCAGTGATGACCACTGCAGGGACGCCAAAGCGAGGTATCCACTCTCGACAGAGGGCTTCAGCACATGATTGCGCCGTGATGTCTTTCAGAGGTATTGCCTCAGGCCACCGCGTGAACCTGTCGATGATTGTGAGGCAATACTTATAACCGTGCGAGTCTCGCAAAGGCCCTATTATGTCGAGGTGTATGGTGTGGAAACGCTTGGTAGTGCGGGGGAATGAGCCCACTTCTTTCCTAACATGCCTGGAGACCTTACATTTTTGGCATGCGATGCACTCTCTGGCCCAGGAATTAATATCCTTGTTCATGGAGGGCCAGAAGTATTTTCCGGTGACTAACCGGTTTGTTGTCCTGATGCCGGGGTGCGCCAAGTCGTGAACTGCGTGGAACACTTCCTTGCGAAATGTGGCCGGAATGTATGGCCGAGGTCCCTTTTCCGAGTCTTCGCAGCAGAGCGAGAGGCTTGAGCCGAAGATGGGCAACTCCCGAAATTTGTATTTGGGGTTGGACTTGAGGCTCTGAAGTGCTGCGTCATCCACTTGCGCCTTGGCAATAGCCGAGAAATCGAGTGAGGCGGGGATGTTAACTTCGGAGACACGAGACAAAGCGTCAGCAACAATGTTGTCCTTCCCGGACACGTGCTGGATGTCCGACGTAAACTGGCTTATGAAGCTCAGGTGTCGAAGCTGACGAGGGGACGCTTTGTCGGGCTTCTGTTTCAAAGCGAACGTGAGAGGCTTATGGTCCGTGAACACTGTGAACGGCCTGCCTTCTAGGGAGAAACGGAAGTATTTGATGGACAGGTATGCGGCGAGCAGTTCGCGATCGTAGGTGCTGTAGTTCCGTTGAGCGGGATTCAACTGCTTCGAGAAGAAGCTCAACGGCTGCCAAACTTGGTCCACCTTTTGGTGAAGGGCAGCCCCTACTGCGTTGTCAGAGGCATCAACAAAAACGGCTAGGGGTGCATCTTGCAGAGGGAATGCCAAGAGCGTAGCGTCAGCCAGTTGTTGACGAGATTTGTCAAACGCGCAGATAGCCTCTTCAGACCACACGATCTCTCGTGTGTCCTTAGTTTTGGGGCCAGACAAGTACGCGTTCAAAATGGACTGGAGATGGGCGGCCTTGGGCAGGAAACGTCGGTAGAAGTTCAGCATGCCCAAGAACCTCCTCAACTCCCTCACTGTCTTTGGACGCGGGAAGCTTGATATCGCTTGCACCTTGTCTGGGTCGGGCTGTATTCCTTCAGGGGAAATGAAATGGCCGAGGAATCTCACCTGTTGTTGAAGGAATTTGCATTTCTCAACGTTTAGGACTAAACCGGCCTCAAGGAGACGTTGAAAAATGCACTCGAGATGGGCTAAGTGCTCAGACTCAGTGGAAGAAGCGACCAAAACATCATCCAAATATACGAAACAGAATTCGAGGTTTCGCAGGACTGAGTGAATGAACCTTTGAAAGGTTTGCGCCGCATTGCACAATCCGAAAGTCATCCGGGTGAACTCGAAGAGTCCAAAGGGTGTGCATATTGCCGTCTTTGGAATGTCTTCAGGAGCTACTGGAATTTGGTGATAAGCCTTGGTTAAGTCCAAGGTCGAAAAGATGCGGCAATTCGCGAGGTGATGCGCAAAGTCGTGGATGAGTGGAATTGGATATCGGTCAGGAACAGTCTGTGCATTTAGCCTTCTGTAATCCCCACATGGGCGCCATTCGCCGTTTGGCTTAGGGACCATATGCAGTGGGGAAGACCAACAGCTGTTTGAGGGCCTGCAGATACCCTGTTGAACGAGTTGTTCAAACTCTTTCTGTGCAATTGCCAGTTTCTGAGATGGTAGAGGACGCACCTTCGAGAAGATCGGGGAACCAGTAGTGATAATGTGGTGCTGCACATTGTGCTTCACTGGTTTGGAGAGACTACAGTTGGTAGTAATCTGGCTGAACTTTTGGAGAAGTGCCCGAACACGAGAGTCGGTAATGTCTTCTAAAAGAACGGAAAGATTATTGCCTGGGTGAGATACCATATGTCCCGACGTATTAAGGTTGGTCGTGGAATCTATAAGAGACTTGTTTTGCAAGTCCACCAGCAATCCATAGTGACACAGGAAGTCTGCGCCTAGTATGGGGAAGCTGACATCCGCCAGGATGAAACGCCACGAAAACGTCCTACGCAAGCCAAGACTCACGTCCACTTGCCTATACCCGTACGTGTTTATGCGGGAGGAATTTGCTGCCGCAAGTTTGAGCGATTGAGGGAAAAGTTGATGATGCTGGGGTACGGGAAGAACCGAAACCTCCGCACCCGTGTCGACGAGGTAGTTGCGCCTGCTGAGGGGGTCAAAAATAGTTAGGCGACGTGGTGCTGCGTTCTGGGTGGCCGCCGCCAAAACCCCCCGCGGACCTAGTTTTTTGCGGTAGAAGAGAATCTACACGGTAGCGTACATCTTGTCGCTTTATCCCCGAATCTGCGGTGGTACCAGCAAATCCCTGGGTCCGTGGACTGTCTTGACGACCTGCTACCTGATCGCCCTTTTCGGATGGCAGACCGCGAGCGTGCTCGCGATCTGGCGCCCGAACGCTGAGCGTCCAACGTCGCCCGCATCTCGGCCATACTGGCTGTTAATGCAGCAATCCCGCGCCTCAATTCACCCACCTCATCCGACGGTGGTTGAACGGCCGCCAAGGTTGGGCGTACGTACACCTCCTGAACCTGGTCGGCCGTCGCTGCCAGTTCCTCCAAGGAACCGGAGACGCAAGCGAGGATCGCCTGGGTGCCCTCCGGGAGCCGACGCAGCCAGAGCGACTTGATCAGGTCTTCGCCGATCTTACTCCCACCCAATTGCCTCATTTCACGAAGCAATTGGCTGGGAGTTCGATCACCTAAGGTTAAACCTGCCAGCAAGTGGTCTAATTTTGCCGACTCGCTTGCCGACAGGCGCCTGATCAACTCGCTCTTGAGCTGCACATACGATGTCGACTTCACCACGTCGGACACCAGAAGTATGGACTCTTCGTCCAGGCCGATCACCGCGTAGTTGAAACGGGTCGCGTCCGATGTGATGCCGGACATTTGGAACTGTGCTTCCAGATGCACGAACCACAGTTCGGGGTTCCGCCGCCAAAACGGAGGAACGCGTACGGCGAGGGCGGTCACTTGCGGGTTCGATGGGCCTGCTGCGTCTTTATTGTCAAAAGACATCTTGTTTCACGAAAAGTACGAGATTGAAATGCAAACGCGGTGAGTTTATTCTGAAACGCGGTGAACTTTACACCGACACGGCAGGCCGCACCCACAAATGCACGCACGAAACGAGAAAAAACGAAGCGGACGCTATCCAGCGCAGACCAAAAACACCACCAATGAGAATGGAGGACTCGCGATGCTAAACACCTGCACGCCGTCTCTTGCAGCGATTTCAATTTTTGTATTACTATTTTTTTTTTTTTAACTGAATAAATAATATATTATATATAAATGAATAATAACTTCTCTTAAGAATAACTCCTCGTTGTTTGTCGGCTGTAGCTGCGGCGTTGGCGGTGCTGGGGACGTCCGTTTGTTGCCGTTGTTGATCGTTGTGGCAATGATGACTAGTTCGGTGCGTGAAAGGTGTTGTGCAGGAGGGCGTGCGTACGGGAAGTCGCGTGAAAATCCACTTCTGGTGAGGGTCCGACGTGTGTCGCGCAGTACACTGTGTAGAGAAGGTTTTCTCGCGTTTTTCTTTCTTGCCTCTGCTCCGACTCGGGATGTGGAGATGTGACACGTTTTCGTGATGTTTACCACGGCACTCCACACTCAACTGTAGATGCGAACGCGTGAAAATCGCTTGCCGTACGGTCTACTGATGTTTTGGAAGGATTTCTCAGTCCTTGGAAGTTCTATTTCTGCCGTGTTGTTCGGACGAAATTTTTGTCGTTAATAGAACTTCACCAATGTCGGCGATGGTGGAGTTGAGTGCGGCGGCGAAAGTGGCTGCGGCAGCGATGGCGGCTGCGGCTGCGGAACTCTTATTTATCTCCAATCGGTTGTTGCGGCTGCCTGCTGGGCGATTGTGCTTGCGCAGACTGCGATTTGTTGATGGGGATGATGATGTGCTTGAGTTTTTCAATTTTGCAGGTTCTGGGAATTCGGGATCCCAGTTGTTGATGCTGTTGGTGCGAGTTCCGGGGTCACCAATTAAGTAATCCAATTAAGTAATTATGATTACTTATTATTTTTATTGAAATATTTAAGCGAACTCAATGCGAATTTTATACAGCAAACTCAACGCGAATTCTATACAGTAAACTCAACTCAAATTCTATTTTCAAAAAGGACTTCCATATTCTTTAGCAATTTTCACTTAATAATTAAATTCAGTGACAGGTCTGAAAAACATAATTACTGCGATCTTCGACTCCCTTGGTGTGCCACGTAAAGTGGATAGATCCGCGCCATCTATTCGCTCGCAACATTCGAAATAAATTTCGAATGCTGCGAATCCTGCCGCGCCACACGCTCTTCCTCTGTGATGCCGCTAGAGAGCATGGAGTTGATGATATAGACTTTAATTAAGTGGATCTACGCTATGCTAACGCAGAGATTGTTATGTGCTGAAGTGGGTATCAATCGCTACCTAACAACGGAAGGGACGAAAGGCTGTCCTCAAGGTGGGGTGCTATCGACACTTCTGTGGAGTATTGCACTACTATGCGAACTACAAAATCTGCCAATACACGCTCAAGCTTATGCAGATGACGTGGCTGTGCTAGCTGCTGGTCGAGATCTCGGAACTGTGTTTAGCAATACACAACGTTCCGTTGATTTGATTGACAGTTGGTGCCACAGAAATGGACTCCAGTTAATCCAAATAAAATCAGCATCATGACGGTCATGATATCGCTCATAGATTTCGTCATTGTGTAGGCTAAATAAAGTCACAATGGTATTATTTACAAAAACGTAGAAAGTAAATGGTCGCTACCTTCCAGAGAAGAGAGCAGCTCATAGACTAATTCGATTAGATCTATAGGGAAACAACGGACGTGGGGAGGCCCAGAATATTGGAAGAGATATTGGGAGAATTGAATCCAGTTTTCACAATGCCTTCTGATTATTGGAACCCCATACAACTGTCACTGGGTTGTCATACGGAAGGCCGCGGTTCAAATCTCACTGGTGGCAGTGGGATTTGTATCGTGACTTGACGTCGGATACCAGTCAACTCAGCTGTGAATGAGTACCTGAGTCAAATCAGGGTAATAATCTCGGGTGAGCGCAATGCTGACCACATTGCCTCCTACATTGTTCTGTAGTGTACCGTTACGGTCTTGAATGAAGTGCTCTTACACACTTCAAGGCCCTGATCCGATATGGATTGTTGCGCCAACGATTATTATTATTATTTATACAACTATCTGGCAGAAGATATGGAGTTATCCTGAAACGAAGAGACAACTAGGACAAACAAGAAGAATGTGTGTCAGGATATACTGACGTCTTCTAAATCGAAGGCTCAAAAATAGAACAGGGTTCTATAGCAGCAGTGGGCTTTTCCTTTAGGACAATATGCAGCGGTATGTCAGACTGAAGTATATGCAAACCTAGATGATTGACGAGCGGTTAAAGAGCAGACGCATCACAATCTGTAGTAGATAATGAAGCTGTAGTGAGAGCGTTAAGTAGTCCTTTGATCACTTCAAAAATGGCTCAGAAATGTAGAAATCGATTGAACTCTGTTTCTAGATTTAATACGGTGAAACTACTCTGGGTACCCGGTCATTGTGGTATAGAGTAAAATGAAATCTCGGATGCTTTAGCAAAACAGGTTTCAATTTCCAATACCCGACCGGAACCACCAATTGGGGTGTCTGTAGCATTCACTAATGCTGTTATCAAAAACAAGCTTCCCATAATGACAGGCAACTGAGCCTTAATGCTGCTAAACATACTAAACTTTTCCTATCAGAACCAAACAAATATACTGAAAAGTGTCAAAAATCAGGAAGACTTGCAGAACTATTGTGGGCATACTGACTGGCCATAATTGATTAGCTGGGTATATGTTCGGAATAGGTATTCTCTAAGATAATACGTGTCTATCATGTAATGAAGAAGCGGAAACCACGGAACATTTTCTATGTGAGTGCCTCGCCTATGGACGCATCAAACATCTGATTTTTGGTGCTGATGTCCTACAACTGCAGCTGGTAACATCATATCCACTAACAGAAATCCTGTGATACATAAACAAGTCCGTGATATTCCGTTAGGCGGGGGAATCGGGTACAATGGACAACTAGGGTCTAGGTGCTCAGAGCGTTTGCGTCTCAAACTCACACACAATAATAGAATATCCCAAACACCGTCCATGGAGGTGCTACTGGAGCTCTGCTGTCCTGCCTGGGAAATGCCCTCAATGTTCTACTGCACCTCCTCCTCCTGGACTCCCACACGTTATAGCGTACTATACCGCCAGACTACTTGAATCCAGACGTTGTACAACGAAGCCTACGGCCATAGTAACCACCTAGACAAAATACCCCGAGAACTCTGGACATCCCCAGCGCCTACGCCACATGGAAAGCAAGCTTCAATAGAAATTTGACTGTGCTCTCCAGCCTGGGCGGGGTGGAATACTAGTGACGTCTTACAAGCTTATTACCCAGTATTCAATTCAAAGTCTGTAAAGTCGAGGCAGAAATTTTTTCAGATACACACGGTGTAGCCAAGTCGTACGGATTTACTGTAAGCCTGTCGATGGCTGAGACATGATTCAAACTCCAGCGTAACGAAGTCATTCTAAGCGATAGCCGCAATCCTCAATGCTGGGAGAGTGGTGCAGTGACGTGCTGAACAATCTGGACGGCATGTTCAAAGCCACACTTCTTGGGTTCTCGGTCACAGGAACTTAAAGTGAAATAAGTGAGGCTGACGGACAAACAAGGCGGGGCTCTCCACTTGGCAATCCCTCGGTAGGCGCAGTCTGCGTCGTGTTGATGACTGTCAATGGTAGAATCTACACCGCTTAACAGTCGATGAATTCAGGTGGCAAAGGATGATCTGGTGCTTCTAGAACAGGACCCGACCTCAAGAGCTTTTTTAAGGTTCAAAATGGGAGTGTGAGAATGCTGTGGACTGGCTCGGAAGATCTGAAGCAGCTATCATTCTGTTCCCTTTGTTCTTTTCGCAGCTGTCATGATCTTAGAAGTTTCATCTACAACGGCGAAACAACCGGTATCTGGTCCAGGCCTACCTTAATAAAGAAACTAGAGGGCCAGTTGGTACAATTCTTCCCGCTTTTAGGCGCGGGAGTCTCGCGTTCATCCTTCTCCGTCTGCAGCTTTTCATTAAGAAAGAGCTCCCAGCGGTCACCACGAAAAAGTCGAGAGAGGGTCTGTTTGGGTTCAGCAGGCGTTTCTGAGGTTTTATGCTCCATCGTGGGTACCAACCTACGTTTCGCCCTGGGACCTATACTACCCTTTGGCCACCTTTAGAAACTTGTGGCATCAAAAGACACACCGCAGTGCTAATTGGGCCTCCCGGACGACCACTGATAGCAGCATAGATATCATAGTAACTAAAAAAGGTTTTCGCAATCAATCTGTATAAGCAACGCAGCATTGAAAAATAACAGGGCAGTTCAAGATGATTAATAGAATTCTGAACTATGCAAGAAAGGTATTAAGGAGCAAATGTTTCTTGAAGAGAAGAAAGCACAGTAAACTGTGTCGACAAAACTGTAAATGTCGGTGAAATATACAAGGAAAGTATTTTTGGACTTGAGCTATGAGGGGTGAACTGAAGAATTCGGGTTCATAATCGAAAACAACCAGGCAAGAGACAGATATCGTAGCAATCGCTAACCACCACTTCAGACCGTTGGATTCAATGCAGGCGAAGAAAGGCGAGAAAGCATGTCCACGAAAATGTTATCTTTATAGAATCATCTATCCCCTTCCTTCAAACATTGTAAACATTATATCCACCGTACCTCACTTGGGGCTGCATCCATTTACTTCTGCAAACAGACTGCAATTAGCTCTTGTTAGTATTCATCACCTCCTCATTCAGCTCATAATCTCTCGTCGACACTCATCTAATTATATTAAAACAATTAGAAAGTCCTCACTTCATTACCCAAGCAAAGATTGCTTGCAACACAATACACACAGTGCGTCTTCTTGCTGGAGCCATGGTAATATTTCATTACTCATCTACCCAACTATCCGTTGCACATAATGCCTGCTTCCTTCTATTCATGCAACGTTGTAGATAAAAACATACTTACATACAATATACAATCAAGCAAATAGATACAGCTGCTATCCACAGTAAATAGATCAACCTCTTCCTTATGATGTTAATTATCGAGATAAGTCTAAGTACAGTGGGTAGAAGTTAAGTATCTAATAAAGTCAAAACGTGAGCAACGAGCACAAATGCTGAATGGATTTAATGGAGAAGTTTTAATTGCCTCATCCTTTTGGAAATCATTTCCTTCATTTCAGTTGCACTAGTAAACTGAACTCAGCCCTAGCTCGTAATCAACTGCTGTTTTCCGTGAATTCATTTATGGATTTATTTGATGAGACCAAAGAGAAAAATAGCAGAGTATTTATGCATTTCATCTAATTAATGATGCAAATGCCAGGCTGAATGTAATTATTAGTGACAGAAATACATAGCGGGAAGCCTAATGCGATGGTCATATATCTGGGTAATGGTCAGAATGACCACCCGCTTTGACAATGATCAATCAGAACGGCAGAACAACCTGCAAAATGCTGTTCCACTGAAGTGTCCCTTTGACACGTAATTTGCGGTGGCCACTCTATAAGAGAATCCTCCCACTTTAGTACAAGGTACTATTATATTATACATACATAGTGCGTTATACTTGTTCCCTTCATGAACAGTCATTGCTGGGAAAAGGATAATTTTTTTTGGAGTTGACGGCAAGAAGTCTCTTTCCGGCATTTTGATAATATCCCCCTTCCTAGAAAAGTGCTTTTTTGGTCCCCTTTAAGGAGGTCCGTAATTCCTTTCTCGCCAGCCCGAATGACTAACTGATTAGAACACAAGGTTGTCGCAATAGAAGGTCGCGGTTAAAATTCCGCTGCTGTCAAAGAGATTTATATCGTGACTGGATGTTGGTTAGACTGGTGACCATACTGTGCGTCAAATCAGAGTAATAATCATAAGCGAGCGGAACGCTGACCACATTGCCTCCTATTGTATCGTTACGCTTTTGAATCCTCGGTCCTACTGGATTGTTCTGTCAACGATTATTGTTATTTATTAGCTTCCAGAGGTCAATCTACTACACGGGATCTCGGAAACGTGCAGTTTGCTTTGTTATCCCAATTCTTACCACATACAAACCGGGGGTATCTCCAAAACCCATCTCTGCGTGTTGGCAGAACAATTTCAAAATGTCCCCCAGCCTGGACGGTGCAAGTGTTTCCACCTAAAACACAAATAATTTAATCGGAATGGCATCTGACTAGCCAGAGAATTTTACACTCCTAGCTCAGATGGGAGTGGCTATTGAGCCGTGCATATACGTATGTGCTGCATTTCCACTTCCCATCACAGCGAACAACTAGCGAAGTTGAGGTCTATTAACTACTCCCAAAACCGATTTTCTCCGGATAAAGTTGCGTGCGCAGTAGATAATTATGTCCGACTCTGGGTTATCGCACGTTTCCGGACATGTAAAGGGTGGATAAGTGCGAAAGAAAAAGTGGTCTACATGCCAGTGAAAATCCCCAATCAATTGAGGCACATACTGCTTGTATTATACCAAACTAAAAACTTTGAGGATTCGTTCACTCTTAAATTTCTGCACTAGATTCTATTTCAAATGATTCCCCAAAGATGTCCACCAACGGTGCTATATACTAACAACCACCCCACTGGAGTGGAGATTCCCCTTTTACCTTTTCTTTGGCCTTTATCCCGGGACCGGCTTGTCGTGATCGGTTGTGCAGTTAGAGAAAGCAATACATATTTATGGACTAGCGACCTACCACAGATAGGGCCGAACTAAAAAATACCACCTTTGACTACCGTATAATGGCACAAACTGGTACTTCGATTGTACAAACTCGTCAAAGACTTTATTTGCCAGCTAGACATTCTGGGGATAGCGAAGTAAGATGATTGGACTCTGGAGAGTAATCCTCTGATATCATTGTGTTAATGTACTCTAGAAAGTGAAACGAAGTGACGATAGATTTGTACACTTTTACCGCTTCCACCGCCTCGTCATTGGTACCAGACTGTTCGAGCAAGCACAGAGGTTCCACAACATGAGTCGGGTTTTGACTGACTCGCAGGATAGAAGTAATCCCATCGACCATGACGTAATTATCGAAGACATAGTATTCCAGATGTGCATAATAAGACGAGCATTCACACCCGCCTCCAAAATTATCTAAACCCCATGGTCGCTAGCCTTAGGGTGTGTAATATTTCATTTGGCTCTTCAACATCGGAGGCTTATAGGATCATGCTGTCTTTCTACAGAGAAACAATTGTTTTACTGGACTACGGAGTCCACCCAAAAATATTGATAAGCATTAGAAACCAAAAAAAAAGTTAATTCCTGACAAAACCTGATTGACAGCAGAATCGTGAAGACGATTTTGTTAACACATGGCATTAAAGGCTCTATTGATCACCACGAATGTTGGAGTACATGGCGCGCTTGAATAGCGATACTACGATAGACAGGCTGCCTTTTTTATTTTAGAATAATTAGAACTTGCAGCTGTCGCAAATCATTCAATGTTCCGATTAAAGACATTAACGGTCGATTCCACGTGACGACTAGCTCAAAAAACAGAAAGAGTACTTCACTACGGCCCTCAATCGAATAACTTCCAGTAAAGCTCAAGCTATTATGAATGATATGGCGAGCCACCAGCCGGATCAGTATTGCCCCTCCGAACAGAAGTGAAATTATCTTTGCTATCAACGCACTAAAAATATGTAAAGTTGAGAATCTTTGGAATCCGAGATCTTTCCCAGCTGGTGGAAGGAGGATGGTCGTCAAGGCTCTAAAAACGCGCCAGACTTAAATGCGGAAACTGGGGAGGTGTTTGCATGCTTCTTCCTGTCGTGAAAATCACTCATGAACGCCTTAAAGAAGTTCAGAAAAGCTTGATTGATCAATCGGCTCGTTTTCCGCTTTGCATCCCCTGGTACCAACAATATTAACACCCTCCGATCAGCACTTTCCCCGCCCTTCACTGATTTGAAGAAGGCTTTCAATAGCGTCAGCAGGGAATCAGCTTGCTTTTTCACCAAATCATGGACTTTAGCCAAATATTTTGAGATTAAGAGAAGGAGAGCGAGTACAATGGGTCAGCACGGCCTGAGTGTTCAGAAGTTGTAGCTTCTTCCCCACACACAAGAGAAGGAGGTAAGCAGAGGAGGATATAACGATTGAAGACCAACAACAATAAAATCAAGGTTCTCAGTCTGACCGGCCATTGCACTCTTCACATTTGCACTAATGGGCAGAATATTGGCGGCGGACAAACGCTACTACCAAGCATGGAAGAAACTCATTGGCTTAAGAAGTCGACAGGAGCCGATAGAATTACAATCGAATTGATTTAATATGGAGGTGACCAAGCGACCAACTACACCAAGATGCTCATCATACTCAAGTTTTGAGACAGCGAACCAATGCCTGATGACGCACAACAAGGCATTAGCTGTCCCATACATTAAAAAGGGGGATGTTACACAGCGTAGCAATTATCGAGGTATCACGTAGCTGAGAACCATCTATATGATATCTTTTTTTAGTCAGAATAGCCACATATGCCCAGAATATCATCGGTCCATAACAAAGAGACT
Source organism: Hermetia illucens (assembly GCF_905115235.1). Classification (NCBI taxonomy): domain Eukaryota; kingdom Metazoa; phylum Arthropoda; class Insecta; order Diptera; family Stratiomyidae; genus Hermetia; species Hermetia illucens. Next base: position 132,682,119 of record NC_051851.1, read on the forward strand.
TCCCTCCCAGCAAATCAGCATCGGATCAGATTTTCACGATGCAACAAGCGATGGAGAAACCGTTGGAATAGGGCCATCAGCCACACCTCCTCTTCATAAACTTCAAGGGCTCCTTTGATAGCATTGTCAGGATAAAACTGTACACGCCTCAAAAGAATTCTATATCGCATCAAGTTGATAGGAGTGATTGAAATGACCCTGACCAAAGTGCAAGGCCAGATAAAAGAAGCATCGGTCTACGACAAGGGGATGCCCTATCACGCGTCCTTTTTAACCTGGCCCTGGAGAAAGTGATCCGTGATGTTGAGGTAAATGCAAGAGGTACGATCCTCTTTAAGTCCACCCAACTACTGGTCATGCTGACGATATCGACATCATGGGGATAACGTCCTGAGACGAACAAACTGCTTTCATCCAGATCGACCAGGCGGCGATTTGTTCGAGATTTTGGGCTGCACATCAATGAAGGTAAGACAAAATATATGGTGGCAAGGTCAGCACCAAAAACCAACCAACCAACAACATCAAACCGCACTGGCCAAACACGAAGAATAAAGATAGGAGACTACAACTTTCCCACAACAGCTATGGCGATGAAATCCGCACACAGTTATTGTCAGCCAACAGAGCCTATTTCAGCTTACAAAAACTGTTCCCCTCGAAATGTCTCACCATAGGGTCAAAGCTCTTACTGTACAAGACAATGATCTTGCCAGTCCTCATGTATTACTCGGAGACTTGGGTTCTAAGCAAGAAAAATTGATAACTCTTGGCCGCGTTCAAGAGAAGAATCAGAAACCCATGAGCGATACCGTCCGGTTGTGCATAAAATCCGGTCACGGTGGGTGGGTCACTTAATCCGTATGGATGAGGATGATCCAGCCCGGGAAGTCTATAAGGGCAATATTTATGGTAGGAAAAGAAGACGAGGCAGACCCTGCCTGAGATGAAACGATGGCGTAGGTCAGGACTACAAACAGCTTTTAGGAATATCGAATTTGGGGACCTCGGCGTAAAACCGGGATGTCTGAAATTCCTTATTAAGGCAGGCCTAGACAGGATACCGGTTGTTGCGCCGTTGAAGATGACGATGAAGCAGCAATCGGCGTGGTATATCGGGCTGCATATATTTATATGGTAAAACAAAATAAATAGTAGCAACGTCAGCACCAAAAAGCAAAGAAGAAGCAGCGTCAGTTGGTCTAGGTCAAATAAGAACAGTAATGATAGGAGAATACAACTTTAGACCTGTTGATAATTTCTCCTATCTACGATCGAAATCCACGGTTTTTGATAACCAACAGAGCCTTCAAACTATTCCACTCAAAACTACAGGGTCAAAGTTCTACTGTTCAAGACAATAATCTTTCCAGATCTCATTTATTTTTCAGTGACTTAGGTTCTTAGCAAGCCAAATTGAGAACTCTTAGCCGCATTTGAGAAAAGAATCTTACGAGGCATTTGTGGCCCCCAAAGGGAATGGACGATTTCGTAGCCTATATACGTCGAATAAAATCCAGCTCAATAGGTTGCGTTTAGCGAGTCACTTAATCCGTATAGGCTAGGGTGACCCAGCTCGAAAAGACTGTGGAAGTAGTATTTATGGAAGAAAAAGAAGATGTGGCTGAGCCTGCCTCACATGAAATGCTTCCGTAGGCCAAGATGCCGTTTCGCTTTTACGGATTTAGGGATGTAGGGATTTAGGGATGTAGTTTCTGCGACGGTGATATCGAAGTTGATGTCACTCAACATATTAGAAGCGTTAGATTCGCCTTCACTGCCTAGTCGAAACTTCCAAAATGTAATTATCTTCACACCAAGATCAAGCTAAGATTGTTCTGTGCTAATGTTCTCTTTGAATTGCTATACGAGGGTGGCACATGGAGAGTGAGCGCCGCTGCTACTAGAAAGCTCCAAGCATACTTATCTGCGTCGTGTTATTGGGGAGCTGATAAAATTGAGAAAAAAAATCTTTGGAGCACAGATCATTTGCCCCTGCAAATGTTGATCATAAAGCGGCTGCACATTGAGAAAGGGCGACTTCTGCATTGCCGGCTATGCATGCAATGGAATCCAGTATTGCAAGATGATCATCAAGTGGGTCGCCGCAAAAACACAGGGTGTAGAATGGTGTAGGAAAAGCACAAGCTTCTCAGTAAATCCCTATTCCGACCTGAGACAATAGCAAATGGAGAAGTTCATGTGCGTGCAGGTCAGGCACCTATGGCGGGCTAATGAATCGGCGAAAGCGGCAATGGATAATAATAATCATTAGCGCACCAATTCATATTGGATCAGGGCCTTGAAGTGTGTCAGAGTGCTTCATTGAAGACCGTAACGGTACACTCCAGCATTACAGCACCCTCTAGGAGGGAGGTCAGCATTGCCCTCGCTCGAGATTATTGCCCTGATTTGACTGAGGTACTCATTTACAGCTGAGTCGACTGATATCCGACGTCAAATCATGATTCAAATACCACTGCCACCAGTGAGATTTGAACCGCGACCTTCCATACGACACCCTTGTACTCTAACCACTCTGCTATCCGGACACAGTAGTGGATAGGTCGCACATTAAGTAACGGCGGCAACTCAATTGCCAGTTAGGCCACGAAATGAAACACACTATCCCAATATGCCCGACAGATGCACCGCCCTTGAACTACGGGGCGTAGCACAGTAGAGAAAGAAGAAAGCTTCTCGGAAGATCATGGGACCAGCTGAAGCACATTGCCATATGGGACAATAATTGTGCTTAAGAAGAGTTGACGCACTATACTTCAACTAGGAGTTAGTGGCAACCATATAACTCCTTATTCGCTTCCTTCACCCAAGGAAATCACTTATCTGGCGACTAATTGTTACTGGAACGTTGTTACCATTACCATTGACTATAAAAATAAGAATAATTATAGGATCTTATAAGACCAGATACTCCTTGCAATACCAACTGAAGCTGAACTTTATAGTAAACCATTTCATCGATTTCTTTTCTGTTTCAACAAAATTAGATGCGTTTTAGAACTAGGAAACTTAATAATGCAAATTATGCACGGATATCATATCTTTTTGAAAATTATACATTTCCTAACAAACTATTAGCAAACACACTGACTTCTAAATTATTCAAATTCGATACTGCAATTAGTCCTTGAAAGCATGCATGCACGGTTTATTCATTGGAGAAATAAATGAAATCAGGAAAGCAGTTCCCTCCCTTAACCACTATCATCACACTTTTGCTACCAAAGCACTCATCATCCTAGCAAGGCAGGCTTGGAAAACCACCTCACATGGCCCTCAAGCCACATCATTACTAATTCAAAATTCAAACAAGACACGAAGGATACAATTCAAATAGTGTTCAAGCTGGCACTCGAAGTTTCGCCTGAAAAGTTAAAATTTTCGTTTCTATGGCTTGGTCAATTTTACTTGCAAGGACGAGCATATTATTGCATTGAAGCTCTAACGAGGAATATGGGGAGTGAATGCAATGGAACCCTGTGGTTTATATGGCTCAAAAATTATTATCTTCTCTCTCGGTAGAAATATAGGGAGATTTTCACGAATATGTTAAAGTACAGGAAATTCGGGGAATAATAGTATTTCAACTTTAAGGAAAGTTATGATGTATTTCAGAGAATAATTACTTCAGGATGAGCAAAGATCGAGAAATATTTCCTTTCCACATTCTAAACAATAAAAGAGATTCCAACAGAGAATCGTAAATGACTTCTTATTTCCTTCATAACCGTTAGCAATTTTTTATGACGGGGTGAGAAATTTCTCAAAACGACCCCATCTATTTCCGTAGTCTACCCAAAGAGTAGATAATAAAATAGGCTATAATGGTACATTAATTTTTGTGGGGTGATTTTTATCCGCCAAATTCAGCATTTATTGTTCTTATTCTCTACTTTCATTCGGGAATTTGTGAATGCCATTTGTACAAGCTATCGAGAGAATTTCTCAATATGAGCTCAATACAGAATGAAACCACCAGCAATGGAACGTTTTAGATGTTATCTGCAGAAGTAAAATTTTTCTATATTAGTTGGAGATAAGCAGATAACCATAAATACTTTCTTTGGTATTATTTCGAGGAATTTATGGAACCATTTTATATTCCATACTTTCCAAGGGATTGAAAATTGATTCATAACTGAGCCTTTTTGAAAAAACAACAAATACAAATATCACAATGTCAATTCCACCAGTGCGGATACCTCCTCATCATATATGACCAAGACATGTGAGCCAATACCACACACTTTATCTAAAATACAATTCAGCGGAAATTTAAAATGAAGCAATTCTGCTTTTGACAATTCATTTTCAATCATAAAAGAATTTAATTTAACTTATCAGAAAAGCTGTCAATCATATGCATGCATGTAAAAATGTTGGCAAAATATGAGGCTCTATCTTCGTACGTCACGGACATGAGGTGCTTATCTAGGCATGTATAGGGGTAGAACTCACAAGCCGATTCATGAATGTTTTAATGATTTAGGACTAAAATTATGGAGATACTTAACCTAACTATTTGTAAAATTGGATGTGCATATGTTGGTGTTTTGGACACATTTGCTACATTGCATCTCTTACATTTCTTTTAATTAAGCCACGAAGAGATGCGTACTTTTTGTATGCTATGGAGGAGGACGAATTACATAAGTACAATAGGAGATAGGCGAGGAAAGTGTAGGGACTTTGTCGCATTGTAGATTGCTCACTGAAAGCAATCATCACAGACTTCTGGGTCCAACCTATCTCTCCCTGAGATGGATATGCGGCTCCCCAGGAGCCAAGCTTCTCTTCTACCAAGACCGTTAGTATGTGGTGACAACCACACCCTATATCAGGTGATCCTACTATTAACAAAACGCTAAGGATCTTAACCGGGCATTCGAAAAGCACCTCCCTCAATGCAGAGTGTTATGCGAACGGTGCCCATTGGATAGTTTGCAGTCGGGACTAACTGACTATATTCGAACGGAGTCTCATTGAAACCTGGTTGCCTCAAGGAGTAAACCCCCCGTACTAAGGGGAGGCATGGCACGGCGAATCACCTAACTGTCACACTAGTGCAATTCAAATGAGTTCAAAAAATAAAGACGGAAAAGGACATATAATAAACAAACAGGTCCCCGTAACGTACACAAACTGGTCCATCGGTGGGAAGCAAATCTCCGCAATATCGAGAACCAGGTGACTATACTCAAGAAGGGAAAAGTAGGGATCACCATTGGTCTACTGCTCCCCATTTAAAAAGGCAGGGACGAGCAGGGGTACGTCTGAGGTCAGGATATCAGATGTCAAAAGAGGAGGCAAGTCTCGGTGGCGCTGATGTTAAATTGTTTAGAGAACCGTTTCCGCCGTTAATTCAAAGAGACCTCGTTCTATCTTTATTCACCAAAACCTTTCTCATATATAACAGTTTTCTTTGCTATATGCTAACTACCAATCTATACTATTGTATGAAAATATTCCCAGAATTTTTGATTATTTTGTACTCAGGTGAAAGTAGTCTTAGCCTCCGACGGACGTGACTAGAGTTTACTGACAAATGCTATTCTTGACATTTGTCACCTCAGTCCCATGTCACGCCTGTGACCTCCGAGATTCGATACAAAGCGCCTTCAACCACATTGTCTTTTCTAAACACATGTTGGATATCAGAAGTAAACTGGCTGATATAACTCCTGTTGTCTAAGCGTGAACGTAAGTGGCTTGTGGTCTGTGGTGCATTAACACGCTGAACGGACTACCCTCAAAAGAGAAACGGAAGTATTTTATAGCGAGATACACGACGAGCAGCTCACGATCGTAGGCGCTGTAGTTGCGTTGAGCTGGGTTGAATTGTTTTGAAAAGATGCTCTACGGTTGCCAGATTTGATTCACCCGTTGGTGAAGGGTGGCGCCTACCGCTGTATCTGAGGCATTGATGAACACAGCTGCGGATGCATCTGGCATCAAGAAGCTCTTGTTTGACTATCTCAAACGCATGGATGGCCTCAGCAGACTACAGAACCTCGCGGCAATCTTTAATTTTGGGATCAGACAAGTAGGCGTTAAGGATCGCTTGGTGATTAACGGGCAAGAAACGACGATAGAAGTTTAACACGCCAAACAACCTTCGCAGATCCTTTACCGTAGTTGATAGGGGAAAGCTCTTTATCGCCTCCACCTTGTCTGGATCAGGTTGAATACCATCAGGGGTTATCAAGTGCCCAAAAAATTGTACCTGCCTCTGAAGGAATCTGCATTTTTCAACATTTAGGAAAAGCCTGGCCTCAAGGAGACGTTGAAAAATACACTAAATACTAAGTGCTCAAATTCTGAAGAGGGAGCGACCAAAACATCATCCATGTAGACGAAATAAAAGTTCAAGTTTCGCAAGATAGAGTGGATGAACCTCTGGCAAGTCTGCACAACATAGCACAAGCCGAAAGTCATCCTAGTGAACTTGAAGGATTTGAAAAGTGTGCAGATAGTCGTCTTCGGGATTTCTTCGAGAGCTAGATATACGCCGCTAGATCCAAGGTCGTAAAAACACGACAGCTCGTTAGTGAGTGTGAAAAATCATGGATGACTGGAATGGTATATCGGTTCCGAATTTTCTGAGCACATCCACATAGTCGTCATTTTCCGTTTGGCTTAGGAACAAAATGAAGTAGAGAGGACCAACAGCTATTGGATGGTCTACAAATTCCCTGTTTTATTGAGTATTCAAACTCTTTCTTCGCAACAACAAGCGCCTGGGTTGAAAATAAACTCATCTTTGAGAAGATTGTAGAGTCGGTAGTGTTGATACGGTGCTGCACATCGCACTTAACTGGCTTGGAGAAACTACTTTCAGTAGTAATGTTGCGATACTTTCTGAGAAGTGGGCGAACGGGGTGGTCGGTAATATCCTCGAAAATGATTGAAAGAATTTCATCTTGGCAAGTAGAATTTTCCCCTAACATATGTAATGAAGTTACGGGGTCGATCAAAACCTTGTCCGTAGTGACCCAGGAAGTCTGCACCTAATATGGGGATGCTAATGCACAGTCCAAGATTCAGGTCAAGGCTATCTATATCCATAAGAGCCCATGGGGTTCGCGGCCGCCAGTCTTAGATTTTGCGGAATTAAAATGTTCGGGCGGGCCAGTGTCGTCACCATACCCTTGAGCTCGTCCACTTCCCGATTTGTATCTCGGGAAACTTCCGCGTACACCTCGTACACTTTGTCGACCGGGCAGGCCAGGAACTTCTCGAAGCAACTGGCTGAGGGTACGATTGCCTAGTATCAGCTCATTCGGCAGGTGATTAAGCATCGCTTTCTCACTTCGACTGGCCATATTGCCGAAAGTATTTCCGGAGCAAATACTCACTCATGAGGGGCACCCGACAACTGAGGACCTCATTATTATGGAGGTGTATGAGGGACGGAATGAAGAGCTCGTGTTTACCGGCAAGCGCGTTCGATCAAGTCCTATACTGGTAGACTACCCGACGGAAAACCCGGCGGACTGTCTTAGGACTATAGTCCCTAAACTGCCACGATGGAACAGAACGGAACTACTAACATGTACTGAGAACCATATACCGGGAGCACATATTGTGACGGTTTAATTTCCCAAAGCCGCAGCGATTAAGACGGGGAGGCTTCTACGCCTCTTAATCAGTTCCTCCCTTAAATCCTCTGCAACAGTCCTTTACTTAAATCAAGTTTCAACTTGCTCTACACAACCAATGCTGCTGCCTTCAAAGGAAAAATTGGCAACAGATTATCGACACCTCCTCGTAACATCCCGAACTATGTTAAAGATAACCTAGGATATTTGCCGGCACCGTTTGCTTGCACTAAGTTAACGAGGGGAAGACAATCCTATCCGAGCCATAGCGTGATTCAAAATTACCTACCCACATGGCTTGAAGGGCCTCCCGGCGTTTTCATTAAGGATTTCCAGTGACAAACTCACCCAGTAAATTTTCGAAAGAATCGCCATAATCATAGTCACAGTTAATGCCGTTTTCCCTATACTATCAAAATATATATATTATAGCGGTCATCCAGTAAACCATGAGGCTCGGAGTAGGTTTCTTAGTCAGCCAAAAAATGAAATCTGCTGTTATCGGCTTTGAAAACATAAGCGAACGGCTATTCACTCTGCGCTGGCGAGGCAAGTTTAGAAATATAAGCCTCATAAACGTTCATGCCCCTACAGAGGAGACTGCAGAGTCGGAGAAGGATACCTTCTACGAGGCAGTAGAACGAACCCTCGAAGCCTGTCCCAGATATGATATCAAAATCATATTTGAGGATTTTAACAGCCAAGTAGGGAAGGAGCCCGTATTCAGGCGATACGTTGGCTCCCATAGCTTACACGAAAAAACAAATGGTAACGGACTGCGGACAATTCAATTAGCAGGGTCACACGAAATGCTTGTTGGAAGTACCTGGTTTGCGCGGAAAGCGGTCCACAAACATACGTGGGCCTCTCCAGACGAGACCACTTTCAACCAAATTGACCATGTGTTGATCGAACGCCGACACCTCTCAGCCTTGATGAATGTTAGAACATATAGGGGGGCCAATATAGTCTCGGATCACTATCTCGTTGGCATGGTGCTCCGAGCTCGAATAACAATACCACCTAGAATCCCCTCTGACAATCAGGTGAGAGTGAACACTGAAGCCATCCACAACACAACCCTCCGCAACACCTATAAGAGGGAAATGGATGCCGCAATAACCGCAGTCAACAGAGGACCTGGAGATGAAGCATCAACAAATGATCTTCACAATCACCTCCTCTTTTTCTTCAGCCTTTGTCCCGTTCACAAGCGGGGTCGGCTCGTCGTGATCGGTTTCGCCATTTGGCTCTATCGAATGCCTGATCTGGGTGCAATCTCGAGGCTTTCAAATCCCCATCCAGCGTATCAAGCCACCGTTGCTTAGGTCTGCCTTTTGGTCGTTTACCATCGACTTCGATGTTCAGACCAATCTTTGCAAGTGAATTCTCGTTTGCACGAATTGCGTGACCATACCATAGAAGACCCCTCTCTCGCAACTTTTCCACGATCGGTGCAACCCCATAACGATCGCGGATATCCTCATTTCGGATGTGATCTAAACGTGTGACGCCACTAGTCCAACGTAGCATCTTCGTCTCCATTACCGCAAAACGCCGTTCATTGTCGTTTATAGTTGGCCAACAACATGGTTCTGAACCATAGGGAGCGACAGGACGGACGACATTGCGGTAAATTTTAGATTTGAGACGTTCGTTGATACGTCGATTACAAAGGACACCAGTTGTGGAACGCCACTTCATCCAGGTTGCGTTAATGCGTGAAGCAATTTCATAACGCAGCTCTCCATTGGCTGATAGCATTGACCCGAGGTATTTAAATCGCTCAGTTCTGGGCAGATCACTGCCGCTGGCAGTGATTGTGCCTGTTTCATGGGGATCGGTCGTCAAAAATTCAGTTTTGTTTAAATTCAATCTGAGACCGTGTTGCATGAGGCGATCATTCCATTTTTGAACAAGTTACTCGAGATCATTTTTGCTATCAGATGCTAGGAAAACATCATCTGCATAAAGCAGTGTGTAGGGCGCTGGACGTTGGATATCCCGTGTGACGGTGTCCATAACAAGGACAAAGAGGAGTGGTGAGAGGGCACTTCCTTGATGAACTCCAACAGAGACACGAAGCGGTTTTGATACACCCGCCATACTTCGAACTTTACTTTTCGGATCGTGGTAGAGCAATTGAACCCAGCGCACGAGTTCTTCTGGCACGAAGTGTTGTCGTAAAGCATACCAGATGAGTTCGTGTGGTACACGGTTCAAACGCTTTCTCTAGATCCAGAAAGACAATGTAAAGAGGGCGATGCTTCTCACGGCGTTTCTCCATGAGTAACCGCGCAGCGTGTATTGAGTCAGTAGTTTCGCAGTTCTTGACAAATCCGGCTTGATTCACGGTTATTTCAACGATTTCGCGAATACGGTTGTCAAGAATGCGTTCAAAAATCTTCATGGTATGGGAAAGTAACCGGATCGGACGGTAATTTGAACATTCTGCTGGGCTACCTTTCTTTTTCCATATTGGAACAGTGGTACTTTCTTGCCAGTCAGATGATGTTCTTCCTATTAACACAACAGAAGTGTTCGATATCCTGTGTACGTTCATCACGGCTTTTAGCAAGTCGATACAGATCTCTCTCGCCATCCCGAGTGTCCAGTTTATCGTAAAGATTTTTGAAATGGTTCGCTCGGGTGACAGCGACCGCTTTCTTTGCTTCCCGGTTGGCATTCTTATAAATTTGCCAATTAGCAGGCGTTTTATCGTCGAGAAATTTGTGGTAGAGGCGTTTCTTTTCACGGACCTTAATTTCAACATCATCATTCCAAAGCCAAGTATCTCGGTTGATGTACCGCTTACCCGGCTTGGTGACCCCGAGGGTTGCAGAGGCCGCTTTGTGGATCGTGTCTTTCATTTGGTGCCATGATTCTTCCACATTCGTAATGGTTGGCAATCATATGAGTGAGACCGTTTCTTCTTTCTCCTCACCAAATCGACACCATTTAATGCGCGGCGGGCCAGTGCGTTCCTCACGCTGTTTTATCGGTGGCTTAATTCGCAGGACGGCAATCAACGGCCGATGTTGAGGCGCGATGGTCTCATAGGGAACGACTTTGCAATCAGTGACAGTGGTAAAATGTTGGCGTCTTATGAGAATATAGTCGATTTGCGTTTTATTGTTCCCACTATAAAATGTGGGAAGGTGAGACAATCGTTTGATGAACCATGTATTCATAAGTACAAGGTCATGGGTGTCCGCAAAATCGATTATACACTCGCCACCTTCATTGCGCGCTCGGAACCCCTTTCCCCCATGGCACCTGTTACCGTCTGTCTTTTGACCCACATGACCATTAAGGTCGCCGGCAATGATTATGTAATCGTCAGCAGGCACGTGACAAGTCTTTTCATCGAGAAGTTGCCAGAAGGCATCTTTCTCGGCATCAGGTCGACCTGTTTGTGGTGCATACGCGGTGAAGAAGTGAATAGTGCGATCAGCTGATATAATGGTGAGCTTCATCAGCCGATCATCAAATCGTTCGACTTCTTTAATAGCATCACGGAAACCCTCTGAAATGGCAATGCCAACACCATATTGAGTGTGTGGGTTACCAAAATAGAGAAGTTTGTAGCAATTTTTACCGCGTTAGCGTTCAATGTAGCAGCTTTTGGCACCAGACCATCGGGTTTCCTGCAGAGCGCAGATGTCAATGCACCTTTTCCGAAGGGCTCTTGCGAGTTCCTCCGTCTTTCCAGTTAGGATACCAACATTTAGCGTGCAGACACGTATTTGTTTTGTTCGTTGTGTGCGGACTAACTTGCTTACGTCCTGACGCCGTCCATGCGCCAAGAACCCTTGCCCATTTCTCGACAGCACCGGGGCCCGTCCTGCCGCGTCGACTGAGGTGGACGCCCTAGCATTTCTCCGAGGCCTGTAACTTAATCCGATCATCATGTTTGTAACGACAATCTATGCATTTTCTTGGTCGACCTGTCGCGGGGCCTGTCACCAAGAGAGATCAGGTAGGATTTAGCATAGTAGAATAACTCCAACTATACTCTATTTATCTCTTTCCCTGATCTCAGCATTTTATTTTTGTTTTACTGAGGATAGTGCAGAGTACGTTGCCTCAAACCCTCCTCCTTTACCTGGGCTTGGGACCAGCATACTATGTTAATAGCATGGCGGAGTTGATCTTCACAATCACCTGAAGAACGTTATCATGGATCCGGCCACAAACATACTTGTCCCAGCCGCAAAAGGAATCGGAACGGCTGGTTTGACGATGAATGTAAGCTAGCAACGGAACGGAAGAATGCCGCATACCGAGTAATGTTGCATTCTCAAAGAACGCGGGCACGCGCAGAGACTTATCACGAACTCCGTCGAGAGGAGAAGCGACTTCACAGACGGAAAAAGGAAGCGTGGGAGAACCAACAAGTCTGTGAACTAGAAAAGTACAGGGAGCAACCGCACCAGGCTCGCAAGTTTTACGAACGAGTCAGCAGGATGAAGCCTTATACACCCCGATGCTCATCCTGCCGAATGGGCATATTGGAACGATGGGTTGAGTACTTTGATGAGCTACTGAACAACCAGAACATCGGCGAGTTGGAGGTCGTGCCAACTGAAGACGACGGACAAATACTGCCACCATCAAGTTTAGCAGAAACAGTCCGTGCAATCCATCTTCTAAAAAATCATAAGTCGCCAGGAGCCGATGGAATTACAGCCGAATTGGTTAAATATGGAGGCGACCAGTTACACCAAGTGGTTCATCAACTTGTGCTCAAGGTATGGGACAGCGAATCAATGCCTGACGATTGGCAACGAGGCATTATCTGTCTCATACATAAAAAGGGAGATATCACACAGTGCAGCAATTATAGAGGCATCACGTTGCTGAGTACCATCTATAAGATATTCTCCACTATCTTGCTAGGCCGGATAGCCCCATACGCCCAGAACATCATTGGCCCATACCAAAGAGGCTTCACTCCAGGCAAATCAGCAACAGATCAGATTTTCTCTCTGCGGCAAGCGATGGAAAAACTGTTGGAATATGGACAACAGTTTCACCATCTGTTCATCGACTTTAAAGCCGCCTATGATAGCATAGCCAGGGTAAAACTGTACACGGCCATGAGATAATTCGGTATCCCGACGAAACTGATAAGACTGACTAGGCTGACCCTGATCAATGCGCGAGGCCAGATAAAAGCAGCAGGATCACTCTCAAGACCATTCGACATCAACAACCTCTTTAACCTGGCCCTCGAGAAAGTGATCCGTGATGCTGAGGTAAATGCAAGAGGTACGATCCTCTTCAAGTCCACCCAATTACTGGCCTATGCTGACGATATAGACATCATGAGAAGAACCACCCGAGACTGTACGTCTCGGGTGAACTGCCTTCATCCAGATCGAGCAGGCGGTAATTGGCGCGAGATCTTGGGCTGCACATCAATGAAGGCAAGACAAAATATATGGTGGCAACGTCAGCAACGAAGACGAATCAACCAACAACATCAAACCGCACTGGTCAAACACAAACACGAAGAAGAATAAGGATAGGAGAATACAACTTTGCGACCGTTGACAATTTCTCCTATCTAGGGTCGAAAGTCACAACCGATAACAACTATGATGATGAAATCCGCGCACGGTTGTTGTCAGCCAACAGAGCCTATTTCAGCTTACAAAGACTGTTCCGCTCGAAACGTCTCACCATAGGGTCAAAGCTCTTACTGTACAAAGCTCTTACTGTACAGTCCTCATTTATTCCTCGGAAACTTGGGTTCTTAGTAAGAAAAATTGCGAACTCTTGGCCGCGTTCGAGAGAAGAATCCTCGAAAGAATTTTTGGCCCCCTACATGAGGATGGACGATTCCGTAGCCTACACAATGACGAAATCTATGAGCGATACCATGACCGTCCGGTTGTGGATAAAATCCAGCTTAATAAGTTACGGTGGGCGGGTCACTTAATCCGTATAGATGAGAATGATCCCACCCGGAAAGTCTATAAGGGCAATATCTATGGTAGAAAAAGAAGACGAGGCAGACCCTGCCTAAGATGGAGCGATGGCGTAGGTCAGGACGCCAGACAGCTTTTAGGGATATCGAATTGGTGGACCTCGGCGCAAAACCGGGATGTCTGAAGTTCCTTATTAAGGCAGGCCTAGACCGGATACCGGTTGTTGCGCCGTTGATGATGGTGATCAAAATATGAGGGGCCTCAGAACTAAGCTGCGGGCTGTATATCTGAAATTGGGCTCAATTCTAATGTACACAATGAAAAGCTCCTCCGATTTGCAAATGCCAGGTAAACTCAGGGGGCGATGTTTTAATTGCCGTTAAGCAACAATTTTCTATTACCCCCATCATATCCTTAAGTGCCCGTCCTCATGATTCGCTCTTTGCTCTAATTTTTCCTCCAAAAAGTGCCGCGTTTATAATATGATGTATCTACCTTCCTTGTTCGTATCCAGCCTATTCTATCTAGGAAGTCCTCGATGTACTTTCGGATGTCCTCATAGTCAAATATCCTGGTTTACCTTTCATCCCATGCGGAAACTTCAATTTTGCTTCCATTGAATGGCCAGATTCTCCCGGTGCTCCCTTCCACCCTAATAATTTGACCCCTTCGCACTTCGCACTTAGCATCATCTACAGCTGAGCAGTGACATTAAGGGCGAAACAGTGGTAGAAGGCCTCAACAGAGTCGTCATTGACACATATAAGATGAACTGTCCGACTAAGACAGTTGAGTCATCAAGGGGACGTACTCTGGTGGGGAAATTGGGAAGAAGGGGCGAAAACTGATCAACCAGTCGAAACAAGCCGGATACTAGCCGAGGTATAAAAGCGTACCGACGGCGTGCAGCAACGTGATAAGGAAAGCAAAACGAAAGAGCTTCAGGGAATTCTGTGAACTGATCAAACAAACCACAGAAGCATCCGGGATATAAAAAACTCTAGCCAAAGACAAGGCAATATCTTCTGTCTGAAGAAAGAGCATGGGATATTTACCGAGAATGGGGAGGACAGGGTACATCTGCCTCTCAGAATTCATTTCCCAGAGTCTTATCCCACGGCGGAAGGCAATAACATTCTGCCTAACATCTCAACAACGAACAAAAGGGCAAGAAAGCAGAGCTAAAACTAACGAAAGGAGTAAGATCGACAGTGATACTGAAATCACCCGGAATTGACACATTTTCTGAGCACTACTTCAGAGGGGCCTTGAAATCATTTTAGGATGTCTCCTAAGAGTGAGAAGGGGCAATATAGTCTTGAAATACATATCATAGTCATGGAGACGGTAAGAGAACTTCGCCATGTTGTTAACATAGCATGTTGGTCGCAAACCCAGGTAAAGGAGGAGGGTTTGAGGCAATGCACTTTGCACTATCCTCAATAAAGCAAAAATAAAAGGCTGAGATGAGGGAGAGAGATAAATAAAGTATAGTTTGAGTTATTCCACTATGCTAAATCCTCCTGATCTTTCTTGGAAACAGGTCCCGCGACAAACCGACCAATGCATCCAATGTCATTAGAAACAACATGATCGGATCGAATAACAAGCTTCGGAGAAGTGCTAGGACGTCCACCTCATTCGGCGCGGCAGGACGGGCCCCGGGGTTGTCGAGGAATAGGCAAGGGTTCTTGACGCATGGAACGCAAACGCGGTAAAAATAAACTTCTCTATTTTGGTAGCCCACACACTCAATACAGTGTTGGCATTGCCATCTCAGAGGATTTCCGTAATCCCCTTCAATGAAGTCGAACGACTTGATGACCGACTGATGAAGTTCACCATTATATTAGCTGATCACACCATTCACTTCCTCACCGTGTGCGCACCACAGACTGGTCGACCTGGTGCCGAGAATGATGCCTCCTAGCAACTTATCGACGCAAAGTCCTACAACGCGCTTGCTGTTGACTATATCATCATTGCAGGCGACCTTAATGGCATGTGGGTGAAAAAGCAGACGGTAACAGGTGCCGTGGGAGAAAGGGTTGGAGTACGCAATTAGAGTGGCGTGCGTATAATCAATTTTGCGGACACCCATGACCTTGCACATATGAATACATGGTTCATCAAACAATTGCTCATCTTCCTACACTTTATAGTGGGAACAATGAAACGCAAATCGACCATAAAATAAAGATAAAGGACACGATGCACAAAGTGCGGTCACGAAACCAGGTAATCCGTACATCAACCGAGATATTTGGCTTTGGAATGACGATATTGAAATGAAGGTCCATGAAACGAAATACCTCTATCACAAGATTCTCGACGTCAAAACGCTCGCCAATTACTAATACTAAACGCCTATTACTATTACTAAACGAATACTAGCCGGAAAGCAAAGAAAGCTGAAATCCAACACTGTGGTTCAGTGAATTCTTCAATCGAGTTATTTACGAAAAGAGATCATTATCTGACTGGCAAGAAAGCACACAGTTACAATATGGAAAAAGAAAGGTAACCCAGCAGAATGTTCAAATTACTGACCGATCCGCTGCGCGGTTCTTCATAGAGAACCATCGTGAAAGAGAAAACGTTTGACCGCATGCAATACGAACTCATCTGGTAGGTTCAACGACAACAATTAGTGCCAGAAGAACTCGTCCGTTGAGTCCAACTGCTACCACGATCCGAAAAGTAAAGTTCGAAATATGGCGGGTGTATCAAAAGCGCTTCGTGTCTCTGTTGGTGTTTATCAGTGAAGAGCCCTCTAACCACTCCTCTTTGTTCTTGTTATGAACACTGCTACGCGGGACCTCCAACGTCCAGCGTCCTATACACTGCTTTATACAGATAATGCTTGCCTAGCGTCAAATAACAAAAATTACCTCAAGCAACTTGTTCAAAAATGAAATGATCGCCTCATGCAAAAGAGTTTCAGATTGAATCTAAATAAAACTGAATTTTTGACTATCGATTCCCGTGAAACAGACACAATCACTGTCAGGGGCAGTGACCTGCCCAGACCTGAGCGATTTAAATATATCGGGTCAATGCTATCAGCCAAGGGAGAATTCCGTTGTAAAATTGCTTTACAGATTAGCGCATCCTCGATGAAGTCGCGTTCCACAAATGGTGTTCTTTGTGATAGACGTATCAACAAACGTTTTAAATCCAAGATTTTAAACAGCGTCGTCCCCTCTATGATTCAGAATGTTGGCTTACTATAAAAAGCAATGAATGACGTCTTGCGATAACGGAGACGAAGAGGTTGCGTTATACTAGTGGTATAACACGCTTTGATCACATCCGAAGTAAAATGCGCTATCTATATGGGGTTGAACCGATCGTGGGAAAATTACGAAAAAGCCATCTTCGGTGATATGATCATGTTATTCGCGCTAATGAGAATTTACTCGCCAAGATTGATCTAAACACCCAAGTCGATAGTAAACGACTAAAAAATCGGTGGCTTGATACGCTAGATTGGGTAGCTGCATAAATTCTAGGGTTGGAGGAAGTGAATAAGCCCGCCAGTCACAATGAACCGAGAGAGGCGAAACGAACCAGAAATGTTGGTAATTTACTCCTTCCTCAGTCTTTGTCCCGATCACAAGCAGTGTCGTGTCGTCTTGATCAGTTGCACCATTTTGCTCTGTGAAAGGCATGGATGCAGTCCTCCATCCAGTGTATCAAGCCATCGTTGTTTCGACTGACCTTTTGGTCTTATCATGTCGACTTCAATGTTCAGACCAACCTTAGCAAATGAATTCAACGAAGCCTCTCCCTCTCGTGCATCTCCATATCGATAGCAAATATCCTCATTTCGGAAGTGATCATGGCGTCTAACGCAGCTGGCCCAACATAACTTCTTCGCCTACATTACCGAAAGACATCGTTCATCATCATTTATAGTTGGCTTACTCAAAACCATACAGGGCGATATGGTGGACGATATTACGGTAAATTTTAGATTTGAGACACATAGAAAACCAATGCTGGAACGTCACTTCATCCTGGTTGCACTAACGCGTCAAGCAATTTCATAACGCAGTTCTGTATTGGCTGATTAGCATTGATCCGTGATATTTAAATCCGTCAGTGGCGGTGACGGTGACCTACCACTGACAGTGATAGTGCTTGTTTCATTGGGATCGGCCGTCAAAAATTCTGTTTTATTCAGATTTCAAACTGAGATCGTGTTGCATGAGGCGATCATTCCATTTTTGAACAAGTTGTTCAGACCATGTTAGAAAACTATAACAAAGCGCATGCGTTCTACCAGAGCATATCAAATGAGTTTGTGTGGCACACCATCAAATGCCTTCTCTAGATCCAGAAATGCAATAAAATAACTTCTGTATAAAGCAACACTTCATAGATTAAACAGGATTACTCGGTCATAATTATACCAATTATGGTAAATGATCCTTATCCCAGGATGTAAAGATTGATATTATTACATTCGCCAACTTTGTTTGGCACGGAAATTCCACTATAAAGAAAAATCGAATACATAGGAAAATGTCTATTCAATAAGAAAAACCAATAGCCCCAAACAACAAATTGGGGGAATTTATCTTCAAATCCCGAAAACCACGGGGGCTCTCTAACTGTGACAATGGAATTGCCATTATTTTCGCACGTATTTGAAGTCATAAGCGGAGCAGCTGTGCAGGTGTATCCTGCAAGACGATATAGACAGGAAATCCCATAAATACTTTGGATAGTTTTAGGGGATGTAAACATGGCAATCCATGGAGCTGCTCAAATTTCATCAAATATTTAAAAAATAATTGGGGAAAGAGACAACATAATCCATCGCTTGAAAGCAAGTGTTTAGAAATGCCAAATAAAAAGCAACGAATTAAAGTTCGCTATATAAAGTCGTTACAGGAAACTTCATTACTAAAACTAAAGCTTATAGTCATCTTCACGAAAAAGAAAAGATGAATTCGAAAAGATATTTTCCTGTTCCGGTGTGAAGTTTAAATTTATCAAAACTAAAATACATCTCCTTTGTTTCAAATTAAGTTTGTTTTCCACTCGAACCACCGTCTACTCCCTTGGTACCTGCTGACAATTACCTCTTCTATAAATACCTGCAAGCACTTAATCAAACCACCATTATCTTTTTCACACACCAAAGCTAACATTTTCAACTTTACCTTCGTTTTCCGGCCCCAACCAGAATAGATGAGGAATGCAATAAGAACAAAAGGATCACCCAACGTCTTGGTCATGGCATATGCCAAGAAAATTAAATGTAAACACCTCTTCCCGGGTAGACTTATGTACGCCGGTAGAATTTCATGGGAATCTGAATCTTCCAGTAAATCCTCATATAGAATTTAACAGAGGTTTATAAATTTAAATTGAATTCAAGCACACAAGCATCCGCCGGAAGGATAGTCAAATTCACAATGCATTCGGGTATGTGAACTATTTGGATGTACATACCTTAGAGGCCCGGTAAAACCATTTCAAGGATGCGGGGCTTTGTTGCTTTCAGAAGGGATTGTGGTCATGACAGGCTTTGTAGTTTAGGCAAAGAACTTGCATGCATATTGTGCAAATAGAGACAAGCATATGTGAATACATAGATATGTGTACGTAATTGGATATAAAATTTTGAAAGGACTATATTCATATTAAATAAGGGATTTATCGGATAGATTATTGGGATAATATGCATATTCGGTTAGCTAGGGTTCGAATAAGTAAATTATGTAACTCAGTCAATCAAACTTCCATTCAGGTACATTTAATATATATTTAATAATTTCTCAAAGTGAAGGTGGAGGAATTAGGTACAATTAACTGTAAATGATTTGATTGTGATAAGCCGACAGGACACATTGATAGTTCAAAATGCTGGTCCAATTGTGTTCGCCACAAAACTTGAAAGAGTTTTTCCGAATGTTCATTTAAAGGCAACAGTTAGAAACTAATTAATGCAGTTTTATTTGTTGTCGGATTGGACATGTACAGGACCTGGACGAAGGATTACAGAAAAAACTCCAATCGGTATTTCGACTTAATAGTCTGAGAGAGGGGAATAAAACAAAAAAAAAATTTATTGAAAGGTGAAAAGACAAGCCTCAGGGGTTCACGTGCCCTGAGACAATTGGATCACAAAACCATGTCTCCCTAAGCTACGCCTAAGATTTTCCCATTAAGCAACTTCTTTTGACTATTTCAGCTTCATATTTACAAGTATAAGAAAAGGACCAACTGGTCAACTCCAGCGCTGTGGTTTACTTTGTTGTGGCCGGCTCTTCCTCAAAAGGCTAAATCTAAGGCTATATTCTGCCCTTTCTGATAGTCATTCATTGGGTTATACTCGTTTGAGACATTGATTATTTGTAATACTTGATTAGGCCTTTTCCTGCCAATTGTCTCACTATTGTTCCTGTAATAAGTTCGTAACCAAGAACTTTATTAAGAAGTCCATTTATTTTCCTTTCTGTAGTCAGCTCATTTAGTCCAATTCGAAAAGTTTACCTTTATCCAATACGATGGGTAGTATTAAGTCAACTTTTTAGACTGGCATTAGATTTGTACACGCTTGTACAATGATCTGCCTTATCATTTGCACAACGAGCCCAGTTTTCCCGTTTAATACTTTCCAGAGTTTAACCCACTCGGTGATACGAAACTTCCATTTTGTTGCGTATATTTGGAGAATATTGTAGTCGCATACTCCTGAGAGTCCAAACATTCAGAGCACGTCGAATGCATTTTTATATAATATAAATTTTTACAATCGCACGTGAGATTCCTCGGTCACCTGATTAAACTTGAAAACATCCAATCGAAAGTCTCCCGCTGAATTGCGTGGTCTCCAAAGGCTGTCCAAACAACCAAGCAATCGCTACTATGGCACCCATTGAACTCTTTCAAAGCAACAAGCAACAACAGAACTACAGCACCTACGATGGTGAGTTGTTAGCCGCACGTTTAGCAATATAATACTCCCGGTATGCCCTTGAAGTAGGCCGTTCACAGTATTCACGCATTCACGCAAAAAAAACAGAAGCCTGGCAAAGTATACCTTCGCACCTGAGCTTAATCAGCCAATGAACTTCCCATATTAAACACATGCCTGAAAAGGATGGAAGCGCAGAAGGACTCTGCAGATCAATTCCAAATACATTCTAAGTATTTACCATAGTTAGAATTATCCGATTTAAGTCAAATATGCGCCGTTTTGTTCGCAAACTTGTTGCCATTTAGAAGGCAACTCAATTATCCCCCTCTTATAGAACCCCCCCTCCTTATTTGCAAAAAAAACTCAGCCAGTTTTCGCAAACCTCTTTTGAGGCGAACTTAGCAGCACGAAGAGCGTTCTGCATGGACTGGAAGAGATGGTAATCACTTGGTGCCAGGTCCGGACTATACGGTGGGTGCGATAGGACATTCCATCCGAGCTCCCGTAGCTTCTGGCGGGTCATCAAAAATGTGTGAGGCCGAGCGTTGTCCTGGTGGAGCAGAACACCATTCCCATTGACCAATCCTGGCCGCTTCTTGTCAATCGCCTGCTTCAAACGGTCGAGCTGCTCACAGTAAAGGATCGAATTGAGGGTCTGGCCATAGTTTAGCAGCGCATCCCTTCCAATCCCACCAAATACACAGCAAAACTTTCCTGGCCGTCAATCCGGGCTTGGCGATGGTTTGGGCCGACTCGCCAATAGAGCGAGTGCTCACATACCGGTCTACTTGGATGATTTCGACGATTTTATCGGTTTCTACGCCGATTGGTCTACCAGTACGGGGTGTATCTTCGACATCCACTGCACCAGAACGAAATCGATCGAGCCAACGCTGTGCTATGCGAAGCGTTACAGTATCGGGCCCATAAACTTCACAAATTTTTTCGGCCGCCGTCGTTGCATTTTTACCTCTCAGGTAGTAAAAACGTAAAATATGACGAATTTCTTGCTTGATGGACTCCAGTTTTATAACTTGAAACTGAAACGTACAATCATAAAACTGTCAAAGAGACACCTGTAGCCCAGATTGTCGTCTTCAAATCGCCGTATAGTATAACCCAATGCGATAAGTAGAACACAAGATATGTGTAAGTGTCGCCATCTATTAACAAAATACGACATTACTTTTTCCCCAACCTAATATTTTGGGAGTTTTGTATCTTCGGCTCAGCGGCTATTAAATTGTATATTTTACTACGAGACCTCAGGCAAGGGACCAAGGCAATATATCTCAACCGGCTTCCATAAAGAAGTATTTCTCACCTTCACGATCCAGCGTACCTACGCATCCAAACAACGAATCTGAGAATCATCACAAACTATTTCTGCCATGAACAAGTACATTAATTCTTGAGCTCGCATCCCAAAAGCCCAAAACGTGTTCTCTCGGTCCACCAAGAATTTCCACACAATCCATTTCAAAATACCATAATCGGCCCTTTGCGGGACTCGCACTGTTTCACGTAATACAATTATTTCAAGTGCAATTGGAGTCCTCCATTTTTCCGGAGTTGCGCATAACTCTTTGGCTTCAAACGTTACCGGGCAACCGCGTACTACCTCTTGAAATATGGCACAAGCTAGTGAAGGCCCGAGACTACCGTTCTTCGTTACAAACCGTACTTGACCTCCGGACAGCCAATCGTGAGAAATTTGCTTGAAGTACCACGGAGATGATACACGCAGAAAATCTGAGATCGAGCCTCAACAAACCCGGATTGTTGCGTCTGCTCAGGGACGCAGTGCGGACGCTGAAGCCGCCACCACCCGCCAACCAGGCGAAAAACAAGGCCAACGTGCTCAACGATCTCGACTCCTGCACGCTCGTCCTAATTAGGATGCCTCCCGGAGAGGGGTACCACAACCTTACGAGGGCCCCTACGAAGTAATCGAACGAAACCCAACCCATTTTAGCTTAGACATGGGAGGACCGCTCTAGAGAGTCTACCTTGCTAGACTAAAGCTTTTCTTCCCAGAAGAAAGCACAGCCTGGAGGAAGAGCGCACGACTCATCCATTTTGACTTGCGGCGGACTTGCCGTTGGTGTCAGTTGGGGGTATAATGCTACAGCGAAGCAATTTGCATGACGAACCCACTCAAATATGAACGCTCGGAAAGGACTCGCCCAAAACTCCATAAAAAATATCTAGACCGAGGATTGCCAAGAGTCTAAAAATTTTTTAGGACATATCTTGTTGGATAGGTTTTGAAAATATACACCGACAATAGGCCGTTTAAAAGATTTTCATGATTCATTCTTATGCGGCCATGCATCTTAACGATACTCTATATTTACCTTTTGTATAAGTTTACATGAATATCATGAGCCTGTGGGTTAACTGTGACATATTCTGAGAACAGCTATATTTTGACTTGTCAATATGACTTAACTAGATGGCTCGCAAGCCAGACATTGAAACTGAAACAACGGCAAAACACTTTTAGGATGAAATAATTACCCGCTACCAACTCTTGGCGACCTCCTATGACAGTACATCTACTCTTTTCCCCCATTAAAATGTAAAATGCTGTGAATTATCACCCCATACCATCAACAGGTGAATGGGTCACTGGAACGGAGTCATAAACCCTTGGTGGAAATATATTACAAGTCCATTGCAGATCCCGATGGTCTATATTGAAATTAATTATTATCGCAAGCAATACACAACTGCACATTACGATTATTTTGCTCCACTTATATTTTTTTTCGTATACAAGTTTAAACGCTTTACGAATCTAAAAGGGAAACCCACCTCGTTGCGTTATGCGTTCAGTCGATTTTTTTCTTCACCAACCAATTTGAATTTAATGGAAAAAACTCAAGGTGTAAGACAGCGAACTTATGCCTATCTGTGCCATACAAAAAGAAGGAAATATACCGCAATATAGCAGTTATCAATGTATCACGTTACTGAAGGCCTTCTGTAAAATATTCTCCACTATTTTGCTAGCCCGGATAGCCCCATACGCTTAAAATATAATCGGCTCATACCAAAGAAGTTCTATTCCAGGCAAATCAATAACATTTTCTCTCTCCGGCACTCTCCGGTTGCCATTTGCCCATTTGATTGGAGGTAGCGCATTAACCATACAGTCAGGACGCCCGCACTCCTTCTTTACTGTTCTGCCGAATATGTTCTGGAGGCGACCTACTCGTCGACCAATTCAACTGCATGCAACTGTCGTCCCACCTTAATGTGTACCCTACTCAATGCCACTTCCCCATTAGATCGCATACAGGAGACAAGCCCGTGTTCTCCGTTTGTGATAGTATCAGGCAAGTATACTCTGACGTCACAGACAGCTGTTAACGAAGGATTGGAATCTTCGAGTGACAGGGAAGTCAGCAACACAAAAAAAATATTAGCACAGAACAGTTTCAACTTGATCTTGATGTTGATATAACTGCATTTCCAAATTTTAGACAAGACAAGGAAAGGGGATCTGGTGCCGTTAATGCGTCAGGCAACATCCAATTCGGTGTCACCGTCTACAGAACAGTTCGTATCGGTATGTTACGGTGACTGGCCATTTCATCCCCAAAAGGAGAAACCTTATCGGATGTGATACGGTTAAGAATTGTGGTGAATTGTTTTTCCCGCCTCTTCAGTTGTTCGTCATTGTGAAGGAGGACGTAGCCGTTAACGTCCTCCACTGGACCATAGGAAGATTAGCGACCACATGTAAGTTCTTTCGTGATGCGGCACTTTCCGTTTCCCTGACCAGCAGCACATTAACAAATGCCCTATTATCACCGTGCGCACTATGCAGAAATTCTCGGGATTTCGTTCGGTACCGAAGTTCGAGCACATCGCGCCCACCATCAATCGCAGTTAATAGACGCTTGATTACTTGGCGTTCATCGATCTCCCTTTGGGACGTGGAGAATGACCTGCACAGTACCCTTGAAAAGAGCGCTTTTGACAACGGCTAAATGCTCATAGATATTCTCGAGTATGTTATTCAGGATATCTAATGATCGATCGGCAACATAGCTCTTCCACTGTGAGCTGGATCACACAAGCTGTCGATGTTGAACTTTAGAGAGTTCACAGCTCTCCAGCCTTGCGAGAAATAACAGACACAACAAGCAACACGAAAGTAAACGGCCATCATATAGTGATCCCTTTCGAGGCCGTTGTCAACGCCCCTATTGTTACGCACATCCAAGAGACAACTTCTAAATCTACTGCTGATCGCCAAGTGATCAATCTGATTCCTCGCCCCGTGTCAGTGAAAGTTGCAGAAATCCACAAACCTCTTACCAATATCGTTACCGTGCTTCCCATCACATGTCCGAGAAAGGTGTTGCCAAAGCCCGCTTTGGCATTCGGATCACCCATCATGATCACAATGTCGTCTTTAGGGAGGCTCTTCTGAACTCCGTGTACTTGCACATAGAAAGCATCAACCTCGACTACATCGGAAATCTCCGTTGGTGCATAGCACTATAGAGTGGTTTTGCTCCTTAACCTAGGCCGGAATAGCAGCAGTCAGAAGTCTGTCAGAAACCGACTTCCAAGACCAATAGGCGCGCCTTGCGGTAGCCGCAGAAACAATCCGACATCGGAATCACGTGTGCTACCACCATTGTTGGTAACCATCATTTTTCGCCGATTTTCAAAAACATCAGGAAGGTTCATTTAGATGAAATCTAGGCCTAAAAATATGTCAGATTCCGACCTGCTCAAATAAATTTGCTAACAGTATATTACCAACTTTTATAAATTGACTAAAAAACCAATTTCGTGCGAATTTACCGCATCCTAGGCCATGAAAATAAGATGCTAACGTCATAATTAACGAGAATAATTGATATTCCAGTGAAATATTAAAATTCCATTCATGAAAAATCTAGTTCTCCCCAGTCCTATTTAATAAATTATTAAAATCGGTTTACTCTCTGTCTGTCTGTCTGTAGTGTTCCGAAGCCGCTCTTAGTTTTGGCATTTGTTGGAAAGGTGAGGAGTGCGAGGGGTTGAAAGTGATAATTTATTTAACGGACTCATTCTCAGAAACTACCCAACCGAAAATTCTGAAAAATTAAATTAAAAGGCTGGCACTATATGGTGCTTAGCCTCCAAAATACCCTACATAGCGATATCTGCTCAAATAAAGTAAATAATAGTACATTACTATAATTTTTAGTAATTGGCGGCAGAACCCCTCTTAAGTTCATCCTATAATCAGCAATATAGGCTACAGGATAGGTCAGGATCCTACCAAACTTGGTAAAAATTGCACTACTATTAACAAAGTTATATTAGGTCAGAGTATTCGCTTCTTTGCAAATTCAATGACAATATCACCCGAAAGTGGACATTTTCACATAATATATGCGTATATTACACGGGGCAATGGGCCAAATGCACGCTCAAATTTCTTTATAAAAGAAGTACACAAAACCTTTCATACCTGAAGCATCAAGCTTCCGGTTTCACGACTTGTTTGTATCTGTTGCAGGTGCAGTTTTTCACATAATATTAAACTCCTAGTGTGAAGCGTATGACGTTGAATTTATCAATACAATGCTTTCCATCAAATGAATTATTTAAATCGTTTTCCAAAAAATCGAAGGCAAAAGAATTGTTAGCAATGTGACACAGAACTGTTACGCACTCATCGCTTTCCATATCTTCTTCTTTTTCTTCAGCCGTTGCCCTGTTCACAAGTGGGATCGGCTCGACGTGATCGGTTTCGCCATTTTATTTTATCAAATGCCTGATCTGGATGTGATCGCGAGGCTCTTAAATTCCCATCCAGCGTATCACGCCACCGTTGTTTCGGCCTGCCTTTTGGTCATTTACCATCGAATTCGATGTTCAGACCAATTTTGGCAAGTGAATTCTCGTTAGCGCGAATTACATGACCATACCATCGAAGACGCCTCTCTCGCAGTTGTTCCACGATCGGTGCAACCCCATATCGATCGCGGATATCCTCATTTTGGATGTGATCAAAAGGTGTCACGCCACTGGTTCAACGCAACATCTCGTCTTCAATACCGCAAGACGCCGTTCATTGTCTTTTATAGTCTGCCAACACTCAGAACCATAGAGAGTGACAAGATGGACGACATCGCGGTAAATTTGATACGTCGACAACAAAGAACACCATTTGTGAAACGCCACTTCATCCAGGTTGCATTTATGCGTGAAGCAATTTCATATCGCAGTTCTCCATTGGCTGATAGCAGTGACTCGAGATATTTAAATCGCTCAGTTCTGGGCAGGTCACTGCCGCTAACAGAACCGAGCGATTTAAATATCTCGAGTCAATGCTATCAGCCAATGTAGAACTGCGTTCTGCTCTTCACATAGGGAAACACAAAACCTTCTATGTCTGAACCATCCAGCTTCCAGTTTCTCGACTTGTTTGTGGATCCCTTAACTTGTATGGTTGAGATCAGAATACCCTGCTTACATATATGATTGAAGCATGATTTGACACTTGTCGATGAAAGTGCATTTTACCGAATGAAAATAATTAAATATCCTACATCCGCTTATCATAACACTGGTATAAATATAGTTTGTCTGTAGCATTACAGAGCCTCTGTACCAAGTTCAACTAGCAGTGCCAATATTATTTACGTCATATACCCATGTAGCTTCATACATGTCATTATTCAAGTATCAATCTATCTAACTATGAGTGAATATGAACCTCTCAACATTTTATTTTTCATCATTCTGCATTCCATAAAAGGAAGACCCTGATACTCTGAGATCTCCTTGGCTATTAAATTATTCAGATAATCCTTTGTAGGGTGGAATTCCCAAACTTTTAAGTAACATGCATGTGCACAATCCGCGTGTTTCACATCTGTTTCTCACCATAAATATATATTCTACATAATTCAGAATCGAAAGACGGGGTAAATAATGATAGAGCTCAAGTTCTCACAATTGCACCTTTAAATGACACTAAATGAACACTTCCTGGGAATTCCAATCGCTTTCAGTATGTATGGAATAGTAAATCAGTAGACGATGATATAAATATAACTTAAAATTTTGTGTAGGAGGTAGTAGTGTGAGGCCTGTGCAAGTTTAAGTTGTGAACAACTAAAATAAATTCAATAGTTGTGGAAAGCTGCAAAATACTGGACTTGAAAATAAAAAGAAAGCAGTCCTAATATATATAAAAAAAAATTAAATTTCGCATTTTATTAAATTCGATTAAATAATCGAATTGGCATTCTTTAAAAACCAAAAAATTAAGGCAAACTGAAATCGGATTTCTTATTAACCAATTGTCGCAAACTTTTGATACTTTATTCAGAAATGGTCCATCCCCTGGACACAATGTCGTATATTAAGACGAATGCCGCATTCAAACATAACTGGGCATGTTGGCGTTTTCTGGGAATGCATCCCACTGAACGATACAAAGCTCTTTATGCGATCTATTCGATGGTCCTAAATATTACAATTACTTTGTTCTACCCCTCCTCCTTGGTAATTGCGGTTTTTCTGTCAGATAACATCAAGCAAATTCTGGAGGCTCTGGTATTAACAGCGACCAATGTAGCGTGCAGCAGCAAACAGATCAACGCCTTCCTTAGGCGAAGTGACATTTTGGCTATAGAAAGCCTCCTTCCAAGGCTGGATTCAAGAGCCCACCACAGTGACGAACAAAGGATTCTGAAGGCGATGATCAAAACATCCTATACATTTTTCTATGTATACTTTGTCGTTTACGTTTCGACTGGTCTTTTGAGTGAGATTGCAACATTATTTGCGACTAATAAAAGGCTTATGTATCCTGCATGGCTTCCTTTCGATTGGAAATCTTCTAACTTCAACTACGCTGTTGCAAATATCTATCAATTTGTCGGGATCATGGTTGGAATTGTCCAGGAATGTGTTAATGATACATTTCCAGCAATTTATATGGGCGTTCTTACGGGTCATATCCAGGCTTTAATGAAAAGAATAGAACGAATTGGAACAAATACGAGAATTTCATTAGAAAGAAACTATGAGGAGCTGGTACACTGCATTCAGGATTATCAAATTTTAAAACAGTAAGTATACAAACTTTAAAACAAAAACACATTTCCACTCCACTTCAAATAGTGATGATATCTGAATAGAATTTGATTAAAAAAAAAAACAAAGAACGCATGAACAACCGGTATCCGATCTAGGCTCCAGTCTCCAGGCATCCCGGTTTTGCGCCGAGGTCCACTAATTCGATATCCCTAAAAGCTGTCTGGCGTCCTGAACTACGCCATCGCTCCATCTCAGGCATTACCCTTATAGACTTTCCGGGGTGGATCATCCTCATTCATACGGATTAAGTGACCCGCCCACACCTATTGAGCCGGATTTTATCCACAACCAGACGGTCGTGGTATCGCTCATAGATTTCCTCGTTATGTAGGCTACGGAATCTTCCATTCCGAGGAATACATGAGGACTGGTAAAATCATTATCTTGCACAGTAAGAGCTTTGACCCTATGGTGGGACGTTTCGAGCGAAACAGTTTTTGTAAACCGAAATAGACTCTGTTGGCTACCAACAACCGTGCGCGGATTTCATCATCGTAGCTGTTATCGGTTGTGATTTTCGACAGGAGAAATTATCAACGGTCTCAGCGTTGTAGTCTCCTATCTTTATTCTTCCCGTTTAACCAGTGCAGTTTGATGTTGCTTGTTTGTTGGTTTTTAGTGCTGACGTTGGCACCATACACTTTGTCTTGCTTTCATTGATGTGCAGCCCAAGATCTCGCGCCAATCGACGCCTGCTCGATCTGGATGAAGGCAGTTTGTACGTCTCGGGTCGTTCTTCCCATGATGTCGATATCGTCAGCATAGGCCAGTAGTTCGATGGACTTAAAGAGAATCGTACCCCTTGCATTTACCTCAGTATCACGGATCACTTTCTCGAGGGGCAGGTTAAAGAGGACGCATGATAGGGCATCCCCTTGTCGTAGACCGTTGTTGATGTCGAATGGTTTTGAGAGTGATCCTGCTGCTTTTATCTGGCCTCGCGCATTGAGCAGGGTCAGCCTAGTCAGTCTTATCAGTTTCGTCGGGATACCGAATTATCTCATGGCCGTATACAGTTTTACCCTGCTTGAAGCCGCTTAGTCGATGAAAAAATGATTCAACTGATGTCCATATTCCAACAGTTTTTCCATCGCTTTCCGCAGAGAAAATATGATTTGTTACTGATTTGCCTGGAGTGAAGCCTCTTTGGTATGGGCCAGTGATGTTCTGGGCATACGGGGCTATCCGAACTAGCTATCCGAGATAGCGAAGAATATCTTATAGATGGTACTCAGCAACGTTATACCTCTATAATTGCTGCACTGTGTGATATCCCCCTTTTTATGTATGAGACAGATAATGCTTCTTTCCCAGTCGCCAGGCATTGATTCGCTGTCCCACACCTTGAGCACAAGTTGATGAATCACTTGGTGTAATTTGTCGCCTCCATTTTTAACCGATTCATCTATAATCCCATCGGCTTCTGGCGACTTATAATTTTTAAGCCGATGAATTGTACGGACTGTTTCTTCTGCATTTGGTGGTGGCAGTATTTGTCCGTCGTCTTCAGTTAGCGGAACCTTCAACTCGCCGATGTTCTGGTTGTTCAGTAGTTCATTAAAGTACTGGACTCATCGCTCCAATATACCCATTCTGTCGGAAATCAGATTTTCTTCTTCGTGTCGGCAATATGAGCATCGAGGTGTGTATGGCTTCATCCTGCTGATTTGTTGGTAAAACTTCCGTGCCAAGACGAATTTTAGCTAACTTTCCCCTATTTGAGAACTTGAAGGATGCGCCATCATTTTTTTTTAATTTCCAAGTTTAGCTTGCGTGTTAGTCTTTCGGTGGGTTCGCGCTAATTCCCAGGTTTGTTGATTCTTCAGATTCCGATGTGCACTCACATATCGGTAACTGATGGCACGTGAGGGATCGTATTCGCGGACTCGCCCACATTCCTCAGCCTGGCTAGCATAGAAGAAAGCATGTCTATGGAACACTTCAATAGCTTCAGCCAAACCTTCATGTCAATTCCGCCATCATTTCTTGTTTTTGGGATAGGTCTCCCCTCTTGGTCGTCTCCAGTTACTCAAGATGGTCATCTGGCCATCATAATTAACAATTTGTCATTACTAATGTGACAAAACCACTTCTTGGCGGTCTTAATAGCGGATTTGTACTTCTTCAGGCAGGCGTTCAATGTCTGACAATATTTATACCAATAGAAGGTGTTGAAGACCCCCCTGGTCAGCTTCCTGAGGCTGACAATGTCTTCTTGTTTTATTTAGTAAGGTACGAAACTTTGAAAGCGGTTTAGAATGTTTTTTCTAGCGCCCCAACCTTTGACTCCAGTTCATCTGTCGTGCCAATATTGCTACTTTGCACACTAATTTATTTTTGATAACTTCACAAACTTCAAGGACCATTGACATACGATTAACGTTCATCAGACCTACACGGTTGGTTCAAACAACACCACTCATTCCTACAGATCGCAACAGAAGCACTCCTTAAACAGGAATACAGCTTTATTCAGACAGTCCCAACTCAAGAAAGTCAGTTACGATCCGAATTGTGGTCTGAAGAAAAATTGCATCAAATACGACATTATATTAGGATCAAGTTTTGGATTCTGTTTTCCAACCACATCAACCATTAGATTTTACTTAATCTGGAAACTACGAACCGACAGCCGAATGATATAAAGCGTAAGTGTAAACATCTCAGCTACAAGAAGCTACAATAGAACCAATGGTCCTTGGCGGGCGGAAAGTTTAGAATTAAGTACTAACATATGCATATATATCTGAATGATTCAGTGGTTAAAGCACTAGGCTGTCATATGGCAGACCGCAGTTGAAATCTCACTGATGACAGTAGAGCTTATATCGTGACAGGACGCCGGATACCAATCAACTTAATGTGAATGGGTACCTAACCCAAATCAGGTTAACAATCTTGCGGGAGCACAATGCTGACCACAGTGTCTCTACAGTGTACCGTAGTCCTCTAGTTATAGAATGAGGTGGTCTAACACGCTCCAAGGCTGATTCGATTGGACCACGATTATTTTCCTATTTTTCCGAGTTTTCACGATTTTGGATGCCGGCTTTTACCTAATACCAGTACTAGATGTCAAGTATTTAGGTTTGGACGATCCTACCTGCTTAAAAATATATAGTCCCTGCCTGGGATGGAACGATGGCGTAGGCCAAGACGCCAGCTAGCTTTTAGGGATATCTAATTGGTGGACCTCGGCGCAAAACCTGGATGTCTGTAATTCCTTACTAAGACAGGCCTACACCGGATACTGGTTGTTGCGCCCTTGATGATGATGATTTTTGACAATCTTATTCCCGAAATCATTCAAATACCTGTTCATCAAGCCGGTTTTGTAAATAACTACGGATCTGTTGACGCAATTGCGCGGTTACCCATGGCGAAACAAAGTGAGAAACATCGCCCTCTTCACATTGCATTTCTGGATCTAGTGAAGGCGTTTGACCGTGTGCCACACGAACTCATTTGGCATACTCTGCGGCAACATCTATTATCAGAGGAACTCGTGTGGTGGGTTAAATTGCTCTACCCCGATCCGAACAAAAATCTGCATGTAGCCATATCAAACCACTTCGCGCCCCTGTCGGTGCTGGTCAAAAAAGCGAGAAGGCGCTTTCTCTTTGTTCTCTTGGGATATCCAACGTCTAGTGCCCTAGACACTCCTTTA
Organism: Hermetia illucens; assembly: GCF_905115235.1. Taxonomy (NCBI): domain Eukaryota; kingdom Metazoa; phylum Arthropoda; class Insecta; order Diptera; family Stratiomyidae; genus Hermetia; species Hermetia illucens. Next base: position 132,714,396 of record NC_051851.1, read on the forward strand.
TTCAGACGATATTTTCCTAGCTTCTAATAGCAAAGCTGATCTCCACCAACTTGTTGCAATGTAATGATCACTTGTCAGAAAAATTTAGTTTTATTCAGATTCAATAAAACTAAATTTTTGTCGGGCGATCCCAATGGGGCTATCACTGTCAGTGGCAATAACCCACTCAAAACTGAGCGGCCTAAATATCGCAAATTGATGCTATCAGCTAATGGTGAACTGCGTTATGACATTGCTTCACACAGTACCGCAACGGGGATGAGGTGATGTTCTACAATCAGTTTTCTTTGTGATCGGCGTATCAACGAACGTCTCAAATCTAAAATTTAACTCAGTGTCGTCCGCCCTGTTGTTCTCCACGGTTCTGAGTGTCAGCCGACTATTAAAAAGAACGAACGGCATCTTGCGGTAACGGAAAGGAAGATGTTGCGTTGGACTAGTAACGTAACATGCTTTGATCACTTCCAAAATGAGGATATCCGATATAGTTATGGTGTTGCACTGATCGTGGAGGGGCGTCTTCAATAGTATAGTCCCGTAATCCGCGCTAACGAGAGATTGACTTGCCAAGATTGGTTTGAACATCGAAGTCGATGGTAAAAGACCGAAGCGAAGATCACAAAATCCATCCGTATCTTAAGGATACCGTGCGGTTAGCCCTGTAAGGCGGGAATTCACGTTAAATCATCTGAATGTAACTGGCGCATCATCAGAAAAAAATTATAAGAATCTAGAAAAGTCCTCACCTTTACGTTATGACCCTAATGTGATTTCGAAACAAGTACGGATACTTGTTACTCACTGAGCTGCTCAACCAGAATGCACCGATTTATCTCTGGAAGGAATAAAAGAACGGACCGAATCCAACGGAGCGTATTCCTGGAGAGGTCACTCAACACTAAAAGCAAGATTTGTCATTAAACTCCAATTTGGAATGCTAAAATTTGGAAAGTAGAGCCTTCAAAAGAAATGTATACAAATTACAGCCAATCCTTCATCCTTTAATAAGGCTGATACTTGAGGTATTTCAGAACTTCTGAAAAGTCATTATGAAACTTTCTACATCTAACGATTTTCAAAAAGAAAGCATTTGTCTCGGATCAGTTTCCCGCTTTTTCATTTTCGATACACAATCCATTGCTTGCTTTCTAGGTTAGCCGGTTGTTGATCACCCTCCTATTCAGTGATTTTATACACGATTTCTTCTCCATACCAGATCACAACTCACAACTAGGATTTCATCTAATGCGACAATACTAAACGGAACGAAAAATAAAGAAATATTCCTTATTTCCAAATCATTGGATTGAGCAAAATAATTATACTATCTGTCATTTTAATCATAGAAACCACTTTAACACCATCTATGTAATCATCCATTGAATAAAATAGTTTCCGATTGCTGTTCTTGTTTCCTCGATTCAAGTAATGATAATAACTCCTTAGGCAAAAATCTGGACCGACGGTTTCGTCCAGGGCAGAGGCAACTCTTCACCATGGTCTAGGTTTGAACTAAGAACGGATTTCACTTCAATATAATTCGTTTGCGATTATATATAAATGGAGCGATTACCACCTGTCGCTACTATCGGCCACGCTGCTCCCAAGGCAGAGGTGAGCCAGCGTCTGACGAGTTGTCTCTGCCCTTGACGAAATCGTCAGTCAAAATTTTTGATAAACTTGGGTGTTTAACCCAAAAAGAGGATTCCGTGGATCACAAGTTGTTGTGACTCAGGACTTCCAGCATCCTCAATAAAAAAAAACTATACATATTTACAACACCAATTTCATTGACCATAATCGAAATAATCAATTACAAATTATTTCTAATATTCCAGATATTACAACGTATTGCAACCTATAACATCAGGAGCTCTCTTCTTACAGTTTTTCGTAACTGCTATTGTGGTATGCATCACAGCAGTTTACCTGGTCTTTGTTGATGGAAGTGCATTTGATATGATTTACCTCGGGTTTTATTTCGCGTGCATCCTTATGGAAATTTTATTGAGCTGCTACTATGGAAATGAATTACTGTATGAAAGTCATTTGATTACCAATGCTATCTATTCCTGCAGTTGGACGGAACAGAGTGAACGTTTCAAAAAAGTCATGATAATCTTTATGCAATCAACCCAAATGGATATGTCTGTGAAAGCTGGGGGATTAATAAACGTCAATCTGGAATCGTATATGGCGGTAAGATTTGAAGGGGTAACTTATAGCCATTCATCTTCATTTGAATGTTTAAATGTTTTTAGGTCTTAAAAAGCTCATATTCACTATTTGCTGTTCTGATCAAGGCCACCTAATTGAGCGGATATATCCAGAGCATCACAGGATCATAGAGAAATGCGTATTCGTTCTCATGTACGAACTAGTAAACAAACCGCGGCTTCATTAATTTTGATAAACAAGTAGAGGTTTCACATATTTTATTTGAAAAGCTGATCTACGGTCATGCAACGACGAAATCAACAACTGACAAATATAATTTAAAATATAATCAATTGTTAAAGTTTATGAATTCTAGTTATGTTAATTTCCTATGGCAGGCCTACCATCAAGGAATCCCGTTTCTAAAATCATGGTTAGTACAACTTAGTTAAGGGTGAGGATTGCCTGCGAAAATTCACCGAAAAAGTGTTCATGAGTCTAGATTGCAGCAAACAATTAGGATGAAATGAAATTCATTACGAATAAAGTTTCTCTTAGACTTTAGGAAAATTAGTTGACTTTTGATTAAAACCGGATCTGACGAATGACCATTACTCTTAAGCTCTGTATAAATGGAAAAACAGTGTGCAAAATTCTGCTTTGAAACTGCAGCAAACATTTTTAAGGTTTTGTGTAAACCAAAACCTTATTAAAATCGATTCAATGTCTGCCTTTCTGTCTGTCTGTCTGTCACACGCACTTTTCTCCAAAACGGCTAAACCGATCCGAGCGAAATGGTGGACAGATGGGAACTATGAAATCCCACGCATACAGCGAGTGGCATAAATTTAGGTGGAGTTTAAAGGGGGGCTCCCCATACATGCAAAGGGGGGATTCAAAAATTTTTTTCACCAGATATAGCCGTGTAGGGTATCAAATGAAAGGTCTCTGTGTACTTTCCGAAACTGATATTAGTTTTGGCGTTAATTGCAAAGTGCGTGAGTAAGGAGTCAAAATGTTCGCACTTAAAGTGAGCCAGGATTCATTTTCGGAAACTACCCAACCCAAAAATCCGACAAAAATCAGGGTAGGTGCGTCTAGATGAAATCTAGGCCTCAAAATATATCCCGTTCCGATATCTGCTCAAATAAACTTACTAATAGCATATTACTACTTTTTAGAAATTTACTGAAAACCCCCCCTTAAATTCATCCTAGGACTTCCGAAGCGTAGAGGACAATATTTCGTATATACGTGCTAAATTTCGTGGAAATCTAGCGATTAGCGCCAAAGTTATAGCAGTTCAAACTTAGTAATTTCGCGCGAATTTACTGCTTCCACTGAATTCAGTGATATAGGCTATAATATAGAGCATGATCTTACCAAGTTTGGTGGAAATCGCACTATTACTAACAAAGTTATAATACCTCAAATTCTTTGAAAATTAAAGACTATGAATGTCAATATCACCCGAAAGTGGATACTCTCACATAATATATGGATATATTACGTGCTACGTACTAAGAAATACACAAAACCTTTCGTACCTGAAGCGTCCAGCTTCCGGTTTCCCGACTTGTTTATATTTGATGTTGGTTAAATTGTTGGCATTTGCTAATAGTATTAAACTCAGAATGCGAAGCGTATGAGGTTGACTATTATCAATACATAACTTTCCATCAAATGATTTATTTATTATCGCTTTCTAGAAAATAGAGGGCAATGGAATTTTTAGCTATATTACACGGAGCTGTCGTGCACTTATCGCTCCTCACATCTGTTTCTTCAGCCTTCAGTTCACAAGCGGGGTCGGCTCGTGGTGATCGGTTTCGTCATTTTATTTTATCAATTTCCTGATCAGGATGTAATCGCAAAACCTTTAAATCAAGCCACCATTGTTTTGGCCAGCTTTTTGGTTGCTTACCATTGCTTTCGATGTTCTGACCAATACTGGTTGTTGAATTCTCGATAGCGTGAATTTTGTGACCAGACCATTGAAAACGCAGTTTTTCCACGATCGATGCAAACCTATATCGATCGCGAATATTCTCATTTCAGACGTGATCAAAACGTGTCATGCCACCAGTGCAATGCAACATCTTCGTCCCCATTACCGCAAGACGCCGTTCATTGTCCTTTATAGTCGGCCAACGCTCAGGACTGTAGAGAGCGGCAAACGGACGACATTGCAGTAAATTTTGGATTTGGGACGTGCGCTGATACGTCGTTCACGAAGAACACCAGTTGGGGAATGCCACTTTATCCAGGTTGCGTTAATGCGGAACAACAATTTCATTACGCAGTTCTCCATTGGCTGATAGCATTGACTGGAGATATTTAAATCGCTGAGTTCTGGTAATGGCAGTAACCTGCCCTTCGAGATATTTAAATCGCTCAATTCTGGCAATGGCAGTAACCTGCCCAGAACTGAGCGATTTCAATATCTCGGGTCAAAGCTATAAACCAATGGAGAACTACGTTATGCTCCTCACATAGGGAAACACAAAACCTTTTATACCTGAAGCGTCAAGCTTCCGGTTTCCCGACTTGTTTACAAAATAATATCAATTAACATCCTCTTAAAGGATCCAAGTAACGTCCATGACCAAAACCAAGAATCTAACTGGTGTAGATAGTTGGAACGTTAACGCTGAGCGACTCAGGCGTAGGTACGCCATTGGTAAAGCAATAAAAGCACAGTTTATAACATAAATATCTGAAATATGAGTATATTGAATTCACAGCAAGTCGTGAGTGGTGGTAATATTACTAACATTCGACATACGTATGAATTTTTAAGGCACCTGAAGGTCCTGGGGGTTCACTGTCCTCTTCCGACACGAATTGATTTGCAGACCAGAAACAGTCCCGCAAGACTAACACCGCGGGACAGAGTTATGCTGATTGCAAGCTCAGCGTTCAAGTCTAAAGGTACAGCAAATTTACGTTAAATAGATAATTTTGTGTCTTATGTTCCATATTATGACCTTTATTACTACAGTACTACTATACAAAATGTAGTATGTTACTTATAATAACTTTACTGAGGCATAAATTTGAGAATTATCCCAATGCGCCTGCCACTCCCTGATTGTGGGCGTTCTCCCCTCCCTTCGTTGATCTTCGGCATTATAGTCACTGCATGCTCTCCCGTTGTATAATCTTCGCATCACCTCAGTCAAAATATGAATGGACACCATTCTCATGACTATGTAAAAACCCTGCTTCGTCTGAGGTTGTACGGAATAAGCTAGCAACTAATAACGCGTTCAAACGATATGCTGAAGATAATTTTCTCCTTAAACGCCTGAATATTAAGAGACTTTGTCCAAACTGGTGCTGCGTACAGCAAACTGAATGAGCAAAATCTGACTAACAATAGCCTCCTTGATACAGTTCAGTGGCCCCTTCATACAGTTCTTCTAGTCAATTGCGGAACGCCTTCCGCAACTCCCTCCAACTAGTTTTGTACTTCGTCTTTCTCTGTACAATTTCCTGGTCATCATTTGCGCGTTAAAAATTATTTCGCGCTTGCAGGCATTCGGACTGATTTCGTCATTCCACCACTGTTTTTAAGATTGTAAAACAAAACCTTATTAAAATCGGTTCAATGTCTGTCTGTCTGTCTGTCACAGGCACTTTCCTCAGAAGCGGCTATACCAATTGACACGAAATTTGGTAAGAATGTGGGAACTGTGGACTTCCAGACATGCAGTGAGTGATATCCTTCTACGTTGAGATTTAGGGGGGTTCCCATATATGTAAAAAAATTTTCAACCAAATATAATCATGTGGGGTATCAAATGAAAGGTCTCGATTAGTACTTTTTGAAGTTAGTTTTGAGATTTGTTAAAAAGGCGGGGAGTGGGAGGGGTGGAAAGTGATGATTTCTTTAACGGACCCATTCTCAGAAACTACCCAATCGAAAAAATCTGAAAAAAATCATGAAGTTGCCTCTATATGCCCAGGCCTCAAAATACTCCCCATATTGATATCTGTTCAAATTAAGTTAATAATAGTATATTACCATATTTTTGGGAAAATTGAGTAAAACCCCCCTTAAGTTTATGTCAGAGTTATAAAAGTTGGTAGTAGTATAAAGTATAATATAAAGCATATTATCTCCAAGTTTGGTCAAAATCATACTATTAGTAACAAAGTTACAGTAGCTTAAAGTGGTCTTTACCGTGTAAATTTACAACCCGTAGTACTAAATCTGACATGCCAAATGCATATACATAACAGGCTACGTATGTAGGGATATTTAAACACTCAAATATACTCACAAAAGAAACAAACGCCCAGCTTCCGGTTTCCCGACTTGTTGTAATTAGTGGATGTTATTTCAACGCTTTGGCATAAAGGCAGCAATACCAATCCCCTGTTATTAGAAACTTTGCTTCCCCACTTAGTAGATGACAATGCGAGATCATACACTTGCGTATAACATTCGCTTATATTCCACGCTTGGGAACACCATTAATTTTAGCTCTTTCGGCCCCATAACCCATTACCGGTTATTACTTCGAATGGGTATCGTTCTGTCGACCAAATAGCGCACTTTCCACTTTTGTGCGTAGCTCATACGACGTTTTCTTTTCCTCTGTGCCTCTGGTTTGCCACGTCCACATCGAGCCCGTAGACTGATTATCTCAACAGATCCTGTGTGGCCCCACAAAAGTTGAGGTTTATCTGAATAATCATCATTTACTCTTTGCTTTTGGTTCTCTCCAAAACAATGGGCATTTTCCCGCTTTCTGTAGCGTAGTCCTTATCAATAAAACCCGCATCTTTGCACAATATGCATTCAGGGTTTTACTTCATAATTTCATGCCAAGTGCCAAGTACACCACCTGCGTTGATCAGACCTATCGTGCTTGATTGTGCAAGATCTGACCTTATGACCGTACTCCAGACATTCTCTCGAATCCTACTGACAACCCATCCAATCTTGACTCTTCCAGCTTCCAGCAACTTGCTAGCCCAAACAGTTTGTGTGTCACCGTATGCTTTCCGTAATTTGAATTTAAAATTGCCGTACCAGTTCCCCCCTTACTATATGTCCTCCTCCGCCGAAGTCTCGTCAAGGTCCCTGTAGTCTATAATTATCTCGTAAGGATTTAGTTTTGGTAGTTGAGCGTCGTTTCATCCTGCGTCTTCTGATGTTCCAGGAGTAGTTCTCCCTTCTGCGATCTTCTAATTCTTGTGACATTGACTCCCAAGCCGCTTAGTATCGGATCGCCCTTGACCTTCCGAAGAATCCTAGCGTACGAAGGGTCGCCTCTACTATGCTTTCGATAACAATTGCATCCGAAGATCCGTTTTGGCAATTTGAAATCTAAACGTTGCACTCCCTCCGTTATTGGCTCTTTGAAGCTTCTGCTTTTTTTTGTGTCGGAAACTTTACAGCAGTGTCCTCCATTCCTTCTCTGCTGCGTGGTCGATTCTATTGTTTTGGTAGCCGCAATGGTTCACCGCAACAGTTGCTAACTATTCTGTTTTTAAGGTTTCGGCCAGCCACCTTAATAAAGCAGTAAATGTATAAAACACAACCTTAAAATCGGTTTACTATTTGTCTGTCTGTCACACGCATTTTTTTCGGAGACGGTTGCAGAGATGAAAGCTTTCTGTTAGTACTTTCCGGAGCCGGTCTTAGTATTGACATTTGTTGGAAAGGTAGGGAGTGCGGGGATCGAAAGTGATAATTTCTTTAACGGACCCATTCTCAGAAACTACCCTTATCTTCTATGCGCGAAGTTCATAATCGGGACTTCCTCACCTCTTCCATTATTCGCAATTTGAACTGAATTGATCCGATCATTGAGTTGATCGCATCCCAATCTTCCTGCAACGCTAGCACTCTCCCCACCACATTTTCCGGTATCAGCGCTGCATCTAAAACTTTCTCTATCCTCCATGAATCTCGGACAGTAGAAAAGTACGTACCCTGGGTTTTCGAGAACTCCCTCACAGGTTTGGCAATTGGGCGAATTAACCAAACTGCACCTATAGAGGTAATGGCGATATCCCCCATGGCCCAAATACCCTTTCTGTCTGTCAATCATATGCATTTTTCTCAGAAAAAGTTACACCTACTGACGCGGGATTTTATGCAAAGGTTGGAACTGCGAACCTCCACACATACGGTGAATTACATTGCTGCACTTAGAAAGGGGGTCCCTATATACGGATGCAACCTTTTCTTCATCGAACATAGCCATACTTTCCGAAACAGATATTTGTTTTGACATCGGTTGCAAAGGAGCACACTGCAGTAGTTCCAAAGGGGTCAACTACGTCAAGGAGCTATTCTCAGAAACCACCCAACCGAAAAATCTGAAATTTAATAAAAGTATATTAATATATTTTTTGAAAATTTACTGCAAAACTTTCTTGGAAATCCTAGTACTATTAGCAAAAGTTGCTACTCTCTAGGAGATAAAGTGCCAGTAGTCGAATTCAATATTGAGTATATTCAACGTATATACTTGATATTCTTACATAAAAAATCAACAAAACCTTTTAAGGGGGTCATCCCATGTGTCGGATCCGCGGAATCGAATTTTTTTTTTATATCAATTGTATCTAGATATAGTGTAGAATATATGGGCTAAGTATTCGGAGGCGATCGAAAATTATAGTGTTAAACACGTGATAAGTCACATGCTAGATTTATGTCGATCGCCGTAATATAGTTCGTATTTATCGTTCCGAATGACGTTCGAATGACTTCGCTAAAAGAACAAAAATTGAAGCCAAGGCCGTACATGTGTTTCTTCAAGAAACCTAAGGTTTATGGACTAAGTATAGCAGATTAATGATCAGTTAAGGTTTTATGGCTAAAAATCGCATTTTACATGAAAATCGGCTGCCACCATAGCCCAAAATCTACTCAACGAAATTTTTGAAATTTTCAGGACTTATTCGGATTTCTTCGGTCCGCAAACTAGGATAATTGCGATTCATTTAGTAGGCTTTTTTTGATTCATTGAAGAAGCCGTAAAAAATTCAAAAAAAAAGGTTAACAAGGCACTAAAAATTTAGTTTTTAATATTTTTTAATAATCCTAGTTTGCGGACTGTAGTTAAGTCTGTACGTTAAAATGCCGTTTACTTTTCTTCTCCAAGATGATCGCAGCGCGACGAATATGATGAGATTTAGAAATAGATTTAAATTATTTAAACAGTTTATAACTGTAGCTAGGGAGCTTCCACGGTGTAATATTAACAAATTTTTAAACAAATGTGGATTATTCCCTACAGCAGTTGAAACTGCTCAAAATCTAAATGCAAGCATGTTCATTGAACTTGCAATTTTCAACCCTATGTTGTGAGCAAAAACAGACATGGAATTGGGATTTGAACGTATAAAAGTAGAATTGAAATACGTTGGCAAATTGAAGGCATCGAAGCGAAATATAATTTTTTCCCGATGATTATAAATCAACACACATTCACGCCATAAATCCTACAGATTGCCATTCTGGTTCGCTATTTCCCATAGTTGTTAGTTTACGATTTACCTCATGGAGCTATTTTCGAAGTGAATTTTTAGTCGATAGCCTCTTTCCAGGCGAAAAATCATGAATTTTCCATTGATTTTTTCATAGGTGGAAGTATAATCAATATTACATAAAAGCTTTAAAGCCCAATAGCCCCTACCGTTGACTATAAATATGGAATGAAATTCAGTTTAAATTTGAATTGTGTTTCCAATGAGCTATGCCCTGGCAGAACAGCATCACCAACGGTGTGAAAATCCTATTTTTATAATGTAAGCAAATCTAGCATAAAAACAAGTAGGAAAATTGAAAGCTGGACACTTTGAGGAGAAGGGCTTTGCATTTTCTTTAACGAGGGACATCATTGGCCCATACCAAAGAGGCTTCACTCCAGGCAAATCAGCAACAGATCAGATTTTCTCTCTGCGGCAGGCGATGGAAAAAGTGTTAGAATATGGACAACAATTGCACCATTTATCCATCGATTTTAAAGCAGCCTATGATAGCATCGCCAGGGTAAAACTATACACGGCCATGAGAGAATTCCGTATCCTGGCGAAACTAATAAGACTAACTAGGCTGACCCTGACCAATGGGCGAGGCCAGATAAAAGCAGCAGGATCACTCTGAAGACCATTCTACATCAACAACGGTCTACGACAAGGCGTTGCCCTATCATGCGTCCTCTTTAACCTGGCCCTCGAGATGCTGAGGTAAATGCAAGGGGTACGATCCGCTTTAAGTCCACCTAATTACTGGCCTATGCTGACGATATCGACATCATGGGAAGAACCACCCGAGACGTACAAACGGCCTTCATCCAAATCGAGCAGGTGGCGCGAAGTCTTGGGCTGCACATCAATAAAGGCAAGACAAAATATATGGTGGCAATGTCAGCATCGAAAACCAACGAACCAACAACATCAAACCGCACTGGTCAAACGGGAAGAATAAAGATAGGAGAATACAACTTTGAGACCGTTGACAATTTCTTCTATCTAGGGTCGAAAATCACAACCGATAACAGCTACGATGTCGAAATCCACGCACGGTTGTTGTCAGCCAACAGAGCCTATTTCAGCTTATAAAAACTGTTCCGCTCGAAACGCTTCACCATAGGGTCAAAGCTCTTACTGTTCAAGACTATGATCTTGCCAGTCCTCATGTATTCCTCGGAAACTTGGGTTCTTAGCAAGAAACATTGCGAACTCTTAGCCGCGTTCGAGAGAAGAATCCTCCGTAGAATTTTTGGCCCCCTACATGAGAATGGACTATTCCGTAATCTACACAATGATGAAATCTATGAATGATACCATGACCGTCAGGTTGTGGATAAAATCCAGCTCAATAGGTTACGGTGGGCGGGTAATCCGTATGGATGAGGATGATCTCACCCGGAAAGTCTATAAGGGCAATATCTATGATAGAAAAAGAAAACGAGGCATACCCTGCCTAAGATGGAGCGATGGCGTAGGTCAGGACGGCAGACAGCTTTTAGGGATATCGAATTGGTGGACCTCGGCGCAAAACCGGGATGTCTGGAGTTCCTTGTTAAGGCAGGCCTAGACCGGATACCGGTTGTTGCGCCGTTGATGATGAGGGAATTTTTCATGTACGTTTCCCCCCATAACTAAAAATTCAACATATTTCTTCTCACAATCCTATATACCAGGATATGGTAGGTATCGGTAGAGTAGGTATCAGTAGCCGCCCAAGGAACACAATTAGCGCTTTGGTGCGCCGTTCTAATGCCACAAACTCCTAAGACCGTGGCTATTGTTATGAGAGCACGGAGGCGGAGTCCAGCCGGCTCAAAACTTCAGAGCCAGCCCGTAGAATTCACGAAATAAAGCAGCTCTCCCACCCTGCAGCCAGAAATCTTTCGGAGGTCCCCAAAGAATGGTTTACTCAGTGTCCGCAGCCTGACTCTAGCCAGAGCTGGGCAATCGGAGAGAAAGGGCGTGAGGGTTTCCCTTCATTTTCCGCAGCTTCGGGAATGCGAGTTGTAGGGTATGCCGAACCTAGTGGCATGGCCAGTGCCCCGTGCAGACCGCCGTAATCTTGAATGCATTTGCACGCGTCTGGCACAGGAGCTTTCGTGATCGGGCTATGTTATAAGCGGGGAAAATTCTCCTTGACTTGGCACAGCTCGTAAGCCTTCGCCATTATAGACCCGCGGCTGATTGGTAGTGCGAGTAAACTCGGCCCCCGACAGCCGCCAGCGGAATACCGACTGTATTCGCCGAAAGACTGCCAGACCTGCAGAGCCTCGCCTGGCCAATCCGTCAGCCCGCTCATTCCCCTCTATGTTCCTATGCCCAGGGACCCAGAGAAAGCTGACCTTGAGCGTGCCGCCTAGACGGTTCAGCGCGTCTCTGCACTGTCCCACCAGCCTGGAAATCGTCGTCGCTGAGTACAAGGCTTTTATGGCTGCTTGGCTCTCGGTAAGAATGGCTATGTTACGCTTGGGACTCGAATCACGCTCCAGCCATCGACAAACTTCCAATATCGCCGCCCAACGAAACCTGGGAGACCATACGACTTGGATACACGGTGTGAATTCGAGGAAACCCCCGCGCCGACTCTCATCTCATCTTTGATCCGTCCGTAAAGAATACTGTGTCGTAATCTTGCAACACGCCGCCGGTCTTTCACTTTGCCCTGGTTGGAAGGTCCACAGCAAAGTTTCTCGTGAAGTTCAGCTTGCGTGTGGCATAGTCCGTGGATACCAAAATATACATATGCAAAATACGAGTACAATTATATTTATCCTAAGCAATCAGGCATTGCACAACTTACTTACGGTGTATAAGCGCACCTTGATTAGACAACGCACTGCATATAAATATTTGGTTCTGAATAATTCGACTTTAGTCCCTACGCAAAAACGTTTATATGTCTCTATACACCTAAACTGAACATCATTACTAAAGCTCAAAAGACACAAGTACTCCCCCTTAAACTACATACAAAGTAATGTCTTGTGGCACTTATTTGGAAGAAATGGCGGAAGTGCTTCCAAATAAGTGCCACCATTTCCGAAAAAGTTTGTATGACAGATAGACGAACTTGGAACCCCAGTACTGACGATACACCGAATAAGGTCCTTAAACTCGCCGTGGAATCCAAATAGAATACATTCGTTAAGCTGTTCATAGCACCATGGATGCGATAGAAGGTATTGTTTCTGCCTAAGATTCGTAAAGCTTCAGGTGAGCTATTCTCCTAGAGACAGTTTTGGTTTTTCAGAGCCAGGTCATCTATGATACAAGGTGGGACAAGAGTGATCACTTTATTGTCAATTCGATTTTGACTTTTGTGAAACAAACGCAGAATACAAATCGACAAGCCATGAATCGGTTTACTCCGCAAGAACGCAGTATAATTGTTTCCACTTTTTGCGCAACAACTCGTCCGTTGTTTTGGCGCAGCGTGGATTTCGGCGCAGATTTCCGAGCTGTCCGGCACTAACTGAACAAATACAATTCATGCTTTTCTCGCTAATATTGTCGATACCTACTTACAAGAATGGAGGCTCTGGTAAGATACCGACGACGGATGCCATGAGTACGTTGTCCCTCCGGGTGTCCCAGAGGGCTCCTTACTGGGTGCACAGCTGTGGAACATCATGTAACTACAACAATGTACTTAATCTTCCAGTTCCGGAGGATGGGGTGGTGGTGGTTATGCCGTCTATGAAGGCCTGGTTGTAGTCGCAAACCATTTCGAAGATGCTAAGTTATACTGAAGCGAAATAATCAATACTACTGAGGTTTAGTTAGAGAGTTAAAGAGACGAGAGTCTGACACCTGCGAGGGAAAAACGGAAGAAGTTCGCATCAACAAACGCCGTAAAAGAAATCACACCCGCATTCAAATTGGAGATCATATCATTAATTCCATGGCGGCCATCAAATAATCGGATGTGATGATAGATGCGAAGCTTAGCAATAAGCAACGCGCGCAGTATGCTTGCGACAAGTAATCCACTGAAAGCATGGCTCTGGTAAGGATGATACCGAAAGTAGGGAAGACAGAGCAGTGAATTCGATCTTATTTTATGCAGCCCAATTTTTGGGAACGGCATTGAAGGTTTAAATAAGATCTCACACCATAAACTGAGTGGAGACTACAGGCCTCCTCTGCCTTCAAGACTGCCTCTAACCTTGCAACGTTCATCATTTCGAGAATAATGCCAACTGATATCTTGGCAAATGAGATGACAAGCATATACAATGTGAAGTTAATTCCCCCATTTTTGTAGACGAAGACCGTCGAAAGGAGGAGATCTGAAAACATAGTAATCGCTCAGGAAAGGATCGAAAGACACACAGGCTAATCCATGAAATTAAGGAGTGGTTAGAGAGAAAGCATGGAAAGTCAATTATAATGTTACCCTACCTCACAGAACATGGGGGATATTGCAACTACTTGTACAGATTTTAACTAAATACCACAGCCGATTGTCGAAACTAGCACGCAATCAAAGAAGACCCATAGAACCTATTTTTGCACTGTCCAGGAAACTCAAGGTGAGTTCTGGCGCGGAGGACGGTAGCATGATCGCTTCCATCCAGAGCAAATGGGCAAAGGCAAAAGTGACCGGGAAATTGTCACTACAGATAGCGCGTTTAGAAAAAAGATAGCGTAAGCTAACTCCTTTTTTTGATGTAATATGTTATGATGGCTCTACGAGAAAGGAAGGACGAGGGAGTCGCGGCTCATTTTAGCGGGTAAATGTCCCACAAACACTGGCGTGTACCAATGTTTTCCAAAGGGCCGGTAGATGGGCTAAATGCACTCCGGGCATACATCGCTTACCGAACCAGATCAGGAAAAGCAGCACACATATTAACAGAGGCGCTCCTGTCAAGCGAAGGCCGACGTCTCTATGATAAAGCAAACGCCACAGGGAATTAAACTACGAGCCAACTCAATTGTTTAATGGACATGGAGGTTATAGTGCATACCTACATCGATTGGAACATGATGATTCTCCATCGATCAAAGGATAGTATATGCTCAGGGCGAAACGTGGATTGGTATCCATGATGGAGCATAAAACCTGGGAAATACCTGCTGAATCAACACCAACAGCTCTATCAATAAACCCTATCTTCACCTGCACGTCGTAACCGCTGGGAATTCTTTCTTAACGAAAAGCTGCAGACCGAGAAGGATAAAGCCTCCTGTGCTAAAAACGGGACAAACTGTACCAACTGGTCCTCCAGGTTGGGAGCTGGGTAGGGTTGACATCCCTACACGCAAAACCGAAGTTACGAAGCCACGGAAGGAACCTCGGACAGGATGGATTTTACAACGGCGAACCCAGCAACGAAAACGGAATAACGCTTCTCATGGAACGTATGCTCAATGAATTGACCGAATGCTGCTCAGCAGCTAGCCGATATCCAGTCCCAAAAGCGTTTAGAGAGATGCCTTGACAAGGACCGGTTTCCAGGAGAAGTAGCACTACACCACACATTATAGCGGTCATCCAGTAAACCATGTGTTCAGAATAGGTTTCCTAATAAGCCAAAAAATTAAACCTGCTGTTATCGGCGTTAAAAACATAAGCGAAAGGCTATGCATTCTGCGTTTGTGAGGCAAATTTAGAAATGTAAGCCTCACTAACGTTCATGCCAAGACAGAGGAGACTGCAGAGTCGGAGAAGGATACCTTGTGTGTAATATCAAAATCATATTTGGAGATCTTACCAGTTAAGTAGGGACGGACCCCATATTCAGACGATACGTTGACTCTCATGGCTTACTTAAGGATACCAATGATAACGGACTACGGATTATTCAGTTAGCAGTATCGCACGAAATGGTTATTGGAAGTACCTAGTTTGACGGGAAAGCGGTCCACAAGCATACATGGGCCTCTCCAAACGGGACCATTTTCAACCAATTTGACCACTTGCTGATCGAACGACGCCACTTCTCAGCCTTGATGAGCCTGGAGAACGTTATCATTGATGCCGATGAATGTAAGCTAGCAACGGAACGGAAAAATGCTGCATAACGAGTAATGTTGCATTCTCAGAGCACGCGGGCACGGGCAGAGATTTATCACAAATTCCGGTAAGCGGAGAAGCGAGTTCACACACGGAAAAAGGAAGCCTGGGAGAACCAACAGATCAGTGAACCCTAAAAAGAAAGAGACTAACCGTACCAGGCTCGGAAGTTTTACCAACAAGTCGGTAGGATGAAGCCTTATAAATCTCGATGTTCATTCTGCCGAGACAAAGAGGTATATCTGATTTCCGATAGAATGGGCATATTGGAGCGATGGGTTGAGTATTTTAATGAACTCCTCAACAAGCACAATATCGGCATGTTGGAGGTCCCGCCAACTGAAGACAACGGACAAATACTGCCACCACCAAGTATAGAAGAAACAGTCCATGCAATTCGTCGGCTAAAAAATCATAAGTCGCAAGGAGCCGATGGAATTACAGCCGAATTGGTTAAATATGGAGGCGACCAGTTACACCAAGTGGTTCATCAACTTGTGCTCAAGGTATGGGACAGCGAATCAATGCCTGACAACGGGCAACAAAATATTATCTACCTCATACATAAAAAGGGATAAATCACGCAGTGCTGCAATTATAGAGGTGCTGAGGTACATAAGATATTCTCCACTATTTTGCTAGGTCAGATAACCCCATGCGCCCAGAACATCCTCGGTCCATACCAAAGAGCGTTCACTCTAGGCAAATCAGTAACAGATCAGACTTTCTCTTAACGGCTAACGATGGAGAAACTCCTGGAATATGGCCATCAGTTGCACCATATGATATGCCTATGATAGCATAGCAAGATTGACTAGGCTAACCCTAACCAATGTGCGAGGCCAGATAAAAGCAGGAGAATCACTTTCGAGACAACATCAACAACTGTCTGAGACAAGAGGATGCCCTATCATGCGTCCTCTTTAACCTAGCCCTGGAGAAAGTGATTCGCGATGCAGATGTCAATGCAAGAGGCCCCAACCTCTTCAAGTCCACCCAAAAACCAGTCTACGCTGACGATATTGACACGGTGGGAAGAGCAACCCGAGGTGTACAGTCTACCTTCATCCAGATCGAGCAGGCGGCGCGAGATCTCGGCCTGCACATTAATGAAGGCAAAACGAGGTACATGGTGGCAACGTCAACGCCAAAAAGCAAAGAACGAACAACATTGAATCACACTGGCCAAACGGCAAGAATAAAGATAGGAGACTACAACTTTGTTGCCAGCCATTTATTTCAGCTTACAAAAACTATTTTGCTCGAAACTTTTCACCAAAGGGTCATAGCTCTTATTGTACAAGACTATGGTCTTAATAATAATAATAATAGTTGGCACAACAATCCATATTGGGTCTGGGCCTTGAAGTGTGTTAGAGCACTTCATACAAGACCGTAACGGTACACTACAGGATTACAGCCCACAATAGGAGACAATGTTGTCAGCAATGCGTTCGCCAAAGATTGCTACCTTGATTTGACTCAGGTACTACCTCACAGCTGAATTGACTGGTATCCAACATCCAGTCATGATTGCAAATCCCTCTACCACAACCGCGACCTATGATCTTCCCAGTCCTTATGTATTCCTCAGAGACATGGGTTCTTAGCAAGACAAATTGCGAACTCTCGACAGCGTTCGGGAAAAGAATTTTTAGCCCCCTACATGAGAATGGACGATTCCCTAGCCTACATAATGACGAAATCTATGAGCGTCACCACGACCGTCTGGTTATGGATAAAATCCGGCTCAATAGGTTGCGGTAGGATGAGTATGATCTAGCCCAGAAAGTTTATAAGGGCAATATCTATGATAGAAAAAGGATACAAGGCAGACCCTGCCTAAGAGGGACCGATGGCGTAGATATTCCTAAAAGCTGTCTGGCGTCCTAGCTTTTAGGAATTTCGAATTGGTGGACTCCGGTGCCAAACCGGGTTGTCTGGAATTCCTTACTAAGTCAGGCCTAAACCGGATACCGGTTATTGTGCCGTTAATGATGATGATTCGCCATACTTCCCAAGCTGCGTAAAGGTGGCGGAGAATATGGAGGTATTACATTTTATTGACCCTTGGCCCCACGTCTTCTGCAAACATAACACAACGCAATACATTGAATCGATTTTAAAAAGGTTTTGTTTCACACAAAACGGCAAAAAAAAATAATAATAATGTACGAATAAGCCCAAAATCAATGTAAATGCTTATCAAAAAACATATTCTTGAACAATCTGCTCCAAACAAATCAAAAATTCAATTCAAGATTAAGTGGATTTCAATAGTGGGCAATCTTTCCTAGTTTTTGTTAAGGATACCATTCAAAAATGAGGATTTGTATATTTCATGCAACATTTCCCCATAAGTCTGCTTAGAAATCTTTTCAATAAGATCCTGAAATTTGAATGCCTACTGAAACTCATTGAAATGTAAATATCTATAGCTATTTGGAAAACCTACATCGTTCGCAAAAAAAATAATCGGATTATAAATATATATTCGCATTTATCTAGCCGAAGATCAATCTCAAATTATTTTTTACATCTGACACAGCCGGCAGCAAAAGTACACCCTCGATTGCTCCCTAACTTTAAAGACCTTCAATATCTTTGCCACTCGAAATCGATTATCCTCTCCATTAAATAATAATATCAAACCGTATCCTAATAAATAAGGGATAAAATCGCAAGCCTTCAAAATGACTAGTTTCCTACTGTGAATAGAGCAATAGACAAGCAAAGATTGGCTTATCTCCTCCCTCGGATTTGTCTAACCCCCCAGAAAGATGCGACAGATATCTCTCTTACAAGGGCGAATTCCGATAAGTCCCAAGCTACAGGATTTCGATACGTAAAATTTTTCACTGAATTTGCTATTTATTGAAAACGACTAGCTGAGCATACTCTCCCCCGAGTAACTAGCATAGCTTGTACAGATTGCCATATTGTTGTGTTTGCAAACTGGGCGAAATTCGAAGGGTTAAAGGAAGGACACATCGAATGGATGAACTCGCTGTCAGGACCTATCAATTACTCTGGATGGCGAGCTAAGGTTTCAATTTACGTATGCAAATCTGAAAAATACAAGTAATTTAAGTGATGGTGACGATGATTGCAGTCACTTTGTTATGCAAATCGCTGTTGAATGAAAGTGGGAACATTGTGAATGTGAAAGAGGCTTTTAATTGCTTTTGGGGTGGTTGATCGATGGAAGCTATTAATATGAATCTAGAGTAGAGGAATTCAAACTTTGAAACAATGATTTCCATATACAATCAGGCTTGGAACGTATATAGTATGTATATAGTTTGAGCGCAAATACCATCTTGGCTGATAAGAAATTCTAACTCTATTTCATCAACTGGGAATGCTGAAAATAAAAGCCTCATCAAGCCATCATGCAAATAAACATGATTGATAGAATGCGTAATATCAGTAGCTTTTCATTACACTACCTGGTATATAGTTTGAAATTTACACTAGAATGAACATCAACTATCTCCAGTCAATTAGCTCATTCATCAAATTGAACATCAGCTTCATTAGCTCGCTTTCAGCACTAACCACTGAAACATTTTGAATTTCACGAGAACAACTCGACAGTCCTTATAACACTTTTGCACTTTTTTAGGTACTCGACATGATTGTTTCAATACATCCCCTCAACCAACGTCAAGGATCGAGAATAAAGTACCCTCATTAATAGCGCACCCGACAAACAGCAGGACATTTGAATATCGAATGACCACCGGAAGCAATTGCCTGCACATATCCATATTCATGGGAGGAAGTAATGAAATTCAATAGGCCTGCAATACGCAGCGATTACAATTCAAGTGGAAGATTAACTGATATGGTCAGTGAAGGGTTATTGGCGTACAGTTCATCAGTCCTAATTAGATGGAAATGCCGGAGCAGTAATATGCAGGAATGTTGACGCAGTAAGCCAATATCTGCAGTGGTTTTAAGATGCCGGAAGGGCAGATGAATTATTAACGACTCAGGAATATGCAGAACTATTTGTTTGAACTGCTCATATTCCCCCGGTGTTTGATAGAAGATCATTGAAATTGTAACTTTAGTTTGGCGTTAATTGTCAGTTAATTTTTCCAGGCAAATAAATCATCCGTGAAATGGGAAGAAAATAGCATCAAAATAAAAATCCTAAAATTGGGTCATTCTGTGAAATAAAATGATAAGTAATATATGTGTAGATTTTGCAGGTCTGATTCAGAATTTTCAAGACTATTTTCGGAAATTTCCAAACTAACTTCAGACTTTTCCCAGTCAATTTCAGAATTTTCCATTTTCAATTCAGAACTTTTCAATATTTTAATATAAAGTTTGATACCAGCTTTTTGCCACTGGATAAGGATTAAGCTGGTTTTGAAAAAAAACTGAGCAACTCTTTGATCATTAATAATAATAATAATCGTTGGCGCAACAATCCATGTTGGATCAGGGCCTTGAAGTGTGTTAGAGCACTTCATTCAAGACCGTAACGGTACACTAGGAGGCAATGTGGTCAGCATTGCGCTCGCCCGAGATTATTACCCTGATTTGACTCAGGTACTCATTCACAGCTGAGTCGACTGGTATCCGACGTCAAATCACGATACAAATTCCACTGCCACCAGTGAGATTTGAACCGCGACCTTCCGTACGACAGCCTTGCGCTCTAACCACTCAGCTATCCGGACACTCTTTGATCATTATTGGTTTTAATTGACCATGGTATTCGATCTGAAAAAAATTATAACCCTTCAATGGGGGTTTTAATGGGATTTTTACCCACTAAAATCACCCTCGACTCGCCCTGCTCCCCGGAACCACCAGAAGGTGGTACAACATGGGGCGAAGTCAGCCTATTCTAGTTTGGTAACCTTTCTTCTATACACGGCATACGAGACCGCGCTTTTCTTCTCACCTCTGCCTTTCGCAGTTCGTTCTGGATAGATCCTATTTTCGGCACCGGATTTTCCAGTACCAGCACCTCTCCTAGAATCTCTCCTAGATTCCTCCTTTCTCCCACTAATCTCGGACAGTGGAAGAACACATGCTCTGGGTCCTCTGGGATTCCATCGTAATTTGGATAGTCGGAGAGATTATATTTATCGTCCCAGCCCGGCGCTTTATTATCTCCTATTCTACCGCAGATATCCAGGAGCTTGTCTCTGGTGACTGGCGCAATTGCGGTCACATTTAGAGGTGGCTGGAATGTTTCGGTGCCCCTTGCTGGGGGAATAACCCATCGATGATTTTCAGCAAGAGGGTAAGACGCGAGATCTGCGGAGTTAAACGGCCTCTCTATCGTCCCATCATGATTCTATAGGCACTCCACCACGGATTTACGTCCGCTTTTTGATCAGAGCTTCAGCTGTTTCGCTGAATGACAAGCTTGCGGGGTTTGCAGTCTGCTCATCCAAAGCTTTTGCAGACCAGCCTGAGATCTTTCTCAGTTTTGGGCATGACGGGCCTTTGCCCTGTGACTCAAAGAAGATTTCCTGATGATCGCTGTGGGTGTAGCGTTTGTTGATTCACTAGGACCTACTACGTGCCAGCGAAGGGGTAACAATGGTCAGGTTTACAACCGAGCCTGACCCCTATTTCTGAAAAGTATTTATAGCACCTTCGTTAGCCAAAACTATGTCCGTCTGCGCAAAGCTTCTAACAAAATGCGTCCCCTAGCATTTGATTCTCCGCTACCCCGCTCAAGAGTCCATTCGTTGAAACCACCAGCAATCATCTTCGGAGTTGATCCCCTTGCGTCGAGAACAAGATTATCAAGCATGAGGTTTATTTGAATAAACCTCATTTCCTCATTGCAGTCAGTGTCTTCCTAAATTTCGCACACTTATCACTTGCAGCAATATGCCGGTTATTATGTCCCTCTTTTACTTGGCACAATAGGCATTTGGGGTCCCCATCGCACTCCCTAGCAATATGGCCTTTCCCCCCACACCTTCTGCATCGATTCGATCGATCAATGTCGCTGGTGCATGCCTTCACGAAGTTTCCAAACATGAGGCGTTTTAAGCACCTCTTGAGTGAAATTTGTTCTCTTCGACGGCAAACTACCCATCCAATCCGAACTTTTCGGGCAACCAACAACTTCTGCGTTGCCTCCACTGGTACTCATATGCTGGCCGTTTGGAAAGTTCTTCCAACTTGAATTGCTCCTTTAGAGCAGTACAAATTTCTGCTTTCGATGTCACGTCACTTCATCGAGATCCTTATATTGTACGTAGATCTCATTTTTCTGGACACGCACTGCGGCGTTCTCCCCAAGTGAGTTTTTAACTTGAGTGCGAAAGTCATCAGTTTTGCCTTCCCTGGATCTTTTCAGCTCGAACGTGAGATCCCCTTTCTGGGTTCTTCATATTCTGTTCACATTTCTGTTCAGACCTTTTAGGTCACGATCAGCTTTGACTTTTCCGAGTATCTCCACGGAAGACAGATTGTCCTTATTGGAGATAACAATCGCATCCGGACGAGTCCGCACTTTTGCTTTTCCTTTCGCTTTTTTGCTGGTAACTTTAATCCATCCTTCGTTTTCGTTCGTCTTGGGCTTCGCAACGCTGGCCGACTTTCCTAAATTCGCTTTATGATTTCCTCCTTCTGAACTATTAGTACTGCTTTGTCCGCCTATTTTTCTCTTAGGCGCTTGTTGATTATTTAGAGGATCCTCCTCTTTTTCGTGTACTCGTTTATTTCGCGTGATTCGATGGCAGTACGTTTAGGCGTCCCTTGGGTTGTTTGTAACACCGCTGGTACAGCAGGATCTCTTTGTCGGCTCTTGTTGCTGATGTTGCCGGCAAGGTGGTACTTCGCTTGAACACCTCCTTCTCTAGATCAGATTTGTAAAACAAAACCTTATTAAAATCGGTTCAATGTCTCTCTATCTGTCTGGCTGTCAATGACACGCAGTTTTCTCAGAAACAACTATACCGATGGACAAAATTAAGTGAAAGGGTGATAATTGTAAACGCCCACGCATGCAGTAAATTAAAGGAAGAGGAGGACCCTCATAAGGGGGTGTAACATTCTCTTTTCACCGAATATAATCATGTTTGGTATCAAATGAGAGAACTCGATTAGTATTTTTCGGTGCCATTTGCCATTTGTTGGAAAGACGGGAGTGGAAAGTGATGATTTCTTTAAGAGACATATTCTCAGAAACAACCCAACCGAAAAAATGAAGCTGCTCTATACGGTGTGCAGGCCTCGAAACACTTGATCAATATCCACTAAAATTAACTTATTAATAGTATATTACTATGTTTTTCTGCGAAATTGACTAGAACTACCCTTGAGTTTACCATAGAGTTGCATTAATATAGACGATAGTATGAATCATGATTTCCCGAAGTTTGATCAAAGTCGAGCTATCATTAATAAAGTACACATTTGTTCAAAGTTGTCTTTTTCGTGTAAATTTACTGCAAATCAAAATACTTAATATCAATATTACATTAATGTGAATAGTTTGACATGCTAAATATACATATACAGTATCTGTGCATCAAATTATGAAGTTTATCGTTCTTAATTTGACGGGTTGAAATTAGGGAGACAGGCTAAAAAGCCGAAATTAACAGACGCGATGAGACGACGTCGATTTTCATGGGTCCGCTTACACGAATACAAATCGAACTATTGGAGAAAGATAAATTGGTTCAAAATCTTTCACTCTCAGCTTTTTTTCGAATTTCAACTTATTTTTTCTTTTTAAGGTTTTGCGTAAAACAAAACCTTATTAAAATCGACCTAAAGTGAGACAGGACTCATTTTCGGAAACTACCCAACCCAAAAATCTGAAAAAAATCAGAGTGGTGCGCTTAGATGAAATCTAGGCGTCACAATATGTCCCATTCCGATATCTGCTCAAATAAACTTACTAATAGTATATTAACAACTTTCAGGAATTTACTGAAAACCCCTTCAAATTCATCCTAGGACTACTAAATTCCACACCGGCATAGAGGGCAACCTTGTGCGTATACATGCCAAGGTTTATGGAAATCCGACTATTATTGTCAAAGTTATAGCAGTTCAAACTTATCAATTTAATGATAATTTACCGCATTCTAAGAAATGCAAATAAGATGTTGATATCATAGTTAACGAGAATAATTGACATTAGAATGAAATATCAAAATTCCATTCATGAAGAATCTACTTCTCCCCAGCCCCTTTTTGTATCTGCTGTAGGTTAAATTCTTCGCATTTGCTAATAATATTAAACTCAGAGTGTGAAGCGTGTGAGGATGGCCATTATCAATACAGGGCTTTCCATCAAATGATTTATTTAAATCGCTTTCTAAAAACTAGAGGGTAATGAAATTGGCAGGTGAATTGTCGTTAGCGCGAATTACGTGAACACATCATCGAAAACTCCTCACTCGCAGTTTTTCTACGATCAGTGTAAGCCCATATCGATCGCGGAGATCCTCATTTCGGATGTGATCAAAACGTGTCACGCCGCCAGTCCAATGCAACGTCTTCATCTCCATTACCGCAAGACCGCTTTCATTGTCTTTTATAGTCGGCCAACACTCAGGACTATAAAGAGCGGCAGACGGACGACATTGCGGTAAACTTTAGATTTGAGACTTTCGCTGATACGTCGATCACAAAGAACACCAGTTGTGGAATGCCACTTCATCCAGATTGTATTAATGCGTGAAGCAATTTTATTACGCAGTTCTCCATTGGCTGATAGCATTGACCCGAAATATTTAACTCGTTCAGTTCTGCTCAGAAGAAGGACCTAGTCCAATACAATTTATTGAAGATACGTCGCGATCTGGGAAGAACATTAACGTAATACAAAGGGTCGTTGTGTCATATATCAACCATCTGTAGTTTCTACGTGCAGAATATGCCTTCATGCAGGTCGTCGCACCGTACCAGAAGATAAGATAGCATGAATTACCTAGTTGCTAATTCTCCAAAAAAAACATAAAGGATATATGAAAAGAAAACATGAAGAATATAAAGTATATTAAATGTAAGGAGATGTTGAGCTTGAGCAATATTACACACATACATGGTGTATGAGCAATATTACACACATACGAGTACATTGGTTTTTCGCTGTTTAAAATTGAAACTTTGCATATTTTCTTTGCGTCCATAATTCAATGGACAGATACTGTAGATTACGGGCTATGTACAAATGAGATAGTTCTATACTTACATCAGAAACAAACAAAACCTATCATACATGAACCGCCTAACTTCTGGTTTCCCGACTTGTTCTTCATTACCCTGGTGGAGAGTTCTGGTCGGTGGTTAAGGTCTCCTAATTAATAATTTTCATATATTAGAAAACGAAGTTTAGCTGTTCGAATGATTGTTGGCGGTGCAATTCACAACAGCAGGACAACCCTACGAATATATATATAAGTGTTTATTCAAAATTATCCAAAGACTAAGTATCATATAATATTGTCGTAAACGCGCTGAACTGACGAATCGAGTGGGCACTGACAAGTTTGACAGGTTAAAAAGACTGCGAGAAAATCCGGCGAATATTCAAGACCAGATTTCGTCACGATTTCGTAAAGTATCCATTTCTAAATAGCGATATAATCTGCGAAGGAAACAGATGGCCGTGTAAAAGCAGGATTTGTGATTGTTCCGAGAGTGCGAAATAAGTATAACCGAAATCAAATAGTGTTTTTAATCAAAAGAAACGAACCCGGAACGCTTATAACAATATTTTCCACTGTACAAAGGTTGTAAATGATAAAGTTTAAAAGTCGGATTGCGAAAAATACTTTTTTTAATAAATGTCCTGAACCTATTAGGAACAAACCAGATTCACTAATAGTGGAGTGAAAATATGAATAATTGCGCTTATGAGCCTGACAAGAATAGAAGCAAAAAAAATTTAAAAATAAAACTCCAACAGGAAACGCTAAGTTTCAAAACAGAACAAATTTATCTCATTTCTCTCTACCAGGGGAGGCCACTAGGCTCCAAAACAGTGCAGATCTATCTCTTCCTAAAGCTTTAGTTGCCATTTTTGCGGAGCCTGCTACCGCTTTGCGTGGCATTAATTGCAGTAACTACCTTTCTATGCCTCCGCTTCGTTTAGTTGCTGGTGGATCCGTTTTACCATTGCAGCCTCATTCTGGACTTGATTGGGACATGAACTTTACCAGATTTGATCTTGGGCAGGTGGAGAGAACATGTTATTCATCTTCATACGTAGGACAATGCAACAATTAATTGAATACGAACCTATAGAGATACTTCCTATATCCACTGTACCCGGTTAAGAACTAAGCCAGATCGTAACTCGTCTCAACATTATTTCGCGTAGTCCACATACTTATATTTGGGATGAGCCTGTATGTCCGCCGGCCATTCTTCACCTGCTCCTATGCCGTTTTCTACGCTGCTAATGGCCTGATAGGGCCCTGATCCTTATATTATATTGGCAGTTTGCCTTATCAGCTAAAATATTTGCCGGGATCATCCCCGTAATTATGTATATTGCTTCATAGGATGACTATATGAGCATGTACGGAGAACGATATGCAACTTGAAGCTGCAACAAAAAATCCACCGCTTTCCTTACTATAATTAATTTGCTTCTTTCCTCAGGATAACTGCAGTTGCAGCTACTTTTTTTTTTTTTTTGATTAAAATCGAACTCCAAAAAATCGGGAATCCTTCTTTTTTTCTTCAGCCTTTGTCCCGTTCACAAGCGGGGTCGGCTCGTCGTGATCGGCTTCGCCATTTGGCTCTATCGAATGCCTGATCTGGGTGCAATCTCGAGGCTTTCAGATCCCCATCCAGCGTATCAAGCCACCGTTGCTTAGGTCTGCCTTTTGGTCGTTTACCATCGACTTCGATGTTCAGACCAATCTTTGCAAGTGAATTCTCGTTTGCACGAATTGCGTGACCATACCATCGAAGACGCCTCTCTCGCAACTTTTCCACGATCGGTGCAACCCCATAACGATCGCGGATATCCTCATTTCGGATGTGATCTAAACGTGTGACGCCACTAGTCCAACGTAGCATCTTCGTCTCCATTACCGCGAGACGCCGTTCATTGTCTTTTATGGTCGGCCAACACTCAGAACCATAGAGAGCGACTGGACGGACAACATTGCGGTAAATTTTAGATTTGAGACGTTCGTTGATACGTCGATCACAAAGGACACCAGTTGTGGAACGCCACTTCATCCAGGTTGCGTTAATGCGTGAAGCAATTTCATAACGCAGTTCTCCATTGGCTGATAGCGTTGACCCGAGGTATTTAAATCGCTCAGATCTGGGCAGATCACTGCCGCTGACAGTGATTGTGCCTGTTTCATGGGGATCGGTCGTCAAAAATTCAGTTTTGTTTAAATTCAATCTGAGACCGTGTTGCATGAGGCGATCATTCCATTTTTGAACAAGTTGCTCGAGATCATTTTTGCTATCAGACGCTAGGAAAACATCATCTGCATAAAGCAGTGTGTAGGGCGCTGGACGTTGGATATCCCGTGTGACGGTGTCCATAACAAGGACAAAGAGGAGTGGTGAGAGGGCACTTCCTTGATGAACTCCAACAGAGACACGAAGCGGTTTTGATACACCCGCCATACTTCGAACTTTACTTTTCGGATCGTGGTAGAGCAATTGAACCCAGCGCACGAGTTCTTCTGGCACGAAGTGTTGTCGTAAAGCATACCAGATGAGTTCGTGTGGTACACGGTCAAACGCTTTCTCTAGATCCAGAAAGGCAATGTAAAGAGGGCGATGCTTCTCACGGTGTTTCTCCATGAGTAACCGCGCAGCGTGTATTGCGTCAGTAGTTCCGCAGTTCTTGACAAATCCGGCTTGATTCACGGTTATTTCAACGATTTCGCGAATACGGTTGTCAAGAATGCGTTCAAAAATCTTCATGGTATGGGAAAGTAACCGGATCGGACGGTAATTTGAACATTCTGCTGGGCTACCTTTCTTTTTCCATATTGGAACAGTGGTACTTTCTTGCCAGTCAGATGGTGTTCTTCCTTCCTGAATAACCCGGTTAAAGAATTCACTCAGCCACGGTGTTGGGTCCCAGCTCTTTGCTTTCCAGAGCTCAGATGCGATGTCGTCAGGTCCTGTTGCTTTCCCCGATTTCATTTGTTTTATTGCCTCCTCGACTTCAGTTGCGCTGACTGGTGGAACTGCTCCAAATGTCGGCAATGATTGTGGAAGTGGAGGATGAGCAAATTCTTCAGTTGAAATCTGCTCGAAGTATTCTCGCCATCTATCCGTGGCGGCTCGACGATCAGTAAGCAAAGTACCGTTCTTGTCATTAACACAACAGAAGTGTTCGATATCCTGTGTGCGTTCATCACGGCTTTTAGCAAGTCGGTACAGATCTCTCTCGCCATCCCGAGTGTCCAGTTTATCGTAAAGATTTTTGAAATGGTTCGCTCGGGTGACAGCGACCGCTTTCTTTGCTTCCCGGTTGGCATTCTTATAAATTTGCCAATTAGCAGGCGTTTTATCGTCGAGAAATTTGTGGTAGAGGCGTTTCTTTTCACGGACCTTCATTTCAACATCATCATTCCAAAGCCAAGTATCTCGGTAAAACCTGGGAAACGACTGCTGAACCAACACCAACAGCTATCTGTATCCTCCACGTGGTGACCACTGGGTGCTCTTTCTTAACGAAAAGCTGCAGACGAAGAAGGGCCAAGTCGAGTTTCTCGCGCATAAAAACAGTACAAACCGTGCCAACTGGTCCTCCAGGTTGGGAGTTGGATAGGGCTGACAACCCTACACGAAAAGCAATCTGTTACGAAGCTCCCAAAGGAGCTCCAGACTGGATACACTACACAACGACGAACCCGGCAACAATAATCGAATAACGATTTGCATATTTTCTCATGGAACGTGCGCTAGGGCTGATGAAACAGCTTTGTAAGAGATGCGCTGGACAGGGACCGGTTTCTTGGCGAAGAATCACTACATTATATATTATAGTGGCCAGTGTGTGCGCTCGGAGGTGATTTCTTAGTAAGCCAAAAACTGAAACCTGCTGTTATCGGCTTTCAAAACATAAGCTTCTGAGGCAAATTTAAAAATATAAGCCTCATTAACGTTCACGCCCCTACAGGGAAGACTGCATACTTGGGGAATTAAACAGCCAAGTAGGTACGGAGCCCGTATTCAGGCGGAACGTTGGCTCCTATAGCTTACATCAAAATACAAATAATAACGGACTGCGGATTATTCAATTAGCAGTGTCACACGAAATGGTTGTTGGAAGCACCTGGTTTGCGCGGAAATTGGTCCGCTAACAAACGTGGGCCTTTTCAGACGAGACCACTTTCAACGAACGCCGCCATCTCTCAGCTTTGATGAATGTGGGAACATATAGATGGGCCGCAAAAAGAGTTGGAACGTCTGGTAGCAACGGAATGAAAGAATTCCGCATACCGAAACTATAAGTCGCCAGGAGTCGATGGAATTACATCCGAATTGGTTAAATATGTCACAGTGACTAGCCATTTCGACACACAAGAGGTAGAATTTCAACATATGTCATTCGGTTGAAGACCGTTGTGAAGTGCGCTTTCCACCTCTTCAGCTGCTCATCATCGTTGAAAATCGTTAAGGTGCTTCACTATATCATCGAAAAAATTGTGGTCACATGCAAGTTTTTTCGTGATGCGGCATCCGTTTCTGAAATCAATACGATCTATAGCGTCTTCCGCTTTCCTGACCAGCGCAATAGCAAATTCCCATTTGCCGCGATGCATACTACTTGAACTTGAACTTTGGAATTTCGGTATCAGAGTTCGAGCGAATCACACCCGCCATCACTCGCAGCAGTCAACAGACCATTCAAACCCTTCCGTTTACCAATCTGCTTCCACGGTTCTATAGCCAGCCAGATCTTATGAGGACTTACCGACGACCTGAGTAGCACCCGACAAAAGAGTATTGTTGATAGCACCCCAATGCTCACCGATATTTTCGGGGGATACTCAGTGTATCTGCCGTCCGATCAGCAAGGTAGCTCTCCCACTGTCGAGAGACAGCTGGATCATACAAGCGGTGAGTGTTGAACTTAAGAAGTCGCAACCCTCCAACTCTGCAGGAAGTGGCGAATGCAACACACAAGCGAAAGTAAGTGACCATCAGACGGTAATCCATTTCAAGGCCCATGTCAGCACCTCTATTATTACGTATACCTTGAAGTAAACCGCATCTTACTTCGTTTAGGCTCAGAATATCCAGCCTATATAGTTGAAATCCATGCTCGAGTTGGAGAAAGCGAGCATTCTTGGAAACATCGATACCGTTGCCAAGGAGCGGGTTTTCTTTCCAGAAACCGATCATAATCCGTTTTCGATAGCCAAAGGCCTTTGGCGTGAGGTCAGCCCCTATCCCAGGCGTTTTTGACGTTTCAATCGCAGTAAAGTTTCGAAATTTACGGATTGCTTTCACTTTTAGTCACCTTTTACGACAAGCAGGGGAGCCTTTGTGTGTATTCTTAAGGCCCAATTCACAGTGATAAATTTATCAAGGGAGGAACGAGTATATAGTCCAAATGAAAAGTCTTAGCTCTTCTTCAACAGCCAAAATTCTGGATAACCGACTCATAAATGGAGTTTGAGGGTGATAGCGCCAATTATTGAACTACTATACACTAAGATTTTCAACTCATCTACTCGTATTTCCTGAGACCCCAAACGATTTTCCAACATTCACTCTCTAACGCAGTTTTCCAAATCATTTCCGGCCTGATTTAGCGGAATTGTTAATTTTGATTCCACTCCCATATGAAGACATTGCCAAATAGCGTAAATTATCCGAATTTCTGTTAGTTGCATCCTATGGCGACAAAATAGCATGCTATGTTGCCTTATTCATTCCAATTTCTTCATCAACTCATGTAATCCATCTGAAAATCATTGCACCGAAAAATCAAGGGTGAAATATTACTCATGTCATGATGGCTATCAAGTGTATTTTTCACGTTTACATCCGCCCTTCAAACAGCAACAAGGGGAGCTTGTGAATCGTCCATCATTTTCACTTCATTAACTAGAACATCAATCATGCCGCTTAGATCTCTTTCATAGCTGATTGCAACCCTCTGTAGACTAGCCGCCAACTTTCCCTGATGAGCCGATTTACACCGGGGGCTCTATCTGTGGGTGTGTTTAACATATTTATGAACCCTCTTTGGGCGAAATTGAATTGAAAGATGAGTCGTTTTCAAATTAAAAGTTTTTCTTTTTAATTATAATTTCATCTTGCATCAATAATATTAAAATGTAATAAAACAGAAAATAATGCCGAAGAAATTATATTACTTTCTTATAATATATTTTTATCCATTTCTTATCAACCCCGTGCTTTTTTTAGATGAATCTCTAAATCATGTACTCGTATATACTTGTAAATGCAAATAATATCAGATTGTCAAATATCAAAAACCGGAAAATACATATTTAATTCCCTATCTGCCGACTAATACCTCAGTCGTTGAGTCTCATAAAAGATAGCAAATTTCAAATTAGCAGTTTCCGGCGATTGCCTGAGGATTGGCTTTTATTAGCTTTTGAAATGTTCCGATGACAAATTCTCATTAAAAATGCAGGAAACCCCGAAAATGGGAAATACTGTCTGGCGTACACAGCCAGCTATATCAACGTACACGGCCTGTACGATTAGCAACGTCAGGTAAACATGACTTTTCCATTATCCTTTCAAACAGATAGAAGCGACTGCAAAGCAGTAGGATCACTGTTCGCTACCAGCGCTGCCTTTATGTCATGTGTGTATGTATGTGCGAATGTTCATATGATGAAGGTTCCCGGCGAAAAGGATTCACGAAGCTGGAATAAGTAGATTATCCTGTTTTTGGATAGGCTTCTGTCGATATCCTGTTGACATTTTAAATTCGGTTGAAATAGCGGATTGGGACAGCTTTCGATTAAAATTTCATTGAGTTTATTCAGCGTCAGTTGTGAGATGGTAAAGTTACTTTTTCCATAATTCACTGCGCTGTAATGGATTAAAAAATCATATAAAATTTTAATATTTTTCTCTGTTCATTACTGGCAATGGTAAAGTGTTTGAGTCGGCAGTCACTGAATGAATGATAATCCTTAACCAAGCGGGAGCGATTTTTCATAAAAAGTTATGTTATTTTTTGATTGTAAATTGCCTTGTCTGGAATCTCAGCGAGATCCTGTCATTTTATATAATCCCGCCCAAGTATATACTAATATAGCAACTTAAAATTTGAGGATTATTAGTGCTGAAAAAACGATAAGTAGCAGTTGGTATTCAAAAAGTATCAACAGATTACACATCAAGGAGTAAGATGAAAACATTAATATGTATAGCGCTGAAATCGCAAAAGCTCCTTTAGACAAACTCTGGAAAAAATGATTTGCTCCACAACTCTGAAAAATCTTTCGCACATTGAAAAACAAAAATAAAATGCTGAGATCAGGGAAAGAGATAAATAGAGTATAGTTGGAGTTATTCCACTATACTAAATCCTACTTGATCTCTTTTGGTGACAGGTCCCGCGGTAGGCAGACCAAAAAAATGCATACAATGTCGTTCCAAACAAGATGATCGGATTGAGTCAAACCCTCGGAAAAATGCAGTCGACGCGGCAGGACGGGTCCCGGTCCTGTCGAAAAATGGGTAAAGGTTCTTGACGCATGGATGGCGTCCGAATAAACAAATATGCGTCTGCACGCTAAATGTTGGTACCCTAACTGGAAACACCGAGAAAATCGCAAGAGCCCTTCGGAAAAGGCGCACTGATATTTGCACTCTGCAAGAAAACCAATGGTCTGTTGCCAAAAGTAGCGTCACACGCGAACGCGGTAAAAATGGCTACAAACTTCTCTATTTTGGTAGCCCACATACTCAATACGGTGTTGGCATTGTCATCTCAGAAGGTTCCCGTAATGCAATTAAAGATGTCGAACAATTTGATGATCGTCTGATGAAGCTCACCGTTATATCGGCTGATCGCATTATTCACTTGTTCACCGCATATGCACTACAGACAGGTCGACCTAATGCCGAGAAAGATGCCTTCTAGCAAATTCTCGATGAAAAGACTTGTCACGTGCCTGCTGATGACTATATCATCATTGCCGGTGACCTCCATGGCCATGTCGGTAAAAAGGTAAACACAATGAGGGTGGCGAGCGTATAATCGATTTTGCGGACACCCATGACCTTATACTTACGAATTCATGGTTCATTAAACGATTGTCTCATCTTCCTAGATTTTATAGTGGGAACAGTAAAACGCAAACCGACTATATTCTCATAAGACGCCGACATTTTACCACTGTCACTGATTGCAAAGTCATTCCCTATGAGACCATCGCACCTCAACATCGGCCATTGATTGCCTTCCTGCGAATTAAACCACCGATAAAACAGTGTGAGGAACGCACTGGCCCGCGGCGCATTATATGGTGGCAATTTCGTGAGAAGAAAGAAGAAATGATCTCACTTACGCGATTACTAACCATTACGAATGTGGAAGAATCGTGAAATCAAATGAAAGACATGATCCACAAAATGGCCTCTGCAACCCTCGGGGTCACCAAGCCAGGTAGGCGGTACATCAGCCGAGATACTTGGCTTAGGATTGACGATATTGAAATGAAGGTCCGTGAAAAGAAACGCCTCTACCACAAACTTCTCGACGATAAAACACCCGCCAATTGGCAAATTTATAAGAATGGCAACCGAGAAGCAAAGAAAGCGGTCGCTGTCACCCGAGCGGACCATTACAAAAATCTTTACGATAAACTGGACAATCGGGATGGCGAGAGAGATCTACATTGACTTGCCAAAAGCCGTAACGAACACACACAATACATCGAACACTTCTGTTGCGTTAATGACAAGAAGGGTACTTTACTTACCAACCGTCGAGCTGCAACGGATAGATGGCGAGAATACTTCGAGCAGATTTCAACTGAAGAATTTGCTCATCCTCCACTTCCACAATCATTGCCGGCGGGGGGGGAGAGGAGACGCTGTATTCATTTTGGCTTGCCGGCCGTGATGCACTAGGCGAATGCTCCAAAGGCCTAATCAGCGCGATCAGACCCGAGTCTGCACGGGGACTCATCTCAACTGGCAATTGGTCACGAAACCTTACCAGGGGTATACTGATACCAAGGGAACCGGGATAGCCGCTGGAGTGTCATACTTCGGGTGAACTCTTGTTGAATGTGAGTACAGCTCGGTTATTTGCGCTAGGCCCCCTAGTGGGAGTTTCATGGGGGTTGTGGTAATGCTCAAGCGAGAAGAGACCTTCGGTTGGTATTGCGTTTCAACACGGGTGCCGTACTCCTTAGTTCGGTATAGATTTAGGTATGTCTTGCATCCATCAGTATGAATGCTAAGCCAAGTGCATGGTATAGACTGGTACCAATGTTGCTTGTCTCAGCGGGGCTCTGATTGTGGTCACAAAATCAATCCGTGTCTTAAGAAGACCGTGGGTTTAATTCGCAAGTCAGGTGCTCACGTAAAACCCTCAAGGACTTAACTGTCAGCGCAACTGGTGCTCAGAGGTGGCGGTGAGGAAAACGGGGCGGCAACGCTGTCGGCCAAACAAAAACCAAATGGCCGAGGAGAACCTCCATAGTGATGGCACCGGGAGACGTAATACTCACTTTGGCTTGCCGGCCGTGATGCAGTAGACGAATGCTCCAAAGGCCGAGTTAGGGCGACCAGAAATGGCATCCGCCTGTATGAATGCTAAGCCATGCACTTGGTATAGACTGGTATCGTTGTTGCTTGTCTCAACGGGGTTCTGATGATCAATGCGTGTCTTAAGAAGACCGTGGGATTAAGTCGCAAGACAGGTGTTCACGTAAAACTCTCAAGGACTTAACTGTCAGTGCAATTGAAGGCGAGGAGGCAATAAAACAAATGAAATCGGGCCACAGGACCTGACGACATCACATCTGAGCTCTCGAAAGCGAAAACCGTGGACCCAACAATGTGGCTCAGTGAATTTTTTAATCGGGTAATTCAGGAAGGAAGAACACCATCTGACTGGCAAGAAAGTACCACAGTTCCAGTATGCAAAGAAAGCAGCATATTCAAATTACCGTCCAATCCGATTACTTTCCCATACCATGAGGATTTTTGAACGCATTCTTGACAAACGTATTCGCGAAATCGCTGAAATAACCGTAAATCATCATGTCAAAAATTGCGGACCTTCTGACGCAATACACGCAGCGCGGTTACACATGGAGAAACACCGTGAGAAGCATCGCCTCTTTATACTGCATTTCTGGATTTAGAGAAAACGATTGACCGTGTGCCACACGAACTCATCTGGTATGCTTTATGGATACCGTCATACGGGACATCCAACGTCCAGCGCCCTACACACTGCTTTACGCAGATGTTGTTTTCCTTGCATCTAATAGCAAAAATGATCTCGAGCACCTTGTCAGAAAATAGAATGATCACCCCAAGCAACACGGTCTCAGATTGAATCTAAACAAAACTGGATTTTTTACAACCGATCCCCATGAATAGGCACAGCCACTGTCAGCGGCAGTGATCTACCCAGAACTGAGTGATTTAAATACCGATTCAATGGAGAACTGCGTTATGAAATTGCTTCACGCATTAACGCAACCAGGATGAAGTGGCGTTCTACAACTGGTGTTCTTTGTGATCGATGTATCAATGAACGTCTCAAATCTAAAATTTACCGCAATGTCGTCCGTCCTGTCGCTCTCTATGGTTCTGAATGTTGGCCAACTATAAAAGACAATGAACGGCGTCTTGCGGAAATGGAGACGAAGATGTTGGTTTGGACTAGTAGTAGAATGTCAATATCACCCGAACGTGGATACTCTCACATAATATATGGATATATTACGTACTACGTACTAAGAAAGACACAAAACCTTTCGTATCTGAAGCACCCAGCTTCCGGTTTCCCGACTTGTTATTTTCGTTATTGGGGTGTCAAGCAGAACCTTCTATCCCTTATGTGCTCCAATAATTTTTTATTATTGGAAATGCTGTGGTTCTCCAAGACAGTGTGCTCCGCCACCTTTTACCTAAAATCTTTCCATTTCTTGTTTTTTGGAAACTCTGTCCATCTCAAATACTCTCCGAAGCGCGTCAACTTTCCTTCTTGTTTGTTCGATGCATACTTTGCTAGAATGGGTACAGGAAATTTTATATGCCTGCGATTTAATAATTTGGTCGATTGAGTCCTTTATTTATACCAGAAGAGTTTTAAGCTAACTGTTCCTACTACTTCCAAACCATGATTCAATAGGTTTTGTTTCGGTGAGAGGGAGATTTAGTTGAAACCCAATGTTACTCTCCTTTTGTGCTGTTGATTTGAGGAAATAAGCGCTTGTCGTTTAAGAGCCCTTTTTCATTTCCTGATCAAACTATTGATAATAATAATCATTGGCACAACAATCCATATTGGATCAGGGCCTTGAAGTGTGTTAGAGCACTTCATTCAAGACCGTAACGGTACACTAGGAGGCAATGTGGTCAGCATTGCGCTCGCCCGAGATTATTACCCTGATTTGACTCAGGTACTCATTCACAGCTGAGTCGACTGGTATCCGACGTCAAATCATGATACAAATCCCACTGTCGCCAGCGAGATTTGAACTGCGACCTTCCGTACGACAGCCTTGTGCTCTAACCACTCAGCTACCCGGACACAAACTATTGATGATCCAGGTAATTAATTTAAGTCTGACGACTTTCAGAATATGTTTAATTTCCTTTACCACACCCAAGGAACAGTCCTCAACGCATTTGCTCCAAAATCGTGGCAGCGATTTGCCTTTTCCTGTTTGGCCATGAAGATCTCACTAATAAATGGAGCCAGGGATCGGAACTCCTTCCAGCTACTTCTAAAATTCGCCTCTAGAAGTGAAATGGTCTTCTATGTATATAAATTCTAATCACCTTCATGTATTTAATCTGAACTTTCCATTATCTGCTGCATTGAAGTACCAATCTGCCTCTAGGGGATACACTTCTTTGACCCGAATGCTCGGAACAAGAACCACGTCATTGGGTGTGGGGAACCCCTAAGCCCATTTTGTCACCCGGCTGTGGCTCCTAAGTAGGAAAATTATCTTTCTGCTCGAACGTCGGGCCGCAGTCGAAAGTGCTGTTCTCAAATTACTGCCAGCCTCGCACACCCTGTAGTCTATGCAGAAGTGCTAATGTCATTCATCCATATATCCTGAGACTCTGAGAACTTTCTCAGGGACTCACCTTAAGTGCGGCAATTGAAGGAGTATTTATGCGCTTCCTGCCGTTGCAAACATATTAGTTAAAATCATTGTTGAACGTATCAATAGGCATCTCGAAAGCGTCCACAACAGAGAACAGACTAGTTTTCTGGAAGGCTTTCAAAAGCGTCAACATCCATGGAGTGCTCTATACATCAGCTACTATTCCCTCTGTGCGGTATATGGGAGCAGCACATAATGACGTGTAACAAAACTGTTGAAGGGGGATGCGGACTTCTCAAGAAGACTTGGGAGAAGCTGAAACAAATTCGGGGAACCGGCTGCAGTCGCAAGTATTGTGGTAGACCCCTTATGACTTAGTTAGGAAATAACGGCAACCACATATAACATGTTATGTAGGCCCTTACCTCTTATTACAGAGACAATGGATTGGTTGCATGTTTTTCCATTCCCTCGCAAAATTTTCTCCACGAGGCACTGTGGGTCTCTTTAGCATACTGGGCAGGCACTTGATTATATTCCATCCACCTCCCAATTCTCTTTGTCTTACTGAATACATTAATTACACTTAATGAATCGGCGTTTTGACAGTTTAAATCTATTCTTATAATAGAGCGAGCTTGATACCATGGTTTCAGGAAGCTTCTTTACTCCCCTCATCTCAAATACCAGAAATCGAAAGGTCCTAAATGTAGAAATAAGGGGCATTGGTGAACAATATAGTAATGGAGCAAATAGTAGGCATATGAATATGTCGAAGAGACCACTAACTAGGAATATGTGAACTTGTATGTAAGCTACACTTGGGTGTCGTCAGGCCTGCATGTATAATGTCCGCCGTTCTTACGATTTGGTTCACGATAGTCAATTTCGATGAGTATTTTATTCGCCGCCAATGTTCGTTCTCTCTGGATTCATGTTCCTGATCAACAACGCCATTATTTTGGAAAGTGTATCATCCGAACATCATCAAAGTATTTCATTTAATATTGAAAAATTCCACCGTAATCCCCATCCATCACTCTATCAACAATATCGTTTCCATGTTTTAATGAAATTCCAAACGAATTGCATGACGTGTTGACGATTCGGTTCATATATTATGCATATACCACTCGCAAAGATAAAAAGTGTTGCGATGACAGGATGAAAAGGGTTCCTCTCAAAATTCACGTCGCTACCTGTCATGATATCATGTGCATTCCGTAATGCAAATCCTCTCTACGACAAAGTCCATCCTGACAGAATAAATTGAATAATAAATCCTACAGCAAAAAAGCGAATATTTCACTAATCTCGTAAAAATGTCAGATCAAGGAAAACGTGTCGGAATTTAATGCCGTCCTGAATGAAATGTACAGCGCAACATGTATAGGTACGAATCAGAAGTTACAAATAATTTAAATGCCTTCAAAGTGTACATGTATGTACATATATGAATGCAATTGTAGTTCGTCTACGCACTCAAGGTAAAAGGATCATTAGCTTCGCAACCAGAAGAATAGCTACAGAATATTACAAAATTTAAAGTGAGATTGAGCA
The DNA here is from genome assembly GCF_905115235.1 of Hermetia illucens. Taxonomy (NCBI): domain Eukaryota; kingdom Metazoa; phylum Arthropoda; class Insecta; order Diptera; family Stratiomyidae; genus Hermetia; species Hermetia illucens. Next base: position 132,752,865 of record NC_051851.1, read on the forward strand.
ATTTTGATTAACCTTCTTTACTACAGAATACAACTCCTAAACTGCCAAATTATGCCATGCTAAAATGTGTTAGCAGAAGAAATCTTGCCATTACCGCTCCGTAACATAGTTAATAACGAAAACATAAAATAGCATACTTCCTTTACTTTTTTAGAATTCGTTAATTACCCCCGAATCTAGATATTAACCCTATCATCATAAACGATCGCTAGAGAGTAATAAAGTGCATTTTTTTGTGTGGTAAAAAATTTAATGATAGAGAAATTGAAACCAAGCATGACCAACCTCTCTCCAAATGTGATGTCATCACTATACAACCAGGCAGTTGTAACGCTACTCACTACAATCAAATCGCCAGCATCTTCGAATGCCAGTAGTGTTTCAATGCCAGTACGAATCGAAAATATCAATAAGGAACCTGCGGAAGCAATTTTGATAAAGAAGAAGACGATGCTTTTAATTTCTTCCTGAAAGAATGATAATCGTTGCGAATACCAGCGGACAGATGACGTCACCGGCGCTCTGCTCAGTTCTGCACTCGCTACAAGAGTGAAGAACAGAGTAGGTGACGAAAAACGTCAGATAGGAAAAAGAATATGCAGAAGAAAAGAAAACAGTTACATACGGAAATCAGTATTATTTCTAATATCTCGGAGTTATCAGATTTTCGTGCAGAAAGAAAACAGTTACATACGGAAATCAGTATTAATGTCAATTACTTTATATGATGCCCCAAACCCCAGGTGAAGACAATATACTTCGTACTATCCTCATTTGGATTAACACAAATCCGGAAACCGGAAACTGGACGCTGGTTCCATTTGTATCTAACACGCAATGTATAACATTTTATGCATATATTATATCAGAATATTCACTTTAATAACGAAAAACCAAGAAAGGAAAGCTAATCCGCTGACCATATAAGTTCACTCTATAAGATAATGACGTCATACACGTCTTCGAGTGCAATAAATTTACATGAAATCCGAAAATTTGGCCGAAAACCAGCAGAAAATGCAGTGGTGCAAATAACGCCAAGAACACTCTTATCTAGGAGAAGCTCCAACACTCTTTTAGATGCAGCAATGCAAATTGAATCAGAAGGAAAAAAAATTTCGGAGACCGAGAGAGTCTAATGAGAAAGCGCAATCTCCTCAAAAACACTTCCCGGTAAAGCAAGAAAGTTATCCAACGATGCGCTTATCGTAACGAAAAAAATTTTTCTTCTCAAAGTCAGGATCGACACCTAGTTGACGCGTCTAGGTGAAAGTGTAAACCGTATAAGACGACTTACTGCTTGAACTAGGTGAAAAATCAGAAGACCTGCAGAAGGAACTGGGGGAAACGACAGAACTCAAACTGAGTAGAAATCAAGTAGTCATTGAATGTAAACACATAGACGAGATTACTAGTTCTACGGTTCCAGCTAGGTATACGGTCAGTTCACGAGACTGATATTCTACGACTATGGAAGACATTTGACGGCACGCAAACTCCTTCAATAAGTCTACCTCTCGAGCGGTGAAAAGAGCTATTACGATCCGCAAAGTCCGAATCGGTTGGGTCGTCAGCCGTGCACGAGATCAGATATCACTGAAAAGATGCGTTAGGTGGCTAGACTTCCTCGAATCCCTCGTTTGGGGTATGGCACCCCAGCATTTAAAAGCAGGGACTAACGGTTTCGTCCAGGGCAGAGGCAACTCATCAGATGGAACCATTAGTCCCTATTTTTTAAATGCTTGGGTGCCATGCCTCAAACGAGGGATCCGTGGACCAAAAAACGTGAGAGTAACATAAGTTGCTCTCCATTTGGTCCGGTCCAGCATCAAGCGGATGTGGACTTAGAATCCCTCACTATCCTAAACAATTGCCCTAGCTTTCTAGACGAAGTAATGATGAACCTTTTCCCGCAAAATATGAATACCGCTAGTTTTCCTATTGTCCAAGTGGATCCCGTCGAAATCCCAGTGATAAGCGAGGAAGGGGTCTTGGAAGTTGCAAAGATAATTGCAGAAAATAAGGCTACTGGCTTGATTAGTATCCCCAGCAAAACCCTTAAGGAGGCTGTGAATAAAGCACCAAATATAATATATTTGCCGAGGTGAATACCTCAAGTCTTAAGGAAAGAGCATTCCCCGCAGAATGGAAAAAGCAGGTGCTGATTCTTATCCCCAAGCCCGGCAAACCAAGAGAATTTGTGAATCAGTTCAACTTTCTAAAGGAGAGGTCTATGATGGTTGCAGGTAGCCTGGTGGCTAACACAGCTAAGTCTACACTAGCTGCACTAGACAAGGAAACGAAAAACCCCTTCAATTCCGCGAGATGGAGCAATATATTGTACTTAGTCTTTACTCGGGACTCATCTGGTACTGCGGACCACGGTACCAAATTCGTTCCGTGGGCGACTTCCTAGTTGATATACTTCTGTGCTGCGAATCAGATGAAGGAATGAAATTATATTAAACGACTTGTGGAGTTCAACAAGGGTCCATCCTAGGCCCACTCTTATGGATTATAAAGTATAACAGAGTACTAACGCTAAACCTCTCTTCTGGTGTGACCTCCATTGGTTTCTAATGAAGCACCCTATGATATTACGTCCTGGTTAGAGAATGCTGATCTACTTCTCACAAAACATAAGACGAAAATAGTACTTATTACCAAGCGGAGAAAGTAATCGTCCAAAAAACCATTCATACCAAGGCTGTGTTCAAGTACTTAGGCGTAATGATTGACCAGAGGTTAAACTTCAAATCACTGAAGTGTGCAGTAACCAAGGCAGAATGCTCCCAAATATAAGTGGCGCTTACAAAACAACATCTGATGAAGTAAACTACGTGATAGCAGGAACGATCGCAATTGAAATTCTGGCGAGAGAGGGAAAATAACTGTGCAAACGAGCATATCTCCCCGGAGGATCTCATGCCCGCCGGCAGCAGTTCACACAAAGTGAAACTATCGCGGAATAGCAGGAGAAGTAGGACGAGGCTGAAAAAGGCCACTGGACGCACAGAATCATAAGAGATATACGGAAGTGGAGCGAGATACCCCAAGACGAGATAAATTTGAACCTAACCCAGCGAGCGCACACGGAGATTACCGAGCATATCTCTGCCGAGTTTGGACATGATGATTCGCCATATAGCCCAAAGTGACCAAATATTGCAGCTGACGCAGAACACGAGAAAGCTGCATTGGAAGCTACACCCGAGGAGCACTTTACACCCAAAAATATAATGGAATATATGTTGAAATCAAAGGGAATATGAACCGAAGCCGAAAGTGTGATGGCTGCCACCCATAAGAAACTGAGTCAGGAAGAATTCTGCCGAAAAAATTAACGAAAGCGAAACACGAATTTTAATACGAGTGCAAGATAAATTCTGATCCAGCCCCGCGACTTAATACCATATGGGAGTCCCGCGGGAGAGTGGAAAGTTGTGGTTTTAGTGGGTAAGAGTCCCACATAACTGTGTGGCAGAAACCAGTGGTAGCTTTTGAAGCTTTCCACCTTCCACCCACAAAAAAAAGCAGACAGACAGATGGACAGAAAGACATTAAATCGATTTTAATAAGGTTTTTTCGCACACTTTTGGAGTCCATAACAAGAAAAGCGCTGACACCAGTCTCGAAAAGAATCGCCATCTAATGGTCGCCTACGTTCGCTTTCATGTTACATCCGTCATTTCTCGCATGGTTGCAAAAGTGCAACCCTCAAATTCAACATCGACTGCTGACATGATCCAAATTTCGCTCTACAGGGAGAGCTATCTTGCTAATCGGGCTATCTGCCGTCCCATGAGGCGCCACGAAAAAATTTCTTTTCTCGGATGCTGCCCAGGTCCTAGGTCAGCTCTTGAAGGGGCTTCACAAATCGATGAGCAGAAGGGATTGAAGGCTCTACTCTTCAAATACCACGACTATTCTGATGACATCAATTTGTTCCTTCACCAGGTCATGGAATGGCTCTGAATTTGGAAGTAGAGTTATACTGAAGATAAACACCAACAAACCCAAGGTTCTCAGCCTGACACTTAATCACACTCTCCTTATCTGCATTAATGGATAGAGCTTCGAAAGCGTTGGTCAATTTGTATTACTGGAAAGGATGTCGCTCGACGCGGGCGTTGAGAGTTGCTATATGGTAGCAGCACATGGAAACTGATCACCACTGTCACTCGAAACCTCCAACTCCTCGCGAGCACTTGTCTCACGTTAATTCGTGCATAAAATGGCAAAATGTTTGTGAATTTTTTGACGACACAGTTTAAGTCTATTTATTAAAACAATTAAGGTAAGGAATTCGAAAAATATTGTGTAAAATGTTCATGAAGAAATATTAAAAAATATGGCAATGGCAGTAATTATTCGGAAGCGTTTCCGAAAAAAAGTAGAATTATGATGCTGGATCATCTGAAATGAAAAAATGAAAGTTCTTTCATTAAATGATCGCTTTCCCCAAGTAACGTTGAGAGAGTTTTCCGAAATTTCAATTTTTCACTTTATCTGAAAAACGCGCTTTTTGCGGGAAAAAAATCGGCTAATTTATTATTACAAAATAAAAGATATTAATATATTTACAAGAGGCAACTCTCCAGCGTTACCTCGTTAATTATGCACAGAAATATTGTTGAAAATTTCAAAAGGATCGGTGCAAAAATTTTAGAGTTATGAGGGCACCGACTTTAAAAACGTCAGTTGTGGAAAAATCGCTTTGAAATTTTGAACACTAAAAAAATTCGAATAAAACGTTCTTAAGCGAGTTTTATCATCTTAACTCACACTGAATCATAGGTGCTAGGACCATAAGACCATAAGACACAGATTAGTTCACAACGATAACAAAGGGTCCACTCAAGTGCCTTGGTGAGATTTCCCAAATAAGTTAGTTTGAAACCTCATTGTACTTCTGCGGAGGTTTTCGACACATGCTCCAGGAGAGCCTCTTTGCTCAGATCTTCAGCTTGAGACATTCGAAACTTCCTTGGGAGGAGCACTACACTATAACATTGGTGTAACTCACCACCGCAGCCTCTTCCACAGCATTGGAGCACCCACGTAGACAACAAACTCCTGGGGTTCGTTATCGGCGTCATGCCAGAGCTTCCGGTCTTGCGAATAACTGGACAAACAAGACAGGAAGAACTTTCACATAAGGTTTCAATTTGCAGTTGAAGAGTTGGCACGGTCAGTTCCCTAAGGTTTTTAAAACGTTTAACTTCCAGTGAAGTTTCGCTCCTTAAATGATTTGGGAGGTTGCACTAACCATGTGGATCCGGACTGTTCAATTCTCCATTGGATCATTGTAAAACAGTATGTGCTTCCTAACGACGTCAAGAATGCATCCAATAGCGTGAACAGGAAGGGCATATTAAGTGCTCTCTGCAGGAAGAGGAATTCCAAAGAAACTAATAGCACAGGAACATATTAAGACACAAAATGTTATGTCCAGCATCGAAGTAAAATTTCAAAGGAATTTGAAGTACAGAATAGCATTCTCATGGGTGCTTTTCCTCATGCTGTCTTTGTCCACATCAAATGATAAGAGTATATTAATCCAATTAAGCTAGGAGATGCCAAGGCAGGTACGGATCCCACAATCCGTGCCTCACAAACGACCGTTCATCTTACCCAAATGACAAGCATAGAGGCAAACTATCGCGTGTCGATGGGTATTTCGTTTGCCAATTTTTCGGTTTGCTGCTTTGCTCTCCTGGTTGACAATACTCAATTTGGGCGGCCATTTGATGCATATCGAATAATCCTAATCATTATAATATTGTGGAACTATAATACCATTAAAATATCTTCAATTTGAAGGAAAACCCGACATTCATTCAAATCCATGAATATACCAAATGACCACCACACAAATTTTCCAGTTACTACATATTATTCCCTTCTTCCTTGTTTATCTGGTGAAAAACCTATTAAATACCAATGCGTATCATAATACCTGCATAAACTTCAATCATAGTCCATTTTAATACCATTCCATTTCTCCAGGAAAAACCGCAACCGCATTGTTACATTGAATTAAAATGAGTTTTGGATAATACCAAACTTCCACAGCAAATACAAACAAAGTTCCCAAAAGGGATTCCACCCAGCCCGTATTTTGTTTCAATGCGAAAATGCCGAACCGAACACAAATAACATTGTCCCACAATCAGAGTGCAAAATTCACCACAAAATTCCACAATAGTGAAATATCATGATCGAAAATCCACTAAATTCCACCGGCAAATGTGCATAGCTCTGTTTGTATACAAGGGTGATATCCAAGCAGTAGTCCCGGGGTCCTGTATCCAGAACCATCTAACTGACCCATACACACAGACCGCATTCGATTTTAATTAATATTGTTCGATTTGTTTTACAATTTGCTACGGAAATGTGAAAATTGAATTCGACAATTAGTCGATGGATAGCGCCTTTCATTGAAAGCAAATTAAAAATACTTGCCCGCCTGGTAATTCGACGTCATCCTTTATTTGCTCTGCACCCTGGATTAGGGAAAACTGATAAACGATTTTACATATTATATACAAATATATTTAAATAATTATGATAGGGCTGCGGCGAGCACATTTATTGTTAATGACAGGCGAAAAAAGGATCTTATTTCATTTGCTCAGGTTAAATAGTTGAATCGGAAAAGGTTCTAATTTTATACTACAGCTCATACATACCAACCTCATAGTCGGTCCTTCCCGAAAATTGTATCAAACTAGTTTTATTTCCTTTAGAAAATCGACTGCCGCACAATCTTTAAGCAAGTTTTCAAATAACACAGCCTAACTACCTAAAGCTTCGCAAAATATTTTTATTCTTAAATTGAAATAAAAAATTTAATTTTAATTAGACATTACTTCCCACTTTCTATTGAACCATGAAAAAGTAAAGAAACAAGTCCAGTCACATTCAAAATCCTTGGAGGCATCATGTTACTAAACAAAGGACTTAATTTTTCCACCTCGGAAAAATTCATTCGTGTGTCTAACATGTCCTTGATCAAGAAACTATACACAACTGCAAATAAAATCCAAACAGAATTTCACTAGAGACTATAGAATAAATATCTCGAGGGTGGAACAGCATGTAAACATTCAACGGTATTCTAGAAATCCCTTCAGGGGGTGGCATATGCTCTCGACCTTCCATCCCCTTCCAAACACTACGGGGCTACAACTACAACAAAAAAACGGCGATGATGAAGCTGGTTATGTTAGTAAGGGCAAAGTAAAGTATTTTGAGGGTGACATAAAATGCATTTCCTTCCTTTTTGGCTTGTATCTGGAGAGTGAACGTCAATATTGACTTTAAATTCAATTTAAATTTATGAATGCCAAACAGTCAGCGTTAGCAGGCTTCTGCATCTGCTGCTGATGGTAAGCTGGAAGAGTGTTATCCGAGGGTAAGGGTAAGAGATTTGTTCAGGATGAATGGTTGTGACGGAAAAAGGAGAAAGTAATAAAATATGCGAAAGTTTTTATGGTCGCTTTGAATTGTCAGACAGCGGATGGGGAACATAGTTAACGACTTCGTTTATTTTACACTTTTCTTATGAATATTCTAGTATTACAATGAGATGCAATTACATATGCTGTTCGTTTTTTTGAGGCTGATGACTTGTAGGACGTATTTACTGTTCTAGGTCCCTTGCCAATGGTGATATATATCTCCTGTGGTCACTATGTGTATACTCGTCACAAACATGCCAATGTATTCATAAGTTAAAACAATAACACGAATAAAATTTATTCCAACTAAAATGCTGTTTTTATTTCTGTGGGTCACTGCAATAATACAGCGCATCCACTAGATGGTTCTTACTAACTACTGGTTGCTCTGGGTTACAAAATATAGCTTTATTCAACCGTCTTGCGACTGGTGCAAAAATGCTTACGCTTCAAAATTACTATAACTACTTAAACTCAAACCGGTACAAAATGCTTATATTGGAAGAATGATAACTACATAAATATAATACAACAGATAACCCAACTGCCTAGAATTCGACCTGAAACGTAATACAAGTAGGGAAACTGGAAGCTGAACGCTTTAGGTATAAGAGGTTTCGTATTTTCCTATGAGGGGAACTTTGAGTTCATGGCAGTTGCATATGCATAATAATATAAAATTCAACTGCGTCGGCAGCTACTCAAACAAATAATTTGCTCTGCAAAGTACTCTATCGATTATAGCTAATTTCATACGCTTCACACAAGGAGTTCAACTTTATTAGCAAATATGAAGCTTCAGGTATGAAACTTTGTTAAATAATTATGCGATTTCCGCCATTTTATAGCCTACATTATTGCAAAATTCCGTGATGCTAGGATGGACTTTTGCAGTCAGTCGGCAGTCGGCTTTGGAAAGTACTAACTTTTAAGTACTTTTCATCTGACGGAGAAACTTACGGTGCAGAGGCTTGGAATCGCAGTACTGACGGCATTTGGGAGAAGGGGGAGCCTCGGTAGTGGACAACTTGGCCATCGTGGTATCAAATGCTACAAGTGATTTAGAATTGGAAAAGGAAGTGTTCAAGCGAAGCAAGACCTTGCCAGGAACACCAATTACGAGGGTGAAAATTGATGGGTTCCATCACCGTCCACCGTATTTGTCCAAGTCAGACGACGACAGAAAGTACTCCGAGACCAAGAAATTGACCCATTCAGGAAAGCACGTTGAGTTCTACGGGCGAAGGTACGTTTAGAGAGAACAATGCCCTGACCCGGAGGAACTACCCTCCAAGCAGCTTGGAGCAAAAATAATTGAGCTGCCCCAAGTGCAAGCGTCAGCAAACGAAAAGAAACGTAAAGGGAACGAAAATGGTAGATTGGCAAAGATCGTTCTTAGAAGAAGCGAAGAGCAAAGCAAAAGTGCAAACTCACCCAGAGGCAATCATTATCTCCAGTAAGGGCAATTTGTCTTACGCGGAGATTCTAAAAAAGGTGAAATCAGACCTTGACCTGAAAGATCTAGGTGGAAATGACAGCAAGATCCGAAGGACCCAAAAAGATAATCTCATATTTGGGTCAAGTTGGGCAAAACCGTCGGCTTTCGCGCCCAAGGGAGAATGTCACAGTTCGGACTCAAATGCATGAGATCTACATACAGTACAAGGATCTTGACGAAGTGACATCCAGAGAAGAAATATGCACTGCATTAAAAGGATAATTTAAGTTGGAGGAACGGGAAAAAAAATCCATCGTGAGCTTGAGAAAACCCTATTCTAATATTCAAACGGCCACAATGCAACTACCAGTGGAGGCAGCGCAGGAATTATTGTCGGCCGGAAAGGTTCGAATTGGATGGGTTGTCTGCCGCATGCGGGAGCAGGCTTCATGTTTGGACACTTTCCGAAGGCTTGCACCACAACATTAATCGATTCGATTGATGCAGAAGATGTGGGGAAAAAGGATATATTGCCAAGGAGGGCAACAGGGACCCCAATTGTCCATTGTGCGTAAAGAAGGAAGGAAGGGATAACCAACATATTGGTGGAAGTGGTAAATGAAGGAATCCAGGAAGGCGTTGACTGCAATGGAAAAGCAAGTCGGGAAACCGGAAGCTAAACGCTTCAGGTATGAAAGGTTTTGTGTATTTCTTTTATAAAGAGATTTGAGTGTGCATTTGCCCCATTAGCATGTAACACGTAAAATATGCATATATTATGTGAAAATAGCCACTATCAAGTGATATTGACATTCATAGTCTTGAATTTGCAGAGGAGCGACAGTTCTGACCTAGCATAACTTTGTTAGTAATAGTGAGATTTTCACCAAATTTGGCAGGATCATGCTCTATACTGTAGCCTAATTTTGTGATTCCAGTGTGAACTTAATTACTAAAAATTATAGTAATATACTATTATTAACTTTATTTGAACAGGTATCGGTATGTAGGGTATTTCGGAGCCTAAGCACCATATAGTGGCAGCCTTTGATTTTTTTCAGATTTTTCGATTTGGTAGTTCCTGAGAATGGGTTCCTTAAAAAAATGATCACTTTCAACCCCCCGCACTCCGCACGTTTTCAACAAAAGTCAAAACTAAGAACGGCTTCGAAAAGTACTAACCGGGACCTTTAATCTGATACCCCACATGACTATATTTGATGAAAAAAAAATTTACACCCCCCTTTTGCATGTAAAAGGATGTAACTCACTATATACGTGAGCGTTCACAGCTCCCACCTTTCTACCAAATTTGGTGTCAATCGCTATAACCGTCTCCGAGAAAAATGCGTGTGACGAACAGACAGACAGACAGACAGACGGACAGACAGACAGACAGTAAACCGATTTTAATAAGGTTTTGTGTTTACACAAAACCTTAATGAGGTTTATTCAAATAAACCTCAATCATTGCAAGGTCGGTCAGGACTTACTTGAGCGGACCACTTATAAATCTCAGATGGAAATTGCCATCATAAGTGAACCCTAATGAAACCATGACGGTGGTGTATGGCTCAGAGACTCGACTGGTGGAGCGGCGATATGGATGTGCGATCACCAAACTATGAAATGCTCCATGAGTCAGTCTTCCAGTGGTTTCGTGTGGGCGAAAATGCGCGGTGCGTACGTATACAGATGCTGCGTCCCACCCAGTCTCACATTATCTGAATTTGAAAACTTGTTAGACAATATTCTTCTCAAAGTCCAGAGGTGTTTGCTCGTGACGTAATTTACAACAAATTACTCCCGATCGTTGAGATCCAGGGAGATCTTTCAGCTTGACAGTCTAGGTTCCGTAAAGCCAGATCAACCACTGATGCTATCAAAATGGTTACTGGCTTGCCCAAAAATTCAATTCACGGAAGGGACGGTATATATATTGCGTGGTGGTGACCTTGAACGTGAAGAATGCACTTAATGCCGATAGCTACCTGTGAGAACGGATGCTCCAACGGATGAATCCAAGCAATACGTTGTTTCCGCGGGTGTGTAAATAGCATGACGGAGTTTTGCGACTAAATTATTTGAAATAATTAGGACTTGTGCCACTGATGAAGACAACAAGTGGGTCCCGAAATATCGGAATCTGCAAGGTTAATAAACAATACTAACGAAAGCGAAAGCAAATCTTAAATATTTCAAGTACCATCGACCACAGACCTACCCCGGCATACCCAGGATTCTTAAACCAGCTCAATTCCAATGTCACTTTTGCAGTTAATACAGGCGTTGCTTTTGCGTGGTGTAATCTTACATGGATCTTATCGCTGTTCCATTGACTCTTTTAAAGGTCGGAGCTTCTTGCCAGTTGCACCATAGTTCAGCTGTTATCGCCCTCCTTCTGACACGGGATTTGCGTGTGATTCGTTATCCACCTTGAACCTTAGGTGATCCAGGTTGAGATCATTAAGCCTCCTCAAAAGCATCGAGTCAGTTTTCTTGCCAACACCTGACCTTTTGGTCTCCATTACTTCTATGATGCCTTCCAAGGACTTGTGCACGTGCACCGGGATATTATCAAATCTCAATTTTCTTTTGCCTCCTGTTGTGATTCTGAATACTCTGCCCAATAGTGTGTGGAAACCATCGATTTGGGCAATCGTGAGAGCTAAGAGATGTCTCTTTCATTGTAGTTTGTTGCTCCTCAATGTCTTCTCCAGCGCATGTCAACAGCTCTGCTAGCTTCCAGCCTAGAAAGTTAGGAATTATAGCCCTCAGTCGTTCTGTCATTATGCAATCACCGAGTATCAGACCTGGTCGAAAGTGTATGTCGCTGAGCACAACCTTGGGATTTCATTCAACACACAACAATGTTCCAGCAATTATGAGGCCGTGGAAGTTACAGAAGTCCACAAAGCTCCCCGCCAGTTACAGTCGACATTCGACTTATCACAACACTTTGCTTCAATATTGTATTATTCTCTTGACAATTTGATCAGTCTGCTTGATTGTGCCGCGTATTTTTCTGAACCCAAAAAGTTGTACAGGAATTATTTTCTTCAGATGGTGCAGCAGTATACCGTAGCTACTACCAATAGTATATCATAGGAGATCTCTTACGCTCGGCCTGAAATTTCTCTCTTCTTCCATACATTGTCATTGTAGTTTGTTTCAAATTTGGCAGATAGTTTCTCTCGTACTAAAACGAAAACTAACCTTCCCTACTACAGGGTAACCAGAAGTAAACAATATGCATGGAAATTCTATTTTTTAGTAAACCTTTGGGTATGCGTCGATTGTCTAAAAGTGAAACCAATCGATATGCAAGCACTACTTTTCAAATATTAAATCTCAAAGGAATCAAAGTATGCAGAAAGGTCTACACTTTACTATATTTTATCGTAGTAAACTTGCATTCAAGGCGGAATTTATCTGAAATGCATATATGGAAATAGCTATAAATTTAAAGCACAATTTATGTCAATACACGCATACATATCACTGACTTCCGCAAACCTCCACACAACCATTCAATGAAATTTATTTCTCCAAACCGGAAAAGTGGCCATAAAATTACCAGCAAAATATCTGATACCGAAAATACCCACCATTGCTAACTTTAGTATCGCAAAATATAGTATATGAAGGACCGAAAGTGATACAAATGTACATATATATAGGCTTTCGCGGGGATTATAAAACGGTGAAATCGAACACAATCACCGTTCTCATCCACAATGGTAACCAATATTGGTTGAAACAAAAAAGGATGCAATTTATGAAGCTAATTGCTACAAACTGACCCAACCATTAATACGTACTGCAAACACCAGAAGGATTTATTTTCGAACAATATCTCCCAATTGGAAAATATTTAAACTTGTTTATTCGCAGTTTTATATACTCCTTTTCACAGGAGACTTTCAATACCATTTATCACTGGGAGGTACGTACATTTGAGTATGGACATAATCTTTCAACCGGTACATGGGAAGCTGAAATGAATACTACATTACATGGAAAAGCCCGCGATTCAGTGTTCATATTTTCAGATTAATTTATGCTGATCGATAAAAAGTTCTGCTTTAATCGAAAATACAGATACGTTATATAAAACAAAAACCACAGAATAATGGTAAGCGGCTCCACGCCATAATCTGTAATTATCCATATCCACAACTAAGCTAAGCAGATTACCACGGAATATCTAGGAGAAATTTCGCTACGTAAACAATATTCTAAGAACACTCTGCTCCTTGTGAAAAAGAGCCTTCGATTCCTTTACCAGTGATAGCTCCGATATACCCATCCGCATTCATACATACGATGAGTATTTCGGACCTTCCAAAAGGACGCAGTTTATACAAAACCTTCTTAAAATCAGTTTACTATCTGTCTGTCTTACACAATTTTTCTCAAAAACAGTTATTTCTTGGGAAAGTGGAAACTGTGTACACCCACACATACAATGAATTACATCGTTCTACATGGAATTTAAGGGATATGTATAAAGCCACATGCAAAAGGGGGGCGTACATTTTTTTTTACATCGAATATAGTCAAATGAAAGGTCTCGATCAGTAGTAGTCACAGCTGTTCTTACATTTCATGTACAGGGGGGAGAGGGGTGAAAAGTGGTAATTTCTTTCATGGATCCATTCTTAGAACCTACCCAACCGAAAAAACTGAAAAAAAATCAAGTTTCGGCAAAGCCTAGGAATCGGGGAATGAAAATAGACTTCGAGCTCTGCGAGGGGCACGTTGAAAATGTCTGCGCTACGTGTGTTATAAGACGCATGACGGCAGGTGATGTCGTCAGCGGCGGAGCAGTCCATCAGCCCTGAAGAAGGTTTAAAAATTGTGCGTAGACCCAGATAGGATCTACGCTGTTGTAGGAAGGTAAGGTTCAGAAAGCGGAGGCTTGAGGGGTAGTCCACACGGGGGAAGCTTTTCTTAAAGAAGAGGGAACGGGTGAATTTACGTTGCACATTTTCAAGGGCAAGACAATCACAGTCACGGGAGGGTAACCAGATCACGGAGCAATACTCGAAGGTATTCCCCACGAGGGAATTGAAGAAAGCTAAAGAGGGTTGCATGGAGTCAAAATCGGAGAAGGAGCGAAGTATAAACCCCGGCAATTTTGCAACTCGATTGATGACATCAAGGCAAAGGGTGTCAAAGCGGAGCTTATTGTCGAAAGTGACTCCGAGGTCCTAAGTGAAATTTAAGCAGGATAAGGAATGCCCGTTAAGAGAGTAGGATAAAGAAGTAGGTGAGGATTTTAGGAAGTAGCAAATAGAGTGACACTTTCTGACGTTTAACGCTAAACCATTAGTCGAGCACCAACGAACCAGAGGGTCCAGGTTAGATTGAAGGGAAACATAGTCCATAAGCGACGATATAGCGGAAAACAGCTTAAGGTCGTCTGCATAGAGCAAACAGGGGCAAGTTAATAAAAAATAAAAATAATAAAGGACCCAGAATAGATCCCTGTGGGACGCCAGAAGAGGGGGAGAAGGAGCAGGAAGTACACCCGTCAAAAGAGATGCGGCAGGATCGGTTGGAAAGGTAAGAGGCAAGCCATAAAACAAGTGGTATGGAAACGTTTAGAGACGAGAGTTTGTATAGAAGTATCTTGTGATTTACAGTTTCGAAGGCTTTATGGAAGTCAGCGTAAATGGTATGCGCTTCTTGCTGTGAATTTAGATATTTGGCGGCAAAGTTGGTAAAGTCAAACAGATTGGAGGCAGTGGACCTACGTTTAACGAAGTCTTGTTGCTCTTTCACTATGTGTTGGCCAAAGTGTGCGGACAACCAGTCGCTGCCATATCTTTCCAGGATTTTGGAACAGAAGAAGAGGAGGGAAATGGGACGGTAATTCTCGGCACGCGTACGATCGCCACTTTTGTGGATTGGGAGAGTAGAGACATAGAGGTTTGAAAAAAAATAAGTAAGCATCGTTTCTAGAAGACAGGAACTTCTTCCTCGCAGTCTGATTTTGGAGTAGTTTTTTGTGAATTTCAATGGTGAACCAGACGGGGTAAGAGCGTAAACACTTAGGAAAGGAGGGAACGTAATAAGGAAGAAGATCATATAAAATGGTATAGAAAGTGTTGAGTGCTTGGTCAAACGTAAATGGAGAGAGGATGGGGACCCATTTGATTGACGCCAGGGCTGAGTTCAGACCTTCGAAGTTCGCCTTACGAAAGTTGAACTTGGTAGGCTTGCGAACGACAGGAGAGTGGAGTTAGGATATCTGAACATCGAACTCGAGAGCAGGATGATGGGCCTCAGAGGCAACGTAATACGGAGCATGAAGGGATTGAGAAAGACAACGCACAGGAAGGTTAGAGAGGACAAGGTCAAGAATGCGATCTAATCTAGGAAGGTTAAACTGGCGGGCGCCACAGGTGTACCTGAAAGTGGATACAGGCAGAGAAGGGTTGGTCGAGTTATTAAGGAGGGAGAGAAGGCCAGAAGTAATGGGCCAGGAGAGCATAGGAAGATTAAAGTCGCCACAGAGGATGAAAGGAAGTGAGGGAAACAAAACGATTAGGACCTCTGATAATCTGTCGAAGAAATCCTCGTACAGAGAAGGCGGGCTTAGGCAGGGAAAATATACACACGATATGATAAAGGGACATACGTTGGGCGAAAAGACACCTATGGTGACAGAATCGTAGGAGGAGGAGGAGGGTGAGGAGGAAAAGATGATTTCGGCACGGAGTGGGGAAATTAACAGCTATTAGGGCTCCTCCGCCAGTTTTCTTGCCAAGCGCAGCGAACGAAAAACAGAGTAACCTACGCATACCGAGTAATGTTGCATTCTCAAAGAACGCGGGCACGCGCAGGGTCTTATGAAAAGAAAACAAGTCGGGAAACCGGAAGCTGGACGCTTCAGGTATGAAAGGTTTTGTGTATTTCTTTTATTCAGAGATGTTGGTGTGCATTTGTCCCATTAGCATGTAGCACGTAAAATATGCATATATTATGTGAAAATAGCCACTTTCAAGTGATATTGACATTCATAGTCTTGAATTTGCAGAGAAGCGACAGCTTTGACCTAGTATTACCTTGTTAGTAATAGTGCGATTATTACCAAATTTGGCAGGATCATGCTCTATGCTGTAGCCTATATTGTTGCAAAATTTTGTGATTCTAGAGTGAACTTAAGGGTGGTTTTCCTGTCAATTACTAAAAATTATAGTAATGTACTATTATTACCTTTATTTGAACAGGTATCGGTATGAAGGGTATTTCGGAACCTAGGCACTATATAGTGACAGCCCCCAGATTTTTTTCAGATTTTTCGGTTTGGTAGTTTCTGAGAATAGGTTCGATAAAAAAATGACCACTTTCAACCCTCCGCACCCCCCACCTTTTCAACAAATGTCAAAACTAAGACTGGCTTCGAAAAGTACTAATCGAGACCTTTAATTTGATACCCCACATGACTATATTTGATGAAAAAAAAATTTACACCCTCCCTTTGCATGTATGGGGACCTCCCCTTAAATTCGTCGTAAAAGGATGTAACTCACTATATGCGTGAGCGTTCACAGTTCCCACCTTTCTACCAAATTTGGTGCCAATCGCTACAACCGTCTCCGAGAAAAATGCGTGTGACGGACAGACAGACAGACAGACAGTAAACCGATTTTAATAAGGTTTTGTTTTACAAACAAAACCTTAAAAAGGAAGGAAACCTGGGAAAACCAACAGGTCTGTGAACTCGAAAAGCACAGGGAGCAACCGCACCAGGCGCGCAAGCTTTACCAACAAGTCAGCAGGATGAAGCCTTATACACCTCGATGCTCATCCTGCCGAGACAAAAAGGGAATTCCGATTTCCGACAAAATGAACATATTGAAACGATGGGTTGAGTATTTTGATGAACTTCTAGTCCTGACAACTAAAGATGACGGACAAATGCTGCCACCACCAAGCATAGAAGAAACAGTCTGTGCAATTCACCAGCTTAAAAATCATAAGTCGCAGGGAGCCGATGGAATTATAGCCGAATTGGTTAGATATGGAAGCAGCCAATCTCATCAAGCAATTCGTCACCTAATGCTCAAAGTACGGGACAGCAGATCAATGCCTAACGACTACTAACCGGGAATTATCTGTCACATACTTAAAAAGGAAGATATCACACAGTGCAGCAATTATAGAGGTATCACGTTGCTTAGCACCATCTATAAGATATTCTCCACTATCTTGCTATGCCGGATAGCGCGATATGCTCAGAACATCAATGGCTCATACCAAAGAGGCTTCACTCCAGGCAAATCAGCAACAAATCAGATATTCTCTGTAAGGCAAGCGATGGAAAAACTGTTCGAATATGGACATCAGTTGCAACATCTTTTCATCGACTTTAAAGCCGTCTATGATAGCATAGAAAAGGTAAAACTGTACACGGCCATGTGAGAATTCGTTATCCCAACGAAATTGATAAGACTGACTAGGCTGGTCAGGGAAACAATGTGCGAAGCCAGATAAAAGCAACAAGATCACTTTCAAGACCATTAGACATCAGCAACGGCCTACGACAAGGGGATGTCCTATCATGCTTCCTTTTTAACCTGGCCCTGGAAAATGAATCGGGTTGTTGAGGTAAATGCGGGAAATCCTCTTTAAGTCCACCCAGCTATTGACCTATGCTGACGATATCGACATCATGAGGAAGAACAACCCAAGACGTACAAATTGCCTTCAGCCAAATCGAGCAGCGGCACAAGATCTTGGGCTGCACATCAATGAGAGCAAGACAAAATATATGGTGGCAACGTCTGCGCCAAAAACTAACCAACCAAGAACATCAAGTTGCACTGGTCAGATAGGAAGATAGGGGACTATAACTTAGAGACTGTTGATAACTTCTCCTATCGAGGATTGAAAATCACAACCGATAACAGCTGCAACGATGAAATCTACGCATGGTTGTTGTCAGCCAACAGAGTCTATTTCAGCTTACAAAAACTGTTCCGCTCGAAACGTCTCACCATAGGGTCAAAGCTCTTGCTGTACAACACAATGATCTTGCCAGTCCTTACGTATTCTTCGAAAACCTGGGTTCTTAGTAAAAAAAACTGCGAAATCTTGAGAAGAATAAGAAAAGAATCCTCCGAAAAATGGTTGACCCCCTTGATAAGGATAGATGATTCCGTAGCCTACATAACGATGAAATCTATGAGCAATACCATGATCATCAGGTTGTGGATAAAATATGGCTCAGTAGATTGCGGTGGGCGGGTAACTTAATCCGTATGCATGAGGATGATCTAGCCCAGAAAGTGTATAAGGGCAATATCTATGGTAGAAAAAGAAGACGAGGCAGAGCCTCTCTGCGATGGAGCACTGGCGTAGGTCAGGACGCCAGACAACTTTTAGGGATATGAAATTGGTGGACTTCGGTACAAAACCGGGATGTCTGGAGTTCCTTATTAAGGCAGGCCTATACCGGATACCGACTGTTGCGCCGTTGATGATGATGAAGTTACTCCACATCTGAAGTCGTTACTCCGTTGGGCGGGTGTACCGATAGATATTAACACACTGGAGGCTACACAAGACGACGTGGTTCTGGACAAAAACTTGCTACATCTCGCTAGGCCAGTGTGTGAGATTGTTAAGTGTTATACTAAGTTTCGTGTTTATCATCACACCGAAGCACTTGATGGCCGATATGGAAATGATGATATAATTGCCAATTGTGATGCGAACGTATTTTCGCTGTCTACATGTAGCTCTATAGGAGGATACTCACTAGAAAGTTTACCAGCGTTACGCAGCAGTAGCAGGTTCTGCCGCTTCCATGCTACAGGAAATGTATTCTTGGACATGCACACCCAAATCAACTCAGCAAACTATATGGTCTTAACTTCATCGCAAGCTTAAAGGCCTTATTCGGTACTCCATCTAGGCGCGGAACTTTGTTATCTCCTACTTGGTTGCAGATCTCCAATAGCTCGCCTCTGGTTACAGCCCAAACTGCTATCACATTCGAAGAGTTCCAACAGTTCAGGGCATTCTTTTTGCAGAATTCTTCCTGTGGAACCGCTTGCCTTAGTAGGTTGATTAAGATATGCTACTATGAAAGTTTGCTCATCCAATGCTTTTCTAGGCCAGCACGATGTCCATCTCATCTCAGGTCTACGATTGGATTTGGATTTTGGAGTTTGCCAGTTTGTGTCGAGAACAAGGTTGTCTAGCATGTCTTCAAATTCAGACAATGTGAGACTTCCCGGGGCATAAGAACTGTACACGCATACAATACTTATTTTCGCCTACACAAAGCCAATGTCCGACTGATTCTTAGTATATCCTACAGGTTCGCTACCGCACGCTCCTCTCGGTGCTCCACTGGTCGAATCTGTGGTTTATTTGAATTAACGTCATTTCCTCATTTCCATCACTGCCTTCCTGAATTCCGAGAATTTGCTACTTTCGGCAACATGCCGGTTATCCTGGGCCTATTTTCCTTCCAACAATAAGTATTTTGGTCCCTATTGCATTTTCTAGCAATATCGCCTTTCTCCCTGCATCAGTCTGGCCGATCAACGCCGCTGCAGCATGTCTTCAAAAGCGTCCACACATAAGACACTAGAAGCACCTCTCTCATAGGAATCACTCACATCATTCACTGGTAGTCCCTTTGTGACCGTTTAAGTGCTACCATTGACTTTTCTCAAATTCTTCTCCCAGTTCTCCCAACCTGAACTGTTGTTTCAAGACAGTGCAGATTTCTCCCATTGATGTTCCTTCATTCTTGTACTGTATGTAGATCTCATATTTTAGGCGGATGTCATGAAATCTTCCGCTAGTTATTTTTAACATGCGTGCGCAAACCATCAATCCATCAACAAACACGATGTTATTCTAAAAAACCATTCAACTGAAAAATCTGAAAAATTCACAAAGCTGCCCTCTAGGACATTTAGGAGCACTGAATAAAAATATCATCTGTAAGCAGTCTAACGTCCTAAATGGATGTATATATGTATTACAAGCTATAATCAAGTGGAGCAGGTTTGTACTCAAATATTCTCAAGAAATAAAGAAAGTCTTTCATACCTGAAGCAGTTTGATTTACGAGTATAATAGTATATAACAAAAAATATATTGTGAGGTCATATGCCGAGCAAAATCCTATTGACCCCCTTCAGGCTCCGAAATTCTTGGAAAAATATATTTTATTTTTCACGAAATAAACCCAAAACACACAATTAGTTCAAGCACTTAGCCTTTTTGTTAGACCCATTGTACTATCCGCGGAAGTGGCCTATTCAATGGCTTCTCGCCTACAGGGCTCGTAGGTTTTCGTGAATCTGAGAACATTCTCCAGAGACAGAGGTTGCACAGACACTTCTTAGAAGAAAATCTTACCAAGGTATCTTCATCTGAAGCCTGAAGAGGCCGGCCAGTTACATATGAAGTGCAAGGCCGTCTCTTCCTCCTCCTCACATTGGCTGCATATAACCGAGACCACCGTTTCAATTTTGTCCATGTGGTAGTTTAAGGAGCAGTGTCCCGTTAAGAGCCCTGCAGGGTTTTCATATCCCACTTCTTAACGGACAACAAAAATGCCGTTTTAACGGCCCTGGGTTCTTTCGCAAAGACTTTCACCTTCCAGCAGAAGTTCAAATTTTTCCACTCGGCTACTTGAATCTTTGCAATTTCACCCTTCAGGGTAGACTTGACAGATGATGGACAGATGCCAAAAGCTAGTTGTGGCCCCATCATTGTGAATCCAGACCCTTGACAGTCAGTCTGTAAGCTTCCTCATTACCACCGATGTTCGAATGCCCTGGACCCAAGTTTCGGCAACACCTGGTGACAACTCCAAACCAACTGGGTTGATATGTTGTTGCTGTTTAGCGCTGATAATGCTGCCCGACTGTTGGAACAGATACAAATGGCCATTTTTGTCGCAAACATTCTTCCGCTGCCAGTCAAATGGCATATATCTCCGCCTGGAATATGGTCGTCAATTTTCCCAGAGGTCAGGCTAGTTCCATAAACGAATTTCTAGAGAACACCGGTGCATTCAATCCGTCTTCCATCACTCACCCTTATTACGTCTGTAATCCCAAACGACCCTTGGCCATTTATCCCCCATTCTCCTTCTTTTCAAAGACGAATCCTGAAACCATATGATCGATCGGCATCAGAACCAAATGATGTTTGTCAAGAAATTTCCAGATAAATGCATAACTGTACGGTTGGCCGCCTTTCCACACGCTAAAGGTATAAAGTCTATATGCGTCGTTAGCTACTTTCCGTTTCACCTCGAAATGAATGGGGGGCTAGATTTAGGATAGTTCCACGGTCGACGTAGTTCACATTGCTCCTGCAAAAACAAGGTGTCCATTACCAGGAACCATAAAGAAGGCGAGAGAACCCCTCCCTGGGGGCAACCCTAAGACATCTTGCCTCAATAGACTTCTGTCCGACCAGTATAACGAGCTTTCTCCACTCTAGCATGTAAAGGATCCAACTGATTAACAGTGGTTCCAATCCATGCTGTCTTGCCGTGTCACAAATCACCGCGAATGAGGCATATTGTTTTTCGGACGTAGCTTTTTCAATTTTTGCCTTGAGCTAACGGAGTGTTGTCTCCGTGGAATTGGCTTTCTGGTAGACATGTTGCCTACAGTGAAGTGGCCACCTAGGGATGTATGTATCCCGTATGAACCGATCTACTACTCTTTCCAGCCCTTCCAGGCCGGAAGCTCATTTGCGACCGTGTAGGTGGTTTTCCCTGAGTTGGAAGTAAATATCACCTTCAGCTCACGCCAGTTAATTAGAATATAAGCGTGTGCTAGGCAAGCATGATATATACTCTGAATATGTAGACCCAGGATATCCATTTCCTCTATTATTAGAGCAGGAATAATGACGTGCGGACCCGCAGACTTGAATCTATGGAAAGAGTTAAGCGCCCATTTCACTTGTTCCAGTGATATTACTACAGTCCAATGTTTCGGGTGAGGGCTGCAAGCACTTATATGCCTTGAGATGACATTTTGATAACCCAGCTGCTGGCTACGTTCTTTAAAAAAGATCAGCTTCAGTTTTGAGGTTGCTTCAAGAGAATTGGTCCCTTCACAATGATGATCATTTAACTGATCTTATATTCTTCTTTAGAGCATTCTGAGCCTCTTTGTACCGATTCCAGCCAGAAGCTGAATCAGACTTTATAGCTCAGTTGGAAAGCACCCTTGTCGTTCCTTATGTTTTGCCAAATCCGAGTTCCGATGTGGTCTTTTACTCTTCTTTGGCATCTTGAGTTGCTAGTTGTTGAGTTGCTGATGGCACTAGACCTTTTGAATATTTCTCAATGCTTTCATGTAGTTAACATAATCACATTTGATTTTTTACGAAGAAACATATTTTTATCAAAAGGTAATATATTCATGCTAAGTACATATATCGACAACATGTGTCCACAACCAAAGAAAAAAAATTGTGGTGACAATGATGAGTGGTGAATACTTCCTGAAATCTGAAACTCCCATTTGAGATTAATTGGTTTTATCTTGTCAAAGAGTTTTTAATTAAAACCTGATAATGTATCCACGTAATTAAGTACACTGACAACAAATAATTGAAACCGACCTTAATTAAAATTTTTGGTTAAAACCAGAGAGTTTATTTCTGAAAATTCGAAAATCAATTTTGTTGAAATTTTATAGAATATTTTATGGAAGCTGAAATTGAATGTTCACATAGTATGGAGTTATGATAATACGGCTGAACTTTAACAGTTGATTGCTTTGTTCTGCCATAGCTGCCAATAATTATTAGTACATATTATGGAAAACTGGCTACATATCGAAACGTGGAAAATTAATTATCCACATCAGCTGTCTACCTGTCCAAAGAAATCAGTTTCAGTCAGAAAACCAACTTTGGCTTTTTGGCTTCTTGAATAAGTTGAATATGGTGCATGCTTTGTACTGAAAAATAAATAAATAAATCTTTATCATTTTTTCTTATCAAATTGATGCATCGCCCTCAAAATATAATTCATCTGGCCTCCCGAGGTATTACAAAATTGGAATTTTGGACTTCAAGTTAATATGGGCATTCATATGTTAATTTAACGAAAACGTTTTCGAAACTCACTACCAAGTAATTAACCTAAAATTTCCTCACCAAAGGGTAAAATTCTTCAAACTACCAAATTCCAATTCCTCAATAGATGTAAACGGTGACTAGACATCGTTCGACCAACCCAAAACTTAATCCAACACAGTCTCCCATTTTATCCCTTTCTCCACCCCACGAAACAGATAGTAAGTAACTCTGGAAAGAAATTTCAAAGAAAGCATTTCCGGAATTCGTTCAGGATATTGTATAAGACAGGAAACATCATCAAGGATGCCGTAAGGAACAATCGGATATTTACTGGAGAAAATACTCAACCCCCTATGGAGGAAATATCGACGGATTTTCTGGTCCATTTTTACTCTTCATTGAAATTGCTTCGGTGTTGTTACTGTTGATTCGGTGAAATTGATGTTCCTTCATGTTCGTGAATGGAAAGCTTTGATTGTGAAATTCACTTATCACGTGTCGATTGTTATGAAATCTGTTCTGATTGTTTGGGATTGAATGCAGTTCTATGAAGGCAAAATGAGTGAAGAATGAGCCGTGGGCATTGAACAATACAAGAATGAATGAATAGTTGATGATGTTTACAGAAAGTCCATCCTTTCATTAGGAGAAAGGAATAAGAAATTGAATAATAGGAAGGATACCTTATCGAAAATATTTATGCAGGCAGATGGCAATACATAACGAAATTTGACGAAGGTTGAATTTTCTGCTCCATCCCCGGAGGGAGTGGGGACAAGAGTGAGGTGTCCACTCTTTAAACCCCATGAAAACTCATGGCGAATCCCCTTTTAAAAAAAATATGACCGTTGCACCATAACCTTCCAAGCGGCTTGACTGCTGCGATTTTTCAACGCGGTTTGAAAGAGGGAACCTCCCACCTCTCGCTTCATTCCCTGATTTATCCTTGCGTTTGGACATTAAAATAGCCCCATTATAAGGTTTCATGGCTTTTTAAGGGGTGAAGAGAACCCCAATTCTTCAACGGAATTAGAAAGGCTGAACTTTCCTCTTCCTTCCAAGTCCGCTTGGCTTCACGGGGTAGGGTTGAAAATTCAAACTTTACACTGATGACTAATTGGGATACCCTATAGATAGAAGTCACTGATACAGACAGGGGGCCTGGACACAAGGATCAAATATTTGGGAATTACACTAGACCAAAAATTACTCTGGAACACACACTTGGGCTTCACTGGTATGGGAATCCCTTTGGAGACTGAATACTCGCACAATAAGGTCCGCATACTCTGCGTTCAAGGCTACGTTGGGTTGGAAGACAATGAGACTGCGGATGAAATGGCCAAGAAGGGAGCAGGGACGCCTCGACACGTGCCAGAACATTTCTGTGGCAACGGAAACGGGTTCATGACTATGTCATTAAAAAATGAAGAGGAACGGCTGAGAAAACTACACTGGGCAAACCTACCGGGAGTGGAGAAGCCCAGCGTACTTATTGGAGGAAACGAACCCAAGCGCCCAAAAGACTGTTTAAACCTCACCAAGAACAACCTCCGGATTATAGTGGGAATATTCATTGGTCACTGAAGGCTAAGCTATCATCTGGAGAAGCTAGGGATATCTACAAACACTCTCTGCTGGTTTTGTGCAGAGTGTGAGGATATCTCCATACACGTTCTGGGACAGTGTCCGGCACTTGCGGAAAATACAGTACATTGTAGGAGGCAATGTGATCAGCATTGCACTCGTCCTAGATTATTACCCTGATTTAACTCAGGCGCTCATTCGCAACTAAGAGTGACATTAAGTCACGATAACGAATCCCTCTGCCATCAGTGAAATTCGAACTGACCGTTCTAACCACTTGCGCCATCCGAATGTACTATAGTTAATAAGTACACTATAACTAGTAAAAGGGGCACAATAGTTCTCTAAGGAGGTAGTGCAAATTCGCTTAACAGAATAATAATAATACACTGATGTCGTAAAAAAACACTTTAAGGGACCACAACCGTCCTCCTCCGTAAACTCCGCTCCCCTCCGGAATGGAGTTGAAAATTCAACCGGATTTTAACTTAGTTTAAAGTTCTCGTACCGTCTCCCACTGGGACACCACCTTGTTGTGGTAATTTACTACTACTCTAAGGATGTCTAAAAAAACACATGAAGATGGAAACAAAGGATTGTAATTCTCCAAGTGGTAAAAAGTCACAGACTTCGAATCCATACGCGATTTAAGAAATCAGGTCGTGGCCGACGCATGGATTTTGGATGCATCACAGAGAAATCTGTGGAAAATAGGCTCTCCCCTTCAGTGGAAAACTTACACCCGGTCAACCCCATACGGCGCGGTCCCCAAAAATGATAGTACAGCAACTCCCTTAATGAGAGGAACTGGAAATCTGACTACGGTCAGCCTGTCAGTGACACTGTTGCCTAACTCTTCTTAAATACGGGAGAGGAAGGCTCGACAGAAGGACACTTTAGCCGCAATAGAGAAGGGACTACAGGCTTGCCTGTCAGAACCTTCTCTTCCACCTGTACCCGGAGAACCGGAAGTAATATGGAATATGGACGCAACTGGTCTAACGTCGGTATGTGAAAACAGATCCATGCAGCTCGGGCACCGTAGACCTGGGAAGGCATCAGTCAAGGGAGCTAGCATATTCTTCGATGAATGATCCTCGAGACCGAGGGCCTGCGTTCTGATGTCAAAATTGTTAGAGGCTACCATTCTGAGATAATTCTGTTCCCAGGAGCCTGTTGAGGTCAACTTACAATACCAGGTTAACGGTAAGAGGAGAAACGCCATAGTTGCCTCTGCTTACTTGCCCTATAGTTCTTTGGGCCCTCCACCGACGCAAGAACTAAGGAATCTTGGTAGTTTATCCAGGATCAATTGACCTTGCACCTTTGATAGGTCGTGATGCGAAGCTGAGTGTAATTATGCGGTGTTTCCAACGATTAATTATCTGAAATAATAAAAAACTTGTTGTTCCTTTTTCGTTGGTGTAGATATTTATTCTTGTTAGCACTGATGGAGGGAACAAGTGGTTCCCGAAATATCGATATTTGCAAGAATAAATATCTACACCCACGAAAAAGAAACAACAGGTTTGATGACCGCGAACGTAGGATGCGCCCCTACGTTCATCGCGCCAAGAAAAAGTGAAGTAATTGCCCTAACAATCCGCATTTCAAAGTTGTTAGAGTTGATTAGAAACAGCGAGTGCTAGATGAGGTTTCACTCTCAGATGACCGTTACTTAGAATTTAGTCTAACTATTGCAGGCGAACAGCCTGTAAAACAAAGACGGAATCCTAAGAAAACGGGTTGAACAAAGTTCAGTGAACTCTTTGGCGACAAAGTTGAACTCCCTAGACGACTAAGGACTCCTTTCGCGATAGAAGATCAATTGAAAACTCTCAGGTCTCAGAAGTGGGAAGAAGTGAATTAACGGTTTCTACAAACTCCTTCAAAACAAAGGTGTTGCACGGGGAATCGGTTGTTACCATTGAAAAGACGGGAGCTGCTATACTATCATTTGAAGCTTTCAAAGCACCTGTCATAGATGGCATCTACCCAGCGGTGCTAAAGGAGGGTATAGAGTACTTAGAGCAACTTTTATGAAATATTTTTCGAGGGTCTCTTGCTCTCTGGCTACGTGCCTTCCTCTTGGCAGAAGGTGAAGGTGGTCTTCATACCAAAGCCTAAGAAAAATAACTATTCAAATCTAAAAAACTTCGGGCAAATCAACCTAACATCATTTTCGCTGAAATCTCTGGAGAGAATGGTTGAGCGTCACATTCGCGTAAAGGCGCTAAGGTCGCACCCACTAAATGAAAACATGCTTACCAATGTGGAAATTCCTGTGAGTCCACTCTTCATTCTTTGATTTCAAAGACAAAGGATGCAAGTCTGAAGAGTGATGCCAAAGTCGATAAGATCAGATATTTTACGACGGTCAGTAAGTTAGATGGCCGATCGATAATACATCAAGTTCACCGTTCGTCGATATGGCAGCCCGAAGAGTTTTGCTTCTAAGCGAGATCAGTCTCGACCCCCATATCGTGCATTTTGCATTGAAGTGCCTAGCTACAATAAACCTTCTACAAAGCCAGTTGAAGAAGCTTACAAACTGTTCTGCAGAAATGTTAAACCTCGGAGAGCAGTATGCAGCAAAAAAAGTAAACGGATCCCCCCATTCTACTACGCATATAGATGTGGCTTGCATATAGTCCTTAGCGAAGTATTTCATGACCTAATGCTATACTCAATTTTTAATGAAGATTCCTGAAACTCCATGACCTCGCATCTAGCGACCTATGAAGACAATAACTATGAAAGGAAAAAGGTCTCCTACTACCACGTGCCCTAGATCACTGCGGAAAATAGTTAAGACATTGTTTCCCCAACATCAGGAAAGTTCTTATTCAATAATAACCTTTTTTGCATCAAAGCGAGTTAACAGATTGTTATATTCATTATGGCTAACTTTCCGAAGTTTTTTTCACAAGCTTCCAAGCATTGCAGAATTGTACTGTATTGTATTGGACTGGAAATCAAGTTTCTATAAACCACTAATTCCATTTGCACCTCCCAATAGGCAGCACAATTTCCTTTGCTTAGCGACTTGCACTCACCTAATGTGAAAAGCAATTTTTCAACCTTTAATTAAAAACACTGCTCCAAAACATACAAGATGGAACAGACAAATAACACGAGTACTTGTCGTCTAATAAAATCCTTGGACAGCTTCCAAACTACCCTTCCGAAGCCAAAACAAATGCAAAAGTAATCCCGTAAAGCACCTACATCCAATCTCATCGCCACTCCTTCCAGCGCAGACATTATGTAGGAAGGGAAATTTGTCGTTGGAATGATTACCAACAAATGAACTTTTAGGGTACGTAGTAACGTTTACACTAACGAGTTTAATGGAATGTTTAATAGAATTAAAATCTATCTGCATTACAGACCTGAAGTCTTGTTATTTCTTGTGCTATACAGACATACGTTGACACTCACATTTCTGGACGGTGCTTATATCTCTGTTCAGTAAAACGACTGAATCTTATCATTCTGTATCCCGAAGGTGATTCAAAATTAGCATTTGCTTTCAATATGTACTTCAATAGGGCCAGGTTCTACTTCTGCCTTTTCTAACAAAATCTGTATGCATCGGAATTTCGGAATATTGGCAATCTGCCAAAAAAATGTTCGTATAATACCATATAGGTATCATATGCACGAAAGATATTGAAAAACACATGAGATTTCACCGTTTAGTTGGAAGTTTTCATTAAATTGTGCACCGAAAAAATAAAAATAAATCCAGCTAGTAGTTTACTTTAATCCTTTACTTAGGAGTTCACAATTATTATCTGATGTCAACATTCTTCACCAACCACTTTAGAAACTTGTACAGCATATTGAACTCAGCTTTAAGAGTTTACCCAACTTTGGACCAAGCTTTCTTTGTGATTTTTTAGATTTAAATTTAACGCCTTTTGAATTAAATTATAAAAAAAATAATAAAAAATATATTATAAAAAAAATTGATAATATTTATCAATAATTAAATATAATTAAAAAATATGATTTTAAACATCTCTGGTTCCGATGATGTGAAAATAAAAAATCAATACCATTTTTGTTCAGTAAACACGTGGCTATCATCCTTACCTCAATCACATTTTTTATGAAAAAAAAACAAAATGGCAGACAGTTGAAGAAAAAATCAGCTGTTTGTTTCTAACCTGTTTTATTCCACAAAAGTTGTAAATTTTTATATTTTATATTTTATCTTTATCTTGTTAAGAAAGGGTAGAATAGGTCCAGGGCGTAACGTGAATTGGTTCCCACTATGGAGCATAAAACCTGGGAAATGCCTGCTGAACCGACACGAACAACTCTACTACCGAACCCTGTCTCCACCTCCACGTGGTGACCGCTGGGAGCTCTTTCTTAACAAAAAACTGCACACGGAGAAGGATGAAGGTGAGTCTCACACGCCTAAAAGCGGGATAAATTGCACCAACCGGTCTTCCCGGTTGGGGGTTGGGTAGGGTTGACAACCCCACACGGAAAACCGAAGTTACGAAGCCACAACAGGACTGAATGGATAACACAACGACGAACCCGGCAACGACAAAGGAATAACGATTTGCGCATTTTCTCATGGAACGTGCACTCCCTGTACTAAGATGGAGCTGCCAAGCAGCTAGTCGATACCCTGTCGCAATATAGGGCTGATGTAACAGCGTTGGACAGCGACCGGTTTCCTGGAGAAGAGTCGCTACACCATATATTATAGCGGCCATCCAATATGTGCTCGAAGTAGGTTTCTTAGTCAGCCAAAAAATTAAACCTGCTCTTATCGGCTTTGAAAGATAAGCGAACGGCTATGCACTCTACGTTTGCGAGGCAAATTTAGAAATATAAGCCTCATTAACGTTCACGCCCCTACAGAGGAGACTGCAGGGTCGGAGAAGGATACCTTCTACGAGGCAATAGAACGAACCCTTGAAGGCTTTCCCAGATATGATATGAAAATCATACTTTGGGATTTTAAAAGCCAAGTAGGGACGACGCCCGTATTCAGGCGATACGGTGGCTCCCATAGCTTACATCAAAATACAAATGCTAACGGACTGCGGATCATTCAATTCAGTGTCATACGAAATGGTTGTTGGAAATACCTGGTTTGCGCGGAAAGCGGTCCACAAACATACGTGGGCTTCTCCAGACGGGACCACTTTTAACCAAATTTAAATTGACAAAGTGCTGATCGAACGCCGGCGCCTCTTAGTCTGATACGGCCACAAACATACTTACTAGCCGCAAAAGAAGTCGGAACGGCTGGTCTGACGATGAATGCAAACTAGTAACGGAACGGAAGAATATTGCTTACCGAGTAATTTTGTATTCTCAAAGAACGTGGGCACATGCAAAGACTTACCAAGATCTCCGTTGAGCGGAGAAGCAACTTCACAGACGAAAAAAGGAAGCCTGGGAGAACCAACAAGTCTGTGAACTTGAAAAGTACAGGGAGCAACCGCACCAGGCACGCAAATTTTACCAACATGTCAGTAGGATGGAGCCTTATACACCTTGATGCTCATCCTGTCGAGACAAAGAGGTAAATCTGATTTCCAATAGAATGGGCATATTGGAGCGATGGGTTGAGTATTTTAATGAACTGCTCAACAATCGGCGAGTTCTAGGTCCCGCCAACTAGAGACGACGGACAAATGCTGCCACCACCAAGCATGGAAGAAACAGTCCGTGCAATCCACCGGCTTAAAAACCGTAAGTCGCCAGGAGCCGATAGAGTTACATTGACATCATGGGAAGAATAAACCAAGATATAAAGTCTACATCGAACAATTGGGAACTCTTGGCCGCGTTCGAGAGAAGAATCCTCCAAAGAATTGTTGGCCCCCTTCATGAGGGTGGGGGATTCCGTAACCTACATAACGACGAAATCTATGAGCGATATCACAACCGTTAGGTTGTGGATAAAATCCGGCTCAATAGGTTGCGGTGGGCGGGTCACTTAATCCGTATGGCTGAGGATGATCCAGCCCGGAAAGTATATAAAGGCAATATCTATGGTAGACAAAGAAGACGAAGCAGACCCTGCCTAAGATGGAGCGATGACGTAGGTCAGGATGCCAGACAGCTTTTAGGGATATCAAATTGGTGGACCTCGGCGCAAAACTGGGATGTCTGGAGTTCCTTATTAAGGTAGGCCTAGACCGGATACCGGTTGTTGCGCCGTTGATGACGATGCTGACGGCTGGTTCATACAAGCGGTCGATGTTGATGGGGTCGCAGCTCTTCCATCCACGATGAGTAGGGGACGCAACACGCAAGCGAACGTAGAGGACCATCAGATGGTAATCCCTTTCGACGCCGATGTCAGTGCCCTTCTTGTTACCCACATACTGGAGACAACTCCTAAATCAACTGCTGACCGCGAAGTGGTCGATCTGGTTGCTCCTATGGCGTCGATCAGTTGAAACCCAACTGACCTTATGGCAGGCTTTGCGCTCGAATCACTAATGACCAGGCCATAGAAGTTGCAGAAATCCACGAACCTCCCACTATTACCGTTGTAGTCGCCAAGACAGTGTTTCCTCATCACATGTCTGAGCCAGGTATTATCAAATCCCACCTTGGCATTCAAATCACCCATCAACTGCGTTTAATTGCTCTTAGAAAGTATCTTCTCTACTACATCGGAAATCTCTTTTGGTATACAATTATGATGTTCTTTACCTGGACTAGAATTTTGCAGTCTGCCAGAAATCGGCTGCCGAGTTCAAGAGAGCGCGCCTTGCGGTTGCCGTCGCAAACAACCCGACACCGATTTCACGTCTGCTTTCACTTGACTTTCCAGAGTACAAAAGCACGTTGCCACAAGAGGGAAAGGAGTACCCTTCAGAGTCCCACCATCCTGCTTCTCTTAGACTCAGAATGTCCAGTTTATATCATTGGAACGAACATTGTGAGGACCCTTGCTAACCAGTGTCGAGGAACGTGCGCACATTACAGAAACCAATCATAGTCCGTTTTCGATAGCCAATGGTCGTAGTCGTAGGGTCAGTCTCTATCCGAGGGGTTTTTAACGTTTCGGTAGCAATGGAGATTCAAAATTTTCAGATTGCTAGCCAAAAAATTTATATCCCTTTAAGCCACCTCTTACGACAAGCAGGGAAAACTTTGGATGTATTCTTAAGCCCCAACTCACAGGGCTGGAGTCATATACAGGGCTACTTTAGAAATCTCAATTCTTTTCTCTTCTTTTGCAACACTTCTACTGCATCATTCAGCACCATCCCAAGGTGTTCAAGTTGGAATAGAATTCCATCTACTACACATTATAATCCAGATTCATCCTTCTATGAAGTTTCTTCGTCATCTTTCCCGACCATCCGCAGTATCCTAGAAAACAGGGTGAACTTTGCTTTAAGATTCTTCTCCACTTTTTATTGGTTAAATTTATGATAGCTTTCAAATTTTGTATGTTTGGTGCAATGTTCATGTCCTTTCGAAAACCCATTTACAAATATCTTTCAGAACTTCATATTAATTTCATATTTCCTGAAAACCGCTCCAGCCAGATTCACCATTAAAGTTTCCTACGTGCTATATTCTCGTAATACATCAGAATCGTTGGTATTTATATTCTCGATGTGAAGACGTCTTAACATCTTTTCCTCCAAAAAGGGACTTTAATCAAATTATTTGTTGAGAAGTAAGCAATTTGCAAACAGAGTTGATAAACTTAAGCAGCGAAAGTTTTCTTTGACTTTTCCTGCAGGGGTTGTTTCTGGATAAAGTGGGACACATCCGGTATTTGTTCTTTTTGCTTAGAGAAGAAGTTAGGGTGTGCTGCGCTATTAAAACAGCACGGAAGACTTACAGAAGGGAGCAAAATGCAATTTTTGCTAATGGAGTTTGAATCAAATGTAAATAAAAATATTTGAAACATTTTCAAATAAATTGTAAGAGGTTGTGAATGGAGAATTAATAAGTTTCATAATATGATTACTTTTACGCAGTCCTAAAGATAGAATGTTGTACTCAATGTTTATCCACATTATGTATGTATATTTATACAAACACATCAAATCTGCATGGAAAAGGACTTATATTGAGATGGTTCTAGGAAGGGGATTTATGAATAAACAATGTCAACTTTCTATAAATACTTCAATGGAGCAAATGGCATTTGTTTTCCCCTCACAGAATCAATTTAGCCGAATTTGTTATATATTTCTAAAAGGAGAAAAGGCAGTCAAACACATATTCCCATTTCCCATAAGTGCACAAAGCACTGAAGATGGTTAACTATTTGTATATCTGAAAGGGTTATGCACTTACGAGAATCCTTTGCCAATTCTTGTCCACGATATATTTTTGGGGTTCCCTGAATCAACATTACTTTGTATGACCAGATTACGTATCAAATTCCGGTAGACTATTTCATTAAAACGTGACGTTACCTGGTATAGAGCATACTATAGGCACCGAAGAAGTTGATGAGCCAGGGTAGTGACAAAACACCTAAAGAAAGGAATAATTGTATAAAGATAATAAAGAATGGCTAAGAAAGTTTTGCGGATTTAAAAATTTTATTATAACAATAAATTTGGAAAATTAATTATTTGAAGATAACATTATCTAGATATGAACCATCTGCAAACAATTATCAAATCTGAACCTCAAATTTGTAAAAAACTGCTGACACATTGCACATGGGATTACAACTATTTCATCACAGATGTTTATCTTCAGCCCAGCAGTCGTAGTTAGATTTTTGCAGTAAACTCGATTTTTGATGAAAAAGTGATGATTCCATTGTATGGTGCAGCGTCACCTACGAAGATTCTCATTTCGAATGTACTAAGGAACTAGCTGTGGGGCCTACAACGTCGGTTCCAGCTTCACTTGGCCTTAGTGACAAATAAAGAAATATAAAAGTAATAATAGTAATAAATGTTTGATCGCTTCAAAAGATACCTTTAACTTAAATTATTGTTCTTAAAACTATCATAATTTTGTATTTTATATTATATATTTTTTTCTTTTTTTTTACAATAACATCCATAGGGAGAAAAGGTAATAATAACAGTCGTAATATTTACAAGGAAACAAAGAATAATAACGTATGTATGTATAAGTTACAACTGGAGGCCAAATCAGCACCCGTTCAATATGTACATATTTACAAAGCCCCACCAAGAAACAAATGGCAGAACTGAACACGGCCACCGCTAACCGGCATCCCGCAGCCACCAGTACCAGGATTTCTCTTTTTCATCCCGCTTAATATCAATTGCTCTCGCTCTGCAGTATCTCCAGTCGAATCCCGGAGCCCCCACTGTCAAATTCGGGGGGATTCTATCCTTTTGTCCGTGGCCCGTCTATGTATATGATACATAACCGGATTACCGGCAGAATCAAGAATTAGACCATTCCTGTCAAGATACACGAACGCTTCGGGAGGCCTGTCGTGAGAGTTTTCTCGAAATACCCATCATTTGGGTAGAACGACTGCGAAACCCAAGGATTCTCACCATGCGAAGCAGATCGTACTATATGATTCCGAATCAATCTGACGATAACTGTGTCTGTTCTTGGCACAGCAGCAGCTGCATACATCACTTCATTAGTTACATAGTGCTCATAGTTTGACGAAGCAGTCCTATTAAGCCCCGTGCAAGCACGCAGACATTTCCTTTCAAAGATCCTTATTTTCTCCATTTGGCTAGCACTCAAATTAAACCAGATAGCACACCCGAGTAACGTACAATCCCAACGAGCCCGATACTCACCAACATCGACCAATCCACAATATTGCTGAGCAGGTAAATATACCGGATATACCAGGTAAAAGTCAACAAATTCCGTTGACCCCAATAACTGCAAATAATACGAAATCAACAGTTTTCGCTAACCTAGCAGAAATAGCAAATAAATATAGTATGTAATGACATGTAAGTGCTCTGTTCTGTACAAAATATTCAATAAATTGCGACGTTTAGAAAATTAACCGACACCGTGTTCTTTTCTTTTTAATTTCGTATGTTAAATACATTATTCCCGTAGGTGAGCACCGGTGCAACCAAAGTAAGAAAGCAAATAATCTTAACCTTCCGGCTAAGATGTGGAGCATAAAAATCTTCGAAGAGACATGAATGCCTTGCGAGCGCTCTCTAGCGCGACTTTAACGTGCTCGTTAAATTGGAGACGCTCGTCAAGACGCACACCCAGGTATCTAACGCACTTCTTATGAGGAATGCGCTCAGAACTATCCTCGTTCGCGACAATGTGAAAATCTCTCCAATTCCTTTTCAAGTTCCTACTGGCATACGCCAAGGAATTTCGAAACAGAATCGTTTCACACTTTTGCGCATTGATTTTCATCCGCCAACAGTTCGTGAAGAACTTAATATCTCGAAACTCCTCAGGCAGATGTGCGTGCACGGTGGATAGGCTATCAACGATGAAGCACTACAGGTCAAGTGCCTCGGATGGCAATCACAACTCTATTCATGTTTGCCCAGGCGCCAATAAGTTTCAGCAATTCAACCCAGTCACTCAAAGGGGCGGTGCTATTTGGACGACATGTCCGTGGTTTCATACTACAATCAACACCTCCGGCATTTTCTTTAGCAGAGACAATGTTTCACCAACCCGGGCAAGCGCATTCTGGGTTAGAACCTTCAGAGGGTATCCGATCTTGTAAAAGGTCCAAATCACCGAAACAATCCAAGTTCAGAAACAGCTTCCGAGTTTCATTAATTTTTCATCATTATCAACCGCGCAACAACCGGAATCCGATCTAGGCTGGCCTTAATAAGTAACTCTAGACATCTCGGTTTTGTGCCGAGGTCCACCAATTCGACACCCCTAAAATCTGTCTGCCGTCCTGACCCACGTCATCGCTCCATCTCCGGCAGAGTCTGCCTCGTCTTCTTTTTCTACCATAGATGTTCCCCATATATTCCCTTCAGGCTGGATCATTCTCATTCATACGGATTTTATCCACAACCGGACGGTCGTGGTATCGCCCATAGATTTCTTAGTTGTGTAGGCACGGAATCCTCCATTCTCATGTAGGGAGCAAAAAAGAGGATTCTTCTCTCGAACGCGACCAAGAGTTCGCAGTTTTTTTGGTAAGAACCCAGGTCTCCAAGGAATACATAAGGACTGGCAAGATCATAGACGTTTCGAGCGGAACAGTTTTTGTAAGCTAAAATAGGCTCTGTTGGCTGCCAACAATCATGAGCAGATTTCATCGTCGTGTTATCGGTTATGATTTTCGACCCTAGATAGGATAAATTTCCGAGGGTCTCAAAGTTGTAGTCTCCTATCTTTATTGTTTTCGTTTGACCAATGGGATTCGATGTTGTTTGTTCTTTCGTTTTTGGCGCTGACATTGCCACCACGTACTTCGTCTTGCCTAATGTGCAGTCCAAGATGTTGCCCCACCTGCTCGATCCGAATGAAAGTAGACTTTATATCTTGGGTTATTCTCCCATGATATCAATGTAATTCCATCGGCTCCTGGCGACTTACGGTTTTTCAGCCGGACTGTTTCTTCCATTCTTGGTGGTGGCAGTATTTATCCGTCGTCTTCAGTTGGCGGGACCTCCAACTTGCCGATTTTTTTATTGTTGAGCAGTTCATTAAAATACTCCACAGATCGCTCTAATATGCCCATTCTGCCGGAAACCAGGTTTTCCTCCTTGCCTCGACAGGATGAGGATCATAGTGTATAAGGCTTTCTCCTACTGACTTGTTAGTAAGACTTCCGCACTTGGTGCGGCTGCTCTCTGTACTTTTCTAGTTCACAGACTTGTTGGTTCTCCCAGGCTTCCTTTTTCCGTCTGTGAAGTCCCTCTTCCGCTCGACGGAGTTCGTAATAAATCTCTACGCATGCCCGCGTTCTTTGAGAATGCAATATTGCTCGGTATGCAGCATTCTTCCGTTCCGTTGCTAGCTTACATTCATCGTCAAAGCAGCCGTTCCGACTCCTTTTGCGACTGGGGCCAAGTATGTTTGTGGCCGTATTAATAATAACGTTCTTCAGGTGGTTGTGAAGATCATTTGTTGATGCTTAATCTCTAGGACATCCCGCTCATTGGTGTTACAGAGGGTTGTGTTGTGAATGGCTTCAATATTCAATCTCACCTGATTGTCAGAGAGGATTGAGGTAGGTATATTATTACATACATCAAGACTAAAAGGAGCTGGCGTTCGATCAACACGTTATCAATTTAAATTTGGTTAAAAGTGGTCCCGTCTGGAGAGGCCCACGTATGTTTGTCGACCGCTTTCCGCGCAAACCAGGTACTTCCAACAACCATTTCGTGCGATACTGCTAACTGAATAATCCGCAGTCCGTTATCCCTGGTATCCCTATGTAAGCTATGGGAGCCGACGTATTGCCTGAATACGGGCTCCATCGTTACTTGACTGTTGAAATTTCCAAGTATGATTTTGATATCATACTTAGAACAGGCTTCGAGGGTCCGCTCGACTGCCTCGTAGAAGGTATCCCTCTCCAACTCTGCAGTCCCCTCTATAGGGGCGTGAACGTTTATAAGACTTATATAGTATTTCTAAATTTGTCTCGCAAGCGCAGGGGTTTCAGCAGGTTCCAGTTTTTAGCTGACTAAGAAACCTACTCTGAGTACAGTATTCGGTATGTACGGGGAGCGCACATTCCATAAAAAAATGCGCAAATCGTTACTCTGCTATCGTTGCCGGGTTCGTCGTTTTAAAATCCATCCTGTCCGAGGCTCCTTCCGTGGCTTCGTAACTTCAGTTTTCTGTGTAGAGTTGTCAGCCCTACCCAACCTGGAGGACCCAGTTGGTACAATTTGTCCCGTTTTTAGGTGGATATAATTTTTAAGGACCCTTAATTTCTACCGTGGCTGCATTGTGAGAAATTGCATTTGGAAGCAGTAAAACTGCACTCACCCACGCAATCACAACCTCGTAGCCGAACACTATTCTGGTCCTGAGAATAGAC
This sequence comes from Hermetia illucens, assembly GCF_905115235.1. Classification (NCBI taxonomy): domain Eukaryota; kingdom Metazoa; phylum Arthropoda; class Insecta; order Diptera; family Stratiomyidae; genus Hermetia; species Hermetia illucens. The sequence goes on from NC_051851.1 coordinate 132,790,405, forward strand.
GCATCGAACACTGCCAGTGCCTCCCTTAAGCAGGAATTTCCTCGTGGCATCTGGTGTTCTCTGGTATTCTTCTCCAGGAAACTGTCGAGCAGCAAGGGCCGTTACAGCTGTTCGTTTTGTTCACTCCCATTCAGCATTTTCACGGTTTTTACCGACTATCAGCGGGGTTTACGCCGCCCAGCAACGTTCGGGCAAGATCTCGTCTAGAGAAGCGTGACCGCTGGATTAAATCCTACAGCATCATCAAGTTCGTGGAGGGAATGGACAAGATAGCAGACTAAAATGCCGTTGAAGCCCAAGCGAGTAACCAAGAAATGCACTACCTAGTTGGCAACACCAGGATGACATTTCAACGATTGGGTATCAACGATACTTCCCCCGGAAAGGTTAGGCGACACTTACCAGCCGCCCTAGTTAAGAAAGCGCCCGACATGTGCCAACGTGAGAGCCTGAGTACGAGTACTTTAACAGAAAAACATATTTCAGACATTAAAAAAGATATCGCTCGATAGGGTCATCAGTGTTATCTGTGCCAACGCTCGACAATGCATCATCACAATCACAGCCCCTTTCAACCCCGAATCAGAAATTTTCACAGAGCTAGCAAGGCTCCTCGGTGTCAACCAGATCTAGACAACACTGTATTACTGGCAATTGAATGGTTGAGCGCTTCCATGCAAAGCTCAAGGCCACATTCATGCAATAAAAACATTCCTTGGTATAAGCTTTCAAGGAGGACCTCCAGGCTTCACTAGCTGAGAAGCTATTTGGAACGACGCACAATACATCGAACATATGAAAAATATGGTCGAAAATCGACACGATCGCGTTTCTATTACTTTTTTTAATTGCAAGGATCATTGTTTCCCAAGATGCAAATAAATTTAAAATAATTTTAATTAGCACGGGTGGCCAGGTTTGTAGGTTTTCCCTCACAAAAGATGTAACTCATTGGATTGCTTTCAGAGGTTGAGTTGTATAGTTGAAAACAAATTTATCTTAGAAATATATGTTTTCCTACAGAAATATCTATCCTATTTCTCCCTTCTTTGAAGTCGCCACTTTCTTACAGGTAATTGCTAGCTCATGTGTAGAATACATTCAGAAACCCTATTCCAAACAGTGCAGGGTTGATAAACCGAAACGACATTGTTTCTCAGAATATATAACACCTAATGGCCTTTATGTCAGACCAAATGATAACAAGTTAAAAAGTCGGAACGGCTGGTTCGAAGATGAATGTAAGCTAGCAACGGAACGGAGGAATACTACATACCGAGTAATGTTGCATTTTCAAAGAACGCGGGCCCGCGCAAAAACTTATCACGAATGTCGTCGAGCGAAGATGACAGATAGAAAAATGAAGTCTGGGAGAACTAACAGGTCTATGAACTCGAAAACTAGAGAGAGCAACCGCACCAGCCGATGGAATTATAGCCGAATTCGTTAGATATGGAGGGGACCAACTACACCAAGTGGTTCATCAACTGATGTTCAAGCGAATCAATGATTGACGGCTAGCAACGAGGCATTATCTGTCCCATACATCATGTATCACACAGTGCAACAATTATAGAGGTATGATGTTGCTGAGTTCCATCTATAAAATATTCTCCGCTATCTTGCTAAGCCGGATAGCCCCGTACGCCCAGAACATCATTGGCCCATACCAAAGAGGCTTCACTCCAGGCAAATCAGCAACAGATCAGATTTTCTCTCTGCGGCAAGCGATGGAAAAACTGCTGGAATATGGACATCAGTTGCACCATCTCTTCATCGACTTCAAGGCTGCCTATGATAGCATAGCTAGGGTAAAACTCTACACAGCCATGAGAGAAATCGATATTCTGACGAAATTGATAAGACTCGCTAGGCTGACCCTGACCAATGTGCGAGGCCAGATAAAAGCAGCAGGATCACTCTCACCAATTCAACATCAGCAATGATCTAAGACAAGTGACTCGCGATGCAGATGTCAATGCAAAAGGCACCATCCTCTTCAAGTCCACCAAACTACTGGCCTACGCTGACGTAATCCCCACCTAATCCATATGGATGAGGATGACCCAGCCCGGAAAGAAGACGAGGCAATCCCTCCCTGTGACGGAGCTTTCAGGAATATCGTATTAGTGGACCTCGGCGCAAAACCGGGTTCTCTGAAGTTCCTTACTAATACAGGCCGAGACCGGATACCTGTTGTTGCACCGTTGATGATGAAAACGTTAACAACACGACCCTCCGACAAGATGAACAGCATAAATTTAATCCTCGTGGCTTTACAAACCTAATTTCGCTTGTCTGGAGTTCAAACATTTTCTCTGTCATCATCTTTTACTCAACTCTCATCAAGTATTCATTTTCTTTTTGGAAGATGAATTTTATTGACCGGCAGTAATTGGTAGACGATGGACGCGAATTGACCCCCACCACTTTTGCTGTTCTCTTATCCATCAATTTCAGTGGCGACATAGCTATAGGAAATAAATATTCATCGGTTCTTGATGCCTCATTGGTGACCGTTTACTGACTATGGTTTGAATCCCCATTTGCTTGTTAATTTTTACTCTTCCCCTTCATCTAAACTTGTAACTCCCAATATACTATGCGCTTTCATTTGAAAAAATGCAAACAAATCTGCGCAAGCGGAAATTTCATTTGCAACATTTGGCTGTCATAACAAAGCATTTTCCTTCGAATTTAATGAGTATAAGCTGGGAAATCAATCTTTATGCAGACCATTAATCGTAGATCTAAAAAATGTATACTTTCTTCCGGGTCATCTAAGTCAAGGTATAAATCTGATGCCTGGTGAGGATTTAAAGACTCATATACAGTCAATATCAAACATAGTTTTCCATTAACGGTGCTTATTTTCTTATCCTTTCTCCGTTGAAAGCAACTGCGTCGGATGTGCTTCTGGTATGGTAACTCCGCCTAGAAAATAGTATAACCTCGAAAGTCGCATTGAGAAGCACATAAACTACACGGCAAATTAAAGTCCAAACATGAAGCAACTAAAATATGCAAAAAGTACGAAAGGATAGATCCAAAGTTACAGCAGGATAATTTATTGACAGAAATATTTCATTTCAAAAATACTATTTGAAACTACATACCCTGCCGAGTATATTCCATATTCGAAGATAAAGTGCAAGTGATGTAGCGCTTATTTAACGAAAGAATAACTCCTTAATTTTCGTTATTATTACCGTTTTAATAAAAAATGTAAATAATAGCACATTCGGATTTAACAATTGTCCCCTTATTAACACCAAATAGTAAAAAAAACTCGTTAAACTATATTTCGATTTTTGTCCACTGGACGATGCACTGTGCGACACTTCGAGCCATAGATGAATTTTTCTCTTTGTCAGAATACAAAGAGTCGAATTCATCGTTGTTCATGGAAGGCTTACCTCACTTCCTTAGATTATTAAATGTATACCAGTATCCAGGCATGTTTTTCAGGGACATGCGGAGTCGTCGCCATGTCTTCAAGCAAATCAGCTCAATACAAAATCTGTGGAGCAGACTTAAGCGGGAAACAATATTACGATCCGTGCGGAATGCGGACGAGAGAAGCTGCGGACCGCATGCAGCTTCAATGTACAATGAAGATTTCAGGTCGGCAAAGTTCGCTCCACGTCGGCAAGGTTCATTCTGGCGACAGATTACGCCATTTGCAATTTGGCGGCGCTTTCCGTTTTCCGCTGCAACTTTTAAACAGTTACATTCATTCATTTGAATGAATTCTTTTTGAGAACTACGGAAGGCACTATTTGCGTTGCAAGTGCTAATTATTAATGTAACTTGTATTAGTTCCGTAGTTTCCATTCATAAAAAATAAATTTAAGCTGGAGGTACGAACACTCTTAGTGGCATTTAGTTGTATGATTTTTATAAGATAAAATGCACCCAGGTCAATTGTCCGCGCACAAAATCGCGGTCATGCGCATAATCTTCAAGTTTCTACAATTAGCGTATGCATCTTCCTATACTTTATGATTATGAAAGGAATGCGCCCTTCGAGGTCTCCTTCTCATTTTTGGTCTAACCAAAGGTCGAAGGCTTTCTCTGAGCAAAAGTCAACTAATATATTGCAATTTAATATTTTCTCTTTGTAGGTATTTTTTTCCTTTCCATACATATACTATGCTTCTTAGCATTCTTTTGAAAAGTTCGAATAACTTTTAAATTTGCCTCCTTGGCTTCAGAGCCTAATTATAAATTTATAAATTGTTGCCGTTGGTGAACTGGAAATCCTTCCCCAGCTACTAGGACACATCGCTGTATCTGGGATCTAACTGCTTCTTCTTTTTTTAGAAAGTATGTATGTGCGTTGAGTGCCATAACTAAATTTCAAATTAGCGCGTATTTTTCCTAATTAAGGGGGTCATCCCGTGTGTCGGATCCGCGGAATCGAATTTTTTTTTGGCATCAATTGTATCTAGATACAGTGTAGAATATATGGAAAAATTGATTTTTTGATATTCGGAGTGGTTTGGAAATTATAGTGTTGACCACGTGATAAGTCACATGCCAGATTTATGTCCCTCGCCGTAATAAAGCAAGTATTTATTGGTTCGAATGACGTTCGAATGACTTCGCTAAAAGGACAAGAATTGAAGCGAAGGCTATACATGTGTTTCTTGAAGAAATCTAAGGTTTATGGATTAGGTATAGTAGCTTAATAGTCAGGTTTATTGGCTAAAAATCGCATTCTATTTTTTAAATGCGTTCTTCTCGAAACCGCATGTTGAAAATCGGCTGCCATGGTGAAAAATGCTATGCTATGGTGAAAAATTCATATTTATATCTTTATTTGGTTCTTCACAAAAAAATTCTAAAAAAAGCCAAAAAAAAAAGGCCTTCGCACGGGATGACCCCCTTAAGAAAACTCGAGCTTGAAACTACCTTTAAATATTGCACTGGTAAATGCCTGCGTATATATTACAAACACTGCAACATGGTTGCCACGTTAATAGGGAATAGCGCGTCAACTACGTCCGCGCGACATTGTCCGAGGTTAATTAAAATCCCCTTAAACTTACTCCAGGACTTCCCGAGATACTTGCACTCCTCCTCGATTGTTTTGCATCATGTACTCCTGGAGCGGCCCAGTCGTCGGTCATCTTGGAGTAGTAGATTCCTCAGGATTGGGTAGCCAACAATGAAGTTGTCGCCCTTCCTTAATGTGTGATCTGTCCATTGTCTTTTTCGCTTTTTGATCAACTAATCCAAACGCCTGTATGCCGACCAAGTTCTTCGTTCGATGGTTGGTCACTTTCCATGTGCTACTAGTAACACAGAAAGAACATTACCACAGAACATGCAGCGAAGGAATATCTAACACTGTTAGGGTCGGTATCTCCGTCGGTAGAGAGCATGCTTCCTAAATTACATTTTGAAAAGAAGACTAAATGTCGCTCACAAAGTTGGATTGAAGATGAACACTCTTAAAACCAAGCTGCTCAGTCTAATGAGTCACTGCATTCTGCTTACCTCCATTAATGTCGAGCAGTTTGTGTATCTAGCATCGTTTCTGCCGACGGTAGCACCGAGCTTAATGCTGCTCGACATACACGCTTAATCCGATTTCGCTGGTTTATTCCAAATCCCACTATATTTAGTATGCATATTGAGCAGTTGTCGGTAAGTTCAGCATTAACGAAAAGGCAAAAAATTAAATTTGAACATTTATGGAAATCTGTATTTTAAAATATACTCTACGCTTTTACATGTTCGAATATATGATTACAAGTACTATATGCTAGGATGAATAATGAAATATAAACAAAATGGCTTTTAACATAAATCATGTTTGTATAGTCATAATCGAAACTTCCAGTTAGAACGTTTTTAAATTTATTAAAGCATCATTTGCACTTCGGTACAATAATTTCCTTATTATCTTGACTCCGTAATATTTTCTCCTTAATTACTGACTTATTGTACATCCTTTTCGAAACAGAAGATGTCAAATTATTTTAATTCAATTAGACTTTCTTTTTAATAAACTTTCATTGTAATCATTAATTTAAATGACGCAACGTCGACAGTTAAACATTTTTTCTCTTCCATCTTTACAACAAAATTTCAACATAATTACATTACAATGTTGACATAATGAAATAAATATATAAGTGATTCATTTACTTAACAAAATCTAATAAAAACTCATGAATTGTTTTTACAATTAAGTTTTCATTGGATACCTCGACAAAATACTGACTTCCGGTTGAATAGAAACGTTCTAGATCCAGCTTTCTCCGTGCATTATTGAAAAATAATCGATGAGGCTGCTGAGCAAGTAGCATACACTCGGACGATTCATTTGAAGTAATTATTATCAAGTCATTTGTACTAAGAGATGATTTTATACATGAAAAATTTGACGGTAAGTCATGCCTGTGAATAGTTTTAAAATCGAAAGGGTGCTCTGATAGGTTAACTGCTAAGACAACCAATTGTGGATCGCCAGTCGCCTCGTTTTCTTGTTTTTGATATAAAAACAAATAATTCTGAAACTGAGAAGAAACGGCCAGAATAAATATAAAGGATTAACATCAGTTGGGCTTCATAAATGTGAAACAAATATTAACATATAAAGCTTCATACAAAAAGTAGTGAAATGTATTTTTATGTAAAATGGTTCTTACCTCCACGGAACAATATATTGATCCCACAGTTTCGCCGACTGCTGTAATGAAATCTATATCAACCAAAACATCGCCAGTAGTATGTTCCCAAATAGTAACGCGTGTACCCCCTAATCCGATCAATTTATCATCTGCAAAAAGCCAACACAACACTTAAGAATTCAATTTATCTTCAATCTAAATCAATGGATACGTACCACTAAGAGTTTGCAAGTGGGATATTTCATGGCGCATTGTTTTAAACTCGCGAATACTGGCCAGCGTGTTAAGATCTGGTGTCAAAGAATATTTACACAATCCTGTTCGAATTGTGTTTGTAATATTCTCTTGCTTCCAGCACATTACAAAATACCGTGAATTAGTTATTGTTGTATATACAAGGTCGGTGTGAATACTGTAAGAAATTGGCAAGTGTTTCACTTCGTTAATAATAAATGCAATTTATTTTTTAATAAATGATACAATTTTCATTTCCACCTCCCTAACAAAAATACAAAAATTGAACGTACCATCGAACCGTGTCCAGATAGACAGAATGCAGCACCACTGCTGCCTTCCATTCGTCAAAATAGTAGATATTCACATAAGTTGATGCCATGTTGCATGCCCGGAATGAATCGTCGGGAAGTTGTTTTGCACGCATTTCTACGTATACAGGATTATTTTCATTCATACAAAGTCGATTTTTATATGGCGACGTAATTTCCATATCTGCAAAAAAGAAATTGTTGATTTTAGTTCTAATCAATATTTTCAAACCGTTTTCTATCTCAGGAAAGCAGCAATCAGCTCCAAGCGTAATGAAAAAGGCAAACGTCCAGAAACTAGCTGACGAAGCAAGAAGAAACGAGGTTCCTACCAAACTTCAAAAGTTGATAGTACGAGAAAGCAACAAACAGGCCAAGGGAAAATCAAAGCAGAAGTAATGGATCTTCGAAGGAACTTGGAAGAACAAACAAGGATAAACTCAAACGACAATATCAGGATCTAACCGAGTGGAAAAAACTGCAAGGGACAAGCTGAGCAACGATGAGAAACAAAATAAAGAATGCTATTTAAGAAAATACGAACATTGGCAAAGAGAACATACGACGCAATCTACCAATTTTACAGAATTTATAGATGGACATTTAGTAAAACATTATTATTATTTCCAAGTTGTCACAATCTCGGCAGATACCGGATTTTGCCTACTGCATGGTTTAAACCAGACTGAGAGTCCCAGGACAGCAAGGGAGGGATTTAGCTACAATACCTACAGCTGTCACTATTATGAGAACTACACCGACTTTCTCCAGACACCAAATTTGCTTCATTTTCGGAGCCAGTAGCTCTTAGTTCACCTTCCTCTCCACGTATTTCCGTTCGATGTTTCTATTATGGAGGATAGCAGCATCAATAATATACGCGGAGCGACTCGTCTTGTCAACTAACAGCACGTCAGGCTTGTTGTGTGGTATGTGGCGAAAAGTTAGAACTTACCGGTTCTAATACATGATGTAAGCAGAACTAACTACCAAGTACTGCTTGCGTTTCATGTCATTATACAAAATTAACGTGTCGGTACTGATGCGTGGGTCTGCATCGGATCTGAAAATCACCTGAGGTTCCCTCCCTTCTTCAACTCAGACCATTATTTGAAAGGATGTCCCTATATGTGCGAGTTTTGCGGGAGCAAGGAGGAGAGTCGAAGGTAGTCCTCAGATCAAGAAAACCTAATTATGCTTCATGATCCCATATATTATAAGTCACAATTGACAATTTATAATTAAAATAATAAAACCAAATAAATCATAAAATAATAATAATTAAAATAAATCATAAAATTATTATTAAACTCCGCCGTAGGGATGGATAGCTTCAGTCTGAATGACTACGCCACCGCAGCCTCTTAGGGGGTAGGTGAGGAAAGTGCAGGAACTTTGCAGTCTTGCAGATTGCTCACTATCTCCACACCTATCAGTTAGCAATTCGCGTTCGTGACTGTGCAGCGAGTCGCAGACCAGTACCGCTTTATTACTCGCAGCGACACAATCCCGGCCACCATCAGGGAGCATGTTCGACTTAAGGTCATCGGGGAAACTGGTGACTGCGAGTCGATGGGGGAAGAGGCGGCGGCATCAACAATTTCAGTACTCGCCGAAGCACTCTTCTCCACCGTCCAGCTGAGGTTTCCGCTGAGATTCGGGACGAATTCCAAAGAGCGTGTATAGAATTCTCGGATATGGATCCTTTGCACCGACCAGGTATTCCCAGGCTCCATGCATCTCCAGCAACTCCGGGAATTCTTTCTCAAATCAATGATGAGATTGCATCTTGGCTGTGTGCTGATATGTCGCTGCTGCAACTACAATCACTTGTGTATTGTGGTGCAGTTGCGGCTATCAGATTGCACGGTCAGAAGATTCGCTTTTGTATTATTGGTTTGAGTGACCGAAGGGACCCACCATGGAAAATTCGTCTGGAACGTAGGCGGGATTCACTAAGGCAGGATATTGCTAGACTGATTCAGATCAGCACTGGCAGTGCCAGCAGACGGGTGAGAAATAAAGTGCAGAGGGTTTACCGGAACTATGCCATCCCCAGCGAAACACCCGTAATTGAAATTCTGGACACACTAAAGCAGAAACTTTCTGTCATATGCAGTCGGTGACGACGGCATAGTGAAAGTCATTCCAGACGTGTCCAGAATGCAACATACTTGAGGAACCAGCGGAGCTTTTTCAGATCACTCAACGAATCACAACAGGGCGTCCAGACGGTACAGTTTTCGGTGACGAAAACGAAAGAGTATTGGGGTGGACTTTGGAGGGGCCCAGGTCTAGATCTGATGCAGAATTTCTGGTATAAGAAATTTACCAGCGTCGTCGTTTGGCACACAGTATAAATAAATAAGTAGTTGTAGGACAAGCAACTAGAGGCCAAAGAAACATCTTCAGTTGCTATATCGATTATGCATTATCCGCATACCTGGCTAATCGATATCCTACATCTGTATCGCATTGATCCGAAACTAATAAAGTTTTTGGCGACAGTCATAGTAGGGTGGCATACAACCTTATCAGTGCGTACATCTGAGGGTGCTAATACCTCAGAGCCCATTCATATACGGAAGGGCATCTTCCAAGGGGATTCGTTGAGTCCCCTTTGGTTTTGTAGCCCTTTCATGGCCACTGAGTGATGCTAGAGTGCATGGTTTTGCAATAAAATCTGGCCTAAGTTCCAAGTGCGAACTGACACACTTCATGTACTTAGATGATATCAAGCTGTATGTTGGCACTGACGAGTAGTAATATTAGGTAAAATCCGGCATCTGCCGAGATTATGACAACTCGAGTGAAAACATAATAAAAACGTTTCACTTTTAATTATCACACGAGAGTTAACTTTACCACTGTAGAGATAATTCAGCTCAAAATAGCAGTCACTTTTTCTGCTAACACCCAGCCGAAGAACGACTAATTTGTGTCAAGTTTTGCCATCCCGACGTCATGATTTATCCGGATTTAGAGTGCCGGAATTAAATTGTTATTTGCTATGTTGCGATCAGGTCATTCCTGGGCTTGGTTGCTAGTGGAACAACACCCTAAACTCACTGGAATCCACCTAGTAACAAACAAATGCACGAATCGGAAATTTGGGAGACAAAGTATCTACTTTAAACGTAAACGATTGGACGAATTCCACGATAAACGGTTCTATCCAAAATTTGTTCCGAGTTTTTTTTTTTTAACAGATTTAAGTGAAATATTGATGTAATATGATATTTTTGGAACACAACTTCAAATTATTTGAAAGATATGCTTAAATCACTGCAAATTCACTGTTATCACTGTATTTTCGAGCCTCTAGTTCTCGGAAGACTTCTGTGATATACCGCATCGCTCGCGAAGTTCACCATCCACAGGCCGTTAATCAGCTAACCCCCACGAACAGGTCCCTATGCCGCTACGATCGCCATGAATTTCGAAATCTCATGTCGCTAGCAACATACGCATGGAAAAAGGCGAATGAAATTCCGCTCCCGCTGCGATCACTATAAATGTCACAGCTAATTCATTTATTTTATTTTTAATATTTATTTATTTACAACTTAAAACTTATTTTAAATGAAGTCCACGCTGCGGTCGACTGGCGGCCATCAAAACAAATGCGGCACTCTCGCTTCCTTCCAGTGCCGTCTGCTTCTTGGAAGAAAGACTTCAGCCTGTCCAAGGAGATCCTTTTGGACTCCCCCCGCTCGAGGACGTTTTAGGGACTCTCATATGATGGCTGCAGGAGGATATCATTCCTCACCTCTCGACAGCGGGCTCTAGTACATGACTGTTCTGTTACATCCTCCAGAATTATTGCCTTAGGCCACCGCGTAAACCGATCAATGATCGTGAGGCAATACTTGTAGGCGTGGGAGTCTCGCAAAGCCAACCTAGGGAATACACTTACTTCCTTCCTAGCATGTCTAGTGACTTACACCTTCAGCATGCGATGCACTCTCTGAGGCAAGGGTTCACGTCCTTATTCATGGACGGCCAGAATAGCGGAAATTGTTTTCGGTGCCATGTCAAATTCAATTCGAGACCGAGAGAAGCAAGGAGAAGGAGGACTCCTCGCTTATAATTTATTCCAATTAAGCATTTCTAAAAAGTTGTAAATGAATTAATATAAAATAAGAACAAGTAAATAAATATGGAAGATAATAAAATGTTTTAATACAATTAGTATAATTTTTACTATAACTGGTGGCGAGACTCGCACGGTTTCAGATATAGTCACACGATTATCGATAGGTTCACGAGGTGGCCTGGGACGATACCTCTGAAAGGCATTACTGCACAATCTTGTGCAGACGCCCTCTGCTGAAAATTGATTCCACGCTTTGATGTGGCGGCAATTATAGTCACCGACCAGGGAATGTAGTTTGAGTCCTCCCTTTTCTCAGAGTTGGGCAAACTCCGCGTACAACCGCGTACCCTTCGCAGTCCAATGGGATGCTCTTAAGATGGCAGAAGGGCGCTATAATGGCCCATTACGACCCTTCTTGGTCTTAGTCCTGTCACTCGTTCTACTTGGCCTCCGGACAGCCAATCGAGGAGAATTTGCTGCAAGTTCCGCGGAGCTGGTATACGAGGAGAACCTGAGACTCCCCAATGACCCTGCTCTCGATATCATGTCGGGACTCTACCCTGCCGTTCTATTGCGTCTGCTTAAGAACGCAATGCCAAAGCTGAAGCCACCACGAACCACGCGAATACCGTGGCTGACGTGCCCAGCGAATCCTGTACGCATGTCCTAATTAGGACGGATGCTCTTCCAAAACCACTGCAGCCACCTTATGAGAACGACATCACTTTTTTTCGTTCCCACGAATGTAGTTAAAGTGATAAAATCAAATAGCTTCTCTCCTCTAGGAATACATTTGCTACTGCCCCAACAAATATGTTCAGGGTTTGCATTGCAACCTATTAAAAGCTCCGATTCTGCATACCCTACGCTAATGTACCGATTCTCCAATCAATCTTTTAAAACGATATGTGTTACTGACAAGCAGCTGGTGGGCCAGTTTAACGGCGGCAAAGAAATGAAATATTTGTAAAAATCCATCTGTTGTGCTTAAAACTTCCAAGCTTCATTTATGTACCAGCTTCCCACATACCGAATACTTTTTGCCTTAAAACTTTATACGGCAAACAACTGGTTATATGTAGACTTTAAACAGGCGCGACTTCAGAATAAAGAGAATACCTCTGAGAGTATATACTTGAAGTTCAGAACAAAAGGAAAACCATCCAAGGGAAAACTCGATAAGTTCACGGAAGAGATGAAAAAATAATCACATATCGGAAAAAAATTCGAGAGTATTTTCTTTATTGCCTGTTCTACTTTCTAAGGATCACTTCTCCACCCTGAAAATTTCATATCCTAGATACCTTAAATCAATAAGGAGCTATTAAGCGATCTTGGCCAATTTGGTCTGAATCTAGAAAAGTAGGTGAATAGACTTGGAGTGAAGATAAATATAAAAAAAAATATAAAAATATAAAAATATAAAAACAATGAACACGAAACAGAATTAAATTCAGATACACTCTATAAATAAGTTTTGAAACTTACCATTTAGTAATCTGTCGCGTTCACCCAACAGCTCCCATTCCTGCGGCAGGCCAAACATTTTTATCACTTTCATATACTTCCAGAAACTTATCTTCTGCTCTTGCACGATGATGAGAAAATCTTGTTCGTAGAAACCATGTAACACGGCCCCATTTGATTTTTGCAAAGGATTAGACAGCAGGTTTGGAGCTTCCTCTTCCACTAAACAGTCTACATTAGCTTTACATACAACTTCGGATTTCAATTCATCCGCTTCGTTTGAATTCGATACAACCGAATGGGAAATTGACGGATCTTGGGCAATATACGTATCAGATTTCACAGCTGCATCCTCCATTGAAATCGGTATCAAAAAATCATCTGTAGTTGAACTAACATTGATGAGAGTTTTCTTATTGCACTTGGGTTTTGACTTAGTCTTCCTCAAACGGTTCGTCAGCACCTTGAGAATCTTCGGTCGTAAAAGTCTTTGAGTTGATCCAGATGAACGTAATAATTTCAATGGTGATTTATGTACTGAAACCAAACGTTTCAGTTTACGCCCACGGGGCTTCCTCGAGATTATATCTGGTTCTACTAGCAAAGGGTCTGTAGGAGGTTTTTCTTTAAACTTCGCGGTATTTAATTCCACTTGAGAAATTTCTGATTCCAAACGTGGCTGCGATTTATATTCACTCGACTTTCCACTGATTGACTGATTTCTGTTTAAGTTTGTGACCTCATCTTTCGCAAGAAAGTTCACATTGTGTTCACTCAAATCATTCTCGACGAATTCAACCTTAGAATTTAGTTTGGGTGATTCCGATTCACTGATTGACTTCCTTCGCTTTGAATGTTGCGACAGTAATTCAAATGAGTTTCTTTCCAGTGATTTAATTCTACTTTCATGACTGGACGATCGTAACGCAGATGAATTATCTGAAGATTTTCTTGCTTGAAAGTCGATGTCTTCATTTTCAAGAGAAGCCGTATCAAAGCCGTTTAAATCCGATTGAAATGACTCTTGATCAATTGTTTCTTCTACTTCAATGGAATCCTTCGGCGAATTATTCGAAAGTTCCGACTTTCCCGACATCGCCTTTTCATCTTCTATGTGAATGCTACTGGCTTCCATATTGGCGAATTTTTCCTCTATTTCTTTCAGGCGGATGGGCTTCTCGTATGCAACGGATTCCATGCAAGAAATTACAGCAGGAACTTTCTGTTGCATATGCTTTTTCTGACATTTTCTTCCTACCTCGATTATATCTGAACGAACTTCCTTAGTTGATCCAGAGGGACTCTTAGTTGTTTCCTGCTGTTCTTGTGTACTATTAATACCGAGCTCAATTACTTCATAAGTTTTCTCTTTAGGCGGCATATGTAGTCCTTGACCGAACTCTCCAAAACTACAACCGTTTTTACGATACATACGGGTGTTATATTTTACAGTAGTTTTCGCTATTTCTTGATTATTATTGTTGTTGTTAACTGCTGCTGACCGTGTCAAGGGCTGCTGTGATAGACTCAATGAATTGTCTAATGCTTTAGAGTTGCCTTTTTGTTTTGGGTAGTCGATTCTCTCCATTATTTGTAAAACGTTTGTACCTTTTGATTCTATGCACCTATCCGAAACAGATCGTACAATTGATCCACATGTTCTTCGTTGTGTTGTATACGAAAATTCTCGACCATTTAGTGATAGAAGTTCGCGACCACTAATTGAATGTGATTCACAGCCATTAAGTGGATGCAGTCGATCGTCCAGATTTTCGTTGCAGGATTTGCTTTGTCCATCCGATAGGGATGTTATTGCTTCGTGAGATATCCTAAAACGGACAATGATTTAAAAAATATTAAATTGATTTAATGCGTGGCGAAAAAGGTATGTGTATATTTTTAGGATGTTTAGGAAAGGTCAGTTTTAATAAAGTATAATCAAATGAAGCAATGGATTCCCACTAAGGCATGTGTCCCCCTCGGACACCATCTTGTCGTGGTGGGGGAGCTTGTGGTAGTTTACTGCTACACTAAGTGTCCAGAAATACATGAAACATGGAAACAAAGGATTGTAAATCCCCAGAGGAGACAGGCTCTTCATTTCAGTGGAAAACCTACACCCGGTGTCTACGACGCGGTCAGCCAAAAAGGATAGTACAGCGACTCCCTTAATGAGAGGAACTGGAAATTTGACACTGTTGTTTAACTCTTCTAAAATACAGATGGAAACTTTAGCCGCAAAGGAGAAGGGACTACAGGCTTGTCTGCCAGAACCTTCTCCTCCGGCTGTACCAGGAAAAATGGAAGAAAAGGAAACTGGTAATGTGGATGCTACTGGTCTAACACCGGTATGTGAAAACAGATCCATGCAGCCCGGACCCCGTGAACCTGAAAGGGCTTCTAGCCGACGACAACAGAAGGCACTGCGAAAGTAGATGAAGTTTCTTGAGAATGAGGACATGTACATTGCTATACCACAAAGTGTGGAGATATCCAGAGAAATCGGACGCAAAAAAGCGGAACTTTCGGCGGAAGGTGAGGGAAAACTGTCAACCCCGATGAGATCCGTTAGTGGCGATTTTCATATCAGACTACACTTATGGCTACAAACATAAGTGTTAGTCAAATCAACCTGCAGCATCCCAAAACTTCTTCCTATCTACTGGCGGCAAAGTTGCAGGACTGTCCTTATATATTTCTGGTTCAAGAGCCATGGGTTCATTTTAACAGAATCTGTAGTGGATCAGTTAAGTCGACCAGGATCTTCTTCGATGAAAGATCCTCGAGACCGAGGGCCTGCGTTCTGATGTCGAAATAGAGGCAACCATGCTGAGACAATTCTGTTCCCAGGACCTTGTTGCGGTCAACTTACAATACCAGGTTAATGGTAAAAGAAGAAACGTCATAGTTGCCTCTGCCACTTACCTTATGATTCTTTATGCCCTCCGCCGACGCAAGAACTAAGGGATCTGGTAGTGTATGCAGAATCAAGTGAACTCGAATTTTTAATTTATCCTGCAAAAAATAGGGTGCGACCCTACGTTCGTGGGGCCAAGAAGAAGTGAAGTAATTGACCTAACAATCTGAACTTCAAAGTTGTTAGAGTTGATTAGAAACTGGCGAGTGCTAGATGAAGTCTCACTCTCAGATCACCATTACTTAGAATTTGCGATAGTTAGACTATTGCAGAACAGCCTGGAATGGAATGGAATTCTAGGAAAACGGATTTGGACGAAGTTCGATGATTTCTTAGCGACTAAGGACTCATTTGGCGATAGAAAATCAAATGAAAACTCTGAATCGCACACTTTTAGAGTGCTTTGGAGAGACTTGTCCTTTTTCCAGAGGCCAACGTGGTAAAAAAGTTCCATGTTGGGACCGAGAACTTCAGAGACTTCTAAATCGTGCCTCCAAAAGCAATAAAAATGAAAACTGGCTAAACTTCCGGAACTCGCAACGTGAATGTAAAAAGGTCGTAAAGCGTTCGAAACGAGACTCTTTTAGAGCATACTAGGAGGAACTGGAAGGTGAAAGGAAGACTTCCAGGCTGTGCAGAGTCCTTAATAAGGATGAGACGGCCAAGTTGGACTCTCTTAGAAAACCGGATGATATTTGCACGAACTCCAGAGTTGAATCTAGACTCTCTTGGAAGTACACCACCCGGGAAAACAGGTCTCAGAAATGGGAAGACGTGAATTGGCGGTTTCCGCAAACCCTTCAACACGAAGATGTTGCAAGGGGAACCGCGAAAGCGGTTGTTAATAATAATAATAATCGCTGGCGCAACAATCCATACTGGATTAGGGCCTTGAAGTGCGTTAGGGCACTTCATTCAAGACCGTTACGGTACACTACAGTACACTGTATGAGGCAATGTGGTCAGCATTGCGCTCACCCGAGATTATTACTCTGATTTGACTCAGGTGCTCATTCACAGCTGAGTCAACTGGGCGTTGAGTAGTACTTTGATCACTTCAAATCCCGTTAAGGGATGTAAAAACGGATTGAATTCTGTTTCTTGATTCAATACGGTGGATTTACTCTGGGTACCTGGTCATTGCGGTGTAGAGGGAAATGAAATCTCGGATGCCTTAACAAAAGAGGCTTTAACTTTCCCCATACCCAGACCGGAACCAGCAATTGGGGTGTCGATAGCATTGGCTGATGCTGCTATCAAAAACTGGGAACAACCTTCCCATAATGACAGATGGCGAAGCCTTAATGATGGTAGACTGAAACTTTTCCTATCAGAACCAAACAAGCATATTGCAAAGTTTATCCTGTCGAAAAGCAGGAAGACTTGCAAAAGTATTGTGGGCATTCTGGCTGGGCATATGTTCAGAATTGGAATTATCCAAGATAATACGTGTTCATCCTGTATTAAGGAAGCGGAATCCACGGAACAGTGCCCCGCTTACGGACGCATCAGACATCAAATTTATGGTGCTGATGTGTTCCAACTACAGCGGGTAGCATCACATCCACTAACGGAAATCCTGCGATACATAAACGAATCCAGGATATTCCGTTAGATGGGGGAATCGAGTACAATGGACCATTAAGGTCTGAGAGGGAGGCTTTGCCTCTCCCCCTCCTCAAACACACACATACACAAGGTACGTGTCGCTATAAAAGCTTGATGTTGCTTTTGTCAACTTTGTTTCGGCGTATAAAAACATCAACAAGACAATAGACAATTCATCGGATTTCCCGACTTGATGCTATGCTTTGTCGCACCGATCTGACTCCCGGCAGGTACGGAGTGGCAGGCTGTTGCCTATGATGCCAAGGTTTTCGATGTTTATGATGCAGTGCAAATTCAAATGTTGATCTTCATAGTTTTGAGCAGTGTTAGTAAGTTAGTAGTTAAAGGTATCTCGTCATGGCGTCCTGCTGATACTGGTCCACAACTTTGAAGATGCAGGACAGGGAAAAGGAGACTGATTGTATCTCCTTATTTTACAGACGTGAAAAAAAGGAAATCGAAGAAAAGCAAAAAAGGAAAAACAGGATAAGCCCAGGGTGTGCGACTCTGGTGTGCGATTATTGAAGTAAAAACTGAGATAGCACACAAAAAACTAACGTAAAAAAGAAAAATGAAAAAGGAAAAACGGAGGGGTTAGCTTAGATGTGGAAAGTGAAGGGGGTGGAAAAACATGAGCAGGAGAGAGAAGAGCGAAGCTAGAGTCTGATACTAGCCTCTTTGCGAAAGGAAAAGTTAGAGACTAGAAGTACTTGAACGGGATGGGGGTTAAGTCCGCACGTGAATTTTCTAGGATTGAACCTTTTGGCATTGAGAATCCCCTTACCGTTAGTAAAGTTTTCCTGTATGAAGGACCAGGTTCGCCCGATACAGCAAAGACGACATGTGTTGGAGAGAGCCTCATGAGACCAAGATAGCGCTTCAGGGAGGCTACAGTGAGAGATTCCAATTTTCATCTCAAGGTATTTGGGAGCGAATACTGAAGAGGAGGCATAATTAAGGATTGCTCTGACAATCCCTCTAAATAGCTTGAGGGCTTCTCTAGGGTGGAGTCCCCGGTTATTCCCCGGGCAAAATGTATGATCCTGTGTTACTTGTGGTCCTTAACTGTGACTTACTTAACTGTGTTATGCTCAAGATAGAAGTTATTGGTATTGAGACCGCATACATTGAGCCGAGGACGATAATTAGAAAGTTGCCAGCGTATTGGAAAATTTCGACTTTGCTGAAGCATTTCAGATGCGGAAAGGTCGTATAAATGTTGGAGATTACTGGGCTGAGGTCACACCCTTAGGGAATGCCGTTGTTTATCAGGGCATGATGGCCCTGCATGGTTAACGTCCTATTGCGCAAGATGTTCCATATCGATAGGACGATGTCGGAAGAAAGATTCATGTCAGCCATGTTTCCTATGAGAAGGGACAGGCCCACCCTCTCGTAAACTTTACTGATGTCTAGAGAAAGTCCAAGAACATATTTTTTCTGGCTCAATGGCGATGTGAAGTAGCAAGTTATTGAGGCACGAGCAGATGGACCTGCGACTCCTGTAAGCAAAGCTTTTCTCCGGGAACAGAGAACGGGGCTTGGGAAAATCGCCTTTGAGAATGGGATATTCTTTCACCTGAGCTAGGATGTGATTGGGCTTTGCGAGTTTGCGAGCTTGTGATTTGGGGAAATAGATCTGCCCCTGATGGCTCTGTGTTCTTTTTGGCAAGTTTACTTTTAGGTTTAACGTTGATGAAATGCCCTCGAAATCTCTCACCAAAGCTCAAAGCTCAAAGCTCTTACGAAATCTATGAGTAATACCATGACCGTCAGGTTGTGAATAAAATCCGGTTCAATATGTTGCGGTGGGTGGGTCACTTAATCCGTATGGATGGAGATGATCCAGCCCGAAGTCTATAAGGGCAATATCTATGGTAGAAAAAGAAGACGAGTCAGACCCTACCTGAAATGGAACGATAGCGTAGGCCAGGACCAGAGGTACCTTTTAGGGATATCGAATTGGAAGACTTCGGCGCAAAACCGGGATATCTGGCGTTCCTTATTAAGGCAGACCTTGACTGGATACCAGTTGTTGCGTCGTTGATGATGTTGATGAAATCCATTTTTTGAAAGGCGAAGAAATTTATTCAAACCTCATGTTTCATGTCCTGCGGGGACCTCCGCGGTGGGCTTCCAAGATGGAAGCCTGCTGCATCTCCCATGCTGCCGGACTGTGGGAATGCGTTCCACAGAGTCCACGTACTGGAGTCTGTGAGTGTCGCCGCTAAACAAGTTTAGAACAGAAACAAATGTGGCTTGGATGCAGTTAGGGGAACAAAAGACGGTAGGGTTGTGGAAGACAAAGCGAAAAAGGAACCCGTACCCAGGATGGGAAGCCGAGTGTCGACGAGCAAAAAAAAAACCTAAGCAATAAGAAATAGCCTTTAGTAGGGGCACCACAAAACAAGAGAACCAACACTGAGATATAGTTTTTACAACTTACACACTGCGCAGTTTGAGGAAAAAGCGCGCAAAAGATAAATTCACAACAACTATACGATACACCTGGCCAGCATGGCACAAAATATATAAAAAGCCAAAAACAAAAGAGAATGAAAAAGAAATAAAGGAAAGATAGACTCACGCTTGTAACTCCTGAAAATGACACCAAACTCGCACAGATATGAGCTTCGGCGTTCCATTAATTACTACCGCGAACGGCTTGGAAACAAAGGAAACCCCGAAAAAGAAGAACACACCACTACGAGAAATAAAAGACGTACACCCAAAAGCGCAACGCGCAGAAAAAAGGACATGCGACGACTGGTGCAGAAAATGCGCCAAAATAATAAACTCACCTTTGAAGTTTTTCGTTTTCCTTCTGGTCACAATTTTCCAGCGGTGGACTACTCTCTCTACGTTCTTTCGCCCTTTTGTTCGTCTCTTGTTTTATTTGCATCTGTCTGACTCTTAAAGATCGCCTTTTGTTGTTCTTCTTTGTGACCGTATGGTCACTTCTTCCATTAGGTGATGTTGTTTCTAAACCTAAGTATTTATAAAATTCTTCTTTTTGTGTAGATGAGACGTCCACTTTGTTGAGTATAGATTTGATTGTTTTGTTTGGATAGTCTTCATTAGAGGGAACTTTAAAGGCCGAATCTACACTATCCTTATTAGAGGACTTCTGCTTCATTTGTCGAGCGTTTCCATAAACCCTTCGCAGGGGTTCACGCCTTGGATAGATTTTGATTATACTTGAGTTATCCCTGGTCTCTGATAAATTCACTGGGGATGTCGATATTGTTTTCGGATCAGCAGAATGTAGGAATTCTGATTGTATCAATTCATTTGTGGTCGTATTTATTGTAAGGAGAATGCTTTCTGCCTCCGATATATTACCTTTTTGTTTGTTCTTTGCTTCAACACCCGCGAGAAAAGGTTTTTCATTATTATTCTCCATTATCTTTCTCACATTTGTACTTTGTGTTATTGACTTTGTCTCTGCTGATTCGTTTTTGACACCATTTTCATTTTCGGTTGTGTCTGGCGTGAATTTCCAAAACATTACTCGATCGCGCTCAGTCATTGGTGGATATCTTCTGATAATTGACGCCAAGTATCGCTCAAAATTGTCCGATGGAATAGTATTCTTAATTCGGCGGCGTGCTGGGGAAGTTCTACTCGATTTAGACACTATGAAATCGCTCGATGTTTCCTTGGATTGTAGACGCGTATTAGGATTGTCATAGGATGTAGATTCAAGTTCAGTCACCTCTGGTTCGATATTTACTGAATCTGGAACAACAAAAAAAGCGAAACATTATTGAGATAACGTAAGGTCTTCTAACGTATAAAACCGCAAATTCTTCGCTCCCAAAGTTAACTTGATTGTTTAAGTGAAATTTTGGAAGCATTTGGAAAAATTTATCTGCTGTAGTTGAAATAATCGATAGCAGAATGAAACTCGAGACCAATATCGATCGCCAATAGGAGCATCTGAGGGAAAATCAGCCATGATGAGAATACGTGAAAAGGAAGGAGAGGTTAAGCATTATACCCACAAAGAATGGATCCAGATTGCTCAGGAGTGTGACAGCTTTGGGGCTCAAGAGTGAGACTTAGTTCTAGAAAGGCACGATAAGGCCATAGGTAGGTACTAACCACCTGTACTGGCTCAACTAGATCGGCGGACATACAACTGAAGTTCGGCAACCTGGTGGTAATTGTGAATAGGGAGAGCTCCCAGCGGAAGATTGGCCACTTTCGAACCGCAGATATTGTTCTCGGCACTGCCCTACTGTGCCAGAAGTAGTCACGTTTAGAGGGGAACTGAGTCGATTTGAATTATTTCGGGAGGAAGGGAGAAAGGTGAATGATGCTGCAGAGCAAACTGAAACACGATGCTAAATAGGTCGCGGAAGCGCGGTAGGTCGCGCCAAGCCTTGATTGAGAGAGGGATCCGGACACCGCAGATGTCCCAACAAGTTCTAAGCATCATCGGTGAAGCCTTGGATACCATAAGATAGATACCTCAGAATCTTAAGAAAGCTACATCCAACTGTGAAGGTGTCTTTTATCCCCTTCCACCCGAGAAGGGGCGAGTGAATCTCCGCAAGGACTCTCTTCCGTGAATTCCTGGCCAAGATAGGCAAAATACAATCCTAGTAAATAAAAATCGCACAGGAAATTTTCCCTTGTGATGAAAAGAGATAAGGAAAAGAAAACCCAGTATCCATGCTTCTCAGCTGTCTGGAACTGGGGAGAAAACGCTAGCAAGGCAAAAATGCTGCGGTATTACGGATTATGCATTCTAATACCTGTCACAAGATGAGATGAATCCCGGGCTATCGAGCACATCTTACTATGCGGAAAACTCCATTTTCCGGAATCATTTTAGAACTGTCCTTCCTACAGCAGTTAATAAGGCTAAAATAGAGCCATGTGATCAAGGTTCGCTGCCCGTAGTAGGAGTAGGAAAGTTCTTATCAATTATTTCATTAATTGTTCAATTATACATTCGGTCAAAGATTGAGACTAAGACACTTGTTTTGAAACAAATGTTGCATACCGGGCAATACTCTACTGTCAAAATACGCGAGTACGCGTAGAGACCTATCACGAACTTCGTGGAGTGGAGACGCGACTTCACAGAAAGAAAAAAATGCCCAGTAGAACCAACAAATTTGTGAACTCAAAAAGTGCAAGTAGCAATCGCACCTGGCACACAAGTTTTACCAGTTCTACCGAGTTAGCAGGATGAAGCCTTATACACCTCGATGCTCATCTTGCCGAAACAAAGAGAGAAATCTGATTTGCAACTGTATGGGCATATTGGAGCGATAGGTTGAATACTTTGATGCTGCTAAACAACCAAAATATTAGCGACTTGGAGGTTCCGCCAACTGAAGACAAGGAACAAATGTTGCCACCACCAAACATGAATGAAACAATTCGTGCAATCCATCGACTTAAATTTATAGCCCAACTAGTTAAATATGGAGCCGACCAACTACATTAAACGCTTCCTTAACTGATGCTCAAGATTTGAGATGTTATGGGAAGAAAAGCCCAAAATGTACAATCTACCTACATCCAGATCGAGCAGACAGCGATCTTGGCTGTATATTAATAAAGGCAAGACGACACATTAGCCGCATTCCAGAAAAGAATCCTCCGAAGAATTTACCTATATGAGATTGGACGATTGCATAGTTTATATAACAACGAAATTTATGAGCAACACCATGACCATCTGATTGTGGAAATCTTGGGGGAGTAGCCTGCAATGCAATTGTTGTCCCTCCTTAATGTGTGACCCTGCCATTTTCGCCTTCCGATCACAGCGCCTATGAGTGTCAGGCCTGTGTGCCGATCTAATTCCTCCTCAAACCAGCGTACTTCGATGATATGACGCACGAAGGCTTGGAGCTTTTGAGTAACAGTGGGGGTCAGTTTCCATGTGCTACTACCATATAGTAACACAGAAAGAACATTAGCACCGAACAGTCTCAACTTGATTTCGACATTGAGATAACTGCATTTCCAGATTTTAGACAGGGCAACGAAGGCAGATCTAGAGATGTTAATGCTTCGAGTAACATCCAGTTCGGTGTACCGTCGGCAAAAACTACGTTTCCTAGATATAAAATTGATCGATGCTCCATCCATTGATGCTCGCCGAAAGCATAGGCTTTGTTGGTGTTTATCTTCAGTCCAACTCTACTTGCCTCTTTTTCCAAATCTAGAAACATTTGGCCAAGTTCCATGATCCGGTGAGAGAGCAAACAGATGCTATCAGCGTAGCCGAGGGGTTTGAGGAAAGATGCCATGGTCCATTGAGTTCCCCTACGTCCCCTGGACAAGGCAAGATGAAGAATATCACCGATAAAAAGAAGAAATAATATCGATGACAAGATGCAATTCTAATGGACTCCGCTTTCAACCTCAAATTTTACCTTGATGCGGCACGTGACATTTTGCCCAATTATATGTCATTTTATCATGATTGCTCGTACGGTGTGGTAAGTTAAATCCTCACTGAACTTATTATGATAGGCTCTGCGCTCAAACAATATATAATCAATGACGAAACGGTGAAAGCTGCAGAAATCACCAAATCTTTCACCTCATTATCGTGAACGTGTTTTCTGTCTGTGTGTCTGCTGTTGTCAAATCCCACCTTGACATTCAGATCACTATTATTATTTCCTCAACTCCTTATTATTGCTCATAGAAAGCATCTTTCTCCACTAGGCCTTGCGGTAGCCGTCAGCGACAATCTGACACCGGATTCACGCCCGCATAACACTTTAATATTGTCATGATCAATGCCAAAACTACTAAATTTAATACCTTTTGAAGAAATGGGTACTTCTCCTCAATCGGCAAAACTTAACCTGGTTAAACATCTGTATTATTTGCTCGAACTCCATGTCCATAAAACGCTCATCGAAGCAAGAAATGATTTCTGGGAGGCATTGTGACTTCGGTACAAACGAAATTTGCTCCGGGATGATTCAATACCTTGCTCACCCAATGAATCATTGATTCACAGCGATTAATATAAAAATTGAAATGAAATGAATTCGGTTGGTTTCTACTTAGAATCCGTTCATGTTTCTTGCTGTGCCAGTACTTATGTTGCAATTGGTTGTGTTAATTTTCCGTGCTCTCCTTGTATGATCTGTATTACGTAGGAATAAATGTTTTGGTGTTTTATTTGGATCATCTGATATATGTTTAGATGTGGGTTCTTCAACCCCCCTCTCTTAGAACAATTTGTGCCTATCACACACAAAATCAAAATCGCCTTTTCACATCAAAGCTGGCGGAAAGAACAGATTTGCAACTGATAGCCGTTATCAGCACTCGATAGTCGCCTCAGCAGTATTAGGAAGTATTACGTAAACTATCTCCATACACACATCAATCAGCAGCCAACATTTATTCCAATCCCTAACATTACAAATCAATAAAGCCAAGAATCTTCATCCCCATATGCACATGTGCCCAAAATCATAGCCAGCCCGAAAATCTTCAAAAGACCACCCGAACTCAACCTAAAGCAAGCCCAAAGCCAGCCCGAAACCAACCTAACCTAATCTGCTTCGTGATGCGATAACGTTAGGTGATGTTGTAATGTTTGGATCGCGCTCGGTGATGGTAATGTACTATCATACTTTAAGGTGATATCACTTTTGTAATATTACATACATCACATACACATCTCTAATGGACATGACACAAAATACAGCGACAGAGGTGAAAATCTTTTCTTTTTACATAAACCTAAGTACGCTCATATAAAAGTACTATTTAGTAAAGTTTGGTTACACTTTGTAGTACCATAATTTTTCCGCTTCCGGGAACACCGAAATCTTGCAGTTAGAAGTCTACCAGAAACCGGCTCTCAGGTTAAGAGAGCGCCCCATGCGGTACCCGTGAAAAGCAAACCGACACCTCTCGGCGTTCCAGAGTATCGGCATATTGCCGCAGGAGGGAGAGCACTCTACAATCCCACCATTTTACTTCGCTTTGGCCCAGAGTGTCCAGATTATATCGTTGGAATTCTCGCTCAAGATGGAGAAAGCGAGCATTTCCAGGAACTAAAGATCATAACGTTTCCATTGAATTAAAGTTTCGAAAATTACAATAGGCTCTTACGAATTATGCACCAATAAATATTTATATTTCTAAATATTGCGGTTCACACTATATATATATTTCTGCGATATTGACATAACGGAAAGAACAACCTCAGATGAAAAACCTCCCTCCATATAGATCTCCTATCTAGTGCCGAAAGTCACAACAGATAACTGCTATAACGCTGAAAGCAGTGGAGGTTTGATGGCCGCCAACAGAGCCTCTTTCAGCTTACAAAAACTTTGCGCTCAAAACGTCTTACATAGAGCCAAAGCCGTTCCTGTACAAGAGAATGATCTTAACTGTCCTCTTGTATTCCCCGGAGACTTGGGTCCTTAGGAAGAAAATTGCGAACTCTTGGCCGGTTGAGAGATGAATCCTCCGAAGAATTGTTGGCCCCTACAAGGGATGAACGAATCCGTAGCCTACATCCGGCTCAACAGGTTG
Organism: Hermetia illucens; assembly: GCF_905115235.1. NCBI lineage: Eukaryota > Metazoa > Arthropoda > Insecta > Diptera > Stratiomyidae > Hermetia > Hermetia illucens. The sequence goes on from NC_051851.1 coordinate 132,816,214, forward strand.
CGGTGGCCGAGTCACCTAACCCACATGGATGAGGATGATCCTGCTCGAAAACTCTATAAGGGCAATATCTATAGTAGAATAAGAAGATGAAGCGGACCCTGCCTCAGATGGAGCGATTGCATAGGGCAGACACCTTTTAGACATCGAATTGATAGACCTCGACACAAAACCGGGATGTCTGTAGATCGGATATCGGTATGTTGCGGCATTGGTGATAATAATGACTTGAACAGTCGATATGGACAATGAACCTAGTGCCAAGAACTTTGGATTTATGAGCAATACCACGACCGTTTTGTTGAAAAAAGAAGCAGATGCAGGGATTGGTTTAGACGACTCAAAAGTGGTAATTTTGATGTTTACGACCAACCACGCCCCGATGCACCAAATTTAATGTTAAGACGAATAACTGGAAGAATAACTCCAAGAAGATCCGTATCAAACTGCAAGAGTGATCAGAAGCGTAAAATGTTGATTCAACGACAGTTGGAAAACGAGTACACAAACTTAATTCATCGAACAAGAGTGAAATTGAGTACCGCATCAGTTAACCGAAAGATAGCAAGAAAGGCGATTAGCCACTTGTGGTAGAGACAAAAAGAAGTCAATTTTGTATCAAATAATTCCCGGTGATGAAAAATGGATTCACTATGAAAATCGTCAGGGATAAAAGGCAAGAGTGAAGCCAAGTGGGCCGTCAACATCGACAACAAATCGTGGCATTCACGGCAAGAAGCTAATGTTGTGTAACTAGTGGGACTAGCAAGATGTGCTGTATTACGGTTGCTGCATGATTTTGACAGCGAACATGATTTTGCTTTACGAAGTGAACGTGATTTTACTTTACTAAGCTGATGGACTTGCTTAGCTGGGAAGTTTTACCTCAACCGCCGGACATTGCACTTTCGAACTATCATCTGTTCCGATCGGTGGTTTACAAGACTAAAACTTCAAAACCTATTCAGAAGCCAAAAATTGGATCAGCCCGTGAATCGCTTCAAAAAATCAGGAATTCTTTTACAGAAGGATCCCTTCTCTACCCGAAAAATGGGAAAAGGTCATCGATGCAGATGGAATAATAAATATACCATTCTGCATACGTGCAGGCCGTTGTGAAGGCCGTTTTTTTTTTTGGCTTTTTTTAAAATTTTTTTGTGAAGAACTGGAGAAAGATACAAATACTAATTTTTCATCATAGATTCATTAATATCTTGAGCGTGCATAGTAGTTTTCCCAGCTCGATTGCATAGTTCGTTATTGAAATACAGAGCAATTTATACACCCATCTCCAAAAAAGGTGTTTTTCTGCTGCCACGCTAGGGGGTGCGGCGATCATCTTGGAGAAAAAGTCAACGGCATTTTAACGTACAGACTTAACTACAAACGAAGATTATTAAAAAATATTGACAACTGAATTTTTGGTGCCTTGTTAAATTTTTTTTTTTAATTTCTTTAATGAAAAAAAAACCTACTGAAAGAATCGCAATTATCCTATAAGGCCTACAAATAAGTTCTGTCGGTTTTTTCTTTAAATTTGAAGCTTTATTGTGAAAAATTGGTTATACATTCATTGTTCAAAGTATAGCCCATCGCTAGCCACAACTTTCGTCCATCTTTCAGACAATTGATAGATACCATCGCGCCAAAAATTGGCCTGCTTGGCCGCTATCCACTCATCGAGCCATTTTTTGAGTTCGTCGTAATTGGAGAAGTGCTGGTCAGCTGCAGCGCCCGGAACAAATAATAATCAGAAGGAGCAATGTCTGGAGAGTACGGCGGGTGGGGTAGGACTTCCCATTTCAACGTTTCTAGATATGTTTTAACGGGCTGTGCAACATGTGAACGAGCATTGTCATGTTGCAAAATAACTTTATCATGCCTTTGCTGGTATTGCGGCCGTTTTTTCTTGAGTTCGTAGCTCAAACGCATCATTTGACGTCGGTAGAGTTTGCCCGTGACCGTTTCGTTCGGTTTTAGCAGCTCATAGTATACCACACCCAGCTGGTCCCACCATATACACAGCATGATCTTCTCACCATGAATATTCGCTTTGTATTCGCCGTCGATGATGAGGCATGGCCGGGGTGTCCCCACGTTGCCCGACACTTGGGATTATCGTAATGGATCCACTTTTCATCGCCAGTAACTATTCGATGCAGAAAACCCTTCCTTTCTTGTCGTTGGAGCAGTTGGAGCAGTTGTTCGCACGTGAAAAAACGGCGTTCGACGTCTCTTGGCTTCAGTTCATACGGAACCCAATTTCCGACCTTTCGGATCATTCCCATTGCTTTTAAACGGTGGGAACTGGCTTGCTGAGTGACTCCAAGTGTTTTTCCAAGTTCTTCTTGCGTTTGCGATGGATCTTGGTCGAGCAATGCCTCTAATTCTTCATCTTCAAAAATTGTTGGCCGTCCGGCGCGCTCTTCGTCTTCCAAGTCAAAATCGCCACTTTTAAACCGTCCAAACCACTTCTGACACGTTCGTTCAGATAGAGCATAAACTTCCACCAAAATGCGATGACTTTCGGTTGCTTTTTTCTTCATATTGAAATAATGAAGTAGAACTCCCCGCAAAAACACATTATTTGGTACAAAATTGGCCATTTTCGTTGATGAAAAAAGTATTGTTGTTTACACTTCAATTAAATAATTTATACTGACGTTTGTGCCTATTGACAGTAGCTTTCCGATGAATGTTTGGATATGTGGATCAATGGAATAAAAAACAAGCTACGCCATCCATTGTGAAAACCGACAGAACTTATTTGTAGACCTTATAGTTTGCGGACCGTAGAAACATATTCTGAATAAGTCCCGAAAATTTCAAAGAATTTCGTTGGGTAGATTTTGGGCTATGGTGGCAGCCGATTTTCAACATGCGGTTTCGAGAAAAACGCATTTAAAAAGTAGAATGCGATTTTTAGCCATAAAATCTTAACTGACCATTAATCTGCTATACCTAGTCCATAAAACCTTAGGTTTCTTGAAGAAACACATGTACGGCCTTGGCTTCAATTCTTGTCCTTTTAGCGAAGTCATTCGGACCGATAAATACGAGCTTCATTACAGCAATCAACATAAATCTAGCATGTGACTTATCACTATAATTTCCGAACGACTCGGAATATCAAAAAACAACTTTGCCCATATATTCTACACTATATCTAGATACAATTGATGGCAAAAAAATTCAATTCCGCGGATCCGACACATGGGATGACCTCCTTAAGGAGGTTAATGTCTTCAGCAAATTGGATGCATTAGAGAGTTTCATTATCCACAAGATACGGGAGGAATTAACAGTGATTTAGTAAACGTCAACAGTTGGCTTTTAGGGTTAATTACGTTAAAAAAATAACTAGCAATTAAGCTCTGGATCTAGGTATTTAAGGACAAACTTTACCATAAGCAGTTCAGACAAAAATTCAATGAGGAAAAGGACAATTATCATATATGGACAATTATCATATATCATTATATGAGAACTTAAAAACCTCATTATTCAGCATCAATACATTTCATTTGATATCCCACATGACTATATTTGGTGGAAAAAAATGTACACCCCTTTCGCAGGTATGGGAGAACGATATAGCTCATTGCATGCATGAACGTTCACAGTTCCCACTTTCTCATCAATTTTGGTGTCAATAGGTGTAACAGTTTCCGAGAAAACTGCGGGTGACAGACAGACAGTAAACCAATTCTAATAAGGTTTTGCTTTATGGAAAACCTTAAAAAAAGGACGGGGAGAAGTATATTCTTCATGAATGGAATTTTATTATTTCACTCGAATGTCAATTACTCTAACTCCGCCATGCTATTTCCATAGCATGCTGGTCCCAAGTCCAGTTAAAGGAGGAAAATTATAAGATGACGTCAAATGAAGTATCAGCAAATACGACGTTTTCTTTTACACCTTGTAAGAATTCAATTTTTATACCATAATAATTAACAAATGAGCACCTCGAATTGGTTTTTTTAACGGATATGGTAATTTGGCAGATCAAACTACTACTTCCGCGTAAAAAAAAGATATAATCATTTTCTAACGCGGGAATCTATTAGACGAAATGTATGCGAAATTGCATTCAAAACAGCCTTCTCTGGGGAATAGGCATGGACTAAATCAATTAAACGATAACGCACGACCGCATGTACCCCGTTTGGCCGTGCAAAAGCTACAGGAGTTTCAGTACAAAGTTTTGGCTCACCTGCCATATTCTCCAGGCCTGTCACCAACAGACTATCATCTTTGAGTTTGGTAAACGCACTACTCCAACCTGTAATTGCATCCTTTGAAGAATTTTTGGAGCAAAAAAATACTAGTTTTTTTCAAAAATTAATTTTTGATTTGCTAACACGTTGGCAACGAACCAAGGAGAACAACGTACATTGGTACCATCTTCAGTAAAACAAAAATAAAATGCTGAGATCAGGGAAAGAGATAAATACAGTATAGTTGGAGTTATTCCACTATGCTAAATCCTACCTGATCTCTCTTGGTGACAAATGCACACAATGTCGTTAGAAACAGGATGATCGGATTGATTCACAGGCCTCGGAAAAATGCTAGGGCGTCCACCTCAGTCGACGCGGCAGGACAGGCCTCGGTCCTGTCGAGAAATGTTCAAGAGTTCTGGACGTATCGATTTTGGGGACACTCATGACCTTGTACTTATGAATACATGGTTCATCAAACGATTGTCTCATCTTCCTACATTTTATAGTGAGAACAGTAAAACGAAATCGACTACATTCTCATAAGACGCCGACATTTTACCGCTGTCACTAATTCCAAAGCTGTTCCGCCGACCATCGCACTTCAACATCTGCCGTTGATTGAAATGAAAGACACGATCCACAGCGGTATATCAACCCAGATACTTGGCTTTGGAATGACGATGTTGAACTGAAGGTCGGTGGAAAGAAATGCCTCTACCAAAAATTTCTCGATGATAAAACACCGGCCAGTTGGTAAATTTATAAGAATGCCAACTGGGAAGCAAAGAAAGCGGTCGCTGTCACCTGAGCGGACCATTACAAAAATCTTTACAATAAACTGGACACTCGGGATGGCGAGAGAGGTCTGTATCGACTTGCTAAAAGCCGTAACGAACGTACACAGGATATGGAACACTTCTGTTGCGTTAATGACAATAACGGTACTTTGCTTACCAACCGTCGAGCCGCAACGGATAGATGGCGAGAATACTTCGAGCAGATTTGAACTGAAGGATTTGTTCATCCTCCATTTCCACAATCATTGCCGACATTTGGAACAGTTCCATCTGCCAGCGCAACTGGAGTAGAGGAGGCAATAAAAGGAATGAAATCGGGGAAAGCCACAGGACCTGACGACATCACATCTCAACTCTGGAAAGCGAAAACCTGGGACCCAACACTGTGGCTCAGTGAATTCTTTAATCGGGTTATTCACGAAGGAAGAACACCATCTGACTGGGTGCTCAGAGGTGGCGGTGAGGAAGACGGGGCGGCAACCCTGTCGGCCAAACCAAAACCAAGTGGCCGAGGAAAACCTCCATAGTGGTGGCACCGGGAGACGCTGTACTCACTTTGGCTTGCCGGCCGTGATCCAGTAGGCGAATGCTCCAAAGCCCTAATCAGGGCGATCAGACTCGAGTCTCCACGGGGACTCATCTGAAGTGGCAATTTGGTCACGAAACCTCACCAGGGGTATACTGGTACCATGGGAACCGGGATAACCCCTGGACTCTCAAACTACGGGTGAACTGCCATTGTATGTGAGTACAACTCAATTGCTTGTGGTTGGCCTCCTAGTGAGATCTTCATGGGGGTTGTTGGTGATGCTCAAGCGAGAAGAGACCTTCGGGCCTCGGCGTGGTGTTGCGTTTCGACACGGGTGCCGTACTCCTTAGTTCGGTAGAGATTTAGGTATGTCTTGCATCCACCAGTATGAATGCTAAGCCATGCACTTGGTATAGACTGGTACTGTTGTTTCTTGTCACAGCGGGGTTCTAATTGTGGTCAAAAAATCAATCCGTGTCTTAAGAAGATCGTGGGATTAAGTCCACGAGACAGGTACTCACGTTGAGCCCGGTGGCGCAACTGAAGTTGAGGAGCCAATAAAACGAATGAAATTGGGGAAAGCCACAGGACCTGAAGACTGAGCTGTTGAAAGCGAAGAGCCGGGACCCAACACTGTGGCTGAGGGAATTCGTTAATCGGATTATTCAGGTAGGTAGAACACCATCTGACTGGCAAAAAATGTCACTGTTCCAATATAGAAAAAGAAAGGTAGTCCAGAAGAATGTTCATGTTCATATTCCGATCCGATTACTTTCCCATACCACGAAGATTTTTGAACGCATTCTTGACAACCGTATTCCCGAAATCGTTGAAATAACCGTCAATCAAGCCGGATTTGTCAAAAATTGTGGAACTATTGACGCAATACACGCTGCACGGTTACTCATCGAGAAACATCGTAAGAACCATCGCCCTCTTTAGATTGCATTTCAGGACCTCATCTGGTATGCTTTACAACACGTAGTGCCAGAAGAACTCGTGCACTGGGTTCAATTGCTCTATCATGATCCGAAAAGTAAAGTTCGAAGTTATGGCGGGTGTATCAAAACCGCTTCGTGTCTCTGTTGGTGTTCATCAAGGAAACGCCGTCTCACCACTCCTCTTTATTTTTGTTATGGACACCATCACACGGGACATCCAACGTCCACCGCCCTATGCAGATGGTGTATTCCTAGCATCTAATGATTTCGAACAACTTGTCCAAGAATGGAATGATGCCTCATGCAACACGATGATATGGTCACGCAATTCGCACTAACGAGAATTCACTTGCCAAAATTGGTCTGAACATGGAAGTCGATGGTAACCGAGGAAAAGGCAGGCTGAAACAACGGTGGCTTGATACGCTGAATGGGGATTTTAAAGCCTCGAGATTGCATCCAGATCACGCATTTGATGGAGCCAATGGCGAAACCGATCACAACGAGCCGACCCCGCTTGTGAATGGGACAAAGGGTGAAGAAAAAGAAGAAATTAGGTGGTCAACGGGCAAAACCGGAGTGTTTTGGTGTTTTTTGATTAAGACAGATCTAGATCGATAGTTGCGCCGTTGATGATACAAAAACAACATTAATGAGGACTCATTCCTCGTCATGAACACCCCAAAACCTCGGCAACCAGTGATTGTTTTTATTCGCAGAATACCCCAAAAGGAGAGAATGCGTTTAAAAGGGAATTTTCTGAAATTCGATGCGATTTTTGCGGAATTTTTCTTTGAAAACAATGAATGCCTGCAATATTGATAAATATTTGTTTCGCTGCTTGTCCCCGACTCATAAATATCATGCTGCGTAACAGTGGCACATTTGCCCTTCCAATTTTCCAAGTTAACTTTCAGCCATAAATTTGTTTACAAATTTATATTAATTTGTTTACAAACACAGTAATCTCACCCTTCACTATCTTCGCCTTGGACATCTTCCTCTTTTTGGGTATCGTAGTCAGGCGGCTGAATTCAATCGCTCGATGATCATCAAACCCGATTTCCTGGTCAAATCTCTTCAAGATGTCTTCATCTCGCCGCCGGTCCTGTTCCGTGTACTGGAAAAAAGGAGAATCCAACGCAGGAGCCGCCAGCCGCTCAGCAGCAGCAGCGACCGCATTCTTCCGGCCAGTTGAGCTGTCGGCTCCCAACGAGCGACTCAAAATTATCTCCTTTTTCGAACCGCCGAGGTTGGTCAGCCGTTTCTTGCTAATTTGCTCGTCCATTTTCGACGAAATCGAAAACGATAGCGTCTCCAAGGCGATCCCAACCTTCTCTTATCTCGTTCGCTGACTTTTTTCTCGCGACCGAGTTGTAGAAAATCTGTGCCTTCTTATTGGAAGGAGAGCTTGGATATGCAAGTCTATTTTTATTCACATAATTATTCACGCGCACGCTTTTCACATGGATCAGTAACTGTTGGGGTGTTGAGTTCCACTTTCCCTACAGTAAAGTACACAAAACACCACAGTTGGAAAGGAAAAATAGGAAATTAACAGGAAAACTCATTGCAGTTGATGTGACAAATGAATAACATCGGCAAACGCTTCCATTACCAAAATATGCCATTTGCACGAGGACACTGAACTGCATGTTTATCAAAAGTGACAGCAATGTAGTGACATTCCCGCCACAAGAGGACGCTGGCTCCGTTACTAAATTGTTAAAAAAATCATGTAACCGCAAGAAACTTGAATTTTAATTCAGGACTTCTTTTATGGAATGAATTAAAAACTCATCCCATGGTCCATATAAAGAATATAATCAAGTAGAAAGCGGATATTCAAATTGAAAGAAAGGTATTTCTCTGTAAAACTTCAAACCAACAAAAGGGAGTCAAAAATTACCTAAATTACTGTTTTTCGGGGTGCCTGCTTTTTCAAAATGACCCATACCGTCAGAATTCATGTAGATTACTCCTCCAGGTCCAGTTACTACGTTTACACAGAAGCGATTCGAACAAAGCTATTGGCATCACCGAGCATTTGTCTAAACTCAATCCCAAACAAAAAGAGAGGAGAGAATCCAAACGTCACCCTGACACATTCGAAAAGCAGTAGGAAAACATCAAAAATTCGTTGGCGCGATTTGAAAAACGAGAAAATTATCGTCAATTGTTGTCGCAGTGAACGCACCAATCCTTCTGAATTTACGCAGGAAAGCTAAGAGTCATGCCAAGCGAGATAATTACATTGCAGCTGGGTCAATGCGGGAATCAAAGTAAGATCGTCGGCATTTCCAGATTTTCGTATCTTCATTAACCTTTTCTGCTAAATCCATGTTAACGCTTTTTTGTAACTTGTCCACTAACCGGTATTGCAAATTTTTAGTTGGTTTCGAGTTTTGGAAGCGTCTCTGCTTGGAGCATGGAATCTCACCGACGGGGGTTCTGGAGGATTTTGCGACAGATGGTCTGGACCGGAAGGATGTTTTCTTTTATCAGGTAAATAAGGGAGAAGCGAAAAATTTGAAATTTCGTCTAATTGAGAATTTTGTTTTAGGCGGACGATGACCACTACATCCCAAGGGCCGTGCTCCTCGATTTGGAGCCTCGAGTGATACATACGATAATGAGCTCGCCATATGCAAAGGTAGGTCCTCAAAATAGGACGGCAATGTCCTTGACATTTTAAATTATTTGGGAATACCTCAACGGGTTCAAACTCCTTAGTTTAGGCGATTGAGGCAAACTTTAGGGTTATTTTATGAATTGATTGAAGAGTTCGGAAAGCCTTTTGAATTACAAAAAGGTAGTCATTAGAAAAAACAATGGAAAAATGAAAGTAGAAATATATGGAGAATCAATGGGATTTGTGAAGTCATTCAACATGTTTTTAGCTTGATTCGCAAACATTTTAATGACAAAGTGAATGTATTTGCACAGGATGTATTCCGAAATCTCCTTGGAGTATGATAAGTCTGTGGCCCGATGGAAGAGCAAACAAATATCATCAGCATAGTCGAGGTGTCTGTCTATAGTCAACTGAATTTGTCATGTCCTCCGAACAAGGCAGCATGAAGAACGATACCCGTAAAAAGCAGGAATAATATCGGTGACAGAATCCAACCCTGGCGGACTCCACTTTCAACCTCAAAATCCTCCAAATTTGACCTCGGTACAGGACGTGACATTTTGCGCCATCATATGATAATAGCTATTAGTTTCGGAATGCCCCTCCTGCGGAGATCACTCCAAATACTCTCCCTGTTCGCGCATCCGAAAGCTTTCTGGAAATCGATGAAGATCAAAGGTATCAAATCACCGTTGTTTCGGCCGACCTTTTAGTCGTTTTTCATCAACTTCGATGTTCAGACCAATCTTGGCAAGTAAATTCTCGTTGGCCCGAATTACGTGATCATATCTTCGAAGTCGCAGCTTTTCCACGATGCAACCTCATATCAATGGCGGATATCCTCATTTCGTCTCCATTACCGGAAGACGCCGTTCATTGTCTTTTGTAGTCGGCCAACACTCAGAACCAACCGTTGATACGTCGATCACAAAGAACACCAGTTGTGGAACGCGACTTCATGCAGGTTGCGTTAATGCGTGAAGCAATTTCATAATGCAGTTCTCCATTGGCTGATAGCAATGACCCAATATATTTCAATCGCTCAGTTCTATACAGGTCATTGCCGCTGACAGTGATTGTGCCTGCTTCATGGGGATCGGTCGTCAAAAATTCAGGTTTGTTCAGAACTTTTACTTTTCGGATCGCGGTAGAGCGATTGAATCCAGCACACGAGTCCTTCTGGCACTAAGTGTTGTCCTAGAGCATACCACATGAGTTCGTGTAGCACACTGTCAAACGCTTTTTCTAGATCGAGAAATGCAACGTAAAAGGGGCGATGCTTCTCACGGTGTTTCTCCATGAGTAACCGCACAACGTGTATTGCGTCGGTAGTTCAAAAGTTCTTGGTTAACGGTTACTTCAATGATTTCGCGAATACGGTTGTCAAGAATATATTCAAAAATCTTCATGGTATGGGAAAGTTACCGGATCGGGCGGTAACATCCTGCTGGACTACCTTTCTTTTTCCATATTGGCACAGTGGTACTTTCTTGCCCGTCATATGGTGTTCTTCCTTCCTGAATAACCCAATTAAAGAATTCACTGAGCCCCAGTGTTGGGTCCCAGCTCTTCGCTTTCCAGAGCCCAAATACGATGTCGTCAGGTCCTGTGGCTTTCCCCGATTTCATTCGTTTTATTGCCTCCTCGACTTCAGTTGCGCTGACAGCGAGTTCTTGAGGGTTTTACGTGGGTACTTAATTCCACGGTCTTCTTAAGACACGGATTGATTGTGTGACCACAAACAGAGCCCCGATGTGACAAACAACAACGGTACCAGTCTATACCAAGTGCATGACTTAGCATCCATACTGGTGGATGCAAGAGCTACCTAAATCCCTACCGAACTAAAGAGTACGGCACCCGTGTTGAAACCCAACACCACGCCGAAGCCCGAAGTTCTCTTCTCGCGTGAGCATAACCAACAACCCCCGTGAAGTTTCCCCTAGGGGGCCAACCGCAAACAACCGAGCTGTACTCACATACAACGGCAGTTCACCCGAAGTATCAGAGTCCAGGGGCTATCCTGGTTTTCATGGTACCAGTATACCCCTGGTGAGGTTTCGTGACCAAGTTGCCACTTCAGATGAGTCCCCGTGCAGACTCTGGTCTGATCGCCCTGATTAGGCCTTTGCAGCATTCGCCTATTGGATCACAGCCGGCAAGCCAAAGTGTCTCCCGGTGCCGCCACTATGGAGGTTATCCTCCGCCATTTGGTTTTGGTTCAGCCGACAGGGTTGCCGGGGCGTCTTCCTCACCGCCACATCTGAGCACCAAGTTGCGCTGACAGGTGGAACTGGTCCAAATATGATGATTGTGGAAGTGAAGGATGAGCAAATTCTTCAGTTGAAATCTGTTCGAAGTATTTTCGCCATCTAACCGTTGCGGCTCGACAGTTGGATATCCTTCGTTCATTACGGCTTTTAGCAAGTCGACAAATATCTCTCTCGCCATGCCGAATGTCCAGTTTATCGTAAATATTTGAGTAAATATGTTTCGCTCGGGTGACAGCGACCGCTTTCTATGCTTCCCAATTGGCATTCTTATAAATTTGCCAATTAGCAGGCGTTTTATAGTCGAGAAATTTGTGGTAGAGGCCTTTCTTTTTACGGACTTTCATTTCAACATCATCATTCCAAAGCCAAGTATCTCGGTTAATGTACCGCTTACCCGGTTTGGTGACCTCGAGGTTTGCAGAGGCCGCTGTGGATCGTGTCTTTCATTTGGTTCCACGATTCTTCCACATGTTACTGGAACGTCCACAAGGGGAAGAACTTCAGCGAATGCGATACGATTAAAAACCGTGGTGAAGTGTTCTTTCCACCCCTTCAGTTGCTCGCCATCGAAGGTGAGAAGTTAACCGTGAACGGCCTTCACAGGACCATGGAAAGATTTGCGACCACATGCAAACTCTTTCGTGATGTTGTATATACTTCTGAAATCATGAATCATGGAGGCCCAATACTCATCGATATTCTCAGGCGCGTTACTCAGTAGATCAGCCAATTAACAAGATAGCTCTTCCAATGTCGAGCGACAGCTGGATCGTACATACATGGCGGACGCAATTCGCAAGCGAACATCAGATGCTGATCCCTTTCAAGGCCGATGTCAGCGCCTCTTGTTACGCACATCCAAGAGACAACTTCTACATCTACTCCTGATTTGGAAGTGATAAATTTGATTACTCGTACGGCTACGGTCAATTGAAATTCAGGCTCTGTGCTCGAAAAATATGCCACCAATGACGAGGCATCAAAGGGTAGAATAGGTCCCAGGGCGAAACGTGGATTATCACAATGGAGCATAAAATCTGGCAAACGCCTGCTAAATCAACAGCAACAGCTCTACTATCAAACCCCATCTCCAGTTCCACGTGGTAACTGTTAGGAGCTCTTTTTTAACGAAAAACTTCAGACGGAGAAGGGTGAAGGCGAGTATCCCATGCCTCAAAATAGGACGAATTGTATTAACTGGTCCTCCAGGTTGGGGGTTGAGTAGGGCTGACAACCCTACAATGAAAACAACTCGTTACGAAGCCACAAAAGGAGTCTCAGACTGAATTGACAATCCATCGACGAAGCCGACAAGGAAAACGGAATAACAACGTGCTCCCTGTATAGAGAAGGGGCTGCCACGCAGCTAGCCGATACCCTGTCCCAACATACGGCTAATATAAAAGCGTTGAACAGGGACCGGTTTCCTGGAGAAGAGCCACTACACTATATATTATAGTGGTCGAAGTAGGTTTCTTAGCCAGCCAATGAACGTTCACGTTCACGTCCCTACAGAGGAGACTGCAGAGTCGGAGAAGGATGCCCTCTACGATGCAATAGAAAGGACTCTCGAAGCCTGCCCCAGGTATGATATCAAAATCATACTTGGGGATTTTAACAGCCAAGTAGGGAAGGAGCCCGTATTTAGGCGATACGTTGGCTCCCATAGCTTACATAAGGATACCAATGATAACGGACTACGGATTATTCAATTAGCAGTGTCACACAAAATAATTGTTGGAAGTACCTGGTTTGCGCGGAAACTGGTCCACAAACAAACGTGGGCCTCTCGAGATGGAACCACTTTCAACCAGATTGACCACATGTTGATCGGACGCCCCCAACTTTCAGTCTTGATGAATCTCATATGAACATATAAGGCGGCCAATATTGACTCGCATCACTATCTCGTTGGCATGGTGCTCCGGGTTCGAATAACAACACCATTTAGAATCCCCTCTGACAATCAGGTGAGAGGTAACAGTGAAGCCATCCACAGCATAGCCCTCCACGACACCTATAAGAGGGAAATGGATGGAAGGACCCTGGAAATGGAGCTTCAACGAATGATCTTCACAACCACAAACATACTTGGCCCAATTTGCAAAAAAGTCGGAAAGGCTGGTTTGACGATGAATATAAACTAGCAACAGAACGGAAGAATGTTGTAAACAGAGTAATGTTGCATTCTCTAAGAACGCGGGCACGCGCGGAAAGTTATCAGGAACTCACACACAGACGGAAAAAGGAAACCTGGGAGAGCCAATAAGTCTGTGAACTCGAAAAGTACAGGGAGCAGTCGCACCAGGTGCGGAAGTTTTTCTAACAAGTCAGTAGAAGGAAACCTTATACGATCCTCATCCTGCCGCGACAAAGGGGGACATCTGATTTCCTACAGAATGGACATATTGGAGCGATGGAATGAGTATTTTGACGAACTGCTTAACAATCAGAACATCGGCGAGTTGAAGGTCCCGCCAACGGAAGATGACGGACAAATACTGCCACCGCCAAGTATAGAAGAAATAGTCTGAGCAATTCATTGGCTTAAAAATCATAAGGCGCCGATGGAATTACAGCAGAATTGGTTAAATATGGAGGCCACCAATTACATCAAGCAGTTCATCAACTTATGCTCAAGGTGTGAGACAGCGAATTAATGCCTGACGATTGGCGATGAGGCATTATCTGTCCCATAGATACACACATGCAGTGCAATTATAGAGGTATCACGTTGCTGAATACCATCTATAAGATATTGTTCGGCAAATCAGCAGCAGATCAAATTTTCTCTCGGCGGCAAGATATGGGAAAACTGTTGGAATATGGACATCAGTTGCAGTTCATCGACTTTAAGGCCTTTAAGGTAAAACTGTACACGGCCATGAAAAAATTCGGTATCCCGACGAAATTGATAAGACTGACTAGGCTGACCCTGACCAATGTGCGAGGCCAGATAAAAGCAGCAGGATCACTCTCGAGACCATTCAACATCAACAACGGTCTAAGACAAGGGGATGCCCTATCATCCGTCCTCTTTAACCTGGCCCTGGAAAAAGTAATCCATGATGCTGAGGTAAATGCGAGGGGTACGATCCTTTTTAAGTCCACCCAACTACATCATGGAAAGAACGACCCGAGACGTAGAAACTGCCTTCATCTTGATCGAGCAGGCGGCGCGAGAACTTGGGCTGCACATCAATGAAGGCAAGACCAAATATATGGTGGCAACGTCAGTAGCAAAAACCAACAACATCAAATCGCACTGGTCAAAAGAGAATAAAAAAAATAGGAGACTACAGCTTTGAGACTGTTGATAACTTGTCCTATCTAGGGTCGAAAATCACAACCGATAACAGCTTTAACGATGACATCCGCGCGCAGTTGTTGGCAGCGAACAGAGCCTAATTCAGTGTACAAAATTTATTTATATTATTCCGCTCGAAACATCTCACCATATAATTAAACCTCTTACTGTACAAGACTATGATCTTGCCAGTCCTTATGTATTACTCGGAGGCTTGAGTTCTTAGCAAAAAAAAAATGCGAAATCTTGAATTTTTTGCTCCCTTCATGAGGGTGGACGATTCGGTAGCCTACATAACGAAGAAATCTATGAACGATACTATGACCGTCTGTTTGTGGATAAAATCCGGCTCAATAGGCTGCGGTTACGTAATCCGTATGGATGAGGATGATCTAACCCGGTAAGCGGCAGGGAGTGAACGCTTAGCTTGGGGTGGACTGCCGCAGGGCCACCATGTCATCTGGCCCCCCATGAAGAGGAAAGGAAGACAGGAGCCTCTCATCACGTAGATGCCGGAATCAACTCAGAGCTAATTCTTCCCCGTTATTCCCGTGCCCGTGTTTTGCAAACAAAACCTTATTAAAGTCGGTTCAATGTCTGTCTGTCTGTCACAAGCATTTTTCTCAGAAACGGCTATATCGATTGACACGAAATTTGATGAGAAGGTGGGAACTGTGGACCCCCAGACATGCAGTGAGTGATATCTTTCTAGGTTGAATTTAGGGGGGGGGGTCCCCATACATGTAAAACGGGGGGTGTTAAATTTTTTTCACCGAATCAAATGAAAGGTACTTTTTGAAGCCGGTCTTAGTTTTGAGATCTGTTAGAAAAGAAAAAGTTTTGGACCTTGAGTCATGAACCAGACAGAGATCGTTACGAAGGGAAGAAAACAAAGCGGCTGTTGCGGTCAATATCGAAGTAGCACCAGAAATACCAATTCGGCATATTTTGCTGTTGGATTTGGGTCCACATCCTTATAAGATTATGCTGACGCAAGAATTGAGTCGAGCGACTAATTAGGCACTAGAAATGTCGGCCAGAGATTTGGGTTTAGCCAAAAAATCATGCTTTCGGTCGAAACCCATTTTTAGCTCAGTGACTATGTAAACAAATATAATTGCCATTATTAGAGCGATCACTATTCGTAAGTGTTGGACTAAAAATTAATACATCCATAAAGATTAACTGTTCGATGCGATTTGTGTCATGACGGTACTATTGAACCTTATTTATTTCGAAATGAGGAATGAGATACCGTTACGATCAACGGTCCTCGATATAGAGCGATGTTAACTGACTTTCTCCGGACAGAAGCTCGACAACATGAATATGTTCGAGTTTTGGGTTCAACAAAATGGCGTTACATACCACACAAACGACTCGACGCTCGAAGTTGTGAAGTAACTCGCTCACGGTGAGCGTTTGTAAATTGACCGCCGCAATCATGCATCTTAACATACCTCGATTATTTCCTTTGAAGTTACGTCAGGTTCTTCTACGGTAACTAGCCAGCCATTTTGGAGCAGTACGAGGCTGATATTCGAGAGTCTTTTGCTGGGATAACGCCGTACATATTGGCCCAAGTTATCAAAAATTAGAACGCCCATTTGAAGTCGGGGTGGTCATTGGGATGATGCGCTATTCCATACATAATGGTATGAAGGTACCTTCAATAAAAAGCCAGAAACAATTTGATCTTTTACAACGGTGTTGTTTTATTTATACTTCTTTTTCTATCGTTCTTATCTGGTCGCTCAGCATACGGAGTCCCAGTTGCGAAGTTTAGGGAACTTTTTCTCTAACTTTGTGACTATCAGTAGTTCGACCTCATTTTCAGAAATAAAAGTGATATCGCAACCGATAACAGCTACGACGATGAAATCTACGCACGGTTGTTGGCAGCCAAGAGAGCCGATTTCAGCTTACAAAAACTGTTCCGCTCGAAGCGTCTCACCATAGGGTCAAAATTCTTACTGTACAAGGCAATGATCTTGCCAGTCCTCATGTATTCCTCAGAAACTTGGGTTCTTAGCAAGAAAAATTGCGAACTCTTGGCCGCGTTCGAGAGAAGAATTCCGAAGAATTTTTGGCCCCCTACATGAGGATAGACGATTCCGTAGCCTACATAACGACGAAATCTATGAGCGATACCATGACCATCAAGTTGTGGATAAAATCCGGCTCAATAGGTTACGGTATGCGGGTCACTTATTCTATTGGATGAGGATGATCCAGCCCGGAAGGTCTATAAGAATCTATGGTAGAAAAAAAGGCGAGACAGATCCTGCCTGAGATGAAGCGATCGTGTAGGTCAGGACGCCAGACAACTTTTAGGGATATTAAATTGGTGGACCTCGGCGCAAAGGATGTCTGGAGTTTCTTATTAAGGCAGGCCTAGACCGGATACCGGTTGTTGCGCAGTTGAAGATGATGAAAAGTGATTTTATGCAACTTTCGTATGGCTTCTAGTTCTTATCTATGTAGATTTTGGGGTTTTGAAGTAAAATATTCCTATAACCAACGCCTGTTTAGCAAGTAAGAAGTCGCATTATTTGGAAAGTTTTTGAATTTTACTTAATGTTTTCCCACGAGGACGACTATAAATGTGCTCTATGCTTTTTTGGGTACGAAAGCTCTGTTGCGAAAAATGAGTATGTATCACATTCGTTATATCATTTTCGCTAATCACTTGAACTGACATCGATTTTAACCCATACTTCAAATGTAAAACAAATATGCATTAACCCAAAATACAACCAACCTATGATCTCTCCGTATAAAAACTCCTTATAATAAATGAAACTTAACGTGCTTCATGCATAGCATTTAAAGCAATAAAGACGAGGAGAACTAATACCCTTTCAATATTGAAAAGTAATTCCTAACATCCTTATAAGATTCGAAATGCTTCATACATTAATTTTTCGGTAAAAAAAGGGTGAGATCTTTATATCTCTGAATGATTTATTTCTTAACAGTTAATTTGACTAGACCGTTATTGCTAGCATTACTACTTGTTTAGTATTTTAGTGATTCAGCGTATTCACAGTAAGCATTACTTTGCAGCTCTACAACCCAGAAAATATCTACCTCTCCAAACATGGCGGCGGTGCAGGAAATAATTGGGCATCAGGTTACAGCCAAGGTGAAAAGTTGCACGAAGAAGTTTTCGATATCATTGATCGTGAAGCTGATGGCAGCGATAGCCTTGAAGGCTTCGTTTTATGTCATTCAATCGCTGGTGGTACAGGATCTGGAATGGGGTCATATATCATGGAACGACTTTCCGACAGATTCCCAAAGAAACTTATTGAAACCTACAGCGTCTTTCCAAATCAGGATGAAATAAGTGATGTCGTAGTTCAGCCTTACAATTCCTTATTGACGTTGCGGCGCTTAACTAGTTGCGCGGATTGTGTGGTTGTCCTCGATAATACAGCGTTGAATAGAATTGCCACAGACCGACTACATATCCAGAACCCAAGCTTTACACAAATAAATACATTAGTTTCAACTATAATGTCCGTTAGTACTACAACGCTTCGATATCCATCGTACATGAATAATAATCTCATTGGGTTGACGGCGCCTTTGATACCTACACCCCAATTGCACTTCCTCATGACAGGATATACTCCATTGACGACCGATAATGATGTAAGCATTTTATTCATGCAATTATTCACAAATGTTAAATATGTTGTTTTACGCTTTTTTTCAGCAAACCGTTAATGTCCGTAAAACCACAGTCCTGGATGTTATGCGACGACTTCTTCAACCGAAAAATATGATGGTCTCGACAGGTCCTGATAAAACCAACCATCACTGTTACATATCAATTTTAAATATAATCCAAGGCGAAGTAGATCCAACACAGGTTCACAAATCACTGCAGCGGATTCGGGAACGAAAGCTTGCTCAGTTCATCCCATGGGGTCCGACAAGCATCCAAGTAGCATTATCCAGAAGTAGTCCATATGTGCAAAGCAGTCATCGAGTATCTGGTCTTATGTTAGCAAACCACACCAGTATATGCTCGCTATTTGAGCGAGCGCTCAGTCAATATGACAAATTGCGAAAACGTGGTGCATTCTTGGACCAGTTCAAACGGGAAGATATGTTTAAAGATGATCTCACTGAACTAGATGAATCTCGAGAAGTGGTCGATTGCCTCGTTCAGGAATACGAAGCTGCAACTCAACCGAATTATTTACATTGGTCAGCGAGGAAAGGTGAAACCTAGATCTGAATGTGAATTCATCGAATATAATTAGATTGATTGCTTCAATTGCCAATTTACTTTTATCCTTTACTTATGAGTCTCACTTTTTCCATTTGTTTTTTAAGACACGATTTTTGTTTTTGTTAATAAATTCATGGAATATCCTCAATGTTAGTTGTTTCTATGAAGAAAATTCGAAAACTTTTCGGGGAATCAAGGATATATTCCCCACAATACTTTAATTGTAATTGTACATAGAAATAAGGCCGATCCATTGACAAATTAATTCATTCAACAGGTGAAAAGGAGGCAGACATTTTTACCCACTAAAGATAAAATTACTGCCCCAACTCTTGAAATTAAAATTTTGCGAACATTACATACTCCATAAAACAGGAGACATATACAGCCTTTAAAAAAACTGAAGATTTAGTATAAATAAGGCAGTCGTTTTACCAATTTATTTTTTATATTTTCCGATAATGCTGAGCTTTACCATATCTATCGTTCCATTATATGTGTAATCCGACTTCATTGGCTTTTGATAATTAGCTGCTATTTGTGCCGGCCAATCTCGTTTAACTTTGCGGAATACTCTGGTGTAAATGAGCGCTTTATCCATTTCAGAAGAAAAAAGATCGAATTAGTTGTTTTGGGCTTCATTGAAATCCAGATATTTTCTGTTAGGTTGTGATTTTGTGACTGAAATGACTAGACCATTCTACTGTTTTCATTTCCCTTCTTTCCGTTACACGTAGAGTCTACTCCAATGATTCTTCTAGAAGAACCCGATGTCGATTGTTTTTGCCCCACAGTCTTTCAGTAGACTTCCATAAAACAGATTTTTATAATTCATCATCATCAACGGCGCAACAACCGGTATCCGGTCTAGGCCTGCCTTAATAAGGAACTCCAGACATCGCGGTTTTGCGCCTAGGTCCACCAATTCGATATCCCTAAAAGCTGTCTGGCGTCCTCCATTGCTCCATATCAGGTAGGGTCTGACTCGTCTTCTTTTTCTACCATAGATATTGCCGAAGTTTAATGTAGTCTGCGACGTAATACGGAAGATGCTGCAAAAGGCAATAATTTCAGAAGTGTATACCGGATCACGAAAGAACTTGCATGTGGTCGCAAATCTTTCGATGGTCCTGTGAAGGATGTTAACGATCGACTCCCCATCCACGATGATGCCTAACTGAAGAGGTTGAAAGAACACTTCACGATGATTCCTAACCGTATCACATCCGTTGAATTTTTGGCTTTTGCCCATTTTTGCGAATAGCCGCGCACCGGGAACGAGCCCGTGCGCGTACGTTGCTTTCTTGCTATGTACATTGAAATGGTGGCTGGTTGTGCAGTTTGTGCATTGCGCACGCTGCTCTATCCTTGATTTAGGAAATAATCAAGTGAATTGTGGCTGTGCACGGCAAGATTGCGGGAGAACGTAGTATTCAGTGTATATTGCAAGGACGGCGAGCTGGGCAGTCTGCTGTATACTTGATTTTGCAAATAATCAAGTATATTGTGGCCGTGTGCGGGAAGATTGCGGGGAAACGTTCTATTGCGCAGGCTACTCTATGCTTGATTTTGCATTTCGTGCGAGGAAGCGTTGTGTTTTTTGCCTTTTTCGGGGGTTTTCCTGTGTTTGACCTACTCTATATTCGCTGGGGGAAATGATCAAGTTCATTTCTTGGCGTGTATTGCAAGATTACAGTAAAACGTTTCATTTTTTTGGCCTTTTTTTGGGTTTCCTTTTATGCTTGTGCTACTCTATCCTTGATGTGGGAAATCATCAAGTGGCAGAACCTTATCATTTGTGCAGAAAGAAGAGCCGGGCAGCACATTTGGCCGTGCCGGCACACTTGCGTGGCGCATTTCCGCGTTTCTCTTGCAATTCTAATCGATGTGTGGAATGATTAAGTGGGGAAACGTTGCAACTGGCGTATTATAGAAACAAGAGTCGTGCCGTGTCTGGCGGCAGATTTGCGCGTGCCGGCACATTTGCACACTTTTCAATTTCGCATTTCTGCATGTACGTAGATATTATGGATAGCCTGTGTCTCCTTAACATGGCACAGGTGGCGATCCTTCGGTGGCTGCTAAGTAGTGGAGTAAATTTCACGTCTGACAGCCGCCAGCGGCACGCACACTACATCTACCGAGAGACTGCCAAGAAGAGAGCCCTACCTCACCAACTCGTTATCCCGCTCATTCCCCTCTATGTTCCTATATCCGGCAATCCGGACGGGAGTGACTTTAAGCGTGTCGCTCAGAATGTTCAGCGCGTCCCTGAACGATCCCACGGTCTGGAGCACAAGATTTGGTTGTCGAATAGAATGACTATGTTATGCTTGACGAGGGGATCATGCTCAGCGATCGACAGGCTTTCAGTATTGTCAGTATGTCCACTGAAAATACAATGGTGAATCTTGTGTGTATCAGAGAAAATCCTCGCACAGACTAAACAGGCTATCTTCGATTCTTCCTTGGAAAATATTGCGTCATATGTGGTTGAAAAGTCCACAGCCAAATTCCGCTTGAAGCTCGGCTGGCGTGTAGTGTAGTCCATTGGAAATGTTGAAAATTCCCGAGGTATATCGTCTAGCATTTTACTATAACCGTAGGGCTTCGCTACCCAATATCCGGAGTCACGTAGTCTGACAGCACTGCCCCCTACAGCGTATTTAATATAGAGGCTGAGGGGAAAGAGGTGCAGGAGTATATCTGTCAGGTAGGACTGCAGAATCCCGGTTGCACACGTGGATCTTTGAATCCTATTAAACTAAACTAAACTCGAAAGCGCTGAGCAAGAAATACTCAGCGCTTGCCTTATAAAATTAGACCTTACAAAATTGCTCTTGGAGACGTAGAAGTCTTTTCAAGTCCTCTTAACCCTCAGTTCTATGTTCAGTCTTCAATTTAATTAATCATGGATCACACACAGTTACTTTACATTGGGGTAAAAAAGAATGAACCAATCTTTATTCATTTAGGTGACATCAGTTCCGTTTTAGTTGGATTTCTCCCGAAGTTGCATCTTGTAACCTGCAAGCAGAATCAAAACTACTTTTAGAATTTCAGCTAGTTATTACATACATATGTGTAATAATGCTCACTGCTTCTCATTATCAATAACATCTGCTGATTTGGTAATATCACACGAGTGGGACTGCATCATCCTCCAAGCAAAGTTCTGACTCCCGGTCCTCTTCGGTGGCGGGAAAGTGCATCTGTGCCGCTAATAACTCCAGGATCTCACCAGAAGATTCCGTCCTTTCGAAATTTTAAGAAAGGATGGGCTCCTATGTTCCTTGGCCCAAATCATACTATCTCACAGGTTTGCCGGTGCGTCCAATATTCTGATAGTAGTTCAGCCAGGACTGCTGCCTAGAAGTCTTGATGGTCAACTTGTACCTCTGCAAGTAATCTTTGCATAGCTGCTAGTATTTTTGCCTCCCGCAGATATTGAAGACTTTCCGGATCAACCTCCTGAGGTTGGACAAATCTTCATTGCACTACGGCGGCAATGTCTTCTTGCTGTATTTAGCAGGGCACGAGACTTTGAACACGAATATTTTTCAGAGCCCCCCTCCCTTTTGATTCCAGCTCGCCTGTCACGATAATGTTGCCAATTTGAATACCGGAGGCTTTATTTTTGATAAATCGGCTAAATTTCCTCCAGTCGATCCTGTTGGGGTCTCCGAAAGAGTTTGAGACCTCTAAAGCGAGATTCAGGCTGAAAAGTATCAAACTGTGGTCTTTTCGTGAAAGTCACATTGTCGGTTAGTAGGATGATATCAAGGACATCCTTCCAACCGTCGCAGTTGGGGAAATGGAACATCGGTGTACTGCAATACGTTTGTGGAAATGGTAAAGTCAAAAGAGACTCACATCTTTCATTGATTTCCGAAATTTTCAAAGCGTATACATCGCATTAGCATTGTAGCCTATCAAAAGGTTGACCTTCTTTGCTGCGATGGTGGACGTCAAGTTCTCCTGGTGGAGCTGATTCAGGAACAGTCCATTTATGCGGAGTTGAAAATGTTGGCTGTTCACCTCCTCGATTATCTTCCAGTTGTCCATAGGGATCCAGAGGTTTTCAAGACGCAAGAATTGGATGAGGCTGTCAGATTTTGCAGATTTTCGGCAACCAGATCCGAGCGTCGATGTATATCTAGGACGCGTGGTTTCAGCCGCCGCAATGGTGGCATTGGGCTGGGTGTTTCTCAACGCATTAACAGCGCTAGATCTGTTTTCGCTGCCTTGTCTAAAATCTGGAAATGCAGTTATCTCAACACCAAGGGCAAGCTGAGATTGTTCTGTGCTAGTGTTCTTTCTATGTCGCTATATAGGAGCTGGACATGGAACGTGATCACCGCTGTGATTCGAAAGCTCCAAGCCTTCCCCAACATCTGTCTGCGTCGTATCATCGGGGTACGCTGGCCTGATACATTTTCAAACGAAGAACTTGGTCGGCGCAGAGACCTGCCTCCTGTACGCGATGCGATCGGCAGTAGATAGATTACATATTAAGAAGGGGTGATGATTGCATTGATGACTACGCTATGCAGTGGAACCGACTCTCCCAAGATGGCCGACAAGTGGGTCGCCCCAAGGGTACTTGGGCGAGGGGGTTATGTCAATCGGTAGCCTGGCTCTTGGGAATTCAGTCGCTATGGAGCGTTTCTCGGGAGCAGACCGCGTGTTGTGCGTGTGAGAGTTTTACAAAAACGGCGATTCGGCAATTGTAATAATAATCGATTGTTAATCCATGTTGGATCAGGGCCTTGAAGTGTTTTAGAGCACTTCATTCAAGACCGTAACGGTAGACTACAGAGCATTGTAGGAGGCAATGTGGTCAGCATTGCGCTCGCCCGAGACTGCCTTGTGCTCTAACCACTCAGCTATCCGGACGCATCGGCAATTGTAGCGCGTAGAAAATTCTGCAGTATTCGAGGTTTTCGCCACTTAAATGATGCGCCAAGAATTTCCCTCATTCGACATTGGGTTAAAAAGTTTGAAGAGACTGGTACAACGCTGGATAAATCAAAATCCGGGCGACCAAGGTCATCAAGAACGGTAGAAAACGTGGAGAATGTTAATCAGTTTGTTCGTGGCGACCCGAACGTTTCAATTCGGAAGCGTGCAAGTGCTTTAAATGTGCATAGATCATCATTACATCGCATTATGCACAAAGACCTAAAGCTGCACCCCTACAAAATTCAATTGGTGCAGGAATTAAAGCCCCAAGATGCCAGTCAGGGGCTTAATTTCGTAAATCAGGTGATTGAGCGATTTTCAACGTTTACCAACATTTTGTTTTCGGATGAAGCCCATTTTCATGGCCACGTAAATAAGCAGAACTGCTGTTACTGGAGTGCAACGAATCCGAAATGCAAACATCAGAAACCCCTACAAGTGACCGTATGGGCTGCGATATCGGCGCGAGGAATTATCGGCCCTTACTTTTTTGAAGACGAAAGGGGGCGTGCAGTGAATTCAGAGCGTTATGTGGAGATGTTAGACAACTTCTTGGTACCTGAACTGCAAAACTGGTTATAACCAAAGAACATGGTACCAACAGGACGGGGCAACTAAACACATGTCCAATATGTCTCTGCCACGTGTTCGTGAAATTTTCTCATGCAAATTGATCTCGCGCAAGGCTGTCGTACGGAAGGTCGCTGTTCAAATCTCACTAGTGGCAGTGGGATTTGTATCGTGATTTGTCGTCGGATACCAGTCGACTCAGCTGTCAATGACTACCTGAGTCAAATCAGGGTAATAATCTCGGGCGAGCGCAATGCTGACCACATTGCCTCCTAGTGTACCGTTACGGTCTTGAATGAAGTGCTCTAACACACTTCAAGGCCCTGATCCAACATGGATTGTTGCGCCAACGATTATTATTATTATTATAAATTGATCTCCCGGAGAGGTGACATAAATTGGCCTCCACGCAGTCCAGATTTAATCCCTATGGACTTTTTCCTATGGGGTTATCTTAAATCTAAAGTTTACGCCAATAAATCAACTTCACTGGCGTATTTAAAAGAAAATATCCGTCACGAAAAGGCAGCCATCCCTGAGTCCACCTGCCGCAACGTCATAAGTAGTTTTACTGTTCGATTAAATGAATGCCGAGAACGCGAGGGTCTACATTTAGACTATATTATTTTTAAGAAATAAATTCCCAAAAAGTGTATTTTAATAATTAATAAACATTTTTTTCTATATACGGCTTACTTTTTTTTTTAATCGATCCACTAAATTTAAAATTTCTTTTGAGACACCTTGTATTAAAATTATAAGTATAATCCAAACTCACTAATCATAATTAATTTCATAATTTTTAGAAGGGAGGAATTTAAAAAAAGTCAATTGTCGTATTTTAATTAAACACAGAAGTAGAATAGAGTTAAGGTCAGAGGAAAGATAAGATAGTGATGAACATTGGAAAGCAGGCTTAGGTACGGTGTGATGATATAATATATTGAAAGTGGCAATGGCGGCCAGCGTGGAGAACTATCTTGTCCTCTCTGGCGAACAAGGAAGGTAGAAGGAGGATCTGTTGATATAACAGCAAATGACTCATCAACTTATGCTCACGGTTTGTGATTGCGAATCAATGCCTGATGACTGGACACGAGGCATGATCTGCCCCGTACGTAAAAAGGGGATATCACGCAGTGCAGCACTTATGGTAGCATGTTGCTGAGTGCCATTCATAAAACATTATGCGCTATGTTGCTGGCCGGATAGCCCCATACCTCCAGAACATCATCGACTCATACCAAAGAAGCTGCACTCCAGGCAAATCAGCAACAGATCAGATCCCTGCGACAAACGATGGGAAAACAATTGGAATATGGCCAACAGTTGCACCATCGAATTTAAGCCGCCTATGATAGCATAGCCAGGGTAAAATTGTACACGACCATGAGAGAATTCAGTATCCCGACTAGATTTAAAAGGACTGATTAGGGTGACCCTGACCGATGTGCGAGACCAGTAAAAGCAGCAGGATCACTTTCGAGACATCTCACCGTCAACAGCGGTCTAAGAGAAGGGAATGCTCTACCATGCTTCATTTTAAATGTGAGTGGCACTATTTATTACATCTAGTTACTGGTCTATGCTGACGGTCCCGGCATAATGGAAAGAACGACCCGCGATGTATAAACTACTTTCATTCAGATCGAGCAGCCGGCACGAGATTTTGAGCTGCACATTAATGAAGGCAAGGCGAACTGCGATTTCAGCACAGAAAACGAAGACAACAGCATCAAGTAGCACTCGTTAACTAAAAACAATGAAGATAGAAGAGCACAGCTTTGAAATATTTGAAAATGGCTGCTATTTAGGCAGCCAACAAAATCCATTTCAGCTGATCTTGCCAATCCCCATAAATTCCTGAAAGACTTGGGTTTTTAGCAAGGAAGATTGTGAAGTCTTACTCGCGTTCGAGAGAAGAATCCTCCGGAAATTTTTTGTCGCCCTACAGGAGAATAGACGACTCCGGGCGACACCTCGACCGTTTGGATATAGGTTGCAGGACCGGTCACCTAATCTATATGATAGAAAAAGACGTGGCAGATCCTGCCTGAGATGGCGTAGGTCAGGGCGCCAGATAGCTGTTAGGAATAGCGAATTAGTGGATCTCGGCGCAAAATCGGGATGTTAGGAGATCCTAATGAAGGCAGGCCTAGAGCGGACACCGGTCATATGAAGGTATTTTATTAATTCAGCAATGAATTCATTTTTCTTTTTACTATCTATATATATATTTAATGATATTCATAGTTGACCGAAGACGTAAACAGAAACAACTATTTAAAAAATGGGTCTTTTATTAATATATTGCATTAAAATGGCGAGTTTCGCCGAGAAGACCGAAACTAATCGACTAATTAAATTGGGGTAGATTTGATTCAGATTATTGCTCTACAATCAGGGTCATTCATTATAAATAAAACACTCTTAACATACTGCTTTACTTCCGTTAATTATATTAAATTAATCAAACAGTTACAAATTATTATGAATAAATCCATTAGCTGGGTATTATTCGGGGAAAAATCGAATGAAATCAGACTTAAAATTCAATTAATGTAAACATTAGAAAATTCGCATAAACGTTCAACCTTTAATAACTGCAATTGGTCTAAGCTTTATACATTTTTTACTAATTCCAGCTGCATGGCATGTATTCACTACATCGGTGACGTCCTTATATGACTCGGGTGCTTCTTCCATTACCAGTTTTGGGGAGGCAACACGAATGGCAATTCCTTGTTCCTGCAATTTATCAAGTACATTCAAATAATCCAAGTTTCGCCTGGACTTGGCACGAGATAGAGCTCGACCCTGTGAAGAGCAAAATGAAAGAAGTTTATATTTAATAGTGACATATTTTCCACGTAAATTACCGCTCCATGACATGTCGAACCGAATGTTTCATTCATGCCAAGTTCAGTTCCGGTCAAAACGTAACTGCAAGTGCCCATAGTGCCGCCAACAAGAACTGGTTGACCTGTGAGTTGATAATCTACCGGAATTAGTGGATGATGAGGGGGGAATGCACGAGTTGATCCCTGTATAAAGAAAATTTGTAAAAAATGATGGAAGATTGGTTTTTATTGTATTACTTTTCGGTGAACAAGTAAGCGGCGTTCCTTTCCATCTACAATGTGGTTTTCAACTTTGGCAATGTTATGAGATACATCGTAAATTACGTGCATATCCAAGTCATCCGGCGTAGTACGGAATTGTTTTGCGAATGCCTGCAAATGAAAATATACTATAAACATTATAATCTAACAAACAAAAAGCACAGTGCTTGATTGATGTTTCTTGATGTGAGAAATTTGAAGTAGTCTCGCATTATAAAGTAACGAGGAGAGTTAATATCCTCTCTCCTTGGTGTCTTTCCGCGTTGGTATTTTTGTTTTTTTATTATTATAAAAGGTAAAAAGGTGGATAAAAGACAAAAGTGGCAAACATTTATTAAGTAATAGCAACCATAATGATGTCTAGGCCTTAAAGGCCCTATTCCAATACCCACATAAATAAAGTTAAAAGTACTCATATGCTTAGAAAATGCACTAACTTTCTTGAAAAAATATTTGAGGACTGATGAGTCTATGTGGCAAACGTATAATGGCATGAGAACGCAGCCTATGTTACCACCAGGTAAACTTTTTGGTTGATGTAACTGTCGAAAGTGACGCTTGGAGAAGCTCCGATTTTATGTGGAATATCATTTTAAAAAAGGTTGATGTCGCTCGACAGTGGGAGAACTATCTTCCTGCTTGAGCGGTAGGTTTACTGAGTAACGCTCCTGAGAATATCGATGAGCATTGGGCCGCCATGAAAAATGGTTTTTTCTCGGGTGTTGCACAAGTCGTTGGCCACATTCCGAAAATGGCATCATAAGATCTTGCTGAATGGAAGGGGTTGAACGCTACACTGATCGCTGCGATTGATGGTAGGCGTAACGCGTAATGTACGCCGTGACAAAAGAGAATTTGCTATTGTTGGTCAGGGAAGCGATTTTCGATGAGCCTGTGAAGGACGTTAGCTGTCGACTTCTAATCCACGATGATGAACAACTGAAGAGGTGGAAAGAACACTTCCCCAGGATCTTTAACCGTATTACATCCGGTGAGGTTTATCTTCTTGTGAATGAAATTGCTAGTTGGTGACATGCGGATACGAGAGAAATCATTTCGGCACTCGAACGGAGTGAAGCCGCTTGACAGTCTCCCTGCAGAGTTGTTTATCGCTGCACCTGCATTTAATGCAGATATGCTGCTTCCACTCGTACGCAAATCTTGGAAATCCTTTCCCAGAGAGGGGAAGAAGGGGATGATTCTTAAGATTTCAAAGAAAGGTACTCGTTTTGAGTATGATAATTGGAGGGATATCTGCGTGCTCCCTGCCGTCACAAAAATAATGGTTAAAATAATCCTGGAATGATGATCGATAGAGAGCCGGTTGGTTTCCGCTCCGGATCCTCCTACATCGACCACATCAACAGATAATTTTGGAACAGTGCGCGGAATTTAGATCTTCGCTGCACCTGCTCTTCTTCGAATTCGAGAAGGCTTTCCATAGCGTGAACAGGGAGTGAAATGGAGAAACCAATAGCTATTATCAGAGCGACATATGATAGCGCAAAACGTCACGTGCTGGAACGAGGTCCGAAGCGGAGTCCGCAGGGTTGCATCCTGTCACCGATGTTATTTCTTCGTGTTATCGATGCCCTCTCCGGAGGAATGAAGATAAACACCAACAAAACCAAGGTTCTCAGGCTGACGGGCCATTGCACTCTCGCTATCTGCATTATTGGGCAGAGCATCGAAGGCGGCGATCAATTTATATATTAGGAAGCGTGATGTCTGCTAACGTCGGCACCGAACTAGATGTTGCCCGACGCAATAAAAGCGCTAGGTTCGTTTTCGCTGTCTTGTCTAAAATCTGGAAATGCAGTTATCTCAACAAAAAGATCAAGTTGAGATTGTTCTGCTCTATTGTTCTTTCTGTGTTGCTATATAGGAGTAGCAAATGGAAAGTGAATTCCACTATTACTCAAAAACTCCGAGCTTTCGTCAGTACCTGTCTACGTCGTATCATCGGAGTACGCTGGCTTGACACTCAGCACGTCTCAAAGC
The DNA here is from genome assembly GCF_905115235.1 of Hermetia illucens. Classification (NCBI taxonomy): domain Eukaryota; kingdom Metazoa; phylum Arthropoda; class Insecta; order Diptera; family Stratiomyidae; genus Hermetia; species Hermetia illucens. The sequence goes on from NC_051851.1 coordinate 132,845,817, forward strand.
TGGGTTGTAATAGATGTCGCAATTCTTCGGAACATTCTCGAGGCATACGGAAATGTAGGAAAAACCGATCTTCATGTAATTGCAGTTTATGGCCGAGACGATGATATCCTACATTCGTCTTGCCCTATTTATCTCATGCACCCAACATCCTCTTTTTCCTCTGGTGGTTCACGTGCTAAAGCAAGAGGAAGTATCTAATTCCGTTGTGTCTGCTTTGTATTAGAAAGAAATCACGATACTGGACGATCGCAACATATCAGATCGCCGCCATATATCGCTTCCTACGTGTCAAAGGCTTTGAGGTTTCATTCCAACCATCTCTACTAGAACCGAAAGTCCATTATTGGGTGCATGCCCTGACCGCTCTTGTTTCTGAGTGATGTATGGGGTGTTGTTGTTGTCGCTGAGGCGGCATGACCTTTGGAGTTCACGGCCAGAAAAACTAAGCAGAACCGAGGCCGGTTCATCGAATGATGGCTAATGAACTGATAATTTTGGGACAGCCTTTGCTTTCGGTCTACTGTTGTCTGCTTATAAGTCGAAGTGCTACAGGGGAAATAATTGCTTTCTTCTAAATGCACTGTTCGCTGCGAGCATATATTTCTATTCTAGTTCAAGTGATGTGAATTTCTTAAAGTGAAAGGCTGGCGAATGGGAAACAAAAAAAGGGATGAAAAAGAGAAGTTGGAGAGTAACCATGAGATTTTTCTCGTTTGAAGTTTCGCACGTGTGTGCGAATTCCAGAAAAATTGATGTCCGTGGGAAAACTGGTGATTTTAAAGCAGTTGAGAAGCGTCTGAATCTTAGCGGTAATTAGACTATTCACTTCTGGAGGAAGGACTGAGGAATTCGCCAGCCTGATTCAGTAGTGTGTCGTAGTTAGTTAGACGATGAGTCGTAAGGTTAGAAGATTGCTTTTTCTTTTATAGTTCGCCTTAGGGTATATAGAATATTTCTTTTGGTGAGAATGGAGGAAAAAGAGTTTTATTACGTCATCTCCCTATCATTCCTTTTGGGAATACTATCTGGGAGTGCATCAAAGGAGCTGAGAAAACAGTTTCCGGTTAAGTGGCTTTAACACCAATCACTTTTCAAGTACGTCGGGTTTGAGTTAATCATCATCATTAGCGGGGTAATCGGAAGCATAGAGAAATCAAGGCACTTGCAGAGTCGTATTTCCTGTGTAGTGTATTGGAAATAACAAGTTTTCAAATATTAATAATAAGACAGGCGAAGGCAGCCACTCAATGCCAGAAGTGAGATTGAGGAGAGCGCAACAATTTGTAATGCAATGCAATTAGAGGCGAAATGGCTTTTAAGAATTTGTCTGCCGGGCACTTAAGACGAGTAGAGTAGATAATCTCCATTTTGTTGCGACGCAGACCCCGAAGAATCCGCCAAGTGAGGTGTTTGCCGGGCATGAATCTTGAAAACACAACTGGAGATTCTTTTTACATTCCATTCGACATATGGCGATTTTTGTGACTTTAAAACTTATCTCTACCCTTTTCAGTTTTTACTTTGAAGTTTTCTTGTTGAGTCGCTCAGCATCTTCCTATTATACGTACATATTAATTCGTAGTAGTTATATAAATTTTATAACGTCTAATTAGCCCGATAGCTCCTGCGGGCCCAAACTAGGGCCAAATTACGGTTGATAGGAAAGGAAAAGGCGATGGTTGAGTCACATCTCCCAATAATTCAGATGCGACAGTAATTGTGGCTCGGCGAAGACACAACAGTAACATTTATTGAAGTTTCAGTAGAAATAAGAAAAACAATTGCAAAGACAAATAATTGAAATATCAAATGAATGAAGCTATCAATTAACCGCAGAAGTAAAGGGTCAGAATTTCCCGATCTGTGATATAAAATGTGCAGTACAAAATTCTATAGAGGAAGTGAATTAACGTTAGTTTTTCTAAGGACTATATTTTTCTTTTAGTGTCATCATCGATCTGGAAAAAGGAAATAAGCAGTGTTTTAACGATTTTTTTTTTATTCAAGACGAATAGGAATATGCAATGATTGAGGCTGTGATCCGTCTTGGACTTCCCTCCTCGATCGCGGCACTCGGCTCCTGAGATTTCCGGCTCCACCCGGATAGTCTAGGCATGTGTTTTTTTTTTTATTTTCAGGTTTTAGCTCGGGTATTGTTTATTTCGTTAAGTTTCCGCGAATTCCCTTTGTGTATTTTCAAGATCCGATGCGGACCCATGCACTGGTATAGACACAAGAATTTAGTATAATGACAGGTGAGAGACCAAAGCGCTTAAAGACCCCCCTTTCCCCCACATTCTCGAGCCTGACTAACACAGAGGCGTGTAAGCACGTGTCGATGGAGCGCTTTGATGGAGCTTCAGTATTTGCGGGCAGACCTTCACGATCAACTTAGCCAATTTTTTTTAGGTTTTGGGATAGTTCTTCTCTTTAGGTCGTTTTCGGCCAGCCAGGATGGTCGCTTGATCATCATAATCTTCTAAGATCGTTACAAAGTTGTTCGTATGAAATAGTATTATGCCCACGTATTCCGAGTCGTAGACATGTATTCACGAAGTCGTGGACCTTTCGAGTGACAGTGGTAATCACTTTCCATGTGCTTCTCCCATATAGCCACACAGCAAGAGTCTTCACTTTGTCTTTATGCATTTCCAGATTTTAGACAAGGCAACGAAAGTGGATTCGGTTCGATGCTCATGATTGCAGATAGTTTCCCTATCTCCAATGACACGTCAAAGTAAGAACCTTGATTTGTTGGGGTGAGGTGGTGGTTCAATACAAGTCGCTTCTTCCGAGCCATTTGGTCCATGAGAGTATACAGATGTCATCAGCCAGAGTCCAGGTATTTGAGGAAAAATATGATCGTTCATTGAAATCCTCCATGTCCTTTGGACAAGGCAGCATGAAGAACGTCACCGATACAAGAAGGAATAATACCGGTGGCAAGATGCAAATCAGGCGGACTCCGCTTTCGTCCTCGAACTCCTCTGAGATTTTACCTCGATGCAGCATGTGACATTTTGTGCCATCATATGTCGCCTTTCTTTCTTTTTCTTTAGTTTTCCCCTTCACAAACAGGGTCGGCTCGTTGTGATCAGTTGCGTCATTTTCTTCTATCAAAGGCCGGATCTCGATGCAGTCGTGAGTATTTCAAATCCCCATGCAGCGTATTAAGCCACCTTTGTTTCAGCCGACTTTTTGGTTGCTTACCATGGTGTTCGATGTTCAAAATATGTGGCCTTAATAGAGCATGCCAGATACATTCACTTTTCACGCTGTCGAAAACTTTCTCGAAATCCATGAAAAACAGGTGAAGCAAAGATCTAAACTCCGTGCATTATTCGAAAGTGATCCGTAGGCTGTCGTGATCAATCCAGGAGGATGCACAGGGGAACCAGTCTGTTCTCTGTCGATCAAACTTTTAAAATGTTCTCTGATGCATCCCAGGATTATTTTAGTTTGCGATGGCAACGAGCACGCAGAATGAATGCGCTTCTTTGGAATCACACTTTCCTTCCAATCTCTGGGAAAGGTCTCGGATTTTCAGGATTTCCGTACGAGTGGAAGTAGCAAATCTGCAGAAACTGCAGGTGCAGCGATAAATAATTCCGCGGGGGACCGTCGAGCTCAGCGGGTTTACTCCGTTTAAGTGCATTGAGGCCCGAGATGTTTTTTTTCTGTTCGGAGGAGCAGTCCGTAACCGCATGTTACCGTGACAAGCCATTTTATCCATCAGATGAAGTTCCACCATCGGATGTAATATGGGTAACATCCGTGGTGAAGTCTTCCTTCCACTTCTTCAGCTGCTCGCCATCGTGGATGAGGAGTCAACCTTTAACGTCCTCACAGGATAGATTGCGACCATATGCGAGATGCAGTATTCACTTCTGAAATCATTACGTTCTGTGGCACTTTTCGCTTTTTTGACCTGCACAATAACAAATTCCCTTTTGCTACGGCACACACACTTTCCGAGATTTCACAGGGTACCGGAGTTCGAATGCGCCCCGTCCCAGCAGTCGATAGAGACTTTAATCCTTTCCTTTCGTCGATTCAGCTTTCACGCATTCTGCAGTAAGTTTGATCTTTTGACGCCCTTTTGCGACATAGCCGACGACCGAGAAAAAGAGTAATTTTGATGACGGCGTAATGTTCGTTGATATTCGCAGGCGGGTTACTCAGGGTATCTGCTGTCCCAACGGTGAAATAGCTCTTCCAATGTTGAGCGAGAGTTGGATCATAGAAGTGGTCGATGTTCGGGGTTGCAGCTCTGCAACCCTGCGAAATGTGGCGGACGTAGCACACAAAGGCAAGAAAAGGTAAGATGATAATTTCTTTGGAGGCCGATGGTAACTTCTTCTTACGTCCATCCAAAAGGAAACTCGTACATGCACTGATGATCGCAAAGTGGTTGATCTGATTGCTCGTGCGGTGTCCGTTAGTTGAAACCTAACTGAATTTATGGCAAGCTCTGCGCTCAAACAATGTGCCAATCTGCTAGAATCCACAAACCTCCCAGCATTATCGTTACGGTCGCCAAGCCGTGGTTCCCTATCACATGTCCGAGCCTACCTTGGCAATGGAACGGGATCTTGCACCCAAAATATGCACTTAGTCAGAGTGATTATATTCACATAACTTCTGAAATGGCCTATACAAGCCCAACCGCAGAATGGACATTTATAAATAGTTAAAACCACCACAATAATTAGGATCGAGTAGTCCGCGCCTCGATGCCAAAACCAAACATAATGCATTTCACTTACCTGTCTTGTCAAGAATGTCATGGAACTCCTGTTCACCCACGCAAAATTAGCTGCAGCGGCCATGGCCTTCAAGTAGTCCTGCCCCTCCTGGCTATTGATTCGTGCACAGGCCAGCTGTCGATCGTTTGTTTCGATCTTGTCCCTCTTCATAGCCTTCTCCATCTGAACCAGAGCATCAGTCGCGACTTGGTGCCCAAATCCACGACTTCCCGAGTGAATCATGACACAGACCTGACCGGTCTCTTCAATTCCCATTTTCGACGCACTCCACTTGTCAAAAATCTCATCCACCACTTGAATTTCAGCATAATGGTTTCCTGCGCCGAGAGTTCCCAACTGAGGCAGGCCGCGCTTCTTCGCTCGCAAGCTGACTTTGGAGGGATCGGCATTCAGCATGCGACCGTACTCCTCGCAGTGCTCCTTGTCTTCAGCCCAGACGTAGCCTTCACGAAGCGACCAGTCCATGCCCATTTCGAGTGCTTCCTCCATGTCCCTGGCGTTCATGGGAATGATGCCCTTGGATCCCACACCAACAGGAATATGATCGAACAGCGATTGCGCGATTTGCTCCTTAACCGGGCTCACATCTTTTTCGAAGAGATTCGTGCGGAGCAAGCGGACGCCGCAATTGATATCGAAGCCCACACCTCCGGGTGATACGATGCTTTTAGGATCATCCATATCGAACGCTGCCATATTTCCAATGGCGAAACCATAACCTGAGTGGATATCGGGTAGTCCTACGGAACGTCCCACAATTCCGGGTAACGCGGCGACATTCGCAATTTGCTTAACGCCTGGCAGGAAGCCACCAACCATACCCGGTCTGCATGCATTTCGCAGCTCATCCAACATTAGTTTCTCGAGTTTGGCGTTCACGTAGAAACATCCTTCAACGTTCATGTTCGGTTGGAAGCCTTTTTTGATACGCCAGCAACTGTCCGTAATTTTTTCCAGGTACTTGAGCTCTTCATTGTATTGTCGCACAACCATTGTGAATGTCTAACTGTATTTTCAAGTTAAATTAGACGAGAACCAAGATTATTGCAGGCCTTCCGGTATTTTAATTGAACCAACTCGCGAAAAGTCCGGAATTTCACAAGAAGCACCGCGGACGTAAATGACAGTGACATTGACACCGGCCGGTAAAGCTAGAATCGGCTTGGGATGAGACAACTATTATTCAATGCAGCGGTTCTTGGGCAACCAGTCCTTCCTAAACTGTCGAAAGTTTGCAGGGGAACCCCCATGTGACATAGAACCAATCCAATGGTGATTCCGCATGGCAAAAAATTCTGTATGCTGTGAAAGTATGAGCAATTTCATAACACATTAAACGCGGGACGCAGAATTCAAAATCGTTTGGGCTGTTTTCGCTTCTAAAGTCCCGTATTTGATCTTAATGGCTAAAGCTAAACTGCAAACGAAAGTAGGGTATTTGGGGGTAAAAGCTCGCATTTTTTGCTCTATCGATTTATCGGCCCCAGTGGAGAAATAGTGGCGCAGGAAAGTTTAAATCAGTTAGATGGAGATGCCAAGTTTGTTTGCCAATTGACAAATTAAAATTTACGAAAACCTTAAATTGTGAGTTTTTGCCCCACAGAGTAAGAAGTGAAAGAAAAACAGCAGGCTTTCTACGGGTGTCATAATTTATTTGTGAATTATTAGAAACAAACAATTCTTGCAATCTAAAAATAAACGTTAACTTTTTCAAACAAAATTAAGGTTTCTTTCTCTGGAATTTGATCACCAATGAAGGACAAGTTGGGAAACCGGAAGCTGGACGCTTCAGGTACGAAAGGTTTTGTGTATTTCTTAGTACGTAGCACGTAATATATGCATATATTATGTGAGAATATCCACTTTCGGATGATATTGACATTCATAGTCTCGAATTTGCAAAGAAGCGACAACTTTGACGTATTATAACTTTGTTAGTAATAGTGCGATTTCCACCAAACTTAGTAAGATTATGCTCTATGTTATATCCTATATTGTTGCGAAATTTCGTAGTCCTAGCATGAACTTAAGGGGGGTCTTGCAGCGAATTACTAAAAATTATAGTAATATACTATTATTAACTTTATTTGTGCAGATATCAGTGTGGAAGGTATTTCGGAGCCCAGGCACCATATAGTGGCAGCCTCTTGATTTTTTTCAGATTTTTCGGTTTGGTAGTTTCTGAGAATGGCCCCCGTAAAGGAATGGTCACTTTCAACCCCCCGCCCTCCCCACCTTTTCAACAAATGTCAAAACTAAGACCGTCTTCGAAAAGTACTAACCGAGACCTTTAATTTGATACCCCACATGACTATATTTGATAAAAAAAAAATTTACACCCCCTTTTTCCATGTATGGGGACCCCTCCTTAAATTCATCATTAAAGGATGTAACTCACTGTATGCGTGAGCGTTCACAGTTCCCAGCTTTCCACCAAATTTGGTGTCAATCGCTGCAACCGTCTCCGAGAAAAATGCGTGTGACGGACAGACAGACAGACGGACAGACAGACGGACAGACAGACAGACAGTAAACCGATTTTAATAAGGTTTTGTGTTTACACAAAACCTTAAAAAAGCTTCCTCGGTGGTTTCCGAGAATTGTAGGCTGTTAGGAATTCTCTTGAAGAAAACTCCTTCGAAATCACAATTGTGATGACGAAAAGCGAGAAACGAAAACTTTGTTTTTCCCTGTACTTTGACCACAGCAAAATCCTCTCTTTGTAGCTGCTGGATCTCGTTATTGCTTCTTGTGGATTGCTAATGGTCGACGTCGGCTATAGTGTCTTCCTCTTCCTGTGCTGAGTCGTCGTCGGATTCTGGTTCTGAGGGCATTACAATATCGAGATTCCTTTGTGCCCTTGGCAAACAACTGTTTCTTAACGCTAACCATCTTAGTGACTCTTGCCTTTTTATTTTTGGTGTTAGCGTTTCCTTTCTCAGCACTCAATCGTGCTCGATGTGGTGGGGAAATGAGGAGGACTGATTTTAAACATCTTCCTGACCCTGTTCCGTTAGACTCATTGGCATCTTCTTGTAGCACACCGGCCTCTTCGTCCACGTTAAAAGCTATGAATTGTCGTTCGCCTGACTATAACTGCTCTTCGTTTCCTTCTTCATTGCGCTTTGATTAGTAATTTCTAAGGGCAGGAAGTCAAGTTCAGTGAATTTTTTTCGATCCTGAGGAAATATTCCAGCAACCCTGAAACCGTTTACAACATTGTCTACCGTGGCTGCTTTCACAAAGGCAGTTTCGAAAACACCAGCCACATAATAATGCTTAGGGTTTGACCAGGATGACAACATTCCAGTCATCTGGAGTAGAATCATAAAATGCCTTTAATGGTCTGAAAAAGTTTCTATCTAGGAGCTGCATTTTATGGCTGCTGTGTAGTGAAAGACTTAACATGAATGATGTTATCCTTACCAAATGAAATAGCTTGAAGGCTGATGTGGTATGTGTAGTTATTAAGTATTTATAGCACAGGTCTTTCTGGAAAGGGTTTATATACGTTTTGAAGTGGCCCAACCGTTTGAGAAATGTTGGAGTATTCATGTAACCCTTGCCAGTAACTCCGATTTTGCTACGTGTAAGTCTATCTTTTACGAACAGGGGATTCTTACGTGTGTGTATTGTAGCACTCACTGCACAAGCCACTGACACTGTCTGTTCCTACTTAGCAGCCACTGTTTTCCCAACCTTTCGTTTCGCAGTGGGTGTAGTATGTTTTGGCAACTTATTTCGGACTGTGTGAATCCCCGTCTCATCAATATTGTAGATGTGGCTAGGAGTATTATAAATCCATACTTAAACATAGTTGCTTCAAGGTTTTCAAAATAGGTGTCCAGTTGGGTTTCCATTATTCTGGCAATGCTAGTTTTGCGTGGGGTTCGAAGAGACTGTTTATTTCTATTCATAAAAACTCTGGGAAAATCTTTATCAGCTAGCTTATTATCATTGAAAATTTGTGATGCATACCGTTTTGTGTAGCATAGCTGTACCGTAGAAATCGCAGAGACTTACAAGTGAGACCAAAGCATCATTTATCTAATTCAAAGCAGTGTCTGACCAAATCTTCTTCCTGTTCCTTGTTAAAAGTTGTCGCAAATCGCCCATGTTTTTCCGGTCCTACTCTTCTTTGGAAAGAAATGCCTTGAAGGGACAAAAACTCACATTCTGATGTAGTGCGGGCTTTTGCCCCACAAGCTCTGCGAGCTTTTTCCCCGAATGATAGACTATCACCGAAAAGTAAGCCACATCTTTGAATGCTAATGGATATAGGCACTAAAAATGAGAAATTTGCTAGAAAAAAACCATTTTTTTTTTCAAAAAAATGAAAAGACCATACAATTATTTAGTTTAATTTGGGGGCAGCTGCAGCTGAATGAACTCATGCCTTTTATTACGCCTATTGTACAGCCTCTAAAGTCGCATATTCAAAGACCTTTCGCCTGTGGCGTTCGCAGGCATTTAAGAATTTGAAAAGATATTCCCGTAAAGAGCGCATAGATTCTTTTTTGAAGGAAACATTAGCTACGTCTGACGTGGGCCCTCATATGAAAAAGGACCACGTTCTCTTCTTCTGCATATTGGCTACATATAACCGAGAGCACCACCCCAGGTTTTACAAGTGGTAGTTTAAGGGGTAGTGACGCGTTGAAAGTGCTACCATGGTTCTCATGTTCTTTGCTTAAGTGGCGATAAAAATACCTCTCTGGAGGCCCTATGTTCTTTCAGAAAGATTTTTGCATGCATCCAAGTTTTTGAATTTCGGCTGCGTGAACTCTTGCAGCTTCGCCGTTCCAGACAGACAAGACAGTGGATGGTCTGATTCCAACTGCTGACTCTGGTCCCACCATTATGGAGCCAGACCTTTGGCTAGCCATTTTGTGAACCTCCTCATTAATAGCGAGCCTCTAAATCCAAAATGTTTCGTTCAGTCAGCACCACATTAAATGGCTTAATATGGTATTGTTGTTTAGCTCTAATGACTGCCGTCATTTTCGCCGCAAACATTCTTCTGCTGCCAATAATATATCTTCTGTCTGTCCGTCTGTCAAAAGATACTTTATCCAAAGTATTGTTGATCAAATGCTATAATTTTTTGAATTCTATTTTACACAAACGGTTTACTTTTTGAAGCGATTCGCAAATCGAGACATGTTTATATATGGTTGCCAATTACCCTTTGGTGGGGTTCCGTGTGACGCCTGCATTCTTCTCTACTATTATGTGCCAAGTGCCCTTTGGGCAGCGAAAGCGGATCTAGCGCTGTTAATCTTTTCAAATCCAAAGCCATTTGGTCGAGGCTAATGAGCCGGTGATAGGGCAAACAGATGTCATAAGCGAGGTATCTGAGGAAGGATTTCATAGTACATTGACGAACTCCACTTTGGACCTCAAATTCCTCTGAGATTTTACTTCGATGGAGCCCGTGACATTTTGTATCATCATATCTGGGTCTGATAATTGCTGATGGTTTCTCTAGAATACCCCTTCTTGATAGCTACACTACTTGATCACAGTGTCGAAAGCTTTATCGGATTCACTGAAGAGCAGTTGAAACGAAAATAAAAAGTCCGCGCATTGTTGAATGTAGGAGTAGGGGCGGAATCCGGCCTCCTCGTTGCCGAGCAAGTTTTTAAGATGTTCTTTAAGGGGGGGGGGGGCAGTTCACGCAGATACTCCTCGAATTGTCATACTCAAAAACGGATGCCCACTCTTTGGAATATTAACGATCATCCCCTCCTTCCACACTCTGGGAACGAATCCAACTAACGATCTGCAGTAACTGCAGATGTAGCGCGCGAGGAGAACATACAGCTCACCGGTTTTACTCCGTTTGGTTGCATTGATTGTCTAAATTATTTCTCTTCTGCTTGGAGGAACAGCCCATATACTCATTTTACGGTGATTAGCCATTTCATCCAAAAGAGGAGGAAGCTCACCGGACATCAATTATCAAAGATCAAATTTTATGGGCGCCTAATGTCGGGAGCAGATTATGTCCATTGGCTATCAGATTATCTGATGGATCGCTATTGGATTTTTTCGCGAAAGATAATGTTTATATACAACAATTCAAGAGTTCAAATGCTGTACCGAAGACATGGTCGGCGAAATGGGGGCCCAATTATATGATCGTATGCTCCAAAAATTGGTTAAAAGAGTCGACATTTGAAAACTTAGTGATAGTTGATATCTCTTGACATTGTTCATCACCCACAAACGATGAGGTTTCTGCAATATGATTCATTATAGAATTTTCATATGAAACATGTTGCTTTTGTTTGTTCGCTGGGACCCGGCGGGCTAACAGCCCCAACAAGACCTGGTAACACCCACGAAGTACACACAGGACTGATGGTAGGGATTAAGTCTATGTTGTCGGAAACACACTATCGTTTATGGCCAAAAACAGCCAAACACAAATTTAAATAGCCGATACACAGACTGGACACGTGCTGCTAGCTTAACAGGTATTAGTCAGTAATATTTTAGGGTTATGGATGTTAAGCCGTTATTGAGTTGATAATACTTAAGTTGAAAAAAATAATTCACGCGATGTTGCATGTGTAGTGTTTTTTAGTCGTTATCGTAGTTGATGATGATGACCAGATTGCATTATAAGCTTTAGTATGCAAAAAGAAGAGATCCGGGAAAAACAGGATGCATTGTAGGATCGAGGGTGGTTGAGGTCCGGAAACCAAGCTCCAGTATTCCTTTGAGTGAACTAGGTTGTCTAGGTTGTCTGCATCCTCTATCCGAATGGCCCCCAGCCCAGATCAGAAGGCCGGTAGCAACTTGACGCACGAACACATAGACGTTGCTCGGTAGTTTGAAGGTATCTGACAACGTGTGGATCAGGTACTTCTTCGCGACTCTACTACCTACTGCGAACCATTGGAGCGCGAGAGGTAATGATAGATCAATGCAAGAAACAAGAACGGGAATGGCAGGAAATGCCGTGTCGTGAAGAAACTGAAACTACATGTATTATAATCTGCCTCTTATCTCCTTAAAGGAACATAAAAGGTCATCAATCATGTAATGATCTCTATTCAAAAAGGTTTGTTGAAGGTTAAAACACTTATACCATCTACACATATCCCGAACCCGGACATAATCCATACACCCGAAGATTATGTGTTCATTAGTTTCTTTAATCATGCAAGTGTTACATTTGTCCGAATCTATGTTTCCAAAACTTTGATATATGTGTGGTTAGGTTGAAAACGTTTCAGTAATTTTTTTTCCAAAATTGTAATCATACTCGTAGCCTGCGGTTGAATTATGTGTAAAGAAGCGTGAATGTTAATGGAAAATAGTCCTTTGACTTGTGATATCGCCAAAAAGTCATTCTCCCACTCTCTATCGGAGTGTTCCTTCAGAGGGTTCGGCCAAAATTATGGGACTAGAGCCTATAGCCCTACCGGTCTCTGCCTGCGCGAGTTCGTTTAATGGGTACTCCGCATGTGCCGGGCACCATGGAACTTTTAAAGAATTAAAAGGGGGGTCACAAGCAAAGGCATGTATTTTGCCCATTAGGTGATACGATGACGTAGTCTGTTTGAGTAATTTACAAGTATGGAGAGAGTCTGTACCTATCCATCCTGAAAGCCACAATAATGGCCTGAAACACGGCAAAAAGTTCAGCTGCTAAAACCTCCTAAAACTGATATCCAAGGAAAAACATGAGACTTGCGTCCCATCCGGACCAACCACCGCACCGGCAAACCCACCGCGCATGAGCGCACCATCAGTGCCAGGACCAGAAAACCTTTTGATCTGAGGTTCTCTACCGACCTGCCACACGCGCCGCCACCTGAGCTCTGCTACTGGTGCCCTCCAAATCATAAGACAATATAACCTGAATCTTATTAGAGGTTGCGGGAATAACATCGGGAATTACAGTGTCAAACAAGCTACTGAACGACTTATAGATCAAGGAGAGACCGTTTCTAGCATCCGGGTTCTGAATCACCAAATGATAGGTATTGGGATTCCTTTCCTTTAATGTAAGAAGCTCTTTGGCTGCCAGGATGGGATGGTTCTGGTCAGTCCGAAGCATCTTCTCAGGAATCAAGCAGTTATTGAGTTCAGCTTGTTTTCAAAATATTTTTGCGGATTCATAGTGGACGTAGCGGTATAATCTATAATGGTCCTTACCACAGATCTATAGAGATTGAAGACCTTGGGGGTGTGAGACCACAAGAAAACCCAGTTGAAAAATTAATCAACCTGTCTGCCTTTACAATTTTAGGAACAATGGAGTTCAAGTCGTCTCTGACCAAAATCGTCCTCGTTATCTCCCTACCTAAAAAGGTGATGGATTTGTTATGGACAAGGGTAACATTATTAATTTTAATGAGCAGGGGTGTTACCCTGCCTCTCGAAGGATATAGATTGACATTTGGTTATGTTGATTGGTAGGCCCAATCTTCGGGATTAACAAACAAACGCAGTTACCTGCCTTTGCAAACATTTGAAAGTCGACAATCAATCGTCAGCAGTGGCCAAAATGAGGAAATCGTCCGCATATTGGAAGATTTCAATGCTATCAGAGCAAGTAGTATGCAGCGATGTTTTATAGAAATTAAACAACATTGGACTTAAAACGTATCCTTGGGGAATGCCATTTCTAACTTAAACGCTGTCTAGCTCTAGTTGTACACTTCGATTGGACGTTATCCTTGCCCAATAAAACACTTTCAGCAGGAAAGCGGAAATGTGACATTAAGTCACTAGGCGTTCTTCACATTCAGCGCCATAGCCAACACCTGCTGGCCTTTACCTTTTGCTATCGAAATGTGCAAAAGGATATCATTGATGTAAGAAGACGTACATTTGCCTCCCGAATAAGCATAACAGTTAGGGGGACTTTTTATTCATCAATGAAATTATTGATACGAACCTTGATCTTAGAATCACGCTTTTTGGCAAACACATTAATGAGAGGAATAGGGCGGTAACAGATGAAAAGTTCTGGTTCCTTAAGTGTTTTTGGGATAAGTAACAACCGAATAATACACCAGTCCTTAGGAGGACTCAACTTACTCCAGATGAAGTTAAGCCTATGTAGCAGCGCAGAGAATGTCACCTACGTCAACTAGCGTATATATTGTAATAAGTGATATTATACGCACCAGGGACGAAGGCATGCAAAGCAGCAGTCAGTTCTTCTAGAGGGAATGGCTGAGAAACAGCTGGATATTTTGGGATATCCGGAAGAGAAGGGGTGGCGGGCTGTATTGCCTAGCCGGAAAATCAAGATATTCAAGGTTTTTCTTAAGATCACAACATGGGGACTTGTCGCTAAGGTAACCATGGAAACCCTTCCACAGATGTTTGGTCTCCTCAAATAGGAGTAAATTTGCGGTACTGGATCTAGCCCTGAATCGCCTATACGCGATTTGTTTTCTTTTGAAGTACAATTTAGGCTCCGGGGCCCAACACGTCTTCAGCTGGCCCATGTGGCTAGTGGAAGGTGTAGTTGCAACAGCAATTTCCCTTTCAAAGTGTTAATAAGAGTTGAAATATCCACTTTAGGCGCTAAGTTGCTGTTCTAAGCCTTTAACCTATTTGAATCAATCTTGAATTTAGGAGAAACATTTAGCACCTACGTAGAGATGCAAAAGGGAGTGTGGTGACTATTAGATATTTTATCCGAAATCGGATTCCACTGCCAACTTTGAAAGCAGAATTAGCAAGAGCTATGTTTAGAATCGAGCCCAATTGATTAGGCATGAACGGTGGGTTGAAAAAAAATGGGCATCCCATTATTAAGAAAATTAAATGAGGAGTTGGGGACAGCAGCCTCTAATCTCGTGACGTCACCATAGCTGTCTTCCCTAACTTTTGCTATTAGATTAAAACCCGAAATAAACTTTGAGATGGGAGATTGGTTAACAGTATTAGTTCTTTGCCAGGGCAAGAATATCGAAGTTGTTACTTTTAGCATAATATTCTATGTTTGATTTATTTGCCCTTAGGATTTGATTATTGTACTGAAGTATTTTCACCAATGCTAGCAACGGAAATTAAGTGATCACTTTCCAAGTCAGTTTGATTAAGTGTATCCACGATATCAGAGACCTCACTCTTAAGTTTCTGATCATCTGATCTTATAACAGTTTCATTGAGCAGTTGCAATAATTTGCTAATTTCTCTCTGATACTTCGTTACTACAACGTACAAAGGATACATAGGCAGAGGATTCTGAATGCACTACTCAATTTGCAGCCCCTGGATATATTTATTCAAAGCACTGGAATGAGAGCAGCTCATAGACTAATTCTATTAGATCTATGGGGAAATAACGGATGTGGGGGGCACAGAGCATTGAAGAGTTACTGGGAGTACTGAATCCAGTTCTTAAAATGCCTTCCGATGCTCGTGTCCCCATACATCTGTTTTGGTAGAAGATATGAAATTACCCTAAAGTGTGGGAAGTCCCAGAGGAATGCGTGGCGGGATATACGGAAGTCTTCTACACCGATGGCTCAAAAACAGAAAAAGGTTCTGGAGCCGGGGTCTACCTCTCTGTCCTTTGGAACAATATGCAAGTTTATGCGATGTTAAGGGCGGCAAACTGGGTGATTGATGAGTGGTTGAAGGGCAGACGCATCGCAATCTGCAGTGACAGCTAAGCTGCATTGAGGGTATTGAGTTGTCCTTTGATCTCCTTGAAAATTGTTCAGGAATACAGAAACCGTTTGAACTCTATCTCTAGATTCAATGCGGTGGAACTACTCTGGGTACCTGGTCACTGTGGCGTAGAGGGAGATGAAATCTCGGATGCTTTAGCGAAAGAGGGGTCAATCTCCCTTATGCCGGAACCGGAGCCAGCAATTGGAGTATCAGTAGCATTGGCTAAGTCTGTTTTCAAAAACTGGGAACAAGCCTCCAATAATGACAGGTGGCAGAGCTTAAATTCTGTTCGACCCACCAAACTTTTCCTGCTAGAACCGAACATACGTACCGAAAAGTTTATCCTGTCGAAAAGCAGGATTCTGACAGGCCATAATTCACTAGCTGGGAATTACTCAAGATGATACGTGTCTCTCCTGTAATGAGGAAGCGGAATCCATAGAGCATTTCCAATGTGAATGCCCCGCCTATGGACGCATCAGCTATCAGATCTTTGGTGCCGATGTTCTCCAATTGCGACGGGTAGCATCGCATCTGCTAACGGAAATCCTGCGATATGTTAACGAATCCGGAATATTCCGTTAGACGGGGGAGGCGAGTACAATGGGCCAATACAGCTTGAGTGCTCAGAAGCTGTAGCTTCTTCCCCACCATACACACACACACATAGGCAGAGGGTGTTGGTTTGAAAACATTGGGAAGTGTTGTTGCTGGGGCCTTCTACTGGGTTAAGCCTGGACTTCTCTTCTTTACAACATTACTAAACTTGGCTGAGCCTCTGCCAACCCTATTAGAGTCCAGTGTGGTACTTTTGGTACTGGGGCTCCTTTACTGGGAAGAGAGAGGAAAGAACTATCATAGCCACCCGTGCCTTGCAGTGGGTTATAATAATTATTTGACTCACGACCAGCTTCTGTAACAGTTATGTTTTTAATCGAGCAATTTTCATATTTTTGATATATTCTACTCATTCAGGGCGTCTCCTATCCCTAGCGTTGTGAGAACCCTCCCCACACAATAGGCCTTTTTTGACCTTACAGGTCCCTGAGCAATTTTCTGTAGGATAATTAAGACATCTGGAGGTTCGGGCCTCGCAAAATTTGTTGATGTGGCCCGATCTACCAAATTGCAACGCTCTTAGTTTGAAGTAGGAGACCTCCACTTTCGTGTAGGCGAAAAAAGTATGATTAGGTAAGTCGTCTCCCAGGAAGGTTATCCTCACAATGGTCGAAGGCACCCTATCATCACCCGGCTCGCGACTTCTTGGAGTTAGTCTCTCAGCATTACCAATTTTTACCGAAGATTCCGCATTTACAATCGTCTGCATGTCATAACAGAGGAGGATGTTTCTGATCACCCCATATCTGTAGATACATCTATGTCTTTCTAAAAATTTAAAAGTTGATTTCTCGTTGGTAGACCCTATGTATTTTTATTGAAAAGCGAACTATTACAACTAATGCTTCTTATCGACTCCTGCGACTACTTAATTTTTACAGGAGTGTGGAATAGACTCACAAAAAGTGTCAATCTACTCAAACGCTTCTGAATAGTAACACTCTTAGACGAAATTGTATTTCAGGAATATCTCTGGAGGAAAAAGAATAAAAAATGAATAAAAAATAAAGGCGATATTTGAGATATGCGGAGAGCTTAGTATCTAACAATTCATGATCAACTTAATTAATTAGACCGTAAATTCCAGTCAATATTGAGCTGCTAAGTCCGAATAAATAAGCGCATGAGAGAATACCCATAATAATCATTACACAACAAGACGGGCCCATTTTCTGTATGTAATTTACTCGTATTTATTCAAATTTTATGATAAATAAAACATTTAAAAGTTTAAATCAATAATTAGGTCTGAGACCTCCTGATCCATCATCATCGGGTACATGAACTGATCGAGCAGCTACAGCTGAAGCAAAAACAGAAAGAACATTCAGAATATATTTCACGTGACGTGTTTTCAATTTTTTCAGTCCAACAACATTAACCAGAATCTATATAAGCAAGAAGTGTGTAGGTGACGACGGTACAAGAGCAATGGCTTTTCATTAGCAAGGTAACGACAGAAAGACATTGCGAAAGACGTGAATCCAAATTCGTGGAGTGAGTGAGCATGGGCGGGAAATCAGACGACAAGAAAAAGGCGAATCAGAAGAGAATACTTCGGTGTAACAGCTGGGAATATATTTTAATTTTTGAAACAGCTTACGGAGTTGTCGTATTTGATATTGTCGTTAAATTATGAGCTTCACGAAGATGCTAGTATATCTAAAATTGGAAGATGTAACAACAAAAGTATTGCTCAAAATCTATGTAGATTTGGTAGCGTGGTTGAATCATCCCTAGTTTTTCTAATGGTGCACTTGAACTGTTCGTAATTACTTATTACAAGACAAATATCAGAATGCCTTAATAAGAAACCCTTGCCATCCCGGTTTTGCGCCAAGGTCCACCAACTCGAGATCCCCAAAAGCTGTCTGGCGTCCTGGCCTACGCCATCTTTTTCGACCATAGATATTGCCCTTATAGACTTTCCGGGTGGAATCATCCTCTTCCATACGGATTAAGTGACCCGCCCACCGTAACCTATTGAGCCGGACTTTATCCACAATTTGACGGTCATGGTATCGCTCATAGATTTCATCGTTGTGTAGGCTACGGAATCGTCCATCCTCATGTAGGGGTCCAAAAATTCTTCAGAGGATTCTTCTCTCGAACGCGGCCAAGAGTTCGCAATTTTTGTTGCTAAGAAACCAAGTTTCCGAGGAATACCTGAGGACTGGCAAGATCATTGTCTTGTACAGTAAGAGCTTTGACCCTATGGTGAGACGTTTCAAGCGGAACAGTCTTTGTAAGCTGAAATAGGCTCTGTTGGCTGACAACAACCGTACGCGGATTTCATCATCGTAGCTGTTATCGGTTGTGATTTTCGACCCTAGATAGGAGAAATTATCAATGGTCTCAAAGTTGTAGTTTCCTATCTTTATTCTTCCCGTTTGTCCAGTGCGGTTGGGTGTTGTTGGTTGGTTGGTTTTTGGTGCTGAAATTGCCACCATATATTTTGTCTTGCCTTCATTGATGTGCAGCCCAAATCTCGCGCCATCTGTCGATCTGGATGAAGGCACTTTGTACGTCTCGGGTCGTTTTTCTCACGATATCGATATCGTCAGTATAGGCCAGTAGTTGGGTGGACTTGAAGAGGATCGTACCTCTTGCATTTACCTCAGCATCACGGATCACTTTCTTGAGGGCCAGGTTAAAGAGGACGCATGATAGCGCATTCCTTTGTCGAAGACCGTTGTTGATGTCGAATGGTTTTGAGAGTGATCCTGCTGCTTTTATCTGACCTCGCACATTGGTCAGGGTCAGCCTGGTCTCTCTTATCAATTTTATCGGGATACTGAATTCTCGCATGGCCGTGTACAGTTTTACCCTGGCTATGCTATCATAGGCGGCCTTGAAGTCGATGAAAAGATGATGCAACTGATGTCCATATTCCAACAGTTTCTCCATCGTTTGCCGCAGAGAGAAAAGCTGATCTGTTGTTGATTTGCCTGGAGTGAAGCCTCTTTGGTATGGGCCAATGATAGCGGAGAATATCTTATAGACAGTACTCAGCACCGTGATACCTCTATAATTGCTGCACTGTGTGATATCTCCCTTTTTATGTATGAGACAGATAATGCCTCTTTGCCAGTAGTCAGACATTGATTCGCTATCGCATACTTTGAGCATCAGTTGATGAACCACTTGGTGTAATTGGTCGGCTCCACATTTAAACAATTCGGCTGTAATTCCATCGGCTCCTGGCGACTTATGGTTTTTAAACCGATGAATTGCATGGACTGTTTCTTCTACGCTTGGTGGTGGCAGCGTTTGTCCGTCGTCCTCAGTTGCCGGGATCTCCAACTCGCCGATGTTCTAGTTGTTCAGTAGTTCATCAAAGTACTCAACCCATCGCTCCAATATGTCTATTCTGTCGGTTGCTCCCTATACTTTTCGAGTTCACAGACTTGTTGGTTCTCCCAGGCTTCCTTTTTCCGTCTGTGAAGTCGCTTCTCGCTCACCGGAGTTCATGATAAGTCTCTGCACGTCCTTCCATTCCATTCTTCCGTTGCGTTGCTTGCTTACATTCATCGTCAAACCAGCCGTTCTGACTCTTTTTGCGGCTGGGGCCAAGTATGTTAGTGGCCGTGTTTATGATAACGTTCTTCAGGTGATTGTGAAGATCATTTATTGATGCTTCATCTGCAGGATCTCTGTTGATTGCGGTTATTGCGGCATCCTTTTCCCTCTTATAGGTGTCGCGGAGAGCTGTGTTGTGGATTGCTTCAGTGTCAACTCTCACCTGAATGTCAAAGGAGATTCTGGGCGGTGTTGTTATTCGAGCTCGGAGCACCATGTCAAGGAGATAGTGATCCGAGTCTACATTGCCCCCTCTCGTATGTGTTCTGATGTTCGGCAAGGCTGAGAAGTGTCGGCATTCGATCAACACATGGTCAATTTGGTTGAAAGTGGTCCCATCTGGAGAGGGCCACGTATGTTTGTGGACCGATTTCCGCGCAAACCAGGCACTTCTAACAGCTATTTCATGTGACACTGCTAACTGAATAATCCGCAGTCCGTTATCATTTGTATTTTGATGTAAGGTATGGTAGGCAAAGTAACGCCTGAATACGGGCTCCGTTCCTACTTGCCTCGTAGAAGGTATACTTCTCCAACTGTGCACTCTCCTCTGTATGGACGTGAACGCTAATGAGGCTTATATTTCTAAATTTGCCTCTCAAGCGCAGAGTGCATAGCCGTTCGCTTATGTTTTCAAACCGATAACAGCAGGTTTCATTTTTTGGCTGACTAAGAAACCTACTGTTACGCTCGAAACTTCTCACCCAGTCCCAGTCCTTATGTATTCCTCGGAGACTTGTGTTCCTAGCAAGAAAAACTACGAACTCTTGGCCGCGTTCGAGAGGAGAATCCTTCGAAGAATTGTTGGCCCCCTACATGAGGATGGACGATTCCGTAGCCTACATAACGACGAAATCTATGAGCGATATCATGACCGTCAGGTTGTGGATAAAATCCGGCTCAACAGGTTACGGTGGGCGAGTCACTTAATGTGTATGGATGAGGATGATCCAGTCCGGAAAGTCTATAAGGGCAATATTTATGGTAGAAAATGAAGACGAGGCAGACTATGCCTGAGATGGAGTGATGGCGTAGGTCAGGACACCAGACAGCTTTTAGGGATATCGAATTGGTGGACCTCGGCGCAAAACCGGGATGTTTGGAGTTCCTTATTAAGGCAGGCCTACACCGGATACCGGTTGTTGCGCCGTTGATGACTATGCCTTTATCCTTCTCCGTCTGCAGTATTTCGTTAAGAAATAGCTCCCAGTGGACACCACGTGGAGGTGGAGATAGGGTTTGGTAGTAGAGCTGTTGGTGTTGGTTCAGCAGACGTTTCCCAGGTCGTGGGTACCAATCCTCGTTTCGCCCTGGGACCTATACTACCCTTTGACCACTAAAATCAAGTCATTAGTTTCTATAATTTCAAAAACTATCTAAATGCAATTTCTTCCCAATTGGTCCTGTACGTTATCAAGTGGATGCGGTCCGCAGGACCAATTGGGGAGAAATTTCCACTTTTGTGGTCTACGGATCCCTCTTTTTGGGGTAAGACCCCATGTTTCCAAAAAGGATGAATGATGCTTAAATGAGCATTCCACTCTACTACTTATTATATAGAATTCGCACCCATGTCCTGTGTGGAATTATATATTTTATAAAGGAACGGTTACCATATACGGCAACTTTCGGTCACGTTGCTCTCAGGGCAAAGGTGAGACAGCGCCTGATACGGTGCCTCTGCCCTGGATGAAACGCTCAGCCGTCCGATCTAAATGAAGTATGTTTTAAGGTAAGAATCTTTTCGTGAATTGAGTGTTCGCGTTAAGGTTCGCATCTAACCCTGTGAGATGGATGGATAGGTAGAACTGTTTTGGGTAAGTTTGGGTTATGTCGCCCCATGCTTCAGCCTATTGGCTTATTGCATTTCCTTCTAAAGTTGATTTATGTGGAAAGTCCCGTTCTAGTTGCCAGGCAGAACCTGATCGGGCCTTTTTTTAGGGTATGTTATTATATGGTATGTTTTCTTGGCGAGAGCGAGTGCAGTTCAATAAGATATGGGATGCAGTTTTGTCTTTTTCATTGCAAATTCTGCATTTTCGGTCTCCATTATATTGAGAGGCGGAACAAATAACATACGTTTAACAAGAGTGGTGTGTTTTTTTTTGTAGAAATGGTAGCACTTAAATACCATATCACTTTACAGACAAGTCAAGTTGCAGAATTTTATATTCGACGGATAGTAGAGGTGTACAGAGTTTTTTTGTAATCATCCGAAAGTGGAAAGTTTTGTCCCTACGAGCAGTATTTGCTATACTTTTGCAAATTGAAAAAAAGTGCCTATGAAAGTCGATTGAAAGTTCGGAAAGCATATGTAGGGAATGCTTTAGCTGATTCAGTAGTGGTAATTTTGACGTTTGCGACCAACCACGCCCTGGTGCACCAAACAAGTTTAAAGATGAAGAACTGGAAACGTTACTCCGAGAAAATTCGGAAAACGCGTACGCAAACTTGGAAAAAAGAAGGAAATTAGGCACCGCATCTGCTGATCGAAAGGCAGTAAGAGAGGCGATTAGCCACTTGTGAACTACTTTTTGAAAGACATAAAAAGATTTCAATTTTGTATCGAATGGTTACCGGTGGTGAAAAGTGGATTAACTATGACAATCCATTCAGAATAAGAGGCTTATGTTGTGTATCTGGTGGGATCACCAAAGTGTACTGAATTTCGATGCTGTGACCGAATGACACTGTGGCAGCTGAACGATAACGGGAGCAAATGATCGCTTTAAGGAGGTTATCCCGTGTGAAGGCCGTTTTTTTGCCTTTCTTTGAAAAATTATTTTGGAGGACTGGATGAAGATAGGAAAGTGATTTTTTCACCATATGTTTATTATTTATCTCTAATCTATGTGATAAATTATCTCTAATATATGTGATAAATTTTTCAGATTGATATCGTAGCTAGTTTTTGGAATACGTGTCAATTTATGCACCCATCTCCAAAAAAAGGTGTTTTTCTGCTGCCACGCTGGAGGGCGCTGTGTTCATCTGAGGGAAAAAAACTAAACGGCATTTTAATGTGGACAATATTCCACGGTCTGCAAACTAGGATAATTAGAAAATATTAAAAGGCAAATTTTTGGTGGGCTTTTAAACTTAATTTTTTGAATTTTGGTGTTTTTTTACGGCTTTTTTTATGAATAAAAAAAAAACGACCAGTCCGATCGCAATTATCCTAGTTTGCGGACCGTAAAAATATGTATTAAAGAAGTCGTGAAAATTTCAAAGAATTTGGTTTGGTAGATTTTGAGCTATGGTGGCAGCCGATTTTCAAGATATAGTTTCGAGAAAAACGTATTTGAAAATTTAAATGTGGGTATCAACAGTAAAATTTTAATACACCATTAATCTACTATACCTGGTTCATAGAGAGTGCCCTCCGTTTCTTCAAAGAAGTCTTGTAGGGCCGATTGTTGCTCTCTGGTTTCAATTCTGGCTCTTTTAGCGAGGTCAGTCGATGATCGTTCGGACCGCCAAATTCGCACTTTATTACGGCGGTCGGCATAAGCCTGACATATGTGACCAACTTGACATCCCATTGTCACTAGGATTTTGAGAATGCCATTGAATCCTTCATTGAAAAGAATTACAGCCAGAAAAGTGGCTATTTCTACGACCTTGGCCCCAAAATGCAGGTGTTTTGGAGCGAAAGTCCAGATCAATGCATTTAACGACTCATTGTTATTCTGGATCTCTGCTCCTAAACATCTGTTCCATTTGCACCAACTGTCCTCGCCTGCTGGACAATTTTGATGCTGAGGATTTTCTTCTGTAGAAAATTTATGGAAGAAAGTTGCCCGAATTTCTTGCTTCATTCCTTCTATCGAATTTGCGTGTCGACGAATAGCTAGCCCAAAAAATGTAGTGAGGTCGTCAATAACCTTATCAGTAAATTCTCCAGCTTCTTTTCCACCAATGCCTTTGTGATTCTTCTCTGCATTTTTTAGCAGATTTCCCATTCTTTTCTCGACATGTCCTACGCATTCCTTTTTTACTACCACGTATATTTTATTATTTACAGAAATTTGTAGAATTACCCGAGAAAACTCCAGCAAAATCCAATATACAATATACAAAACTTGTCGCAATTGGAACATCCATGTTCATGCTTGCTAAAAGTTTCTTTGCTGATGTTGATGCGAAGTCCTTTTTCTTCTCTGATAACTATCGATTCCCATGAAATACTGGTTTTTTAGTGCGAGCATGACGTTGAACGTTAAAGCGATCTCCCTTCGTACGATCCATTTAAAAAAATCACTGAACACACACTTGAACGCCTTTCAGTGCTCACTCGAGACTGGATTATCCTTTTTATTCCAAACGGTAAATAAGTTTAGACAATTGATTGGTTTTTCATCTTTTTATGTCTTTACCTGTGTTTGAATTTATAAGGCTCAGGTAAAAAACTAACAGGTAAAAGAAGATTCGATGCTCTTTCTCATCGAGTACTCTAACCGCGGCTGCAAACTCCTTACGTGTTTAACACTGTAATTTCTGAACGACTCGGAATATCGGAAAATCCCTTTGCCCACATATTCTACACTATATATAGATACAATTCATGTTAAAAAAAAATCGATTTCTCCAACCCGACACACGGGATGCCCCCTTAAGTCGAGAATTCACGGCAAACGACCTGAATGGGCCGAAAAACACAGGACTGCGATTTTGCTTTACGACCACAATAGACCTCATGCTGCGAAAGTCGTAAAAGAGACGTTGAAGTTGCACCTGCCTTACACTTCGGACGTAACATCTTCGGACTATCGTTCCGATCGATGCAAAGCAATTTAAAACCCAACACTTGAAAAATTGCTCAGAAGCAACAAATTTGGTTGGCTCGTGGATCGCTTTAAAAAATCAGGAATTCTTTCACTGAGGGATCTATCTTTTGCCCGAAAGATGCAGATGGAAAATATTTTACTAAATTTCAGCTGTGAATATTTTTTAAACAAATTATTTTCGAACACCTAAAAATGCCTGTTATTTAGATCGTAGACATATATTTCTTTAGAGTACAGTGAACGGTTATTAGACCTATTTATTTGGTTTCAGGGTTTCCGCAATTTCAACCCCCTGTCTACTTTGTAGTATTAATCTGCTATGCCTGTAGATCTCCAATATATCCCATTGATGGGATAATTGTTTGAGTTCTTAGTCTTATATTTCATAGCTGTTGCTTTGTTGATTTTAAGCACAGGATTGGATTCCACAAATGTTGCATTTGGCCGTCCGGGTTCGAAATTTTGTTTGTGGTAATGTGACAGATTTTAGCGTCACCTGACTTTCAGTGAGAATATGGATTTTAGCACGTTCTTACTTATTAGCTTTTCCCTGATACACAGCTTTACCGCATCGCCTGGAGGACAGTGATACGTTGATACAGAGGTTGAGGGTCCTAGATTCGTCTGTGTACCACGCTATGTGGTTTCCAGATGACTATTATTCCCATTTCAGCCCTCCTCAAAAATGATGATCTCAACTTACGAATCGAAGCAGTATTTGAGTGACATAGAATTACTGCCATCGCCAGGGTTGGATTTGAGATTATGTTAACACATAGCAAAAGGACGCAAGCCACAGGTGCCTGCATGCCGTTCAACGTAAGCTTATACGCTGGAAGCCTAGTGTTCTACTTCGAAGTCGCGGGTTGCTGAGGTGTCTCTAACGCAAGGGAGGATCGTTCCTTGGTAGTTGCATCTGTTCTACCTTTGGCTACCGTGCCTTGTGGGAGTTGCGTTTTTGAGGTTTAATTCAAGTTGTGTTTTGATTTTAAAAGGATACCACCTACCCAAATATGACAAAAACGTTGCATGGTCCTTACATTCACTTATTTATCAATTATTCACTGGATAACCATCAAAAATGTGCTACTATTGCGCTATATATGTTTGTGCATATACATAATTGCTGAAGACAACATAATCGGACAAATCGAAGCTGACAAAAGGTATTGATGAATTAAATGGAAGACCAGAGGGAGAGGCCAGAAATATTAAATAGGTACATATGAATACCCAATAATTCAGGTAAAAAGTTTCTAACTTTGGCTTTTTTGGGAATCTTGAAAATATTATTAATGACCTAGCAAATTAATTACTGGTTCCTTTATATTTTTCTTGTATTGTTACTGATTTGTGAAATTTCCCTGAATTTATTAAATATCTCTGTGATTTTTTTCTGTTCAATCGAGTGAAAAAAATTATTATGAAAATAATATTCCATTAGCTAACAAGAGATCAAAGTTGGCTTTGATGGACGTAGTTAATGACGAGTATAAAAATATTTCGAGGATTGGATAAAGCTCGGGGATAAGTGTTGATAGGTGTTAGGCCAGTAGTTGAGTGGACTTGATGAGTTAGTGCCCATCGCATTAACATTTGCGTCACGGGTCTTTTTTTCCAGGGCCAGGTTAAAAAGTATGCATGAAAGGGCATTCCCTTGGTTAACATCGTTGTTGATGGTGAAAGGTACCAAGAGTAATACTGCTGATTTTATTTTATCTTGTTCATTGGTCAGGGTCAGCCTAGTCAGTTTTACCCATTTGGTTGGGATATCGAATCCTCTCATGGTCATGTACAGTTTTAAGGGTGGCCTAGAAGTTGATGAAGAAATGATGCAACTGATCTCTATATTCCACCAGTTTTTCTCGTACCGCACAGAGAAAATTTGATCTGTTGCCGATTCGCCTGGAATAAAGTCCCTTTGTTTTAGTACTCAGCAACGTGATACCTTTATAATTGCAGCATTGTGTGATATCCCCTTTTGATGTATGGGACAGATCTTTGACTCTTGCCAGCTATCAGGTTTTGGTTTGCTGTTACAAAACTTGAGCAGAGACGATGAACCACTTGGTGTAGTTGGTGGCCGCCATATTTAACTAGTTTGGCTCATCGCAGCATTTGTCGTCATCGTTATTTGGTGCTACCTCCAGCCCGTCGATATTTTTGTTGTTGAGCAATTTATTAAAATATTCGACCCAGTTCACCACTGTAGCCATACGGTGGGAAATCAGATTTGCCTCTTTATCCAGACTTATTTATATAACTTTCGCGCTTGGTGCGATTGCTCCCTGTACTTTTCCAGTTCACAGACACGTTAATCTTATAAGTCTTTTTTTTTTGTGTCAGTGAGGCCGTGTTTCTGCTCCACGGAGTTCATGATAGGATTTTGCGCATGGCCGCGTTCTTTGAGATTGTTGCTTTGTCCGGTATGCAGTATTCTGCCTTTTTGTTGCTAGCTTACATTCATCATCGAAACAGTTATTCCAATTTTTTTGGGACGGGACCCTCGTACTCGTATGTTTGTTATTCTACCAATGATAACATTCTTCAGGTGAGTGTAAAGATCATTTGTCAATGCTTCTTCACCAGATCATTTGTTAGCTGTATGTTTACTGGATGACGGCTACCAGTTCCTGTCCAACGCACCTCCATTAACGTTTCGACATCAGTCTTATATAGGTATCGGTTAGCTGCTTAGCAGCTCCTGTGCGATAGCCTTCCCGGGCTGGATCATCCTCACTCATACGAATTAGGTGACCCGCCCACCGCAACCTGTTGAGCCGGATTTTATCCGACCAGATGGTCGTCGGATTTCATTGTTATGTAGGCTACGGAATAGGCCACTCTCTTATGGGCCAAAAATTCTTCGGAGGATTCTTCTCTCGAACGGAGTCAAGAATTCGCAATTTTTCGTGCTAAGAACCCAAGCCTATAAGGGATACATAAGGACTGGCAAGATCATTATCTTATAAAGTAAGAGCTTTGACCCTATGGTGAGACGTTTCGAGTGAAACAGTTTTTGTAAGCTGAAATAGGCTCTGTTGGCTGGCAACAACTGTGTGCGGATGTCATCGTCATAGCTGTTATGGGTTGTGATTTTCGACCCTAGATAGGAAAATTATCAACAGTCTCAAAGTTATTGTCTCTTATCTTTATTGATCTTATTTCATCAGTGCTATCTGATGTTGTTGCCTCTTTGGTTTTTGGAGCCAACGTTATCACCATATATTTTTTGTCACGTTTTCATTGATTTTCAGCCTGCTAGATCTGGATGAAGGCATAGCCCAGTAGGAGAGGACTTCTTCTAAGGCCGGGTTAAAAAGGTGCACGATGGGGCATCTCCTTGTCTTAGACCGTTGTTGATGTCGAATGGTCTCGATAGTGATCTTGCTGCTTTATCTGGCCTCGCACATTAGTCGGGGTCAGCCAAGTCAGTCTTATCAATTTCATCGGGATACTGAATTCTATCATGGCCGTATATAGTTTCTTCCTGGCTATGTTATCATAGGCGGCCTTGAACTCGATGAAAAGATGATGCAACTGATGGCCATATTCCAAAAGTTTTCCATCTTTTGCCACAGAGAGAAAATCTGATCTGTTGCTGATTTGTCCGAAGTGAAGTCTCTTTGGTATGGGCCAATGATATTCTGGGCGTATGGGGCTATTCAACCTAGCAAGATAGCGAAGATTATCTTATAGATAGTATTCAGCAACGTGGTATCCCTATAATTGCTGCATGCCTGATATCTCCCTTTTTATGTATGGGGTAGATAATGCCTCTCTGCCAGTCACCTGGCATTGGTTCGCTTTTCCACATGCTTGGTGTAATTGGTCGCCTCCATACGTAACCAGTACGGCTGTAATTCCATTGGCTGCTGGCGAGTTATGATTTTGAAGCCGATGAATTCCAAGGACTGTTTCTTCCATGCTTGGTGGTGGCAGTATTTTTTCGACGTCTTTAGTTGGCGGAATCTCCAACTCCCCGATATTTTGATTATTAAGCAGCTCATTAAACAACCCATCAACCATCAACCCATCGCTTCAATATGCCCATTCTGTCGAAAATCAGATTTCTCTGACTCTGACTTTGACTCTTGCCTTGACACGACGAGCGTCGAGGTGTATATGACTTTATTTTGCTGACTTGGTAAAACTTCCGCGGATGATGCGATTGCTCCCTGTACTTTTCAAGTTCACAGATCTGTTGGTTCTCCCAGGTTTCCTTCTCTTTCTCTGAAGTCGCTTTTCCGCTCGACGAAGTTCGTGAGAAGTCTCCGCGCGTACCCATCTTCTTTGAGAGTGCAACATTACTTGGTATGCGGCATTCTTCTGTTCTGCTGCTAGCCTACAATCATTATCGAACTATCCGTTCCTATTTTTTTTCAGCTCGGGCCAAGTATGGGGCCGTATCAATGATAACGTTCTTCAGGTGATTGTGAAGATCATTTGTTGATGTTTCATCTCCAGAATCTCTGTTGCCTGCGGTTATTGCGGATATATTTTCCCATTATAAGTGCTCCTGGGGGCAGTGTTGTGAATGGTTCAGTGTCAACTCGCACCTGATTGTCAGAGGGGATTCTGTGCGGTATTGTTATTGGAGGACGGAGTTCCATGTCAACGAGATAGTGATCCCCTTGGCCCTTCTTTGTTTGTTCTGACATTCATCAAGGCTGAGAGGTAGCGGGGTTCAATCAACAAATGGTTAATTTCGTTGGAAGTCGTCTCGTATGGAGAGATCCATGTTTGTTTGTGGACCGCATTCCAACCATTTCGTGCGACATAACTAATTGAATAATTAGTAGTTCGTTCTCATTGGTATCTTTAGGTAAGATGTAGGAGCCAATGTATCGCTTGAATAAGGATTCCGTCCCTACTTGGCGGTTAAAATCCTCAAGTATGATTTATATCATTCCTGGGACAGATTTCGAGGGTTTGTTTTATTGCCTCATAGAAGGTATCCTTCTCCGACTCTGCATTCTCCTTTGTAGGGGCGTGAACGTTAATGAGGCTCATATTTTTAGATTTGCCTCGCAAGCGCAGAATGCATAGCCGTTCGCTTATGTTTTCTTTTTTTGATTGACTATGAAACCTACTCTTAGCACATGGTTTACTGGATGGCCACTATAATATATGGTGCATTGGCTCTTCTCTAGGAGACCAGACCCTGTTCAGCGAATCTGTTGCTGTTATATCAGCCTTATATTGGGATAGGGTATCGGCTAGCTGCTAAGCCGCTCCTTTTCTGTCTTTTGTGGCTTCGTAAGTTCGGTTCTCTGTGTAGGGTGGTGAGCCATACCCACCCCCAAACTCGAGGACTAGTTGGCATAATTTGTCTGTTTTTAGGTGGGTGCTGCAGCCTTTCGTTAAGAAATAACTCCCAGCGGTCACCACGTGAAGGTGGAGATAGGGTTTGGTAGCAGAGCTGCTGGTGTTGGTTAAGCAGGCGTTTCCCAGATTGTATGCTGCATCGTGGGTATCAATCTATGTTTCGCCCTGGGATCTATACTACCCTTAGACCACCGTTAAAGTGTAGTACCCAAATATTTGTACATAAAAGATTAATAAATCCTTTCATCCCTGAAACGCTATTAGCCGACTAGTTTTTTGTTAACGATACTCCTACTCCTCTCTCTCATTTTGTTTTTCCTCTTGTAGGAATGCGATCTGTGGATTTC